>NC_092338.1:250497500-251967500 GCF_046630445.1 Rutidosis leptorrhynchoides | reverse complement strand
CATTTTATTTTACACCTTGTGTCGTTCAGGTTATCTTCATATACGCCCTTTCACCGCCACTTAAGACAAAAAAATCGGGTTTGTGTGTGTCGATACTGGCAACTTCCTAAGCCTCTCTTCCCTGACTTCGAACCAGCCGAATTTCGGGTTTCTTAACTGGTATTTTTATTTACCATTATACTTTCTATCTCTTTGCCAGCTAATCAAACAAGGAAAAGTTAAGGTTTACTCCATGATTTCGAAGCAACCAAAATTTGGTTATCGTTGGCGGTTTTTTGAGGTGCGCAATGTGATCGATTAACTACAGCTTATAAAACAATACAAAAAGTTAGGTCTTCCAGCGTTTGTGGCTATTGGCTCTGCGATTGCAAGGAATCCTTGCTCTTAGTGGTTGCAAGGTGTTAACACCTATTTCCTTATGAGGTAAGGCTTAGTGTATTAACACAATACTAGAAGTGATCTAGCTAAGAGTGGGGAAGTGTTGCCGATTGATTTTTACCCTCGGGAAATAATCCCTGCAGACCCGGTTCACAAGTATAGAAACTTGTGGGGTGGCTTTATCAATCTTTTGTTCGTTGAGCGTATAGCTGTTAGCCGGATGACTTCTAGTGAGAGAAAATACTGTGAGAGAGAGAAAGGTGAAGTCTCTGCTCATAAGTTGTCAGAATGTATGAATGTGTAAAATGACGACCCAAGGGGTCTATTTATAGTGATAGATCCACCGGATTGTTTGGGGACACATGTCAGATGATGTTACGTTCTGTTATTCATGATCCGAAGTTTGCGCTGAATGTGGCGCTCTCCGGCCAGGGCTTAAGCGCTAGGCGGCCTTCAGGGCTTATGCATGACGGAAGCAGCCTGTACAACGGAGAACGCTTGACGGATAGTTTCACAAAACTATTATTCTCAGTGTTTCTGATGCTAATTTCATGCGATCATTGTGCCCTTATGCGTGTATACGATAGGATACACCATTAAGTCCCCCCAGTTTAATGACTTAAGCATTTGAAAAATGATTAAGTTGTTAAACTTTTGATAACGCATCCCAAACAAGCCGTCACATTGCCCATTTGCATCGGGAAAATGTTTCAAGCATTAATGACAGACGGATTTTTGCTGACATTGTGATGATTGTTTTTACATGGCTATAATACCCCACGCGCCTCTAGCTGTAAAAATGCATTTCTTTGTATTCGACTTTTAATCGTGTCCATACACGTGTGCGGTTGAAAATAAAACCCCAAAAATCACCACCGATCACAGCTTGTCACATCTTTTCCCTTTTTAACCACCAAAAAACCCTAATCGATCTTTCACTTTTACAGCGTTTTTCTACAGTCTTCATCTTTTACCATCAATACCTTCTTTACTTCCTGTTTTATTAAAACTTTAATGGCGACAACACATGACGTTGCAACTATTCATAGCAGAGTGAACGACAAATATTTGGCTCTGCTGTTGCGATACTTTCCTAGATTAGCTGGTTTTGATCCAATAATTCCTGCAACTAATGCTAGGGCCTGCTCACCCCCTCTGGGCAAGGTTGCTGTCTATGGTCATTCGTTCTTCAATTTTTGTTTGCGATTGCCGTTTACGCCATTCTTCTTAGAAGTCTGTAAGTTTTATGGAGTTGCTGTTGGTCAATTCGAACCAGCAGCTATTCGAAAAATCCTCATTTTTGAGATGTATTGCCATGCGAGTAATATAGTGCCATCTATTCGGATATTTTGCTCTTTGGTACGTATAGCCTCTTACGAAAAAGGTTGGTTTACTTTCAACAAAGTTAATGGATTTCTAAGACCTGCACTTGATCATCCTTCCTATGATTGGCATGCTTCTTTTATCTTTATAAATGAAGATTCAATTGATAACAAGTACTCATCTGTTCGAGTTTGGCGTCAATACATTCATCCCGTATCAGTTACATTTCCACGGTTAAATAACAAAGAGAATGCTTTGCTTAAAAAACTGAAATCTGAAAAAATCAACCATGTCAAGTATGGAGAACATATGTTATCATTGACATTCGTAAGCCAGGATTGGGATATTACACAAGGTTATGCCTGCGTTCTTGCTGGGAGAAAGAGTAAGTGCTTATTTTTGCTACATATGCTTTATAAGATGCTTCTTTTTGTTTATCCAACTAACCACTGTGACTTTTAAACTTTTGCAGAAATTACTCCGCTTACCGCCATGCGATCATCGTCTTATTCGCAACTTAATTTTACCACACAAAAAATTGTTGACGACACTCCCATTCCTGAAAAGGATGGTGCAAGGGAGGAGGAAGAAGAAGAGGAAGAAGAAGTGGACATAGGTATGAATCGAATTGCTTCTAGAGAACGTCGTGCCTCGGGTAATGAGAATGATAGCACTGAATTATGTAAAATACTAGACCAAAACCTGAATTTGTTTTCTTTTAGGCCCAGTACTGGTGGATTTTACAATCCAAACCCCTCTTTATACATTATGCCACCTTTGAGATCTTGTGAAAGGTATTGGAACTCTTTTATAAGTAACAATTTCCCTTTATCTCCAACAGCTACTGCATCACACCAAGGCACTACACTAGTGACTCTTCCGCCTTCTGCCAAGAGAAGAAGAACTGGTCAAAACGCTCTGCCATCCGCTCAACAAGAAGCCGACACTAGTTCTTCTCAAAAACAAATTATGCTTCCCAACCTTTATACAAATATACTTTCCTCCTTCCTAAAGGGACCACCACTTTCTTACGAGGATTTCATGAATTTTTTGAACGCCATGGTATGTCCTTCACTAGCCCAATTTTTCAGCAGCCTATCTGATGCAGATGCTAAGAAGGTTAAGGCACAAAGTATCATTCTTAACATTGCTTCTGGGTTAAATGACCTTCAACGCCTATCTGAGTTACAAAGCAATGAAATTACCACAAATAAGGAACTATCAGCTGAAAAAGAGAAAATAACCAAGCTGGAACAAGTAGCTACATCTTTAAAGAGGAATTATGATACGATGAAGAGGCATTATGAGAACTGTAACACGCAGAGGGCAGAATATAGTAAACAAGTGAAAGAACTATCTTTCAGAGAAAATCAACACTTAAGCAGGATTGAAGAATTAGTAAAGGAGAATAATGCTTTGAAAGAATAACTTAAAGCCAAAGAGGATAATGAAAGACGTATAATTGCTGGGATTCCTGCCCTTGTTAACCATATTTTTAACTGCCAAGCGTTATCTCACAGGATCCGTGAGTTCGTCCGCCTTGCTAAATCTGCTGAACGGTTAAGTTTTTCAATTTTATGAAGAGGAAACTACCACAACTTCCAAATCCAATGCCTGTAGCTATTACATCAAAGATCAATGAAAATGCTATGACAGAAGCTGATGCAGCCGGTGCACTGATAGAGAATATGAGGTTTTCTGATCTTGAAAGCCTTTGTAAAAAGCCGGATGTAACCATAGACGATGTATTGAATTACACCCCTCAAAATGAATGAAATATTATGTTTATATATGCTTTGTATATCTTCTAATATTGTTCTTGCTATAATTACTAGTAAAATGTCTGAAGCTTTCAACACATTCAGAGAGAAAAATGCATGTAATATTAATATGTTACTTTGCAACCATTATGCTTTCATACATTGGATTTGTATTTTCCATTATACGCTTTCCGTCATGAAACTCATGAGGAAAAGTTGTGAACTATTTTTGCCTTCAAATATCTTGCAGGATGCTATTGTCCGTTATCCGTTTTGCTTTGTAGCTTGTGTATATAAGTTTTGTGTCATGACATTTTTGTAGATTCGCTTTAATGCTTCGATGCTTTAGTGAGTTCTACATGTCTCACTATCGATACAACCATATTGAGTATGATTGCACTTCTACCACCGAAAGGTTATCTTTCTTTCTGCAGGTAGGGATGACACACAGCTATGTGACACCTGAGCTAAAAAATCCTTGGCCGGATAAAATTTATGAAAAATATTGCCATAAGAATAATTGCTGTTATTCATATTCATAAAGAAATTTTTACATTTATGACTATATCTCATGCATTTGACAGGTGATCAAGCTGCCCATGCATATAGTACTACGCATAAAATTTCTTTAAATTCATTGCATTCCAAGCTCTTTCATATTGCTCGTCGGATGGCGCAGCAAGCATGTATGATCCGTTCTGATTTACTTTTGTGACCTTATAAGGTCCTTTCCATTTTGGTGCTAACTTTCCAAATTTGATTTGCCTGCTTGCCTCATTATCCCGTAGCACCAGATCACCAACTGCAAATTGTGTATGCTTTACTTTTTTGTTGTAATATTTTGCCATTTTATGCTTGTGATCTTCTTGCCGGATGGCGGCCATCAATCGTCTTTCCTCCAACAAATTGAGATTGTCCCTTAATGCTTCAGAATTAGCTTCAATATCAAATGCCATAATGCGTTGTGTTGGGACACATATTTCGGCTGGTATTACTGCTTCTGTACCATATACCAGACTGAAGGGTGTTTCCCCCGTGCTCCGCTTTGGAGTTGTCCGGTGTGCCCATAGCACATTTGGCAGTTCGTCCACCCAACCAGTTTGACTTAATCCTAACCGTGCCTTAATGCCAGCAACAATTTCTTTGTTGGTAACCTCCATTTGTCCATTCGCTTGAGGATGAGCAACAGATGTAAAGTTTTGCTTTATTCCTAGCTCTTCTGTAAGACCCGAATATTTATTTTGTATACTTGTTTATAAAAGACATACGAGAACGGGCTTCGTTTAATATTTATATTTAGTTAAAAAGCAAAAGAACCTGAAACTGACTACTTGCGCGCCGCGCGGGTCTGGTGCGCGCCGCGCCGAATCGCGCTGACAGAATCCTTTGTTTTTAATTATTTTAAATGAAGGGTAATTTGGTAAATTCACTTGGGGCCGGATTTGTGAGCCATATCAGTTGGTTTAGATCTAACTTTGGATCATTTCACATCCATTCATCATCTTCATCCATTCTTAGAGAGAGAGAGAGAGAGAGGTCTAGAGAGAGATTTGAGGTTTTGGTGAAGAAGAAGCTCGAATCGTTCAAAGTCTCGGGTTTTAAAGTTGTTCCTTTCGTTCCTAGCTACGTTGTGGTGGTATTGGTAAGCTCAAACTCCGAATTTCATTTATTTGATTTGATATTCAAGTTAGGGTTTTGAGTTAAATTGTTGTGTAACCCTTTTAGATGATGAAATGGGTTTATGGTGACTAGTTATTCTTGTCACTTGGCGGGTTTTGGGTTGGATGACGATTTGGCCTTGATTAGGCTTTGGTTTGGAGTTTAATCACTAGGTATAGTGATTATTGAAGTATTGGAACCCATTTAGGGTATTATGGTTGACTAATTGTGACTTTGGGTCAAATTAGGGTTCGGTGGTAATTATGACCCAATTGGCGATTTAATGATGTTTATAAACTTAAAATGGATTAAGTTGAAGTATAGAACCGAGTTAAATGTGTTTAGGTGTCAAAACTTGTAAAGGATGAGATTTTGACCTTTATGGGTCAAAATTAGGGTTTAAGTGTCAAAATGGGTATGACACGTGTTTAACACTCGAGTTCGAGTTTAATTGACATATTGGGACCATTCTCACTTGTGTTAGTGATTATGGGTTAGTTTGGGCACGGTTTGTCCTTGGAAGTGCATTTGGGTCAAATTTGCACTAAGTGTCGAATTGGGTTGGTTTGTAAATCCAATCTAAGTGTGTTGTTGAATTTGTGATAATGGAATAGGTACTTTCCATTGACGAGTTGCAGATTACTTGGAAGCATTCTTCAAGACTTCAAGGTGAGTGATAATATCCTATGTGCATATGTATGTGTAGGATGGGTGCGGGTCGAGTGAAGTGATTCTCGGCTATAGAGCTCACTTCACATATAGATGGATTTGATAGACTTGCGTTTAGATCCAATTGGCACGGTTGTGCGTTTTGGTTGACTATCTTTGGCGAAGTACGCGTTTGCGTGTACATTATCACACGTGGTTGTGATGTGGTTGATTTAACCCCAATGGCGAAGGGTATAATATTGAGAAGTGAATCGCGTGTGTATTCGGATTCACGATGACGCGTGTGGTTTCGGTCATCTTATTGTATTGTGGAAATGAATCTCGTGTAGTTCGGATTCATGGTGACTCGTGTAGTTCGGTCATCTTATTGAGGTAGTAATCTCGTGTGGTTTCGGATTACTAAGGCTCGTGTAGTTCGGCCAACCTAGATGTTGTGAAGATAGTAATCTCGTGTGGTTTCGGATTACTAAGGCTCGTGTAGTTCGGCCAATCTTCATTGTGGTATTTGGTTCTCGGTATTGGGTTAAGGTGTTAACCTTGTTCGTTTATATTGTTATATATTAATGTATTGTTGTGTTGTAGCTAACCCTCCGGGTGTAGCTATTTGGCGTTGTTCACATCGTCGTTGGTGAACTTATATTGTTGTTGCATCTTTAGCTCGTTGCTTAGAGATCGTACGGTATGCTTAGTGTAGTACCTTGTATATGGATGCCTCGGTATGCGGTATTTGTTATTTTGTGGCGTGTCCATTTTATACATATATATGTATGTAGTATATTATCATTCACTAAGCGTTAGCTTACCCTCTCGTTGTTGACTCTTTTTATAGATTGCATGCGGATGGTGGCTCGGGTAAGCGCGAGGATTAGAGGACTTGCATAGTTTGAGTAGAAGGCTTGCTTTTGGATTTATTAGGATTGGGTAGCGTATCCCCAATCGCCATGCTCGGCTTTGTTTTGTATTAAAAGTCTTATGGTCGAAAATTGTATTTTGGTACTTAAGGGGTAATTTGGGTCAATGTGGGCCCCGCTTCGTAAACATAATTTTATTAATAGAACGTGCTAGTTTTTATATATGGAACATGGGGTTAAAAGCGTTACGCCTAAATATGTCGGGAACTAGTCAAACATTTTCGCATTTAAAGACTTTCCGGACAGTCAGGTTTGGCGCGCCGCGCGGCCTATATGGCGCGCCGCGCCAGGTGGCAGTTCAGCAAATTTTTTTTTTTTGTTTGTAATTTTACACGGTTTAATCGCAGGTTGGTTTGGGTTGTTACAAGTGGTATCAGAGCATGGTCTAAGGGATTTAGGTGACTTGAGATAGGTGCCTAGACTTAGACTTGTGTGTGCTTAAATTGTTGCGGGATTTGTAGGATTACGGGTCGGAATGAGTTTGGTTAGTGCCTTCGCTATAGGTTTACTAACGTTTATATTAGTAATGCGGATATTATTAATATGTTGTCGTGTTGTGATAATAATTCTCGCGTGTGTTTGTACCGCGTGGAATTTTGGTTGTGTTTGTGTATATCATCGAGCGAGACGGTCGTTGTACTAACGAGTCGATGCGGCATGTGTGCGTAATAAGAACTTGCAAACCTTATTACGGGTGCAAATCGTGTCTAACAAGTGATGTACGATGAGTGTTTAGCAAGATGGGGCTGTGTCGTGCGTACGGTTTTACACGTTCGTGGACTAATCGTTTTGCATTCTTTAGAATGACGACGCGAATCGAGACCGAGGCGAATGACGCGGAGTTTAACACTAGGGTTGCGGCCGCCGTTGCGGAGCAAATGGGTGCGTTAGAAGAAAGAATGGAAAGGAGGTATTCCGAACTTCAAAGTAGTGGTGAAATGGAGCGTTATCTTAAGAGCTTCACGAGGACTAAACCCCCGATGTATGACGGAAAGCCGGATCCTTTGGTAAGCACAACTTGGATTTCGGACGTCGAAGGGTGTTTCCGTACTATTGATTGCCCTCCCGAGAGAAAGACGAGACTCACTACGAGTTTGTTGCGGGGTAGGGCAAGGGATTGGTTGGATGGTAAGATTGATCTTGTCGGTGGCGAGACGTTTATGGCTTTATCGTGGGACGACTTTAAGGAGGAATTCTTCGAGGAGTTCCGGACTTCGGCCGATTTGTGGGAATTGCGTAATGAGTTGCGAAATTTGCGACAAGGATCTATGGATTTGAGTACTCTCAAGACGACCTTTATGGCGAAGGCTCGTTTTTGTCCGGAGTATTTGGGGAATGATCGTTTGTTGATGGGGGATTTCTATCGGACCTTGAATGATGACTTGAAAAGTAAAATTAGTCGGGGTCAAGCGAAATCGTTTTCGGAATTATTCGATTTGGCTAGAGGTTTCGAGTCGTATTCACGATCGAAAAAGGGTGAACCTTCAAGTGAGCGAAGGGTCGTTTCTTATGGTGCTCCGAGTAAGAGGGCTAAGGGTCCGAGTGTGAGCACGGGTGGTACGCGAACGGGTATGTCGGATTCTAGTGCGGTTAGATGTTACAATTGTGGCGTGAGGGGTCACAAGTCTTGGGAATGTTCGGTACCAAAGGGTGATGGTATGGTGTGCTTCAATTGCCAAAAAGAAGGACATCGTAAGTCGGAATGTCCCAAGTTAGCGGGGATGGGTGCGACCAGGAGACGTTAAGGTACGTTTAATTTTGATAAATATGTCTTCTGATTATTTATTAAATGCCGTTTGAGTTTGAGTTGCGTGCCTTTGTTGTGCATGTTATGCTATGGGTGACGTTCCTAATGGAAGTACCCTATGTTGATGATTGATTGACGGGCGAAGGGCGTAAGACTTGGTGCAACCAAGCATTCCTTAGTATTTGGGAAACGTTTCTACCAAGCCACGGAAATGGTTTTGGTGTTTGGTTGTTAAGCGCGTGTTCGCTTTTATGTTGAAGTGACGAATCATGAGGTTCGTCGGTTGGTTGGAACCCTTGAGATCGAGTGTTTTAAATCTCGATGTGTGTTGGTAATGGATTCTTTATGACGCGACATTAGGTGCCTCTTTTATACCTACTAGCGTGGTGTTCGACTCCGATTGTGTTGCGGTACACTTTTCGTACAAAGTGTTTAAGGGTTGGTTAAAATCCTTCGTGTGCTCAAGGTTGGAGCAAGATGTGGTAATGGGTCGTGTGAGCCCAGTTGTTGGTAAAGTCTACATGTGGTAGCATTGTGCGGTTGTACGAGTTGTGGATATGGAACGTGGTTCTAAGTGGGGGAGTTACACTCCCGCACGAGGAAGTTTTAGTGTGAGATTTCGGATGATGCTATTGGTAGATCCGAAAAATATTGTCGAGACCTGGTTGGGTCGATTTGTGGTAGAGTATAATTTCGGATAAATTGTACTTATGGTTTGGATTTGAATCATCACTGAGGTGGTAACGTGGTAAATCTCGTAGAGAGATAATGGACGTGTTTGGCGAGCAAGGTGAAATCCTCCGGTTAAGGGAGGTGTGTGTCGGGTTCTCTTGTGGAGAATTATTGTTTGGTACCTATGTTTGGTATAGGTGGTTCTTGCTCGATTATGGTATGGTTGTTTGATGAAGCACGATCTTTAGGGTCCGCTGACTTCATCATGGGAATACGTGATTGGTGGAGCATGACCTTCGGGGTCCGCTGACTTCATCATGAGCGTGATGTTATATCGGTGAAGCATGATCTTCGGGTCCGCTGACTTCATCCGGTGTTGTCATTGGTGGAGCATGACCTTCGGGGTCCGCTGACTTCATCAAGAGAGTAGTGTTATGTCGTTATGGTGTAACACTATCGGGAAATGCGAGTACCATTCCTGTGTTGAGATTGTGGATCGCGTGTGTTTTCGGATTCACGATGACGCGTGTAGTTCGGTCATCTTATTGGAATGAATCTCGTGTAGTTCGGATTCATGGTGACTCGTGTAGTTCGGTCATCTTATTGAGGTAGTAATCTCGTGTGGTTTCGGATTACTAAGGCTCGTGTAGTTCGGCCAACCTCGATGTTGTGGAAGTGAATCTCGTGTAGTTCGGATTCACAAATGACTCGTGTGGTTTCGGTCATTGTATTGAGGAGTGAGTCTCGTGTAGTTCGGATTCACAATTGACTCGTGTAGTTCGGTCATTCCTCCGGGATAGTGACTCTCGTGTAGTTCGGATTCACTATGGCGCGTGTAGTTCGGCCATTCCCGATTGTGTTGTGGTGAAGGTAGTGAGTCGCGTGTAGTTCGGATTCACTAAGGCGCGTGTGTTTTTGGCCAGCCTTCGTGTTGTGTGATCTGTCGGTTGTTTTATACACCGATGGTGGGGTCGTGAGGACCATGTTGTGAGATTAGTGATGCGATAGCCGTGTTTCGCTCACGTGTTGTTACGGGTGTGACGATCGTCGATTTTGTACACCTTAGAATTAGCGTTGCCATAGTCGTTTTGGGCGCTTTTGGTTTTAGTCGTTGCTTATGATGTTAGGATAGTGGTGTATTGGTTGTATTGCGCACTACAAAGGATGTTTAGTGATTGGTGTAATCCGTAAGGGTTCGTTTGGTTCGGTCTTCATCGTTTCGGGTTGTTGACCTTAGGTCGATATTTGGTTATTTTTAGCATTGTACTTGGAAAGGGTACACTATAGGGTTGATATCTCGGTACGAGATCGGTTGAGTTTTCCTGATGAATGGGGGATTGAGCAGGTTTTAGTGCTCGGATTTTAGTTTCGATAAAATTGCGGATGACGATTTTAGTGTTAAAGGTGCTTCAATGAGAATAGTTGCCTAGGAAAGTCGGGTTGGAACTTATGTTTAGGACCGTAAGTGGGGCCCGTTTGGTTAAGTGACGAGGATCACGAGGACGTGATCGAGTTTAAGTGGGGGAGAGTTGTAAGACCCGAATATTTATTTTGTATACTTGTTTATAAAAGACATACGAGAACGGGCTTCGTTTAATATTTATATTTAGTTAAAAAGCAAAAGAACCTGAAACTGACTACTTGCGCGCCGCGCGGGTCTGGTGCGCCGCGCCGAATCGCGCTGACAGAATCCTTTGTTTTTAATTATTTTAAATGAAGGGTAATTTGGTAAATTCACTTGGGGCCGGATTTGTGAGCCATATCAGTTGGTTTAGATCTAACTTTGGATCATTTCACATCCATTCATCATCTTCATCCATTCTTAGAGAGAGAGAGAGAGAGAGAGAGAGGTCTAGAGAGAGATTTGAGGTTTTGGTGAAGAAGAAGCTCGAATCGTTCAAAGTCTCGGGTTTTAAAGTTGTTCCTTTCGTTCCTAGCTACGTTGTGGTGGTATTGGTAAGCTCAAACTCCGAATTTCATTTATTTGATTTGATATTCAAGTTAGGGTTTTGAGTTAAATTGTTGTGTAACCCTTTTAGGTGATGAAATGGGTTTATGGTGACTAGTTATTCTTGTCACTTGGCGGGTTTTGGGTTGGATGACGATTTGGCCTTGATTAGGCTTTGGTTTGGAGTTTAATCACTAGGTATAGTGATTATTGAAGTATTGGAACCCATTTAGGGTATTATGGTTGACTAATTGTGACTTTGGGTCAAATTAGGGTTCGGTGGTAATTATGACCCAATTGGCGATTTAATGATGTTTATAAACTTAAAATGGATTAAGTTGAAGTATAGAACCGAGTTAAATGTGTTTAGGTGTCAAAACTTGTAAAGGATGAGATTTTGACCTTTATGGGTCAAAATTAGGGTTTAAGTGTCAAAATGGGTATGACACGTGTTTAACACTCGAGTTCGAGTTTAATTGACATATTGGGACCATTCTCACTTGTGTTAGTGATTATGGGTTAGTTTGGGCACGGTTTGTCCTTGGAAGTGCATTTGGGTCAAATTTGCACTAAGTGTCGAATTGGGTTGGTTTGTAAATCCAATCTAAGTGTGTTGTTGAATTTGTGATAATGGAATAGGTACTTTCCATTGACGAGTTGCAGATTACTTGGAAGCATTTTTCAAGACTTCAAGGTGAGTGATAATATCCTATGTGCATATGTATGTGTAGGATGGGTGCGGGTCGGGTGAAGTGATTCTCGGCTATAGAGCTCACTTCACATATAGATGGATTTGATAGACTTGCGTTTAGATCCAATTGGCACGGTTGTGCGTTTTGGTTGACTATCTTTGGCGAAGTACGCGTTTGCGTGTACATTATCACACGTGGTTGTGATGTGGTTGATTTAACCCCAATGGCGAAGGGTATAATATTGAGAAGTGAATCGCGTGTGTATTCGGATTCACGATGACGCGTGTGGTTTCGGTCATCTTATTGTATTGTGGAAATGAATCTCGTGTAGTTTGGATTCATGGTGACTCGTGTAGTTCGGTCATCTTATTGAGGTAGTAATCTCGTGTGGTTTCGGATTACTAAGGCTCGTGTAGTTCGGCCAACCTCGATGTTGTGAAGATAGTAATCTCGTGTGGTTTCGGATTACTAAGGCTCGTGTAGTTCGGCCAATCTTCATTGTGGTATTTGGTTCTCGGTATTGGGTTAAGGTGTTAACCTTGTTCGTTTATATTGTTATATATTAATGTATTGTTGTGTTGTAGCTAACCCTCCGGGTGTAGCTATTTGGCGTTGTTCACATCGTCGTTGGTGAACTTATATTGTTGTTGCATCTTTAGCTCGTTGCTTAGAGATCGTACGGTATGCTTAGTGTAGTACCTTATATATGGATGCCTCGGTATGCGGTATTTGTTATTTTGTGGCGTGTCCATTTTATACATATATATGTATGTAGTATATTATCATTCACTAAGCGTTAGCTTACCCTCTCGTTGTTGACTCTTTTTATAGATTGCATGCGGATTGTGGCTCGGGTAAGCGCGAGGATTAGAGGACTTGCATAGTTTGAGTAGAAGGCTTGCTTTTGGATTTATTAGGATTGGGTAGCGTATCCCCAATCGCCATGCTCGACTTTGTTTTGTATTAAAAGTCTTATGGTCGAAAATTGTATTTTGGTACTTAAGGGGTAATTTGGGTCAATGTGGGCCCCGCTTCGTAAACATAATTTTATTAATAGAACGTGCTAGTTTTTATATATGGAACATGGGGTTAAAAGCGTTACGCCTAAATATGTCGGGAACTAGTCAAACATTTTCGCATTTAAAGACTTTCCGGACAGTCAGGTTTGGCGCGCCGCGCGGCCTATATGGCGCGCCGCGCCAGGTGGCAGTTCAGCAAATTTTTTTTTTGTTTGTTTGTAATTTTACACGGTTTAATCGCGGGTTGGTTTGGGTTGTTACATCTTCACACCAACTTCGAAATGGATTCTCTGCAAATTGTTTGTCATTGTCACTGACTATTTCATTTGGAACCCAATAACGGCACACTATATCATGGCACACAAACTTCTTGACATTTTCTCCTGTAATCTTTGCTAAAGCCTTTGCTTCAACCCACTTTGTGAAAAAAATCAATTGCTACCACCAAGAACTTAGCATTGTCAGTGCTTCTTTTGAATGGTCCCACAATATCTATCGCCCACTTGCAGAACGGCCAAGCGGATGACACTAGTATCAAGTCATATTTTGGGAGACGCTGAAATGTACCATGCCTCTGACAATTCTCACATGTTTTTATGATCTCTGCAACATCTCGATAAAGGGAAGGCCAAAAATATCCTTGCCGCATAATCCGTGATGCCACAGTACGGAAGCCGGAGTGTTGAGAACAAACTCCTTCATGCATTTCTCATCATTGGTTAAACATCTTAACAACGGACCATTGTAAGACTTTCGATAAAGAGCACCATTAACTACTTCATACATTGGTGCTGTTACTCTTATCCGTCTGGCGTCCGCCTTGTCAATGGGTAACCCTCCATCATGCAAATACCTCAAATATGGCGTCATCCAAGTTTCCTTAGTACCTTCAACTATCGCCATAATTGGTTTTTCATGTATTGATTTTTCCTTAAGTTCCTCAACTAACACTCGTTTGTGTAAATGATCAAAGGTTAAAGTAGCTAGTTTGCTTAAGACGTCAGCCTTCTTATTCTTATTTTGAGGGATTTGCACGACTTCAAGGTTATCAAATTTCTTTGAAATTGCCTCCACCAACTTTACGTATTGCCTCATTGATGTATCCCTTGCATCAAACGTTCCATTAACCTGCTGGGCCAAAATTTGAGAATCAACATATGCTCGTAAATTTGTTATGCCCATTTCCACTGCTATGCGTAAGCCGGAGAGTAATGCCTCGTACTCTGCTTCGTCGTTGGACGAATAAAAACAAAATTTCAATGCATAAGTATACTCTTCTCCGTCTGGACTTGTTAAAACCAGTCCTGCACCTGTCCCCTCTTCACTGGAGGCCCCATCAGTGTGTAATTCCCACACATGCTGTTGTGGTGCCATTTTATTGTCATATTCCACTTTTTCATTTGTTTCCAGGAGAAAATCTGCCAAAATTTTTCCTTTAACTGCATTTCGGGTAGCAAAATTGATTTCATATTCCCCCAACTCGATGGCCCATTTTGCTAGACGGCCAGATGATTCTGGACGCCGGAGTATTTGCTTCAACGGTTGATCTGTTAACACCAAGATAGGATGACCTTGAAAATACCTTCGTAAGCGTCGTGCAGTATGCACAAGGGCATAAACCATGCGATGAAGTGGTGGATAATTCGTTTCACTGTGCTGCAATACTTTGCTAACAAAATATATGGGCATTTGCACACCGTTCCGTTCTGCGATTAAGACAGAACTAATTGCTTCTTTTGAGACAGCTAAATACAAAATTAAGGTCTCCCCTTCTTTTGGTGCTGTTAATGTGGGTAACGTTTTCAACAACTGCTTGACCTCTTGGAATGCATTTTCGGCTTCCGCCGTCCATACAAATTTTTTTTTATTTAGAAAGCCTTTTAACACCTTCATGAATGGAAGAGACTTTTCAGCTGCTCTGGACAGAAATCTTGTTAATGCTGCTAAACATCCATGTAATCTTTGAACGTCTTTCTTGCTGACCGGCGATTTCATGTCTTCAATTGCTTGAATTTTCTTAGGATTAGCTTTAATACCCGTTCTGTAACTATATGACCTAAAAATTTTCCTTCTTCCACACCAAACGTACACTTCTTGGGATTTAATTTCATGTTGATTTTTCGCAAAGATGCAAAAGTCTCTTGTATATCTCGCAACATCTTTTCTTCAGTATGACTTTTTATAACAATATCGTCCACATACGCTGCCATATTTCGCCCAATTTGATCCTTAAAAGCCATATCAATAAGTCGTTGATATGTTGCTCCTGCATTTTTCAGTCCAAAAGGCATTTTCATGTAATAGAATATGCTTTCCGTCGTGTGAAAATCCGTTTTGTCTTCATCTTTTAAAGCCATAGGTATTTGATGATACCCCTTAGCTGCATCTAAGAAACATTTAAATCGATACCCTTCCAATGATTCAACCTTCCAATCGATTTCAGGTAAGGGATAATTATCCTTTGGGCATGCTTTATTGATATCTGTGAAATCCACACACATCCGTCATGAGTTGTCCGGCTTCCTAACCATGACTGGATTGGCCACCCATGTCTGATATTTTACCTCTCGCAAGATCCCAGTATCCACCAAACTTCGTACCTCATCACGGAGGAATTTGCTTCTTTCTGGCGCCATGCCTCGTTTCTTTTGACAAACAGGATGTATGTTAGGATTCACATTTAACCTATGTTCTGCCACTTCCCTTGGGACACCGGTAATATCAGACGATTGCCATGCAAAAACGTCTAAATTTGTTGCCAAAATGTTGTATAATTTTTCTTTACATGCCGTAGATAACGTATGCCCAATTATGATTTTTTGATCTAGAAACTGTAGATTTGGCGAGATTGATCCATCATCATGTATTATTGGCTTAATTATTGCTTTTGTTACTTGAGAACACTCAATTAACTTCTGCCGTTCTGCGTACAACGTTGCTATTCCGCCTGGCGTTGAAAACTTCATCATGTCATGCACAGTTGATGTTACAGCCCCAAACGTCATTAAAGCAGTTCTTCCCAAAATTATATTGTATTGTGAATTTGCTTTAACTACCAGGAACTCAATGTTGGCTGTGCGTCTTAGGGGTGGCTTGCCCAAGGCTACTTCAAGCAGAATACTTTCTTCAGACCAAGACGGTTCACTTGTAAAACTTGCTAACGGCACATATGTTTCCTTCATTTTTTCTTGCACATCTTTGGGAAGCTGTATGAAGCAATGTTCATACATAATGTCTGCTCCAGCTCCTGTGTCAGTATAAATGTTGCGTATTAAGCAATTAACAACTCGTGCTTCTATAACCACTGGACCATCGGATGAATTTGTGTTAAACATAGAAGGAAATGATATTAATTGCTCTTTTCAATCTTCTAACACTTCTGCCTTCCTCCGTTGTCCAGCTTTCCATGGATGTATCATGCCTATTTCTATGGGTACCAATTCATTACCCTCGCCTTCTTTGTCAGTGTTGGTGAGATGATTCATCTTAATAATGGATGGCGCCATTGTTAACACCTATTTCCTTATGAGGTAAGACTTAGGGTATTAACACAATACTAGAAGTGATCTAGCTAAGAGTGGGGAAGTGTTGCCGATTGATTTTTACCCTCGGGAAATAATCCCTGCAGACCCGGTTCACAAGTGTAGAAACTTGTGGGGTGGCTTTATCAATCTTTTGTCCGTTGAGCGTATAGCTGTTAGTCGGATGACTTCTAGTGAGAGAAAGTATTGTGAGAGAGAGAAAGGTGAAGTCTCTTCTCACAAGTTGTCAGAATGTCTGAATGTGTAAAATGACGACCCAATGGGTCTATTTATAGTGATAGATCCACCGGATTGTTTGGGGACACGTGTCGGATGATGTTACGTTCTGTTATTCGTGATCCGAAGTTTGCGCTGAATGTGGCGCTCTCCGGCCAGGGCTTAAGCGCTAGGCGGCTTTCAGGGCTTATGCATGACGGAAGCAGTCTGTACAGCGGAGAACGCTTGACGGATAGTTTCACAAAACTATTATTCTTAGTGTTTCTGATGCTAATTTCATGCGATCATTGTGCCCTTATGCGTGTATACGATAGGATACACCATTACAAGGTAAATCTTTTGTGTAGGTTGATTGATGAAATTTGTTTGCGTTTTTTTTTATCGTTTCCATAGTCTATTCTGATGTTGGGAGTTTCGTTGTCAGTTTCCTTTGATATGGAACCGCTATTCATTGGCAGCCTTGCGTTTTCAATATTGTGATTCGAGAAGTATATAATACTGAATTTGTAATGATGATTTTCTCACCGAAAGACTGAAACAGTGCCAAATGGTTATAATCCTGTAGATATTGTTGTTATTAACAAATCAAAGACAAAACCAACTAAGCAAAACGAAAGAAAGAGGAAAAATCGCTTATCACAGGTAAATTTTTAGATAACTATCGTAATGTTAATATTGTGTCAGTACATACGAAATGTGAACTCGGCTGCTATATTGTTCATATTCTTGGGTTATATGAAGACATGAATAAATGTGAGTTTATAACTTCTAAGTTTATAAAGCCTCTTCGTATGGCTACTTTTTTTTATTGAAATAAGTTTCTTATCTTATTTGTATTTATAATTGTGACTAATGATGGTGTAAAAACCGAATATTTAGTGATGTAATATATGGCCTCTTCTCTTATGTTGTGTGCATTGTTAATTGCATATGCTCATACATTATAAGCTTAGCGTTTTGTTAACCTACAAAATATTTTATCATCAAATCTTCATTTTCTACCATTTTCTTCTGTGTTTCCCTTTGTTGCTGTTACAAAAGGTACTACTTTTGTTTCCTTATAATATTTTTGCCATGGGGAATATATTTGTTGCAACTTTATATTTGTGGCTTTTGTTTTACCATTAAGATTACATATTTGGCTTGGCAACTACAGATTTCTAATGGCGATTATTATCTATTTTCATCTGTTAGAACAAGTTTTACTTTTGAAGTTGTAACTATTTGTAATCTTTGATGTTTTTTGATGTTTAGGTGTTTCACATAAATATCGAGACATTGGTGTTTTTTGTGGAGCATTCTTTTGGTACGAGGAATGTTCCAACTCTCACACAAGAGGTAGAAACTGTTTGAAATACATTGAATTATAGATGCAATTATGACCACATCTTATTAACCTCTCGATCTTTGCAGAATGGAACAACCAATAGTTGTAGGCGATCTTCATCCGAAAGAGAATTACATTATGATAGAAATGAAGGTGTATCGACGCCGGACCACTAAAGCATTTCCATTTCAAGCTACAGGGTCTTATTTCACACGATCAATCAATCAATATATTCCATTATAGCAAAATAGGATATTTACTGTATTTAAGTATTAAAATATTGAAGTAAAGTTGAGCAAAACAAATTCCAAGCAGAATACCACATGAACAAAAATAACTTGCTCAGCTTATGGTTACCAGTAAAACCATCACACAAACCAGTCGAGGGCATTTTCTTTTGTAAAATGACATCATTTGTATATGAGTTTTAGTTATTTTTGAAAAAAAAAAAAAAATAAAAAAAAAATAAAGAAGTCATATCCAACTTGGACCCAAAGAGTAAATCTTCTTATCACTGGAAATTCACCGACCAAAGTAACCTTACAACAATCAGATTAAGTCCAGATCATTCACTACATAAGAAAATGGGTGAAACAAAATACAAAAACAGATGAAGTAAAACACACAGTTCCGGCGGCAGGCTTCTTGCAAATGATCAAATGAAAAGAAACCTGTTGTATCTTCCCTGCAAGGAAAAGAAAGAAAAAAAGACACTCCACTCTGCATATATCTGAATCAAATGAATCAATGATGACCATAAATTCAGTATAATTCTATTAGATGCATCAAAATCATAGTATTTTAGGTAATATTAGATGCATGAACAGAAATATGATAGGATCGAAATTCTGCAAAGGGGGTATTTCAGTCAATTTGATGCATGAGAATGTGAAGGGTAATTAATTTTATGATACTACTATACATGTACAAGACTCTGCCACCGCATACATTTGAGCAGATGTGAGAACATGAAGACACTCATTTTCTAAGTTACAGATATGAACCTAAAAGCCTGAATCACCTTCCCTAACTATGCATCTGCTCTTCCATAACTACCTGAAAATTAACAAAAAAATTCAAAGATCGTCAACTAACATATCCAAGTTGAATAACTAAACAATAAAAGAAAAGAGTTGCATACCTGCCCATTCTGGCCATCAATGGTGGACTCGGATCTACATTTAGCATGAACAATCGGACCTAATTGAGATCTATCCATGCCTACAGTTGCTCCAAACGGGGCATTCATGTAAACCGCTCCCCTATACATCCATTCTTCTGTTTCATCACTATAAAAATCATCAAACGGTTCTCCACATAACGCACAAACGTTCTGATCCTCGTCAGCAGGAACAGCCAGATCATCATCATCTCTCGGTTCCACAACAGTCTCAGACGGGATGAAAAAACCGGGAGTTGGATCGGCACCTAATGCCTCTGCACTACTAAGCCACACGTTAACGTTAGCAAACCATTTTTGAGAGGGTTTTTGTTTACGGTTTCTTAGAACTCTATTCTTGGTCACATGCCAATCCATATGATTACTGTGTTCTTCTTGTAACTTAAAACGCTGACCACATGTCTTGCATTGTCTGGGTAAATCAGCGTATAAAGAAGTTATTGCAGACTCGTGTCGCGTCTTAAGAACATCGGGATCAAACTCAAGTCCAACAGAATCCTACACGTTAGATACATGACTCAGAACAATCTACATTCGTATAACTTATGAAACGAGACTATGAAAACTGCAACACGAAACTGGATTGCGAAACGTGAAACTGAATAGGTCGCGACCTAACCCGACCCAAAAACTTAAGATTAATAATAGGTCTCGACCCAACCCGTTCACCCCATATTAAAGCCAACCCGTTTTGACCCATGACTTGTTTCGACCCAAACACATTTGATCTTTGGGACCCGTTTGCCAGGTATGGGTATAAATTGTACATATAAATTTAAGATGAAAAATAGGTCTCGACCTAACTCGACCCAACCCGTTTCGACCCATATTAAAGCCAGCCTGTTTTGACCCATGACCTGTTTCAACACATTAAAGCCAACCGATTTTGACCCATAACTCGTTTCGCCCCATTATTAAAAGTGACCCGTTTTGACTTATGAACCGTTTCGACCCAGTATTAAAAGCGACCCATTTTGACTTATGACCCATTTCGACCCATTACTAAAAGCGACCTGTTTTGACTTATGACCCGTGTTGACCCAAACCCATATGATCTTTGAACCGACCCGTTTGCCAGGTATGGCTATAAATTGTGCATATAAATTCGGTATCTGATATGTACCTGTTCAGAAGCTGGTTTAGTCAGAGACAAGAGTCCTTGAGCCATAAGAGAAGTAAATAAACCAGAAAGTGCGCCACCACTTGGAGGTGCTGGGTCGGTTGATGGAGCGAGTTGAGGAACTGGATGTGGGCCCAGTGGTGGGCCCGCAGGAAAACGGGGTAAACCTACACCCTGTAAATGGAAAGGCACAGATGGTTGCATGCCAGGAACTGAAGGATATCCACGAATCATAGATGATCTTGTTGGGTTAAAACCAAGATTAGGTGGAACCATATTTGGTCGAACCCCTTGTGGCAGTGATAACTGTGATGGGATCCTGGTGTTCTGCCCCGGGATATGAGCACGAGTATCAAAATGATTCCGATGCAAATATGGTGCATTGTCGTTTGCTGCCAAATTGCTAGTATTCATCATGTCAAGTTGACTACTGACATGTTTCTGAAATGGATGAGAAGACATAACTTGAAGTGTTTGAGAGTTTTGAATGGGAGTTACTGGGGGTCGCCAGGCACCTTGTGATGATGAGGGTAAGTGGTGGTGTGGATTGGTAACTGAAAAGGTATCGATTAGAGGGGGCCTATGCCCTCGAGGATTGTAATGATGCTGAGTAGCCCAAGGCTGGTCATGAGAAGCTGGAATATCTGAAGGATCATTTTGCAATCCAGTCATCTTTCGCTTTAAACCACGATCAGACTGCACAAAAACATATATTAGTTTCTTTGACTGGTGAAAACTTCAAGCATGAGTCACTCAACCAGGTTTTACATGTTTAAGAAACTTTGAGAAACGAGTCTCGACCCATCCTGACCCGACCCGCTTGATCCATCAAAAAAATCTGACATGTTTCGACCAAAACCCGTTTGAGTCTCGACCCAACCCAACCCGTTTGCCAGGTATAATTCGTGGTTTAAAGCGTAAGTTCAATAAAACTAATATATGTTATCGACCTAAAAATGAAGACTTTTACAGCATAAACATTTATCATTCCATCACACAGCAATTAACGACATCAGTTTAGAAAATCGTCTTAAATAATTTAAACAAATTGGGTTGACCCGTTCCATGAAGGCAAGTAGAATCAAAAGAAAAGAAAACCCATATGAAACTTCTGTAATCAGATTTAAATCACCAAAGGTGACCAGTTTCGACCCGCACCAAATGGTCAGTGTGTGCACGGACAAACTCAACCAGTTGCTACATCAGTTCGTCAAAAAAGTAACCCAAACAGGTCACCGTGCACACTCCTAGCAAATGATACACATTTTGACGACACCCGTTTTGACACCTCACCTACCTGCCCCATTTTTCACCTCTAGTAAAAAGTATTCACATAAACAAATACACAAACAGGGCATAAAAAGATATACAAAACTAAACGCTAACCAATGAAACTGCATTGTTGGGGATAGCTGAAGGAATCAGCTCCTGATTAGACCAATCGCCTCTTCCATAATCAGACTTTATAGAAACAAACTGGTTATTTCGAAGGTGATACTGATTACCAATATTAGAACTACGACCACGGTCTGCTAAAGTTGGACTCATATCTTCCCACTCAAATTCTTCTTCTTCAGCATTCTGCCATGTGGGCCCCGCCTTACTGCCTAAACCATTTACATTTAAGTTTTTCCCATGTTGAGGCTTTTGGTTGATCATTTTATTCCTCTCATCTGTTCCATAAGCACTAATCAAAGCTCGTGGTCTTTGAATATCAAATACATTGGTTACGCCACGTGATCTTCGCCAGTCACGTAGATCATCGTCGCCACCTGTCATGCCACCTGTCACAGCACCAGGTCGATAACCATAACCATTATGAGACGGTGATGGTGATGGCTGCTCGATCTTTCTAGGGGAATCTACCATAGGATAGTCTTCAAGTGAAGGTGACAGAGGCCGTGCATGGCCAACACCGAAAGGACTACGGCCCACGTGATTAACCGATTCATATTCATCAGACTGTTCAAGAATCTTTGGAGTCAAAATTGGTCTTGTACGTTGAATTTTCTGCAACGATTGTATGAGACAATTACTTGGAATAACAGAAGAAATGAAGATTTCACAGCTTAAAATAAAAAGTAGTTTTTTGAAAAGGTAAACTGAAATTTTGTTAAAATTTACAGTACAGATAACCAAGAAAAACAACCACATGCAACAACAACTGAGTAAATGAATAGCATTTGTAGTAAGTATACAGTACAGAGACTTGTAAATTATATCAGATTACAATCACATGCGTAAATATCCAAAAAAACATAGTATATTTTATCCAGAATACACAGCAATTGTGCTGCATAAGACTGAAATACCAATTGACAAACTCCTGGATTTAACAACTATTAACAGGATACTGATACTAACAAAACCAAAAAATAAATTACATAAATGCATCTCGTACAAACATTTAAAGCAATAAATAATGAACTATAAAACAGGAATTGTGAATGGGATCGTTACTATGGAATTGTGAAAGTTATGTTTCAAACTACACTAATATTGAATAACTCTCGCACTCTTTTCTCTCATTACAACGCAACCAACACGCTTTTGCCCTGGCCCCTCAACAAAAAGGTTGTGGGTTCAAGTCCCACTTGAGACAAAGGTGTATTAAAGGTGTTGTTGGTGTGAGAGTCTTTGAGACTTTGCCATTCAATACATAGATATGTAGATAAACAGATATAATTTTATGTAAAATACAAGTGCATTATATTATTTCATTTTCCAGACATAACCCAAAAGTCCAGCAAGCAGAGAAGTTCAGACTTCAGTAATGGCCACCGGTTTTAAAAGCATATAAAATAAATTATTAAGGATCGAATTCTTAAACCCCTCTACATTCAAATTAATTCAAGTAAAAATAATAACAAACTCTAAATGCATGCAACCAGCACCAAGTCATAATAAAAAAAAGAACGATGAAAACGTGAAGTGTATGTCTATAGAATGGACCATTCTTGGACATTCTTTTTATTAAAATTCCTTAATCCAATTAATAAAAGTACCAAAAAGACACTAAACAATACTTACATCATAGTTGTTCCCATAAGTAATCTAAAATATGAACTGCTGAAAAAAAAAAAGAGTGGTTTTACATCAAAAAGCTTACACTATCTGCAGTGGTGCTTTCAAGTTGACGTCGTGCCTCCAAGTACTTTGGATTGACATGTATGCCATGAGCGGGTCTTGGAGATTCAGAATCTCTTAAACTTGAAGGTTGATAACTTGAAGAAGGAGATAATTGTAGTTGAGTTTCAATCTTACGAAGAACAGAAGATGGAAATACTGTTGACCAGGTACCAAAAAGATGTCGCATGGATGGATGCATACTTGGATGGACTTGCCTATATGCTGCACAATAGACCTAAAAGAAGATTTTTATTATAAAAACAGAGATACATATGAAATGGTAATGTGTTTATAAAATATAAATGTATAGATAACGTAAGTCACTAACCTCAGGCAAGCGGGCTGAAAAGTGCCTAACGTAATCTCTACCAATATTTTTGACAATACTATCCAGAAGGTATAGAGAAGGAAGCTTATGTTCAACTGGAACCTACATGGCAAGGTAAACAAAATATAAGATCATATATATTTTTGTATGAAATATGGATGTCAATGCTATCAGTAGCAACCAAAGTGGTTCAAATATACTTATGCATATCATGTTACATGCGTTTTTATGTATATCGTGTTACATGTATCAAGATTCAAATAGTAACGACGAAGTTGTAACAAACAAAACACCAAAAAAATGTGAACTTGGCGTTTTCAAATGCCATTTAAGAAGGTACATACTACAGACCAGCCACCAAGGCCCCAAGCATGTAAATTAAAGTTAAAAATAAAGCAGTATGCCAACACAAAGTAACACCGAAACTTATAACACAATAATCATAATATGCAAGAATCAAGATTACTACAACTTAAACACTTCTCAACAATAATTCATGATGTTTAATTACTGGGAATCAAACCAGTCCTCAATACAGTAATATAAAGCTTTTATAAAACAGAATAACAAGATTTTTAACGTATTATGGCTTAGTTCAAAAACAGGACATCTCCACCAGCTAAAGAAGTTTTGTTTTTTTCTCTAAAATAAGCTCATATGAAGCATTATCCAAACACTACACAAGTCCTTTAGTTAAGAAACGTAATAAGCTATACGCATTCCAAAACATCCTCTATAAAGTTAGGGAAAATGCTAACGACAGCCCTAAGGGTTGTTGTTAACATGCATTAAGTATTTGTACATGGCGGTTATTAGTCATTTTCATAAAGACGGTTATCAAAATTTACAATATTTTAAAGCGTGTTAACGACAGCCCTAAAGGTTGTCGTTAGCATTTTCCTAAAGTTAATACAAACATCAAATTTCTATTTCATTCTCTTGTGCAACGGATTCTTCAATATAAATCAAGCCGATTGGAACTAACAGAAGTCCAAACACTACAGAAGTCCTTAGTTGAGAAACGTAATAAGCTATACGCACTCACCAAAACATCCTCTATCCTCTATAGAGTTCAAGCAAACATCAAATTTCAATTTCATTCTCTTGTACAGCCTAATTTTTCAACATAAATCAAGCTCATTGAAACTAACACTCAATTAAAGCAAATTCAATAAATAAAAAAAATATACCTCAATAATTCTGGCACAAATTGCATCAGCAATGCCTTCACCGTGTTCTCTCTGTTCACCAGCAATAATAGTGAGATCGGTAATAATCGGTTTCGAATTAATAATTAGTTCCGATAAAACAACTTCATATAACTCCACAATTTCTTCAGTACTCAGAACCGGTAATTCATTATCATCGGTAGAAACCCTAATTTCATCTTCTCGTTCCTTTAACAGAACCTTGAACCGATCGAGAATCGGTGTTAACGATTTCTGATTACTGTTATTCGATAACGCTACGACGGAATCATTTGGTGCTGTCCTGTATCCGTTACTTCTATTAGTTAAAAGACTCGTACCTTCCATTGGAATTAGGTCTCTGTCTTTGTGTTTTTGATAATTAATTTAATGTAATTTGAAGGATGTGTTGAATTAGGGTTAGGGTTTTGACGAAGGTTTGAAAGATGAAATTCTTGGCTTAAAGCATTGTGTTTGCGTTTTGAGTGTGTTTTGAGAAAGGGGAAATAATAATCGAGGTTGCGGAGGGAAGGAAGAGGATGTACACAACTTGAAAAGTAAAATAAATTTCTTAATTTTTTTTGTTTTCGACCGTAACATAAAGATTTGGCATTTGAGATTATAACAGTAACACTGATACCCAATGTTGCATATGTGAAAAGGCAAATAGGGCAAAATGCCTTCATTTTTGAAAGGATTTATTTAGTTTTAATAATATTTAATAATAATATGCACTTAAATTACGATATTAGCAAAAACATATCTTCTGACAAGGCATCACGTGAAATGTCCCGTTCTTATTGATTAAAAACGTTCCATATTAATTGATTTCGTTGCGAGGTTTTGACCTCTATATGAGACGTTTTTCAAAGACTGCATTTATTTTAAAACAAACCATAACCTTTATTTCATCAATAAAGGTTTAAAAAGCTTTACGTAGATTATCAAATAATGATAATCTAAAATATCCTGTTTACACACGACCATTACATAATGGTTTACAATACAAATATGTTACAACAAAATAAGTTTCTTGAATGCAGTTTTTACACAATATCATACAAGCATTGACTCCAAATCTCGTCCTTATTTAAGTATGCGATAGCGGAAGCTCTTAATAATCACATGAGAATAAACATGCTTAAAACGTCAACAAAAATGTTGGTGAGTTATAGGTTTAACCTATATATATCAAATCATAATAATAGACCACAAGATTTCATATTTCAATACACATCCCATACATAGAGATAAAAATCATTCATATGGTGAACACCTGGTAACCGACATTAACAAGATGCATATATAAGAATATCCCCATCATTCCGGGACACCCTTCGGATATGATATAAATTTCGAAGTACTAAAGCATCTGGTACTTTGGATGGGGTTTGTTAGGCCCAATAGATCTATCTTTAGGATTCGCGTCAATTAGGGTGTCTGTTCCCTAATTCTTAGATTACCAGACTTAATAAAAGGGGCATATTCGATTTCGATAATTCAACCATAGAATGTAGTTTCACGTACTTGTGTCTATTTTGTAAATCATTTATAAAACCTGCATGTATTCTCATCCCAAAAATATTAGATTTTAAAAGTGGGACTATAACTCACTTTCACAGATTTTTACTTCGTCGGGAAGTAAGACTTGGCCACTGGTTGATTCACGAACCTATAACAATATATACATATATATCAAAGTATGTTCAAAATATATTTACAACACTTTTAATATATTTTGATGTTTTAAGTTTATTAAGTCAGCTGTCCTCGTTAGTAACCTACAACAAGTTGTCCATAGTTAGATGTACAGAAATAAATCGATAAATATTATCTTGAATCAATCCACGACCCAGTGTATACGTATCTCAGTATTGATCACAACTCAAACTATATATATTTTGGAATCAACCTCAACCCTGTATAGCTAACTCCAATATTCACATATAGAGTGTCTATGGTTGTTCCGAAATATATATAGATGTGTCGACATGATAGGTCAAAACATTGTATACGTGTCTATGGTATCTCAAGATTACATAATATACAATACAAGTTGATTAAGTTATGGTTGGAATAGATTTGTTACCAATTTTCACGTAACTAAAATGAGAAAAATTATCCAATCTTGTTTTACCCATAACTTCTTCATTTTAAATCCGTTTTGAGTGAATCAAATTGCTATGGTTTCATATTGAACTCTATTTTATGAATCTAAACAGAAAAAGTATAGGTTTATAGTCGGAAAAATAAGTTACAAGTCATTTTTGTAAAGGTAGTCATTTCAGTCGAAAGAACGACGTCTAGATGACCATTTTAGAAAACATACTTCCACTTTGAGTTTAACCATAATTTTTGGATATAGTTTCATGTTCATAATAAAAATAATTTTCTCAGAATAACAACTTTTAAATCAAAGTTTATCATAGTTTTTAATTAACTAACCCAAAACAGCCCGCGGTGTTACTACGACGGCGTAAATCCGGTTTTACGGTGTTTTTCGTGTTTTCAGGTTTTAAATCGTTAAGTTAGCATATCATATAGATATATAACATGTGTTTAGTTGATTTTAAAAGTCAAGTTAGAAGGATTAATAATAAGGCTAAAAAGGAACATATATTTCATAGAAATATCCCTTCTAAATAATAGGTTTTCATATGTAATTGTATTATATTTTCATTTTAATTGTTTAAATAAATAAGTGCAAAGACAAAAGGCGAAAACGAAGATTTGAAGACACAAACGTCCAAAAAGCTCAAATGTACAAGATACAATTCAAAAGGTTCAATTTATTGATGAGAAACGTCTAAAAATGACAAGAGTACAAGTTACAAAACGCAAAGTACAAGATATTAAATTATACGAAAGGACGTTCGAAAATCCGAAACCAGTACCCGAGCCAACTATCAACGCTCGACGCAACGGAGCTGAAAGTACAAGTCAACTATGCACAAGAATATAATATAATATTTAAATAATTCATAATAAGAATAATAATAAATAATATAAAGTTGTTAATTGAGCATAGTTAAGGGGTCATAAGTGAAAATTTCAATTCAATATTTGCCTATAAAAGGCAATTCATTTGATCGATTTATGTACACCTTTTCTTCTTTCTTTCTCTTTACATGTAATATATATATTTATAATTATAATTTTAATTTTAGTTTAAGTTTAATAATAATTGAGTTATTGTAAGGAATGTTTTACGGGTTTTAAAGTCGAAACTCTGTCCGTGTAACGCTACACGATTAATAATCACTGTAAGTTATGTTCTTCCTTTTTAAATTAATGTCTCGTAACTAAGTTATTATTATGCTTATTTAAGCCGAAGTAATCGTGATGTTTGACTAAATATTAAGACGGGGTTATTGGATTTTGTACCATAATTAAGGTTTGGGCAAAAGACCGACACTTGTGGAAATTGGACTATTGACTATTAATAGATGGGGGGTATTGTCTAATTGAGTGACAACTCATTGGAGTCTGTCGAACCTATCTTTAAATTAATTATCCTAATAATTAATAATGATTATGGTTGTCCTATTTAGTGACGTTCATATGGAATCTATTATAATCATTTAATTAATTATTCGGGTTGGGTAATTGATTATTCAAACTGATCAAGTGGGTAAATTAATATTCATATCTAATCAAAACAGGGGTAGATTACATACAGTGATAACTGGTGTAATTGTTGACAGAAGTGATAACTGCGTCACAGTTTAAATCCTTAATTAGTTGGAATATTTGACTTCGGGTATAAGGGTAATTTGACGAGGACACTCGCACTTTATATTTATGACCGATGGACTATTATGGATAAAAACCAGATAGGTATCAAATAAACCATGACAAAGGACAATTAACCCGAGTAACAATTAATTAAAATCAAAACGTTAAACATCATGATTACGGAAATTTAAATAAGCATAATCCTTTTATTTCATATTCTATCGCAATTTTATTTATTGTTATTTTATTTATCGTCATTTATATATTTTACGCACTTTAATTATTGTCATTTATCTTTACGCTTAAAAATATAAAATAGACAAACCGGTCATTAAACGGTAAAAAACCCCCTTTTATAATAATATTACTACTTATATATATATATTTATATAAATATAGTTTTATAAAAATATAGTACGTAATCACTAGCTCCATGTGGAACGAACCGGACTTACTAAAAACTACACTACTCTACGATTAGGTACACTGCCTATAATGTTGTAGCAAGGTTTAGGTATATCCCATCCGTAAATTAATAAAACTTGTGTCATATTTTGTAGTATTTTGTATTAAAAATAATACTATTTCGTACCCTCACGCTACATCATCAAGTTTTTGGCGCCACTGCCGGGGAGCGCTAAAACGCTATATTTTTAATTTATATCTGTAAAAATATAGTTATAAAAAAAAGTAATTTCGGGAACACTTTTTGTGTTTTCACGGGGTATTTAAGTTTTTTTTTTTAGTTTTTGATTGATTAAAGATATATTAATTTAAATATATTAATTTAATAAATATAATAATATAATAATATTGAAATAAAATATAATAATATAATAATATTTTAGAATCAATTTGATACGTAAAAGTTTTAAAAAGTCGTATTTATTAAATATTTCAGGGGTATATTATGTAACTTGCAATTAATAATTTCTATCATGTCGCTTTCATGTGAATAGTAAATTAATTAATTTTTTTTTCATTTACTATTCATGAATAGTAAATGAGTTAAAAAAAAAGTTTAAAAAAAAAAATAATAATAAAAAAATTATTAATTCCTTTAAAAAAAATTGTGTAAAAAAAATCATTTTTTTTAAGAAGAAAAAATTCGTTTAAAAAAAAAATTGTAAAAAAAATCGTTTTTTTTAAAGAAATTTTTTTAAAAAAAAAAGTTTAAAAAAAAATATATATAAAAAAAATTTAAAAAAAAAAAATTTAAAATCCTTAAAAAACGAAATATAAAAAAAAAATTAAAAAAAAAGTTTTTTTTTATTACCTTTAGATTTTTAGACTCTAGTTACAATTTTTAGTATTGAGTTTAGTTTGCCATAGTTATTTTTATTTCTAAAATTTTTAGGTTTGCCGTAAAATCCCTTAAGTGCTTATTCCTTAGACTAAGATTTATGTGCTTTAGAATTTTGCGACGCCGTTTTTCGCGCTACTTTCTTATTTTTATTTTTCGACGCCTATTTTTCGACCTTTAATTTTTCGACCTTTTTCGACGCGTTTTTTTTCTTTCTTATTTCTCGCTATTCTAGTTTTAGGATAAGATTTTTATTCTACTTCTTATCTAAATTTCTTAAAATTACGAAAATTTATTTTAAGTGGTTAAATTGGTAGACATCAAAATTTTCTGGTTCGTAGTAATAGTTGGATTTGTACGTGGACCGGGTTATTGGAGCCAAACAGTACTCAATTATATTGAGACCAAACGAATCCTGCCCCTCTGCTGCATCTTTTGGCTATTCGAAACGTGGGCAAAATCAGAAAAGTCTATTAATTGAATAACTTATATAATTTTTCTTTCCTTTTAAAAACTAATAGGATATTCAGTGAATGCACCGAGTAAAACGTTCACCACCTTTCATACGTTCACCACCTATAACTCGATCAAGACATCTAGCCAATATTGTCGCCGTTGATTTTTCTTTAGAATCATCATCTAGTCGACCAAGAACTCCAACTCAAATTTCCGATAATCCATCTTTTGAACCCGACCTCACAATTGAGAATCCGGAGAATATTCAGAGACAATTCCAAGATCCAGAACCACTAATCATTCCTCCTGAACCACAAACCATTAAATCAGAATCTTCTAGTGATTCGTATTCAACAAATTCAATTATGGAAAATCTGGAACCTCTAAGTATGGAAGACCGAATGAGAGCCACACGCACGGGCCAAGGTCACGCCATTATTAAGCCAGACATTAATGCGCCAGATTATGAAATCAAAGGACAAATCCTACACATGGTAACTAATCAGTGCCAATATAGTGGTGCACCGAAGGAAGATCCAAACGAACATCTTCGTACGTTTAATAGGATCTGTACACTATTCAAAATCCGAGAAGTTGAGGATGAACAGATCTATCTCATGTTGTTTCCCTACACTTTAAAGGGAGAAGCCAAAGATTTGTTAGAATCATTACCTGAAGGGGCGATTGACACATGGGATGTTTTAGTTGAGAAATTTCTTAAAAGATTCTTTCCGGCATCTAAAGCCGTGAGACTTCAAGGAGAAATTGTTACGTTCACACAAAAGTCAAATGAAACTCTATATGAGGCGTGGACAAGATTTGAAAAGTTATTGAGAGGATGTCCTCAACACGGTTTAGACACTTATCAAATAGTACAAATATTCTACCAAGGTGTCAACGTTGCTACACGAAAAGACATCGACATAACAGCTGGTGGTTCCATTATGAAGAAAACCGCAACTGAAGCTTACAAAATTATTGATAACACAGCCTCCCACTCTCATGAGTGGCACCAAGAGAACGATATATATCGTTCATCTAAAGCGGCTAGAGCCGATTCTAGCCATAACTTTGATTCCGTTTCCGCAAAAATAGATGCTTTCGAGAGACGAATGGAAAAGATGAATAAAGATATTCACGCAATACGAATCAGTTGTGAGCAATGCGGTGGACCACACTTAATGAAAGACTGTCACATTGAACAAACGATGGAACAACGTGAGAATGTTGTCTACATGAACCAAAGGCTGGAAAATAGTTATCAGAATAATTATCAACCGCCAAGGCCAAACTTCAATCGAAATCAAAACATTCTTTACAATCTAAAAGGACCTGACAATAACTCGTATAACCAACAAGGTCCGAATAACCAACCAACTCAAAACAACACTTTCAATCAACAAAGACCTGGCTTGTATAAACCACCACAACAAACCGAAGAGAAAAAGTCAAATCTGGAAGAAGTGGTATTTAAGCTAGTTGAATCTCAAACACAATTTATTGAAACTCAAACTCAAACGAATGAGAGGTTTGATCAGTCATTTAGAACTCAACAAGCTTCTATTTTGAATCTAGAAAAACAAGTAGGTACTCTTGTTAGATTGATGAGTGAAAGGAAACAAGGAAAGCTACCGAGTAATACTGAAGTAAATCCTCGGAATGAAAATGTTAATATGGTTTCAACAAATTCTGAAAAACCAGCATCAGAAGATGAGGAGGTTTTAGATGTAAGTAACAATGAAGAAGTTACACCACCACCACCACCCGAGTATGTAAAGCCAGTGGTGGCACCATACAGACCACCCATCCCGTTTCCAAGAAAAGGAGTTGAGTATGAGCAAGTAATAGGTAATAAAGTTTGTGATACCTCTGGAAAGAAGAAGAAGAAGAATAAAAAAGTGCAAGAAACAAAAACAGTAGAAGTAAACCCGGTGAAGACAGTTCCACCAAATCCTCCACCTAGGGTAGGTGATCCGGGTGAATTTATTGTTCCTTGTCTACTTAGTGACTGTGTCATTATGATGCACTAGCAGATTTAGGTTCAAGTGTGAGTGTTATGCCTCTTTCATTATATAAGAGATTAGGTGTAGGTGAGTTAACTCCAACGGATATGAGTGTTCGACTCTTTGATCAAACCATTAAGCACCCAGTTGGAATTGCAGACAACCTACCCGTTCAAGTAGGTAATTTAACCTTTCTAGTCGAATTCATTGTCATTGACATAGAAGAGGACTCAAACGTTCCTCTAATTTTAGGTCGGCCATTCTTAGCGTCCACCGGGGCGTTATTTGATGTAAGAAAGGGTAGAATGACACTTAGTAATGATGAGAAATCGATCACCTTTATGATTCGAAAGTCTAAATATCCACAAACCAAAACCGTTGAACCGACAAAAACGATTGGTAAGAACCATGTTGTTTTACCAACTCCAACGGTAATGCTTAACAATAATAGAACGCCTAAGTGTGGGGAAAATGAAGTAACACCTAATGATGACTTGATAATAAAGAACCCCATAGTTGATATGAAATTAAATGACCCCGTTATTAACAGTTCAATGAAGAAACTTTTTAAACGGGTTATTGATGCTAAAAGTAAGGGGAACTTTAAGTTATATAACTGGTTAGTATCCAATCTGTCGCCTAAAGAAAAGGCGAAGCTAGTTGAATTTGTGGATATTACGGAAAAAGCTGGTCACTGGCTTAAAGCAAAAGTCACAGATATGCAAGTTGATTATGGTCCAAGAGAAATTGACGATGAAGTTAATCACAATTTCGACACCACATCTACCTAAGTGTGAGGAGATTCAAATATTCTAAAAAGAAAATGCTGTTTGGAGTTAGTTGTTCTGTTCTCGTGTAGTTCCGAGAATGGAATCCGATTGGTCTTTTGCACTAGCAGACACTAAAGAACTAGTTTTCTCCCCTCATTCTGAATTTTTTTGTTTTTTTAGGTTTTATATGAAATTAATATGTTTTCTTTTTAAGTTTTGTGTGAATTTAAAAACAAAAATTTACTTTATTTCATTAAGTTGAAAAAAATGATTTCTAAAATTCGTCGTGAGTTGAAGACTAGGTCGTTGAGCCGAAATTACTTTACCCGAGGGCGGGGCGAAAAATTTTATCATCATTATTTTTAATTTTATTGATTTAAAGTATGCAAAAAAATATATATATATTTTATTTTATAAATTTTTGAACGTGGGGTAATATACTCAACTTTAAAAATATGTATTTATGTTTGTATTTTATCATGTAAACAACAGGGTAAAACAACGCACTTTCAAAGACTAACATTAAGTTCAGCAAAAGCTACTGATTTTGACGACAAGATGCAAAACAACAAATGTGATATAATAAATGAAGGAATGAACGATGAGGCGCGCCATCTATCATTCGACGAGCTTTGTAATTACAAACTGGGTATTTTTAATCACTTTCCTACACTAATCACCCTCATGAATTTATAATTATAGTCTGATTTCATGCAAATGAGGGCATTGCATGATCTCAAGTGTGGGGAAGGGTTATAAATTCTCTCGGGTTTATACTTGGCTTATTTTCTAAATATTATGAAAATTTTAAAATTTTTTAACTAAATGGATTCAAAATCATGTTTATACATATTTATGAACGATAAAACTAGGTGTTAATGCCGAAATTATTGTTACCTAGGAAAGGACATAAATTGAGAAACAACTAAAACGCTTGAATTTATTTATTAAGATATAAAAAGACGCATGAAAAAAAGCCAAGTGTGGGGAGAATGTACCAAGTTATTCAATTAAAAACTATCTATCACATGTTTTTGTAAAGTTATTGCAGGTGCTTTTACTTTGGACTAAATTAACTGGTTTACCCGATTTACTGTAAGAAAGATGGATCTACACGATGAATCAATTCCATCATTAAAAGGAAGTAAAGTCTTCCGAAAAAGAAACGCGCTTCTTGATTTAGGTCATGAAGTTGTCGTCCAGACCAGCTATAGGTTGACGAAAAATCTAGAAAAGTCATCTCTAAAATCAGTAGGAAATCCACGGACCTCAGCATCAAACAGGATCGCCATGTGGTCAGATTTATCCTAACCATGAGAAGGATTTATCTCGCACAATGGGGGGCACCGTGCAAATTAGCTTGATAAGACTAATGAATCAAATCCCCATAAAGGATAATCTCCTTAAAGATCAAAAATCAGCTTTTAAGACTGATATTACTCAATCCTAGAGATTGACCTTAAAGATTGAGAATTACAAACTCATGGAATTCAATGATATCGAAACTCGAGCTTGAACGAGAAAATATTTTGATCAAAAATAAAACCGATTTGTTTTCTGAAAACCTATTTTCAATGCGTTCATTACCATTGAACGTAAAATCCTGAGAATTCATCAGAATTCATTAGGTCACCTGAACCAAATCGGGTGTCAACCGTGAGAAACGGTGGTTGCATAGCATGGTCGAAGACAGGACCTTGTGCCAGACCGAAAAATCATAGGATGATCTTTACTATTGCTCCTACAAAGGATAGTACTAGCATCCGACACGTTTTAAGACCATAATCATATGCATGTCATTAGACATTGCCTTAACAGTTTCTTGTTCATCGCTTTCCTTTACAACCGGACGGTAGTTTACCGAAAGGTAATATACGGAACAAGTAAACTGGACGTGTTGCTTTCTCAATACAAGGTTAGCAAGTGGGTAACACAAAACCACAAGTGTTGAGCTAAAATTTTCAAATCTGAAACCCACACAACCACAAAAATATTTTGCAAACACCGGTGAAGGGTTATTCCGGAAAACTTATCTAGGGTAAAAGCTAGATTAAATTTTCAAAAAGATCAAATGTTTTCATAAAGATCCAATTTCCTTAAGGATCTACATTTTCATAGTCATGTGGGACTGTAAACCACCTTTCAAATGTGCACTTTGCTTTGGAAACCGAAAGTAAATCGGCTATTTGATTGCAAGTGTCGTTGACCTAAACCCGAGGCAACTGTGGATGACACACCCACCTTTAACCATGGTTCTATCGTTACTATCATTATTTATACCACCATATCAAAATCACTAATTTACAAAGTGTGATGAATAAAAAAGTGATTCATGTATGTTTTTATTTCAAGTTCTGTATTGCTTGAGGACAAGCAACGCTCAAGTGTGGGGATATTTGATAAGGCTAAAAAGGAACATATATTTCATAGAAATATCCCTTCTAAATAATAGGTTTTCATATGTAATTGTATTATATTTTCATTGTAATTGTTTAAATAAATAAGTGCGAAGACAAAAGGCGAAAACGAAGATTTGAAGACACAAACGTCCAAAAAGCTCAAATGTACAAGATACAATTCAAAAGGTTCAATTTATTGATGAGAAACGTCTAAAAATGACAAGAGTACAAGTTACAAAACGCAAAGTACAAGATATTAAATTATACGAAAGGACGTTCGAAAATCCGGAACCGGTACCCGAGCCAACTATCAACGCTCGACGCAACGGAGCTGAAAGTACAAGTCAACTATGCACAAGAATATAATATAATATTTAAATAATTCATAATAAGAATAATAATAAATAATATAAAGTTGTTAATTGAGCATAGTTAAGGGGTCATAAGTGAAAATTTCAATTCAATATTTGCCTATAAAAGGCAATTCATTTGATCGATTTATGTACACCTTTTCTTCTTTCTTTCTCTTTACATGTAATATATATATTTATAATTATAATTTTAATTTTAGTTTAAGTTTAATAATAATTGGGTTATTGTAAGGAATGTTTTACGGGTTTTAAAGTCGAAACTCTGTCCGTGTAACGCTACACGATTAATAATCACTGTAAGTTATGTTCTTCCTTTTTAAATTAATGTCTCGTAACTAAGTTATTATTATGCTTATTTAAGCCGAAGTAATCGTGATGTTTGACTAAATATTAAGACGGGGTTATTGGATTTTGTACCATAATTAAGGTTTGGGCAAAAGACCGACACTTGTGGAAATTGGACTATTGACTATTAATAGATGGGGGGTATTGTCTAATTGAGTGACAACTCATTGGAGTCTGTCGAACCTATCTTCAAATTAATTATCCTAATAATTAATAATGATTATGGTTGTCCTATTTAGTGACGTTCATATGGAATCTATTATAATCATTTAATTAATTATTCGGGTTGGGTAATTGATTATTCAAACTGATCAAGTGGGTAAATTAATATTCATATCTAATCAAAACAGGGGTAGATTACATACAGTGATAACTGGTGTAATTGTTGACAGAAGTGATAACTGCGTCACAGTTTAAATCCTTAATTAGTTGGAATATTTGACTTCGGGTATAAGGGTAATTTGACGAGGACACTCGCACTTTATATTTATGACCAATGGACTATTATGGATAAAAACCAGATAGGTATCAAATAAACCATGACAAAGGACAATTAACCCGAGTAACAATTAATTAAAATCAAAACGTTAAACATCATGATTACGGAAGTTTAAATAAGCATAATCCTTTTATTTCATATTCTATCGCAATTTTATTTATTGTTATTTTATTTATCGTCATTTATATATTTTACGCACTTTAATTATTGTCATTTATCTTTACGCTTAAAAATATAAAATCGACAAACCGGTCATTAAACGGTAAAAAACCCCCTTTTATAATAATATTACTACTTATATATATATATTTATATAAATATAGTTTTATAAAAATATAGTACGTAATCACTAGCTCCCTGTGGAACGAACCGGACTTACTAAAAACTACACTACTCTACGATTAGGTACACTGCCTATAATGTTGTAGCAAGGTTTAGGTATATCCCATCCGTAAATTAATAAAACTTGTGTCATATTTTGTAGTATTTTGTATTAAAAATAATACTATTTCGTACCCTCAAGCTACATCATCAATTAACTTTTGTTTGCGAACAAGTTTAGAATTAACTAAACTATGTTCTAGTGATTACAAGTTTAAACCTTCGAATAAGATAGCTTTATATGTATAATCGAATGATGTTATGAACATCATTACTACCTTAAGTTCCTTGGATAAACCTACTGGAGAAGAGAAAAATGGATGTAGCTTCAACGGATCCTTGGATGGCTTGAAGTTCTTGAAGCAGAATCATGACACAAAAACAAGTTCAAGTAAGATCATCACTTGAAATAAGATTGTTATAGTTATAGAAATTGAACCAAAGTTTGAATATGATTATTACCTTATATTAGAATGATAACCTACTGTAAGAAATAAAGATTTCTTGAGGTTGGATGATCACCTTACAAGATTGGAAGTGAGCTAGCAAACTTGAAAGTATTCTTGATTTTATGTAACTAGAACTTGTAGAATTTATGAAGAACACTTAGAACTTGAAGATAGAACTTGAGAGAGATCAATTAGATGAAGAAAATTGAAGAATGAAAGTGTTTGTAGGTGTTTTTGGTCGTTGGTATATGGATTAGATATAAAGGATATGTAATTTTGTTTTCATGTAAATAAGTCATGAATGATTACTCATATTTTTGTAATTTTATGAGATATTTCATGCTAGTTGCCAAATGATGGTTCCCACATGTGTTAGGTGACTCACATGGGCTGATAAGAGCTGATCATTGGAGTATATATACCAATAGTACATACATCTAAAAGCTGTGTATTGTACGAGTACGAATACGGGTGCATACGAGTAGAATTGTTGATGAAACTGAACGAGGATGTAATTGTAAGCATTTTTGTTAAGTAGAAGTATTTTGATAAGTGTATTGAAGTCTTTCAAAAGTGTATAAATACATATTAAAACACTACATGTATATACATTTTAACTGAGTCGTTAAGTCATCGTTAGTCGTTACATGTAAGTGTTGTTTTGAAACCTTTAGGTTAACGATCTTGTTAAATGTTGTTAACCCAATGTTTATAATATCAAATGAGATTTTAAATTATTATATTATCATGATATTATCATGCATGAATATCTCTTAATATGATATATATACATTAAATGTCTTTACAACGATAGTATCATGTTAACAATATATATATATATCCATATATATGTCATCATATAGTTTTTACAAGTTTTAACGTTCGTGAATCACCGGTCAACTTGGGTGGTCAATTGTCTATATGAAACATATTTCAATTAATCAAGTCTTAACAAGTTTGATTGCTTAACATGTTGGAAACATTTAATCATGTAAATATCAATCTCAATTAATATATATAAACATGGAAAAGTTCGGGTCACTACAGTACCTACCCGTTAAATAAATTTCGTCCCGAAATTTTAAGCTGTTGAAGGTGTTGACGAATCTTCTGGAAATATATGCGGGTATTTCTTCTTCATCTGATCTTCACGCTCCCAGGTGAACTCGGGTCCTCTACGAGCATTCCATAGAACCTTAACAATTGGTATCTTGTTTTGCTTAAGTCTTTTAACCTCACGATCCATTATTTCGACGGGTTCTTCGATGAATTGGAGTTTTTCGTTGATTTGGATTTCATCTAACGGAATAGTGATATCTTCTTTAGCAAAACATTTCTTCAAATTCGAGACATGGAAAGTGTTATGTACAGCCGCGAGTTGTTGAGGTAACTCAAGTCGGTAAGCTACTGGTCCGACACGATCAATAATCTTGAATGGTCCAATATACCTTGGATTTAATTTCCCTCGTTTACCAAATCGAACAACGCCTTTCCAAGGTGTAACTTTAAGCATGACCATCTCTCTAATTTCAAATTCTATATCTTTTCTTTTAATGTCAGCGTAGCTCTTTTGTCGACTTTAGGCGGTTTTCAATCGTTATTGAATTTGGATGATCTTCTCGGTAGTTTCTTGTATAATCTCCGGACCCGTAATCTGTCTATCCCCCACTTCACTCCAACAAATCGGAGACCTGCACTTTCTACCATAAAGTGCTTCAAACGGCGCCATCTCAATGCTTGAATGGTAGCTGTTGTTGTAGGAAAATTCTGCTAACGGTAGATGTCGATCCCAACTGTTTCCGAAATCAATAACACATGCTCGTAGCATGTCTTCAAGCGTTTGTATCGTCCTTTTGCTCTGCCCATCAGTTTGTGGATGATAGGCAGTACTCATGTCTAGACGAGTTCCTAATGCTTGCTGTAATGTCTGCCAGAATCTTGAAATAAATCTTCCATCCCTATCAGAGATAATAGAGATTGGTATTCCATGTCTGGAAACGACTTCCTTCAAATACAGTCGTGCTAACTTCTCCATCTTGTCATCTTCTCTTATTGGCAGGAAGTGTGCTGATTTGGTGAGACGATCAACTATTACCCAAATAGTATCAAAACCACTTGCAGTCCTTGGCAATTTAGTGATGAAATCCATGGTAATGTTTTCCCATTTCCATTCCGGGATTTCGGGTTGTTGAAGTAGACCTGATGGTTTCTGATGCTCAGCTTTGACCTTAGAACACGTCAAACATTCTCCTACGTATTTAGCAACATCGGCTTTCATACCCGGCCACCAAAAATGTTTCTTGAGATCCTTGTACATCTTCCCCGTTCCAGGATGTATTGAGTATCTGGTTTTATGAGCTTCTCTAAGTACCATTTCTCTCATATCTCCAAATTTTGGTACCCAAATCCTTTCAGCCCTATACCGGGTTCCGTCTTCCCGAATATTAAGATGCTTCTCCGATCCTTTGGGTATTTCATCCTTTAAATTTCCCTCTTTTAAAACTCCTTGTTGCGCCTCCTTTATTTGAGTAGTAAGGTTATTATGAATCATTATATTTATAGATTTTACTCGAATGGGTTCTCTGTCCTTCCTGCTCAAGGCATCGGCTACCACATTTGCCTTCCCCGGGTGGTAACGAATCTCAAAGTCGTAATCATTCAACAATTCAATCCACCTACGCTGCCTCATATTCAGTTGTTTCTGATTAAATATGTGTTGAAGACTTTTGTGGTCGGTATATATAATACTTTTGACCCCATATAAGTAGTGCCTCCAAGTCTTTAATGCAAAAACAACCGCGCCTAATTCCAAATCATGCGTCGTATAATTTTGTTCGTGAATCTTCAATTGTCTAGACGCATAAGCAATCACCTTCATTCGTTGCATTAATACACAACCGAGACCTTGATTTGATGCGTCACAATAAATCACAAAATCATCATTCCCTTCAGGCAATGACAATATAGGTGCCGTAGTTAGCTTTTTCTTCAATAACTGAAACGCTTTCTCTTGTTCATCATTCCATTCAAATTTCTCTTGTTCATCATTCCATTCAAATTTCTTCCCTTTATGCGTTAATGCAGTCAAGGGTTTTGCTATTCTAGAAAAGTCTTGGATGAACCTTCTGTAGTAACCAGCTAGTCCTAAAAACTGGCGTATGTGTTTCGGAGTTTTCGGGGTTTCCCACTTTTCAACAGTTTCTATCTTTGCTGGATCCACCTTAATACCTTCTTTGTTCACTATATGACCGAGGAATTGAACTTCTTCCAACCAAAATGCACACTTTGAAAACTTAGCGTACAATTCTTCCTTCCTCAATACTTCTAACACCTTTCTCAAATGTTCACCGTGTTCTTGGTCATTCTTTGAGTAAATAAGTATGTCATCAATGAAAACAATGACAAACTTGTCAAGGTATGGTCCACACACTCGGTTCATAAGGTCCATGAACACAGCTGGTGCATTAGTTAAACCAAACAGCATGACCATAAACTCGTAATGACCGTAATGTGTTCTGAAAGCAGTCTTTGGAATATCATCTTCTTTCACCCGCATTTGATGATACCCGGAACGTAAGTCAATCTTTGAATAAACAGACGAGCCTTGTAGTTGATCAAATAAGTCGTCGATTCTCGGTAGTGGGTAGCGGTTCTTGATGGTAAGTTTGTTCAACTCTCGGTAGTCGATACACAACCTGAATGTACCATCTTTCTTCTTGACAAACAAAACAGGAGCTCCCCACGGTGATGTGCTTGGTCGAATGAAACCACGCTCTAAAAGTTCTTGTAATTGGCTTTGCAGTTCTTTCATCTCGCTGGGTGCGAGTCTGTAAGGAGCATGAGCTATTGGTGCAGCTCCTGGTACAAGATCTATTTGAAATTCAACGGATCGATGTGGGGGTAATCCCGGTAATTCTTTCGGAAATACATCGGAAAATTCTTTTGCAATGGGAACATCATTGATGCTCTTTTCTTCAGTTTGTACTTTCTCGACGTGTGCTAGAACAGCATAGCAACCTTTTCTTATTAGTTTTTGTGCCTTCAAATTAATAATAAGATGTAGCTTCGTGTTCCCCTTTTCTCCGCACACCATTAAGGGTTTTCCTTTTTCTCGTATAATGCGAATTGCATTTTTGTAACAAACGATCTCTGCTTTTACTTCTTTCAACCAGTCCATACCGATTATCACATCAAAACTCCCTAACTCTACTGGTATCAAATCAATCTTAAATGTTTCGCTAACCAGTTTAATTTCTCGATTCCGACATATATTATCTGCTGAAATTAATTTACCATTTGCTAATTCGAGTAAAAATTTACTATCCAAAGGCATCAATGGACAACTTAATTTAGCACAAAAATCTCTACTCATATAGCTTCTATCCGCACCAGAATCAAATAAAATGTAAGCAGATTTATTGTCAATAAGAAACGTACCCGTAACAAGCTCCGGGTCTTCCTGTGCCTCTGCCGCATTAATATTGAAAACTCTTCCGCGGCCTTGTCCATTCGTGTTCTCCTGATTCGGGCAATTTCTAATAATGTGGCCCGGTTTTCCACATTTATAACAAACTACATTGGCATAACTTGCTCCGACACTACTTGCTCCGCCATTACTCGTTCCGACACCATTTGTTCCTTTCGTTCTATTAACCCCTGGTCCGTAGACTTCACACTTCGCCGCGCTATGACCATTTCTTTTACACTTGTTGCAAAATTTGGTGCAGAACCCCAAGTGATACTTTTCACACCTTTGGCATAGCTGCTTCTGATTGTTGTTGTTGTTGCGGTTATTATTGTTGTTGGGATGATTATTGTAGTTGCTGTTGCTGTTGTTGTTGTTGTTGTTATTGTTGGGCCGTTTGTTGTAGTTGCGATTGTTGGGATAATTGTTGCGATTATTGTTGTAATTGCTGTTGTTGTTGTATTCGTGATTCTTATCACCGTTTTCCTCCCACTTTCTTTTGACTTGCTTCACATTGGCCTCTTCAGCAGTCTGTTCTTTAATTCTTTCTTCAATCTGGTTCACTAGTTTGTGAGCCATTCTACATGCCTGTTGTATGGAGGCGGGCTCGTGTGAACTTATATTTTCTTGGATTCTTTCCGGTAATCCTTTCACAAACGCGTCGATCTTCTCTTCCTCATCTTCGAATGCTCCCGGACACAATATGCACAATTCTGTGAATCGTCTTTCGTACGTGGTAATATCAAATCCTTGGGTTCGTAACCCTCTAAGTTCTGTCTTGAGCTTATTGACCTCGGTTCTGGGACGGTACTTCTCGTTCATCAAGTGCTTGAATGCTGACCACGGTAGTGCGTACGCATCGTCTTGTCCCACTTGCTCTAGATAGGTATTCCACCATGTTAACGCAGAACCTGTGAAGGTATACGTAGCGTACTTCACTTTGTCCTCTTTAGTACACTTACTTATGGCAAATACCGATTCGACCTTCTCGGTCCACCGTTTCAATCCGATCGGTCCTTCGGTTCCATCAAATTCCAAAGGTTTGCAGGCAGTGAATTCTTTGTAGGTGCAGCCTACACGATTTCTTGTACTGCTAGATCCAAGGTTATTGTTGGTATGTAGCGCAGCCTGTACTGCGGCTATGTTTGAAGCTAGAAAAGTACGAAATTCCTCTTCATTCATATTCACGGTGTGTCGAGTAGTCGGTGCCATTTCCTTCAAAATAGTCAAATGGAACAAGTTAATCATACAGAATATTAAGAGTAGTTAATAGTATTTCGTAGCATAATATGAACTCATTTATAAAAGCTTTTTCTTCATATTAGCGTTTTATAAGTTTAAATTCGGGTAGTACCTACCCGTTAAGTTCATACTTAGTAGCTAATATACAATTCAACTACTACAATTCTATATGAAAAACTGATTATAATAATATTTCGCGTTCAAACTTTTACACAATATTTTACAAACTTACAATACCGCTTATTTTACATATAGCATGAAATATAGCACACAATAAATTTGATACAAGATGGTTGTGAAGATAATTCTATCTAGTACACAAGTCGTTCAGCAAAGGCAATAAAGACACGTAATTCATACGTCCAGAAACAAGTCATGCATTCTGGTTTTACTAGGATTACTTCCCATCCTTGGTCTTGTGGAACATAACCGTTATAGCCATTGATAAGACAGCGTGTTGTAACGTCGTCAAAGGGACGAGGGTTACGTAATGTCCAACAGTCCCGTAACAATCTAAAAACCTCATTTCTTACCCCAATTACCGACTCCGTCACTTGTGGGAACGTTTTGTTTAATAGTTGTAGCCCGATGTTCTTGTTCTCACTTTGGTGAGAAGCGAACATTACTAATCCGTAAGCATAACATGCTTCTTTATGTTGCATGTTAGCCGCTTTTTCTAAATCACGAAGTCCAATATTCGAATATATTGAGTCAAAATAATTTCTTAACCCGTTGCGTAAAATAGCATTTGGGTTCCCCGCAATATATGCGTCAAAGTAAACACATCGTAACTTATGAATTTCCCAATGTGATATCCCCCATCTTTCGAACGAAAGCCTTTTATAAACCAAGGCATTCTTGGAACGTTCTTCGAATGTCTTACAAACTGATCTCGCCTTAAATAGTTGTGCCGAAGAATTCTGACCGACTCTAGACAAGATTTCATCAATCATGTCTCCGGGTAGGTCTCTTAAAATATTGGGTTGTCTATCCATTTTGTTTTTTTATACTGTAAAATAGACAAGAGTTAGATTCATAAAAAAAAATACTTATTAATACAAGCAATTTTTACATATATCATAAAGCATAAGCACACTATATTACATATATTACACCACACGAATACAACTATCTTATTCCGACTAGCTTGTTTCTTCTTCTTCGGTTTTGGTTCGTTTTGCCAAGTTTCTAGGGATATATGATGTTCCCCTAATACGAGCCGTCGTTTTCCACATTGGTTTAGAAAAACCTGGTGGTTTAGAGGTTCCCGGGTCATTGTTACAACTTAAGGACTTCGGGGGTTGATGATACATATAAAGTTCATCGGGGTTGGAATTAGATTTCTCTATTTTTATGCCCTTTCCCTTATTATTTTCTTTTACCTTTTTAAATTCAGTTGGGGTAATTTCTATAACATCATCGGAATTCTCGTCGGAATCCGATTCATCGGAGAATTGGTAATCCTCCCAATATTTTGCTTCCTTGGCGGAAACACCATTGACCATAATTAACCTTGGTCGGTTGGTTGAGGATTTTCTTTTACTTAACCGTTTTATTATTTCCCGCACCGGTTCTATTTCTTCATCCGGTTCCGATTCTTCTTCCGGTTCCGATTCTTCTTCTGATTCCGACTCTTCTTCCGGTTCCTCTTCGGGAACTTGTGAATCAGTCCACGAATCATTCCAATTTACATTTGACTCTTCATTATTATTAGGTGAGTCAATGGGACTTGTTCTAGAGGTAGACATCTATCACATAATATCAAACGCGTTAAGAGATTAATATATCACATAATATTCACATGTTAAAAATATATAGTTTCCAACAAAATTTGTTAAGCAATCATTTTTCAAGTAAACACGGTCGAAGTCCAGACTCACTAATGCATCCTAACAAACTCGATAAGACACACTAAAATTCTGGTTCTCTAAGACCAACGCTCGGATACCAACTGAAATGTCCCGTTCTTATTGATTAAAAACGTTTCATATTAATTGATTTCGTTGCGAGGTTTTGACCTCTATATGAGACGTTTTTCAAAGACTGCATTCATTTTAAAACAAACCATAACCTTTATTTCATCAATAAAGGTTTAAAAAGCTTTACGTAGATTATCAAATAATGATAATCTAAAATATCCTGTTTACATACGACCATTACATAATGGTTTACAATACAAATATGTTACAACAAAATAAGTTTCTTGAATGCAGTTTTTACACAATATCATACAAGCATGGACTCCAAATCTCGTCCTTATTTAAGTATGCGATAGCGGAAGCTCTTAATAATCACCTAAGAATAAACATGCTTAAAACGTCAACAAAAATGTTGGTGAGTTATAGGTTTAACCTGTAAAGACCCGTCCTAATCCATTCGGACGAAGTCCATATCGATTATAAACGATTCACAACAGTTGATTACATCGCGAGGTACTTGACCTCTATATGATACATTTTACAAACATTGCATTTGTCTTTGAAAAGACAAACTTTCATTACATCGAAAGTTGACAGGCATACATACCATTTCATAATATATCCAACTATAATTGACTTAATAATAATCTTGATGAACTCGACGACTCGAATGTAACATCTTTTGAAATATGCCATGAATGACTCCAAGTAATATCTATAAAATGAGCAAATGCACAGCGGAAGATTTCTTTCGTACCTGAGAATAAACATGCTTTCAAGTGTCAACTGAAATGTCCCGTTCTTATTGATTAAAAACGTTCCATATTAATTGATTTCGTTGCGAGGTTTTGACCTCTATATGAGACGTTTTTCAAAGACTGCATTCATTTTTAAAACAAACCATAACCTTTATTTCATAGATAAAGGTTTTAAAAAGCTTTACGTAGATTATCAAATAATGATAATCTAAAATATCCTGTTTACACACGACCATTACATAATGTTTACAATACAAATATGTTACAACAAAATAAGTTTCTTGAATGCAGTTTTTACACAATATCATACAAGCATGGACTCCAAATCTCGTCCTTATTTAAGTATGCTACAGCGGAAGCTCTTAATAATCACCTGAGAATAAACATGCTTAAAACGTCAACAAAAATGTTGGTGAGTTATAGGTTTAACCTATATATATCAAATCATAATAATAGACCACAAGATTTTATATTTCAATACACATCCCATACATAGAGATAAAAATCATTCATATGGTGAACACCTGGTAACCGACATTAACAAGATGCATATATAAGAATATCCCCATCATTCCGGGACACCCTTCGGATATGATATAAATTTCGAAGTACTAAAGCATCCGGTACTTTGGATGGGGTTTGTTAGGCCCAATAGATCTATCTTTAGGATTCGCGTCAATTAGGGTGTCTGTTCCCTAATTCTTAGATTACCAGACTTAATAAAAAGGGGCATATTCGATTTCGATAATTCAACCATAGAATGTAGTTTCACGTACTTGTGTCTATTTTGTAAATCATTTATAAAACCTGCATGTATTCTCATCCCAAAAATATTAGATTTTAAAAGTGGGACTATAACTCACTTTCACAGATTTTTTTTACTTCGTCGGGAAGTAAGACTTGGCCACTGGTTGATTCACGAACCTATAACAATATATACATATATATCAAAGTATGTTCAAAATATATTTACAACACTTTTAATATATTTTGATGTTTTAAGTTTATTAAGTCAGCTGTCCTCGTTAGTAACCTACAATTAGTTGTCCACAGTTAGATGTACAGAAATAAATCGATAAATATTATCTTGAATCAATCCACGACCCAGTGTATACGTATCTCAGTATTGATCACAACTCAAACTATATATATATTTTGGAATCAACCTCAACCCTGTATAGCTAACTCCAACATTCACATATAGAGTGTCTATGGTTGTTCCGAAATATATATAGATGTGTCGACATGATAGGTCGAAACATTGTATACGTGTCTATGGTATCTCAAGAATACATAATATACAATACAAGTTGATTAAGTTATGGTTGGAATAGATTTGTTACCAATTTTCACGTAGCTAAAATGAGAAAAATTATCCAATCTTGTTTTACCCATAACTTCTTCATTTTAAATCCGTTTTGAGTGAATCAAATTGCTATGGTTTCATATTGAACTCTATTTTATGAATATAAACAGGAAAAGTATAGGTTTATAGTCGGAAAAATAAGTTACAAGTCGTTTTTGTAAAGGTAGTCATTTCAGTCGAAAGAACGACGTCTAGATGACCATTTTAGAAAACATACTTCCACTTTGAGTTTAACCATAATTTTTGGATATAGTTTCATGTTCATAATAAAAATCATTTTCTCAGAATAACAACTTTTAAATCAAAGTTTATCATAGTTTTTAATTAACTAACCCAAAACAGCCCGCGGTGTTACTACGACGGCGTAAATCCGGTTTTACGGTGTTTTTCGTGTTTCCAGGTTTTAAATCATTAAGTTAGCATATCATATAGATATAGAACATATGTTTAGTTGATTTTAAAAGTCAAGTTAGAAGGATTAACTTTTGTTTGCGAACAAGTTTAGAATTAACTAAACTATGTTCTAGTGATTACAAGTTTAAACCTTCGAATAAGATAGCTTTATATATGTGAATCGAATGATGTTATGAACATCATTACTACCTTAAGTTCCTTGGATAAACCTACTGGAAAAGAGAAAAATGGATCTAGCTTCAACGGATCCTTGGATGGCTCGAAGTTCTTGAAGCAGAATCATGACACGAAAACAAGTTCAAGTAAGATCATCACTTGAAATAAGATAGTTATAGTTATAGAAATTGAACCAAAGTTTGAATATGATTATTACCTTGTATTAGAATGATAACCTACTTTAAGAAACAAAGATTTCTTGAGGTTGGATGATCACCTTACAAGATTGGAAGTGAGCTAGCAAACTTGAAAGTATTCTTGATTTTATGTAACTAGAACTTGTAAAATATATGAAGAACACTTAGAACTTGAAGATAGAACATGAGAGAGATCAATTAGATGAAGAAAATTGAAGAATGAAAGTGTTTGTAGGTGTTTTTGGTCTTTGGTGTATGGATTAGATATAAAGGATATGTAATTTTGTTTTCATGTAAATAAGTCATGAATGATTACTCATATTTTTGTAATTTTATGAGATATTTCATGCTAGTTGCCAAATGATGGTTACCACATGTGTTAGGTGACTCACATGGGCTGCTAAGAGCTAATCATTGGAGTGTATATATCAATAGTACATACATCTAAAAGCTGTGTATTGTACGAGTACGAATACGGGTGCATACGAGTAGAATTGTTGATGAAACTGAACGAGGATGTAATCGTAAGCATTTTTGTTAAGTAGAAGTATTTTGATAAGTGTCTTGAAGTCTTTCAAAAGTTTATGAATACATATTAAAACACTACATGTATATACATTTTAACTGAGTCGTTAAGTCATCGTTAGTCGTTACATGTAAATGTTGTTTTGAAACCTTTAGGTTAACGATCTTGTTGAATGTTGTTAACCCATTGTTTATTATAACAAATGAGATGTTAAATTGTTATATTATCATGATATTATGATATATAATATATCTCAGTATGATGTATATACAGTTAAATGTCGTTACAACGATAATCGTTACATATATGTCTCGTTTCGAAATCATTAAGTTAGTAGTCTTATTTTTACATATGTATTTCATTGTTAATACACTTAATAATATATTTACTTATCATTTAACATGATTAACCAAGTGTATCAATATCTTAATATGATTCATATGTACCTAGTAAGACGTTGTTATAACGATAATCGTTATATATATCGTTTTCGAGTTTCTTAAATTAATAGTCTCATTTTTATGTATATAACTCATTGTTAAAATACCTAATGAGATACATACTTATAATAAAAACATGTTAACTATATATATAACCATATATATTTCATCGTATAGTTTTTACAAGTTTTAACGTTCGTGAATCACCGGTCAACTTGGGTGGTCAATTGTCTATATGAAACATATTTCAATTAATCAAGTCTTAACAAGTTTGATTGCTTAACATGTTGGAAACATTTAATCATGTAAATATTAATCTCAATTAATATATATAAACATGGAAAAGTTCGGGTCACTACAGTACCTACCCGTTAAATAAATTTCGTCCCGAAATTTTAAGCTGTTGAAGGTGTTGACGAATCTTCTGGAAATAGATGCGGATATTTCTTCTTCATCTGATCTTCACGCTCCCAGGTGAACTCGGGTCCTCTACGAGCATTCCATCGAACCTTAACAATTGGTATCTTGTTTTGCTTAAGTCTTTTAACCTCACGATCCATTATTTCGACGGGTTCTTCGATGAATTGAAGTTTTTCGTTGATTTGGATTTCATCTAACGGAATAGTGAGATCTTCTTTAGCAAAAAATTTCTTCAAATTCGAGACGTGGAAAGTGTTATGTACAGCTGCGAGTTGTTGAGGTAACTCCAGTCGGTAAGCTACTGGTCTGACACGATCAATAATCTTGAATGGTCCAATATACCTTGGATTTAATTTCCCTCGTTTACCAAATCGAACAACGCCTTTCCAAGGTGCAAATTTAAGCATGACCATCTCTCCAATTTCAAATTCTATATCTTTTCTTTTAATGTCAGCGTAGCTCTTTTGTCGACTTTGGGCGGTTTTCAACCGTTGTTGAATTTGGATGATCTTCTCAGTAGTTTCTTGAATAATCTCCGGACCCGTAATCTGTCTATCCCCCACTTCACTTCAACAAATCGGAGACCTGCACTTTCTACCATAAAGTGCTTCAAACGGCGCCATCTCAATGCTTGAATGGTAGCTGTTGTTGTAGGAAAATTCTGCTAACGGTAGATGTCGATCCCAACTGTTTCCGAAATCAATAACACATGCTCGTAGCATGTCTTCAAGCGTTTGTATCGTCCTTTCGCTCTGCCCATTAGTTTGTGGATGATAGGCAGTACTCATGTCTAGACGAGTTCCTAATGCTTGCTGTAATGTCTGCCAGAATCTTGAAATAAATCTGCCATCCCTATCAGAGATAATAGAGATTGGTATTCCATGTCTGGAGATGACTTCCTTCAAATACAGTCGTGCTAACTTCTCCATCTTGTCATCTTCTCTTATTGGCAGGAAGTGTGCTGATTTGGTGAGACGATCAACTATTACCCAAATAGTATCAAAACCACTTGCAGTCCTTGGCAATTTAGTGATGAAATCCATGGTAATGTTTTCCCATTTCCATTCTGGGATTTCGGGTTGTTGAAGTAGACCTGATGGTTTCTGATGCTCAGCTTTGACCTTAGAACAAGTCAAACATTCTCCTACGTATTTAGCAACATCGGCTTTCATACCCGGCCACCAAAAATGTTTCTTGAGATCCTTGTACATCTTCCCCGTTCCAGGATGTATTGAGTATCTGGTTTTATGAGCTTCTCTAAGTACCATTTCTCTCATATCTCCAAATTTTGGTACCCAAATCCTTTCAGCCCTATACCGGGTTCCGTCTTCACGAATATTAAGATGCTTCTCCGATCCCTTGGGTATTTCATCCTTTAAATTTCCCTCTTTTAAAACTCCTTGTTGCGCCTCTTTTATTTGAGTAGTAAGGTTATTATGAATCATTATATTCATAGATTTTACTCGAATGGGTTCTCTGTCCTTCCTGCTCAAGGCATCGGCTACCACATTTGCCTTTCCCGGGTGGTAACGAATCTCAAAGTCGTAATCATTCAACAATTCAATCCACCTACGCTGCCTCATATTCAATTGTTTCTGATTAAATATGTGTTGAAGACTTTTGTGGTCGGTATATATAATACTTTTGACCCCATATAAGTAGTGCCTCCAAGTCTTTAATGCAAAAACAACCGCGCCTAATTCCAAATCATGCGTCGTATAATTTTGCTCGTGAATCTTCAATTGTCTAGATGCATAAGCAATCACCTTCGTTCGTTGCATTAATACACAACCGAGACCTTGCTTTGATGCGTCACAATAAATCACAAAATCATCATTCCCTTCAGGCAATGACAATATAGGTGCCGTAGTTAGCTTTTTCTTCAATAACTGAAACGCTTTCTCTTGTTCATCCTTCCATTCAAATTTCTTCCCTTTATGCATTAATGCAGTCAAGGGTTTTGCTATTCTGGAAAAGTCTTAGATAAACCTTCTGTAGTAACCAGCTAGTCCTAAAAACTGGCGTATGTGTTTTGGAGTTTTCGGGGTTTCCCACTTTTCAACAGTTTCTATCTTTGCCGGATCCACCTTAATACCTTCTTTGTTCACTATGTGACCGAGGAATTGAACTTCTTCCAACCAAAATGCACACTTTGAAAACTTAGCGTACAATTTTTCCTTCCTCAATACTTCTAACACCTTTCTCAAATGTTCACCGTGTTCTTGGTCATTCTTTGAGTAAATAAGTATGTCATCAATGAAAACAATGACAAACTTGTCAAGGTATGGTCCACACACTCGGTTCATAAGGTCCATGAACACAGCTGGTGCATTAGTTAAACCAAACGGCATGACCATAAACTCGTAATGACCGTAACGTGTTCTGAAAGCAGTCTTTGGAATATCATCTTCTTTCACCCGCATTTGATGATACCCGGAACGTAAGTCAATCTTTGAATAAACAGACGAGCCTTGTAGTTGATCAAATAAGTCGTCGATTCTCGGTAGTGGGTAGCGGTTCTTGATGGTAAGTTTGTTCAACTCTCGGTAGTCGATACACAACCTGAATGTACCATCTTTCTTCTTGACAAACAAAACAGGAGCTCCCCACGGTGATGTGCTTGGTCGAATGAAACCACGCTCTAAAAGTTCTTGTAATTGGCTTTGCAGTTCTTTCATCTCGCTGGGTGCGAGTCTGTAAGGAGCACGAGCTATTGGTGCAGCTCCTGGTACAAGATCTATTTGAAATTCAACAGATCGATGTGGAGGTAGTCCTGGTAATTCTTTCGGAAATACAACGGGAAATTCTTTTGCGACGGGAACATCATTGATGCTCTTTTCTTCAGTTTGTACTTTCTCGACGTGTGATAGAATAGTATAGCAACCTTTTCTTATTAGTTTTTGTGCCTTCAAATTACTAATAAGATGTAGCTTCATGTTCCCCTTTTCTCCGTACACCATTAAGGGTTTTCCTTTTTCTTGTATAATGCGAATTGCATTTTTGTAACAAACGATCTCTGCTTTCACTTCTTTTAACCAGTCCATACCGATTATCACATCAAAACTCCCTAACTCTACTAGTATCAAATCAATCTTAAATATTTCGCTACCCAGTTTAATTTCTCGATTCCCGCATATATTATCTGCTGAAATTAATTTACCGTTTGCTAATTCGAGTAAAAATTTACTATCCAAAGGCATCAATGGACAACTTAATTTAGCACAAAAATCTCTACTCATATAGCTTCTATCCGCACCAGAATCAAATAAAATGTAAGCAGATTTATTGTCAATAAGAAACGTACCCGTAACAAGCTCCGGGTCTTCCTGTGCCTCTGCCGCATTAATATTGAAAACTCTTTCGCGGCCTTGTCCATTCATGTTCTCCTGATTCGGGCAATTTCTAATAATGTGGCCCGGTTTTCCACATTTATAACAAACTACATTGGCATAACTTGCTCCGACACTACTTGCTCCACCATTACTCGTTCCGACACCATTTGTTCCTTTCGTTTTATTAACCCCTGGTCCGTAGACTTCACACTTCGCCGCGCTATGACCATTTCTTTTACACTTGTTGCAAAATTTGGTGCAGAACCCCAAGTGTAAAGACCTCGACCTTATCCTCCCGGACGAAGTCTTCAACAGTTGATTCTATCGCGATAATCGACTCCAAGTAATATTCTTTAAATGAGCAAATGCACAGCGGAAGACTTAATTCGTACCTGAGAATAAACATGCTTTAAAAAGTCAACATAAAGTTGGTGAGTTATATAGGTTTGATGCTAGCAGCGTTATAACTATGGACCACAAGATTTCATATTTATAAACATAATACACTCGCAAGTGTATGAAAAGCATTCCAAGCAGTGGGCACCCGGTAACTAGCCTTAACAAGAGTGTGTACCCCTGAGTTATAATAATATGTGCACCGAATCAAGTGCGTTCCGTTAACCTCAAAGTACTAAACACCCGTTCTTCTAGTTTAGTAGTGACTAGAACAACATCTGGGTGGGGGTGTAAAACCCGATAGATCTATCTTTAGGATTCGCGCCTACCAGTTCATAAACCAATAGTTAAAGTTACCAAGCTAGGGGATTTTTGATTCAAACCCATGTAGAACGTAATTTTAGTCACTTGTGTCCATAACGTAAATCATTTATGAAAAATAGCGCATGTATTCTCAGCCCAAAAATATTTAAAGTTTAAAAGGGATCTATATACTCACCTAATGTATTTTTGTAGTAAAAATACATATAACATCACTGAACACGTATAAGGTTGGCCTTCGATTCACGAACCTATATCAAGTATATATATATTAACTCGTATATTATTAGTGATATAATTCTTTATATTAATACTTATATATGTCAATTTATATATATCTTAAATAATAACAATATTAATATAGTTAAGTTTTGTACCAAATATATTTTTATTTAATCATCCTTTGTTTGTTAACATAATGATAATACCAATAATCATAAATGATACAATTACTAATGCATATGATAATACTTTGTATCATTTTCATAATATTAATATAAATTATCACAATCATAATGATAATAAAACTTATTTTAATAATACCGATAATTCTAAAATCTTAATAAAAATACTTTTATTAATATTGATACGGATAATAACAATAATAATAATTAAAATAATATTAATAATTAAAATAACAATAATAATAATAATTAGTAATAATGAAAGTTTTGGTAAATAAAAACTACCTCAAAATAGGAATAAGATAAACTGCACACGACGGGACTTGAACCCGCGATCTTTCATTTAACCAACACAGCACTAAACCTTCCAAGCTAACTTGCTTTTCTGTAATGAACTCAGATTAACCGCTATATAACCTGCTTATCTATCGGTTCTTTTTTCTTTTTCTTTTTTTAACACATCATCCACTTACGTTCACTCAAAGATTAATATCCTTTCCATTTACCAACTGGGGTTTCGGCCCAACAAACAATTTGCTCGACCCATTACTTAAAACAACAATTGAAATACGACCCACTAGCAGGGAATAGAATACGGTTCACTTTACCCCCAAATTGTTAAACCTAGTATTCGAAACAGAAGAGATACTAGTATTTCGGTATGATAAAAAAAAATAACCAAGTGGATTCTTTGGAAGTTGACAGCAACTGGAACGTGGGGTAATCCAACAAAACTTTCGGTTAGATAATTGAGTGGAGGTGGGGTTCATACTTTGTTATATACGCACAGAGACAAAAAGGAAGATATATAATATATCATTAGGATTAATAAATTGTGAGGTGATGTATATGTCGACCCAAAAGAAGAAAGAGACTACAACTGTAACTAGTCGCCTTATATAGGTATTTAAAGATGAGTTCTGGGTTTTGTGGTTTTGAGTTATTGTAATAGAAATTAGAAAATAACTGGAACAAATAAGATGGGATGGTTGGTGATCGCTAACCGGACAGAATAGAAGTTCAACAGCAAGGATAGTTGGTGGAGGTGGCTATGGGGATGAGAGTGGTGGTGGTTCGATGGATGAGGTTACGAAGGCAACAAAATACAGAAGTGGGTTTATGAATCGCCATGTATATGTTATCATAATCATGTTTATCAAGCATGGTGATTATGGTGTTTGATACTCGGATAGGAAACAGAAATTTAGCATAGTTGTAGCGGGGTTCATGGGTTTTGATTGTGGTTAAGATTAAGCTATTGCATAAGCTTCATAGTAGTAACACAAAATGTTTCTGGTTTCGTTGTTAAAACAGAAAAAGGGAAAGAGAGGGATTATGATGTAGAGAGAGAGATGAGGTAGGGTGGCGGTGATGATGGTAAAAGAAACCGTAAAAAGGGAAAGGATATGGTGGTTCTCATGAAGGTGATTAGATGAAAGTGTTTATGGTTACGATTTATACTCAAAAACAGTAGTAATAGATACATCGACAAATCGTGATGGTTTGTTGTGGTTGTGGATTATTTGTTTGTTGATAGTAACAACAACACAAGTGGATTTCAATCCTTAGCAGCTTATGGTTCAAAGGTGAGAATGATCGAATGATAAGCAATCTGATCTTAGATAAGGATTAGATAAAGTTTATGAACTAAGATGATATCTAGATCGATGATGGTAATATGAATGGTGTCACAGAGAAGAAGAATCAAGAAGGGTTGTGGTTTTTAAGATGGTTAACCGGTGGTTAAGGGATGGTGTATGGGTTTAAGGTGATGATACTCTTGGCGGTTAATGGCAATTATGATGGTTGTTGATGGAGGTCCGGTGGTGTTTTAAGTTTCTCAAGAAAGAACAAGTAAAAAGAATGGTGATGAAGTTCCATGATGGTGTGTGGTTAATAATGCTCGCAGGATCTTTAGTATAAATGAATTGATTGCGTTCACGGGTGTAATAGAAAGAAAAAAAAATAAATAAATAAAAATAAAGTAATACAGATATGTAAGATGGATGACAGATGGATAACAGATCAGTTTATGTTAAAATTTATATCATATGATATAAATAATAATAATAATAATTATTTTAATATAATAATTGAATATATAAAAAAATAAAAATAGATATTATATATGTTTACATAATATATTTACAATCTACATATAGTAATTTTATATAGAATTTATATATAATATAAGACATATACATTAATTTACAATTATTTATATATCCAACAATCAATAAACCAACTCACGTTATTTGAACAAAGACGTTTTAATAATCATGTTTCAATATATTGGAAAACGCTTTCAGTTATTATAACTATATATTATCTATACATATCGATGTACATAGTTGTTCGTGAATCGTCGAGCATGGTCCAAAGGGTAACTGATTATCCTAATATAGATTTCAGACTTTCTAGACTCAAAATTAAAGTTTTTGCTTATCGTGTCGGAAACATGTAGAGTTTAAGGTTTAAATTTGGTCGGAAATTTCCGGGTCGTTACAGTACCCACCCGTTAAAGAAATTTCGTCCTCGAAATTTGGTAGAGGTTGTCATAGTAACGTTTTCATGACAATTATGAGGTGATAATGAAGTTTTATCATTGTTGATAGATATAGATAAAACATTTCAATCATGTGAAACGTACGAGCGAAGCTATCACAAAAGAGAGTCAAATGAGTAATATGGTATCGTTTTTAACTGATGACGTGGTTATGATTGATTTCCAGAATTCACGAAATTTAAAGAAAATCTTTTGTAATAAAATTTGGTTCTTCGGCGATTTAGGAAACAGAATCTCTTTTGATTTAATGCGGCAAATCTGTTGTGATTTCTTTGTCAGATATTTCACCTATTAAAACTACTCCCTTCGTTCCCTTATTTCCATATCCCACATCTCCTACTCTTTCTCCTATTTGATGCGATTTATACTCTAGTTTCTATTTTGGAGCTTCATTCTTTCATTTTCTCTTCCCGTTCTCAAGCCAAGCGAACAATGGTTCAGAATTCGTAAGTATAAAATTTGAAATGAACATGACTAATGTTCTCAGAAAGGAATGGTAATGGTACGATTTTAATTTGTCAAATTACCAGAATATTTCAGAAAATTTAGAGCTATCAGGGTGATACGTTCTAATATGTTTGGAGATTGGATAGAATGTAAGAGCCGTGTAACATGACACATGATGACGGTACTGGAGATCATCACATTCCATTAGGAACTTAACATGACTTACTATAATATAATGAAGTTGATCAAGTTTCACTATATTATACTAATTCATGCATCAGTTCCCAACACTACTTCAAAACATTCTTATTTTGAACTCGAAGGTTTCAGAATTTAGAAACTAACACAATTTCTTTTATGTTGTAACGCAGATGTTACGGAGTGATAAATGATTTCAGATAAAGATAGTTGTGAAAATATCTCCAGGAATATGGAGAATATGTATAACGGAAGATATGAAGATATCTTATAATATCTAAGATAAGATGATGATGAAGAATATCATCCGGAAAGGTTTAGAATAAAGAGTAGGGTTCTTACTAACGATTTCAGCAGGCACTGAATCGTTTGGATTCTTTGAAGTCGGGTTTAGTTTTCATGGTTTGTCCATGGTCTCCTTCATACTTTGCTCAATCCGTCAACACTTCTCTTTTTCTGGGCTTTTCCAACATACTGTACTTCATCGTAAACTTTTGACTATTAAGATCGTTTACGGTTTTTGCTGCTTCATCAGCATTTCAAGAATTATTTCATAGTCCAGGATGTTTTTTTTTTTTTCAGAAACTTCACATTCGAAATATGTAACTCTTAGGGATAGACGTTTTCGGTATAACTGGGAGAATTTCTACGAGATTTTCAAAATACTGATTGCGGATTTCGCCAAAGAGATAACGAGTTGCTGGTACATCTACCGATGGTGTTTGTGAAATATAAAAGGTTATCCGGTAACGACGGCGAAAAGACAAAGTATAAATATCGAGGTTATAGTATGAGTAGTCTTACTGAGAAGTCGAAATGGAGCTGTGACAAAATTAGCTTCTTGGAAAGGAATTGTAGGGTTGTTTTTGCTAATGAATGATAAGGAATTCGACGCGAATAGGTTTTAACTATCACTTTGGTTTCGAAAGTTTTTCAGGAGCATAACTGTATGCATAAATCTCTCTTCCATAGATGAGGTGCAGCTGGTTCATCTTTCCGATCTAGGTGTTTTCAAGAATCATGAAAAATTGTGAATGCGAATTTTAATCATCAAGATATGAATAAGGTTTAAAATAGAATCAAGTGGCAAACTTGAAGAATTGTTTAGTTTCATATGTTATAATCAATATTTTAATTCATTTTAATTGTCCAAAGTTAGCAGTCCAATAGTCCGATGATTCATATACAGTTATAATATTCGAATTAATTAATACGTATCGTGACCCGTGTACCGGTCTCAGTATAGATCACAACTCAAACCATATATATATTTTGGAATCCACCTCAACCCTGTATAGCTAACTATAGAGTGTCTATGGTCGTTCCGAAATATACATATAGATGGGTCGATATGATAAGTCGAAACCTTGCATACGTGTCCCGTTATTTATAGTGCGTAAAAGTAAATAACAGAAATTAAATGACGATAAATAAAATTGCGAGAATGTAAATTGCGATAAATTAAATGTTAATCAGTTAGCTGGGAACAGTTAGCGTGGAATCTTAACAATATTTCAATTAGTTAATCCGTTTGTTTCTAACCAATTTTATTTTTGTACAATGTTTTCTTCGTTATGCCACTTGTTGGATTCTGATAGGTCAAAATCCAAATATGAAATGTGAATAGAAATGGTTATTCGGTGGTGAACGGATACGTATATCGGTGATTGTAAATAGAATAGCAATTGACCGTTGAATCAGATTCGAAGAATGTACAGTGTAACTTATTAATGTGAATTCTAAATATTCTTCGGGTACTACCCACCCGTTAAAATATTTTCATCATTAACAGTTCGTACGAAAGAATTTTTTTTTTAATTACGATCTTTATGGAAATATACTTGCATATATATTTTCTCCAGATGTAACTATGGATTTAATGAGTCAATAAGATTTTATACTCATTTGATTTATTGTTAGCACTTGATTACATGATCTCTAAAACTTTAGAGATTACATAATTGCCATGTCGGACGAATGTAAAATGAGGTGGAATGATACGTAAAGCGAAGATAATCGATGTAGATCGATGTGTAGAACGAAGTTCATACTCGAAATACAAATGGTGATATCGAGGCGAGAAATGATGATATTCGAGGTACAGGTTGTGATGTTGAGAGTTATGACGCGGTTATGGTTTAGGGATAATAAGGGTACTGTCGACATTGATAATGGTGGTACTGATTATGCTGCTGGTGCTGCTGCTGGTATTCGTAACCTTCGCACCAGGTTCTCCAAAGTCGTCACACGAGCGCGTAGTTCGTTAACTTCTTCTAGTACTACAGAATGATTGACGGTCGAGACGAGCGGTTGAGTAAGATTCGAAATATAGGATAATATACAATCGTGACGGAATACTCTAGAAATGAGAGGGTAAATAATTTCTCGAACAGGTTCGCCGGTAAGTGCTTTCAGGTTCATTGCCAAGAGGGCAATTTGAGAAGAATCTTTGACGTGAAATGATTTTTGAATATAGAATGATATTTTATCTTCATAGAATATCTATAATAATAAAGATTTCGTAGCCTACAGAGGATCTTACGGCATATGACAAGCAAGTCTACAGAGGCGCTAAGATATGAATTATCAGATACGCTAAGATATGAATTCCGTCTATACACTATCGATGCACTAAATGCAGTAGGACGTGTCTAGACTTGAGAATGATAGGCAGACAATTTCCTAAGGATGATAAGCAGATGATTTCCGACTAGAAATGGTAAGCAAAACTTTTTGACAGGTAGACACGGTCAAAGTCCAGACTCACTAATGTATCCTAACAACTACCAGTTAGACACACTAATGGGAGACCTGGTTCGCTAAGACCAACGCTCTGATACCACCTGTAAAGACCTCGACCTTATCCTCCCGGACGAAGTCTTCAACAGTTGATTCTATCGCGATGATCGACTCCAAGTAATATTCTTTAAATGAGCAAATGCACAGCGGAAGACTTAATTCGTACCTGAGAATAAACATGCTTTAAAAAGTCAACATAAAGTTGGTGAGTTATATAGGTTTGATGCTAGCAGCGTTATAACTATGGACCACAAGATTTCATATTTATAAACATAATACACTCGCAAGTGTATGAAAAGCATTCCAAGCAGTGGGCACCCGGTAACTAGCCTTAACAAGAGTGTGTACCCCTGAGTTATAATAATATGTGCACCGAATTAAGTGCGTTCAGTTAACCTCGAAGTACTAAACACCCGTTCTTCTAGTTTAGTAGTGACTAGAACAACATCTGGGTGGGGGTGTAAAACCCGATAGATCTATCTTTAGGATTCGCGCCTACCAGTTCATAAACCAATAGTTAAAGTTACCAAGCTAGGGGATTTTTGATTCAAACCCATGTAGAACGTAATTTTAGTCACTTGTGTCCATAACGTAAATCATTTATGAAAAATAGCGCATGTATTCTCAGCCCAAAAATATTTAAAGTTTAAAAGGGATCTATATACTCACCTAATGTATTTTTGTAGTAAAAATACATATAACATCACTGAACACGTATAAGGTTGGCCTTCGATTCACGAACCTATATCAAGTATATATATATTAACTCGTATATTATTAGTGATATAATTCTTTATATTAATACTTATATATGTCAATTTATATATATCTTAAATAATAACAATATTAATATAGTTAAGTTTTGTACCAAATATATTTTTATTTAATCATCCTTTGTTTGTTAACATAATGATAATACCAATAATCATAAATGATACAATTACTAATGCATATGATAATACTTTGTATCATTTTCATAATATTAATATAAATTATCACAATCATAATGATAATAAAACTTATTTTAATAATACCGATAATTCTAAAATCTTAATAAAAATACTTTTATTAATATTGATACGGATAATAACAATAATAATAATTAAAATAATATTAATAATTAAAATAACAATAATAATAATAATTAGTAATAATGAAAGTTTTGGTAAATAAAAACTACCTCAAAATAGGAATAAGATAAACTGCACACGACGGGACTTGAACCCGCGATCTTTCATTTAACCAACACAGCACTAAACCTTCCAAGCTAACTTGCTTTTCTGTAATGAACTCAGATTAACCGCTATATAACCTGCTTATCTATCGGTTCTTTTTTCTTTTTCTTTTTTTAACACATCATCCACTTACGTTCACTCAAAGATTAATATCCTTTCCATTTACCAACTGGGGTTTCGGCCCAACAAACAATTTGCTCGACCCATTACTTAAAACAACAATTGAAATACGACCCACTAGCAGGGAATAGAATACGGTTCACTTTACCCCCAAATTGTTAAACCTAGTATTCGAAACAGAAGAGATACTAGTATTTCGGTATGATAAAAAAAAATAACCAAGTGGATTCTTTGGAAGTTGACAGCAACTGGAACGTGGGGTAATCCAACAAAACTTTCGGTTAGATAATTGAGTGGAGGTGGGGTTCATACTTTGTTATATACGCACAGAGACAAAAAGGAAGATATATAATATATCATTAGGATTAATAAATTGTGAGGTGATGTATATGTCGACCCAAAAGAAGAAAGAGACTACAACTGTAACTAGTCGCCTTATATAGGTATTTAAAGATGAGTTCTGGGTTTTGTGGTTTTGAGTTATTGTAATAGAAATTAGAAAATAACTGGAACAAATAAGATGGGATGGTTGGTGATCGCTAACCGGACAGAATAGAAGTTCAACAGCAAGGATAGTTGGTGGAGGTGGCTATGGGGATGAGAGTGGTGGTGGTTCGATGGATGAGGTTACGAAGGCAACAAAATACAGAAGTGGGTTTATGAATCGCCATGTATATGTTATCATAATCATGTTTATCAAGCATGGTGATTATGGTGTTTGATACTCGGATAGGAAACAGAAATTTAGCATAGTTGTAGCGGGGTTCATGGGTTTTGATTGTGGTTAAGATTAAGCTATTGCATAAGCTTCATAGTAGTAACACAAAATGTTTCTGGTTTCGTTGTTAAAACAGAAAAAGGGAAAGAGAGGGATTATGATGTAGAGAGAGAGATGAGGTAGGGTGGCGGTGATGATGGTAAAAGAAACCGTAAAAAGGGAAAGGATATGGTGGTTCTCATGAAGGTGATTAGATGAAAGTGTTTATGGTTACGATTTATACTCAAAAACAGTAGTAATAGATACATCGACAAATCGTGATGGTTTGTTGTGGTTGTGGATTATTTGTTTGTTGATAGTAACAACAACACAAGTGGATTTCAATCCTTAGCAGCTTATGGTTCAAAGGTGAGAATGATCGAATGATAAGCAATCTGATCTTAGATAAGGATTAGATAAAGTTTATGAACTAAGATGATATCTAGATCGATGATGGTAATATGAATGGTGTCACAGAGAAGAAGAATCAAGAAGGGTTGTGGTTTTTAAGATGGTTAACCGGTGGTTAAGGGATGGTGTATGGGTTTAAGGTGATGATACTCTTGGCGGTTAATGGCAATTATGATGGTTGTTGATGGAGGTCCGGTGGTGTTTTAAGTTTCTCAAGAAAGAACAAGTAAAAAGAATGGTGATGAAGTTCCATGATGGTGTGTGGTTAATAATGCTCGCAGGATCTTTAGCATAAATGAATTGATTGCGTTCACGGGTGTAATAGAAAGAAAAAAAAAATAAATAAATAAAAATAAAGTAATACAGATATGTAAGATGGATGACAGATGGATAACAGACCAGTTTATGTTAAAATTTATATCATATGATATAAATAATAATAATAATAATAATTATTTTAATATAATAATTGAATATATAAAAAAATAAAAATAGATATTATATATGTTTACATAATATATTTACAATCTACATATAGTAATTTTATATAGAATTTATATATAATATAAGACATATACATTAATTTACAATTATTTATATATCCAACAATCAATAAACCAACTCACGTTATTTGAACAAAGACGTTTTAATAATCACGTTTCAATATATTGGAAAACGCTTTCAGTTATTATAACTATATATTATCTATACATATCGATGTACATAGTTGTTCGTGAATCGTCGAGCATGGTCCAAAGGGTAACTGATTATCCTAATATAGATTTCAGACTTTCTAGACTCAAAATTAAAGTTTTTGCTTATCGTGTCGGAAACATGTAGAGTTTAAGGTTTAAATTTGGTCGGAAATTTCCGGGTCGTTACACCAAGTGATACTTTTCACACCTTTGGCATAGCTGCTTCTGATTGTTGTTGTTGTTGCAGTTATTATTGTTGTTGGGATGATTATTGTAGTTGCTGTTGCTGTTGTTGTTGTTGTTGTTGTTGTTGTTGGGCCGTTTGTAGTAGTTGCGATTGATGTTGCGATTGTTGGGATAATTGTTGCGATTATTCTTGTAATTGCTGTTGTTGTTGTATTGGTGATTCTTATCACCGTTTTCCTCCCACTTTCTTTTGACTTGCTTCACATTGGCCTCTTCAGCAGTCTGTTCTTTAATTCTTTCTTCAATCTGGTTCACTAGTTTGTGAGCCATTCTACATGCCTGTTGTATGGAGGCGGGCTCGTGTGAACTTATATCTTCTTGGATTCTTTCCGGTAATCCTTTCACAAACGCGTCGATCTTCTCTTCCTCATCTTCGAATGCTCCCGGACACAATAGGCACTATTCTGTGAATCGTCTTTCGTACGTGGTAATATCAAATCCTTGGGTTCGTAACCCTCTAAGTTCTGTCTTGAGCTTATTGACCTCGGTTCTGGGACGGTACTTCTCGTTCATCAAGTGCTTGAATGCTGACCACGGTAGTGCGTACGCATCGTCTTGTCCCACTTGCTCTAGATAGGTATTCCACCATGTTAACGCAGAACCTGTGAAGGTATGCGTAGCGTACTTCACTTTGTCCTCTTCAGTACACTTACTTATGGCAAACACCGATTCGACCTTCTCGGTCCACCGTTTCAATCCGATCGGTCCTTCGGTTCCATCAAATTCCAAAGGTTTGCAGGCAGTGAATTCTTTGTAGGTGCATCCTATACGATTTCCTGTACTGCTAGATCCAAGGTTATTGTTGGTATGTAGCGCAGCCTGTACTGCGGCTATGTTTGAAGCTAGAAAAGTACGGAATTCCTCTTTATTCATATTCACGGTGTGTCGAGTAGTCGGTGCCATTTCCTTCAAAATAGTCAAATGGAACAAGTTAATCATACAGAATATTAAGAGTAGTTAATAGTATTTCGTAGCATAATATGAACTCATTTATAAAAGCTTTTTCTTCATATTAGCGTTTTATAAGTTTAAATTCGGGTAGTACCTACCCGTTAAGTTCATACTTAGTAGCTAATATACAATTCAACTACTACAATTCTATATGAAAAACTGATTATAATAATATTTCGCGTTCAAACTTTTATACAATATTTTACAAACTTACAATACCGCTTATTTTACATAAAGCATGAAATATAGCACACAATAACTTTGATACAAGATAGTTGTGAAGATAATTCTAGCTCGTACACAAGTCGTTCAGCAAAGGCAATAAAGACACGTAATTCATACGTCCAGAAACAAGTCATGCATTCTGGTTTTACTAGGACTACTTCCCATCCTTGGTCTTGTGGAACATAACCGTTATGGCCGTTGATAAGACAGCGTGTTGTAACGTCGTCAAAGGGACGAGGGTTACGTAATGTCCAACAGTCCCGTAATAATCTAAAAACCTCATTTCTTACCCCAATTACCGACTCCGTCACTTGTGGAAACGTTTTGTTTAATAGTTGTAGCCCGATGTTCTTGTTCTCACTTTGGTGAGAAGCGAACATTACTAATCCGTAAGCATAACATGCTTCTTTATGTTGCATGTTAGCCGCTTTTTCTAAATCACGAAGTCCAATATTCGGATATATTGAGTCAAAATAATTTCTTAACCCGTTGCGTAAAATAGCATTTGGGTTCCCCGCAATATATGCGTCAAAGTAAACACATCGTAACTTATGGGTTTCCCAATGTGATATCCCCCATCTTTCAAACGAAAGTCTCTTATAAACCAAGACATTCTTGGAACGTTCTTCGAATGTCTTACAAACTGATCTCGCCTTAAATAGTTGTGCCGAGGAATTCTGGCCGACTCTAGACAAGATTTCATCAATCATGTCTCCGGGTAGGTCTCTTAAAATATTGGGTTGTCTATCCATTTTGTGTTTTTAAACTGTAAAATAGACAAGAGTTAGATTCATAAAAAAAAATACTTATTAATACAAGCAATTTTTACATATATCATAAAGCATAAGAACACTATATTACATATATTACACCGCACGAATACAACTATCTTATTCCGACTCGCTCGTTTCTTCTTCTTCAGTTTTGGTTCGTTTTGACAAGTTTCTAGGGATATATGATGTTCCCCTAATACTAACTGTCGTTTTCCACAACGGTTTAGAAAAACCTGGTGGTTTAGAGGTTCCCGGGTCATTGTTACAACTTAAGGACTTCGGGGGTTGACGATACATATAAAGTTCATCGGGGTTGGAATTAGATTTCTCTATTTTTATGCCCTTTCCCTTATTATTTTCTTTTGCCTTTTTAAATTCAGTTGGGGTAATTTCTATAACATCATCGGAATTCTCGTCGGAATCCGATTCATCGGAGAATTGGTAATCCTCCCAATATTTTGCTTCCTTGGCGGAAACACCATTGACCATAATTAACCTTGGTCGGTTGGTTGAGGATTTTCTTTTACTTAACCATTTTATTATTTCCCCCACCGGTTCTACTTCTTCATCCGGTTCCGATTCTTCTTCCGGTTCCGATTCTTCTTCCGGTTCCGACTCTTCTTCCGGTTCCTCTTCGGGAACTTGTGAATCAGTCCATGAATCATTCCAATTTACATTTGACTCTTCATTATTATTAGGTGAGTCAATGGGACTTGTTCTAGAGGTAGACATCTATCACATAATATCAAACGCGTTAAGAGATTAATATATCACATAATATTCACATGTTAAAAATATATAGTTTCCAACAAAATTTGTTAAGCAATCATTTTTCAAGTAAGCACGGTCGAAGTCCAGACTCACTAATGCATCCTAACAAACTCGATAAGACACACTAATGCAAAATTCTGGTTCTCTAAGACCAACGCTCTGATACCAACTGAAATGTCCCGTTCTTATTGATTAAAAACGTTCCATATTAATTGATTTCGTTGCGAGGTTTTGACCTCTATATGAGACGTTTTTCAAAGACTGCATTCATTTTTAAAACAAACCATAACCTTTATTTCATAGATAAAGGTTTTAAAAAGCTTTACGTAGATTATCAAATAATGATAATCTAAAATATCCTGTTTACACACGACCATTACATAATGGTTTACAATACAAATATGTTACAACAAAATAAGTTTCTTGAATGCAGTTTTTACACAATATCATACAAGCATGGACTCCAAATCTCGTCCTTATTTAAGTATGCTACAGCGGAAGCTCTTAATAATCACCTGAGAATAAACATGCTTAAAACGTCAACAAAAATGTTAGTGAGTTATAGGTTTAACCTATATATATCAAATCATAATAATAGACCACAAGATTTCATATTTCAATACACATCCCATACATAGAGATAAAAATCATTCATATGGTGAACACCTGGTAACCGACATTAACAAGATGCATATATAAGAATATCCCCATCATTCCGGGACACCCTTCGGATATGATATAAATTTTGAAGTACTAAAGCATCCGGTACTTTGGATGGGGTTTGTTAGGCCCAATAGATCTATCTTTAGGATTCGCGTCAATTAGGGTGTCTGTTCCCTAATTCTTAGATTACCAGACTTAATAAAAAGGGGCATATTCGATTTCGATAATTCAACCATAGAATGTAGTTTCACGTACTTGTGTCTATTTTGTAAATCATTTATAAAACCTGCATGTATTCTCATCCCAAAATTTTTAGATTTTAAAAGTGGGACTATAACTCACTTTCACAGATTTTTTTTACTTCGTCGGGAAGTAAGACTTGGCCACTGGTTGATTCACGAACCTATAACAATATATACATATATATCAAAGTATGTTCAAAATATATTTACAACACTTTTAATATATTTTGATGTTTTAAGTTTATTAAGTTAGCTGTCCTCGTTAGTAACCTACAATTAGTTGTCCACAGTTAGATGTACAGAAATAAATCGATAAATATTATCTTGAATCAATCCACGACCCAGTGTATACGTATCTCAGTATTGATCACAACTCAAACTATATATATTTTGGAATCAACCTCAACCCTGTATAGCTAACTCCAACATTCACATATAGAGTGTCTATGGTTGTTCCGAAATATATATAGATGTGTCGACATGATAGGTTGAAACATTGTATACGTGTCTATGGTATCTCAAGATTACATAATATACAATACAAGTTGATTAAGTTATGGTTGGAATAGATTTGTTACCAATTTTCACGTAGCTAAAATGAGAAAAATTATCCAATCTTGTTTTACCCATAACTTCTTCATTTTAAATCCGTTTTGAGTGAATCAAATTGCTATGGTTTCATATTGAACTCTATTTTATGAATCTAAACAGAAAAAGTATAGGTTTATAGTCGGAAAAATAAGTTACAAGTCGTTTTTGTAAAGGTAGTCATTTCAGTCGAAAGAACGACGTCTAGATGACCATTTTAGAAAACATACTTCCACTTTGAGTTTAACCATAATTTTTGGATATAGTTTCATGTTCATAATAAAAATCATTTTCTCAGAATAACAACTTTTAAATCAAAGTTTATCATAGTTTTTAATTAACTAACCCAAAACAGCCCGCGGTGTTACTACGACGGCGTAAATCCGGTTTTACGGTGTTTTTCGTGTTTCCAGGTTTTAAATCATTAAGTTAGCATATAATATAGATATAGAACATGTGTTTAGTTGATTTTAAAAGTCAAGTTAGAAGGATTAACTTTTGTTTGCGAACAAGTTTAGAATTAACTAAACTATGTTCTAGTGATTACAAGTTTAAACCTTCGAATAAGATAGCTTTATATATATGAATCGAATGATGTTATGAACATCATTACTACCTTAAGTTCCTTGGATAAACCTACTGGAAAAGAGAAAAATGGATCTAGCTTCAACGGATCCTTGGATGGCTCGAAGTTCTTGAAGCAGAATCATGACACGAAAACAAGTTCAAGTAAGATCATCACTTGAAATAAGATAGTTATAGTTATAGAAATTGAACCAAAGTTTGAATATGATTATTACCTTGTATTAGAATGATAACCTACTGTAAGAAACAAAGATTTCTTGAGGTTGGATGATCACCTTACAAGATTGGAAGTGAGCTAGCAAACTTGAAAGTATTCTTGATTTTATGTAACTAGAACTTGTAAAATATATGAAGAACACTTAGAAATTGAAGATAGAACTTGAGAGAGATCAATTAGATGAAGAAAATTGAAGAATGAAAGTGTTTTTAGGTGTTTTTGGTCGTTGGTGTATGGATTAGATATAAAGGATATGTAATTTTGTTTTCATGTAAATAAGTCATGAATGATTACTCATATTTTTGTAATTTTATGAGATATTTCATGCTAGTTGCCAAATGATGGTTCCCACATATGTTAGGTGACTCACATGGGCTGCTAAGAGCTAATCATTGGAGTGTATATACCAATAGTACATACATCTAAAAGCTGTGTATTGTACGAGTACGAATACGGGTGCATACGAGTAGAATTGTTGATGAAACTGAACGAGGATGTAATCGTAAGCATTTTTGTTAAGTAGAAGTATTTTGATAAGTGTCTTGAAGTCTTTCAAAAGTGTATGAATACATATTAAAACACTACATGTATATACATTTTAACTGAGTCGTTAAGTCATCGTTAGTCGTTACATGTAAATGTTGTTTTGAAACCTTTAGGTTAACGATCTTGTTGAATGTTGTTAACCCATTATTTATTATAACAAATGAGATGTTAAATTGTTATATTATCATGATATTTTGATATATAATATATCTCAGTATGATGTATATACAGTTAAATGTCGTTACAACGATAATCGTTACATATATGTCTCGTTTCGAAATCATTAAGTTAGTAGTCTTATTTTTACATATGTATTTCATTGTTAATACACTTAATAATATATTTACTTATCATTTAACATGATTAACCAAGTGTATCAATATCTTAATATGATTCATATGTACCTAGTAAGACGTTGTTATAACGATAATCGTTATATATATCGTTTTCGAGTTTCTTAAATTAATAGTCTCATTTTTATGTATATAACTCATTGTTAAAATACCTAATGAGATACATACTTATAATAAAAACATGTTAACTATATATATAACCATATATATGTCATCGTATAGTTTTTACAAGTTTTAACGTTCGTGAATCACCGGTCAACTTGGGTGGTCAATTGTCTATATGAAACATATTTCAATTAATCAAGTCTTAACAAGTTTGATTGCTTAACATGTTGGAAACATTTAATCATGTAAATATTAATCTCAATTAATATATATAAACATGGAAAAGTTCGGGTCACTACATCAACCAAAAAGGTTGGTGAATTCATTAGTTTAACATAAATAATCATTTCATAATTTTAATAGACCACATGATTTCATATTTCCATTTCTCATAAACATACGTCCCATGCATAGAGACAAAAATATCATTCATATGGATTGAACACCTGGTAATCGACATTCACAATATGCATATAAGAATATCCCCATCATTCCGGGATCCTCCTTCGGACATGATATAAATTTCGAAGTACTAAAGCATCCGGTACTTTGGATGGGGCTTGTTGGGCCCGATAGATCTATCTTTAGAGTTCGCGTCAATTAGGGTGTCTGTTCCCTAATTCTTCGATTACGAGACTATAAAGGGGCATATTCAGTTTAATAATCCAACCATAGAATGTAGTTTCATTTACTTGTGTCTATTTCGTAAAACAGTTATAAAAGCAGCGCATGTATTCTCAGCCCAAAAATATAAAGGGTAAAAGGGCAAATGAAACTCACGCATATAAATATTGTAAAACAGTTAATAAAGCATTTGCATGTATTCTCAGCCCAAAAATGTAAAGAGTAAAAGGGATCAAATGAAACTCATGCATATAAATATTGTAAAACAGTTAATAAAGCATTTGCATGTATTCTCAGCCCAAAAATGTAATGAGTAAAAAGGGAGTAAATGAAACTCACGCATATAAATATTGTAAAACAGTTAATAAATCATTTGCATGTATTCTCAGCCCAAAAATGTAATGAGTAAAAAGGGAGTAAATGAAACTCACATATATAAATTTTGTAAAACAGTTAATAAAGCATTTGCATTTATTCTCAGCCCAAAATGTAAAGAGTAAAAGGGATCCAATGAAACTCACGTATATAAATATTGTAAAACAGTTAATAAAGCATTTGCATGTATTCTCAGCCTAAAAATATATGTAAAAAGGGAATAATGAAACTCACATATATAAATTTTGTAGTAAAAATACATATGACGACATTGAACAAGTGTAGGGTTGGCCTCGGATTCACGAACCTATATTATTCATATTTATATTAACATATATAATTGTAATCAAATAAATTCTTATATTATATCTTAAATTATATATCTTATATATCTAGTTTGTATATATATTTAAAATAGTTAATATTTATATAGTTTAATATTATATTTAAAAATCAATAATTTGTTATATGTAAATATTTATATATGTAATCTTAATATATATAATTATATGTAATATTATGGTAATTGTAATATATATACTCTTATATAGAAAATATAGAGAAATATTTATTTGCTATAATAATATTATTAATATAAAAGTAGTAATCATAATAACAATAATAATAATAATAATAATAATAATAATAATAATAATAATAATAATAATAATAATAATAATAATAATAATAATAATAATAATAATTATAATAATAATGATTTTACTAATAATAATAATAATACTAACATTTATTTTAATAACTATAATGATGATAATGTTAAGAATAATAATAATTATAAGGGAATAAATTAAATAACTACCTCAAAGGAGTAGTCCTAAAAGAAATGCCCAAGTCCGGGTTTGAACCCGTGACGTCCCGCTAACCCGATACATATCCAAACCACTCTTCCTCGATATCACTTCATGTATTATAATCGCGTTAATAGTTTATGTATCATTACCAATATACATCATCCCTTGTCATCTTAGTTCAATACTAAGGCCAAGCCCGATTTTTTTTTTTGTTTTTTTTTTTTAGCCAAACAACATAAGTTTATTTGAAGCCCAAAGATCAAGTTTAACAAGCTCAAGTATTCAAACCCTTATAAAGTTTAAGTGGCCCAGCTTGTGTAGTTACTTGTTGAATAAAAAGAGATAAATCGTAGCTGCCAAGATTCGATCCCAGGACCTCTCTGTTAACAAATACCCATCAGACCAATGAACCGTTTATTTATTTCTGATATAACTCAAACGTTTAACCATATTAGCCTGATAAGATCTGTTGCCTTTTCTTCTTAAAATCAGATATTCATAGGATTATTCCATGGTCAGAAACAGCTTTATTATTTATCCATATATCTATCTTACTTATATTCTGTGTCATTCCTAACACTAACCCTCATCAATCTCCATCCTCAATATAACGTATACATTCATCATCTTCATTATTATGTATTACGTACCAGTTATCATTTATGTTTTTATCACTAATACCGTTACCTACAATATCACCTATCTTATATCATGCACCTTTATCATCAACTTATTATTACCATCATCATCAAAATTCTCGTACAAGGAACTGATGTATCAGCTCAAGTTGGCTAATTTTCTATGACACAATTATCAAATATGATCATGGCAGCCCAATAAAGTTACGCAGTTCAATTAACCACAATCGGCCCAATTATATACTAGGAATTTTAATACGTCCCACTAACAGATACGTCCAAGTAATTAGAAATAGATCATGGCTCAATTTAGCTAGTGTGTATATGATTTGGTGCGGTTATAATAATAGGATTTGGTACATAAAGCATGAAGTATTCTGGTCCACCATTCACGCAAGTCCTAACAAGTGGGGCTGCTATATAATCGAATACATCAATTAGGAGACATGAGTGGTTGTTTGAATTATTACCATGTTCCTTCTATGATTAACGATGGGGAATTAAATAACAAGAGAGTGCACTTTATATCATTACCACCCTTTATATATATTTGTCACCTTTGTTTGTATAACATCATCATTCGGTTGAACTAATGCAGAAACACAGATCCGTAGCACAGCAGCAATAGTTAATCATATTCGTTATTCAAAAAAAAAAAAATAGAAGAAGCTGGAACTCGCAGGTGTCTTGAGGGGTGATGGTTTGATTGAAACAAAATTAAGACTCGTAGATATCATGGTGATGAGTTTAGATAGTTGGAGATGACGATTATCATAGTGGTTTTTCAAAGAGAATAAAGAGATATGAGAGATTGAGGAAGGTGATTTTTGCAGGGATAATAAATAATGGTTTGCGTTTGATAAGAGAAAAGAGAGAGGGATATTAGAGAAAAGGAGAAGTCATATAATGTTAATTAACAACTGGGTGGGTTACTTTATGGAAAAATCGATTTTATTTCAATTACGAACAGTAACAAGTAGAAGAGTTAAAATTGCTTTGTCACAAAATTTTGGTTTTACTCTTGATTACACATTGATTAGTACGACCCATTAATTAGAAGGACAATCATCTACAGCTTTGAAAGTGAGTTGTAACAGAATGCGCAGTTAAACAATTTATCAATATTTATGTATGTATATATCGTATTTATATATTTATATATCTAAATATATATGTAATTATTTATATATATCTAACAGAAATTTATATATATATATATATATATATATATATATATATATATATATATATATATATTAGTATCTGTACAACTGTATGTATTGACTATATATATATATATATATATATATATATATATATATATATATATATATATATATATATATATATATATATATATGTGTATTAAATATATAAGGAACACATTAATATTTATTATACAATCATTAATATTAAATATAATTTTTTTAATAATAATAATAAAACTATTAATAACAATAGAAAATGATAATAATAATAATATCAATAATATTAACACTACTTGTACATATCGAATTTTACATATTTATATATATATATTTTTATTTAAATATATACATACATATTTGTTGTACACAATTGTTCGTGAATCGTCGGGATTAGTCAATGGTCAATTTACTATATTAAACTAGTTTAAAAATTTCGAGGCTCAACATTGCAAACTTTGCTTATCTTGTCGAAATCATATAAGATTTAAGTTTAAATTTGGTCGGAAATTCCCTGGTCGTCACAGTACCTACCCGTCAAAGAAATTTCGTCCCGAAATTTGAGTGAGGTGGTCATGGCTAACAATACAATTGTTTTTCATGACGAATATGAGTTGATAAATAGAATTTTATCACCACTGAGTAATATGAATAAGACAATTCGATTATTCGAAGCGCACGAGTGAAGCTATCACTAAATAGTGAAATGAATAAATGAAGTTTCGTTTTAACTTTTGACGTTGTCTTGGTTGAATTCCGGAATTCAAGGGATTTAAAGAAAATCTTTGAAATCTAAAAGATTTGATTCTTCGGCGAGTAAGGAAATTAAGATCTCTATAATTAAATACGGTGATCTGCCTCGATTACTCTGTCTGATATTTCCACTATAAATTAAACTCTTCCGTTCCATTATTCTCACCATTCCTATACTTTCTTTCTTAGTTCATACATTCAAAAGATTGTGTAAATGCTTAATTTAATTCTAATCCTTGATATTTTTCTAATTATCATTTCTGTCATCCTTCTTTTCAATCTTCCATCAGAAGAATCTGTTTACTTCTACTATTACCTTGGGATGATACTATTCTTAATTCCACCGTATCTTTATATTGCTATTCGTATTAATATCCACGGTTCGTAATCTCCGTGTTCTTATTGGGCTTTATATTTTCTCTTATATTTCGGTGTTTCTCCTTTTGTCTCCTATAATCATTGTCATCCACAGTTAATGCTCTCTCTTATTTGCTGCGATTTATACCCCCTTTCTATTTTGGAGCTTCATGCTTTTGTTTTCTTTTCGCAAGTATTGGTCCAGAATTTGTAGGCATGGAGTTCCGAATGAACTTAATGTTCTAAGCAAGAAAGAACGTAATAGCACGATTTGATTTGTCAAATTACCAGAATCACTGAGAATAGAACTATCAAGAATATATTTTCTTGATATGTTCAGAAGTTAATTTGAATGAAAGAGTTGTGTAACATGGCACGTGATGATGATATGATCTGTGAATCATCACGTTCCATTAGAAACTCAGCATGACTTACTGTAATATAATCACGTTGATCAAGTGTCATTATATTATACTAACTCATGCTTCAGTTCCCAACACTACTTCAATAACATTCATATTTTAAACTCGAAAGTTTACAGAATATAGAAACTAACAGTTTCTATATGATGTAACACTGATAGCATGAAGAGATTAACGATTTTATATAAGAATATTTATAAAAATATCTTCAGAAATATGGAGGATATTTATAATGAAAGATATGATGATATCTTGGAATTTCTAATATCGGAGGATGATGAAGAAAATTTATCCGCAAGAGTTTGAAGTCAGAAGTAAGGTATTCGCTAAAGATTTTAACGGATCCAGAATTACCTGAATTCTTTGAATATAGGGTATGGTCCTTGTGTTTGTCCTTGGTCTCCTTCGTGGTTAGCTCAATCCATTTTCCAGTTCCAACTTTTCTAAGCTTTTCCAACATACTATTCTTTATCATCAAATTTCCGATGATTAAGGTCATTTACGGTTGTCTACGGTTTCTGCTGCTTCATTCAGCTTTTTCAACATTCAGAGTATTGTTTTGTAGACTGAGTGTTTTTCAGAATTTCAGAATGAAAGATCATAATTCTAAGAGATAAATGTTATACGTATAACTGTTGATGTAGATGTGCTGTGAGTTTTCGAAGTACTGATTGCTGATTCCCGTTAATTGGTATGGCAGTTCTCGTTACAAGATGCTGATGAGTATATGATAGGGTTTCAATTAATATAATAACTTTTCATAAAGTCAAAGATCAATGATGTTGCTGGTAAGTTTACTGCTAATGTAGTGAGATATAAACGGTTTTTCCGGTATCGATGACGAAAGGCAACTTATATATTAGGGTTATAATAAGCTAATCCGAGTGAAAATTCGAAGTTGACTTGTTGGAGCTGTGACAAAATTGGCTAATTTGGAAAGGGATTGCAAAGTTATGTTGGGTAATAATAACACTAAAGGGATTAACACAGCTATGTGTTGAATGTTTACTCAGTTTCCGAGGGTTTTTCAGGTATATAACTAAATGCATAAACCTTTCTTTCCGTAGAGGAAATGCGGTTGGTTCATTCCTCTATATTGAGGTGTTTTCAAGAATCATGAAAGGTTTAAACGCAGATTAAAATTGTCAAGATATAAATGGCGTTTATGATGAAATCAAGTGGCAAACTTGAAGAATTGTTTAGTTTCATATGTTATAGTCAATATTTTAATTCATTTTAATTATCCAATGTTGGTAGTCCACAGTTGATAATTCAATAATTCATATATAGTTTAATATATAATATTCGAATTAATTAATACGTATCGTGACCCGTATTTGTCTCAGACTCGATCACAACTCAAAGTATATATATTATTGTAGAATCAACCTCAACCCTGTATAGAGAACTCGATCATTACTGCATATAGAGTGTCTATGGTGATTCCAAATAATATATATAGATGCGTCGATATGATATGTCAAAACCTTGTACACGTGTCCCGATATTTAAAGTGCATAAAATAAATACAGAAATTAAATGACAATAAATAAAATTGCGAGAATGTAAATTGCGAGAATGTAAATTGTGATAAATAAAATGTAACCAGTTAGCTAGGAACAGTTAGCTAGGAACAGTTAGCGTGGATTCTTAACAAAATTCTCATAGTTAATTTGTCTGTTTCTAACAAATTTTATTTTGTCATATGTTTTCTTCATTAAGCCACTTGTTAGATTCTGAGAAGTCAAAATCCAAATATGAAATTGAATGAAAATGGTTATTCTGCGGTGAACGGATACGTATATCGGTGGTTGTAAGTAGGATAGTAAATGACTGTTGAATCAGCTTCAACGAATGTACAGTGTAACTTATTAAGGTGAAATCTAAATATTCCTCAGGTATTACCTACCCGTTAAAATATTTTCACCATTAACAGTTTGTACGAAAGATTTTTTTTTTTAATTACAATCTTTATGAAAATATATATATACATATATATATTTTCTTCAGATATAATCATAGATTTAATGAGTTAATATAATATTAATCTCATTTGGTTTACGGTTAGAACTAGAGTACATAATCTCTAAAACATTAGGGATTACATAACCATCATGTCGAACGAAAATAAATGATGTAAAACGATACGTAGAACGATAATTATACTCGAGGTACAGAATGAGATGTTGAGGCATGGATTGTTGATAGTACTGGTGCTGTTACTGATGGTACTGTTGGTGCCAATGATGTTGCTGAAGCTGGTAAATTTTGTACCATATTCTCCAAAAATCATTACTCAGGCGCGAAGCTCGTTGACTTCTTCGATTTCTCCGAGATGATTGTCGGTAAGAACGAGCGAATGAATAAAGTTTAGAATATGAGATATTATGTAATCATGACGAGATATTCGGGAAAATGAGGTGAAAATGATTTTTTTAGACTGGTTCACCGGTAAGTGCTTCAGATTCATTTTCAAGAGGTGAATTCGATTGGTTGAAGGAATCGCCTTCTTTGTCTCTCCATTGATTAAGTCGACTACGAACCCATCAGATGAATTAAGGATGGCTAATTGATTGATTCATTCTGGTGACGCTGCTTTCGGAGCTTAGGTGAACATCCATGTCGGAATTGCTATCGGAATAAATATCAGAATAGCTATCGGAATCTGAGGACTCGAACTGGTTGAGGGATTCATCTCGTACGATCAGATGAAGGATTTTCAATAAGAAATAGATTATAGGATGTAGATTATTACCCTGTAATACATAAGTTACATATACATATATAATACTAAAATCCCATATGTTACGGAGGAATCTACGAAAGCTGTCAGGCAAAGATAACAATAACAAATACGCTAAGGTATGAATTATCAGATACCCAAAGATATGAATTTTTATCTATACACTATCGATGTACTAAATGCAGTAAGACGTGTCTAGACTAAGAATGATAAGCAGTGATTCTCTAAGAATGATAAGCAGGTAAGTTTCGAATGATAAGCAAAACTTTTGACATGCAGACACGGTCAAAGTCCAGACTCGCTAATGCATCCTAACGACTTATCAGTTAGACACACTAATGCAGACCTGGTTCGCTAAGACCACCGCTCTGATACCAACTGTAAAGACCCGTCCTAATCTATTCGGATGAAGTCCATATCGATTATAAACGATTCACAACAGTTGATTACATCGCGAGGTACTTGACTCTATATGATACATTTTAAAAACATTGCATTTGTCTTTGAAAAGACAAAATTTCATTACATCGAAAGTTGACAGGCATACATACCATTTCGTAATATATCAAACTATAATTGACTTAATAATAATCTTGATGAACTCGATGACTCGAATGTAACGTCTTTTGAAATATGCCATGAATGACTCCAAGTAATATCTATAAAATGAGCAAATGCACAGCGGAAGATTTCTTTCGTACCTGAGAATAAACATGCTTTCAAGTGTCAACCAAAAAGGTTGGTGAGTTCATTAGTTTAACATAAATAATCATTTCATAATTTTAATAGACCACAAGATTTCATATTTCCATTTCTCATAAACATACGTCCCATGCATAGAGACAAAAATATCATTCATATGGATTGAACACCTGGTAATCGACATTCACAATATGCATATAAGAATATCCCCATCATTCCGGGATCCTCCTTAGGACATGATATAAATTTCGAAGTACTAAAGCATCCGGTACTTTGGATGGGGCTTGTTGGGCCCGATAGATCTATCTTTAGAGTTCGCGTCAATTAGGGTGTCTGTTCCCTAATTCTTAGATTACCAGACTATAAAGGGGCATATTCAGTTTAATAATCCAACCATAGAATGTAGTTTCATTTACTTGTGTCTATTTCGTAAAACAGTTATAAAAGCAGCGCATGTATTCTCAGCCCAAAAATATAAAGGGTAAAAGGGCAAATGAAACTTACGCATATAAATATTGTAAAACAGTTAATAAAGCATTTACATGTATTCTCAGCCCAAAAATGTAAAGAGTAAAAGGGATCAAATGAAACTCATGCATATAAATATTGTAAAACAGTTAATAAAGCATTTGCATGTATTCTCAGCCCAAAAATGTAATGAGTAAAAAGGGAGTAAATGAAACTCACGCATATAAATATTGTAAAACAGTTAATAAATCATTTGCATGTATTCTCAGCCCAAAAATGTAATGAGTAAAAAGGGAGTAAATGAAACTCACATATATAAATTTTGTAAAACAGTTAATAAAGCATTTGCATTTATTCTCAACCCAAAATGTAAAGAGTAAAAGGGATCCAATGAAACTCACGCATATAAATATTGTAAAACAGTTAATAAAGCATTTGCATGTATTCTCAGCCCAAAAATATATGTAAAAAGGGAATAATGAAACTCACATATATAAATTTTGTAGTAAAAATACATATGACGACATTGAACAAGTGTAGGGTTGGCCTCGGATTCACGAACCTATATTATTCATATTTATATTAACATATATAATTGTAATCAAATAAATTCTTATATTATATCTTAAATTATATATCTTATATATCTAGTTTGTATATATATTTAAAATAGTTAATATTTATATAGTTTAATATTATATTTAAAAATCAATAATTTGTTATATGTAAATATTTATATATGTAATCTTAATATATATAATTATATGTAATATTATGGTAATTGTAATATATATACTCTTATATAGAAAATATAGAGAAATATTTATTTGCTATAATAATATTATTAATATAAAAGTAGTAATCATAATAGTAATAGTAATAATAATAATAATAATAATAATAATAATAATAATAATAATAATAATAATAATTATAATAATAATGATTTTACTAATAATAATAATACTAACATTTATTTTAATAACTATAATGATGATAATGTTAAGAATAATAATAATAATGATAAGGGAATAAATTAAATAACTACCTCAAAGGAGTAGTCCTAAAAGAAATGCCCAAGTCCGGGTTTGAACCCGTGACGTCCCGCTAACCCGATACATATCCAAACCACTCTTCCTCGATATCACTTCATGTATTATAATCGCGTTAATAGTTTATGTATCATTACCAATATACATCATCCCTTGTCATCTTAGTTCAATACTAAGGCCAAGCCCGATTTTATTTTTTGTTTTTTTTTTAGCCAAACAACATAAGTTTATTTGAAGCCCAAAGATCAAGTTTAACAAGCTCAAGTATTCAAACCCTTATAAAGTTTAAGTGGCCCAGCTTGTGTAGTTACTTGTTGAATAAAAAGAGATAAATCGTAGCTGCCAAGATTCGATCCCAGGACCTCTCTGTTAACAAATACCCATCAGACCAATGAACCGTTTATTTATTTCTGATATAACTCAAACGTTTAACCATATTAGCCTGATAAGATCTGTTGCCTTTTCTTCTTAAAATCAGATATTCATAGGATTATTCCATGGTCAGAAACAGCTTTATTATTTATCCATCTATCTATCTTACTTATATTCTGTGTCATTCCTAACACTAACCCTCATCAATCTCCATCCTCAATATAACGTATACATTCATCATCTTCATTATTATGTATTACGTACCAGTTATCATTTATGTTTTTATCACTAATACCGTTACCTACAATATCACCTATCTTATATTATGCACCTTTATCATCAACTTATTATTACCATCATCATCAAAATTCTCGTACAAGGAACTGATGTATCAGCTCAATTTGGCTAATTTTCTATGACACAATTATCAAATATGATCATGGCAGCCCAATAAAGTTACGCAGTTCAATTAACCACAATCGGCCCAATTATATACTAGGAATTTTAATACGTCCCACTAACAGATACGTCCAAGTAATTAGAAATAGATCATGGCTCAATTTAGCTAGTGTGTATATGATTTGGTGCGGTTATAATAATAGGATTTGGTACATAAAGCATGAAGTATTCTGGTCCACCATTCACGCAAGTCCTAACAAGTGGGGCTGCTATATAATCGAATACATCAATTAGGAGACATGAGTGGTTGTTTGAATTATTACCATGTTCCTTCTATGATTAACGATGGGGAATTAAATAACAAGAGAGTGCACTTTATATCATTACCACCCTTTATATATATTTGTCACCTTTGTTTGTATAACATCATCATTCGGTTGAACTAATGCAGAAACACAGATCCGTAGCACAGCAGCAATAGTTAATCATATTCGTTATTCAAAAAAAAATAGAAGAAGCTGGAACTCGCAGGTGTCTTGAGGGGTGATGGTTTGATTGAAACAAAATTAAGACACGTAGATATCATGGTGATGAGTTTAGATAGTTGGAGATGACGATTATCATAGTGGTTTTTCAAAGAGAATAAAGAGATATGAGAGATTGAGGAAGGTGATTTTTGCAGGGATGATAAATGATGGTTTGCGTTTGATAAGAGAAAAGAGAGAGGGATATTAGAGAAAAGGAGAAGTCATATGATGCTAATTAACAACTGGGTGGGTTACTTTATGGAAAAATCGATTTTATTTCAATTACGAACAGTAACAAGTAGAAGAGTTAAAATTGCTTTGTCACAAAATTTTGGTTTTACTCTTGATTACACATTGATTAGTACGACCCATTAATCAGAAGGACAATCATCTACAGCTTTGAAAGTGAGTTGTAACAGAATGCGCAGTTAAACAATTTATCAATATTTATGTATGCATATATCGTATTTATATATTTATATATCTAAATATATATGTAATTATTTATATATATCTAACAGAAATTTATATATATATATATATATATATATATATATATATATATATTAGTATCTGTACAACTGTATGTATTGACTATATATATATATATATATATGTGTATTAAATATATAAGGAACACATTAATATTTATTATACAATCATTAATATTAAATATAATTTTTTTTAATAATAATAATAAAACTATTAATAACAATAGAAAATGATAATGATAATAATAATAATATCAATAATATTAACACTACTTGTACATATCGAATTTTACATATTTATATATATATATTTTTATTTAAATATATACATACATATTTGTTATACACAATTGTTCGTGAATCGTCGGGATTAGTCAATGGTCAATTTACTATATTAAACTAGTTTAAAAATTTCGAGACTCAACATTGCAAACTTTGCTTATCTTGTCGAAATCATATAAGATTTAAGTTTAAATTTGGTCGAAAATTCCCTGGTCGTCACATAACCTATATATATAAAATCATAATAATAGACCATAAGATTTTATATTTCAATACACATCCCATACATAGAGATAAAAATCATTCATATGGTGAACACCTGGTAACCGACATTAACAAGATGCATATATAAGAATATCCCCATCATTCCGGGACACCCTTCGGATATGATATAAATTTCAAAGTACTAAAGCATCCGGTACTTTGGATGGGGTTTGTTAGGCCCAATAGATCTATCTTTAGGATTCGCGTCAATTAGGGTGTCTGTTCCCTAATTCTTAGATTACCAGACTTAATAAAAAGGGGCATATTCGATTTCGATAATTCAACCATAGAATGTAGTTTCACGTACTTGTGTCTATTTTGTAAATCATTTATAAAACCTGCATGTATTCTCATCCCAAAAATATTAGATTTTAAAAGTGGGACTATAACTCACTTTCACAGATTTTTACTTCGTTGGGAAGTAAGACTTGGCCACTGGTTGATTCACGAACCTATAACAATATATACATATATATCAAAGTATGTTTAAAATATATTTACAACACTTTTAATATATTTTGATGTTTTAAGTTTATTAAGTCAGCTGTCCTCGTTAGTAACCTACAACTAGTTGTCCACAGTTAGATGTACAGAAATAAATTGATAAATATTATCTTGAATCAATCCACGACCCAGTGTATACGTATCTCAGTATTGATCACAACTCAAACTATATATATTTTGGAATCAACCTCAACCCTGTATAGCTAACTCCAACATTCACATATAGAGTGTCTATGGTTGTTCCGAAATATATATAGATGTGTCGACATGATAGGTCGAAACATTGTTTACGTGTCTATGGTATCTCAAGATTACATAATATACAATACAAGTTGATTAAGTTATGGTTGGAATAGATTTGTTACCAATTTTCACGTAGCTAAAATGAGAAAAATTATCCAATCTTGTTTTACCCATAACTTCTTCATTTTAAATCCGTTTTGAGTGAATCAAATTGCTATGGTTTCATATTGAACTCTATTTTATGAATCTAAACAGAAAAAGTATAGGTTTATAGTCGGAAAAATAAGTTACAAGTCATTTTTTTAAAGGTAGTCATTTCAGTCGAAAGAACGACGTCTAGATGACCATTTTAGAAAACATACTTCCACTTTGAGTTTAACCATAATTTTTGGATATAGTTTCATGTTCATAATAAAAATCATTTTCTCAGAATAAAAACTTTTAAATCAAAGTTTATCATAGTTTTTAATTAACTAACCCAAAACAGGCCGCGGTGTTACTACGACGGCGTAAATCCGGTTTTACGGTATTTTTCTTGTTTCCAGGTTTTAAATCATTAAGTTAGCATATCATATAGATATAGAACATGTGTTTAGTTGATTTTAAAAGTCAAGTTAGAAGGATTAACTTTTGTTTGCGAACAAGTTTAGAATTAACTAAACTATGTTCTAGTGATTACAAGTTTAAACCTTCGAATAAGATAGCTTTATATGTATGAATCAAATGATGTTATGAACATCATTACTACCTTAAGTTCCTTGGATAAACCTACTGGAAAAGAGAAAAATGGATCTAGCTTCAACGGATCCTTGGATGGCTCGAAGTTCTTGAAGCAGAATCATGACACGAAAACAAGTTCAAGTAAGATCATCACTTGAAATAAGATTGTTATAGTTATAAAAATTGAACCAAAGTTTGAATATGATTATTACCTTATATTAGAATGATAACCTACTGTAAGAAATAAAGATTTCTTGAGGTTGGATGATCACCTTACAAGATTGGAAGTGAGCTAGCAAACTTGAAAGTATTCTTGATTTTATGTAACTAGAACTTGTAGAATTTATGAAGAACACTTAGAACTTGAAGATAGAACTTGAGAGAGATCAATTTGATGAAGAAAATTGAAGAATGAAAGTATTTGTAGGTGTTTTTGGTCGTTGGTGTATGGATTAGATATAAAGGATATGTAATTTTGTTTTCATGTAAATAAGTCATGAATGATTACTCATATTTTTGTAATTTTATGAGATATTTCATGCTAGTTGCCATATGATGGTTCCCACATGTGTTAGGTGACTCACATGGGCTGCTAAGAGCTGATCATTGAAGTGTATATACCAATAGTACATACATCTAAAAGCTGTGTATTGTACGAGTACGAATACGGGTGCATACGAGTAGAATTGTTGATGAAACTGAACGAGGATGTAATTGTAAGCATTTTTGTTAAGTAGAAGTATTTTGATAAGTGTATTGAAGTCTTTTAAAAGTGTATAAATACATATTAAAACACTACATTTATATACATTTTAACTGAGTCGTTAAGTCATCGTTAGTCGTTACATGTAAGTGTTGTTTTGAAACCTTTAGGTTAACGATCTTGTTAAATGTTGTTAACCTAATGTTTATAATATCAAATGAGATTTTAAATTATTATATTATCATGATATTATCATGCATGAATATCTCTTAATATGATATATATACATTAAATGTCTTTACAACGATAATCGTTACATATATGTCTCGTTTAAAAATCATTAAGTTAGTAGTCTTGTTTTTACATATGTAGTTCATTGTTAATATACTTAATGATATGTTTACTTATCATAGTATCATGTTAACAATATATATATCCATATATATGTCATCATATAGTTTTTACAAGTTTTAACGTTCGTGAATCACCGGTCAACTTGGGTGGTCAGTTGTCTATATGAAACATATTTCAATTAATCAAGTCTTAACAAGTTTGATTGCTTAATATGTTGGAAACATTTAATCATGTAAATATCAATCTCAATTAATATATATAAACATGGAAAAGTTCGGGTCACTACATCACGCACCACTGACGATGCGTATAACTTGATGCGTGACACTTATTTTCGAGGTTTTCATTGAAACATCATAACCTTATGGTGTAACTTGCCTTCTTCCTAGTGAAACACGCATCAAGCACAAGCTAAAATGCACCATGCGTGTTGGTCCATGCGTGATACATGTTGCTCGCTGATAAGATCATGTTTTCAAGATCAGCTTTCACTACAAGAAAAATACTCCTATAGGACCTTTTTTCTGGGACCTAGTAAAATATGGTCCTAAATGCTACTTACATAGGACCATACAATATTTAGGTCCTTTTATGAGCTACGCTTTTAGAGTATGGTCCTATTATGAGGTACTCTTTTAGAGTAGTGTCATATTATGAGATACGCTTTTAGAGTAGGTCCCATAATCATATATTTTCATAGGACACTTAAAAAGTAGATCCTACTAGAGGATCTTATAAGACATTTATTTAATAGAGTCTCATTATGTGTTTATGTAATAGGATACTTAATATGAACGTCATATTAAATATACCTTTAGAAGCCAATTATTTTCGAGAGTCTTATTAAACTGTAACATGTTAGGACTTTTGGTACTTTTGTTCTATAAATTTATGTTATTAGGACACATTATATGACAGTCATATGAAATGTATCTTTATAAGACGTTCATTTTTGTAAGCCGTGTGATAGTAGAACATAATAGGACTTAATACGCCTGATTGATTTTTTTGTCCTAATTGTCATATGATTTCATAGGACACTTTAATTGTGAACCATAATATAGTACTTTATAAGGCTTTTTAACGGCATAGTGTTGTATTATATGTTAATTTGATAGAACACTTTATATAAAAGTCATATGAAATAAACTCTCATAGGACATTTATTTATCATAGTCGTATTATAACATAAGCTAACAGGACATGTGATATTTATGTTGTATCATTGTAAAATTTTAGGACATATTAATTATTTAATATTACGGGGGAGTTTTTGGGGTCCTAGTTATCATATAATTTCATAGGACACTTTACTTGTGAATCATCAAATGAAACTTTATAAGACATATAATGATTTAGTGTCGCATTATGTGTTAATTTAATAGGACACTTTATAAAAAAGTCATATGAAATAAACTATCATAAGACATATATTTTTCATAGTCGTATTATATCATAAGCTGATAGGACATGTTAAATATATGTCGTATCATTATAAATTTTTAGGACACTTTGATTCTTTAATGTGACGGATGAGTTGTTGGGGTCCTAAATATCATATTATTTCATAGGACACTTTAATTGTGAATCATAAAATGAAACTTTATAAGACATTTAACGGTTTAGTGTCGCATTATGTGTTCATTTAATAGGACACTTTATAAAAAAATCATATAAAATATACTATCATAGGACATTTATTTGTCATAGCCGTATTATATCATAAGCTAATAGGACATGTGATATTTATGTTGTATCGTTGTAAATTTTTCAGGATACTTTGATTGTTTAATGCGATGGATGAGTTGTTGGGGTCCTAATTGTCATATCATTTCATAGGACACTTTAATTGTGAATCATAAAATGGAACTTTATAAGACATTTTACTGTTTAGTGTCGCGTTATGTGTTTATTGAATATGACACTTTATAAAAAAGTCATAAGAAATAAACTATCATAGGACATTTATTTTTCATAGTCGTATTAGATCATAAGCTAATAGGACATGTGATATTTATGTCGTATCATTGTCAATTTTTAAGACACTTTGACTCTTTAATGTGACAGGTGAGTTGTTGGGGTCCTAAGTATCATATGATTTCATAGTGAAATGTCCCGTTCTTATTGATTAAAAATGTTCCATATTAATTGATTTCGTTGCGAGGTTTTGACCTCTATATGAGACATTTTTCAAAGACTGCATTCATTTTAAAACAAACCATAACCTTTATTACATCAATAAAGGTTTAAAAAGCTTTTCGTAGATTATCAAATAATGATAATCTAAAATATTCTGTTTACACACGACCATTACATAATGGTTTACAATACAAATATATTACAACAAAATAAGTTTCTTGAATACAGTTTTTACACAATATCATACACGCATGGACTCCAAATCTCGTCCTTATTTAAGTATGCGATAGCGGAAGCTCTTAATAATCACCTGAGAATAAACATGCTTAAAACGTCAACAAAAATGTTGGTGAGTTATAGGTTTAACCTATATATATCAAATCATAATAATAGACCACAAGATTTCATATTTCAATACACATCCCATACATAGAGATAAAAGTCATTCATATGGTGAACACCTGGTAACCGACATTAACAAGATGCATATATAAGAATATCCCCATCATTCCGGGACAGCCTTCGGATATGATATAAATTTCAAAGTACTAAAGCATCCGGTACTTTGGATGGGGTTTGTTAGGCCCAATAGATCTATCTTTAGGATTCGTGTCAATTAGGGTGTCTTTTCCTAATTCTTAGATTACCAGACTTAATAAAAAGGGGCATATTCGATTTCAATAATTCAACCATAGAATGTAGTTTCACGTACTTGTGTCTATTTTGTAAATCATTTATAAAACCTGCATGTATTCTCATCCCAAAAATATTAGATTTTAAAAGTGGGACTATAACTCACTTTCACAGATTTTTACTTCGTCGGGAAGTAAGACTTGGCCACTGGTTGATTCACGAACCTATAACAATATATACATATATATCAAAGTATGTTCAAAATATATTTACAACACTTTTAATATATTTTGATGTTTTAAGTTTATTAAGTCAGCTGTTCTCGTTAGTAACCTACAACTAGTTGTCCACAGTTAGATGTACAGAAATAAATCGATAAATATTATCTTGAATCAATCCACGACCCAGTGTATACGTATCTCAGTATTGATCACAACTCAAACTATATATATTTTGGAATCAACCTCAACCCTGTATAGCTAACTCCAACATTCACATATAGAGTGTCTATGGTTGTTCCGAAATATATATAGATGTGTCGACATGATAGGTCGAAACATTGTATACGTGTCTATGGTATCTCAAGATTACATAATATACAATACAAGTTGATTAAGTTATGGTTGGAATAGATTTGTTACCAATTTTCACGTAGCTAAAATGAGAAAAATTATCCAATCTTGTTTTACCCATAACTTCTTCATTTTAAATCCGTTTTGAGTGAATCAAATTGCTATGGTTTCATATTGAACTCTATTTTATGAATCTAAACAGAAAAAGTGTAGGTTTATAGTCAGAAAAATAAGTTACAAGTCGTTTTTGTAAAGGTAGTCATTTCAGTCGAAAGAACGACGTCTAGATGACCATTTTAGAAAACATACTTCCACTTTGAGTTTAACCATAATTTTTGGATATAGTTTCATGTTCATAATAAAAATCATTTTCTCAGAATAACAACTTTTAAATCAAAGTTTATCATAGTTTTTAATTAACTAACCCAAAACAGCCCGCGGTGTTACTACGACGGCGTAAATCCGGTTTTACGGTGTTTTTCGTGTTTCCAGGTTCTAAATCATTAAGTTAGCATATCATATAGATATAGAACATGTGTTTAGTTGATTTTAAAAGTCAATTTAGAAGGATTAACTTTTGTTTGCGAACAAGTTTAGAATTAACTAAACTATGTTCTAGTGATTACAAGTTTAAACCTTCGAATAAGATAGCTTTATATGTATGAATCGAATGATGTTATGAACATCATTACTACCTTAAGTTCCTTGGATAAACCTACTGGAAAATAGAAAAATGGATCTAGCTTCAACGGATCCTTGGATGGCTCGAAGTTCTTGAAGCAGAATCATGACACGAAAACAAGTTCAAGTAAGATCATCACTTGAAATAAGATTGTTATAGTTATAGAAATTGAACCAAAGTTTGAATATGATTATTACCTTGTATTAGAATGATAACCTACTGTAAGAAACAAATATTTCTTGAGGTTGGATGATCACCTTACAAGATTGGAAGTGAGCTAGCAAACTTGAAAGTATTCTTGATTTTATGTAACTAGAACTTGTAGAATATATGAAGAACACTTAGAACTTAAAGATAGAACTTGAGAGAGATCAATTAGATGAAGAAAATTGAAGAATGAAAGTGTTTGTAGGTGTTTTTGGTCGTTGGTGTATGGATTAGATATAAAGGATATGTAATTTTGTTTTCATGTAAATAAGTCATGAATGATTACTCATATTTTTGTAATTTTATGAGATATTTCATGCTAGTTGCCAAATGATGGTTCCCACATGTGTTAGGTGACTCACATGGTCTGCTAAGAGCTGATCATTGGAGTGTATATACCAATAGTACATACATCTAAAAGCTGTGTATTGTACGAGTACGAATACGGGTGCATACGAGTAGAATTGTTAATGAAACTGAACGAGGATGTAATTGTAAGAATTTTTGTTAAGTAGAAGTATTTTGTTAAGTGTATTGAAGTCTTTCAAAAGTGTATAAATACATATTAAAACACTACATGTATATACATTTTAACTGAGTCGTTAAGTCATCGTTAGTCGTTACATGTAAGTGTTGTTTTGAAACCTTTAGGTTAACGATCTTGTTAAATGTTGTTAACCCAATGTTTATAATATCAAATGAGATTTTAAATTATTATATTATCATGATATTATCATGTATGAATATCTCTTAATATGATATATATACATTAAATGTCTTTACAACGATAATCGTTATATATATGTCTCGTTTAAAAATCATTAAGTTAGTAGTCTTGTTTTTACATATGTAGTTCATTGTTAATATACTTAATGATATGTTTACTTATCATAGTATCATGTTAACTATATATATATATATATCCATATATATGTCATCATATAGTTTCTACAAGTTTTAACGTTCGTGAATCACCGGTCAACTTGGGTGGTCAATTGTCTATATGAAACATATTTCAATTAATCAAGTCTTAACAAGTTTGATTGCTTAACATGTTGGAAATATTTAATCATGTAAATATCAATCTCAATTAATATATATAAACATGGAAAAGTTCAGGTCACTACAGTACCTACCCGTTAAATAAATTTCGTCCCGAAATTTTAAGCTGTTGAAGGTGTTGACGAATCTTCTGGAAATAGATGCGGGTATTTCTTCTTCATCTGATCTTCACGCTCCCAGGTGAACTCGGGTCCTCTACGAGCATTCCATCGAACCTTAACAATTGGTATCTTGTTTTGCTTAAGTCTTTTAACCTCACGATCCATTATTTCGACGGGTTCTTCGATGAATTGAAGTTTTTCGTTGATTTGGATTTCATCTAACGGAATAGTGAGATCTTCTTTAGCAAAACATTTCTTCAAATTCGAGACGTGGAAAGTGTTATGTACAGTCGCGAGTTGTTGAGGTAACTCAAGTCGGTAAGCTACTGGTCCGACACGATCAATAATCTTGAATGGTCCAATATACCTTGGATTTAATTTCCCTCGTTTACCAAATCGAACAATGCCTTTCCAAGGTGCAACTTTAAGCATGACCATCTCTCCAATTTCAAATTCTATATCTTTTCTTTTAATGTCAGCGTAGCTCTTTTGTCAACTTTGGGCGGTTTTCAACCGTTGTTGAATTTAGATGATCTTCTCGGTAGTTTCTTGTATAATCTCCGGACCCGTAATCTGTCTATCCCCCACTTCACTCCAACAAATCGGAGACCTGCACTTTCTACCATAAAGTGCTTCAAACGGTGCCATCTCAATGCTTGAATGGTAGCTGTTGTTGTAGGAAAATTCTGCTAACGGTAGATGTCGATCCCAACTGTTTCCGAAATCAATAACACATGCTCGTAGCATGTCTTCAAGCGTTTGTATCGTCCTTTCGCTCTGCCCATCAGTTTGTGGATGATAGGCAGTACTCATGTCTAGACGAGTTCCTAATGCTTGCTGTAATGTCTGCCAGAATCTTGAAATAAATCTGCCATCCTTATCAGAGATAATAGAGATTGGTATTCCATGTCTGGAGACGACTTCCTTCAAATACAGTCGTGCTAACTTCTCCATCTTGTCATCTTCTCTTATTGGCAGGAAGTGTGCTGATTTGGTGAGACGATCAACTATTACCCAAATAGTATCAAAACCACTTGCAGTCCTTGGCAATTTAGTGATGAAATCCATGGTAATGTTTTCCCATTTCCATTCCGGGATTTCGGGTTGTTGAAGTAGACCTGATGGTTTCTGATGCTCAGCTTTGACCTTAGAACATGTCAAACATTCTCCTACGTATTTAGCAACATCGGCTTTCATACCCGGCCACCAAAAATGTTTCTTGAGATCCTTGTACATCTTCCCCGTTCCAGGATGTATTGAGTATCTGGTTTTATGAGCTTCTCTAAGTACCATTTCTCTCATATCTCCAAATTTTGGTACCCAAATCCTTTCAGCCCTATACCGAGTTCCGTCTTCCCGAATATTAAGATGCTTCTCTGATCCTTTGGGTATTTCATCCTTTAAATTTCCCTCTTTTAAAACTCCTTGTTGCGCCTCCTTTATTTGAGTAGTAAGGTTATTATGAATCATTATATTCATAGATTTTACTCGAATGGGTTCTCTGTCCTTCCTGCTCAAGGCATCGGCTACCACATTTGCCTTTCCCGGGTGGTAACGAATCTCAAAGTCGTAATCATTCAACAATTCAATCCACCTACGCTGCCTCATATTCAGTTGTTTCTGATTAAATATGTGTTGAAGACTTTTGTGGTCGGTATATATAATACTTTTGACCCCATATAAGTAGTGCCTCCAAGTCTTTAATGCAAAAACAACCGCGCCTAATTCCAAATCATGCATCGTATAATTTTGTTCGTGAATCTTCAATTGTCTAGATGCATAAGCAATCACCTTCGTTCGTTGCATTAATACACAACCAAGACCTTGCTTTGATGCGTCACAATAAATCACAAAATCATCATTCCCTTCAGGCAATGACAATATAGGTGCCGTAGTTAGCTTTTTCTTCAATAACTGAAACGCTTTCTCTTGTTCATCATTCCATTCAAATTTCTTCCCTTTATGCGTTAATGCAGTCAAGGGTTTTGCTATTCTGGAAAAGTCTTGGATGAACCTTCTGTAGTAACCAGCTAGTCCTAAAAACTGGCGTATGTGTTTCGGAGTTTTTGGGGTTTCCCACTTTTCAACAGTTTCTATCTTTGCCGGATCCACCTTAATACCTTCTTTGTTCACTATGTGACCGAGGAATTGAACTTCTTCCAACCAAAATGCACACTTTGAAAACTTATCGTACAATTCTTCCTTCCTCAATACTTCTAACACCTTTCTCAAATGTTCACCGTGTTCTTGGTCATTCTTTGAGTAAATAAGTATGTCATCAATGAAAACAATGACAAACTTATCAAGGTATGGTCCACACACTCGGTTCATAAGGTCCATGAACACAGCTGGTGCATTAGTTAAACCAAATGGCATGACCATAAACTCGTAATGACTGTAACGTGTTCTGAAAGCAGTCTTTGGAATATCATCTTCTTTCACCCGCATTTGATGATACCCGGAACGTAAGTCAATCTTTGAATAAACAGACGAGCCTTGTAGTTGATCAAATAAGTCGTCGATTCTCGGTAGTGGGTAGCGGTTCTTGATGGTAAGTTTGTTCAACTCTCGGTAGTCGATACACAACCTGAATGTACCATCTTTCTTCTTGACAAACAAAACAGGAGCTCCCCACGGTGATGTGCTTGGTCGAATGAAACCACGCTCTAAAAGTTCTTGTAATTGGCTTTGCAGTTCTTTCATCTCGCTGGGTGCGAGTCTGTAAGGAGCACGAGCTATTGATCAGCTCCTGGTACAAGATCTATTTGAAATTCAACGGATCGATGTGGGGGTAATCCCGGTAATTCTTTCGAAAATACATCGGGAAATTCTTTTGCAATGGGAACATCATTGATGCTCTTTTCTTCAGTTTGTACTTTCTCGACGTGTGCTAGAACAGCATAGCAACCTTTTCTTATTAGTTTTTGTGCCTTCAAATTACTAATAAGATGTAGCTTCGTGTTACCCTTTTCTCCGTACACCATTAAGGGTTTTCCTTTTTCTCGTATAATGCGAATTGCATTTTTGTAACAAATGATCTCTGCTTTCACTTCTTTCAACCAGTCCATACCGATTATCACATCAAAACTCCCTAACTCTACTGGTATCAAATCAATCTTAAATGTTTCGCTAACCAGTTTAATTTCTCGATTCCGACATATATTATCTGCTGAAATTAATTTACCATTTGCTAAATCGAGTAAAAATTTACTATCCAAAGGCGTCAATGGACAACTTAATTTAGCACAAAAATCTCTACTCATATAGCTTCTATCAGCACCCGAATCAAATAAAACGTAAGCAGATTTATTGTCAATAAGAAACGTACCCGTAACAAGCTCCGGGTCTTCCTGTGCCTCAGCCGCATTAATATTGAAAACTCTTCCGCGGCCTTGTCCATTCGTGTTCTCCTGGTTCGGGCAATTTCTAATAATGTGGCCCGGTTTTCCACATTTATAACAAACTACATTGGCATAACTTGCTCCGACACTATTTGCTCCGCCATTACTCATTCCGACACCATTTGTTCCTTTCGTTCTATTAACCCCTGGTCCGTAGACCTCACACTTCGTCGCGCTATGACCATTTCTTTTACACTTGTTGCAAAATTTGGTGCAGAACCCCGAGTGATACTTTTCACACCTTTGGCATAGCTGCTTCTGATTGTTGTTGTTGTTGCGGTTATTATTGTTGTTGGGATGATTGTTGTAGTTGCTGTTGCTGTTGTTGTTGTTGTTGTTGTTGGGACGTTTGTTGTAGTTGCGATTGATGTTGCGATTGTTGGGATAATTGTTGCGATTATTGTTGTAATTGCTGTTGTTGTTGTATTGGTGATTCTTATCACCGTTTTCCTCCCACTTTCTTTTAACTTGCTTCACATTGGCCTCTTCAGCAGTCTGTTCTTTAATTCTTTCTTCAATCTGGTTCACTAATTTGTGAGCCATTCTACATGCCTGTTGTATGGAGGCGGGCTCGTGTGAACTTATATCTTCTTGGATTCTTTCCGGTAATCCTTTCACAAACGCGTCGATCTTCTCTTCCTCATCTTCGAATGCTCCCGGACACAATAGGCACAATTCTGTGAATCGTCTTTCGTACGTGGTAATATCAAATCCTTGGGTTCGTAACCCTCTAAGTTCTGTCTTGAGCTTATTGACCTCGGTTCTGGGACGGTACTTCTCGTTCATCAAGTGCTTGAATGCTGACCACGGTAGTGCGTACGCATCGTCTTGTCCCACTTGCTCTAGATAGGTATTCCACCATGTTAACGCAGAACCTGTGAAGGTATGCGTAGCGTACTTCACTTTGTCCTCTTCTGTACACTTACTTATGGCAAACACCGATTCGACCTTCTCGGTCCACCGTTTCAATCCGATCGGTCCTTCGGTTCCATCAAATTCCAAAGGTTTGCAGGCAGTGAATTCTTTGTAGGTGCATCCTACACGATTTCCTGTACTGCTAGATCCAAGGTTATTGTTGGTATGTAGCGCAGCCTGTACTGCGGCTATGTTTGAAGCTAGAAAAGTACGGAATTCCTCTTCATTCATATTCACGGTGTGTCGAGTAGTCGGTGCCATTTCCTTCAAAATAGTCAAATGGAACAAGTTAATCATACAGAATATTAAGAGTAGTTAATAGTATTTCGTAGCATAATATGAACTCATTTATAAAAGCTTTTTCTTCATATTAGCGTTTTATAAGTTTAAATTCGGGTAGTACCTACCCGTTAAGTTCATACTTAGTAGCTAATATACAATTCAACTACTACAATTCTATATGAAAAACTGATTATAATAATATTTCGCGTTCAAACTTTTACACAATATTTTATAAACTTACAATACCGCTTATTTTACATATAGCATGAAATATAGCACACAATAAATTTGATACAAGATGGTTGTGAAGATAATTCTAGCTAGTACACAAGTCATTCAGCAAAGGCAATAAAGACACGTAATTCATACGTCCAGAAACAAGTCATGCATTCTGGTTTTACTAGGATTACTTCCCATCCTTGGTCTTGTGGAACATAACCGTTATGGCCGTTGATAAGACAGCGTGTTGTAACGTCGTCAAAGGGACGAGGGTTACGTAATGTCCAACAGTCCCGTAACAATCTAAAAACCTCATTTCTTACCCCAATTACCGACTCCGTCACTTGTGGGAACGTTTTGTTTAATAGTTGTAGCCCGATGTTCTTGTTCTCACTTTGGTGAGAAGCAAACATTACTAATCCGTAAGCATAACATGCTTCTTTTTGTTGCATGTTAGCTGTTTTTTCTAAATCACGAAGTCCAATATTCGGATATATTGAGTCAAAATAATTTCTTAACCCATTGCGTAAAATAGCATTTGGGTTTCCCGCAATATATGCGTCAAAGTAAACACATCGTAACTTATGGATTTCCCAATGTGATATCCCCCATCTTTTGAACGAAAGCCTTTTATAAACCAAGGCATTCTTGGAACGTTCTTCGAATGTCTTACAAACTGATCTCGCCTTAAATAGTTGTGCCGACGAATTCTGACCGACTCAAGACAAGATTTCATCAATCATGTCTCCGGGTAGGTCTCTTAAAATATTGGGTTGTCTATCCATTTTGTGTTTTTATACTGTAAAATAGACAAGAGTTAGATTCATAAAAAAAATACTTATTAATACAAGCAATTTTTACATATATCATAAAGCATAAGCACACTATATTACATATTTTACACCACACGAATACAACTATCTTATTCCGACTCGCTTGTTTCTTCTTCTTCTTCGGTTTTGGTTCGTTTTTCCAAGTTTATAGGGATATATGATGTTCCCCTAATACGAGCCGTCGTTTTCCACATTGGTTTAGAAAAACCTGGTGGTTTAGAGGTTCCCGGGTCATTGTTACAACTTAAGGACTTCGGGGGTTGACGATACATATAAAGTTCATCGGGGTTGGAATTAGATTTCTCTATTTTTATGCCCTTTCCCTTATTATTTTCTTTTGCCTTTTTAAATTCAGTTGGGGTAATTTCTATAACATCATCGGAATTCTCGTCGGAATCCGATTCATCGGAGAATTGGTAATCCTCCCAATATTTTGCTTCCTTGGCGGAAACACCATTGACCATAATTAACCTTGGTCGGTTGGTTGAGGATTTTCTTTTACTTAACCGTTTTATTATTTCCCCCACCGGTTCTATTTCTTCATCCGGTTTCGATTCTTCTTCCGGTTCCGATTCTTCTTCCAGTTCCGACTCTTCTTCCGGTTCCTCTTCGGGAACTTGTGAATCAGTCCATGAATCATTCCAATTTACATTTGACTCTTCAATATTATTAGGTGAGTCAATGGGACTTGTTCTAGAGGTAGACATCTATCACATAATATCAAACGCGTTAAGAGATTAATATATCACATAATATTCACATGTTAAAAATATATAGTTTCCAACAAAATTTGTTAAGCAATCATTTTTCAAGTAAACACGGTCGAAGTCCAGACTCACTAATGCATCCTAACAAACTTGATAAGACACACTAATGCAAAATTCTGGTTCTCTAAGACCAACGCTCGGATACCAACTGAAATGTCCCGTTCTTATTGATTAAAAACGTTCCATATTAATTGATTTCGTTGCGAGGTTTTGACCTCTATATGAGACGTTTTTCAAAGACTGCATTCATTTTAAAACAAACCATAACCTTTATTTCATCAATAAAGGTTTAAAAAGCTTTACGTAGATTATCAAATAATGATAATCTAAAATATCCTGTTTACACACGACCATTACATAATGGTTTACAATACAAATATGTTACAACAAAATAAGTTTCTTGAATGCAGTTTTTACACAATATCATACAAGCATGGACTCCAAATCTCGTCCTTATTTAAGTATGCGACAGCGGAAGCTCTTAATAATCACCTGAGAATAAACATGCTTAAAACGTCAACAAAAATGTTGGTGAGTTATAGGTTTAACCTATATATATAAAATCATAATAATAGACCACACGATTTCATATTTCAATACACATCCCATACATAGAGATAAAAGTCATTCATATGGTGAACACCTGGTAACCGACATTAACAAGATGCATATATAAGAATATCCCCATCATTCCGGGACACCCTTCGGATATGATATAAATTTCGAAGTACTAAAGCATCCGGTACTTTGGATGGGGTTTGTTAGGCCCAATAGATCTATCTTTAGGATTCGCGTCAATTAGGGTGTCTGTTCCCTAATTCTTAGATTACCAGACTTAATAAAAAGGGGCATATTCGATTTCGATAATTCAACCATAGAATGTAGTTTCACGTACTTGTGTCTATTTTGTAAATCATTTATAAAACCTGCATGTATTCTCATCCCAAAAATATTAGATTTTAAAAGTGGGACTATAACTCACTTTCACAGATTTTTACTTCGTCGGGAAGTAAGACTTGGCCACTGGTTGATTCACGAACCTATAACAATATATACATATATATCAAAGTATGTTAAAAATATATTTACAACACTTTTAATATATTTTGATGCTTTAAGTTTATTAAGTCAGCTGTCCTCGTTAGTAACCTACAACTAGTTGTCCACAGTTAGATGTACAGAAATAAATCGATAAATATTATCTTGAATCAATCCACGACCCAGTATATACGTATCTCAGTATTGATCACAACTCAAACTATATATATTTTGGAATCAACCTCAACCCTGTATAGCTAACTCCAACATTCACATATAGAGTGTCTATGGTTGTTCTGAAATATATATAGATGTGTCGACATGATAGGTCGAAACATTGTATACTTGTCTATGGTATCTCAAGATTACATAATATACAATACAAGTTGATTAAGTTATGGTTGAAATAGATTTGTTACCAATTTTCACGTAGCTAAAATGAGAAAAATTATCCAATCTTGTTTTACCCATAACTTCTTCATTTTAAATCCGTTTTGAGTGAATCAAATTGCTATGGTTTCATATTGAACTCTATTTTATGAATCTAAACAGAAAAAGTATAGGTTTATATGTAAGACCCGAATATTAATCTTGTATACTTGTGTACTTATGACATTCGAGAACGGGCTTCGTTGAATATTGTTATGTAATTGAAAAGGTAAAAGAATCTGAAACTGGCTACCCAAATCGCGCAGATAGCCCTCTTCTTCTTTTTAATTGTTTTAAATGAAGGGCAATTGGGTAATTTCACTTGGGGCCGGATTTGTGAGCCATATTAGCTGGTTTGGATCAGTTTTGGATGATATTCACATCCATCCATCACTCCCAACTATCTAGAGAGAGAGAGAGAGATTCTAGAGAGAGGTTTGGGGTTTTGGAGAAGAAGGAGGCCGTTAGGATCAAAAGCTCGAGTTCTAAAGTTGTTCCTTTCGTTCCTAGCTACGTTGTGGTATTATTGGTAAGCTCAAACTCCGAATTTCATCTATTTGATTTGATATTCAAGTTAGGGTTTGAGTTAGTTTGATGAAAAACCCTTTTAGATGATGAAATGGGTTTAGTGATGCTAGTAATTGGGTTTATTGTTAATTGTTGGTGGATTTTGGGTTGGTGAACTAATTGGCCATGTTTAGGACTTGAAATTGAGTTTAATCACTTAAGTTAGTGATTATGAAAGTATTGAAACCCATTTAAGGTTATTTTGTTGACTAACTTTGACTTTGATTCAAATTAGGGTTTGGTGGTGATTATGACCCAATTGGCGATTTAATGCGGTTTATAAACTTGAAATGGATTAAGTTGAAGTATAAAACTAAGTTAAATATGTTTTGGTGTTAAAACTTGTAAATGGTGAGATTTTGACTTAATGGGTCAAAACTAGGGTTTTAGTGTCAAAATGGGTATGACGCGTGTTTAACACTTGAGTTCGGGTTTAATTGGCGTATTAGGACCATTCTCACTTGTGTTAGTGATTATTGGTTAGTTTTGGGCACGGTTTGTGCTTGGAAGTGCATTTGGGTCGAAATTGCACTAAGTGACGAATTGGGTTGATTTGTAAATCCACTCTAAGCGTATTGTTGTAATTGTGATAATGGAATAGGTACTTTCCATTGGCGAGTTGTGGATTACTTGGAAGCATTCTTCAAGACTTCAAGGTGAGTGATAATATCCTATGTGCATATGTATGTGTAGGATGGGTGCGGGTCGGGTGAAGTGGTTCTCGGTTATAGAGCCCCCTTCACATATAGGTGGATTTGATAGACTTGCGTTTAGATCCAATTGGCACGGTTGTGAGTTTTGGTTGACCATATTTGGCAAGGTACACGTTTTGTGTGTACACTATCACACGTGATTGTGATGTGGATGATATAACCCCAATGGCGAAGGGTTTTGAGTTGGAGAAGTGAATCGAGTGTAGTTCGGATTCATGGTGACTCGTGTAGTTCGGTCATCTTATCAAAATGAATCTCGTGTAGTTCAGATTCATGGTGACTCGTGTAGTTCGGTCATCTTATTGAGGTAGTAATCTCGTGTGGTTTCGGATTACTAAGGCTCGTGTAGTTCGGCCAACCTCGATGTTGTGAACATAGTAATCTCGTGTGGTTTCGGATTACTAAGGCTCGTGTAGTTCGGCCCATCTTCATTGTGGTACTTGGTTCTCGGTATTCGGTTAAGGTGTTAACCTTGTTCGTTTATATTGTTATTTATTAATGTATTGTTGTGTTGTAGCTAACCCTCCGGGTGTAGCTATTTGGCGTTGTTCACATCGTCGTTGGTGAACTTTTATTGTTGTTGTATCTTTAGCTCGTTGCTTAGAGATCGTACGGTATGCTTAGTGTAGTGCTTTATATATGGATGCCTCGGTATGCGGTAATTGTTATTTTGTGGCGTGTCCATTTTATACATATATATGTATGTAGTATATTATCATTCACTAAGCGTTAGCTTACCCTCTCGTTGTTGACTCTTTTTATAGATTGCATGCGGATGGTGGCTCGGGTAAGCGCGAGGATTAGAGGACTCATAATTTGCGTAGAAGGCTTGCTTTTGGATTGATTAGGATTGGGTAGCGTATCCCCAATCGCCATGCTCGGCTTTGTTTTGTATTAAAAGTCTTATGGTCGAAAATTGTATTTTGATACTTAAAGGGTAATTTGGGTCGATGTGGGCCCCGCTTCGTAAACATAATTTTATTAATAGAACGTGCTAGTTTTTATATATGGAACATGGGGTTAAAAGCGTTACGCCTAAATATGTCGGGAACTAGTCAAACATTTTCGCATTTAAAGACTTTCCGGACAGTCAGGTTTGGCGCGCCGCGCAGCCTATATGGCGCGCCGCGCCAGGTGGCAGTTCAGCAATTTTTTTTTTATTTTGTATTTTCACGTGGTTTGTTCGTGGGTTGGTTTGGGTTGTTACAAGTGGTATCAGAGCATGGTCTAAGGGATTTAGGTGACTTGAGATAGGTGCCTAGACTTAGACTTGTGTGTGCTTAAATTGTTGCGGGACTTGTAGGATTACGGGTCGGAATGGGTTTGGTTAGTGCCTTGGCTATAGGTTGACTAACGTTTATATTAGTAATGCGGATATTATTAATATGTTGTTGTGTTGTGATAATAATTCTCGCGTGTGTTTGTACTGCGTAGAATTTTGGTTGTGTTTGTGTATATCATCGAGCGAGACGGTCGTTGTACTAACGAGTCGATGCGGCATGTGTGCGTAATAAGAACTTGCAAACCTTATTACGGGTGCAAATCGTGTCTAACAAGTGATGTACGATGAGTGTTTAGCAAGATGGGGCTATGTCGTGCGTACGGTTTTACACGTTCGTGGACTAATCGTTTTGCATTCTTTAGAATGACGACGCGAAACGAGACCGAGGCGAATGACGTGGAGTTTAACGCTAGGGTTGCGGTTGCCGTTGCGGAGCAAATGGGTGCGTTAGAAGAAAGAATGGAAAGGAGGTATTCCGAACTTCAAAGTAGTGGTGAAATGGAGCGTTATCTTAAGAGCTTCATGAGGACTAAACCCCCGATGTATGACGGAATGCCGGATCCTTTGATAAGCACAACTTGGATTTCGGACGTCGAAGGGTGTTTTCGTACTATTGATTGCCCTCCTGAGAGAAAGACGAGACTCGCTACGAGTTTGTTGCGGGGTAGGGCAAGGGATTGGTTGGATGGTAAGATTGATCTTGTCGGTGGCGAGACGTTTATGGCTTTATCGTGGGACGACTTTAAGGAGGAATTCTTCGAGGAGTTCCGGACTTCGGCCGATTTGTGGGAATTGCGTAATGAGTTGCAAAATTTGCGACAAGGATCTATGGATTTGAGTACTCTCAAGACGACCTTTATGGCGAAGGCTCGTTTTTGTCCGGAGTATTTGGGGAATGATCGTTTGTTGATGGGAGATTTCTATCGGACCTTGAATGATGACTTGAAAAGTAAAATTAGCCGGGGTCAAGCGAAATCGTTTTCGGAATTATTCGACTTGGCTAGAGGTTTCGAGTCGTATTCACGATCGAAAAAGGGTGAACCTTCAAGTGAGCGAAGGGTCGTTTCTTACGGTGCTCCGAGTAAGAGGGCTAAGGGTCCGAGTGTGAGCACGGGTGGTACGCGAACGGGTATGTCGGATTCTAGTGCGGCTAGATGTTACAATTGTGGCATGAGGGGTCACAAGTCTTGGGAATGTTCGGTACCAAAGGGTGATGGTATGGTGTGCTTCAATTGCCAAAAAGAAGGACATCGTAAGTCGGGATGTCCCAAGTTAGCGGGGACGGGTGCGGCCAGGAGACGTTAAGGTACGTTTAATTTTGATAAATATGTCTTCTGATTTTTTATCAAATGCCGTTTGAGTTTGAGTTGCGTGCCTTTGTTGTGCATGTTATGCTATGGGTGACGTTCCTAATGGAAGTACCCTATGTTGATGATTGATTGACGGGCGAAGGGCGTAAGACTTAGTGCAACCAAGTATTCCTTAGTATTTGGGAAACGTTTCTACCAAGCCACGGAAATGGTTTTGGTGTTTGGTTGTTAAGCGCGTGTTCGCTTTTATGTTGAAGTGACGAATCATGAGGTTCGTCGGTTGGTTGGAACCCTTGAGATCGAGTGTTTTAAATCTCGATGTGTGTTGGTAATGGAGTCTTTATGACGCGACATTAGGTGCCTCTTTTATACCTACTAGCGTGGTGTTCGACTCCGATTGTGTTGCGGTACACTTTTCGTACAAAGTGTTTAAGGGTTGGTTAAAATCCTTCGTGTGCTCAAGGTTGGAGCAAGATGTGGTAATGGGTCGTGTGAGCCCAATTGTTGGTAAAGTCTACCTGTGGTAGCATTGTGCGGTTGTACGAGTTGTGGATATGGAACGTGGTTCTAAGTGGGGGAGTTACACTCCCGCACGAGGAAGTTTTAGTGTGAGATTTCGGATGATGCTATTGGTAGATCCGGAAAATGTTGTCGAGACCTGGTTGGGTATATTTGTGGTAGAGTACAATTTTGGATAAATTGTACTTATGGTTTGGATTTGAATCATCACTGAGGTGGTAACGTGGTAAATCTCGTAGAGAGATAATGGACGTGTTTGGCGAGCAAGGTGAAATCCTCCGGTTAAGGGAGGTGTGTGTCGGGTTCTCTTGTGGAGAATTATTGTTTGGTACCTATGTTTGGTATAGGTGGTTCTTGCTCGATTATGGTATGGTTGTTTGAGGAAGCATGATCTTTAGGGTCCGCTGACTTCATCATGGGAATACGTGATTGGTGGAGCATGACTTTCGGGGTCCGCTGACTTCATCATGAGCGTGGTGTTATATCGGTGAAGCATGATCTTCGGGTCCGCTGACTTCATCCGGTGTTGTGATCGGTGAAGCATGATCTTCGGGTCCGCTGACTTCATCCGGTGTTGTGATGGTGGAGCATGACCTTCGGGGTCCGCTGACTTCATCAAGGGAGTAGTGTTATGTCGGTATGGTGTAACACTATCGGGAAATGCGAGTACCGGTGGGAAATGCGAGTACCATTCCTATGTTGAGATTGTGAATCGCGTGTGGTTTCGGATTCACGATGACGCGTGTAGTTCGGTCATCTTATCAAAATGAATCTCGTGTAGTTCGGATTCATGGTGACTCGTGTAGTTCGGTCATCTTATCAAAATGAATCTCGTGTAGTTCGGATTCATGGTGACTCGTGTAGTTCGGTCATCTTATTGAGGTAGTAATCTCGTGTGGTTTCGGATTACTAAGGCTCGTGTAGCTCGGCCAACCTCGATGTTGTGGAAGTGAATCTCGTGTAGTTCGGATTCACGAATGACTCATGTGGTTTCGGTCATTGTATTGAGGAGTGAATCTCGTGTAGTTCGGATTCACAATTGACTCATGTAGTTCGGTCATTCCTCCGGGATAGTGACTCTCGTGTAGTTCGGATTCACTATGGCGCGTGTAGTTCGGCCATTCCCGATTGTTGTTGTGGTGAAGGTAGTGAGTCGCGTGTAGTTCGGATTCACTAGGGCACGTGTGTTTTCGGCCAGCCTTCGTGTTGTGTGATCTATTGGTTGTTTGATACACCAATGGTAGGGTCGTAAGGACCATGTTGCGGGAACTATCGGTCGTTTTATACGTCGATGGTGGGGTCGTGAGGACCATGTTGTGGGATTAGTGAGGCGATAGCCGTGTTTCACTCACATGTTTGTTACGGGTGTGACGATGGTTGATTTCGTACACCTTGGGTTTTGCATTTTCATAGTCGTTTTGGGCGCTATCGGTTCTAGCCATTGGATTATGATGTTACGGTAGTTGCGTATTGGTCGTATTGCGCACTACAATGGATGTTTAGTGATTGGTGTAATCCGTAAGGGTTGGTTTGGTTCGGTCTTCATCGTTTCGGATTGTTGACTTTAGGATTTAAACTTGGTTGCTTTTAGCATTGTACTTGGTAATGATACGCTAGAGGGTTGATATCTCGGTTCGAGATTGGTTGAGTTTCCCGATGTGAGGGATTGAGCATGGTTTTAGTGCTCGGATTGTGATTTGTTAAATCGCGTGTGACGATTTTGGTTGTTAGAGGTGATTCATTGGGAAGAGTTGCCTAGGAAAGTCGGATTGGGACGTATGTTTGAGGACCGTGGAGTGTGGTCCGTTTGGTTAAGTGACGAGGATCACGAGGACGTGATCGAGTTTAAGTGGGGGAGAGTTGTAAGACCCGAATATTTATCTTGTATACTTGTGTACTTATGACATTCGAGAACGGGCTTCGTTGAATATTGTTATGTAATTGAAAAGGTAAAATAATCTGAAACTGGCTACTTGCGCGCCGCGCGGGTATGGGGCGCGCCGCGCCAAATCGCGCAGACAGCCCTCTTCTTCTTTTTAATTGTTTTAAATGAAGGGCAATTGGGTAATTTCACTTGGGGCCGGATTTGTGAGCCATATTAGCTGGTTTGGATCAGTTTTGGATGATATTCACATCCATCCATCACTCCCAACTATCTAGAGAGAGAGAGAGATTCTAGAGAGAGATTTGGGGTTTTGGAGAAGAAGGAGGCCGTTTGGATCAAAAGCTCGAGTTCTAAAGTTGTTCCTTTCGTTCCTAGCTACGTTGTGGTAGTATTGGTAAGCTCAAACTCCGAATTTCATCTATTTGATTTGATATTCAAGTTAGGGTTTGAGTTAGTTTGATGAAAAGCCCTTTTAGATGATGAAATGGGTTTAGTGATGCTAGTAATTGGGTTTGTTGTTAATTGTTGGTGGATTTTGGGTTGGTGAACTAATTGGCCATGTTTAGGACTTGAAATTGAGTTTAATCACTTAAGTTAGTGATTATGAAAGTATTGAAACCCATTTAAGGTTATTTTGTTGACTAACTTTGACTTTGGGTCAAATTAGGGTTTGGTGGTGATTATGACCCAATTGGCGATTTAATGCGGTTTATAAACTTGAAATGGATTAAGTTGAAGTATAAAACCAAGTTAAATGTGTTTTGGTGTTAAAACTTGTAAATGGTGAGATTTTGACTTAATGGGTCAAAACTAGGGTTTTAGTGTCAAAATGGGTATGACGCGTGTTTAACACTTGAGTTCGGGTTTAATTGGCGTATTAGGACCATTCTCACTTGTGTTAGTGATTATTGGTTAGTTTTGGGCATGGTTTGTGCTTGGAAGTGCATTTGGGTCGAAATTGCACTAAGTGACGAATTGGGTTGATTTGTAAATCCACTCTAAGCGTATTGTTGTAATTGTGATAATGGGATAGGTACTTTCCATTGGCGAGTTGCGGATTACTTGGAATCATTCTTCAAGACTTCAAGGTGAGTGATAATATCCTATGTGCATATGTATGTGTAGGATGGGTGCGGGTCGGGTGAAGTGGTTCTCGGTTATAGAGCCCCCTTCACATATAGGTGGATTTGATAGACTTGCGTTTAGATCCAATTGGCACGGTTGTGCGTTTTGGTTGACCATATTTATCGAGGTACACGTTTTGTGTGTACACTATCACACGTGATTGTGATGTGGATGATATAACCCCAATGGCGAAGGGTTTTGAGTTGGAGAAGTGAATCGCGTGTAGTTCGGATTCATGGTAACTCGTGTATTTCAGTCATCTTATCAAAATGAATCTCGTGTAGTTCGGATTCATGGTGACTCGTGTAGTTCGGTCATCTTATTGAGGTAGTAATCTCGTGTGGTTTCGGATTACTAAGGCTCGTGTAGTTCGGCCAACCGCGATGTTGTGAAGATAGTAATCTCGTGTGGTTTCGGATTACTAAGGCTCGTGTAGTTCAGCCAATCTTCATTGTGGTACTTGGTTCTCGGTATTGGGTTAAGGTGTTAACCTTGTTCGTTTATATTGTTATATATTAATGTATTGTTGTGTTGTAGCTAACCCTCCGGGTGTAGCTATTTGGCGTTGTTCACATCGTCGTTGGTGAACTTTTATTGTTGTTGTATCTTTAGCTCGTTGCTTAGAGATCGTACAGTATGCTTAGTGTAGTGCTTTATATATGGATGCCTCGGTATGCGGTAATTGTTATTTTGTGGCGTGTCCATTTTATACATATATATGTATGTAGTATATTATCATTCACTAAGCGTTAGCTTACCCTCTCGTTGTTGACTCTTTTTATAGATTGCATGCGGATGGTGGCTCGGGTAAGCGCGAGGATTAGAGGACTTGCATAATTTGCGTAGAAGGCTTGCTTTTGGATTGATTAGGATTGGGTAGCGTATCCCTAATCGCCATGCTCGGCTTTGTTTTGTATTAAAAGTCTTATGGTCGAAAATTGTATTTTGATACTTAAAGGGTAATTTGGGTCGATGTGGGCCCCGCTTCATAAACATAATTTTATTAATAGAACGTGCTAGTTTTTATATATGGAACATGGGGTTAAAAGCGTTACGCCTAAATATGTCGGGAACTAGTCAAACATTTTCGCATTTAAAGACTTTCCGGACAGCCAGGTTTGGCGCGCCGCGCAGCCTATATGGCGCGCCGCGCCAGGTGGCAGTTCTGCAAATTTTTTTTTTTATTTTGTATTTTCATGTGGTTTGTTCGCGGGTTGGTTTGGGTTGTTACATTATAGTCGGAAAAATAAGTTACAAGTCGTTTTTGTAAAGGTAGTCATTTCAGTCGAAAGAACGACGTCTAGATGACCATTTTAGAAAACATACTTTCACTTTGAGTTTAACCATAATTTTTGGATATAGTTTCATGTTCATAATAAAAATCATTTTCTCAGAATAACAACTTTTAAATCAAAGTTTATCATAGTTTTTAATTAACTAACCCAAAACAGCCCGCGGTGTTACTACGACGGCGTAAATCCGGTTTTACGGTGTTTTTCGTGTTTCCAGGTTTTAAATCATTAAGTTAGCATATCATATAGATATAGAACATGTGTTTAGTTGATTTTAAAAGTCAAGTTAGAAGGATTAACTTTTGTTTGCGAACAAGTTTAGAATTAACTAAACTATGTTCTAGTGATTACAAGTTTAAACCTTCGAATAAGATAGCTTTATATGTATGAATCGAATGATGTTATGAACATCATTATTACCTTAAGTTCCTTGGATAAACCTCGTGGAAAATAGAAAAATGGATCTAGCTTCAACGGATCCTTGGATGGCTCGAAGTTCTTGAAGCAGAATCATGACACGAAAACAAGTTCAAGTAAGATCATCACTTGAAATAAGATTGTTATAGTTATAGAAATTGAACCAAAGTTTGAATATAATTATTACCTTGTATTAGAATGATAACCTACTGTAAGAAACAAAGATTTCTTGAGGTTGGATGATCACCTTACAAGATTGGAAGTGAGCTAGCAAACTTGAAAGTATTCTTGATTTTGTGTAACTAGAACTTGTAGAATATATGAAGAACACTTAGAACTTAAAGATAGAACTTGAGAGAGATCAATTAGATGAAGAAAATTGAAGAATGAAAGTTTTTGTAGGTGTTTTTGGTCGTTGGTGTATGGATTAGATATAAAGGATATGTAATTTTGTTTTCATGTAAATAAGTCATGAATGATTACTCATATTTTTGTTATTTTATGAGATATTTCATGCTAGTTGCCAAATGATGGTTCCCACATGTGTTAGGTGACTCATATGGGCTGCTAAGAGCTGATCATTGGAGTGTATATACCAATAGTACATACATCTAAAAGCTGTGTATTGTACGAGTACGAATACGGGTGCATACGAGTAAAATTGTTGATGAAACTGAACGAGGATGTAATTGTAAGCATTTTTGTTAAGTAGAAGTATTTTGATAAGTGTATTGAAGTCTTTCAAAAGTGTATAAATACATATTAAAACACTACATGTATATACATTTTAACTGAGTCGTTAAGTCATCGTTAGTCGTTACATGTAAGTGTTGTTTTGAAACCTTTAGGTTAACGATCTTGTTAAATGTTGTTAACCCAATGTTTATAATATCAAATGAGATTTTAAATTATTATATTATCATGATATTATCATGTATGAATATCTCTTAATATGATATATATACATTAAATGTCTTTACAACGATAATCGTTACATATATGTCTCGTTTAAAAATCATTAAGTTAGTAGTCTTGTTTTTACATATGTAGTTCATTGTTAATATACTTAATGATATGTTTACTTATCATAGTATCATGTTAACTATATATATATCCATATATATGTCATCATATAGTTTCTACAAGTTTTAACGTTCGTGAATCACCGGTCAACTTGGGTGGTCAATTGTCTATATGAAACATATTTCAATTAATCAAGTCTTAACAAGTTTGATTGCTTAACATGTTGGAAATATTTAATCATGTAAATATCAATCTCAATTAATATATATAAACATGGAAAAGTTCGGGTCACTACACATAGGACACTTTAATTGTGAATCATTAAACAGGATTTAATAAGACATTTAACGTTATGGTGTCGCATTATGTGTTAATTTAATAGGACAACATATATAAAAGTCATATGAAATGAAATATCATAGGACATTTATTTGTCATAGTCGTATTACATCAAAAGCTAATAGGAGATGTGATACTTATGTCCTATAATTGTAAATTTTTAGGACAATTTAATTATTTAATATGACAGATGAATTTTTGGGGTCTTAGTTATTATAAAGGACAAAAGGAGTGGTTTACGCATGATGTTTGTCAATGGTTTGACATTGGTTCAAATGCAGACCATTTTTTTTCTTCATAAATTACAAATGACAACTCGTAAATAAAACATAAGCCCAATTATGTCTGCGCCAGCCTCTTGGGCTTAAAATAAAATGTAATCTCAATTATATAAGTTCTTGAAGAAAAAGTATAAACAAAATCATAGCCTCACACATAATGACATAATGAAATATTGATCATTCCGCAACGAAGTAAACCACAAGACTTGTTATCATCAAACTTTAAACATAATAGTTTGTTAGAAAACCATCTTTTGTTATAATTCAATACGTAATCAACCATAAAATAACCCTTTTGATCAAATGAAGTCAAACAACCAATCTGTTTAGCCATTATATCAGTCTGTAGCTTCCAGCTTTTGAATATATCATGTAATCTATGTAACCTAAGCATATTATCCTTAACATTTTCATAAGAAGTCTTCATAACCACCATCCAATATAATAAAATAATAGCTTGCATAATGAATATCAATACATAGCAAGAGCATCATGAATAGCACTTTAAAGCAAAAACATAATATCTATATCATATCATATCATATAATCTATGATACAAAACATAATATCCATAATAACGAATACTACTAGTTATCAAACCAAACCATAACAAGTTTAAACAATAGAGTACATGACCTAAAACAATAGAGTACATGACTGAGTGAATAACAAGAATTTTCAAATATAGAGTAGATAAAAAGAATTCTCAAGTAGTATCATATATTCATTTGCTGAAAAACATTTGTTACTTTAACCATGTCTTCTCGTATCACAAATTCACAATTAACAGAGGCTTTGTCCAATGGTAGTCCTATCAAATGTCTTCGACGGACGAAATATAAAGATCACTTTAGCTAATATCCCAAAAGAAATCCAAGTAACTGATAAGAAACACGTATATTGTGACGACCCGACAAAATCGTCATTGACGGCGCCGTCAACTTAGGTCCCGTTACGTGGTCATAGTCCCTAAATGAGACGCGTTTGACCAAAATTATGTCGCATTCATTTGAAATGTGTATGACTTGCAAAGTTTTAAGTTACCAAGCGGTTCGACAACGAGTTTAAGTTTACAAAAGTTAATAAGTATAAATGAAATAACTTGCGACATAATATAAGTTGAAAATCACGATTTCTATAATTATCGTAAGTATGTATGCTTGACCCCAAGCAAGTAATCAAAGTGTGCGGAAGCATGTATCAAGTAGCCAAGTATGAACCTGAGAAACATATAGAAAACTGTCAACGAAAAACTTTGGTGAAATCATAGGTGTATTTGTAAACGTTGTTTTTGAACCACAAGATTTAGTATGAAGTTGATTATCCAAATCGTTTGCATTCCAAAGTTGTTGTACATTTGCGAGCACCCAATTATCAAGACTTAACTGTTTTACGAACCCCGTTATCATAGTGTTAGAACCTACACTATAGCCGAAAATATATTTCATCCGCTAACGGTAGCGAACCATCCGAATGAGGGCGCGTCAAGCCCGTATGGATCCACACAACATAAGTTCACGTTTACACCCTACAAGTGTAACTAATAATAATTGAATTGAGGCTTTTTGTTCTAACTCGCTGTGGAATGTTTGTTTTGGTACTTGTGTTCAAAGCATAAAAGTATGATACGTATATGTTTCTCATCCCATGATTTAAAGAATAAAAGTTGTTGAAAAGATGGGACTATGATCTCACCTTGAGTGCACGAGTATAAAGGTACTTCACAAAGTATCGTGTGCAAGAACGAATGCTAGTCTTGACCTAAACAAGTAGGTCGTATCAATAACGGTAAAACACGGTCGGTCAAAGTTGTTCAATTAGTCCTATGGCTCGTTACGACTCGATTATATAGCATGTGAATCAAGTTGTCAAGTTTCATGTAAGAATCAACTATAAAGGAAAGGTCCTAACGAATAAACAAAGTATTGGTTAAGTTTGAATAAAAGTCAACTTTGGTCAAGTCAAAGTCAACAAAAAAGTCAACACGTTCGGGTCGGGTCTCGGACAATTTTTCTGAGCTAATTAATCATATATGAGCATGTTAGAACAAGTTACATGTTAATCAGAGGTGCGTAGCATAGTTAGAATTTAACGTGAAAAAGGAAAATTGAACAGCCCACAAACGCGGCAAATGCCGCGCCGCGCCAAATGATGTCCGCGCCGCGCCAATGGGCGTGAGCTGATTCCTGGGCTGTTTCAAATGTTTAAGTCTCGAACCAAAATTTACCAGTTTACAAATAACGAACCGTAAACATTTAAAACACGTATCTCATATTGTTGGAAAGGTAATTTAACGAGGAATACAACTAAACACCTTTCATCAACCAAAACTAACATTTACGATAACCGAAATCTCGTCGAATGATCATTAAAAGTTCACCATTAAAGTTTCAAGTTCGTAAAACGCATTTCATGATTCGGGAACTTACTACACACATATAATATGCTGTTTCGTAGGTAATTACGCATACAATACAACTAAACACTTACCAACAACGTCTCATAGCATTCAAGACATCAAAAGTTCATTTTAAATGTTATTAAACCCTAACCAAGAATCATGAATTCAACATTTATGTTAATGAAGTTTTTCCAAGTCATCTCACATACCGAAACGAAGCTAATGATGCTAGTAACACTTTTAATACATAAGCTTTAACATTTAACAACATTAAATTACCCAAAACTCAAGATTAAACAAACCCTTTTTCAAGTTCATGCTAGTTTATGCAAAATAACAAGATCGAGCAAATAAATCACATATTCATGTTAGACTCGAGCCATAGACACTAACTAACACACTTTTAAGTTTAAAGGTCTAATTTATGAAAATTAGAGATTTTGAAAAGCTTACCCCAAGCTATGAAATTGGTACCAAATTAAAGAGGATAATGCAAGGATCACAAAAGTACAATTTGTTTTGATGCTAGCTTCCTTGAAATGATTTAGATGATGATTTAGTGAATTGGGAGTTTGAGAGCAAAAAGTGGAAGTAGTAGAAAGAAGAAGAAGAAGTGGGAGGTGATGAATGGGTGGTGGTGGGGTTTGACTAGTTGACATAGTAAACTAGTTTGGTCCCTCGAGTTTAAAAGCGGGTGCGTGAATTAACCAAACGAATTATTTTAAAAACGCTAGAGTAACAAGAGATGTTATAATTAAATAACGGGAAATATTAAAACGCTAGTCAACGGAAGATACGAATTTAGATAACAAAAGATATTATCTAAAAAAAAAGACGGCGTTAAAATAAATTAACGGAAAAAGGCAGGTTATTACATTACCCACACCTTAAAAGAAATTTCGTCCCGAAATTTAGTTGGAGGTAGTAGTTGTTGATTCTTCCTCGAGACCTTGTGTTGCCAATCCTACGAATAGGTGAGGGTACTTCTTTTGCATTTGATCTTGTCTTTCCCACATAAACTCGGGTCCTCTTTTGGCGTTCCAACGAACTTCAACAATCGGAATTTTACTTTGTCTTAAGGTTTGGTTTCACGATCCATAATTTCAACCGGTTCTCCTATGAAGTGGAGTTTGTCATCGATAGTAAGCTCATCGAAAGGAATAACGAGTTCTTGTTCGGCAAGACACTTCTGTAAGATTCGGTTTTCTCAGACAGGTGGGACGCCGTCCAGCTCTATGGACTGGACGCCGTCCAACTTCCTGGACGCCGTCCAGAATAGCTGGCAGACTCAACTTTGTTTTTTTAGATATTTAGTTGGGCAATTTTGTAATTTCACTTTGTGGACGACTTAAAGGCTCAAGATCAGTTTTAGGAGTATCATTTACTCCATCTTTCAACCACCAAACCTCCTCCATTCAATTCTAGAGAGAGAGAGTGTTTCAAGAGTGAGAAAGCTCCATTTAAGGAAGAAGAAGCTCTTTTCGGGTTAGAGCTCGGGTATTAAATTTGTTCATCTCCTCACTAGCTACGTTTTGATAGTTGTGGTAAGCCCTAAATCTAATTTCCTTGTTTTAATTGTTTAAGAGTTAGGGTTTGTGTAAGTGATGAACTTTAAAACCCATTTGTGAGTGTTTTGGGGGTTTTGGGTGAATATGGGTCATGAAGGCTCATAGATGACTAACCTAGGGTTTGAATATGATAATTGAGCTCTTGGGTCTTAATTTAGTTAATTAACTACTAGCACACTTTAATGATATGTAAATGGGTGTTATTTGGGTATGAGGTGACCCGAATGGGTATGGAAACCTCGAATGGGTAAAACGGGTCTTTGATGACCTAAGTTTGACTTGTTAGTAGGGAAATGTGATAACCGGGTGATTAAATGCATATTAAGACCATAAATGGCTAGAGTTAGGGTTTTTGGTAAAGTTGACCCATTATTAGGGTTAAGGGTGCAATTAGGTTGGAATTGCACTTTGAGTCAAACGACTCTAGTATGTTGAGTGAGTTAGTTGACAAATTCGATTGTGTGATTGATTATGTGCCTAATGTAATAGGTACGTTACTTTAAAGGTTTGCAAGTTCGGTTAACTTCCACGAAGACATTAAGGTGAGTGGAGTAATTATACGTATGTGTATATGACGTATTTATTTATGGGTGTTATGGTATGAACCATCGAGCCGGTAGTGCCATAACATGTGTGTGATCAAGTGTGAACCATGAGCCGGTAGCACTATAAAGTAAGATGTGAACCACGAGCCGGTAGCATCGAGTGTGAACCACGAGCCGGTAGCACTATAAAAGAGTATGACTCAATTGAGTATGGTGTGAACCACGAGCAGGTAGCACCATAACGTTATGGTTAACCATATTGAGATTGTTGATTGTTTAGCATATTGTTTAAATATATTGTGTTGAGTATATGCTAATGTGGTTTGGTGATAATGTGCGACTTGTTAAGTATTTCGGGTATGATGTTATGCTATTTTGAGTTTCAAGTTCGTACGAGGTATTCGGAAATTGTGATTGCAAATAGATGGGTTATATATATGTATGTATAATTATTGCATTCACTAAGCGTTAGCTTACCCTCTCGTTGTCTACGTTTTTTAGGCTCGGGTGCGGACAAAGAAAAAGGTATTCGGTTGGATTAGTTCTCCCGCTTGATTTGATAGGGGATGCTTTTGGGTTAGCTTTTGGATGTTCGGTCAAGCTTTGGGTAGTTTAACACCAAACACCATGCTCTAGGGTCATTTAGGAATTAAAATTGTTTTTGGTCGAAACTTTTATTTTTGGAACGAAACTCGTAAAATGGGCGATGTGGGCTCGATGTTGTAAAACTTGATTTGATGATGAAAGCCTCTTAGTTTATCATATTGTGTTATGTTGAGAAACGGTTTTCGTGTAAAAGTGTCGGGAAGCGGGTTTTCCGCTCACGTGAGTTGGACCCGTGATCAGTCCCTGGCAGTTCATTGGGACGCCGTCCCATTCTTAAGGGCTGGACGCCGTCCCAAAATCTGGACGCCGTCTAGATGGTCAGTCCTAGAAATTTTTTTTTTGTGTACGCGTTTTGAGTTTATGAAGTCGGGTTGTTACAAGTGGTATCAGAGCATGGTCTAAGGGATGTAGGTGACTTGAGATAGGTGCCTAGACTTAGACTTTTATGTGCGCGTTATGCGGGACTTGAAGGACTTTGGGTGGGGTCGGGATTGGTTGGTGCATAGGATTATGTGAACTAATCAGGCGCTATTTGTTTGTGTTGTGTTTAGCAAGCATCAAGCGAGATAAACATTGTACTAGCAAGTTAATGCGACGTGCTCGCGTCGTAATGACTAGCTACCATTATTACGGGCGCAAGTCGTGTTAAACAAGCGATGTACGACGATTGTTGAGCGAGATGGAGTAGTGTGGCATATATGTATATACATATGTAATTTGTCCTTTCGTTTTGTGGTTTAACCTATTTCGTTTTATAGAATGAAGACGAGAAATGGTCCCGATAATGATAATGGAAGTACGTGCGAGGACGCCGAGGTTTCGGCCAAGGTTGAGGTCGTCTTTAAAAAGTTAAAAGCGGATTTTCTTGCGGACGTTCGAAAGGTCTTCCAAGATTCGGTTGATGAGCAAATAACCGATCTAATTAATGAACGAATGAAGGCCACGATCGAAGAGGCACTTGACGCTAGAAACATTTATCCTCTTGGTGAAGGAGGTGATGGAAGGCGGGACTTCCACTACAAGAATTTCTAGGACGCTCAACCCCTGATGTTGAATGGGGTGCGAGATCCTTTAAAAAGTACATGTTGGATCTCCGATATCGAGGGAGCTTTTCGTACCTCAAAATGTCCTCCAGAGAAGAAGGCGAGGTATGGTTCTAGCATGCTACGAGAAGAGGCTAAGTTATGGTGGGATGATAAAATCAACTTGTATGGTGAGGAACAATGTATGGACTTGACGTAGGAAGAGTTTAAGAAGGAGTTTTTCAAGGAATACCGAACTTCTTCCGATCTCGATAGAATCTGGGACGAGTTGCACCATTTGCAACACGGTTCAATGGACTTAGTTACTCTTTAGTCTACCTTCTTGGCAAAGACTCATTTTTGCCCGGAGTATGTTGGTGATGATCACAAGCTAATGAAGGATTTCTACCGCACTTTAAATGATGAGTACAAGGGTAAGATTAGTCGGTGTATGGCTAAGTCTTTTGACGAGTTATTTGAATTGGCTCGGGGTTTTGAGCTGGAGGTGCCAAGAAAGAGCGATTTTACTTTTTCAAAGAGGAAGTTTGAGGGTTCAAGTCATTCGAACTTTTCAAACAAGAAGTCCAAAAAAGGCTCCGAAAGCGTTAATAGTGTGAAGAAGGGTGCTTTCGAAGGTTTCGGGCCCACGTGTTAGAATTGTAATCAAAAAGGACGCATGGCCCATGATTGCACCAAGGCGTCGACCAAAATCACTTGCTTTAATTGTGGTAAAGAGGGGCATAAGAGGCCGGAATGTCCCGATTTGAATAATGATAATGTTAAATGGTTAGAGAAAGCGGCGGGTACGGCTAGGGGTCGCAACTACTTGATGACGAATGATGAAGCCAAGCAATCGAACGAAGTTGTCTCAGGTACTTTCATGGTTAATTCTAACCCAGCGAGAATTCTATTTGATAGCGGTGCAAATTTGTCGTTTGTGTCTCCTAAATTTGTGCCTAAACTTGATAGACCGTTAGCTAAGTTAAGTCGTCCGGTAGAAGTCGAAATAGCGGACGGCAAGACGGTGCTAGTGGTTAATGTGTGTGAAAATCGTGATGTTGTTTTCGGTGCCGAAACCTTTAAAATTGATCTCATTCCAATGACCTTGGGCGATTTTGATATTGTCGTTGGTATGGATTGGCTCGATCGTTATAGAGCCGATATTGCATGCCATGATAAGTTTATTCGTGTGAAGACCCCAAGTGGGGGAGAGTTGATTATTCATGGTGATAAGAGAAGGAGACCGGTGCCGATATGCACTTTTGCACGGGCACGTCATCTCGTTGTTACCGGTGGCATGACTTTCCTTACTCATATTGTTGATACTCGTAATGAGCCACCACCCATTCGTGAAATTCCGGTGGTTAATGAATTTGAAGACGTTTTTCCGGATGAGTTACCGGGTGTTCCGGCGGAAAGACAAGTTGAATTTCGCATTGAGTTGGTTCCGGGGGCTACCCCCATTGCTAAAACTCCTTATCATTTAGCGCCAAAGGAAATGCAAGAGTTGTTGAATCAATGTAACAACCCAAACCAAACCGCAATCGAACCCGCTTAAAATATCAAATTAAAAAAAAATTTTGTCTGATCAGCATATGGCGCGGCGCGCCAGGTGGTTGCGCGGCGCGCCAAACCACCTGGACAGACTGCTGTCCCCAGAAGTTAAATACGCGAAAATGTTTGGCCACTTCCCGATTAAATTAGACAAAACGCTTTTAACCACATGTTAAAATATGTAAAACTAACACGTTCCATTAATAAAAAGGGTTTTACGACACCGGGCCCACATAAGCCCAAATTACCCCTTAAAGTACCAAATACAAGTTTCGACCACACGACTCTTAATACAAAATAAAGCCGAGCATGGCGATTGGGGATATACTACCCAATCCTAATCAATCCAAAAGCAAGCCTTCTAAAGCAACTACGCGAGTCCACTAGTCCCACGCTTACCCGAGCCACCGCATCTATGCAATCTATAAAAAAAGTCAACAACGAGAGGGTAAGCTAACGCTTAGTGAGTGAAAATATACTACATACATATATATGTATAAAATGGACACGCCACACAAATATCAAATACCGCATACCGAAGCATCCATGTATAAGGCAAGCTAGTCTAAGCATACCGTACGATCACTAGGCAACGAGCTAAAGATACATCAACAAAATATAAGTTCACTAACGACGATGTGAACAACGCCAAGAAGCTACACCCGGAGGGGTAGCTACATCACGACAATACAACAGTGTATATATAACAATATATAAACGAATAAGGTTAACCCATTACCGAAATACCAAACAACACAATGAAGATTGGCCGAACTACACGAGCCTTAGTAATCCGAAACCACACGAGATTACTATGTTCAACAAGACAACATCGAGGTTGGCCGAACTACACGAGCCTTAGTAATCTGAAACCACACGAGATTACTACCTCAATAAGATGACCGAACTACACGAGTCATTGTGAATCCGAACTACACGCGATTCACTTATCCAATAACAAAATCCACGGTCACGGGATTATAAAATCCACCACATCGGGGTTATCCAAATCCATATCACAATACATGTGATAACGTACACACAAGTGTACACCTCGCCAAAAGGAGGTCAACCAAAACGCACAACCGTGCCAATTGGACTCATACAAAAGTCCATCAAATCCACCTATATGTGAAGTGAGCTCTATAACCGAGAACCACTTCACCCGACCCGCACCAATCCTACACATACATGTGTACATAGGATATTAACACTCACCTTATCGCCTTGATGAATGCTTCCAAATAATCCACAACTCGTCAATGGAAAGTACCTATTCCATTATCACAATTACAACAACACACTTAGAGTGGATTTACAAACCAACCCAAATCGACACTTAGTGCTATTTTGACCAAATTGCACTTCCAAACACAAACCGTGCCCAAACTAACCAATAATCACTAACACAAGTGAGAATGGTCCTAATATGCAATTAAACCCAATCGCAAGTGTTAAACACTTATTGTTCTCAAAATCGCCCATAAACCCTAATTTTGACCCATAAAGTCAAAATCTCACCATTTGCAAGTTTTGACACCAAAACATATTTAACATTGTTTTATACTTCAACTTAATCCATTTTAAGTTTATAAACCTCATCGAATCGGCATTCAGGTCATAATCATCAACAAACCCTAACTTTGACTCTAGTCAAAATTAGTTAACCATAAGAACCCTAAAGGTCTCCAATACATCAATAATCACTAATACTAGTGATTATACACCATTCTCAAGTCTTAAACATGGTTAAATCATTAACCAGCCCAAAACCCGCCTCTTAACACTTATAAACCCGAATCTTGGTGTTAATCTTCAATTAACAACTAAATGGGTTCCATCTATGAATCATATAATCAAAAGCCCCAAAATTGAATGATGAACACGAAAATGAAATTCGGAGTTAGAGCTTACCACTAGTATCACCGTGTAGCTAAGAACGAGGAGAACAAACTTGTCTACTACGCCAAAGATCAAAACACGCTTCTTCCTTTCCAAAAATCCCTTTGAATCAAATGGGTGTTTGAGTTTGTTGAGAGAAAATGGAAAGAAAAGGAAAAAGAATTAGGGAAATGAAATGGGTGGATGAGGTTAAGTCCTAAAATCTGGCTCAAACGCGAAAAGACCGAAATGCCCTTTTAAAACTCTTAAAATAACCAAAGGAGTCTGCCAGCGACCATTGGCGCGACGCGCGACCAGCCAGAATCAGAATCCAGGTCTTACAACTCTCCCCCACTTAAATTCGATCACGTCCTCGTTATCTTCACCACTTAACCACTCCGGACCCACTTAACGGTCCTCAATCATAAGTCCCAATCCGAACTTTCCTAGACAATTCTTCCCAATGAATCACCTTTAATAACTAAGATCGTCACCCGCGATTTATCAAAACCACAATCCGAGCACTAAAACCTGCTCAATTCCCTCGCATCGGGAAAACTCATCCAATCTCTAACCGAGATATCAACCCCTAGCATACCATTACCAAGTACAATGCTAAAGTAACCACATACCAAACTTAAGGTCAACCATCTAAACCGACGAAGACTGAGAAGAAGTAAATCCTTACGGATAACACTTACCACTAAACATCCCTTGTAGCGCACAATACGACCAATATGCAACTACCGTAACATCATAATCCAACGGTTAAAACCGATAGCGCCCAAAACGATCATGGCAACTCTAGATCCCAAGGTGTACAAAATCAACGATCGTCACACCTGTAACAACACGTGAGCGAAACACGGCTATCGCATCACTAATCATACCACAACATGGTCCTCACGACCCCACCATTGGTGTATCAAACAACCGATAGATCAAACAACATCCGTTAGTGTACAACGACATATAACACTAACTCATGGACAACGCATATCCAATCGCACACGGAGATGGTACTCGAATTTCCCATCGGTGCTCATACATCCAACAATACGAAGGTTGGCCGAAAACACACGCGCCTTAGTGAATCCGAACTACACGCGACTCACTACCTTCACCACAACAACAATCGGGAATGGCCGAACTACACGCGCCATAGTGAACTATCCTGGAGGAATGACCGAACTACACGAGTCATTTGTGAATCCGAACTACACGAGACTCACTCCTCAATACAATGACCAAAACCACACGAGTCATTTGTGAATCCGAACTACACACGACTTACTTCCACAATAAGATGACCGAAACCACACGCGTCATCGTGAATCCGAAACCACACGCGATCCACTACCATGATGAAGTCAGTGGACCCGAAGATCATGCTTCACCAATCTCAACACCGGATGAAGTTAGCGGACCTCGAAGATCATGCTCCACCGATATAACACCTCGCTCATGATGAAGTCAGCGGACCCCGAAGGTCATGCTCCACCAATCGCGTACTCCCATGATGAAGTCAGTGGACTCGAAAGTCATGCTTCACCAATCAATAACCATGATGAAGTCAGCGGACTCGAAAGTCATGCTCCACCAATCAACGCCCTTTTGGCCTCGAACAACGAGTAGCGTAACATCGCGCTCTACTACACTATAGTGAACCCTAACGGATACCACTAACCATCCACACAATCGAGCAAGAACCACCTATATCAAACATAGGCACAAAACAATAATTCTCTAGAAGAGAATCCGACACACACCTCCCTTAACCGAAGGATTTCACCTTGCTCACCAAACACGTCCATTATCTCTCAATGAGATTTACCACATTACCACCTCGGTGATAATCCAAATCCAAACCATAAGTACAATTTATCCGAAATTGTAATCTACCACAAATCGACCAAACTAGGTCCCAACACAATTTTCGGATCTTACTAAAACGTCATCCGAAATCTCACACTAAAACTTCCTCGGGCGGGAGTGTAACTCCCCCACTTGGAACTACATCACATAACCGCATCTCGTACAACCGTACCATGCTACCAAAGGTAGACTTTACCAACAATTGGGTTCACACGACCCATTACCACATCTTGCTCCAACCGAGAGCACACGAAGGATTTAAATCAATCCTCAAACACTTCGAACGAAAAGTGTACTACAATTACACAAACCACACCCTCGCAATCATCCAATTGCTCTAGTTTGTCAATTTCCACCTAGTCACTCATGTACCTAAGGGTTTCACTTCGGTACCCTAAGTACAATGTAACTGCAACACAATCGGAGTTGAACACCACGCTAGTAGGTATAAAAGAGGCACCTAATGTCGCGTTACGTAGACTCCTTTACCAACATACATCGAGATCCAAAACACTCGATCTCTCGGGCTTCATCCCACCCGTCGAACCTCATGGTTCATCAACTTCCACACTATAGCGAACACGCGCTTAACAATCGAACACCAAAACCCATTTCCATGGCTTGGTAGAAACATTTCCAAATACTAAGGAATGCTTGGTTGCAACAAGTCTTACGCCCTTCGCCCATTAATCAAAACATCACCATAGGGTACTTCCATTAGGAACGTCACCCATAACAACAATATACACAACACAAGGCATTTTACAAACTCAAATTCAACGGCACTTAATAAATAATCAAAGAACATATTTATTAAAATGAAACGTACCTTAACGTCTCCTTGCCGCACCCGTCCCCGCTAACTTGGGACATTCCGACTTACGATGTCCTTCTTCTTGGCAATTGAAACACACCATACCATCACCCTTTGGTACCGAACAATCCCAAGACTTGTGACCCCACAAGCCACAATTGTAACATCTAGATGCACTATAATCCGGTATACCCGTCCGCGTACCACCCGTGCTCACACTCGGACCCTTAGTCCTCTTACTCAGAGCACCATACGAAACAACCCTTCTCTCACTTGAAGGTTCACTAATCTTTGATCACGTATACGACTCGAAACCTCTAGCCACGACGAATAATTCCGCAAACGATTTCGCGTGACCCCAGCTAATCTTATTCTTCAAGTCATCATTCAAGGTTCGATAGAAATCTTGCATCAACAAATTATCATTCCCCAAATACTCCGGGCAAAAACGAGCCTTCACCATAAAGGTCGTCTTGAGAGTATTCAAGTCCATAGAACCCTGTTGCAAATTTCGTAACTCATTACGCATTTCCGATAAATCGGCTGAAGTCCGGAACTCCTCAAAGAATTCCTTCCTAAACTCGTCCCACGATAATGCCATAAACGCTTCACCGCCGACAAGATCAATCTTACCATCCAACCAATCCTTCTCCCTACCCCGCAACAAACTAGTAGCGAGTCTCGTCCTTTTCTCGCGAGGGCATTCAATAGTACGAAAACACCCTTCAACATCCGAAATCCATGTGGTGCTTACCAAAGGATCCAATTTCTCGTCATACATCGGGGGTTTAGTCCTCATGAAGCTCTTAAGACAACGCTCCATTTCACTACTACCCCGAAATTCGGAATAATTCTTATCCATTTCTTCTCGAAACGCACTCATTTGCTCCACAACGACGGCCGCAACTCTAGCGTTAAACTCCAAATCGTTCATCTCGATCCCGTTTCCCATCGTCACTCTAAGGAATGCAAAAGCGGTTAGATCACGAACGTGTAAAGCACACACACAATACCGCCTCCATCTTGCTAAACACTCGTCGGACATCACTTGTTAGACACGATTTGCACCCGTAATAAGGTTTGCAAGTCCTTATTACGCACACACGCCGTATCAACTCGTTAGTACCACGACCGCCTCGCTCGATGATATAAACAAACACAAATAAAATTCTACGCGATATAAACACACGCGAGAATTATAATCACAACACAATAACATATTAATAATATCCGCATTACTAATACAAACGTTAGTCCAACTACAACAAGGCACTAACTATAACTTATTCCGACCCGTAATCCTACAAGTCCCGCAACAATTAAGCACACATAAAAGTCTAAGTCTAGGCACCTATCTCAAGTCACCTAAATCCCTTAGACCATGCTCTGATACCACTTGTAACAACCCAAACCAAACAGCAATCGAACCCGCTTAAAATATCAAATTAAAAAAAAATTTGTCTGATCAGCATATGGCGCGGCGCACCAGGTGGTTGCGCGGCGCGCCAAACCACCTAGACAAACTGCTATCCCCGGAAGTTAAATACGCGAAAATGTTTGGCCACTTCCAGATTAAATTAGATAAAACGCTTTTAACCACATGTTAAAATATGTAAAACTAACACGTTCCATTAATAAAAAGGGTTTTACGACACCGAGCCCACATAAGCCCAAATTACCCCTTAAAGTACCAAATACAAGTTTCGACTACACGACTCTTAATACAAAATAAAGTCGAGCATGGCGATTGGGGATATACTACCCAATCCTAATCAATCCAAAAGCAAGCCTTCTAAAGAAACTACGCGAGTCCACTAGTCCTAGGTTTACCCGAGCCACCGCATCCATGCAATCTATAAAAAAAGTCAACAACGAGAGGGTAAGCTAACGCTTAATGAGTGAAAATATACTACATACATATATATGTATAAAATGGACACGCCACACAAATATCAAATACCGCATACCGAAGCATCCATGTATAAGGCAAGCTAGTCTAAGCATACCGTACGATCACTAGGCAACGAGCTAAAGATACATCAACAAAATATAAGTTCACTAACGACTATGTGAACAACGCCAAGAAGCTACACCCGGAGGGTTAGCTACATCACGACAATACAACAGTGTATATATAACAATATATAAACGAATAAGGTTAACCCATTACCGAAATACCAAACACCACAATGAAGATTGGCCAAACTACACGAGCCTTAGTAATCCGAAACCACACGAGATTACTATGTTCAACAAGACAACATCGAGGTTGGCCGAACTATACGAGCCTTAGTAATCTGAAACCACACGAGATTACTACCTCAATAAGATGACCGAACTACACAAGTCATTGTGAATCCGAACTACACGCGATTCACTTATCCAATAACAAAATCCACGGTCACGGGATTATAAAATCCACCACATCGGGGTTATCCAAATCCATATCACAATACATGTGATAACGTACACACAAGTGTACACCTCGCCAAAAGGATGTCAACCAAAATGCACAACCGTGCCAATTGGAATCATATAAAAGTCCATCAAATCCACCTATATGTGAAGTGAGCTCTATAACCGAGAACCACTTCACTCGACCCGCACCAATCCTACACATACATGTGTACATAGGATATTAACACTCACCTTGTCACCTTGATGAATGCTTCCAAATAATCCGCAACTCGTCAATGGAAAGTACCTATTCCATTATCACAATTACAACAACACACTTAGAGTGGATTTACAAACCAACCCAAATCGACACTTAGTGCCATTTCGACCCAATTGCACTTCCAAGCACAAACCGTGCCCAAACTAACCAATAATCACTAACACAAGTGAGAATGGTCCTAATATGCCAATTAAACCCAATCGCAAGTGTTAAACACTTATTGTTCTCAAAATCACCCATAAACCCTAATTTTGACCCATAAAGTCAAAATCTCACCATTTGCAAGTTTTGACACCAAAACATATTTAACTTTGTTTTATACTTCAACTTAATCCATTTTAAGTTTATAAACCTCATCGAATCGGCATTCAGGTCATAATCATCAACAAACCCTAACTTTGACTCTAGTCAAAATTAGTCAACCATAAGAACCCTAAAGGTCTCCAATACATCAATAATCACTAATACTAGTGATTATACACCATTCTCAAGTCTTAAACATGGTTATATCATTAACCAACCCAAAACCCGCCTCTTAACACTTATAAACCCGAATCTTGGTGTTAATCTTCAATTAACAACTAAATGGGTTCCATCTATGAATCATATAATCAAAAGCCCCAAAATTGAATGATGAACATGAAAATGAAATTTGGAGTTAGAGCTTACCACTAGTATCACCGTGTAGCTAAGAACGAGGAGAACAAACTTGTCTACTACGCCAAAGATCAAAACCCGCTTCTTCTTTTCCAAAAATCCCTTTGAATCAAATGGGTGTTTGAGTTTGTTGAGAGAAAATGGAAAGAAAAGGAAAAAAAATTAGGGAAATGAAATGGGTGGATGAGGTTAAGTCCTCAAATCTGGCTCAAACGCGAAAAGACCGAAATGCCCTTTTAAAACTCTTAAAATAACCAAAGGAGTCTGCCAGCGACCATTGGCACGGCGCGCGACCAGGTGGTGCGGTGCGCGACCAGCCAGAATCAGAATCCAGGTCTTACAATCAAATCCAAGAGTTGCTCGAAAGGGTTTTATTCGACCGAGTGCTTCGCCATGGGGCGCTCCGGTTTTATTCGTGAAGAAGAAGGATGGTAGTATGCGGATGTGCATCGATTATCGGAAGTTGAACAAAGTGACGATCAAGAATCGTTATCCATTGCCTAGGATTGACGATTTGTTCGACCAACTCCAAGGTGCAACGTATTTCTCTAAAATCGACCTACGGTCCGGCTATCACCAAATGCGGCTCCGTGAGGAAGACATCGAGAAAACGACTTTTCGAACGCATTATGGGCATTTTGAATTCGTAGTTATGCCTTTTGGTCTTACGAATGCACCGGCGGCATTCATGGATCTTATGAACCGAGTGTGCCAACCTATGTTGGACAAGTCGGTAATTGTGTTCATCGACGACATACTTGTCTATTCGAAGAGTATGAAGGAACATGAACATCATTTGCGAAGTGTGTTAAAGATGTTGCGGAAGGAGAAGTTGTATGCTAAATTCTCCAAATGTGAATTTTGGCTAAGAGAGGTTCAATTCCTTGGCCACATTGTGAACGAAAATGGTATTCAAGTAGATCCAGGGAAAATAGAGACGGTAAAGAGTTGGGGACGACCGACTACGCCTACAGAAATATGAAGTTTTCTCGGATTGGCCGGTTATTATCGTCGGTTTATCCAAGACTTTTCCAAGATTGCTTCTCCATTGACAAAGTTAACGAGAAAGAATGCGAGATTTAATTGGGAGAACGAGCAAGAAATTGCTTTTCAATTGTTAAAAGAGAAGTTGTGTCAAGCTCCGGTGCTAGTTTTGCCGGAAGGGGTGGAAGACATGACGGTCTATTGTGATGCTTCTTTAAATAGGCTCGGTTGTGTTCTAATGCAAAGGGGTAAAGTCATCGCTTATGCCTCACAACAATTAAAGGAACACAAAACGAGATATCTGACTCATGATCTTGAGTTGGCGGCGGTTGTTCATGCGTTGAAAATTTGACACCATTACTTGTATGGTGTCAAGTGTACGATTTATTCCGATCATAAGAACTTGAAACATCTTTTCACTCAACGAGATTTGAATTATCGTCAACGTAGATGGATGGATGTGGTGAAAGACTATGATTGTGAGATACTTTATCATCCGGGTAAGGCGAACGTTGTCGCGGATGCGTTAAGTCGAAAGAGTCAACATCCGACGATAAAGGTAGGATCGTTACGTTTGATTATTACTAACGATTTTCTCGAGAAGCTTGGTGAGATTCAAATAGAGGCGTACGTTCACAAAAAGCATACGGAGCGAATCGTGGGCCAATCGGAGTTTATTACTTTGGGTTCGCGTGGGTTGTTGTCTTTTCAAGGAAGGGTGTGGGTGCCTAAGATGGGTGATTACCGATGGGTTCTACTTGATGAAGCACATAAGTCAAAATATTCCATTCACCCGAGCTCGATGAAAATGTATCTTGACTTGAAGAAAGATTATTGGTGGCCGGGCATGAAGCGTTATGTTGTAAAATGTTGAACAATGTGTTACTTGTTTGCAAGTAAAGGCTGAGCACCAAAAGCTGTATGGTAAGTTGCAACCGTTAGAAATTCCGAAATGGAAATGGGAGCACATTACCATGGATTTCATCACAAAGTTACCTAAGACGGCGAGAACCCAATTTGACTCGATTTGGATAATAGTTGATAGGTTGACGAAAAGTGCCTTGTTTATTCCCATTAAAGAAGCAATATCGTCGGAGGCCTTGGCTAAGTTATTTATCAAGGAAGTGGTCTCGCGACATGGGGTTCCTATATCTATATTTCGGATCGAGATACCCGTTTTACGTCTCGGTTTTGGGAAAAGTTTCATGAAGATATGGGTACGCAATTAAAGTTGAGCACGGCGTATCATCCTCAAACGCACGGCCAAACCGAACGTACAAATCAAACTTTGGAAGATATGTTACGAGTGTGCATTATTGATTTCGGTGGTAGTTGGGATGAGCATTTGCCTTTGGTGGAATTCTCGTACAATAATAGTTACCACACTAGTATCGGGATGCCACCTTATGAGATGCTATATGGGCGAAGGTGTCGAACTCCCATTTGTTGGGGAGAAGTGGGTCAAAGGGAAATCGGGAGTACCGATTTGGTTTTGGAGACGAATAACAAGATTGATATGATTCGGGAACATTTGAAAAAGGCGCAAGATAGACAAAAGTCGTATGCCGATAAACGTAGACGAATGATCAAGTTTCAAGAAGGCGATATGGTGATGCTTAAGGTTTCGCCATGGAAGGGTATTATTCGGTTTCGAAAACGGGAAAGTTAGCTCCTCGGTTTATGGGGCCATTTAAAGTTTTAGCTCGTGTTGGCGAAGTTGCATATCGTTTGGAATTACCCGAAAAACTTACGGGGATCCATAATACATTTCATGTTTCTCATCTCCGTAAGTGTCTTGCGGATGATTCTTCGTGGGTGTCGTTAGACGAGATTGAGCTAAATAACAAATTGGAGTATGTTGAGGAGCCGGTTGCTATACTTGATGAAAAGGTTAAGATATTGAGAAATAAGGAGGTGAGGACTTTTAAAGTCCAATGGCGTCGAAGTATAGGTTCCGAGTTTACTTGGGAGCCCGAAGAGTTTGTTTTGGTGTATCTTCCTGCTTGTCATGCGGCGTGGATTGCGAGGTCGTAATCCGGTTCAAGTGGGGGAGAGTTGTAAGATCCGGTTTTCTCAGACAGGTGGGACGCCGTCCAAAGGGCGGGACGCCGTCCCAGATCAATGGACTGGACGCCGTCCAACTTCCTGGACGCCGTCCAGAATAGCTGGCAGACTCAACTTCATTTTTTTTAGATATTTAGTTGGGCAATTTTGTAATTTCACTTTGCGGAGGACTTAAAGGCTGAAGATCAGTTTTAGGAGTATCATCTACTCCATCTTTCAACCACCAAACCTCCTCCATTCAATTCTAGAGAGAGGGGGTGTTTCAAGAGTGAGAAAGCTCCATTTAAGGAAGAAGAAGCTCTTTTCGGGTTAGAGCTCGGGTATTAAAGTTGTTCATCTCCTCACTAGCTACGTTTTGATAGTTGTGGTAAGCCCTAAATCTAATTTCCTTGTTTTAATTGTTTAAGAGTTAGGGTTTGTGTAAGTGATGAACTTTAAAACCCATTTGTGAGTGTTTTGGGGGTTTTGGGTGAATATGGGTCATGAAGGCTCATAGATGACTAACCTAGGGTTTGAATGTGATAATTGAGCTCTTGGGTCTTAATTTAGTTAATTAACTACTAGAACACTTTAATGATATGTAAATGGGTGTTATTTGGGTATGAGGTGACCCGAATGGGTATGGAAACCTCGAATGGGTAAAACGGGTCTTTGATGACCTAAGTTTGACTTGTGAGTAGGGAAATGTGATAACCGGGTGATTAAATGCATATTAAGACCATAAATGGCTAGAGTTAGGGTTTTTGGTAAAGTTGACCCATTATTAGGGTTAAGGGTGCAATTGGGTTGGAATTGCACTTTGAGTCAAATGACTCTAGTATGTTGAGTGAGTTGACAAATTCGATTGTGTGATTGATTATGTGCCTAATGTAATAGGTACGTTACTTTGAAGGTTTGCAAGTTCGGTTAACTTCCACGAAGACATTAAGGTGAGTGGAGTAATTATATGTATGTGTATATGACGTATTTATTTGTGGGTGTTATGGTATGAACCATCGAGCCGGTAGTGCCATAATATGTGTGTGATCAAGTGTGAACCATGAACTGGTAGCACTATAAACTAAGATGTGAACCACGAGCCGGTAGCACTATAAAACAAAGTGTGAACCATGAGCCGGTAGTACTATAAAAGAGTATGACTCAATTGAGTATGGTGTGAACCACGAGCCGGTAGCACCATAGCGTTATGGTTAACCATATTGAGATTGTTGATTGTTTAGCATATTATTTAAATATATTGTGTTGAGTATATGCTAATGCGGTTTTGTGATAATGTGCGACTTGTTAAGTATTTCGGGTATGATGTTATGCTATTTTGAGTTTCAAGTTCGTACGAGGTATTCGGAAATTGTGATTGCAAATAGATGGGTTATATATATGTATGTATAATTATTGCATTCACTAAGAGTTAGCTTACCCTCTCGTTGTCTACCTTTTTTAGGCTCGGGTGCGGACAAAGGAAAAGGTATTCGGTTGGATTAGTTCTCCCGCTTGATTTGATAGGGGATGCTTTTGGGTTAGCTTTTGGAAGTTCGGTCAAGCTTTGGGTAGTTTAACCCCAAACACCATGCTCTAGGGTCGTTTGGGAATTAAACTTGTTTTTGGTCGAAACTTTTATTTTTGGAACGAAACTCGTAAAATGGGCGATGTGGGCTCGATGTTGTAAAACTTGATTTGATGATGAAAGCCTCTTAGTTTATCATATTGTGTTATGTTGTGAAAAGGTTTTCGTGTAAAAGTGTCGGGAAGCGGGTTTTCCGCTCACATGAGTTGGACCCGTGATCAGTCCCTGGAAGTTCATTGGGATGCTGTCCCAATTGCTTGGACGCCGTCCCATTCTTAAGGGCTGGACGCCGTCCCAAAATCTGGACGCCGTCCAGATGGTCAGTCCCAGAATTTTTTTTTTTGTACGCGTTTTGAGTTTATGAAGTCGGGTTGTTACAACTTCTTTAAGTTTAATACATGAAATGTAGGATGAACGGAATTCGATTGAGTTGTGAGTTCGCAACGGTAAGCAACGAGTCTAATACGCTCCAAGATTTCAAAAGGATCAAGATATCGCGGATTTAGCTTTCCACGTTTCCCGAAATGGATTTCACCTTTCCAAGGTGCGACTTTTAATATTACACGGTCACCCACTTGGAATTCGAGAGGTTTACGTCTAACGTCGGCATAGTTCATTCGACGACTACGGGTCATTTTGGGTCCTTCTTGAATATGAATAAATTTTCTCGGTCGTTCATGAATAATCTCGGGCCCGGTGAATTGATTATCATTTACTTGGTTTGACAAAAGGAGAACGATGTTTTCGGTCATATAAAATTTCTGAAGGTGCGGCATTAATACTCGAATGATAACTATCATTGTATGAGGAATCGGCTAAAAGCAACAATACAAGTTCGTAATACGTCTTCCGAGGTTTGAATCGTACATTTGCTTGGTCCGTCGGTTTGTAGATGATGCGCGGTACTCATGTCTAAACGTGTTTCCAAGGATTTTTGTAAGTCTAGAAGTGAAACGAGCATCTCGATCTGAAATAAAATGACAATGGTACATCATGTCAAGATAGAATTCCTATAACGCATAGTTGTACAAGTTTTTCCCATTTTGTCGGTTTCTGAAAAATGTTTGTTGGGACAAGTTTCTTATCAGTTTCTGAAAACGTTCGTTAGGACTATTCACCCTCGTGGCGAATACTAGTATAAGGTGAAGAGTCTCTCTCTCTCCATTGAGAATTTAGATAAAAGATTTCCTTATACGGAAGTACGAGTGTAATGCGAGAGAAGTTTCCTGCTGTTCAAAAAAAAATGCAAGAGAAGTTTCCGCCTCGATGTGAGCATATCAAGCATTTCGTAGTTCGTCGATAAAAGTGTGCAAAAACGCGATAGTATACACGTATAACACATGTTTTGAAGTTGAAAGAATTGGTCGTTTATTCAGAAGCATATATATGATTTGGCAATATCAAAGATGTGTCCCTGGTATGGTTGTTATCAATAGTCTCGAAGTTTTCGGATAGCAACAAGGAAAAATAAAGTCATGTACATGGCACATGGTGGTGATCAGGTTGATCGAGTCCAATCACCATCACGAGTCATTAGATCTTTGGTATGACTTACCATAATATAACCACATTGATCGATTGTCGTTATATTACGCTAACTCATACCTCCATTCCCACATCACTCCATAGAATCAAGTTCGTGTAATCGTGAAGATTTAAAATGAACAAAGCGTAATGGCATCTCTAACGTGACTTGTATTTAATCGAAAGAACTAGTGCAACTCTGAAGATGCGTTTCCCGAGGAAAGTGTATAACTGGTTGTTCACGTCAATGCGGTTCAAGTTAAACAATAATGTCTTTAGGTATGAAAAAGTAACGAATTAGGATAATGAGTAGTACACAACCGTAGTGATAAGCAGTGATGACGATACTTATCTAGAGTAGTGGTGGTAGTAACAAGAAGTGGTAGATAGTGAAAATCGCCGGTGTAACATCGGTAATGGTTAATGATTGCCATAGTGGTGGAAACTTTACAGCGCTTGTGGTTAGCAAGTTGAAACGGTGGTGAATAACAATCTGGGAGACAGAGTTCTCACACTAGTATAACTAATGAAGTCATCGTCATCCTTACGCGTATGAATCTTGAATTTACATGTGTTACCAGAAAGTGGCAGAGTACGAGTTCTTATGATGAAAATTTAGTACCATTAAGAAGTTCAACTAAGAAAGATTCAAGTATAATGCACAAGTAGTCAAGTAAGTGCTATCTATAGCAAATGCAAGTCAGAATGCAATGATTTACTATCAGGTTGTAGTCTAGATTCACTAATGCGTTCTAACGACTCTATCAGACGCACTAATGAATATCCTAGATCCCTACAACCAACGCTCTGATACCAACTGTGACGACCCGACAAAATCGCCATTGACGGCGCCGTCAACTTAGGTCCCGTTACGTGGTCATAGTCCCTAAATGAGACGCGTTTGACCAAAATTATGTCGTATTCATTTGAAACGTGTATGACTTGCAAAGTTTTAAGTTACCAAGCTGTTTGACAACGAGTTTAAGTTTACAAAAGTTAATAAGTATAAATGAAATAACTTGCGACATAATTAAGTTGAAAATCACGATTTTTATAAATAGCGTAAGTATGTATACTTGACCCCAAGCAAGTAATTAAAGTGTGCGAAAGCATGTATCAAGTAGCCAAGTATGAACCTGAGAAACATATAGAAAACTGTCAATGAAAAACGTTGTTGAAATCATAGGTGTATTTGTAAACGTTTTTTTTTAACCACAAGATTTAGTATGAAGTTGATTATCCAAATCGTTTGCATTCCAAAGTTGTTGTACGTTCTCGAGCACCCAATTATCAAGACTTAACTGTTTTACAAACCCCGTTATCATAGTGTTAGAACCTACACTATACCCGAAAATATTTCATCCGCTAACGGTAGTGAACCGTCCGAATGAGGGCTAGTCAAGCCCATATGGATCGACACAACATAAGTTCACATTTACACCCTACAAGTGTAACTAATGATAATTGAATTGAGGCTTTTTGTTCTAACTCGATGTGGAATGTTTGTTTTGGTACTTGTGTTCAAAGCATAAAAGTATGATACGTATATGTTTCTCATCCCATGATTTAGAGAATAAAAGTTGTTGAAAAGATGGGACTATGATCTCACCTTGATTGCACAAGTATAAAGGTACTTCACAAAGTAACGTGTGCAAGAACGAATGTTAGTCTTGACCTAAACAAGTAGGTCGTATCAATAACGGTAAAACACGGTCGGTCAAAATTGTTCAATTAGTCATATGGCTCGTTACGACTCGATTATATAGCATGTGAATCAAGTTGTCAAGTTTCATGCAAGAATCAAGTATAAGGGAAAAGTCAACGAAAAATTCAACACGTTCGGGTCGGGTCTCGGACAATTTTTCTGAGCTAATTAATCATATATGAGCATGTTAGAACAAGTTACATGTTAATCGGAGGTGCGTAGCATAGTTAGAATTTAACGTGAAAAATGAAAATTGAACAACCCACAAACGCGGCAAACGCCGCGCCGCACCAAATGATGGCCGCGCCGCGCCAATGGGCATGAGCTGATTCCTGGGCTGTTTCAAGTGTTTAAGTCTCGAACCAAAATTCACCAATTCACAAATAACGAACCGTAAACATTCAAAACACGTATCTCATATTGTTGGAAAGGTAATTTAACGAGGAATACAACTAAACACATTTCATCAACCAAAACCAACATTTACGATAACCGAAATCTCGTCGAATGATCATTAAAAGTTCATCATTAAAGTTTCAAGTTTGTAAAACGCATTTCATGATTCGGGAACTTACTACACACATATAATATGCCGTTTCCTAGGTAATTACGCATACAATACAACTAAACACTTACCAACAATGTCTCATAGCATTCAAGGCATCAAAAGTTCATTTTAAATGTTATCAAACCCTAACCAAGAATCACGAATTCAACATTTATGTTAATGAAGTTTTTCCAAGTCAACCTACATACCGAAACGAAGCTAATGATACTAGTAATAACACTTTTAATACATGAGCTTTAAATTTAACAACATTAAATCACCCAAAACTCAAGATTAAACAAACCCTTTTTCAAGTTTATGCTAGTTTATGCAAAATAACAAGATCGAGCAAATAAATCACATATTCATGTTAGACTCGAGCCATAGACACTAACTAAAACAATTTTAAGTTTAAAGGTCTAATTTATGAAAATTGAGATTTTGAAAAGCTTACCCCAAGCTATGAAATTGGTACCAAATTGAAAAGGATGATGCAAGGATCACAAAAGTACAATTTGTTTTGATGCTAGCTTCCTTGAAATGATTTAGATAATGATATAGTGAATTGGGAGTTTGAGAGCAAAAAGTGGAAGTAGTAGAAAGAAGAAGAAGAAGTGGGAGGTGATGAATGAGTGGTGGTGGTGGGGTTTGACTAGTTGACCTAGTCAATTTGTAAGACCCGAAAAAGTTTCATACATATTGTATATATATCAAGCTGGCGACCATCAGAAACAGTTTTGGGTCGCTGCGCGGCTAGTTGGCCCGCGGCGCGGCTGGCATCTGACGAAAATTTCTGCTTTTTATTTAATTCAAGCATGGGGTATTTTGGTCTTTTTACATGAGGCCGGATTTAAGGCCACTAAAAGGTTGGTTGGAGCTTTTAGTTCACATCCACCAACCTTATCATCTCTCCCATTAAAGTTTTAGAGTGAGAAACATTTAAAGAGAGAGAAAGCTCAAATCTAAGAGGAAGAAGTTGCTTTCGGGCCAAAGTGCGTGTTTTAAAGTTGTTCATCTAATCACTAGCTACGTTGTGATTGTGGTGGTAAGCTCTAATTTTGATTTCCTTATTTTAATTTGCTTAAGGATTAGAGTTTTGGGTTAGTGATGAACATAAAACCCACTTGTTAGTGAATTGGGGGGTTTTGGGTAAGTTTGAGTCATGAGGACTTAAAGATGACTAACTTAGGGTTTTAAAATGTTAAATGTGTTTATGGGTCTTAAATGAGTAGTAGAAGCACTAGCACACTTCGTGGTTGAGTCTTTGGGTGTTACTCGGGTTGTGGGTGACCCAAATGGGTGTGTTGCCTTTGAAATGGGTCAAACGAATTTTTGATGACCTAAGTTGGTTGATGTGTGTGAAAATGTGATAATCTTGTGTTGAGAAGTGTTTTAAGACCATATTTGGCATGTGTTAGGGTTTTGGCAAAGTTGACCCAATTGTGGGGTTAAGGGTGCAAATGGGTCGAAATTGCACCATGAGTCAGAATGACCCTAGGATGGTAAGTGTCTTGGTTGACCAACTTGAGTTTGCATTTGATTATATGCATAATGTAATAGGTACGTTACATTGAAGGTTGCAAGCTCGGCTATCTTTCACGAAAGATTTTGGGGTGAGTGGAATATTTCTACGTGTATGTATATAGTGTATCTACTTGTGTGTTATGGCATGAACTAAGTCGCCGGTAGTGCTATAGCATGTGCGAATGTTCTATGATGTGAACCAAGTCACCGGTAGCATCATAGTATATGTATATATATTGTAGTGTGAACCACGTCGCCGGTAGCACTAAAGTAAAAATTGTCGGGGTGTGAACCAAGTCGCGGGTAGCACCCTAGTGTTGATAGTTAGAGTGTGAACCAAGTCGCCGGTAGCACTTTAATGTGAACCACGTCGCCGGTAGCACTAAAGTAAAAATTGTCGGGGTGTGAACCAAGTCGCGGGTAGCACCCTAGTGTTGATAGTTAGAGTGTGAACCAAGTCGCCGGTAGCACTTTAACACGAGTGTGACTCAAGTTGTGATGTGAACCATGTCACCGGTAGCATCACGATTAAAGCGTATGGTGTGAACCACGTCACCGGTAGCACCATGACGCGTATATGGTTAACCATGTAGTGGTGTATGTGTTGTAGAATAGCATAATTATATTGTGTCGATATATGCTATTTAGATATGCTAGTTGCGGTATCGAAGGTTGGTAGCTTTGTACTTGTGATGGTATGTGTGATGCCCCGTACAAAACCATCGTGTACGAATCATCAACAACGGGATCATTATAAGGTCAAACACTATATGCTATTTCAAAACTAGTTTGCATTCATGATAAAAGGTGACGTCATAACTAACGTCAAATGTTTTACATCAAAAGTATGCTTCAATGAACAGAAGCAAATGTAATAGTGTGTGACCCTTAGGTCGTTACGAATCATAGTTTCAAAAGTATTAAAGTTATGAATGCAGATAAACAGTTCATGCGGTGATAACTCTAGAGCAGCGGGTGTCTACAGCAAGACTAGTATACAGCAGAAGCAACCTTAAGCACCTGAGAAAAACATGCTTAAAAACGTCAACACAAAGGTTGGTGAGCTATAGTTTAAGTATAACAGTATGTAAGGTAGGCCACGAGATTTCAGTGCTATAAAGAGCGTTTCAAAACAGTATGATAAAGTATATGTTTAACCGTGGGCACTTGGTAACTAACTTAACGTTTATACCCCCTGAAAGTACACTTGGCAAGTACGTATGTATACAAAGTATTAAACACTCGTTAAATGCTAGTGCGACTAGCCCGAGTGGGGATGTCAAACCCTATGGATCCATATCTAAGATTCGCGTTCACCGGTTCAAAAACCAATGACTAAACGTTACCGAGCTAAAGGGAATGTTTATGCCGTTGTATAACCCACACATATATAAGTTTAAGTACTCGTGCCTAGTATGTAAAACGTAAAATGTGCATGTATTCTCAGTTCCCAAAATAGTTAAAGTAAAAAGGGATGCTATAACTCACAGTGGTAAAGTAGTGGTAAAGTTGAGTCGGGAAATAAGCAAGTACGTAGGTCCGAAAAGTCCTCAACCTAAGTCAAATAGTACTAAGTCAGTAAATCGTCTCAATAGGTTTAAATGTATGTAAATTAGGTCTTAAAGGTCATCATCATTCATCATCAAACAAAAGGTGTAAAGTAAGTTTCGTTCTAGAAAAGAGTTTAAAACAAAGGCTGAATTGGATCAGTCACCACGGCCTCTATACCTATTTAAATAAGGTGAGACCAGTGCCATGGCTCCGTATATGAGTCCTTTAGTTGTGGTAAAAATTCCAGAAGCAAAATCGTCTTCGTTTGACCGTGGCGACGGTCTAAGTGCGAGTAGGTCATAATTTTCAGCACAACGTTAAAAGGACATAGTGACGATCGGAGGGCCATAAATCCTAAACCGTAACTCGGATTACGATGGGTCCTAAATGAAAAGTTATCTACTCGAACAGAGATATCCGAAAACCATCTTTACAGTAGCCCAGGTCATACAGGTCAGACACAGAAACAGTAAAATAGTAGGTTCCGGGGTTTCTTGGTACTCGATGCTTATCACGGTTCTCATCCTTGATGCATATAACTTCAAGTGTATAACTCGTTGATATGTTTGCATCATCTTAACCAAGGTTTCACCATCAAAACACTTGTGTAAGTCTAAGACATGTAGCACAACTCAATTAAGTGTTGTATGTAATTTGATGAACCAAAGTTACATCAAAGTCTTAGATTTAACACATACATGAACTATAAAAGTAATATTGAACTACAAACTTGAAAGTAAACTAACTAATCAAGATCTTAAGATGTAGAACATAGTTCTTAGTGAGATCTTGAAGATCCAAGACCCAAAAGTCTTGATCTAAAGTTATTAAGTTAAATATAACACAAGTGTATGAAGTTATAACTAAAGAGTTACACTTCCATGTTCTTGAACTTTCAAGTTAACTTTTAGTTCCAAGAAGTATGAGATCAAGACTAACTTGTAATACTTGACCATTTAATAACAAACATGAATTTAAATGTACAAGAAATGAATATACAAGTAATAAGTTCATGGGTTTCATACTTTAAAGATTCAAGCCAAAGTCTTGATCTTTAGGAAGTAAACTTTCAAGTTTACAACATGAGCTTCAAGTATGACTTACAACAAATGAACTTACAATCTTTTGAAACAATAAATGTAGAACATAAACTAGGAAGTTTTGTTCTTGTATGTCTTGTAAGAACAAGTTGATATGAAGAATCAAACTAACAAGTTTGATTCATAATAACAAGTAAGCAACAACTACAAGTAAGTAAATAATAATCAAAGACAAGTAACAATAAACAAAAGATGATGATGATATGAGATGTATGTTTTGGTTTTAGCAAGAAAAAAGAAGAGAAATATTTGTTTCAAGTTACTTACAAGATGAGAGAAAAAGAGAGAAAATGAATTGCAAGTAGAAGTGTGAGTTTGAAATGAGAGAATTACAAGTGTGAAGTAATACAAAAGTGAAACAAAAAACTCTCCCCATGCTTGTGTAGGCCGACGGTATTGGGAGAAAAGAGGGGGATGGATTTGTTCACAAGTCCATGCATGTATTTGTCATAAAAGTTGGGTAATAAGAGAGCTTGCATGGGGATCATGGTGTAACTAAGTAGTAACAAGATTCTATAAGCATTAAGCTACTAGTTTCATCCTAAAGTGATACTTACATATGTAGATGGGCTAATAAGTCCATTAAAGAGGTAGGGTGGGCTTCTTAAGTCCATTATCACTAATAAAGGCCCAAGTTCAAGTAACTAACAAGTATATCCAATAAAAGCCCAAGTAATTAACTAATAACCTTAGTTAATTAAAATGATTAATAAAACTTAATCATGAATGTAAATAATATTCTAAAAATATTATTCGTGTAATGTACGTGTGTCATAAAGACGTTTCGAGCATTTAAAGTCAAGTATGATCAATCATGGTAACAAGTAAATGTAATAACATACATTCGTTAAATCACAAGTATTAATAATAACAATTATTAATAAATAAACGTTGGAAAAATCCAGGGTCGTTACAGTATGCTAATTTTATTGCTAGCATGTATGTGGTATGTGAGTAAGTGTTACAAATAGCTATATTATATATGTATGTGTATAAGTATTGCATTTACTAAGCGTTAGCTTACCCTCTCGTTGTTTACCTTTTTAGGCTCCGGCGTGGATAAGGGCAAAGGTATACGATTGGATTAGTGACTCTCGGGGGTTCTAGCTTTTGGAAGTTCGACCAAGATATGGGTAGTTTAAGTCCTAAACACCATGCTCGAAGTGTCGTTTGGTAGTTAAACCTTTTGTGGTCGAAACTCTTATTTTGATTGTGTAACGAGAAATTGACGCTCAGTGGTTAAATGTTTAATGGGAGTCTTAAAACATGTAAACTTTTCTTATTGATGTGGCGCAAAGCGTTTTGAAACGTTGGATCTTGCGTTAACGAAAAAAATTGGCACTTGTGTAAATTTTGCTAGTTGGAATCTGATACAGGGACTAGCCGTGCCGCGGCCCTTCTGGGCGCGCCGCGGGTTATAAAAGGATTTGGAGGTCGAGGGTTTTGAAAATCCTGACCCTCTGAGCTAGTGTTAGGCCGCGCCGCGGCTGGGCAGACCGCGCCGTGGGTTATGCCTGACAGGCCAGTTTGGCCTATATATATAAAAAAAATATTTTCGTGTCGATTTTTGAGTCGGGTCGTTACAAGTGGTATCAGATCATGGTCTAAGGGATTTAGGCGACTTGAGATAGGTGCCTAGACTTAGACTTTATTGTGTATGCACTTTATGCGGGACTTGTAGGAGACGGGTCAGACCGGGGATTGGATAGTGCTAGGGTTTATGTGAACTAACCTTGCGCTAATTGTTTTGTGTTGTGGTTAGCAATCATCAAGGGAGATAGACGTTGTACTAGCAAGTTAATGTGACGTGCTCGCGTAACAATGATTAGCTACCATTGTTACGGGTTCAAATCGTGTCAAACAAGCAATGTACGATGATTGTTGAGCAAGATGGGGTGGTGTGGCATGAATATACATACGTGTTATGTCCTTTCGTTTCATTGTCTAATCTCTTCCGTTTTATAGAATGAAGACGAGAAATGGACCCGATAACGAAAACGGAGGTACGAGCGAGGACTCCGAATTCGCGGCCAAAGTTGAGGCCATCCTTAAAAAGCAAAAGGCGGAATTTCTTGTGGACGTCCGAAAGGTCTTCCAAGATTCGGCTGACGAGCAAATAACTGATCTAATTGATGAATGAATGAAGGTCGCTATTGAAGAGGCACTTGATGCTAGAAATATTAATCCTCGGGTTGAAGGAGGTGACGGTAATGGTGGTTATGGAAGGTGGGACTTCCATTACAAAAATTTTAAGGATGCCCAACCTCCTATGTTTAATGGGGTGAGGGATCCATTAAAAAGCACTTGTTGGATTTCCCATATCGAGGGAGCTTTCCGTACCGCGGAATGTCCTCCAGAGAAGAAGGAAAGGTATGGTTCTAGCATGTTGCGTGAAGAGGCGAAGTTGTGGTGGGATGATAAAATCCAATTATATGGTGAAGAGCAATGCATGAGCTTGACGTGGGAGGAGTTTAAGAAGGAATTTTTCAAAGAATACCGAACTTCTTCCGACCTTGATAGAATCCGGGACGAGTTGCACAATTTGCGACAAGGATCAATGGATTTGGTTACTCTCAAGTCTACCTTCTTGGCAAAGACTCGTTTTTGTCCAGATTATGTTGGTGACGATCACAAGTTGATGAAGGATTTCTACCGTACCATGAATGATGAGTTGAAGGGTAAGATTAGTCGGGGAATGGCTAAGTCTTTTGAGGAGTTATTCGAATTAGCTCGGGGTTTCGAACCGGAAGTTCTAAGGAAAAGTGATTTCTCTTTTTCTAAAAGAAAGTTTGAAAGTTCAAGTCATTCGAACTTTTCCAACAAGAAAAACAAGAAAGGTTCCGAAAGTGTTAATAGTGTGAAGAAGGGGGCGTCCGGTGTGACGACCCGGAAATTTCTGATCAAATTTAAACTTAATCTGTAAATGATTTCGACACGATAAGCAAAGTCTGTAATATTGAGTCTCAAAATTTTCGAACTGTTTTCACAAATTCAATTACCCTTTGACTATTCCCGACGATTCACGGACTGTTGTGTGTAAATAAATATGTAAATATATATACATATATTAATATAAGTATATATAACATTTTGAATTAATAAAATACACTTTAATTAAACTAAAATTTAAAAATGTAAAAAGGTTATTATTAAAAAGTATATATATATATATATATATATATATATATATATATATATATATATATATATATATATATATATGATTACTATATGAAAGATATAAACACTATGTGTTAAATATCTATTTCTATTATGAAATAATATAATATAGTAAATAGATATATAATAATATATATAAAAACACTTTTACATGTAAACACAAGGATATAACAATATATATACGTATGTATATATGTGTGTATATATATATATATATATATATATATATATATATATATATATATATATATATATATATATATATATATATATATAATGTGTAAATATTAAATATTCAATGAATGTCATCACATAATATATTATGTAAGTATTAAATATTACATAAATTAATAAATTTTATATTAATATATTAAATGTGGTTAAAAGATAAAAATATGGTTATTATATTAATATTTTCGTTTTTACTTTCATTATTATCATTAAAAATAAATAGTATTATGAATATCATTATTATTATATAATATATAGATATAAAATTTATACATTTAAATTGTTATCTTATTATTAATATCACTAATAGTATTATTATCATTATTAAAATCATTATTATTATAACTAATAGAAAAATGTTTAATTTTTATTATGACTATTATTATTATTACTAAAAATTATTATCTAAAAAATTATTATTATCATTATTCTTAATATTTTTATCATTTTTATTTTATTAGTGGAATCATTAATTATATTTATCAAGGATATTGTTATTATTTCTATTATTATTGTTATTATTATTTTTATTATTATTAATATAATAATTAAGTATTAATATTAATTAAAGATATATTAAAAATCAATATCAAGGTACGAATCTGTTACCTATCAAAATCGAACTTTTTCAATTGTGATTTACTGTTTGCAAATCAATAAGAATCGATCTCAATACACAAGATAACAAGAATTAGTTTCAAATCAACATCACATACAACTTTTATTTATTTTTTTATATTTTTCTTCTGTACTAAACGATTCCTTGTGTCGACCTTCAATTGCTATAATACGAGCATTGTTATCTGTCCACTTCAATTCTTCACTAAACAGTAACCTGGATCAATTAAATATGCAACACTCATTATATCAGTAAAAAAAAGAAAAAGAAACTGATTCGTTTCCCTCTGTTCTTAACCCATTTTACCAAAACTCAAATTCGATTTCTATTTCAAAAACTATTAATATAGTGTTGTTAGGAAGCTTGTAGATAAACTACTTGCAAAGTTTCATTTAATAATTTACAAAAACAAGAATGAATTTCGAGGTCAAAGGTTTAAATTCAAAAAGTCAAAACGTTTGTTCATCATAAAATTCGGATTCGTGTTAAAGTTTATGGTTCAATTGATTGTCCAGAAAGATTCTAGGGAAGTATTAAAACATATTTTGTGTAGGAATCGTGAACTGAAAACATCTAGAATTTAAAATCAAGGTTTGAGTTCCAAAAATATATATATATTTTTTTCGTGATGGTTTTAGTCACAGCTTCTTCAAGCTATTTATTTTTTTTCTTCTTTTAATCTTGTCTGTTAATTACATATAGGTCGTTTCTATTTATGTTTGAAAGATAAATCAAACTTTAATTAAAGTTAGGATTGATCTCCACTGGTCGATCTACTCTGGGAAAAAGGGAGAAGAAGGAGAACAGTTTATCACGGGTTATATATTTTTAGTTTGAGTTATAAAATAGAATATGGGCAATAGCCCAACGGTTAAGGGAATTTGTAACAAGCGGGAGGTTGCGGGTTCAAGCCCGGCTTTGGGCAGTTTTCTTTGTAAATGGCTTTTCAAAGGTAGTTGCTATTTTTATTAAATTTTTATAATTATTAGTATTATTAATATTATTTATTATTATTATTATTATTATTAATATTATTATTATTATTATTATTATTATTATTATTATTATTATTATTATTATTATTATTATTATTATTATTATTATTATTATTATTATTATTATTATTATTATTATTATTATTATGATTGTTATTGTTGTTGTTATGTATTATTAATTATTGTTATTAATTCATGTATTATTGTTATTATTATTATTATTAGCATTATTATTTAGAAATTATTTGTAATAACATTATTATTATATTAAGTATTATTATTATTGTTAATATTATTGTTAATATTAGTTATTATTATCATCATCATTATTACTAATGAAAGTTATCATTTATTATTACTAACAAAACTAAAAATTACAATTATGACTACTATTATTATCCTTGTCACTAGTATTATTATTAAGTAATAATATAATTAATATTATCATTTGTATTGTTATAAGTAATATTAATATCATTAATCGTACGATTTTAGTATTACTATAAATATTATGATTATGATTAACATTGGTAATATTATTATAAAAATGATACGATTTATTAGTACTCTCATAAATATTAGTATTATTATCATTATATATATATAATAGAACTATTATTATTAAAATAAATATATTATTAACGTTATTATCATTATTTTTATCTTTACATATATTAACTTAGTATAATTAGAACTACGGTTCTGATAAACAAATGATATATATATATACATAAATATATTTAACACATACAACATAACAAAGTATTTTTTTTACATATATAAAACGAATATATGAAACCTAAATATATTATTAATATAAAAATGATATAATTAATAAGTATATATATATATATAAACTTATTCGATTACGATTATGAGTATTGATAAATATACAAATGATATAGGTTCGTGAATCCGAGGTCAACCCTACACTTGTTCAATATAGTCATATGTATTTTTACTACAAAATACAGTACGGTGAGTTCATTTGATTCCTTTTTACTCTTTACATTTTTGCGACTGAGAATACATGCACTGTTTTTATAACTATTTCCTAAATGCTTTTGAGATGTATTTTTGAACTGAGAATACATGAACTGCTTTTATAAATGATTGACGAAATAGACACAAATATTCAAAACTACATTCTATGATAGAATTATTTGGATTCAAAGGTTCGATTTAGTAGTTAACGGAGAGATGATTTTGCATTGCGTACGCATTAGCTCCCGTTTTAACTACCATCGGCGGGATGATTTTGCATTGCACGCACGTACTAGCCCCCGATGTATTGTATTGTATTTTATTGTATTATAGTCGACTTTATAGTTGGTAACGGAGGGATGATTTTGCATTGCGTACGCATTAGCCCCCGTTTCAGCTACCCTCGGAGGGATGATTTTGCATTGCGTACGCATTAGCCCCCGTTGTAAGAATTATACTGTATTAACTACCACGGTGAGATGATTTTGTCATTGCACTACGCATTAGCTACCATTGGTGAGTTGTTTGAAAGATTTCGGTCTTCTTCATATGAATGATTTTACAGCAGGAATAGACCTGCACAGATTGTTTTCTAAATATGAGTATCCTGTGGTCTATTATATTATTGAAAATGATTGATTATGAAAAACTAATGAACTCACCAACCTTTTGGTTGACACTTTAAAGCATGTTTATTCTCAGGTATGAAAGAAATCTTCCGCTGTGCATTAGCTCATTTTAAGGACATTACTTGGAGTCATTCATAGCATATTTTGAAAGACGTTGCATTCGAGTCATTGAGTTCATCAAGATTATTATTAAGTCAATTATAGATGGGTATATTATGAAATGGTATGCATGCCGTCAACTTTCATTGTAATGAAAGTTTGTCTTCTAAAAACGAATGCAATGTTTGTAAAATGTATCATATAGAGGTCAAAAACCTCGCGATGAAATCAACTATTATGAATCGTTTATAATATATGAACGGGGCATTTCAGTTGGTATCAGAGCGGTAGTCTTAGCGAACCAGGTCTTGCATTAGTGTGTCTAACTGATAGTTGTTAAGATGCATTAGTGAGTCTGGAGTTTGACCATGTCTGCATGTTAAAAGTTTTGCTTATCATTTCATGTCGAAAATTACCTGCTTATCATCCTTAGGAAATTACCGTCTTATCATTCATAGTCTAGACACATTTTACTGCATTGACTGCATGAATAGTGTATAGACAAATTCATATCTTAGCGTATATGCTAATCCATACCTTAGCGTATTTGTTACTATAGACTTTATCTGACACGTTTCCTTAATTCCCTCCATAATTTACGGGATCTTCTGTACTATGTATAGGTATTCTATGTAATTAGAATATCATCCGATATTCAAAAATTATTTTTTATCGAAAAATTCTTTACTCAATCGTACGAAATGGAACTCGCCACTAGTTCAAGCTTCTCGGCTTCCGATAACCATTCCAATATGAACTTCCACTCGAGCTCCGAAAGCAGTGTGACCAGAATGGACCAACCGATTAGCCATCATCTATTCTGGATGAGTTGGGGCTGGGTTCGTAGCCTACTTTGTCATTGGAGACAAGAAGAAAGCGATCCCTTTCATCCACCTTATTGCCCTCTTGGCAAAGAACCTGAAGCACTTACCGGCGAACCTATTCGAAATACCATTTTCTTTCTCATTTACAGAGTATCTTGTCATGATTATATACCATCTCGAATTCTAGATCTTATTCGTCCGCTCGTTCTGACCGACAATCATCAACGAACTTCACACTCGAGTAATCAATTTGGAGAATATGGTGCAAAATTTACCAGCTTCAGTAACATCACTAGCACCAACAGTACCATCAGTAACAGCACCAGTACAATCAACAATCCATGCCTCAACATCTCATTTTGTACCTTGAGTATAATCATCATTCTACGTGACGTTCTACATTATTTATCGTCGTTCGACATGATGATTATGTAATCTCTAATGTTTTAGAGATTATGTACTCTAATTCTAACCGAAAAGCAAATGAGTTTAATGTTATATTAACTCATTAAATCTATAATTACATCTGAAGAAAATATATATGTATATATGTTTTCATAAAGATTGTAATTAAAAATTCTTTTGTACAAATTGTTAATGGTGAAAATATTTTAACTGGTAGGTAATACCCGAGGAATATTTAGATTTCACATTAATAAATTACACTGTACATTATTCGAAGCTGATTCAACAGTCATTCACTATTCTACTTATAACCACCGATATACGTATTCGTTCACCGTAGAATAACTATTTTCATCCAATTTCATATTTGGATTTTGTTTTACCAGAATCCAACAAGTGGCATAATGAAGAAAACATTGGACAAAATAAAATTGTTAGAAACAAACAAATTAACTATGAGAAATTTTGTTAAGAATCCACGCTAACTGTTCCTAGCTAACTGATTACATTTTATTTATCACAATTTAATTATCGCAATTTATATTCTCGCAATTTTATTTATCGTCATTTAATTTTTGTTATTTATTTTACGCACTTTAAATATCGAGACACGTATACAAGGTTTTGACATATCATATCGACGCATATATATATATATATATATATATATATATATATATATATATATATATATATATATATATATATATATATATATATATATATATATATATTATTTGTAATAACCATCGACACTCTATATGCAGTAATGCTTGAGTTAGCTATACAGGGTTGAGGTTAATTCTATAATAATATATATACTTTGAGTTGTGATCGAGTCTGAGACATGTACACGGGTCACGATACGTATTAATTAATTCGAATATTATAAACTATATATGAATTATTGAATAAGTAAATGTGGACTGCTAACTGTGGACTACCGATATTGGACAATTAAAATGAATTAAAATATTGATTATAACATATGAAACTAAACAATTCTTCAAGTTTGCCACTTGATTTCATCTTAAACCTCATTTGTATCTTGACGATTCCAATCTGCGTTCATCCTTTCATGATTCTTGAAAAACACCTCAATCGAGAGGATGAACCAACCGCATTTCCTCTACAGAAGAAAAGATTGATGCATATAGTTATGCACCTGAAAAACTCTCGGAACCTGAGTAAACATTTAACACATATCTGTGCTAGCTCCTTTGGCGTTGTTATTACCAAAAATAACTTTACAATCCCTCTTCAAATTTGACAATTTTGTCACAGCTCCAGCAAATCAACTTCGACTTTCATTCGGATTAGTCTTATTATAATCTCGATGTATAAGTTTGCCTTTCTTCATCGTTACAGGAGAACCATTTATATTCCACCACATTAGCAGTAAACTTACCAGCAACTTCATTGATCTTTGACTTTCCGAAAAATCATTATCTTTATCGAAACTCTAACATGTACTCATCCGTATCTTATAGTAAGAATTGCCATACCAAATACTAAGAATCAACAATCAGTATTTTGAAATCTCGCAGCATGCCTACATCAACAGTTATATGTATACATATAACATTTATCTCTTAGAATTATGATCTTCCATTCTGAAATTCTGAAAAGCACCCAGTCTGTGAATCAATTTTCTGAGTACTAAAAGAACTGATAAAGCAGCAAAAACTATAGATGACTTTAACAGTCAAAAGTTCGATGATAAAAAAGGATACGTTGGAAAAGCTCAGAAATGTTGAAATTGAAAAATGGATTGAGCAAACCATGAAGGAGACTCTGAACAAATCACAAGGTCTAAACTTGTACATAAAGAATCTTGATGATTCTGTATCTGATGAAATCTTTAGCGACACCTTGCTTCTGAATCTAAACCCTTACGAATAAATCTTCTTCACCATTCTTCGATATTAGAAATTCCAAGATATCATCGTATCTTTCATTATAAATATCCTCCATATTTTTGAAGATATTTTCATAACTATTCTTACCTGAAATCATTAATCTCTTTGTGCTATCAGTGTTACATCATATAAGAAACTGTTAGTTTCTATATTCTGTAAACTTTCGAGTTTAAACTACGAATGTTTTTGAAGTAGTGTTGGAAATTGATGCATGAGTTAGTATAATATAATGACACTTGATCAACGTGATTATATTACAGTAAGTCATGCTGAGTTTCTAATGGAACGTGATGATTCACAGATTATAACATCATCATGTGCCATGGTACACGACTCTTACATTCTACCTCATCTTCAAACATATCAAGAACATATTTTCTTGATAAGTCCTATCTTTTCACTTGAATTCTGGTAATTTGACAAGTCAGATTGTGCTATTACCAGTTCTCTTTTAGAACGTTAGTCATGTTCATTCAAAATTTCATACCTACAAATTTTGGACCATTCTTGCTTTACTTAAAGTCGGTAAGAGAAAACAAAAGGATGGAACTCCAAATTATAAAGGAAATGAAGAGAGTGGATTTATAGTGAAATATCAGGCGTAGTAATCAGGACAGATCATCGCATTTAATTAAAGAGGTCATAATTTTCTTAAATCTCGAAGAATTAGATCTTATAGATTCCCAAGATTTTCTTTAAATCCCTTAAATTCAGGAAAATCAATCGTGACTACGTCACCTGTTAAGTCGAACCTGTATTTATTCATTTCACTCCTTTGTGATAGCTTCACGTATACACTTCGCGTAATCGAATTGTTTTATCAATATTACTTAATGATGATAAAACTCTAATTATCAACTCATATTCGTCATAAAAACATTTTCATTGTTAACTATGACGACCTCAATCAAATTTCGTGACGAAATTTATTTAACGGGTAGGTACTGTGACGACCCGGAAATTTCCGATCAAATTTAAACTTAATCTGTAAATGATTCCGACACGATAAGCACTGTAATATTGAGTCTCAAAATTTTCAAACTATTTTCACAAATTCAATTACCCTTTGACTATTCCCGACGATTCACGGACTGTTGTGTGTAAATAAATATGTAAATATATATACATATATTAATATAAGTATATATAACATTTCGAATTAATAAAATACACTTTAATTAAACTGAAATTTAAAAATGTAAAAAGGTTATTATTAAAAAGAATCTATATATATGATTACTATATGAAAGATATAAACACTATGTGTTAAATATCTATTTCTATTATGAAATAATATAATATAGTAAATAGATATATAATAATATATATAAAAACACTTTTACATGTAAACACAAGGATATATATATATATATATATATATATATATATATATATATATATATATATATATATATATATATATATATATATATATATATATATATATATATATATATATATATATATGTATGTATATATATATATAATGTGTAAATATTAAATATTCAATGAATGTCATCACATAATATATTATGTAATTATTAAATATTACATAAATTAATAAATTGTATATTAATATATTAAATGTGGTTACAAGATAAAAATATGGTTATTATATTAATATTTTCATTTTTACTTTCATTATTATCATTAAAAATAAATAGTATTATGAATATCATTATTATTATATAATATATAGATATAAAATTTATGCATTTAAATTTTTATCTTATTATTAATATCACTAATAGTATTGTAATCATTATTAAACTCATTATTTTTATAACTAATAGAAAATTGTTTAATTTTTATTATGACTATTATTATTATTACTAAAAATTATTATCTAAAATTATTATTATCATTATTCTTAATATTTTTATCATTTTTATTTTATTATTGGAATCATTAATTATATTTATCAAGGATATTGTTATTATTTCTATTATTATTGTTATTAGTAATTTTATTATTAATATAATAATTAAGTATTAATATTAATTAAAGATATATTAAAAATCAATATCAAGGTACGAATCTGTTACCTATCAAAATCGAACTTTTTCAATTGTGGTTTCCTGTTTGCAAATCAATAAGAATCGATCTCAATACACAAGATAACAAGAATTAGTTTCAAATCAACATCACATACAAATTTTATTTATTTTTTTATATTTTTCTTCTGTACTAAACGATTCCTTGTGTCGACCTTCAATTGCTATAATACGAGCATTGTTATCTGTCCACTTCAATTCTTCACTAAACAGCAACCTGGATCAATTAAATATGCAACACTCATTATATCAGTAAAAAAAAAAAGAAACTGATTCGTTTCCCTCTATTCTTAACCCATTTTACCAAAACTCAAATTCGATTTCTATTTCAAAAACTATTAATGTAGTGTTGTTAGGAAGCTTGTAGATAAACTACCTGCAAAGTTTTATTTAACAATTTACAAAAACAAGAATGAATTTCGAGGTCAAAGGTTTGAATTTAAAAAGTCAAAACGTTTGTTCATCATAAAATTCGGATTCGTGTTAAAGTTTCTGGTTCAATTGATTGTCCAGAAAGATTCTAGGGAAGTATTAAAACATATTTCGTGTAGGAATCGTGAACTGAAAACATCTAGAATTTAAAATCAAGATTTGAGTTCCAAAAATATATATATATTTTTTTTCGCGATGGTTATAGTCACAGCTTCTTCAAGCTATTTATTTTTTTTAATCGTGTTTGTTAATTACATATAGGTCATTTCTATTTATGTTTTAAAGATAAATCAAACTTTAATTAAAGTTAGGATTAATCTCTACTGGTCGATCTACTCTGGGAAAAGGGGAGAAGAAGGAGAACAGTTTATCACGGGTTATATATTTTTAGTTTGAGTTATAAAACAGAATATGGGCAATAGCCCAACGGTTAAGGGAATTTGTAACAAGCGAGAGGTCGCGGTTTCGAGCCCTGCTTTGGGCAGTTTTCTTTGTAAATGGCTTTTCAAAGGTAGTTGCTGTTTTTATTAAATTTTTATTATTATTAGTATTATTAATATTATTAATATTATTATTATTATTATTATTATTATTATTATTATTATTATTATTATTATTATTATTATTATTATTATTATTATAATTATTATTATTATTATTATTATTATTATTATTATTATTATTATTATTATTATTATTATTATTATTATTATTATTATTATTATGATTGTTATTGTTGTTGTTATGTATTATTAATTATTGTTATTAATTCAAGTATTATTGTTATTATTATTATTATTAGCATTATTATTTAGAAATTATTTTTAATAACATTATTATTATATTAAGTATTATTATTATTGTTAATATTATTGTTAATATTAGTTATTATTATTATTATCATTATTACTAATGAAAGTTATTATTTATTATTACTAACACAACTAAAAATTACAATTATGACTACTATTATTATCCTTGTCACTAGTATTATTATTAAGTAATAATATAATTAATATTATCATATTTATTGTTATAAGTAATATTAATATCATTAATCGTACGATTTTAGTATTACTATAAATATTATGATTATGATTAACATTGGTAATATTATTATAAAAATGATACGATTTATTAGTACTCTCATAAATATTAGTATTATTATCATTATATATATATAATAGAACTATTATTATTAAAATAAATATATTATTAACGTTATTATCATTATTTTTATCTTTACATATATTAACTTAGTATAATTAGAACTACGGTTCTGATAAACAAATGATATATATATACATAAATATATTTAACACATACAACATAACAAAGTATTTTTTTTACATATATAAAACGAATATATGAAACCTAAATATATTATTAATATAAAAATGATATAATTAATAAGTATATATATATATAAACTTATTCGATTACGATTATGAGTATTGATAAATATACAAATGATATAGGTTCGTGAATCCGAGGTCAACCCTACACTTGTTCAATATAGTCATATGTATTTTTGCTACAAAATACAGTACGGTGAGTTCATTTGATTCCCTTTTACTCTTTACATTTTTGGGACTGAGAATATATGCGATGTTTTTATAACTGTTTCCTAAATGCTTTTGAGATTTATTTTTGAACTGAGAATACATGAACTGCTTTTATAAATGATTGTCGAAATAGACACAAATATTCAAAACTACATTCTATGATAGAATTATTTGGATTCAGAGGTTCGATTTAGTAGTTAACGGAGAGATGATTTTGCATTGCTTACGCATTAGCTCCCGTTTTAACTACCATCGGCGGGATGATTTTGCATTGCACGCACGCACTAGCCCCCAATGTATTGTATTGTATTGTATTGTAGTCGACTTTGTAGTTGGTAACGAAGGGATGCTTTTGCATTGCGTACGCATTAGCCCCCGTTTCAGCTACCCTCGAAGGGATGATTTTGCATTGCGTACGTATTAGCCCCCGTTGTAAGAATTATATTGTATTAACTACCCCAGTGAGATGATTTTGTCATTGCACTACGCATTAGCTACCATTGGTGAGTTGTTTGAAAGGTTCCGGTCTTCTTTATATGAATGATTTTACAGTAGGAATAGACCTGCATAGATTGTTTTCTAAATATGAGTATCTTGTGGTCTATTATATTATTGAAAATGATTGATTATGAAAAACTAATGAACTCACCAACCTTTTGGTTGACACTTTAAAGCATGTTTATTCTCAGGTATGAAAGAAATCTTTCGCTGTGCATTAGCACATTTTAAGGACATTACTTGGAGTCATTCATAGCATATTTCGAAAGACGTTGTATTCGAGTCATTGAGTTTATCAAGATTATTATTAAGTTAATTATAGATGGGTATATTATGAAATGGTATGCATGTCGTCAACTTTCATTGTAATGAAAGTTTGTCTTTTAAAAACGAATGCAATGTTTGTAAAATGTATCATATAGAGGTCAGATACCTCACGATGAAATCAACTATTATGAATCGTTTATAATGTATATGAACGGGGCATTTCATCCGGGGGCGAAACTATTTGATGATTAATGACGAAGCCAAGCAATCCAACGAAGTTGTCTCAGGTACTTTCATGGTTAACTCTAATCCGGCAGGGATTCTATTTGATAGCGGTGCAAATTTGTCGTTTGTGTCTCCAAAATTTGTGCCTAAACTTAATAAACTGTTAGCTAAGTTAAGTCGTCCGGTAAAAGTCGAAATAGCGGATGGCAAGACGGTGCTAGTGGTTGATGTGTGTAAAAATTTTAATGTTGTATTTGGTGCCGAAAACTTTAAAATTGATCTCATCCTGATGACTTTGGGTGATTTTGATATCGTTGTTGGTATGGATTGGCTCGATCATAATAGAGCCGATATTGCATGCCATGAAAAATCTATTCGTGTGAAGACCCAAAGTGGGGGAGAGTTAATTATTCATGGCGATAAGCGAAGAAGACTTGTGCCGATATGCACTTTTTCACGGGCACGTCGTTTCCTTGTCAGTGGTGGCATGGCTTTTCTTGCCCATGTTATTGATACTCGTGATGAGCCACCACCCATTCATGAAATTCCAGTGGTAAGCGAGTTTGAAGACGTTTTTCCGCATGAGTTACCGGGTGTTCCGGCGGAAAGACAAGTAGAATTTCGCATTGAGTTGGTTCCGGGGGCTACCCCCATTGCTAAAACTCCTTATCGTTTAGCGCCGACGTAAATGTAAGAGTTGTTAAATCAAACCCAAGAGTTGCTTGAAAAGGGTTTTATTCGACCGAGTGCTTCACCATGGGGCGCTCCGGTTTTATTCGTGAAGAAGAAGGATGGTAGTATGCGGATGTGCATCGATTATAGGGAGTTGAACAAAGTGACGATGAAGAATCGTTATCCATTGGATCGGATTGATGATTTGTTTGACCAACTCCAAGGTGCGACGTATTTCTCTGAGATTGACCTACGGTCCAGCTATCACCAAATGCGGGTTCGTGAGGAAGATATTGAGAAAACGGCTTTTCAAACATGTTATGGGCATTTTGAATTTGTGGTGATGCCTTTTGGTCTTACGAATGCACCGGCGGCATTCATGGATCTTATGAACCGAGTGTGCCAACCTATGTTGGACAAGTCAGTAATAGTGTTCATTGATGACATACTCGTCTATTCGAAGAGTATGAAGGAACATGAACATCATTTGCGTGGTGTGTTGAAGACGTTGCGGAAGGAGAAGTTGTATGCTAAATTCCCCAAATGTGAATTTTGGCTAAGGGAAGTTCAATTCCTTGGCTACATTGTGAACAAAGATGGTATTCAAGTAGATCCGGGGAAGATAGAGACGGTGAAGAGTTGGGGGCGACCGAATACGCCTACGGAAATCCGAAGTTTTCTCGGATTGGCCGGTTATTATCGTCGGTTTATCCAAGACTTTTCCAAGATCGCTTCTTCGTTGACGAAATTGACGAGGAAGAACGTGAGATTCAATTGGGAAAATGAGCAAGAGATTGCTTTTCAACTGTTAAAAGAGAAATTGTGTCAAGCTCCGGTGTTAGTGTTGCCAGAAGGTGTGGAAGACATGACGGTTTATTATGATGCTTCTCTAAATGGGCTTGGGTGTGTTCTAATGCAAAGAGGTAAAATCATCGCTTATGCCTCTCGATAATTAAAGGAACACGAAACTAGATATCCGACTCATGACCTTGAGTTGGCGGCGGTTGTGCATGCGTTGAAAATTTGGCGTCATTACTTGTATGGTGTCAAGTGTACGATTTATTCGGATCACAAGAGTTTGAAACATCTCTTTAACCAACGAGATTTGAATTATCGTCAATGTAGGTAGATGGACGTGGTAAAGGATTACGATTGTGAAATACTCTATCATCCGGGTATGGTGAATGTGGTTGCGGATGCATTGAGTCGAAAGAGTCATCACCCTGCGTTACGATTGGGATTGTTACGTATGATTATTACTAACGATTTTCTTGAAAAACTTGGTGTGATTCAAATAGAAGCTTACGTTCACAACAAACATAATGAACGGATTGTGGGGCAAACGAAGTTTATTACTTTAGGCCCGCTGGGTTTGTTGTCCTTTCAAGGGAGAGTGTGGGTGCCTAAGATGGGGGATTATCGACGAGTGCTACTTGATGAAGCACATAAGTCAAAGTATTCCATTCATCCGGGCGCGACGAAAATGTATCTTGATTTAAGGAAAGAGTATTGGTGGTCGGGCATGAAACGTGATGTTGTTAAGTATGTTGAACTATGCGTCACGTGTTTGCAAGTTAAAGCCGAACACCAAAAGCTGTATGGTAAGTTACAACCGTTAGAAATCCCGAAGTGGAAATGGGAGCACGTTACTGTAACATCCCGCGTTTTTTTCCGTTAAATTTAACTTTAACACCGTCTTTTTTTTTTTAAAACATAATCTTTCGTATCTAAATTAATAGTTTCCGTGAGTAACGTTCATTATATTCCCGCTATTTAATTTTGACATCACCCGTTTACTCGAGCGTTTTAAAAATATTCGTTTGGTTAATTCCCGCACCCGATTTGAAACTCGAGGGACTAAAATTGACACGGGGCAAACTAGTTGACTAGGTCAACTAGTCCACCCCAATCACCACCATTCAATCCCTCCATCTCTCTCTCTTTCTCTCTAGCAAGAACACACACAAACCCCAACTTCATAGAATCATCATCTAAATTCGGGATTGGAAGCAAACTTCAAAACAAATTACATATTCGTGATCCTCTCTTCATCCTCTTCGATTTGGTACCAACTTCATCTCTTTTGGGTAACAATTCTAAAACTCTAGATTTCTCTAAATTCGTGTTTTTGACTTGAAATTGTGTTAGTTAGTGTCTATGGCTCGTGTATAACATGAATATATGATTTGTATGTTCGATCTTGATGTTTTGGTGTAACTAGCTTGAAAATGAAAAGTGTATGCTTAATCTTTGATTTTGGATGATGAAATGTGTTTAGATGTTAATGTTTGTGTGTTCAAAGTGTTAGTTACTTCAATAGCTTCGTTTTGGTGTGTTGATTGACATGAAAACCTTACATTAACATGATTAGTGATTTTGAGGTTTGGTTAGGGTTTGACAACTCTTAAAACGAACTTTCGACGAGATTTTTGTTGTCTAAAATGATAAATTTGATTTAGTAAATGTATCTAGTTGTATTCCTTGTCGAAAGAGCTTTCCGGTGATATAAAATACATGTCTTGATTGTTTGCGGATCATAAACTAGGATTGATTGAAGTTTGGCTCGTGCCTTGTGTTTTCTGCAAACAGGACCTGTAAGCCTCTTGGGACTCCGTCCCAACCTCCTAGACGCCGTCCCACCTTTTAAACCTAGACGCCGTCTAGGATATCAGGACGCCGTCCCACCCTTCAATGTGGGACGCCGTCTAGCCATTTGGGACGCCGTCCCATTGTACTAAAACTGGCTGTTTTGCTTGGTCATTTGACGTAAAATGTTTGATATGCTACGGACCTCCGATTAACATGAAACTTGGCCAACATGCTCATATACGATTATATAACTTAGAAAAATTGTCGGATACCCGACCCGACATCGTTGACTTTGACCAAGTTTGACTTTTAGCCAAACTTAACCAAACTTTTATACAATCATTCTAACATGCTTTTATACTTGTTTCTTGTATGAAACTTGACAACGTGATTCACATGCTATACTTAATCGAGTCGTAACGAGCCATAGGACTAATTGAACACATTTCACCCGACCTTGTGTCGTAACCGGTTAATTGATATAACTTACTTGTTTAGGTCAAGGCTAAGCAACTTTCATGCACACGTTTACTTGTTGAAGTACATTTATACTCGTGCACTCGAGGTGAGATCATAGTCCCACCTTTTCAACAACTTTTTATACTTTTAAATTGTGGGCTGAGAAACATATACTTTGTTACATTTTGTGCTACTTACTTTTATACTTTGAACACAAGTACAAGGAAAACAAACATTCCACAGCGAGTTAGAACAAAAATCCTCAATTCGATTATCATTAGTTACACTTGCAGGGTGTAAGCGAGAATTTATATTGTGTGGCCATACGGGTTTGACAAACCCTCATTCGGACGGTTCGCTACCGTTATGCGGATGAAATATATTTTTGAGAAACAGTGTATGTTCTAACACTATTGTGATGGGGTTCTATGGAAGGAAACGTTAAGTCTTGATAATTGGGTGCTCGCGAACAATACTTTTGGAATGCAAACGATTTTGATAATCAACTATGGGAATACTAAATCTTGTGGTTCAAAAACAACGTTTACAAATACATCTATGATTTCACCAACGTTTTTCGTTGACAGTTTTCTATATGTTTCTCAGGTTCATACTTGGCTATTTGACACATGCTTCCGCGTACACTCATACTTGCTTGGAGTCGAGCATACATACATACATACGCTAGGGATAGCACTTTTGGATTCAAACTTTTGTTTACATACTTACGCTATTTATAGCAACTGTGTTTTTAAACTAATTATGTCGCAAGTTATTTCATTTATACTTTATGACTTTTGTAAACTTAGACTTGTTGTCGAACGGTTTTGTAAACTAAACTTGCAAGTCTTGTACCTTTCAAATGAATGCGACATAATTTTGGTCAAACGAGTCTCATATAGGGACTACGACCACGCAACGGGACCTAAGTTAACGGCGCCGTCAATAACGGTTTTGGTCGGGTCGTTACAAGTGGTATCAGAGCGTTGGTTGAAGGGAACTAGGACGTGCATTAGTGTGTCTAACAGAGTCGTTAGGACGCATTAGTGAGTCTAGACTACAACCGGATAGTTAGCCATTGCATTCTGACATACATTTGCTATAGATAGCACTTACTTGACTACTTGTGCATTATACTTGAATCATTCTTAGGAAAACTTTTTAATGGTACCCAACCTTCATCATACGAACTCGTATTCCGCCACTTTTTGGTAACACACGTAAATTCATGATTCATACACGTATGGAAGACGACGACTTCATTAGTCACACTTGTTCGGGAACTCTGTCTCCCGGATTGTTATTTGCCACCGTTTCAACTTACTATCGGTTTCCCCACTGGTGTTTCTTACTATCTACTTTTTGGTGTTACTACCATCACTACTCTAGATGAGTATCGTCATCACTGTTTATCGCTACGGTTGCGTACTACTCGTTATCATGACTCGTTACTCTTTTCGTACCTAAATACATTATTGTTTGAATCGAACCGATTTGACGTGAACAATCATTTATACACTTCCCACGGGGAAACGCTTCTTTAGAGTTGTAGAAATTCTTTCGATATAATATGAGTCACGTTTGAGACGTCGTTACATTTTGTTCATTTTAGATTTTCGCGATTACACGAACTTGAATCTATAGAGTGATGTGGGAATGGAGGTATGAGTTAGCGTAATATAACGACACTCGATCAACGTGGTTATATTACGGTAAGACATACCAAAGTTCTAATGACACGTGATGGTGGTTAGACTCGATCAACCTAAACACCACCATGTGCCATGTACATGACTTCATCCTTTCAGGTTTGGACATCCGAAAACTCCGAGAATATTTATAACAACCATACCGGGGACACACCTTCAATTATTGTCAAATTATATTTATGCTTCCGAATGAATTACCGATTCCATTCGATTTCAACCGTATGTCACACGGGTATACTAGCTCGTCCTCGCGCAGTCTTATTGACTAACTACAATTTACTCGTTATGCTCACATCGGGGCGGGAACTTCTTTTGCATCACCCTCGTACTTCCGGTTCAGGAGGTCCTTATTCTAAATTCTCAATGGAGAGCGACTCTTCACGTCATACAAGTATTCGCCGCGAGGGTGGATAGTCCTAACAATCGTTTTCAAAACCCGATAAGAACTTGCCCCGACGAACGTTTTTTGGAAACCGATAAATCTTCCGCGACGCGAATTTTCTTGAGAAACTTGTCCTAGCTAACGTTTTCAATTCCTAGCAAACTTGTTCAATATACCTTACGGAATGTACCCCGTTTCGGATCGAGATCCTCGTTTCACTTCTAGATTTTGGAGTACCTTACAAAAAAATCTCGGGACCGCGTTTAGACATGAGTACCGCGTACCATCCACAACCCGACGGACCGAACAAACATGCGATTTAAACCTTGGAAACCATAATACAAGTTTGTATTACCAACTTCAAATTTACTTGAGAAAAGTATTTTCCTTTAACCGAATCCTCGTACTACAATGATTTTCATTCGAGTTTTAACGTCACTCCTTTTGAAACCACATGTGACCGGAAACGTCATTCTCTTTTGTCGAACCAAGTAAACGATGATCAATTCACCGGGGCCGAGGTTATTCATGAGCAACCGAGAAAATTTATTCATATTCAAGTAAAACCCTACGCGACTCGAAATCACCAAGAGCTACGCCGATGTTAGACGTAAACATTTCAAATTCCACGTGGGAAACCGCGTCACGTTAAGAGTCGCACCTTGGAAAGGTGCAATCCGTTTCGGAAAAACGTAGGAAGCTAAATCCGCGATATTTGATCCTTTAAATTCTTGGGGTGTTTTGGACCCGTCGCTAGCCGTTTAGATTTTTCCGACTCATTTTGGGTCTCCGTTTATCCTACATTCGATGTATCAACTCAAAGACGTGTTTTGCGAAACGAGAACTTGTTATCTCCTTTGATGAACTCACTATCGACGATAACCCTCACTTCCTAGGAGGACCGGTTGAAACCATGAATCATGGAAGCCAAACCTTAAAACAACATATGATCCCGACCGTCAAAATTCGTGGAAATACTCAAGGACGTACCTTCCCTTATTCGTAGAATTTACAACGCAAGGTCTCGAGTAAGATTCAACAACTACTACTTCCAACTAAATTTCGGGACGAAATTTCTTTTGAGGTGTGGATAATGTAACATCCCGCGTTTTTTTCCGTTAAATTTAACTTTAACACCGTCTTTTTTTTTTAAAACATAATCTTTCGTATCTAAATTAATAGTTTCCGTGAGTAACGTTCATTATATTCCCGCTATTTAATTTTGACATCACCCGTTTACTCGAGCGTTTTAAAAATATTCGTTTGGTTAATTCCCGCACCCGATTTGAAACTCGAGGGACTAAAATTGACACGGGGCAAACTAGTTGACTAGGTCAACTAGTCCACCCCAATCACCACCATTCAATCCCTCCATCTCTCTCTCTTTCTCTCTAGCAAGAACACACACAAACCCCAACTTCATAGAATCATCATCTAAATTCGGGATTGGAAGCAAACTTCAAAACAAATTACATATTCGTGATCCTCTCTTCATCCTCTTCGATTTGGTACCAACTTCATCTCTTTTGGGTAACAATTCTAAAACTCTAGATTTCTCTAAATTCGTGTTTTTGACTTGAAATTGTGTTAGTTAGTGTCTATGGCTCGTGTATAACATGAATATATGATTTGTATGTTCGATCTTGATGTTTTGGTGTAACTAGCTTGAAAATGAAAAGTGTATGCTTAATCTTTGATTTTGGATGATGAAATGTGTTTAGATGTTAATGTTTGTGTGTTCAAAGTGTTAGTTACTTCAATAGCTTCGTTTTGGTGTGTTGATTGACATGAAAACCTTACATTAACATGATTAGTGATTTTGAGGTTTGGTTAGGGTTTGACAACTCTTAAAACGAACTTTCGACGAGATTTTTGTTGTCTAAAATGATAAATTTGATTTAGTAAATGTATCTAGTTGTATTCCTTGTCGAAAGAGCTTTCCGGTGATATAAAATACATGTCTTGATTGTTTGCGGATCATAAACTAGGATTGATTGAAGTTTGGCTCGTGCCTTGTGTTTTCTGCAAACAGGACCTGTAAGCCTCTTGGGACGCCGTCCCAACCTCCTAGACGCCGTCCCACCTTTTGAACCTAGACGCCGTCTAGGATATCAGGACGCCGTCCCACCCTTCAATGTGGGACGCCGTCTAGCCATTTGGGACGCCGTCCCATTGTACTAAAACTGGCTGTTTTGCTTGGTCATTTGACGTAAAATGTTTGATATGCTACGGACCTCCGATTAACATGAAACTTGGCCAACATGCTCATATACGATTATATAACTTAGAAAAATTGTCGGATACCCGACCCGACATCGTTGACTTTGACCAAGTTTGACTTTTAGCCAAACTTAACCAAACTTTTATACAATCATTCTAACATGCTTTTATACTTGTTTCTTGTATGAAACTTGACAACGTGATTCACATGCTATACTTAATCGAGTCGTAACGAGCCATAGGACTAATTGAACACATTTCACCCGACCTTGTGTCGTAACCAGTTAATTGATATAACTTACTTGTTTAGGTCAAGGCTAAGCAACTTTCATGCACACGTTTACTTGTTGAAGTACATTTATACTCGTGCACTCGAGGTGAGATCATAGTCCCACCTTTTCAACAACTTTTTATACTTTTAAATTGTGGGCTGAGAAACATATACTTTGTTACATTTTGTGCTACTTACTTTTATACTTTGAACACAAGTACAAGGAAAACAAACATTCCACAGCGAGTTAGAACAAAAATCCTCAATTCGATTATCATTAGTTACACTTGCAGGGTGTAAGCGAGAATTTATATTGTGTGGCCATACGGGTTTGACAAACCCTCATTCGGACGGTTCGCTACCGTTATGCGGATGAAATATATTTTTGAGAAACAGTGTATGTTCTAACACTATTGTGATGGGGTTCTATGGAAGGAAACGTTAAGTCTTGATAATTGGGTGCTCGCGAACAATACTTTTGGAATGCAAACGATTTTGATAATCAACTATGGGAATACTAAATCTTGTGGTTCAAAAACAACGTTTACAAATACATCTATGATTTCACCAACGTTTTTCGTTGACAGTTTTCTATATGTTTCTCAGGTTCATACTTGGCTATTTGACACATGCTTCCGCGTACACTCATACTTGCTTGGAGTCGAGCATACATACATACATACGCTAGGGATAGCACTTTTGGATTCAAACTTTTGTTTACATACTTACGCTATTTATAGCAACTGTGTTTTTAAACTAATTATGTCGCAAGTTATTTCATTTATACTTTATGACTTTTGTAAACTTAGACTTGTTGTCGAACGGTTTTGTAAACTAAACTTGCAAGTCTTGTACCTTTCAAATGAATGCGACATAATTTTGGTCAAACGAGTCTCATATAGGGACTACGACCACGCAACGGGACCTAAGTTAACGGCGCCGTCAATAACGGTTTTGGTCGGGTCGTTACAGTTACCATGGATTTCATCACAAAGTTACCAAAGACGGCGAGAACCCAATTTGATTCAATTTGGGTGATAGTCGATCGATTAATGAAAAGTGCTTTGTTTCTTCCCATTCGGGAAGCGATATTGTCGGAGACCTTGGCTAAATTGTTCATCAAGGAAGTGATATCGAGGCACGGAGTTCCTATATCTATTTTTTCGGATCGAGATACCCATTTTACATCTCGGTTTTGGGAGAAGTTTCATGAAGATATGGGTACACAATTGAAATTGAGCACAGCGTATCATCCTCAAACGGACGGTCAAACCAAACGTACGAATCAAACATTGGAGGATATGTTACGGGCGTGTATTATTGATTTTGGTGGTAGTTGGGACGAGCACCTGCCTTTGGTGGAATTCTCGTACAATAATAGTTATCATACTAGTATCGGGATGCCACCTTATGAGATGCTTTATGGGCGGAGGTGTCGAACTCCAATTTGTTGGGGTGAAGTGGGACAAAAGGAAATCGGGAGTACCGATTTGGTGTTAGAGACGAATAGCAAGATTGATATGATTCGGGCTCATTTGAAAAAGGCTCAAGATAGACAAAAGTCGTATGCCGACAAACGTAGGCGAATGATCGAATTCCAAGAAGGTGACATGGTGATGCTTAAGGTTTCTCCATGGAACGGTATTATTCGGTTTCGAAAACGGGGAAAGTTAGCTCCTCGGTTTATTGGCCCATTTAAAGTTTTAGCTCGTGTTGGTGAAGTCGCGTATCGTTTGGAATTACCCGAAGAGCTTGCGGGGATCCATAATACATTCCATGTTTCCCATCTCTGTAAGTGTCTTGCGGATGATTCATCATGGGTTCTATTAAACGAGATTGAGCTAAACAATAAGTTAGAGTATATTGAGGAGCCGATTGTTATACTCGATGAGAAGGTCAAAAGGTTGAGGAATAAAGAGGTGAGGACTTTTAAGGTCCAATGGCGTCGTAGTAAGGATTCCGAATTTACGTGAGAATCCGAAGAGTTCGTTTTGGTATAGCTTCCTGCTTGTCATGCGGCTTGGATTGCGAGGACGCAATCCGAATCAAGTGGGGGAGAGTTGTAAGACCCGAAAACTTTTCGTACATATTGTATATATATCAAGCTGGCGACCATCAGAAACAGTTTTGGGCCGTGGCGCGGCCAGTTAGCCCGCGGCGAGGCTGGCATCTGACGGAAATTTCTGCTTTTTATTTAATTCAAGCGTGGGGTATTTTGGTCTTTTTACATGAGGCCAGATTTAAGGCCACTAAAAGGTTGGTTGGAGCTTTTAGTTCAAATCCACCAACCTTATCATCTCTCCCATTAAAGTTTTAGAGTGAGAAACATTTAAAGAGAGAGAAAGCTCAAATCTAAGAGGAAGAAGTTGCTTTCGGGCCAAAGTGCGTGTTTTAAAGTTGTTCATCTAATCACAAGCTACGTTGTGATTGTGGTGGTAAGCTCTAATCTTGATTTCCTTATTTTAATTTGCTTAAGGATTAGGGTTTTGGGTTAGTGATGAACATAAAACCCATTTATTAGTGAATTGGGGGTTTTGGGTAAGTTTGAGTCATGAGGACTTAAAGATGACTAACTTAGGGTTTTAAAATGTTAAATGTGTTTATGGGTCTTAAATGAGTAATAGAAGCACTAGCACACTTCGTGGTTGAGTCTTTCGGTGTTACTCGGGTTGTGGGTGACCCAAATGGGTGTGTTGCCATTGAAATGGGTCAAACGAATTTTTGATGACCTAAGTTGGTTGATGTGTGTGAAAATGCGATAATCTTGTGTTGAGAAGTGTTTTAAGACCATATTTGGCATGTGTTAGGGTTTTAGCAAAGTTGACCCAATTGTGGGGTTAAGGGTGCAAATGGGTCGAAATTGCACCATGAGTCAAAATGACCCTAGGATGGTAAGTGTGTTGGTTGACCAACTTGAGTTTGCGTTTGATTATATGCATAATGTAATAGGTACGTTACATTGAAAGTTGCAAGCTCGGCTATCTTTCACGAAAGATTTTGGGGTGAGTGGAATATTTATACGTGTATGTATATAGTGTATCTACTTGTGTGTTATGGCATGAACCAAGTCGCCGGTAGTGCTATAGCATGTGCGAATGTGCTATGATGTGAACCAAGTCGCCGGTAGCATCATAGTATATGTATATATGTTGTATTGTGAACCACGTCGCCGGTAGCACTAAAGCAAAAATTGTCGGTGTGTAAACCAAGTCGCGGGTAGCACCCTAGTGTTGATAGTTAGAGTGTGAACCAATTCGCCGGTAGCACTTTAACATGAGTATGACTCAAGTTGTGATGTGAACCACGTCACCGGTAGCATCACGATTAAAGCATATGGTGTGAACCACGTCGCCGGTAGCACCATGACGCGTATATGGTTAACCATGTAGTGGTGTATGTGTTGTAGAATAGCATAATTATATTGTGTCGATATATGCTATTTGGATATGCTAGTTGCGGTATAGAAGGTTGGTAGCTTTGTACTTGTGATGGTAAGCTAATTTTGTTGCTAGCATGTATGCGGTATGTGAGTAAGTGTTCCAAATAGCTATATTATATATGTATGTGTATAACTATTGCATTCACTAAGCGTTAGCTTACCCTCTCGTTGTTTACCTTTTTAGGTTCTGGCGTGGATAAGGGCAAAGGTATATTGTTGGATTAGTGACTCTCGGGGGTTCTATCTTTTGGAAGTTCTACCAAGATATGGGTAGTTTAAGCCGCAAACACAATGCTCGAAGTGTCGTTTGGTAGTTAAACTTTTTGTGGTCAAAACTCTTATTTTGATTGTGTAACGAGAAATTGATGCTCAGTGTTCAAATGTTTAATTTGAGTCTTAAAACATGTAAACTTTTCTTATTGATGTGGCGCGAAGCCTTTTGAAACGTTGGATCTTGCGTTAACGAAAAAAATTGGCACTTGTGTAAATTTTGCTAGTTGGAATCTGATATAGGGACTAGCCGCGCCGCGGCCCTTCTGGGCGCGCCGCGGGTTATAAAAGGATTTGGAGGTCGAGGGTTTTGAAAATCCTGACCCTCTGAGCTAGTGTTAGGCTGCGCCGCGGCTGGGCAGACCGCGCCGCGGGTTATGCCTGACAGGCCAGTTTGGCCAATATATATAAAAAAAAAATATATTTTCGTGTGGATTTTTGAGTCGGGTCGTTACACAACTAGTTTGGCTCCTTTGCAACTTTGGTCCCTCGAGTTTAAAAGCGGGTGCGTGAATTAACCAAACGAATTATTTTAAAAACGCTAGAGTAACAAGATATGTTATAATTAAATAACGGGAAATATTAAAACGCTAGTCAACGGAAGATACGAATTTAGATAAGGAAATATATTATCTAAAAAAAGACGACGTTAAAATAAATTAACGAAAAAAGGCGGGTTATTACATATATAAATGAAGTACCACAACGGGTTTTGTTTCGTTGACGCTTCAACAGTTCCTGCACACGCAAAAAAATAAAACTAAAATTAGGATAGATGGATAAAGAATTAAGCAGAAACATGCAGAGAGACTTAACTGTGAAGCTAGTTACTAAAGGTAACCACTTTATACAAAAATATAACTGATCTTTATTGTATACAGAAAATAGATCAAATGGAAAGAAAAGATAATACTGGGTATATAATTAGAAAGGGGTGCAACGGGTTGAAAGTCACCTAAAGGGTATTCAAATGCCTAGACCATGTAATATGCCATAAAATAACACTACCTGACCTTTTTTGACCTGCACTTGGTATATACCATATAGTGCTAAGCCATTTGAACTACTATCTCTACTAGTAATGACTGACCTGGCATATAATTTATGGATCGGTTAATTCTTACTTATCAATGACTGAACTTTACAATTTTAAATCATATGAGTGTTGTTAGCCTTCTTCAGTAGCATTAGCTGCCTAAAGTGTGAGAGATTGAACACCATTTAGCTCAGTTGTTTTTCCAGCTTTCACCATCATATGAGGGTTTCACAACTTCAACTACAGAAACTTTATAAGCAGTCTCATCTGACCGTGTCTTAAGTCTAACCTCATCCCTTTGCAAATCTGGATCTAGGTGAACTTCTGTTATCTCAGAGGTACCCACAACATAGTCTAATAAACCTGATCATGAAATCTTAATTTATATCTATCTAGAGTGACGACAATGATAATCGCAGACACTGAGAAAATTAAGAAATAACAAACATTTAGGCATATAAACTTAAATTAAACAGAGAGAAAAACCTTCGAAGATGACAAATCAATTGCATAAAAAGGAGCATCAGTAAGATTTGTCAAAGGAACAACATCAATATTTCTGAAAACCCAAAAAAATAAGAAACTTGGATCGGTGGAACCATACTAAGCAAGGAATGAGGTTAGTTAAGGCCACAACTTAAATCAATCAAAGACCAATACCTTTGAAGATCACGAATGAAATGTAGATGCTGAGATATGAAATGTCCCGTTCATATTGATTATAAATGTTCCATATTAATTGATTTCGTTGCGAGGTTTTGACCTCTATATGAGACATTTTTAAAAGTCTGCATTCGTTTTTAAAACAAACCATAACCTTTATTTTATCGACAAGGTTAAAAGGACACCACTAAGATTATCAGAAATGATAATCTAAAAATATCACACTTACACACTACCAATACATATTGGTTTACAATCTTAATATGTTACAACAAAGTAAATCTCGAATGCGGTTTTAAACAATATTATACAAGCATGCTGACACCAAGTCTTGTCCATATATTAGCATGCAACAGTGGAAGCTCTTAATAATCATCTGAGAATAAACATGCTTTAAACGTCAACAAAAATGTTGGTGAGTTATAGATTTAACCTATATATTATCAAATTAATATAATAGACCACAAGATTTCATTTATTCAATAATCCTACACTAGTAAGTGTATAAAAATCATTCTATGATGAACACCTGGTAACCGACATTAACATAATGCATATAGAATATTCCCCGCATACTCGCAAGTATGTCATAAATTGGCAATCGCAATCACCATATAAATCGAAGTATTAAAGCATTCGAAATTTCAGAATGGGGTTTGTTAGGCCCATAGATCTATCTTTAGGATTTGCGTCAATTAGGGGTGATTTCCCTAATTCTTAGGCTACCAGACTCGAAGGGGCAATATTCGGTTTAATAATCCAACGATAGAATGTAGTTTCGCGTACTTGTATCTATTTTCTGAAACATTTAGAAAGCTGCATGTATTCTCATCCCAAAAATATTAGATTTTTAAAAGTGGGACTATAACTCACTTTCACAGATTTTTACTTCGTCGGGAAGTAAGACTTGGCCACTGGTCAATTCACGAACCTATAACAAATATGTACATATATATCAAAGTATGTTCAAAATATAATTACAACATTTTTAATACATTTTAATGATTTAAGTTTATTAAGTCAGCTGTCCTCGTTAGTAACCTACAACTAGTTGTCCACAGTTAGATGTACATAAATAAATTGATATAAATTATCTTGAATCAATCCACAACCCAGTGTATACACGTCTCAGGCTAGATCACAACTCAAAGTATATATATTTTTGGAATCAACCTCAACCCTGTATAGCTAACTCAATCATTACTGCATATAGAGTGTCTATGGTTGTTCCAAATAATATATATACATGGGTCGATATGATATGTCAAAACATTTGTATACGTGTCTATGGTATCCCAAGATTACATAATATATTAGAATACATGTATAATACAATATAAGTTAGCAAGGATATGATTTGTATAGATTTGTTACAAATTTCACGTAGCTACAACAAGCAAAAATTATCCAATCTTGTTTTACCCATAACTTCTTCGTTTTAAATCCGTTTTGAGTGATTCAAGTTGCTATGGTTTCATATTGAACTTAAGTTTATAAATCTAAACAGAAAAAGTGTAACGACCCAACCCGTTATCCATCCAAAAACGTGACAATAAAAAAAAAATTCTGGGACAGTTCATCTGGACGGCGTCCAGTAATCTGGACGGCGTCCAGTTGTGAAGACCAGGACGGCGTCCAGCCATCTGGGACGGCGTCCAGTTGTACTAAAAAGTTCTGATCAGTTTTTTTGTTATACACGCGGGCGAAAAACTCGCTTCCCGACACTTTTAAACCAAAACACTTTCACAATATGTTATAATAGTTAAACCTAAGAGTTTTCCACAATAAAACCGAGTTTTACAACACCGGGCCCACATCGACCCAAATTACCACAAAGTGACCATTTCGACCCAATTTAGTTTATACAAAACATAGACCGAGCATGGGATTAGGGATACGCTACCCAATCCTAATCGAACCAAAAGCAAGTCTTCTAAAGCAAACTACGCAAGCTCACTAGTCCCCACGCTTACCCGAGCCACCGCATCCATGCAATCTATAAAAATGTAAACAACGAGAGGGTAAGCTAACGCTTAGTGAGTGAGAATATACTACATACATATATATGCATAAAATGGATACGCTACACAAATAATGAAATACCGCATACTGGAGCATCCAAGCATAAAGGCAAGCTAGTCTAAGCATACCGTACAACCACTAAGCAACAAGTTAAGGATACATCAACAAATATAAGTTCACCAACGACGATGTGAACAACGCCAATGAGCTACACCCGGAGGGTTAGCTACATCACAACAATACATTAAAATATATAACAATATATAAACGTCCAAGGTTAACCCCTTAACCCAATACCGAGAACCGAAAACCACAATGAAGATTGGCCGAACTACATGAGCCTTAGTAAATCCGCATACACACGAGACTACCATCTTCAATAACACAACATCGAGGTTGGCCGAACTACACGAGCCTTAGTAATCCGAAACCACACGAGATTACTACCTCAATAAGATGACCGAACTACACGCGTCATCGTGAATCCGAACTACACGAGACTCACTTCCGATAAGATGATCGAACTACACGCGTCATCGTGAATCCGAACTACACGAGATTCACTTTCACCAATCAATAAGATGACCGAAACTACACGCGTCATCGTGAATTCGAACTACACGAGATCCACTTCTCCAACTCAAAACCCACGGTCACGGGATTATAAAATCCACCACATCGGGGTTATCTACATCACAACAATATCAACCCTTCGCCATTGGGGTTATTTACTCCACATCACAAACACGTGTGATAACGTACACACAAAACGTGTACCTCGCCAAAGGTGGTCAACCAAAACGCACAACCGTGCCAATTGGACCTAAACGCAAGTCCATCAAATCCACCTGTATGTGAAGTGAGCTCTATAACCGAGAACCACTTCACCTGACCCGCACCCATCCTACACATACATATGCACATAGGATATTAACACTCACCTTGTCGCCTTGATGAATGCCACCGAATAATCCACAACTCGTCAATGGAAAGTACCTATTCCATTATCACAAAACATACAACACAATAAGGGTTGACTTAGAAACCAACCCATTTGACACTTAGTGCAAATTCGACCCAAATGCACTTCCAAGCACAAAACGCGCCCAAACTAACCAATAATCACTAACACGAGTGAAAATGGTCCTAATGCGCCAAACAAACCCAAACACAAGTGTTAAACACGCGTCTTACCCATTTAGACACCAAAACCCTAATTTTGACCCATTTCAAAATTAGTTAACCAAACACACCCAAAAGTGTTCCAACACTTCCATAATCACTAAACCTAAGATCAAAGCCTAATCAAGACCAAAACGTCAACCAACCCAAAACCCGCCAAGTGACAAGAATAACTAGTCACCGTGAACGCACTTCATCATCTAAAAGTGTTTTACAACAAACTAGCTCAAAACTCTAACTTGAATATCAAATCTAACAAATGAAATTTGGAGTTTGAGCTTACCAATACAACCACAACGTAGCCGCTAACGAGATGAGCAACTTTAGAACCCGAGCTTTGGTGAGAAACCGACTCCTTCTTCTCCAAATCAAGCTCTCTCTCTCTCTCTCTCTCTCTCTCTATAAACCCTTACTCTCTCTCTAAATATGGTTGAGAGTATTTTGTTGGTGAAGATAAGGTTGAATGAGCTCAACCTTTGCCCATTTGTGGCTTAAAACCGGCCACCAAGTGAAAAGACCAACATACCCCTCTAAATATCTTAAAATCTCACAGCTGGCCCGACAAACCAACTGAACGGCGTCCAACATTCTGGACGGCGTCCAGTCCTTCACTACTGGACGACGTCCCACATATCTGGACGGCGTCCCACATAACTGAAAAGGCAGAAACAGAAACAGGGTGTTACAACTCTCCCCCACTTAGACATGATCGCGTCCTCGCGATCTGCGCCACTTAACCGAACGGCCACACTCAACGGTCCTCAACATAAGTCCCAATCCAACTTTATTAGGAAACACTTCCCAAAGAATCACCCTTAACAACTAAATCATCACTGGCGATTTATCAAATCACCATCCGAGCACTAAAACCTTACTCATTCCCTCACATCGGGAAAAACTCAACCAATCTCGAACCGAGATATCAACCCTCTATCGTACCATTACCGAGTACAATGCTAAAGCATACTCATACCAAAATAAGGTCAACCATCTAAACCGAATGAAGACTAAACGAAAGTGAATCCTCACAGATAACACTTACCACTTAACATCCCTTGTAGTGCGCAACACGACCAATACGCAACTACTGTAACATCATAAGCTAACGGCTAAAACCGATAGAGCCCAAAACGACTATGGCAATGCTAGATCCCAAGGTGTACAAAATCGACTATTGTCACACCCGTAACAACATGTGAGTGAAACACGGCTATCGCATCACTAATCCTACAACATGGTCCTCACGACCCCACCATTGGCGTATAAAAAACCAATAGATCATACAACATGGTCCTTACCACCCCACCATTGGTGTATAAAACAACCGATAGATCACACAACACGAAGGCTGGCCGAAAACTACACGTGCCTTAGTGAATCCGAACTACACGCGACTCACTACCTTCCTCGTACAACAATCGGGATTGGCCGAACTACACGCGCCTTAGTGAATCCGAACTACACGAGAGTTACTATCCCAAAAGAATGGCCGCAACAACACACGTCACTTTGTGAATCTGAACTACACGAGACTCACTTCTCAATACAATGACCGAAACCACACGAGTCATTTATGAATCCGAACTACACGCGACTCACTTCCACAATAAGATGACCGAAACTACACGCGTCATCATGAATTCGAAAACACACGCGATCCACTTACAAATCTCAACATCGGATAAAGTCAGCGGACCCCATCAACGGTCATGCTTCACCGATATAACACTAGTCCCATGATGAAGTCAGCGGACCCTGAAGGTCATGCTTCACCAATCACATACTCCCATGATGAAGTCAGCGGACCCCAAAGGTCATGCTTCACCAATCAATAATCCCATGATGAAGTCAGCGGACCCCGAAGGTCATGCTTCAACAATCAACGCCCTTTTGGCCTCGAACAACGAGTAGCGTAACATCGCGCTCTGCTACGCCATAGTGAATCCTAACGGATACCACTAACCATTCACACAATCGAGCAAGAACCACCTATATCAAACATAGGTACAAGGCAATAATCCTCTAGAAGAGAATCCGACACATACATCCCTTAACCGAGGGATTTCACCTTGCTCGCCAAATACGTCCATTATCTCTCAATGAGATTTACCACATTACCACCTCGATGATAATTTACAAATCCAAATCATAAGTATAATTTAGCCAAATTTGTACTCTACCACAAATCAACCAAAACTAGGTCCCGACACAAAATCCGGATCTACCAAAAGCATCGTCCGAAATCTCACACCAAAACCTCCTCGTGCGGGAGTGTAACTCCCCCACTTAGAATTACGTTCCATAACCACAACTTGTACACCCGTACAATGCTACCAAAAGTAGACTTTACCAATAATTGGGTTCACAAGACCCATCACCATATCTTGCTCCAACATTGAGTATACTAAGGATCTTAACCTATCTTTAAACACTTCGAACGAAAAGTGTACCACCATTTACACAAACTCTACTATCGCAATCATCCAATTGCTATAGTTTGTCAACCTTCACCTTGTCACTCATGTACCTAAGGGTTTCTCCCCGGTACCCTAAGTACAGTGTAACCACAACACAATCAGAGTCGAATCACCACGCTAGTAGGTATAAAAGAGGCACCTAATGTCGCGTCACGTAGACTCCTTTACCAACATACATCGAGGTCAACACCTGATTTCTCGGGCTTCATCCCACCCGTCGAACCTCATGGTTAATCAACTTCAACATAAAAGCGAACGCGCGCTTAGCGACCGAACACCAAAACCCATTTCCATGGCTTGGTAGAAACATTTCCCAAATACTAAGGAATGTTTGGTTGCACCAAGTCTTACGCCCTTCGCCCATTAATCCTAACGTCACCATAGGGTACTTCCATTAGGAACGTCACCAATAACATGCACAACACAATGCATTTAACAAACTCAAACGGCACATAATAAATAATCAAAGGGCATATTTATTAAAACGAAACGTACCTTAATGTCTCCTTGCTGCAGTCGTCCCCACTAACACGGGACATTCCGACTTACGATGTCCTTCTTCTTGGCAATAGAAGCACACCATGCCATCACCCTTTGGTACCGAACATTCCCAAGACTTGTGACCCCTCACGCCACAATTGTAACACCTAGACGCATTAGAATCCGATATACCCGTCCGTGTACCACCCGTGCTCACACTCGGACCCTTAGTCCTCTTACTCGGAGCACCATACGAAACAACCCTTCTCTCACTTGAAGGTTCACCCTTCTTCGATCGTGAATACGACTCGAAACCTCTAGCCAAGTCGAATAATTCCGCAAACGATTTCACTTGACCTCGACTAATTTTACTCTTCAAGTCATCATTCAAGGTCCGGTAGAAATCCCCCATCAACAAACGATCATTCCCCAAATACTCCGGACAAAAATGAGCCTTCGCCATAAAGGTCATTTTGAGAGTATTCAAGTCAATAGAACCCTGTTACAAATTTCGCAACTCATTACGCATTTTTGATAAATCGGCTGAAGTCCGGAACTCCTCGAAGAATTCCTTCTTAAAATCCCCCCATGATAATGCCATAAACGGTTCACCACCGACAAGATCAATCTTACCATCCAACCAATCCTTGGCCCTACCCCGCAATAAGCTAGTAGCGAGTCTCGTCCTTTTCTCTGGAGGGCACTCAATAGTACGAAAACACCCTTTGACATCCGAGATCCAAGTTGTGCTTACCAAAGGATCCGGCCTCCCGTCATCCATCAGAGGTTTAGTCCTCATGAAGCTCTTAAGACAATGCTCCATTTCACAACTACCCCGAAATTCGGAATACCTCCTATCCATTCTTTCTTCCAACGCACTCATTTGCTCCGCGATGGCGGCCGCAACTCTAGTATTAAACTCCTCGGCATTTGTCTCGATCTCGTTTCGCGTCGTCATTCTAAAGAGTGCAAAACAATTAGTCCACGAACATATAAAACCACATGCACAACACCGCCCCATCTTGCTCAACATTCGTCATACATCGCTCGTTAGACACGATTTGCACACGTAATAAGGTTTTCAAGTCCTTATTACGCACACACGCCGTATCAAGTCGTTAGTACAACGACCGCCTCGCTTGATGATATAAACAAACACAAACAAAATTCTACGCGATACAAGCACACGCGAGAATTATTATCACAACACAATAATATATTAATAATATCCGCATTACTAATATAAACGTTAGTCCACCTACAAACAAGGCACTAACTACAACCTATTCCGACCCGTACTCCTACAAGTCCCGCAACAATTAAGTATACACAAAAGTCTAAGTTTAGGCACCTATCTCAAGTCACCTAAATCCCTTAGACCATGCTCTGATACCACTTGTAACGACCCAACCCGTTATCCATCCAAAAACGTGACAATAAAAAAAAAAATTTCTGGGACAATTCATCTGGACGGCGTTCAGTAATCTAGACGGCGTCCAGTTGTGAAGACCAGGACGGCGTCCAGCCATCTGGGACGACGTTCAGTTGTACTAAAAAGTTCTGATCAGTTTTTTTCTTATACACGCGGGCCAAAAACCCGCTTCCCGACACTTTTAAACCAAAATACTTTCACAATATGTTATAATAGTTAAACCTAAGAGTTTTCCACAATAAAACCGAGTTTTACAACACCGGACCCACATCAACCCAAATTACCACAAAGTGACCATTTCGACCCAATTTAGTTTATACAAAACATAGACCGAGCAAGGGATTGGGGATACGCTACCCAATCCTAATCGAACCAAAAGCAAGTCTTCTAAAGCAAACTACACAATCTTACTAGTCCCCACGCTTACCCGAGCCACCGCATCCATGTAATCTATAAAAATGTAAAAAACGAGAGGGTAAGCTAACGCTTAGTGAGTGAGAATATACTACATACATATATATGCATAAAATGGATACGCCACACAAATAATCAAATACCGCATACCGGAGCATCCAGCCATAAAGGCAAGCTAGTCTAAGCATACCGTACAACCACTAAGCAACAAGTTAAGGATACATCAACAAAAATAAGTTCACCAACGACGATGTGAACAACGCCAAAGAGCTACACCCGGAGGGTTAGCTACATCACAACAATACATTAAAATATATAACAATATATAAACGTCCAAGGTTAACCCCTTAACCCAATACCGAGAACCGAATACCACAATGAAGATTGGCCGAACTACACGAGCCTTAGTAAATCCGCATACACACGAGACTACCATCTTCAATAACACAACATCGAGGTTGGCTGAACTACACGAGCCTTAGTAATCCAAAACCACACGAGATTACTACCTCAATAAGATGACAGAACTACACGCGTCATCGTGAATCCGAACTACACGAGACTCACTTCCGATAAGATGACCGAACTACACGCGTCATCGTGAATCCGAACTACACGAGATTCACTTTCACCAATCAATAAGATGACCGAAACTACACGCGTCATCGTGAATTCGAACTACACAAGATCCACTTCTCCAACTCAAAACCCACGGTCACGGGATTATAAAATCCACCACATCGGGGTTGTCCACATTACAACAATATCAACCCTTCGCCATTGGGGTTATATACTCCACATCACAAACACGTGTGATAACGTACACACAAAACATGTACCTCGCCAAAGGTGGTCAACCAAAACGCACAACCGTGCCAATTGGACCTAAACGCATGTCCATCAAATTCACCTATATGTGAAGTGAGCTCTATAACCGAGAACCGCTTCACCCGACCCGACCCGCACCCATCCTACACATACATATGCACATAGGATATTAACACTCACCTTGTCGCCTTGATGAATTCCACTGAATAATCCGCAACTCGTCAATGGAAAGTACCTATTCCATTATCACAAAACATACAACACAATTAGAGTTGACTTACAAAATACGACCGAACAAAACTCTTGACTCCCGAACCTCAAAAAATACGACCAATACAAGGCAAACCATATATCATCTCGTTCAGCTGGGATGGTGATCTTAGACAATCGTCTACACTTCTTCTTCTAAAGCATTAGGTGTACCAACCCCGACTCGTTATGTGGACACCGAACATTTAACCAAGGGCCGAATACAGTCCCATCAAAATCACATGTTGTGCCAGATCAACATTCTCTTTCTTTTACTAATTCTAGTCAATTTATTTCTCGGGGTAAGCTTAGCCGACATATATTCATTCTTCTTCAAAACAATAATAATGACCTACGAACCATGGTTCAAACAGAACTATACAATAGCACCCACCACACACCATGCGTGTTTCTTATGGCATAGTGTGTGGTGTGTGTGACAACCCGGAAATTTCCAACCAAATTTAAACTTAATATTTATATGATTTCGACACGATAAGCAAAGTCTGTAATATTGAGTCTCAAAATTTTTGAACTGTGTTCATGTAATCAATTGACCTTCGACCAGTTCCGACGATTCACGAACAATTAATTGTAACTTGATATGTGTATATATGTATATAAATAATAATTGTAAATATAATTTTAAATATTGTATGTTGTTGTTACTAAAATTTATTTATGTAAAGTAAAATAAAAATAGGATATTATAATAATTATTATTTAAAAAGTATCTTTATATATAAATAAAGTGTATTGAATATATATATAGTTTCGAATTTATTTGGAAAATGACAGTAATACTCAATTATCATTCGATTGATAATAAACAAGTTATAAACAAACTTATGTGATTTTAAAATAATCGGTGATCCAAAAATGAGTTATATAAATTATAGGTTTATTAAAAATGCATTTAAGAGCTATTTGATAAATTTTAGAACTTTTTATATTTTACCCGAGATCGAGCGCGGACGGTTGAGTTAATTTCTATTCTATAATTTTAAACACTTAATGATTGATTTTACACTCTAAAAGACAAAAATAAATAAATATAGATAATATAAAAAAATTTGGAATTTTTCTAAGTACTTTTATCCGCCACTAAGCAACAACAGAGTATGAAATAATAGTCCTTGAAAACTGTCGGTAAGATATTTAAATTAGGAGCACGTTATTATTATTAATATTATTATATTACATTTATTGAATCCGTGAATCAATTAATTGAATTGGTTTTACTGTGTTTGGATTCTATCTCTTCTTCCCACTAGTAATTGTTTACGGAGTATTAATATTATTCTAACTTTCATCCGTGAATTGGGGATGTTTTGTGATTGATATTATTTTACTGTTTCTTAATTTTTGTTTCTTATCTACTCACAAACAAGATCCCAAGAGTATACATATTGTAGCGACCCCGACAAATCGTCAAGTGACGGCGTCGGCTACGTGGGTCCCATTACCTGATTTTAAGTCTTTAAGATAACGTTTGACCAAAATATGTCGCCTTCATTTCAAAATAAAGATTGTTTCAAAGTTTACAAGAATTGTTCAACCAAAAGTTAAGTTACAACGTTATAAGTACGATTGAAATCCAGGCGACACAGTTTAAAGTAAAGTCAAAAGACGTTCCACGAAAAGCATGTATACTCGACATCCAATGCAAGTATCAAATAATGAGCGGAAGCATGTATCACATATCGTGCAAGACCTGAGAAAAACATAGAAATCTGTCAACGAAAACGTTGGTGAGATCATAAATGTATTTGTAAAAGTATATTTTGAATCACAAGGTTTAGTATCAAGGCGTATACATCTCTAAAGATGTGTTTGTAAACCACAAGATTTAGTATAAAGTGAATATCAAGCGTATACATCCCAAAGGATGTTGTCTGTATCACGAGCACCCAATTACCAAAACTTAACTGAATCTTCCCTCTGAATTTTGAATATAGTGTTAGAACATACACTATGCACGTTGAAATTATATTTCATCCACTAACGGTAGCGAACCGTCTGAATGAGGGTTCGTTAAACCCGTATGGCCACACAACATAATCACTCGCTTACACTTACACCCTGCAAGTGGAACTAATGATAATTGGATTAAGGACTTTTGTTCTAACTCGTCTGTATCTTTGTATTCGTATTTGTGTTCAAAGTATAAAAGTATGAAAAGTATATATACATGTGAAATGTATATAAATATGTAATGTATATGTTTCTCAGCCCACGATTTAAAAGAATAAAAATTGTTGAAAAGGTGGGACTATGATCTCACCTCGAGTGCACGAGTATAAATGTACTTCACAAAGTAAACGTGTGCATGAAAGTTGCTTAGCCTTGACCTAAACAAGTAAGTTATATCAATTAACCGGTTACGACACAAGGTCGGGTGAAATGTGTTCAATTAGTCCTATGGCTCGTTACGACTCAATCATAATAGCATGTGAATCAAATTGTCATGTTTCATGCAAGGTACAAGTATAAAAACATGTTAGAACGATTGCACAAATATTTGGTTAAGTTTGATTAAAAGTCAACTTGGTCGGGTCAAAGTCAACAGAAAAGTCAACGGGGTCGGGTTGGATATCCGACAATTTTTCTAAGTTACATAATCATATATGAGCATGTTGGCCAAGTTTCATGTTAATCGGAAGTCCGTAGCATAGCAAACATTTTCATGTCAAATGACCAAGCGAACAGCCAGTTTTAGCTAAATGGGACGGCGTCCTGTGAAGCTAGACGGCGTCCCGGTTTGAAGGCTGGGACGGCGTCCCGAGAAGCTAGACGGCGTCCCGTCTTGAAGGCTGGGACGGCGTCCCGAGAAGCTAGACGGCGTCCCGGCTGGTTTCCAGGCCCTGTTGTTTCTAAGTGCACGAACCAACAATCAAACCAACCCAAATTACAAACCGCAAACAATTAGAACATGTATTTTATATCACCGGAAAGGTAATTTGAAGAGGAAAACACCTAGACACATTTCATCAAGCAATTCAACACTTACACACCCCAAAACCGCATTTAAACGTCCATAATCAAGGTTCAAGTTCCAAATATGCATTTCATGATTCGGGCAACCAATTTACATGTATGATATGCCGTTTCGAAGGTAATCATACACACATTGCAACAAAATTATTATCTACAATATTTCATAGCATTTGGTGCATCAAAAGTTCATCTAAAGCTTATCAAACTCTAACGAAAATTCACAAAAATCAATAGTCATGAGTTTGATGTTTCCTTAATCAACCTATACATCAAAACGAAGCTAAAGATACTAGTAACACAATTAAAACATGCACTTTAACAATCTAACAACATTAACTCATCCAAAATCAAGGATTTAGCACACCCATTTCAAATGTTCAAACTAGTTACTCCAAACCACAAATCGAGCAAACAAAACATATATTCATGTTACACACGAGCCATAGACACTAACTAACACAATTTCAAGTATATAAAACGAATTTAGAGAAATTTAGTGTTTTAGAAATGTTACCCAAAATGGATGAAATTGGTACCAAATCGAAGAGGATGATGAGAGGATCACGAATATGTAATTTGTTTTGAAGTTTGCTTCCCCATCCGAATTTAGATGATGATTCTATGAAGTTGGGGTTTGTGTGTGTTCTTGCTAGAGAGAAAGAGAGAGAGGGAGATGATGGAAATGGTGGAGAAATGGGTTGACTAGTTGACCTAGTCAACTAGTTTGCCCATTTGGCAACTCCGGTCCCTCGAGTTTCAAAGCGGGTGTGGGATTTAACCGATCGAATATTTTTAAAACGCTCGAGTAAACGGGTGATGTCAAAATTAAATAGCGGGAATATAATGAACGTTACTCACGGAAACCATTAATTTAAATACGAAAGATTATGTTAAAAAAAAAAGACGGTGTTAAAATTAAATTTAACGGAAAAACGCGGGATGTTACATTATCCACAACTCAAAAGAAATTTCGTCCCGAAATTTAGTTGGAAGTAGTAGTCGTTGTTTCTTCCTCGAGCTCTTGCGTTGCCAATTCTACGAGTGAGGGAGAAGTACGTTCTAGGGTATTTCAACGAATTTTGACGGTCGGGATCATACGATGTTTTAAGGTTTGGCTTCACGATTTATGGTTTCAACCGGTCCTCCTAGGAAGTGAGGGTTATCGTCGATAGTGAGTTCATCAAAGGGGATAACAAGTTCTCGTTTCGCAAAACACGTCTTTGAGTTGATACATCGAATGTAGGATAAACGGAGACCTAAAATGAGTCGGAAAAGTCTAAACGGTTAGCGACGGGTCCAAAACACCCCAAGAATTTAAAGGATCAAAATATCGCGGATTTAGCTTCCTACGTTTCCCGAAACGGATTGCACCTTTCCAAGGTGCGACTCTTAACGTGACGCGGTTTCCCACGTGGAATTTGAAATGTTTACGTCTAACATCGGCGTAGCTCTTGGTGATTACGAGTCGCGTAGGGTTTTACCTGAATATGAATAACTTTCCTCGGTTGCTCATGAATAACCTCGGCCCCGGTGAATTGATCATCGTTTACTTGGTTCGACAAAGGAGAATGACGTTTCCGGTCACATGTGGTTTCAAAAGGTGTGACGTTAAAACTCGAATGAAAATCATTGTAGTATGAGGATTCGGTTAAGGAAAATACTTTCCTCAATTAAATTTGAAGTTGGTAATACAAATTCGTATTATGGTTTTCAAGACTTAAATCGTATGTTTGTTCGGTCCGTCGGGGTTTGGATGATACGCGGTACTCATGTCTAAGCGGGTTCCCAAGGTTCCTTGTAAAACTAGAAGTGAAACGAGTATTTCAATACGGAATATTTGACAAGGATACACCGTGTTGGAATAGAATCTCTTAAGATACGTTTGAACAAGTTAGTTAGGGTTCGAAAAATGTTCGTTAGGACTATTCACCCTCATGGCGAATACTAATGTAATATGAGGAATTTCTCTATCCATGGAGAAATGTTACAAGGAGTTTCTTTAAACGAAAATGCGAGCGATAAAGATAGGAGTGAAATGAGGACTTAGAATAGGATGAGCTTACATCTCGAGGTTGCCATAACGTGCCTCTAGTTGTCAAAAGTTGAAGTCTGAAAGAGAAACGAGGTAGTACACGTAGTTGTATAGTTCGGGGTTGAATAATAGTTGACCGATTATCAGAAACACAAGGGCGTTAAGTCAAAGAAGAGTGAAGTATCGTTGGATGGTGTGCTATCTTAAATTCCAGTAATATCAGGCGGTAACGGTGAAATATCAGAGGTGTGTAGTGTGGTACGTGATGACGAGAAAATTGATCGGGTCCACAATTTAGTATTTGACTTCTTCGTGCAAAATAACGAATTTTAGTTACGTAAATTTTTGAGTCGAGAGAGTATGCCTTTCGGCGTTCATGTAGAAATATTTCCATGTTTGAGTTCCATCTGTTGCTATACGATTTTAACTAGAAATGTTGGTGTGAAGAATCACGCTCAAGGTTCGAACACGGAGAGGTTTAAAGTTTTTCCCTTAGTGAGTTAACGAGTTTAAAAGTCGGGTAACACGAGAAAAGTCAGAAATGAATCTTCGGTGATAACAGGCGAGTTCTAGGATTTTACGAATACAAGTCTGAGTTGAGAGAGTTTCATGATCACGTGTGGCTTGATTTCGAGATTGATTGTAATGCCTTGACCATTAACATCATGGTCTAGAAAATTTGACTTCGTTTAGCAGAAATTCTCACTCGGAGAATTTGGCATGGAGTTGCTCTTTTCTCAAAGTTCGAGCGTAAGATGATGATGTTGTTCGTTTGCCTTCTTTACTTGAATAAGTTAAGATGTCATCTATAAATGTGATAACAGATTTGTCTAGATAAGTTGCATACGTGGTTTAGGAGGTTCATGAATACGGACGAGCCTTGGATAAATCGAATGGTACTAAGAGGGATTTACAACTAACGTTGCGAGTTCGGAAAAGACTCAGGAGACATCGTCTCCCTTAACCCCCAATTGATGATAACTGGAACGGAGGTCGTTTTGGTATACACACGGGATTCATGCAAGAAGTCATGAGGTCATGGATGCGAGGGAGAGGGTATCGGTTTCCAACCGAAAATTACTCAGTTCACGATAATCTATACAAGATGATGGGGAAACATTTTTTTTTTTTTTTTTTTTTTTTTTTTTTCGAGCTCTCTAGTTCTATAGGTGTCAAGTCAAAAGTCTTAACGTATATCCTCCAATAAAATTTATAGGCACACAATAATTTCTCGTTGGTCACTTAAATCGTCTAAGTAGTATCTAGGGAAAAAGTGGAATGTAAAGAGCACGAGTCAAAGACTTGTTTATAAAATGTCTAACGGTAACCGAATCGAATAAACATGAAACGTGAGAATTTCGAGAACAAACATACCCGTGACTAGTCCATCGTCGTCTCGGGCATCCTAGGCGTTGATGTTGAAAGTTTAACGGCGTGCGTTGGGGTTGATTTTCTTATTTGGGCACGCACTCCTAAAATGACCCGGTTGGCCACATTCAAAACAAACACCCGTCTTGGGTGCATTGTGCTCCTTTTGGGCGACGGGAGCGGTATTCCTACAATCGTGGGCTACATGGCCACTTCTTTGACACTTCAAGCAAAATGGTTTGCCACATTCGCCTAAATGATGTTTGTAGCACTCGTTACAATACGGTAGGTGTCCGGTATAACCTTTCTTGCCGTCGGAGGTGTAAGGCTTCTTTGCAAAGTTGTTGTTGCTTGATTGAGAGGGTTCCCACTTCCTTTTGTTGCCGCCCGATTTATCCTCGGCCTTAGGTGCCGGAACTACGATTTCGTCAACCGTTTCAATTAGTTGGCGAGCCATGTTCATAGCGGCTTGATGAGTAGTGGGTTTGGATGACATCACCCCTTGTTTGATGCTTTTTGGAAGACCGAGCATGTAGAGCTCAATCCTTTGAGATTCGGGGTTAACAAGATTAGGACACATCAAGGATAGTTCGGCGAAGCGTTGATTATAAGCCTTAAGATCGTTTCCGACCGCTTTCAAAGCTCTTAGTTCTTCCTCGAGCTTTCGGGTTTCTTCCCGCGGAAAATATTCAACAATCATCTTTTCCTTTAGATCGGCCCAAGAGAGGGCATGAGCTTCATCGGTACCCACCGATTGAACATAGGTGTTCCACCATGTTAGAGCAATTCCGGAGAAAGTGTGAGTGGAGTATTTGACCTTGTCTTGGTCCCGACAACCGCTTATGCTAAAGACGGCTTCCGTTTGCTCAAACCATCGGGTGAGCACGACCGGTCCCCCGGTTCCATCAAAAGTGTGAGGTTTGCACCCCATGAAAGCTTTATAGGAGCATCCCTCGTTTGAGTTTCCGGCTCCATTGTTGTTGTCGTTGTTGTTGTTGTTGTGGTTGTTATTATTATTGTTGTTGGATGAGTGACCGGCCATGGCCGCATCTACGGCGGTAGCTATCATCCGTTCGAGAGCTTGTTCGGGAGTTTCATTGCGGCGTACACGACGAGGAGCCATTGTTCCTTCAAGACACAAGAATATCGTTGGTTAGTATTTTCAACAATACTAACCGGAGTATGGATTAAGGATAGAGAGAAAATTTTCCTTGACTCGCCCTAAATTCTTTATGTCATAATGTCGGAACGTCCATGTGAATCACCGTAATATAATCCCGGAAATTATATTACCCTGATTCTCATGTGCATTTAACATTACTTCATAAAGTCAAGGTGGCGCATCAACAAAATTTATCAACGTAAGATCAAGATCGAATACGAGTTAGATATGATAGAAGAGTTCGAGTATAAATGCACAAATAGTCAAGTAATTCCTACTTCAGTCTATATGCCGGTTGTAGTCTAGATTCACCTATGTACCCTATGACTCGGGGTGGACACAAATGAACTCTAAATCCGTACAACCAAGGCTCTGATACCAACTGTAGCGACCCCGACAAATCGTCAAGTGACGGCGTCGGCTACGTGGGTCCCATTACCTGATTTTAAGTCTTTAAGATAACGTTTGACCAAAATATGTCGCCTTCATTTCAAAATAAAGATTGTTTCAAAGTTTACAAGAATTGTTCAACCAAAAGTTAAGTTACAACGTTATAAGTACGATTGAAATCCAGGCGACACAGTTTAAAGTAAAGTCAAAAGACGTTCCACGAAAAGCATGTATACTCGACATCCAATGCAAGTATCAAATAATGAGCGGAAGCATGTATCACATATCGTGCAAGACCTGAGAAAAACATAGAAATCTGTCAACGAAAACGTTGGTGAGATCATAAATGTATTTGTAAAAGTATATTTTGAATCACAAGGTTTAGTATCAAGGCGTATACATCTCTAAAGATGTGTTTGTAAACCACAAGATTTAGTATAAAGTGAATATCAAGCGTATACATCCCAAAGGATGTTGTCTGTATCACGAGCACCCAATTACCAAAACTTAACTGAATCTTCCCTCTGAATTTTGAATATAGTGTTAGAACATACACTATGCACGTTGAAATTATATTTCATCCACTAACGGTAGCGAACCGTCTGAATGAGGGTTCGTTAAACCCGTATGGCCACACAACATAATCACTCGCTTACACTTACACCCTGCAAGTGGAACTAATGATAATTGGATTAAGGACTTTTGTTCTAACTCGTCTGTATCTTTGTATTCGTATTTGTGTTCAAAGTATAAAAGTATGAAAAGTATATATACATGTGAAATGTATATAAATATGTAATGTATATGTTTCTCAGCCCACGATTTAAAAGAATAAAAATTGTTGAAAAGGTGGGACTATGATCTCACCTCGAGTGCACGAGTATAAATGTACTTCACAAAGTAAACGTGTGCATGAAAGTTGCTTAGCCTTGACCTAAACAAGTAAGTTATATCAATTAACCGGTTACGACACAAGGTCGGGTGAAATGTGTTCAATTAGTCCTATGGCTCGTTACGACTCAATCATAATAGCATGTGAATCAAATTGTCATGTTTCATGCAAGGTACAAGTATAAAAACATGTTAGAACGATTGCACAAATATTTGGTTAAGTTTGATTAAAAGTCAACTTGGTCGGGTCAAAGTCAACAGAAAAGTCAACGGGGTCGGGTTGGATATCCGACAATTTTTCTAAGTTACATAATCATATATGAGCATGTTGGCCAAGTTTCATGTTAATCGGAAGTCCGTAGCATAGCAAACATTTTCATGTCAAATGACCAAGCGAACAGCCAGTTTTAGCTAAATGGGACGGCGTCCTGTGAAGCTAGACGGCGTCCCGGTTTGAAGGCTGGGACGGCGTCCCGAGAAGCTAGACGGCGTCCCGTCTTGAAGGCTGGGACGGCGTCCCGAGAAGCTAGACGGCGTCCCGGCTGGTTTCCAGGCCCTGTTGTTTCTAAGTGCACGAACCAACAATCAAACCAACCCAAATTACAAACCGCAAACAATTAGAACATGTATTTTATATCACCGGAAAGGTAATTTGACGAGGAAAACACCTAGACACATTTCATCAAGCAATTCAACACTTACACACCCCAAAACCGCATTTAAATGTCCATAATCAAGGTTCAAGTTCCAAATATGCATTTCATGATTCGGGCAACCCATTTACATGTATGATATGCCGTTTCGAAGGTAATCATACACACATTGCAACAAAATTATTATCTACAATATTTCATAGCATTTGGTGCATCAAAAGTTCATCTAAAGCTTATCAAACTCTAACGAAAATTCACAAAAATCAATAGTCATGAGTTTGATGTTTCCTTAATCAACCTATACATCAAAACGAAGCTAAAGATACTAGTAACACAATTAAAACATGCACTTTAACAATCTAACAACATTAACTCATCCAAAATCAAGGATTTAGCACACCCATTTCAAATGTTCAAACTAGTTACTCCAAACCACAAATCGAGCAAACAAAACATATATTCATGTTACACACGAGCCATAGACACTAACTAACACAATTTCAAGTATATAAAACGAATTTAGAGAAATTTAGTGTTTTAGAAATGTTACCCAAAATGGATGAAATTGGTACCAAATCGAAGAGGATGATGAGAGGATCACGAATATGTAATTTGTTTTGAAGTTTGCTTCCCGATCCGAATTTAGATGATGATTCTATGAAGTTGGGGTTTGTGTGTGTTCTTGCTAGAGAGAAAGAGAGAGAGGGAGATGATGGAAATGGTGGAGAAATGGGTTGACTAGTTGACCTAGTCAACTAGTTTGCCCATTTGGCAACTCCGGTCCCTCGAGTTTCAAAGCGGGTGCGGGATTTAACCGATCGAATATTTTTAAAACGCTCGAGTAAACGGGTGATGTCAAAATTAAATAGCGGGAATATAATGAACGTTACTCACGGAAACCATTAATTTAAATACGAAAGATTATGTTAAAAAAAAAGACGGTGTTAAAATTAAATTTAACGGAAAAACGCGGGATGTTACACATATATGCATAAGATATACATATAAACCCACATCCATCATTTTTCTTGTTTGCTACTCGACACCAAACATTACTTCATCTTCTTGCTTCAATCATCGACTCACTTTCAAAACGAACATCACCATAACCCATCTTCCTCTTCTCTTACTCTTGATTGATGAGTATATTCAAAACAACCATCTCCGGCCACCATAGCAATCACCACCAAAGTCACCACCCTCTACTCCAACTAAGCCACCACCAACACCCCACCACCATCACAATTCTTCACCCACTTCATAGAACCACCCTCATCATCTCTCTCTTCCTCTCTCTCCTGTTATTAGTTCGGTTACAACAAACAACCATGAATCCATCCCATAATCGAGACCCACAACAAACCCATTCACTATTTTGCTTTTTGTTCGAGAATCACTCTACTCAACTTGTTGTTTCGGATGTAACCTATGTAAACCCACAACAATAAATTAACACCACAAACACAATCATTGGCTTCCTCCACCTTAAACCTAACGTGGACCATCTTGCAAACCTCAAACAACATCACCTACTTGTATTCATATTCTGTTTTCTTTCGATTAACAAGCACCCATCAACTTTAATCAATTATCAAAACCATGTGAAGTTGATACAATGAAACAGAAGCTGTGATGATGATATTGTTTATTCTTATTGTTGCTCCTACCTTACGATCTGCTGCTATATCATACGTCCACGATCACCAGCACCAAACTTAGAATGAAGGAAAATGATAATGATTTATAGATAATATGATAAAGCATGACTCTTATGCGTATTCTTTTCTCATATTATTTTTTATTTAGTGCCGATAATCATTAGAGGAGTAACCCCACCACTCATCAGGGAATAATTTGAAACAAATGAACGAGTTCAATTAATTTGCACTAGGATTAGATTATTAATGGGCTAATGTTTCTAAATTATAATTAGGCCGAAATCCACCTAAGTAATTTCCGTTGGGCCGTAGTTTGATGGGCACTTTCTGTGCAAATTACAAGCGATGAGGTACGTGGGATGTACCATCGATAATGATGATTAAGAATGATGTTGATAATGCAAGAAGGTGATAATGGTGATGATGATAAAAACATGGTAACGATTTTAGATGATGATACATAGAGGTAACGATGATAATGATAATAAATGAGTTAGGATGATTATGATTCGTTAAACATAAATTGATGATGTATATAATAGGATAATAATGATTAAGATTGATGACGATGAGCCGGTGATAATTATGATGATCATGAATAAGTAATAATGATAAGTATATGATATTGAGATGAGGATGAAGTTATAGTGAAAACGCATGATGATGATGTTCAAACAATGATGATGTTCGATGATGATCAAGGAGAAGAAGAGAAAACGGTTAGATGAATTGGATATTAGATATAGGTTGTGTTTTTAAAACAGAAAAAAATATAAACAGATGGATGGTTGGGGGTGCTTGCATGGAACGAGAAGTCTCGGGTTCGAGCCCGGGGTGTGGCATTTTTTTTTTATAAAAAGAAGAAGAAGACAGACATTTATATTAGATTAAATAGATTTGGTGTAACAATTAAATCAGAAATGAGGTGATAGAGGAATAGTTAAAGGCGTTATCGGGTTAGCGGGACGTCGCGGGTTCAAACCCGGACTTGGGCATTTTTTTTAGGACTACTCCTTTGAGGTAGTTTACTTATTATCATTATTATTATTATTATTATTATTATTATTATTATTATTATTATTATTATTATTATTATTATTATTATTATTATTATTATTATTATTATTACTATTTTTAGTATTATTATAATTATTAATTTATTAAACAAATAACATTTATATAAAAATATATTTTTAAATATATCCTAACTATACTAATATTACATATTGTTTTAAATAAAATGTTATTATAAAATATTAATTAAGTTATATATAATAGATAAACATATTTTAATATAATCATATATATATGAATATTAATTATTTATCAAAAATATATAAAATAGTTATAATTAAACTGTTTATTAATATAACTTACAAATTATTAGGTATATTAATATTAATATATGTAAAGCTTGTTTAGATGTTAATTATATGTGTTAATATATATACTTGATATAGGTTTGTGAATCCGAGGCCAACCCTGCATTGTTCAGTATCGTCGTATGCATATTTTTACTACAAAATATCGTATTGTGAGTTTCATTTGATTCCTTTTACTCTTTACATTTTTGGACTGAGAATACATGCAATGCTGTAACGACCCTGGATTTTCCGACTATATTATTAATATTTGTTATTAATGCTTGCGTTTTAATAAATGTATTCTTATACATTTTACTTGTTACCGTATTTGACTTTCCAATGTCCCGACTTGTCTTTGTGACACACGCTTTTCACGAATAATATTTTAAATATTATTTACGTACATAATTAATTATTATTAATTATTTCTAATAAACTAATGTAAGTAGTTAATTACTTGGGCTTTTTACTAATCTGTTGCTTACTTATACTTGGGCTTATATTATTGAACTTGGAAGCCTACCCTACATTACTTAATAGACTACTAGTAAGCCCACTGTTATGCTAATGATTCTTTAAGGTTAAACTTGGATTATTTAGTTAAATGAGGAGACACAAATGTTCAAGCATGCAAGCACCAACTTTCCATGCATTTAACTTATTACTCTTCCTAGCATACAACCTCTTCCACACTTGAAAGTTGAACTTGACCCTCCCTTTTTTTTTAGCTAGAACCGTCGGCCTTTTTGTGCAAGGGTGGGAGTTCCATTTTTCATTTTATTTGTTACTTATATGCTAGCCTTACTTCATTTTACACACACCTCTCTTACACTACTTCTTACTCTAAAACTTTCTCTCTAAATTGTAAGTATTATATCTTTTTCTTTCTTCTTTTCTTCCTTTGAAAACCGAAACTATCATCATCATTTTACGTACTTCTTGTTTGTTTTTAAAGATCAAACTTTCTAGTTTGTATCTTCATGATTCTTGCTTCTTCCATCCTTTGTTTTATGAAGAACCAAGAACAAGGATCTAAACTTGTTAGCTTATGGTTCTACACTTGAAAAATTATAAAGATCTAAAGTTCATAAGCTTTAAGTCTTACTTGTGTTCATGTTTTGTAAACTTAAGGTTTATTTTCTTAAGATCCAAGCTTTGGCGTGAATCTTCTTAAGTATGAAACAAACATGAACTTGTTACTTGTAGATTTAGTTTATTTCTTCCTTTTATATGTTTTTCAATTCATGACTTATAATTTTGGTCAAGTATTACTAGTTAAACTTGATCTCATTTTTCTTGAAACTAAAGTTAAACTTTGTAAGTTCAAGAACATGGAAGTTAAACTTTCTAGTTATAACTTCATACACTTATGTTGGATCTAAGTATCTATAGCTTATGGTCCTCCAATCTTGTTTTAAACAAAAGCTTATAAGCTTATATATACATTTTACAAGATAAAAAGCTAAGTTTCATAACTTATGATTTTATTAACGTAAAGATCCAAGTTCCATAACTTAGGGTTTAACTTAAGAACACTAGATCTAGACTTTTGAGTCTAGGTTCTTCAAGATCTAACTATGATCTAAGTTCTACAACTTAAGATCTTGTTTATTTATTTTACTTTCAAGATTATAGCTTAATATTATTATTAGAACTCATGTATGTGTCGGATCTAAGATCTTGATGTAACTTTGGTTCATCAACCTACTTACAACCCTTAAATGAGTTGTGCTATTTATCTTAGACATACACTAGTGTTATGATGGTCAAAACTTGGTTAAGGTGATACAAACACAGAGTTGTACACTTGAAGCTACAAGCATCAAGGATGAGAACCGTGATGAGCATCAAGCATCAAGAACCCACCGGAACACTTTGCTTACTGTTTTTTGGGATCTGATCATTCACCTGGGCTACTGGAAAAGTTTATTTCCAGATTGTTCAGTTCGAGTAGATTACTTTTCGTTTAGGATTCATCTTAATCCGATTTACGGTTTAGGATTTATAGCCTTCCGAAAGTCACTACACCTTTATAATGTTGTGCTGAAATTTCTGACCTACTTGCACTTAAACCATCACCATGGTCAAACGAAGACGAGTTTGGTTCTAAAAGTTGGTCATTGGTTAAAGGACTCTTATCCGGAGCCATGGCCACTAGTCTCACCTCATTTCAGTTTGTATAGAGGTCGTGGCAGCTGAACGAAGTCAGCCTTTGTTTCGATCTCTATTCTTGATTGAAAACTTACTTTACTTTTTACTTATGTTGTTGAATGATGATGATACTTAAGACATGTGATGACCCGGAAATTTCTGACCAAATTTAAACTTAATCTTTGTATGATTAACATTTCCGACATGATAAGCAAAGTCTGTAAAACTGAATCTCAAAATTTTTGAACTACTTTCATATATTCAAATACCTTTCGGTTATTCTTGATGATTCGCGAACAATTATATGTATATAGATACATATATATATACTATAACTTGAAAACGTAACAATGTATTAATTGTTTGATACTGTACATTAAACTTATTGGTTTAAATATTTAATTGAATATATATGATAAGTTGGAATATTAATTATATGAATAACTTGCGACGTATATTTAAATCGTGTTTATGAATGTTGAAAATATATATTAACTTGGTCATAAAACGATTTGTTATTATATATATATTAACAAATAGCGAGACAACGATTTATAGAAGTAAATGACCAAAACACTCGAAAGTTTAAGATACACTTTGAATGATATAGTTTATTGATAATTAAGACTATATTTTGACAAAGGTACGAGTCACAAAACGTAAATTGCGAGTTTTCTAAGCGTACAAAAATGCGTTCGAGAAACCGGAACCGGGAAATAAGTCGAGTGACAACGTACGGGTCATCGGAACGAAAATTACAAGTCAACTATGCACATGAATTTAATATAATATATAATTAATTATTTAAATTATATATATTATATATATTATAAAATATTATGTCGACAAACAAGAAGTTAAAAATTTGTGAGCTGTCCCAGGGTGCCATGCGATCACATGGCCTTGAAGCACAAATCCCATACGATCGCATGGGGTACTTTTTCAGAAAAGATTCTATAAATTCAAACGATTTCATTTCAATCACACACATATTTATTTGTGTTACTTCCTCCGTATTTAAATTATTATTATTATTATTATTATTATTATTATTATTATTATTATTATTATTATTATTATTATTATTATTATTATTATTATTATTATTATTAAGATTAATATTATTATTAATCTAATTAATTATTAGTATTATTAATTATTAATTAGTAATATACATAAAATACTACGACGAGGTTATGAGCGTGTCACTTTCAAAAATGGATTTTTGAGCGGGATAAAGTTAAGGAAATTATGGGTTATAGCTATGGAGGTTATGGGTAATGTTCATGGGTATTATTTACAAGTCAAACCTACTGTTATCATCTATGTTATGTCTACGTACTTTTCTGCAATATTGAATCACAATATTGATACGTAAGCATTTATATTTTATATTTTATACATTAATTGTGTATCCATGTCTAGTACTCGAGTATATATATTTATACATGTTTGTATGCTAAATTTCGTCATTAAACAATTTATAATGAATCATGAATTAAATACATATATTACTGGTAAAAGGTATATGATATACATGTTTTTGAAAAGCTGGCGAAAAATCAATAACTTTTCATTTAGACACCGAATAGTTTCGATGAACGGATTAAAAGATATGATCAACTGAATTATAATTGACGTTAATTGAAATTGCTTTTGAATCTGCAATTAAGATTTAAACAATTTGTTTACGAGATTGATAAAGTGAACTTTTAAATATTACCAACCAAGTAAATGACTCCTTATATAAGGTATGTCTCGTTTTATTGAACTATTGTCAAAATTGACTTTTTGAAACGACTTTGGATAACTTTTGTATGTCGATCTTGAGCATTAGGATTATGATACACTATGACCTGACCTAGCTTGATAGACATTTATTGACCAACATATGTTCTCTAGGTTGAGATCTAATGTTATTTAGTAATCCGAGTTTCAGTCACATTTTGGTGAACGACTTTATATGTTGCTAATGTGAGTTTCATTTGCTCCCTTTTTAATTGCTTTTGCAATATATATTTTTGGGCTTAGAATACATGCACTTTATTTTAAACGCAATGGATACAAGTACATACTTAATTCTACACTGAGTTTGAACCGAAAATCCCTTAGCTTTGGTAACTAGTAACTACCGGTTATAAGAACTGATGGGCGCGAGTAGTAGTATATGGATCCATAGGGCTTGATATCCCCGTCCGAGCTAGAGCACTAGCCTTTTAACGGACGTATGCTATTTGAGAAGCGTACACGTTGGTTTGCGTATATTTATTAAGATGATTATACAAAGGGTACAAATTATATATACGCTAAGTTTAGTTACCAGGGTGCTCAATTTCGTAGAATATTTTGATAAACGTTTCTGGATGAAACAACTGAAATCTTGTGATCCACCTTTATGTACAGATTATGCAAAACATTAAAACTATGAACTCACCAACCTTTGTGTTGACACTTGTTAGCATGTTTATTCTCAGGTTCCCTAGAAGTCTTCCGTTGTTTGCTTACATGTTATACAAGCTATGTGCATGGAGTCTTGCATGCTTTATTCAAGAAAACGTTGCATTCACAAAACCATCATCATGTATCTATTTTGACTGCATTGTCAACGGAAGTATTATTGTAAACTATTATTTACGGTGATTGTCTATATATAGAAATCATCAGATGTCGAAAACCTTGGAATTAAATATTCATTTATGGTATGCCTTTTCAAAAGAATGCAATGTTAACAAAACGTATCATATAGAGGTCAAATACCTCGCAATGAAATCAATGAATGACGTGTTCGTCCATATGGATTTGGAACGATCATCACAAGACCTAATTTACATACTTTTAAACCTTTAGGAACGATTTACTGACTTAGTAACTTTTGACTTAGGTTGAGGACCTTTCGGACCAATTACTTGCTTACTTATCTCGTACCGACTTTACTACTTTTCACTGTGAGTTATAGCATCCCTTTTTACTTTAACTATTTTGGGAACTAAGAATACATGCGCTTTTTACATTTTACATACTAGGCACGAGTACTTAAACTTTATATATGTGTGGGTTATACAACGGCATAAACTTTCCCCTTAGCTCGGTAACGTTTAGTCATTGGTCTTTGAACCGGTGAACGCGAATCTTAGATATGGATCCATAGGGTTTGACATCCCCACTCGGGCTAGTAGCGCTAGCATTTAACGGGTGTTTAATACTTCGTAAACTTACGCACTCGCCAAGTGTACTTTTAGGGGGTGATATTACGTTAATTTAGTTACCAAGTGCCCACGGTTGAACATATACTTTTCATACTGTTTTGAAATACGAAATCTCGTGGCCTACCTTACATTACTGTTATACTTAAACTCTAGCTCACCAAAATTCGTGTTGACATTTTTAAGCATGTTTTCTCAGGTGCTTAGAGGTTTGATGCTTCCGCTGTAGTTGTCTTGCTGTGTAGACTCCCGCTGCTTTTGTTAGAGATGTCTCTGCATGAAACATTTACCTTGCATTAACAAACTATGTTACTTTTGAAACAATGAATTTGTAATGACCTACGGGTCTCGTACTTATGTTAATTGCTTCTATTCATAGAAGCATACTATCGTTTGTAAAACTTATGATGTTGGTTATGATGTCACCCTTTCTTATGAATGCAAACTTATTTTAAAACAGCATATAGTGTTTGACCTTGTAATGATCCTGTTGTTGATGATCCGTACACGTTAATTTTGTATGGGGCATCACATTTGGTACCAGAGCATTAGTTGTAGGGAATTAGGTTGCATTAGTGAGTCTAGACCGGACCGAGTCAGATTCACTAATAGGACTAATCTACAATTTGCTAGTTTACTTGTTTCTGCGGAACTTGCTGCATGCTGCTGCTTACTTTTACTGCTATATGTCATATACTGCTACTTGTTTTCACTACTGCATGCTACTATCTGCTTTCGATTACATGATACTTCTATAGGATTTGTTATTATTGCCATGCTATTTACTGCTATAGATGATCTAGACTGTCGTAGTTACTTTGCCTAATACGTGCTTGCTATATGACTTACTGACATGGAAAAAGTTATTTTTCCTTGTTCAGATGTCAGATATCCCGCCCATCATCATTGACTTGGACAGCGACTCAGATTCATCTGCCACCTCGCCTGCTACTGCTGTCGACTCACAGATCCCGTCATCGCTACCCTCCAGGGACTCTGGCGATTCATCCTCTAGGGACAGTAGCCACGCACCTGACCTGATCATTATCTCCGACGGAGACGAGGACCCAGAGGAGATTCCAGCTCCACCTAACCCAGGACTCCCGGAGCCACAGCACCATTCCGGTGGTGCTGTGATTCCTGGGGAAAATGGGGACGGTCCTTTCCGTAATGAGCATGGACATTGGGTTAGACTACTTCCTGATGGACATGTCGTGCCAATCCCGCCTGGCAGATACCGACTTATGACCACCGGTCGAGCAGATCCACCCTCAGATGATACATACGACTCATCATCCGATGACTTCAGTGAGGAGGATTCCGACGAGGACCCTGAGTAGACGCCCATGCAGCCGCCCTCTACCCCGCCGAAGAAGCGGTATCGTTTCGATGGTACTGTTATTTTGGGGGTTCACGTAGATAGACCGTTAGTGGACGCACGCGGACAGTTGGTTAGGGTTACCGCCCGTAAGTGGGTTGTGCCTTACCCTGCCGATCTATACGTGCGTAAGGCTTCCCGTTACGCACCATCTACTTCTGTTGCTAGACCGTCTGCACCACCAGCTCCACCTGTACCATCTGCACCGCCTGCCCCATCAGCATCCCCCGTCGTCGAGGAACTGACGAGGGAAGTGCATATCCTCCGTGCTCGGGTAACTGAGCTCGAGGACCAGGTGTCCCACATGATGGACATCCTTTACCTACCGTCACCATAGGGCTATTGTATTAGATTTCATTATGTAATCCCGTTTGTAGTTTCATGTTTTACTCATGTATTGTACGAACCTTATGCGGATGTATGCAACTTTCTTATTTAATGAATGGAACTTGTGTTGTTTAATTTCTGTGCGATGTTCTATTAACGTTACTATATGATGATTATGTGGTACCTGTATCTAGTTGCATTATTATTATTATTATTATTATTATTATTATTATTATTATTATTATTATTATTATTATTATTATTATTATTATTATTATTATTATTATTATTATTATCATTTTAAGGTAAGTAGTATTATATTTGAAACTAAAATTTTTATAAAAATTATCATAATTATTATTAGAACTATCATTATTATTATTATTATTAGAATTATCATTATTTTTATCATTATTATCGTTATTATCATTAACATTAAAATTAACATTATAATTAAAATTATTATTTATTGAATGCTGGATTTCGACTTAAGTCAAAATTTCTGTTTCGAAGATCAATGGCAAACGGAAGATCAACGCCCACAGCAGCACAGATTGAGGAGATGATAACTGAACGAATAGCCGCAGCAATTGCGAATGTTAACCCCCAAGCTCCACCGGTTAACCAGCACAATCATAACGGGTGAACCTATAAGGAATTTCAAAGCTACAAGCCCCACAATTTTAGTGGTGCTGAGGGGCTGGTTAGACTGACGAGGTGGTTTGAGAAATTGGAAGCTGTGTTCCGTGTGAGCAACTGCTCAGAAATGAACAAAACTAAGTATGCCTCCTGTACACTGTTGGACGGCGCTTTAACCTGGTGGAACACACTTGCTCAGGCTAAGGGTATTGACGAGGCTTATGCTACCCCGTGGGAGGAATTTAAGGGGGCTATGATCGAGGAGTACTACCCCAGAACGAAGATTTAAAAAATGGAAGCTGAGTTTTGGGAGTTGAAGGTTGTGGGAACCGATCTTGACAGTTATAACCAAAGGTACTTGGAACTAGCTTTGATGTGTCCCACGATGGTTACCCCGGAATTTAAGTGAATAGAACGGTATTTGTGGGGACTTCCCAAGTCCATTCAGGGAAATGTCACCTCTTTGAAACCAGCTGATGTCCCGGAAGCTATGCGAATGGCGCATACCCTGATGAATCAAATTACCAGCAAAGAACTAGAAAAGGGGAAATCCGAATCGGGAGCTAGTAATGACAAACGTAAGTGGGACAGCAACATGGGAAGGGTCTTTGATCAAAACCCAGCTAAGAGGCATGAAAGTTTCAAGGGAAACAACGACGGGAGGAACCCCAACCCAAACCCTAGCTCAAACCCTAACTATAAGGGTAGTCTCCCGCAATGCAAGAGATGCTACAAGAATCATACCGGGTACTGCAACGTGGTCTGTGAAAAGTGTAAAAGGACTGGGCATATTGGCAAAGACTGCAAGATCACCACCCCAACTGTGAAGACAAACCCTACTGGACCAAGGAAGTGCTATGAGTGTGGACAACAGGGCCACTTCAGGAATGAATGTCCAAACAAGAGAAAGGACAGTGGGCCAGCGCATAGAAGAGCTTTTAACGTAAACGCAAGGGATTCCTGTGAGAACCCCGACTTGGTTACAGGTATATTCACTATCAACAATCTATTAGCTTCTGTCCTATTTGATACTGGTGTCGATAGGAGTTATGTATGTAGACACTTTTGCTCTAAGATAAATTGGTCGTTAGTTCATTTAAAGGTGAGTATGCTTGTTTAGGTAGCTAATGGAAAACTTGAGAAAGTTAACCAAATTAGCCGAGGAGGTATTATCAATATAGTTGGTGTGGATTTCGAGATTGACTTGATACCCATCAAATTGGGAAGTTTTGATGTGATTGTCGGTATGGACTGGTTGATCAAGGTAAGGGCCGACATTATCTGTAGAGATAAAGCTATTCGTATACCACACAGAGAAGGTGAGCCACTGATTATTTACGGAGAGAGATGTAACTCGAAGCTGAACCTCATTAGTTGCATGAAAGCACAAAAAATCATGAAGAAAGGACGTCTTGCTGTTTTAGCACATGTGAAAACATTAGAAACCGAGGTGAAGAGCGTGGACGATGTACGAATTGTGAACGAATTTCCTGATGTCTTCCCAGAAGAATTGCCTAGATTATCGCCAACGTGGGCAGTGGAGTTTCAGATCAATTTAGTGTCAGGAGTTGCACCTGTAGCTCACGCACCTTATCGACTCGCACCTTCCGAAATGCAAGAGTTGCAGAGTCAACTACAAGAATTGCTAGACCGTGGATTTATCTAACCAAGTTCTTCGCCTTGGGGCGCACCTGTTTTGTTTGTGAAGAAGCAGGACGGATCTTTCCGTATGTGTATCGATTATCGCGAGCTGAACAAGTTGACGATCAAGAATCGGTATCCCCTTCCCCGAATTGACGATCTTTTCGATCAGCTGCAAGGCTCAAGCGTTTACTCTAAGATCGATTTGCAATCCGGTTATCACCAGTTGAGGGTGAAGGAGAGTGATGTGATGAAAACTGCGTTCAGAACCCGTTATGGTGACTATGAATTTCTCGTGATGTCATTCGGTTTAACCAACGCACCTGCCGTGTTTATGGATCTCATGAATCATGTATGCAAGCCATACCTGGATAAGTTCGTTATCGTCTTCATAGATGATATCCTCATCTACTCCAGAAGCGAAGAAGAACATGAGCAACATCTTTGACTAGTGCTTGAACTCCTAGACAAGATCAACTTTATGCTAAATTCTCCAAGTCTGAGTTTTGGTTGAAGGAAGTCCAATTCCTGGGTCATATTGTGAGCGATCAAGGTATCAAAGTTGATCCCACAAAGATCAAAGCTATCAGCAAGTGGGAAACCTCCACTACTCTGACTCATATCCGCCAATTTTTAGGTCTCGCCGGTTACTACCGAAGATTTATTGAAGGTTTCTCTCTGATTACGCGCCCTTTGACTGCGCTGACTCACAAAGGGAAGAAGTTCGTTTGGGAAATCGAACACGAATCCGCATTTCAAACCTTGAAGCAGAAGTTAACCACCGCGCCTATCTTATCACTCACTGAAGGCAGTGACGATTTCATCGTATACTGTGATGCCTCAAAAAATGGTTTTTGAAGCGACCCGTCCTAATCCATCCGGACAAAGTCCATATCAATTACAAACGATTCACAATAGTTGGTTACATCGCGAGGTACTTGACCTCTATATGATATATTTTACAAACATTGCATTCGTTTTTAAAAGACAAACTTTCTTTACATCAAAAATTGACGGCATGCGTACCATTTCATAACATAATCAACTATAATAGACTTAATAATAATCTTGATGAACTCAACGACTCGAATGCAACGTCTTTTGAAATATGTCATGAATGACTCCAAGTAATATCCTTAAAATGAGCAAATGCACAGCGGAAGATTTCTTTCATACATGAGAATAAACATGCTTTAAAGTGTCAACCAAAAGGTTGGTGAGTTCATTAGTTTATCATAATCATTCATTTTTATCATTTTAATAGAACACAAGAATTTTATTTCCAATTCTCATAAATATACGTCCCATGCATAGAGATAAAAATCATTCATATGGATTGAGCACCTGGTAACCGACATTAACAAGATGCATATAAGAATATCCTCTATCATTCCGGGAAATTCTTCGGACATGATATAAACAACATCGAAGTACTAAAGCATTCGGTACTTTGGATGAGGTTCGTTAGGCCCAATAGATCTATCTTTAGGATTCGCGTCAATTAGGGTGTCTGTTCCCTAATTCTTAGATTACCAGACTTAATAAATAGGGGCATATTCGATTTTTATAATTCAACTATATAATGTACTTTCGATTACTTGTGTCTATTTAGTAAAACATTTATAAAAATTGCGCATGTATTCTCAGCCCAAAAATATAAAGGGTAAAAAGGCAAATGAAACTCACCTAATGTATTTTGTAGTAAAAATACATACGACGATATTGAAAAATGCAGGGTTGGCCTCAGATTCACGAACCTATATCATTTATATATTTATTAATATACATAATTGTAATTGAGCACATATATATATAAATGTATTAGTTATATTATTTTTATGTTAATAATATATATAATATATATATATATATATATATATATATATATATATATATATATATATATATATATATATATATATATATATATATATATATATATATATATATATATATATATATATATATATATATATATATATATATATATATGTTTTATATGTTCATTTTGTATATAAAGATATTAAATTTTGTTATGTTATATGTGTTAAATATGTATATTTATGTATGTATTTAGTTTGTTTATCAAAACAGTAGTTTTATTATACTAAGTTAATATTAGTAAAAAAAAAAATTAATGATAACAACATTAATAATATACATATGTTAATAATAACCATATTAGTGATAGTATTAATAATAGTACTTGTAAGAATATTAATTTTACTGTTTAAGATAGTTATAATATTAATGATTTATTAATAATAATAATAATAACTCTAAACATAATATTAATAATAGCACACTATTAGTGATAATAATAATAATATTCATACTTGTATTTATAAACATAATAAATTTGATAATAGACTAGTAGTAAAATGATAAAATTATATTTTAAATGATGATAATAATATTAGTAATAACATTAATAATGATAAAAATAATATTTGTAATTATAGTTATAATGAAGTTTTCTATCATAATATTTATATTAAAAATAATAATACTCTTAATAATAATACTAATACTTACTTATGACTACCTATTTTATAACTTAAATTCATAATCGTCTTCCTAATCGTACTTGTATTCATTTAATTATAAACATTTTCGATAATTTTTATCATATCGCTTTGTTATAAATTTCGTAACATGAATGTTATTAACATGTTAGTAATCATATTAATGATGATAAATACAATAATAATAATAATAATGTTAGTCATGATAATACTAAAAATTTTAATTGATGATACTAGTAATAATAATAATAATATCATACTTTACATTAATAATAACAATAATCCTATAATAACAACTAACATAAAGATAGTAAATAATAATAATAATAATAATAATAATAAATAAAAATAAAAAGATGTGACTACCTCAAGAAAATCGTCCTAAAAAGAATATAGCCCCTCCAGGGACTCGAACCGCTGACCTCTCGAAACCCACTAACACACACAACCATTACGCTATCCTTTCATTTCTGATTAAACCCAAAGCCAATTTTATTTAACCCTTCCATTATTATTTCTCCTTTTTCTTCATCTTCTTCCCATTTTAGTTCGATCAGAGGTATCAAAACCAATATGCCCAACTCATACACAACGAATTTTGATACTTCAAAATATTACTAATTTTATAAAATCAAATGTTTATATTAATTGAAAAAAAATATATATATAAAAAAAGAAAACAGTCTCGCTGCTGTGCAGCTCACGGTTTAAAAAAAATTATGATTTAGAGTTTGAAAATGTTTTAGCTAAAAATCACAACATGAAATATGTTGTAAAACCTTTCTAAAATCCTTCTCAATCCTCAATTTCCCTTAAATCGTAACAGATATTATGAATTCAATTGAAGAACAATATTTGACTTTTTAATTCGAAAACTTTGACTCTCAAATTCGAATTCGTTTTGAGGAATTATGTCGTAAAACTTTACAGAAAGATTGAGTAAGAGATTCCTAACACTTCTGTATTTCTAGTTTTTGAAAATTCAATCGAATTCAAGTTATGGTCTTTTGAGTTCATTACAGAGGCATCGAGCTACAGGATAAAAAAATAATAATGTATATTTACAATTTGAATTTTTGTTTAGAATAATTGCAACTGTTAGAGAGGAAAGTTGATTGAGCTGGTAATAATATGAGAGTGATCCTTTGGTTTATAGCAAATGGTGGTCAATAGATTCCTCACAAGAACAGAGAAAAAAAATATATAAAAAATTTTTATTAGGACTCTCAACACATTTTGTATTTTATCTGATTGTTGTTTTGCAGTGGATTGGATCGACAGCTAACTAAATTTCAGACAAGAACAAAATGTGGAAAAGTTTGATGGAGAAAACAAACAGAAAGTGCTTTAATTCTTGACTTTATATTTTATATAATTGATTAAATAAATACATAATAATAATAATAATAATATTAATAATAATAATAATAATAATAATAATAATAATAATAATAATAATAATAATAATAATAATAATAATAATAATAATAATAATAATAAATAATAATACAGATTTCCTAATATGTATATATGTATATAACGCGTATATATTTATATATAACTGTATATATCTATTTGTATTTATATATCTCTGTATTTGTATATCTCTTTTATTTTATTTTTTTATTTTTATTTTTTTATAGATTATAATTAATCATAATATTAAATAATACTCTTAATATTATACGATATAATAAATAATAATACAAATTTATAGTAATGTAATAGTAATAATAATATTACTAATGATAATGATAATAATTAACTTAAAATGTATAACAATAATATTGTTAATAACATTAATACTAATAATAGTAATATTTTTTTTTTTCGAAAGGCAGCGAATTTCATTAGAAACTAAGGACCAAAAGGGGGCCCTTAACCCTGTACACGAATAAGTAGCAGTAAGGAAAACAAGAAATGGTTGTTGAGGACACAGCCACAACCAAACTCACTAAACACCCGATAAAGGATCTAGCCTAACATACATAAGAACAAGGGTTTGAGATCCATTGTATCCAATCGATCTTAACTTTATTCAAACGACAAGAGATCCATTCGAACGATTTGAGTTGGATTTCCATTAGGGCCGCCGGGCCGGTCCAACACTTTCCCGAAAATGATTTAAGATTCCAGTTTCGCCAAATCAAATACGCACAAACCCACTCCGTAGCTTGCCAAATATTCAATCCCGTGCTTGTAAGTGTGCGGTTGCACCACCCCCGAAGAATTTCATTCATGCTAAGATTCAAAAATGCACCGAATCCCCACCATTTGAAGACCCGTTCCCACACCTCAAAGGCGTGCTTGCAAAAACTAAGAGAATGATCAATTATTTCCAACCCGTCATCGCAAAGCGGACAACGAATCGAATCCAAGTCAATCCCCCTTTTATCTAGATCGACACGTGTAGGGAGCCTTCTTTTTAAAGCCCTCCAAGTGAATACCTCAATTTTGCTAGGAACTAAATTATTTTTAAGCGTTTCATTATGGTTCCGATTACTTGCTAGGAGTTGCTCATCAATTAGGAAAGAAAGAAAATGGACAGTGAACTTGCCACTCGTGGACATCTTCCAACGCCATGAATCAGAAAGAATATTGGGTTTGGCGTATTGATTTAGATCAACCATCATCTTTTGCAAATCAGTGAGTGTCCGACCGGATAAATCTCGCGTCCAGTTCCAGCTTGTTTCGGCTACCTTACCCGCGGCTGTATCCACCCACGTTACACGATCTTTAACCCGAACATCCGGGTCTGCTTCAAGATGGAATAATCTGCCAGACTTTTCTTTTAGACGCCCGCATCCTAGCCATGGATCTGACCAGAAACATGTGTCACTTCCATCGCCAATTTCTCGAATAAACGAACAGCTAAAGTTGATTCCTGTCTTGTCAATATCTTTACCTGCACGAATAATGTTAGCCCAAACGCCCCCGATCCCTTGAGGCTCAAGTGTGCCACTAGGAATAAGGAGCCCATTAGGTCCATGGATACTTTTAATGATAGAAACCCAGAACGCATTCGGTTCAAGTTTTACCCGCCACACCCATTTTCCCAAAAGTGCCAAATTTTCCCCCCTTAAAGTCCTAATATTGAGTCCCCCTTCATCATAAGGTAGGAGGCAATCATCCCATTTAACCCAAGCCATTTTTTTACACTCACCCGACCCGCCCCAAAAAAAGTTTCTACGAAAGCACTCTAAATATTTGATAACACTCGAAGGGGCACGAAAGAGCGAGAAGTAGTATAGCGGTAGGCTATTTAAGACCGACTTGACAAGCGTTAACCTTCCACCGAATGAGATCGTTTTTATCTTCCATTCCGCAAGTTTAGAGGCGAATTTATCCACCACCGGATTCCAATTTTCAACACGGTTCATGTTCTTCCGCTAGTAATATTATTAATAATAACAATAATATCAATAATAATAATAATAATAATAATAATAATAATAATAATAATAATAATAATAATAATAATAATAATAATAATAATAATAATAATAATAATAATAATAATAATAATAATAATAATAATAATACTTTATCAATCTATATATGTTAAACTCATATCTATAGATTATGAATAGCATTAATAGTGTTATTAATATGGGAAGTAGTAACAATATTATTATAAAAACTATATTTATATTTGTATTATATATATAGGTATCATTAATTATATAAGGTATAATATATTATATACTAACTTTCATTGAACATTTATTATTTATACATTATATGTATGTTACAATTAATAATAATTATACATAAAATATATACATTTATATATAATTTTATTAATAACAACCTTTTATCTTGTGTCGTAATTTACATAATTAACTCAATTGATTAAATTGTATTTTATTATTTTAAATTATTATATATAGTTTTGTTTATATATATATATATATATATATATATATATATATATATATATATATATATATATACACACACTTATATACTTATATATATATACTTATATATATACTCACTTATTTATGTATCTATATATATTTATTTGTAACTTAATTGTTCGTGAATCGTCGGTAATGGTCGAATGGTAATTGAATACATGAACATAGTTTCAAAGTTTTAGAGACTCAATATTACAGACTTTGCTTATCGTGTCAAAACCATATGAAGATTAAGTTTAAATTTGGTCGGAAATTCCCGGGTCATCACAGTTTTGGTTGCGTATTGATGCAAAGAACGAAGGTCATTGCTTATGCTTCCCGTCAACTGAAAATTCACGAGCGAAACTACACTACTCACGATCTCGAACTTGGAGCCGTTGTTTTTGCTCCCAAATTGTGGAGACACTATCTTTATGGAACTAAAAGTACTGTCTTCACCGACCACAAAAGCCTCCAACACATATTCGATCAGAAACAACTGAACATGAGACAGCGACGATGGATCGAGACGCTGAACGACTATGATTGTGAACTTCGTTACCATCCTGGCAAGGCCAATGTTGTAGCCGACGCTTTGAGTCGAAAGGAGAGGATGGCACCTTTTCGTGTCCGCGCCCTGAACATCACCATTTATTCGAATCTCAATAGCCAAATCCGAGTAGCCCAAGATGAGGCTCTCAAGGAGGAGAATATTTCTCATGAACACTTGAACATTCTCATCTCTCGATTCGAGATTAAGGAGACTGGACTCCGATACTTCGCCGGAAAAATTTGGGTGCCTAGTTATGGGGATTTGCGAAGCCTCATTCTAGACGAAGCCCACAAGTCAAGATATTCGATTCATCCAGGAGCCGGTAAAATGTACCACGATCTCAAGGAACAGTATTGGTGGCCTAATCTTAAGAAGGATGTTGCTACTTATGTTGGGAAGTGTTTGACTTGCTCGAAGGTTAAGACCGAACATCAGAGGCCCTCTGGGTTACTTCAGCAACCGGAAATCCCGCAATGGAAGTGGGAAAGGATAACGATGGACTTCATCACAAAACTACCAAAGACGGTGGGCGGATACGATACCATCTGGGTTATCATTGACCGTCTTACCAAATCTGCACACTTCTTAGCCATGAAGAAAACGGATACGATGGAAACACTCGCTCAACTATACATAAAAGAGATTGTATCTCGTCATGGTGTGCCCTTATCGATTATTTCAGACCGAGATGCCCGTTTTGCTTCCAGATTTTAGCATTCTTTGCAAGAAGCCTTGGGGACTCGTCTCGACATGAGTACTGCATATCACCCACAGACCGACGGACAAAGCGAACACACGATTCAGACTTTGGAGGACATGTTACGTGCTTGTGTTATTGATTTTGGAAAGGCTTGGGAAAGGCATTTGCTGCTAGTCGAATTCTCTTACAACAACAATTATCATTCGAGTATTAATGCCGCACCTTTCAAAGCGTTGTATGGCCGCAAATGCCATTCTCCTATTTGTTGGGCTGAAGTAGGTGAAAAGCAAATCACCGGACCCGAGTTAGTCTATGAAACAACCTAGAAGATTGTCCAAATTCAAACAAGACTCTAGACGGCCCGTGATCGCCAAAAGAGTTATGCCGACCTTAAATGTAAAGACTTCGAATTCAACGTGGGTGACCGTGTAATGTTGAAAGTCGCACCTTGGAAAGGTGTGATTCGTTCTGGAAAACGTAGAAAGTTAAACCCACGATACATTGGTTCTTTCGAAATCTTAGAGCGTGTTGGACCCTTTGCTTACCGTCTGGATCTTCCGACTCAATTGAGCTCAAGTCATCCTACCTTCCACGTATCAAATTTGAAGAAATGTCTTGATGAACCGGAACTTGTCATACCACTGGAAGAACTTACGATTGATGACAAACTCCACTTTGTGGAAGAACCTGTAGAAATTATGGACCGTGAGGTCAAAACCTTGAAACGCAACAAGATTCCGATCGTCCGAGTCCGATGGAATGGCAAACGAGGACCCGAGTTTACCTAGGAACGAGAGGATCAAATGATACAGAAGTATCCTCACCTTTTCCCAACTCCTCCATCTACCTCAACTTAAAATTTGGACGAAATTTTCTTTAGCAGGTGGGTAATGTAACGACCCTGGATTTTCTGACTATATTATTAATATTTGTTATTAATGTTTGCGTTTTAATAAATGTATTCTTATACATTTTACTTGTTACCGTATTTGACTTTCCAATGTCCCAACGTGTCTTTGTGACACACGCTTTTCACGAATAATATTTCAAATATTATTTACGTACATAATTAATTATTATTAATTATTTCTAATTAACTAATGTAAGTAGCTAATTACTTGGGCTTTTTACTAATTTGTTGCTTACTTATACTTGAGCTTATATTATTGAACTTGGAAGCCCACCATACATTACTTAATGGACTACTAGTAAGCCCACTATTATGCTAATGATTCTTTAAGGTTAAATTTGGATTATTTAGCTAAATGAGCAGACAAAAATGTTCAAGCATGAAAGCACCAACTTTCCATGCATTTAACTTATTACTCTTCCTAGCATACAACACTCTTCCACACTTGAAAGTTGAACTTGACCATCCCTTTTTTTGAGCTAGAACCGTCGGCCTTTTTGTGAAAGGGAGGGAGTTCCATTTTTCATTTTATTTGTTACTTATATGCTAGCCTTACTTCATTTTACACACACCTCTCTTACACTACTTCTTACTCTAAAACTTTCTCTCTAAATTGTAAGTATTATATCTTTTTCTTTCTTCTTTTCTTCTTTTGAAAACCGAAACTATCATCATCATTTTAGTTACTTCTTGTTTGTTGTTAAAGATCAAACTTTCTAGTTTGTATCTTCATGAATCTTGCTTCTTCCATCCTTTGTTTAATGAAGAACCAAGAACAAGGATCTAAGCTTGTTAGCTTATGGTTCTACACTTGAAAATTATAAAGATCTAAAGTTCATAAGCTTTAAAATCTTACTTGTGTTCATGTTTTGTAAACTTAAGGTTTATTTTCTTAAGATCCAAGCTTTGGCTTGAATCCTCTTAAGTATGAAACAAACATGAACTTGTTACTTGTAGATTTAGTTTATTTCTTCCTTTTATATGTTTTTCAATTCGTGACTTATAATTTTGGTCAAGTATTACTAGTTAAACTTGATCTCATTTTTCTTGAAACTAAAGTTAAACTTTGTAAGTTCAAGAACATGAAAGTTGAACTTTCTAGTTATAACTTCATACACTTATGTTGGATCTAAGTTTCTATAGCTTATAGTCTTCCAATCTTGTTTTAAACAAAAGCTTATAAGCTTATATATACATTTTACAAGATAGAAAGCTAAGTTTCATAACTTACGATTTTATTAAAGTAAAGATCCAAGTTCCATAACTTAGGGTTTAACTTAAGAACACTAGATCTAGACTTTTGAGTCTAGGATCTTCAAGATCTAACTAAGATCTAAGTTCTACAACTTAAGATCTTGTTTATTTAGTTTACTTTCAAGATTATAGCTTAATATTATTATTAGAACTCATGTATGTGTCGGATCTAAGATCTTGATGTAACTTTGGTTCATCAACCTACTTACAACCCTTAAATGAGTTGTGCTATTTATCTTAGAGATACACTAGTGTTATGATGGTCAAAACTTGGTTAAGGTGATACAAACACATCAACGAGTTGTACACTTGAAGCTACAAGCATCAAGGATGAGAACCGTGATGAGCATCAAGCACTAAGAACCCACCGGAACACTTTGCTTACTGTTTTTGGGATCTGATCAGTCACCTGGGCTACTGGAAATGTTAATTTCCAGATTTTTGGGTTCGATTAGATGACTTTTTTTTAGGACTCATCTTAATCCGATTTACGGTTTAGGATTTATAGCCTTCCGAAAGTCACTACACATTTGTAACGTTGTGGTAAATTTCTGACCTACTCGTACTTAAACCGTCGCCACGGTCAAAAGAAGACGAGTTTGGTTCTGAAAATTGGTCAGTGGTTAAAGGACTCATATACGGAGCCATGTCCACTGGTCTCACCTCATTTCAGTTTGTATAGAGGTCGTGGAAGCTGAACGAAGTCAGCCTTTGTTTCGATCTCTATTCTTGATTGAAAACTTACTTTACTTTTTACTTATATTGTTGAATGATGATGATACTTAAGACCTAATTTACATACTTTTAAACATTTGGGAACGATTTACTGACTTAGTAACTTTTGACTTAGGTTGAGGACCTTTCGGACCAACTACTTGCTTACTTATCTCGTACCGACTTTACTACTTTTCACTGTGAGTTATAGCATCCCTTTTTACTTTAACTATTTTGGGAGCTGAGAATACATGCGCTTTTTACATTTTACATACTAGGCACGAATACTTAAACTTTATATATGTGTGGGTTATACAACGGCATAAACTTTCCCCTTAGCTCGGTAATGTTTAGTCATTGGTCTTTGAACCGGTGAACGCGAATCTTAGATATGGATCCATAGGGTTTGACATCCCCACTCGGGCTAGTAGCGCTAGCATTTAACGGGTGTTTAATACTTCTTAAACTTACGCACTCGCCAAGTGTACTTTTAGGGGGTGATATTACGTTAAGTTAGTTACCAAGTGCCTACGGTTGAACATATACTTTTCATACTGTTTTGAAATACGAAATCTCGTGGCCTACCTTACATTACTGTTATACTTAAACTATAGCTCACCAACATTCGTGTTGATGTTTTTAAGCATGTTTTCACAGGTGCTTAGAGGTTTGATGCTTCCGCTGTAGTTGTCTTGCTGTGTAGACTCCCGCTGCTTTTGTTAGAGATGTCTCTGCATGAAACGTTTACCTTGCATTAACAAACTATGTTACTTTTGAAACAATGAATTTGTAATGACCTACAGGTCTCGTACTTATGTTAATTGCTTCTATTCATAGAAGCATACTAACGTTTGTAAAACTTATGATGTTGGTTATGACGTCACCCTTTCTTATGAATGCAAACTTATTTTAAAACAACATATAGTGTTTGACCTTGTAATGATCCTGTTGATGATGATCCGTACACGTTAATTTTGTATGGGGCATCACAAATGCTTTTATAACTGTTTTACTAAATGGATACAAATGCTAAAACTGATTTTGCGTGAGTTTCATTTGCTCCCTTTTTAAATGCTTTTGCAATATATATTTTTGGGACTGAGAATACATGCACTGCTTTTATAATTGTTTTACGAAATAGACACAAGTAATTAAAACTACATTCTATGGCTGGATTATTATACCGGATATCACCCTTTTTAGTCTGGTAATCTAAGAATTAGGAAACAGACACCCTAATTGACGCGAATCCTAAAGATAGATCTATTGGGCCTAACAAACCCTATCCGGGTTACGGATGCTTTAGTACTTCGATTTTATCATGTCCGATGAGAGTCCCGGAATGATGGGGATATTCTAGATGCATTTTGTTAATGTCGGTTACCAGGTGTTCACCATATGAATGATTTTTATCTCTATGTAGTTTGCGAAATGCCTGATATGAGAATGATGTTTATGAAAAATGAAATCTTGTGGTCTATTAAAATTATGGAAATGATGAATTATGATAAACTAATGAACTCACCAACCTTTTGGTTGACACTTTTAAGCATGTTTATTCTCAGGTATGAAAGAAATCTTTCGCTGTGCATTTGCTCATTTTAGAGATATTACTTGGAGTCATTCATGACATATTTCAAAAGACGTTGCATTCAAGTCGTTGAATTCATCAAGATTATTATTAAGACATTTATAGTTTGGATATATTATGAAATGGTATGCATACCTGTCAACTTTCGATGTAAAGAAAGTTTGTTATTTAAAAACGAATGCAATATTTGTAAAATGTATCATATAGAGGTCAAGTACCTCGCAATGAAATCAACTATTGTGAATCGTTTATAATCGGTATGAACGGGTCCCTTCAGTGTGTGTATTAACATTGTGAACATAAACGATGAAACAAGCAACATCAACTACTTTGAAAGGTTTTTTTTTCACAATCAATCATAAGAAACAAGAACCACAATACATACATATATATACTATATATTATAACGTTAATCGAATCAAAAATGCAAATTCATATACGCACACCAAGTGTTCGACGAAACGTTTTCAACAAATAACGAATCAAACGAAAGGAAAAGTGTTGTTAACTAATCTTTAGGCATGTCGGAAGATTTTTAGAAATGCAATTTCTCAAACAACAAATTTAATACCACGGATTTTCACGAATAATCGCTCGATCAACAACTTTACAAGCGAATGTAGGTTTTTAGGTGCGTGCTTGCGTCTTAAGAGAGAGGGGGGGGGGGGGTAATGGGGTATAATCACGGTTCAGGTTGAAATTTAACTATAATCGAGTGATTGACACGCAAAAAAAGTTACCAGAACACCTATTGGAAAATTGCCGTTTAGTGCGTATTTTGACAGTTTTTTTGGGGGGTGTGTGTGTGTGTGTGTGTGTGTGTGATGTTTAAAACTGAAATGGGTGTCTTTTGAAATGAGCAACATGCACCATGCGTGTTGCCGGTTGGTTAGTGCGAGTATCCTAACCACGTGCACTTGTCTTGCCTTAGTGCTCGGTGACCACGAACCAACGTACACGCATCATGTATGTTGCGTGATGCGTGGTTAATGGGCATTATTGCAATTTGGAAATTTTAGGGGAATATTGTTAAAGAGTTTCAAAGGCCTTTTGACCAATATCCACCCCTAAAATATGGATTTTGGTAATAACTACCTTTTGCCTTGTCACCCGTAATCGAGATTCTGATCTGACGTTAAATATTTTAAAAAATAGTTTTTTTAATTGTGATATGAAAATGTTAAATTTTAAGGCAATAGTCGTTAGTGTCAAATTTCAGTGTCAAAATTTTACGAGATGATTTTGAGTGATGTTTAGAAATTAAACTAATAATATAGGGTTAAAGCCAAAAATAGGATACAAACTTACACAAATGTACCGATGTCGCTCACAAACTCATTTCCGTCCTACGGTCGCCTACAAACTTTCAAAAAATGTGCTAATATCAACATTTTATAGTTTTGACCTGTTACATACTAATTTTGACCTGATTTTATTTTATTTATTTTATTTTTTTATTTTTATTTTTTTAAGAATTAAGATTCAATCCACGAACGACACGTGTTGATTTTAACCAGCTTAGCCGGTAGCAAGTCATTTTTGTTTACATTGGTACACTTTTTGAAAGTTTTTGTTTACATCGGTACACTTTTTGAAAGTTTGTAGGCGACAGTAAGACGGAAATGAGTTTGTGGGCGACATCGGTACATTTGTGTAAGTTTGTAGCCTATTTTTGGCTTTAACCCAATAATATATGTGTGTGTTGATTTCTAATTGGATATAAAAATCTAACGCCAAAAAAATTGTCCGTCAGCTATTTGACTGATGCCTAAAGAGTGTCAGATATGAAGCCCCATTATGGGCGTTAGTTTCTGTCAAATTCGTCTAACTAGACTTTTAGGGCGTTAGTTTTATGGAGTAACACAACGATGTGAGTGGTCTTATGATTGTCGTTAACAGTGGCGGAGGGAATATGGGGGCTTGGGGGTGTTTTGCCTACCCCAAGTGAGCCACTTATGTTAAATTAGTAGTATACAATTTGACTTTTTTATTACTTGCCTCCTCTAATAAAAATTCACGTACGTACACTTGTTCCCTTTTTCTTCTATTAATATTTGGGCCCAATAAAAATAAAGGGCCATATACTAAATTAAAACTAAAAAATAGCCCAAGTCAACAATTACTCCCAAATGAGCATATCAGTTTCTATTTTATTTCTTGTAAAATAAAAAAAATAGCCCTAAATGTGATTGCGACTGACGACGGAAGAAGACAAGAACATTGCTCTGTATTGAATCTTGTGAGTTGAATTTCTATTTTATTTCTTGTAAATTCATTAAATATTTATTGTTTTCTAAGTGTTATTCATATTTAATTAATATATATCTTTCATATAGATAAAGAAATCGAGCTTTAGTATGTCGGTATCTGACTATTGTGTTTATGCAATTATGAATGCTATTATTATTTTCTATTAAGGGTTAATACTATTGATTTTACTATATTGTTTTGATTTGAACATTAATTCTCTTTAAGTTACACAATTACTTACTATGAGTTTATTTAATGATCTTAGGTTAAACATGGGTCAAAAAAGAACAATGTTTGATTTTTTCAAGCCGACAAATGTTGATAATCATCAGTCGCAACAAGAAGTAAATAATATTATGGAAGATATTGCTAGTAACCCACAATCACGTTTGAATGATGATAATATTATGGAAGAATCTCCTAGAGTTGAAATTGAGAAAAATAACACATCCAAGTTAGGGGATTTCAATTTGGATTCATTGGTTCGAGATCCAGGTTTGCGACCTTCTTTCATGGATTATCCAATCAATCAACACGGCGAGATCAGAAGAGCGTATATTAAACATGGGCCTTATCAACTTCATAAGTCAAAGTATGTTCAAAGTTCGTTTGGCTCAAATAGTGGTAATCGAAGCTTTCAACAAGCTTGGTTTAGTAAATTTTGGTGGTTAGAATATTCCGAGGTAACTGATGCTGCATATTGTTTTCCATGTTACTTATTTTATAAGAAGCCTATTGGACGAGCAGGTTCCGATACATTCATCAAGCAAGGGTTCCGAAATTGGAAAAAAGTAAATTGTGGCCAAGATTGTTCTTTTATCAAACACGAAGGTAAAACTCCAGCTTCAGCTCATAATTATTCAGTGAAATGTTATGAAGATTTAAAAAACCAATTAGGTAGTATCGAGAATGTGATAGAGAAACAATCAACTCAAGAGATCATTGATAACAGGCTCCGTGTTAGAACTTCCGTTGAGATAATTAAATGGCTCACAATGCAAGCTTGTGCTCTTAGAGGTCATGATGAGCGACCCGATTCAAAAAATCGAGGAAATTTTCTTGAATTAATGAAGTTAATTGCTTCTTATAACAAGGAAGTTGATAAGGTTGTGCTAGAAAATGCTCCTAAAAATGCCACGTATACTTCACCGGATGTGCAAAAAGAAATTTTGCAAATTTTTGCTACAAATGTACAACAAAAGATTCGTGATGAAATTGGGAACGCCAAATTTTGTTTAATAGTTGACGAGTGTCGAGATGAATCTAAAAAAGAACAAATGGCAATTGTTGTGAGATTTGTTGATCAAGATGGGTATATTAAAGAGAGGTTTTTAGACTTGGTTCATGTAAAAGATACAAGTGCATTAACTTTAAAAAATGAAATTTTGGCTTCTTTTTCTTTTCATAAGCTTGACGTTCAGGATATTCGAGGACAAGGATATGATGGAGCTAGTAACATGCGCGGAGAATGGAAGGGTTTGCAAGCTTTAATCTTGAAGGAATGCCCGTATGCATATTACATTCATTGTTTTGCTCATCAGTTACAACTAGCTTTAGTTTCGGCATCTAAAGAGGTGGTTGAAGTGCATAAATTTTTTAAGAATATGAACTTTATTATTAATGTCCTTGATTCTTCTTCCAAACGTCACGATCAATTACAAGATGCACAGATTAGTGAACTTGCACATTTGGCCGAAATTGGAGAGCTTGAGAGTGGCAAAGGAGCAAACCAAATTAAAAGTTTACAAAGACCTGGAGATACAAGATGGAGTTCACATTATCGATCGATATGTAGTTTGTTGAAGTTGTATGGTCCCGCCATTGTAGTGCTACGTGAAATTGCTACGAATGGGTCTACTCCATCACAAAAAGGTGATGCTTCTTTTGCTCTTACAGAATTATTGTCATTTGATTTTGTTTTTATTATGCATTTGATGAAGAAGATAATGAAAAGAACTGATAAGCTTTGTCAAGCTTTTCAACGTAAGTCTCAGGATATAGTTAATGCTTTGAGTTTGATTTCCACCACTAAGATGTTGATTCAAAAACTGAGGGATCAGAGTTGGCAGTCACTTTTGAATAAAGTTGTTGGTTTTTGTGAGTCGAATAGCATTCGAGTTCCTAAAATGACAAAAACATACAAAGACATAGTTCGATCTCGTTCAAAAAAAGATGATGTAACTGTTGAACATCATTATCGAGTTGATGTGTTCATTGCTGCTGTTGATAGTCAATTGCAAGAGTTGAACTCTAGATTCAGTGAGTCCGTAACAGAACTTCTTCAACTCAGTGTTGCTTTGGACCCGAGAAAATCTTTCAACAAAAATGATATTTGCAAATTAGCAAAAACCTTCTATCCTTTAGACTTTACGGAGCAAGAAATTATTCAGCTAAAACATGAATTGCAACATTATGAGCTAGATGTTCCTAATCATCCTGAGTTAAAAAAGGTTCAAACGATTGCTGAGTTATGTAGAGGGCTACAAGAAACTAATAGATCAGAAGTGTATCCTTTGCTTGATAGATTGATTCGTCTTATATTAACTCTTCCAGTATCAACCGCGACAAGTGAAAGAGCTTTCTCATCAATGAAAATTGTTAAAACAAGACTTCGTAGCAGCATGAGTGATGATTTTCTTAAACATTGTCTGATTCTTTACATTGAAAGGGATATTGCAGAAACATTTTCTATAGACGAGATAATAGATGATTTCTCTTTCAAGAAACCTAGACGTGTTCGACTTCAAATGCCCAAGGTATTTTAAAATAATTTACTTTTAGTTTTTGATTTATAAATATTTAACTTATGCAATAGTTTTAACCAAATTATTACTCATAGGTTACTCAATGAGACGACATATAGACGTGGGAGAAATTAATCTATTTTCTTGAAGATTAGCTTTGGAAAAAACTGATTGGTGAAGTATTACATAACTCGTATGTATATTATTTCATATTATTTCGCTTTAGTTATTTAATATTAATAAACTGTTACGATGTGCGTATAAAATATTTCTTATTGAAATTTAATTATCGGTCGCCTCCCTTATTCTCAAATCCTGGCTTCGCCTCTGGTCGTTAACAACATTGTGCCACTTACCTGATAGTACATGTATTTTAAGCATGTTTTTAACAGTTCTAAGGCTGTAATTAGCAAAATCTGAAAAATATTTGTGATGTATTTTAAGTCAACACACTTACCTCAACACGAATTTTATATATAACTCACAATCTCAAGATTTAAGGGGCGATACTGATAGACCAATAGCTCATTGGTGAAATATTATAAATAGTATTGTTTAGAAGAAAAAAATGGCTCGTATAGATTGTAGTCTCGGATTGGCTGAAACATCCTCGGATTGACTGCAGATACCAAAGCATATATGCGTTTTTGTTTTTTTTCTAAATCGTTTTTTTTATGGTTAAATACATCATAAGGTATTTATATCAAAAAAAAAAAAAAAAAAAAAAAAAAAAAATTGTGCATACGCTTTGTTGACCAAGGTTGCAAAAGACGCGAGACGGGGTCGAGACGGTCGGGTCCTAAAAGGGTCGAGACGGAGGTCTAGACGGATGTTGACTAACGTTGACTTTTAAATAAAAATGTTATATATTATATATATATTGTACATTACATTATTCCAAACATAAGCATTTCACACATGTTTAAATACTTCAACATTTCAAACATAAAAAAAGAAACCCTAAGTAATAGCACAACGTTTAATATTAAAAAAAAAAAAAAACTTGAAAAAAATCAGAAAAACCCGTTTTTTCCCGTCTCGGACCGTGTTTGACCGTCTTTTGACCGTTTTTTGGCCGATTTCCGTTTTTTTCAAACGTTTTATGTATAAACGGGACGGGGCACTCCAAAATCCGTCTACACCCCCGTCTACACTGAAATGTCCCGTTCTTATTGATTAAAAACGTTCCATATTAATTGATTTCGTTGCGAGGTTTTGACCTCTATATGAGACGTTTTTCAAAGACTGCATTCATTTTTAAAACAAACCATAACCTTTATTTCATCAATAAAGGTTTAAAAAGCTTTACGTAGATTATCAAATAATGATAATCTAAAATATCCTGTTTACACACGACCATTACATAACGGTTTACAATACAAATATGTTACAACAAAATAAGTTTCTTGAATGCAGTTTTTACACAATATCATACAAGCATGGACTCCAATTCTCGTCCTTATTTAAGTATGCGACAGCGGAAGCTCTTAATAATCACCTGAGAATAAACATGCTTAAAACGTCAACAAAAATGTTGGTGAGTTATAGGTTTAACCTATATATATCAAATCATAATAATAGACCACAAGATTTCATATTTCAATACACATCCCATACATAGAGATAAAAATCATTCATATGGTGAACACCTGATAACCGACATTAACAAGATGCATATATAAGAATATCCCCATCATTCCGGGACACCCTTCGGATATGATATAAATTTCGAAGTACTAAAGCATCCGGTACTTTGGATGGGGTTTGTTAGGCCCAATAGATCTATCTTTAGGATTCGCGTCAATTAGGGTGTCTGTTCCCTAATTCTTAGATTACCAGACTTAATAAAAAGGGGCATATTCGATTTCGATAATTCAACCATAGAATGTAGTTTCACGTACTTGTGTCTATTTTGTAAATCATTTATAAAACCTGCATGTATTCTCATCCCAAAAATATTAGATTTTAAAAGTGGGACTATAACTCACTTTCACAGATTCTTACTTCGTCGGGAAGTAAGACTTGGCCACTGGTTGATTCACGAACCTATAACAATATATACATATATATCAAAGTATGTTCAAAATATATTTACAACACTTTTAATATATTTTGATGTTTTAAGTTTATTAAGTCAGCTGTCCTCGTTAGTAACCTACAACTAGTTGTCCACAGTTAGATGTACAGAAATAAATCGATAAATATTATCTTGAATCAATCCACGACCCAGTGTATACGTATCTCAGTATTGATCACAACTCAAACTATATATATTTTGGAATCAACCTCAACCCTGTATAGCTAACTCCAACATTCACATATAGAGTGTCTATGGTTGTTCCGAAATATATATAGATGTGTCGACATGATAGGTCGAAACATTGTATACGTGTCTATGGTATCTCAATATTACATAATATACAATACAAGTTGATTAAGTTATGGTTGGAATAGATTTGTTACCAATTTTCACGTAGCTAAAATGAGAAAAATTATCCAATTTTGTTTTACCCATAACTTCTTCATTTTAAATCCGTTTTGAGTGAATCAAATTGCTATGGTTTCATATTGAACTCTATTTTATGAATCTAAACAGAAAAAGTATAGGTTTATAGTCGGAAAAATAAGTTACAAGTCGTTTTTGTAAAGGTAGTCATTTCAGTCGAAAGAACGACGTCTAGATGACCATTTTAGAAAACATACTTCCACTTTGAGTTTAACCATAATTTTTGGATATAGTATCATGTTCGTAATAAAAATCATTTTCTCAGAATAACAACTTTTAAATCAAAGTTTATCATAGTTTTTAATTAACTAACCCAAAACAGCCCGCGGTGTTACTACGACGGCGTAAATCCGGTTTTACGGTGTTTTTCGTGTTTCCAGGTTTTAAATCATTAAGTTAGCATATCATATAGATATAGAACATGTGTTTAGTTGATTTTAAAAGTCAAGTTAGAAGGATTAACTTTTGTTTGCGAACAAGTTTAGAATTAACTAAACTATGTTCTAGTGATTACAAGTTTAAACCTTCGAATAAGATAGCTTTATATGTATGAATCTAATGATGTTATGAACATTATTACTACCTTAAGTTTCTTGGATAAACCTACTGGAAAAGAGAAAAATGGATCTAGCTTCAACGGATCCTTGGATGGCTCGAAGTTCTTGAAGCAGAATCATGACACGAAAACAAGTTCAAGTAAGATCATCACTTGAAATAAGATTGTTATAGTTATAGAAATTGAACCAAAGTTTGAATATGATTATTACCTTGTATTAGAATGATAACCTACTGTAAGAAACAAAGATTTCTTGAGGTTGGATGATCACCTTACAAGATTGGAAGTGAGCTAGCAAACTTGAAAGTATTCTTGATTTTATGAAACTAGAACTTTTGGAATTTATGAAGAACACTTAGAACTTGAAGATAGAACTTGAGAGAGATCAATTAGATGAAGAAAATTGAAGAATGAAAGTGTTTGTAGGTGTTTTTGGTCGTTGGTGTATGGATTAGATATAAAGGATATGTAATTTTGTTTTCATGTAAATAAGTCATGAATGATTACTCATATTTTTGTAATTTTATGAGATATTTCATGCTAGTTGCCAAATGATGGTTCCCACATGTGTTAGGTGACTCACATGGGCTGCTAAGAGCTGATCATTGGAGTGTATATACCAATAGTACATACATCTAAAAGCTGTGTATTGTACGAGTACGAATACGGGTGCATACGAGTAGAATTGTTGATGAAACTGAACGAGGATGTAATTGTAAGCATTTTTGTTAAGTAGAAGTATTTTGATAAGTGTATTGAAGTCTTTCAAAAGTGTATAAATACATATTAAAACACTACATGTATATACATTTTAACTGAGTCGTTAAGTCATCGTTAGTCGTTACATGTAAGTGTTGTTTTGAAACCTTTAGGTTAACGATCTTGTTAAATGTTGTTAACCCAATGTTTATAATATCAAATGAGATTTTAAATTATTATATTATCATGATATTATCATGTATGAATATCTCTTAATATGATATATATACATTAAATGTCTTTACAACGATAATCGTTACATATATGTCTCGTTTAAAAATCATTAAGTTAGTAGTCTTGTTTTTACATATGTAGTTCATTGTTAATATACTTAATGATATGTTTACTTATCATAGTATCATGTTAACTATATATATATCCATATATATGTCATCATATAGTTTTTACAAGTTTTAACGTTCGTGAATCACCGGTCAACTTGGGTGGTCAATTGTCTATATGAAACATATTTCAATTAATCAAGTCTTAACAAGTTTGATTGCTTAACATGTTGGAAACATTTAATCATGTATATATCAATCTCAATTAATATATATAAACATGGAAAAGTTCGGGTCACTACAGTACCTACCCGTTAAATAAATTTCGTCCCGAAATTTTAAGCTGTTGAAGGTGTTGACAAATCTTCTGGAAATAGATGCGGGTATTTCTTCTTCATCTGATCTTCACGCTCCCAGGTGAACTCGGGTCCTCTACGAGCATTCCATCGAACCTTAACAATTGGTATCTTGTTTTGCTTAAGTCTTTTAACCTCACGATCCATTATTTCGACGGGTTCTTCGATGAATTGAAGTTTTTCGTTGATTTGGATTTCATCTAACGGAATAGTGAGATCTTCTTTAGCAAAACATTTCTTCAAATTCGAGACGTGGAAAGTGTTATGTACAGCCGCGAGTTGTTGAGGTAACTCAAGTCGGTAAGCTACTGGTCCGACACGATCAATAATCTTGAATGGTCCAATATACCTTGGATTTAATTTCCCTCGTTTACCAAATCGAACAACGCCTTTCCAAGGTGCAACTTTAAGCATGACCATCTCTCCAATTTCAAATTCTATATCTTTTCTTTTAATGTCAGCGTAGCTCTTTTGTCGACTTTGGGCGGTTTTCAACCGTTGTTGAATTTGGATGATCTTCTCGGTAGTTTCTTGTATAATCTCCGGACCCGTAATCTGTCTATCCCCCACTTCACTCCAACAAATCGGAGACCTGCACTTTCTACCATAAAGTGCTTCAAACGGCGCCATCTCAATGCTTGAATGGTAGCTGTTGTTGTAGGAAAATTCTGCTAATGGTAGATGTCGATCCCAACTATTTCCGAAATCAATAACACATGCTCGTAGCATGTCTTCAAGCGTTTGTATCGTCCTTTCGCTCTGCCCATCAGTTTGTGGATGATAGGCAGTACTCATGTCTAGACGAGTTCCTAATGCTTGCTGTAATGTCTGCCAGAATCTTGAAATAAATCTGCCATCCCTATCAGAGATAATAGAGATTGGTATTCCATGTCTGGAGACGACTTCCTTCAAATACAGTCGTGCTAACTTCTCCATCTTGTCATCTTCTCTTATTGGCAGGAAGTGTGCTGATTTGGTGAGACGATCAACTATTACCCAAATAGTATCAAAACCACTTGCAGTCCTTGGCAATTTAGTGATGAAATCCATGGTAATGTTTTCCCATTTCCATTCCGGGATTTCGGGTTGTTGAAGTAGACCTGATGGTTTCTGATGCTCAGCTTTGACCTTAGAACACGTCAAACATTCTCCTACGTATTTAGCAACATCGGCTTTCATACCCGGCCACCAAAAATGTTTCTTGAGATCCTTGTACATCTTCCCCGTTCCAGGATGTATTGAGTATCTGGTTTTATGAGCTTCTCTAAGTACCATTTCTCTCATATCTCCAAATTTTGGTACCCAAATCCTTTCAGCCCTATACCGGGTTCCGTCTTCCCGAATATTAAGATGCTTCTCCGATCCTTTGGGTATTTCATCCTTTAAATTTCCCTCTTTTAAAACTCCTTGTTGCGCCTCCTTTATTTGAGTAGTAATGTTATTATGAATCATTATATTCATAGATTTTACTCGAATGGGTTCTCTGTCCTTCCTGCTCAAGGCATCGGCTACCACATTTGCCTTCCCCGGGTGGTAACGAATCTCAAAGTCGTAATCATTCAATAATTCAATCCACCTACGCTGCCTCATATTCAGTTGTTTCTGATTAAATATGTGTTGAAGACTTTTGTGGTCGGTATATATAATACTTTTGACCCCATATAAGTAGTGCCTCCAAGTCTTTAATGCAAAAACAACCGCGCCTAATTCCAAATCATGCGTCGTATAATTTTGCTCGTGAATCTTCAATTGTCTAGATGCATAAGCAATCACCTTCGTCCGTTGCATTAATACACAACCGAGACCTTGCTTTGATGCGTCACAATAAATCACAAAATCATCATTCCCTTCAGGCAATGACAATATAGGTGCCGTAGTTAGCTTTTTCTTCAATAACTGAAACGCTTTCTCTTGTTCATCCTTCCATTCAAATTTCTTCCCTTTATGCGTTAATGCAGTCAAGGGTTTTGCTATTCTGGAAAAGTCTTGGATGAACCTTCTGTAGTAACCAGCTAGTCCTAAAAACTGGCGTATGTGTTTCGGAGTTTTCGGGGTTTCCCACTTTTCAACAGTTTCTATCTTTGCCGGATCCACCTTAATACCTTCTTTGTTCACTATGTGACCGAGGAATTGAACTTCTTCCAACCAAAATGCACACTTTGAAAACTTAGCGTACAATTTTTCCTTCCTCAATACTTCTAACACCTTTCTCAAATGTTCACCGTGTTCTTGGTCATTCTTTGAGTAAATAAGTATGTCATCAATGAAAACAATGACAAACTTGTCAAGGTATGGTCCACACACTCGGTTCATAAGGTCCATGAACACAGCTGGTGCATTAGTTAAACCAAACGGCATGACCATAAACTCGTAATGACCGTAACGTGTTCTGAAAGCAGTCTTTGGAATATCATCTTCTTTCACCCGCATTTGATGATACCCGGAACGTAAGTCAATCTTTGAATAAACAGACGAGCCTTGTAGTTGATCAAATAAGTCGTCGATTCTCGGTAGTGGGTAGCGGTTCTTGATGGTAAGTTTGTTCAACTCTCGGTAGTCGATACACAACCTGAATGTACCATCTTTCTTCTTGACAAACAAAACAGGAGCTCCCCACGGTGATGTGCTTGGTCGAATGAAACCACGCTTTAAAAGTTCTTGTAATTGGCTTTGTAGTTCTTTCATCTCGCTGGGTGCGAGTCTGTAAGGAGCACGAGCTATTGGTGCAGCTCCTGGTACAAGATCTATTTGAAATTCAACGGATCGATGTGGGGGTAATCCCGGTAATTCTTTCGGAAATACATCAGGAAATTCTTTTGCGACGGGAACATCATTGATGCTCTTTTCTTCGGTTTGTACTTTCTCGACGTGTGCTAGAACAGCATAGCAACCTTTTCTTATTAGTTTTTGTGCCTTCAAATTACTAATAATATGTAGCTTCGTGTTGCCCTTTTCTCCGTACACCATTAAGGGTTTTCCTTTTTCTCGTATAATGCGAATTGCATTTTTGTAACAAACGATCTCCGCTTTCACTTCTTTCAACCAGTCCATACCGATTATCACATCAAAACTCCCTAACTCTACTGGTATCAAATCAATCTTAAATGTTTCGCTAACCAGTTTAATTTCTCGATTCCGACATATATTATCTGCTGAAATTAATTTACCATTTGCTAATTCGAGTAAAAATTTACTATCCAAAGGCGTCAATGGACAACTTAATTTAGCACAAAAATCTCTACTCATATAGCTTCTATCCGCACCCGAATCAAATAAAACGTAAGCAGATTTATTGTCAATAAGAAACGTACCCGTAACAAGCTCCGGGTCTTCCTGTGCCTCTGCCGCATTAATATTGAAAACTCTTCCGCGGCCTTGTCCATTCGTGTTCTCCTGGTTCGGGCAATTTATAATAATGTGGCCCGGTTTTCCACATTTATAACAAACTACATTGGCATAACTTGCTCCGACACTACTTGCTCCGCCATTACTCGTTCCGACACCATTTGTTCCTTTCGTTCTATTAACCCCTGGTCCGTAGACCTCACACTTCACCGCGCTATGACCATTTCTTTTACACTTGTTACAAAATTTGGTGCAGAACCCCGAGTGATTCTTTTCACACCTTTGGCATAGCTGCTTCTGATTGTTGTTGTTGTTGCGGTTATTATTGTTGTTGGGATGATTGTTGTAGTTGCTGTTGTTGTTGTTGTTGTTGTTGTTGGGCCGTTTGTTGTAGTTGCGATTGATGTTGCGATTGTTGGGATAATTGTTGCGATTATTGTTGTAATTGCTGTTGTTGTTGTATTGGTGATTCTTATCACCGTTTTCCTCCCACTTTCTTTTGACTTGCTTCACATTGGCCTCTTCAGCAGTCTGTTCTTTAATTCTTTCTTCAATTTGGTTCACGAGTTTGTGAGCCATTCTACATGCCTGTTGTATGGAGGCGGGCTCGTGTGAACTTATATCTTCTTGGATTCTTTCCGGTAATCCTTTCACAAACGCGTCGATCTTCTCTTCCTCATCTTCGAATGCTCCCGGACACAATAGGCACAATTCTGTGAATCGTCTTTTGTACGTGGTAATATCAAATCCTTGGGTTCGTAACCCTCTAAGTTCTATCTTGAGCTTATTGACCTCGGTTCTGGGACGGTACTTCTCGTTCATCAAGTGCTTGAATGCTGACCACGGTAGTGCGTACGCATCGTCTTGTCCCACTTGCTCTAGATAGGTATTCCACCATGTTAACGCAGAACCTGTGAAGGTATGCGTAGCGTACTTCACTTTGTCCTCTTCAGTACACTTACTTATGGCAAACACCGATTCAACCTTCTCGGTCCACCGTTTCAATCCGATCGGTCCTTCGGTTCCATCAAATTCCAAAGGTTTGCAGGCAGTGAATTCTTTGTAGGTGCATCCTACACGATTTCCTGTACTGCTAGATCCAAGGTTATTGTTGGTATGTAGCGCAGCCTGTACTGCGGCTATGTTTGAAGCTAGAAAAGTACGGAATTCCTCTTCATTCATATTCACGGTGTGTCGAGTAGTCGGTGCCATTTCCTTCAAAATAGTTAAATGGAACAAGTTAATCATACAGAATATTAAGAGTAGTTAATAGTATTTCGTAGCATAATATGAACTCATTTATAAAAGCTTTTTCTTCATATTAGCGTTTTATAAGTTTAAATTCGGGTAGTACCTACCCGTTAAGTTCATACTTAGTAGCTAATATACAATTCAACTACTACAATTCTATATAAAAAACTGATTATAATAATATTTCGCGTTCAAACTTTTATACAATATTTTACAAACTTACAATACCGCTTATTTTACATAAAGCATGAAATATAGCACACAATAACTTTGATACAAGATAGTTGTGAAGATAATTCTAGCTAGTACACAAGTCGTTCAGCAAAGGTAATAAAGACACGTAATTCATACGTCCAGAAACAAGTCATGCATTCTGGTTTTACTAGGACTACTTCCCATCCTTGGTCTTGTGCAACATAACCGTTATGGCCGTTGATAAGACAGCGTGTTGTAACGTCATCAAAGGGACGAGGGTTACGTAATGTCCAGCAGTCCCGTAATAATCTAAAAACCTCATTTCTTACCCCAATTACCGACTCCGTCACTTGTGGAAACGTTTTGTTTAATAGTTGTAGCCCGATGTTCTTGTTCTCACTTTGGTGAGAAGCGAACATTACTAATCCGTAAGCATAACATGCTTCTTTATGTTGCATGTTAGCCGCTTTTTCTAAATCACGAAGTCCAATATTCGGATATATTGAGTCAAAATAATTTCTTAACCCGTTGCGTAAAATAGCATTTGGGTTCCCAGCAATATATGTGTCAAAGTAAACACATCGTAACTTATGGATTTCCCAATGTGATATCCCCCATCTTTCAAACGAAAGTCTCTTATAAACCAAGACATTCTTGGAACGTTCTTCGAATGTCTTACAAACTGATCTCGCCTTAAATAGTTGTGCCGAAGAATTCTGGCCGACTCTAGACAAGATTTCATCAATCATGTCTCCGGGTAGGTCTCTTAAAATATTGGGTTGTCTATCCATTTTGTGTTTTTAAACTGTAAAATAGACAAGAGTTAGATTCATAAAAAAAATACTTATTAATACAAGCAATTTTTACATATATCATAAAGCATAAGAACACTATATTACATATATTACACCACACGAATACAACTATCTTATTCCGACTCGCTCGTTTCTTCTTCTTCGGTTTTGGTTCGTTTTGCCAAGTTTCTAGGGATATATGATGTTCCCCTAATACGAGCCGTCGTTGTCCACATTGGTTTAGAAAAACCTGGTGGTTTAGAGGTTCCCGGGTCATTGTTACAACTTAAGGACTTCGGGGGTTGACGATACATATAAAGTTCATCGGGGTTGGAATTAGATTTCTCTATTTTTATGCCCTTTCCCTTATTATTTTCTTTTGCCTTTTTAAATTCAGTTGGGGTAATTTCTATAACATCATCGGAATTCTCGTCGGAATCCGATTCATCGGAGAATTGGTAATCCTCCCAATATTTTGCTTCCTTGGCGGAAACACCATTGACCATAATTAACTTTGGTCGGTTGGTTGAGGATTTTATTTTACTTAACCGTTTTATTATTTCCCCCACCGGTTCTATTTCTTCATCCGGTTCTGATTCTTCTTCCGGTTCCGATTCTTCTTCCGGTTCCGACTCTTCTTCCGGTTCCTCTTCGGGAACTTGTGAATCAGTCCACAAATCATTCCAATTTACATTTAACTCTTCATTATTATTAGGTGAGTCAATGGGACTTGTTCTAGAGGTAGACATCTATCACATAATATCAAACACGTTAAGAGATTAATATATCACATAATATTCATATGTTAAAAATATATAGTTTCCAACAAAAATGTTAAGCAATCATTTTTAAAGAAAACACGGTCGAAGTCCAGACTCACTAATGCATCCTAACAAACTCGATAAGACACACTAATGCAAATTTTCTGGTTCTCTAAGACCAACGCTCGGATACCAACTGAAATGTCCCGTTCTTATTGATTAAAAACGTTCCATATTAATTGATTTTGTTGCGAGGTTTTGACCTCTATATGAGACGTTTTTCAAAGACTGCATTCATTTTTAAAACAAACCATAACCTTTATTTCATCAATAAAGGTTTAAAAAGCTTTACGTAGATTATCAAATAATGATAATCTAAAATATCCTGTTTACACACGACCATTACATAACGGTTTACAATACAAATATGTTACAACAAAATAAGTTTCTTGAATGCAGTTTTTACACAATATCATACAAGCATGGACTCCAATTCTCGTCCTTATTTAAGTATGCGACAGCGGAAGCTCTTAATAATCACCTGAGAATAAACATGCTTAAAACGTCAACAAAAATGTTGGTGAGTTATAGGTTTAACCTATATATATCAAATCATAATAATAGACCACAAGATTTCATATTTCAATACACATCCCATACATAGAGATAAAAATCATTCATATGGTGAACACCTGGTAACCGACATTAACAAGATGCATATATAAGAATATCCCCATCATTCCGGGACACCCTTCGGATATGATATAAATTTCGAAGTACTAAAGCATCCGGTACTTTGGATGGGGTTTGTTAGGCCCAATAGATCTATCTTTAGGATTCGCGTCAATTAGGGTGTCTGTTCCCTAATTCTTAGATTACCAGATTTAATAAAAAGGGGCATATTCGATTTCGATAATTCAACCATAGAATGTAGTTTCACGTACTTGTGTCTATTTTGTAAATCATTTATAAAACCTGCATGTATTCTCATCCCAAAAATATTAGATTTTAAAAGTGGGACTATAACTCACTTTCACAGATTCTTACTTCGTCGGGAAGTAAGACTTGGCCACTGGTTGATTCACGAACCTATAACAATATATACATATATATCAAAGTATGTTCAAAATATATTTACAACACTTTTAATATATTTTGATGTTTTAAGTTTATTAAGTCAGCTGTCCTCGTTAGTAACCTACAACTAGTTGTCCACAGTTAGATGTACAGAAATAAATCGATAAATATTATCTTGAATCAATCCACGACCCAGTGTATACGTATCTCAGTATTGATCACAACTCAAACTATATATATTTTGGAATCAACCTCAACCCTGTATAGCTAACTCCAACATTCACATATAGAGTGTCTATGGTTGTTCCGAAATATATATAGATGTGTCGACATGATAGGTCGAAACATTGTATACGTGTCTATGGTATCTCAAGATTACATAATATACAATACAAGTTGATTAAGTTATGGTTGGAATAGATTTGTTACCAATTTTCACGTAGCTAAAATGAGAAAAATTATCCAATTTTGTTTTACCCATAACTTCTTCATTTTAAATCCGTTTTGAGTGAATCAAATTGCTATGGTTTCATATTGAACTCTATTTTATGAATCTAAACAGAAAAAGTATAGGTTTATAGTCGGAAAAATAAGTTACAAGTCGTTTTTGTAAAGGTAGTCATTTCAGTCGAAAGAACGACGTCTAGATGACCATTTTAGAAAACATACTTCCACTTTGAGTTTAACCATAATTTTTGGATATAGTATCATGTTCATAATAAAAATCATTTTCTCAGAATAACAACTTTTAAATCAAAGTTTATCATAGTTTTTAATTAACTAACCCAAAACAGCCCGCGGTGTTACTACGACGGCGTAAATCCGGTTTTACGGTGTTTTTCGTGTTTCCAGGTTTTAAATCATTAAGTTAGCATATCATATAGATATAGAACATGTGTTTAGTTGATTTTAAAAGTCAAGTTAGAAGGATTAACTTTTGTTTGCGAACAAGTTTAGAATTAACTAAACTATGTTCTAGTGATTACAAGTTTAAACCTTCGAATAAGATAGCTTTATATGTATGAATCGAATGATGTTATGAACATTATTACTACCTTAAGTTTCTTGGATAAACCTACTGGAAAAGAGAAAAATGGATCTAGCTTCAACGGATCCTTGGATGGCTCGAAGTTCTTGAAGCAGAATCATGACACGAAAACAAGTTCAAGTAAGATCATCACTTGAAATAAGATTGTTATAGTTATAGAAATTGAACCAAAGTTTGAATATGATTATTACCTTGTATTAGAATGATAACCTACTGTAAGAAACAAAGATTTCTTGAGGTTGGATGATCACCTTACAAGATTGGAAGTGAGCTAGCAAACTTGAAAGTATTCTTGATTTTATGAAACTAGAACTTTTGGAATTTATGAAGAACACTTAGAACTTGAAGATAGAACTTGAGAGAGATCAATTAGATGAAGAAAATTGAAGAATGAAAGTGTTTGTAGGTGTTTTTGGTCGTTGGTGTATGGATTAGATATAAAGGATATGTAATTTTGTTTTCATGTAAATAAGTCATGAATGATTACTCATATTTTTGTAATTTTATGAGATATTTCATGCTAGTTGCTAAATGATGGTTCCCACATGTGTTAGGTGACTCACATGGGCTGCTAAGAGCTGATCATTGGAGTGTATATACCAATAGTACATACATCTAAAAGTTGTGTATTGTACGAGTACGAATACGGGTGCATACGAGTAGAATTGTTGATGAAACTGAACGAGGATGTAATTGTAAGCATTTTTGTTAAGTAGAAGTATTTTGATAAGTGTATTGAAGTCTTTCAAAAGTGTATAAATACATATTAAAACACTACATGTATATACATTTTAACTGAGTCGTTAAGTCATCGTTAGTCGTTACATGTAAGTGTTGTTTTGAAACCTTTAGGTTAACGATCTTGTTAAATGTTGTTAACCCAATGTTTATAATATCAAATGAGATTTTAAATTATTATATTATCATGATATTATCATGTATGAATATCTCTTAATATGATATATATACATTAAATGTCTTTACAACGATAATCGTTACATATATGTCTCGTTTAAAAATCATTAAGTTAGTAGTCTTGTTTTTACATATGTAGTTCATTGTTAATATACTTAATGATATGTTTACTTATCATAGTATCATGTTAACTATATATATATCCATATATATGTCATCATATAGTTTTTACAAGTTTTAACGTTCGTGAATCACCGGTCAACTTGGGTGGTCAATTGTCTATATGAAACATATTTCAATTAATCAAGTCTTAACAAGTTTGATTGCTTAACATGTTGGAAACATTTAATCATGTATATATCAATCTCAATTAATATATATAAACATGGAAAAGTTCGGGTCACTACATACACCCCCGTTTTTTCCGTTTTTTTACAACACTGTTGTTGGCTATATGGTCCTGGGTAATATTTCAAAATGCCCTCTAAATGTTTTTTTTTAGTTCGGTCATCCCACTCTTTCAACCTATTTGATGTTTCATTTTAAGCACTCACATTCATTTATTTATTTTTTCTATTTCAATCTAACCTTTCTTTCAATATTTTTTACGACTTTTTTTTTTATTCTTTCTTGACGACATTTTTATTTTTTCCTCACATTTTCTCAAATTTTTGTTTCCAATGTTTTATTTACGGAGTACAATAATTTATTTTGCAACTTTTTCTTCTTTTTCTTTACAGCTATTTTGGTTTTAGCATATTTATACTATTTATTAACAAAAGTATCTAAACTATGTTGTTTTTAACCAAAATAGTTATTGATGATTAAATTAGTGTTATGCGGTCTGTTGTAACGAATAGTGTCTCTTTGATTTTGTTACAATTATTAACGATAAAGTATCTTAATTTAAAACATACAGTTGTGTACAACGAAAAGTTTTTTCCTCGCAGCAGCGCACAGTGATCTCCTGATTGTTTGTAATATCATGAACTTGGAGCCAAAATACATGAACTTTGTCCACAACTATATCCAACATAACTCACAACTTCAAGATATAATGATTACCTTGATGCCGCTGGAACAATAGCTCATTAGTGAAATATTTGTGATGATAGATGCTTAAGTCAAAATCACACACATAATAATTACCTTTACATTCATACAATAAATAACTTGATGTGATAGTAAAATTGAAATTTGATATGCAAGTGTAATTGTGTAATTTGACATGAAAAGCTTATGTAATTATATCCAAACGTATTGATTGTTTTAAAATTATGTGGTTAAATCCTAACAAATTAATTGTCTTTGAAAGTGCTGATCATTTTAAATAACCGCAAGTTGAAACTAGCATGCTTGCGGTGATAATGCATAGGGACGATAGCTCTTACATTGTTGTCACATCACAAATCGAGTGCATTTTTCTACCTATTAATGGTTTTGAGAATGAGAAGTTGAAATTTGGGAGGATGAGGATGAATATACCGAACCCATCAGCCCAACAAGTAACTGTTAGAAAACAGGGTCATAAATAATAATTTGATTGGTTCTTGAATCGTGTGATTACTTTCTTAATTGAGTATTTCGACCCTACAAGCCTCGGGTATCACGAAATTCTAATCGAGATAAGACAAGAACGATATTTGATTTCAGGTAAAAAGATTCAAATCTAAATGTATTAGAGAATTCTGTGTGTTTCAATTAATTCGTGATGGAAAAAAGCAAATATGCCAAAACCAGATATATTAAATTGGCATTTAAAATGAATGGAGGCAACCCTTCAATTTAGCAGGAAAAACTGTTAACAAACAGTCACGTTGGACCCCTCCTGGGGCGTTGCCAAGGTTGTAAAACTCGCGACTCAAGGAGATCGGCAGGAGGTTTTTGAGGAGTTCTCGGCGATTTGGGGAGAATTCGAGGAGAACTCGGATGTTAAGTAATGTTGCCTTTTTAATATAAATATATTAAATATAAATATTAAACATGTTTCAAAATTAAAGTCTTTAATTATTATGTTTACCGTTTACGTGCTCAAAGTTGGATGAATGGAACTTCATGTGAGGAGCTTTAAACTTGGTATGGTCAATGTGTAAATTAAGGAAAGTTAGGGAGCTACATGTAATTATTAGATCTTTCAAGATTTTAACTGAATTAAATATTAAATACTAGTAAAAGACACAGTACCCTAGTTTGGCAGGTCATCTTTGGGATAATGGCACCAAAATGCATTGAACTTTCATCAAAATCCTATTGTATGCATTCAACTTTCAAAAGTCCTATTGTATGCATTCAACTTTATATTTTCTCCTATTGTATGCATTGAACCTGTTATAACAGGTTACCTTCTAGGTTACCTTCTAAATATTTACATCTTTAGTCCCTCATATTTGTAAATTCTAATTTCATTAGTCTTTTTGTTAAACAAAACATTTATATCTTTATGGAACTGATTCTGAAAGTTTATAACAAACACCATACAAACAAAATCATTAATGTATGTATCGGTGTGTTTTGATACGTAAAAATGTCATCTTTTTAAATTTGTGATTTCATATAATCTAACTTCATAATTATGATCATTCGTATAGTTTGTCTTTAGAAGTGTTCTCACAATATATAAAAGTACACGAATATTTGTGTTTGTTAATTCACAGTTGATATGCTCTTGACCTGAAATTGTTGTATTTCGCTGATCATAATTTTTCAGAATTTTAATCATAAAATTTTATAGCCATAGTAGGTTGTATGAGTAAAATGGGTTGAAATTTCCACCTCTACTCAATGTTTTTTTAGTTTCTCAACTTATAACCGAATTATTGTCAAGGTTTTTCCAGGAAACGCTATTTGCTATGCTTGTTGAGATTACAGAACGAGCGATGGCTCATTGTGACAAGAAAGAAAGATGTTATTGTTGGTGGTGTGGGCTGCAATGAAAGGTTACAAGAGATGTTGAGATAGATTAAGATTATATGAAGCTGAGTTCTATGTTTTACTATAAATGATGATACTTTCAATTCAACTAGATTAAGAGGGGGAAAAATGATTTAGAATAGTAATAGTGATGCTATTGTTCATAAATAGAAGACTACCGATTAAAATTTCACCCAATAAATTGGTGTAAAATAAACACTAATTAAGTATTGATGTCACTTTGCCGGATCCTTGGGTTCTCTTTTTTTTTCTTCTTTTTCTTTTAGTTCAGTCCGCAAAAACAGGAACACGAATGTCATATTGATCTGGGAAGACAAGACAGTTGATAAAGCTACAGGAAATTGCATGAACCAGTTCACTAGAGTTTTGTTGTGGTCCAATGCTTCGAGCCCTGCGTACAACATTGAGCAGATATGATATCGATGGAACCTTGTCTAATTTGCAGGTACTTAATTTAGTGTAAACAATACCGATGATAAACAATGCAAATACTATTATTGATAAACAAAACAAACAAAAAAAGACAAAAACATTTCAAATACACTTTCAGATACACACCGATACATACATTAATGATTTTGTTTGTTTGGTGTTTGTTATAAACTTTCAGAATCAGTTCCATAAAGATATAAATGTTTTGTTTAATAAAAGGACTAATGAAATTAAAATTTACAAATATGAGGGACTAAAGATGTAAATATTTAGAAGGTAACCTAGAAGGTAACCTGTTATAACAGGTTCAATGCATACAATAGGAGAAAATATAAAGTTGAATGCGTACAATAGGACTTTTGAAAGTTGAATGCATACAATAGGATTTTGATGAAAGTTCAATGCATTTTGGTGTCATTATCCCTTTATCTTTTTTTAGAGTAAACATCTTTTTCATCTCTTCATCTTAATTTTCATTTCTTCATCTTCATTATGTTCTGTACGTTCTTCTCAACTGAAACTTCGTCGAACTGTTTTAAAAAATGTATAAAGGCCTAATAAACTCAGCCGTTGACAGCGGTTTGAATGCCGTTGACCGAGTTTTTAGTGAGTTTTCATCTCAGTGTTCGTTTTGATCCTTCAGCCGATTTCTCCCCGCGAAATAGCCCGAGTTGGTCGAGTTTTGCAACAGAGAGCGTTGCCCTTTGGACCTCGTAAGGGGGAGCTGACCCCTTGACCCCCGCTATATTGGTGACAGTGTCTAACCAACTCTTACGGACGTGCACTCCACATTCTCGGAACTCGGTGTTAAGTATAAGTAGCTCACTCTTGCTTTCAAGTATATCCCAATTAACCAAAATGTTTGTTTGATGACACTAAAATCACCAACAAATTCTCCCCTCCCATGTTAGTATAATCCTTGATTTACTAAAGGATACATACATACAAACAAGCTAAAGAATAAATGAAAATGTTCTAAGATTTGAAATTTCACTTAGTATAGTATTTGCAAGAATTCGAGAATCATGGTGCTCTAAAGTTTGAACCTGTCAACCCATATGAAAACGAGAAAATAATTAACACATCAGTTTCTTACATTTCTCTAATACAAACTTGATATTATTATAAGCCATATGTTTAATCCTTCAATGAACATATCACAAGTTAAGTCTAAAGCTCCTTTGAAGAGGCAAAACTTCATGCTTACATAGGTAGTTCTTTTATATTTCGCACCTGCATATGCAATTTTTCAAAAGAACTATATTTAAATTGCAGGTCTAAACATACCTTGGGATCATAATATACACGTGTTTCAATCTTCAGAAAGTAAGCTTTTCACATTGAATGAACTCACAGAATTAAGAGACCAAGCATATGAGACTTCATACATCTAAAAGGAACGGACTAAGCTATTACACAATGCGAAGCTCATACCTACTAAGTTCGTCCCAAGTGACTACGTCTTACTTTTCAATTCACGGTTCAACGAATTTTCTGGTAAGTTTAAATTAAAATGGAGTGGACCATTTAAATTCATACAAGTCTTTCCACACGGAGCTGTAGATTTAGAAGGATCCACCAGGAACTTTAAAGTCAATGGCCACCGATTGAAAGCATACTTAGAAGACCACCACGGGGAAGAAGAATCTTTTTCCCTTGATCCACCTTAAATTTAAGTCAGCCAGGTATTTTTGGAAAGTCGAGCTATAAAGACTTCTTATACAAAGCGCTCTTGGGAGGCACCCCATGAAAGGACCCGTTCATATACATTATAAACGATTCACAATAGTTGATTACATTGCGAGGTATTTGACCTCTATATGATACATTTTACAAACATTGCATTCGTTTTTAAAAGACAAACTTTCTTTACATCGAAAATTGACAGGCATGCATACCATTTCATAATATCCACTATCCAACTATAAATTGATTTAATAATAATCTTTGATGAACTCAATGACTCGAATGCAACGTTCTTCGAAATATGCTATGAAAGACTCCAAGTAATATCTTTAAAATGAGCAAATGCACAGCGGAAGATTTCTTTAACACCTGAGAATAAACATGCTTTAAAGTGTCAACCAAAAGGTTGGTGAGTTCATTAGTTTATCATAATCATTTATTTCCATCATTTTAATAGACCACAAGAATTTCATTTCCAGTTCTCATAAATATACGTCCCATGCATAGAGACAAAAATAATCATTCATGTGGTGAACACCTGGTAACCGACATTAACTAGATACATATAAAAATATCCCCTATCATTCCGGGATCCTCCTTCGGACATGATATAAATTTCGAAGTACTAAAGCATCCGGTACTTTGGATGGGGTTTGTTAGGCCCAATAGATCTATCTTTAGGATTCGCGTCAATTAGGGTGTCTGTTCCCTAATTCTTAGATTACCAGACTTTAATAAAAAGGGGCATATTCGATTTCGATAATTCAACCATAGAATGTAGTTTCAATTACTTGTGTCTATTTCGTCAAACATTTATAAAAGCGCATGTATTCTCAGTCCCAAAAATATAAAGGGTAAAAAGGCAAATGAAACTCACCATACTGTATTTTGTAGTAAAAATACATATAACGTCATTGAACAAGTGCAAGGTTGGCCTCGGATTCATGAACCTAAATTAATTATATATATTTATATGTTGGTCAATATTTGTCTAGCAAATTAGGTCAAGTCATAGTGTACCACAATTCTAATGCTCGAGACTAATATGCAAAAGTCAACAAAAGTAAATTTGACTCAAAATAATTTCTAAAAATCTATACATGATTAATATATAGTTTAAATATTGTCGTTTTATATTTTTAAATATTTTTAAAAGATTTATTAGAGTAAATAATATAATTTATTTATTAATAAATAAAATTTTATATTAAATTTATATAATAAGATATACTTTTATATATATTAAGTAATAAAATTTATAGGGTTCATTTAATATCATAAAGATAATATGATAGGTATTATTAAAGTAAGTTATTACACGTAGTAAAATATGTTTGTATCACATATTTATTTGATAAAATAATATCTATAATGATAGTAAGTAAAAGTTGTATTATTTTGTAATAATAATTATTATTATAAAAATATCAATATTTATAATTACTAAGATGACATTATGATAAAACGATAATTCTAATTATGATAACTTTAATATTTACGATAATTTTTAATATTATCTTTAAAATAATAATTCTATTTAAAATAATAATAATAATAATGATATTTTATAGTAATAATGACATTTCTATTAAAATGATATTTTTTGTTAAAATGATAGTTTTAATACTAACGATACTTTTAATAATAATAGTAAAGATAAAAATAATAAGAACGATAATTTTATCTAAATCAATATCTTATAATATTTCAATTTCATCATGATACTCTTACTCATTATTTCCTAATCGTTTCGTTTAATAGCTTTTAATCGTCTTTTATGTCGTGTTCATAATAATAATAATAATAATAATAATAATAATAATAATAATAATAATAATAATAATAATAATAATAATAATAATTGGATAATAATAATAATACTAATGATAACTTTAACGATAATAACGATAGTAATAATAAAAAAAAATAACAATTTTTAATGATAAATCCCTTTTATTGATAAAGATAATAATAATCATAATAATAAGATAAAACTAGAACGACGATAAAAACGACGATAATAATAATCATTTTTAATAAAAATATCGAAAATTCAATTGATTATAACTTCTAATCCGTTCATCGAAACCATTCGATATCTAAAGGAAAAGTTCTTAATTTTTCGCTAGCTTTCCAAGGACTTGCATATCTTATACCTTATCTCAACCACAAGTGTAACTAATTCAAGATTCAACCTAACCTGTCTAAGGGCAATATCAAAAGTACAAGCATGCATAATCCTAAATACTCGAGCACTAGTCAGGGATACACTATTAGTATGTAAAAGTTAAATTATGAGTACTCACGTATCAATATTGAGATTCAATATTGCAGGAAAGGTACGTAGACGCAACGGAAATGATAAACACTATATTGACCTCACGAGCATACCCATGAACTATACTCAATCACCTCCATAGCTATAACCCATAATTTCCTTAATCCTATCCTACTCGAAAAACAATTTCAAAACTACTCGGACATCACTCCGTCGTAATATTTTATGTATACTAATAATATCTTGAAATAATACGGAGTAAATATGTATATGTAAATCGATTGAGAGAGTTTGGAGAAAAATATTTTCAAGTTTCTATGAAATAATAAAACCTATTGAATTCTATTTATAATAGATTTTTGAATTATTAAAGTGAATTATTAAAGTATGAATTATTAAAGTGAATTATTAAAGTATGAATTATTAAAGTGAATTATTAAAGTATGAATTATTAAAGTGAATTATTAAATATGAATTATTAAAGTGAATTATTAAAGTATGAATTATTAAAGTGAATTTTTAAAGTTAAAGTAAAGTAAAAATAAAGTAAACGTAAAGTTTAAGTATAGTAAAAGTATAAAAATATGTACGTATAATACGCGTATAAATATATATAATATTAATTTAAATCATTATATATATTTAATAAAATAAAATATAAATATCGTTATCTTTATCATACTAGTTAAGTAATGAGTTGTCAAAAGTGGTTCTAGATATTTATAAAAGTTATATATGTTTTAATAATAAAGTTCTTTTTAAACTGAAAACGTTTTTGTACATTTGAAACTAAATAGATCAATCGAGTCTTTATGAGATTCAATCTTCCACTATCCTTTGTCTAGTTCTCAATGATTGACAATTTGTTCTTATTTATAAATCACTTTACCATTTTCCGAATATTGTTAAAATGGAAAGATTTCTCAAATCAACGTGGGCCTTTCAACAGAGACTTGTAATCATAATTCAATATATCTGATAATTCAATCATTTGATCTTATCTTCTAATTCCATTGATAAACATTTTGAAACAGATACAATCATATAAAGTATTTAATCTAATATTTTGTTTACATTTCAAGTTATAATATATATACACATATACATATATAATCATATTCGTTTAATGGTTCGTGAATCGTTGGAACTTGGTCAAGGTTGAATGAATGTATGAACATAGTTTAAAATTCTTGAAATTTGACTTAACAAATATTGCTTATCGTGTTCGAAACATATAAAGATTAAAGTTTAAATTTGGTTGGAAATTTTCGGTGTCGGAAACATATAAAGATTAAAGTTTAAATTTGGTTGAAAATTTTCGGGTTGTCACAGTACCTACCCGTTAAAGAAATTTTGTCCTGAAATTTGAGTGGAAAGGTCGTGAATGATAATAAGTATGTTTTCATGATGCATACGGGCTGAAAATTAGAGTTATATCATCGGCGAATAATTTGGATAAACAATCCATTTATATGAAGAGTACGAATGAAGCTAACATAGAAGAGTGAAATGAGTAAGTGTAGATTCATCTTATCATTTGACGTAGATATGATTGATTCCCAGATTTCAAGGGATTTGAAGAAAATCTTCTTAATAAGATTTGACTCTCCGGTAATCAAGGGAATTAGGATCCGCTTTAAATGCGATCGTCTATTTTAATTGTTCTGTCGGAGATTTTCTTATAAATTTACCTCCTTCGTTTCCTTACAACTCACACCTTCTGTTGATGCATTTTATGCAAGTCCCTAGACATCTACCCACGTCCATTGCAGGTACAACAATTTACAGGCCACCATGATTGCTCGTTATTATCCTATCCGTGTTTGTATGTGGTTACAGGAACTGCAGGAACGAGATTTAGATGTTTGACTATGTTAGACTTAGTCAGACGTACGAGTGAAGCCTCACTAGTACGGCTGACAGGCTCATACGCACGGTTGATGCCGAGCTAAGTCACAATTACAACCTAAATGAGAAGACACGAGTGAGTGATCACCCGTATGGTTGATGAAGCCAACTCGTACGTGTGATGAATGAATCGTATGGGTGAGTCAACAGCAGGGGTATATAAAGTCTTATGTTCTTCATTTTAGGTTAAGCCTCTCATTTGTTACACACACTCAGATCTACTCCTCCGATTCTCTCTCAGTCCAAATCACCCAGGTGGTGAATAATAGCTCTAGGTGTTGATCTAATCACACTTGATTTAGTTGTGGTTTGACTAAATTAATCAAAAAAAAAAAAAAAAAACTTAACCTATTCACTAGAGGGTTTGATTCACTTATTCCGCCATTGTGTGAGTTAAATCTGTTAATTTCTAAGTTCCTAGTCATGTTTCATCACCTTCTATTCTTTCCCCCTCAACTCATATTTTAAAGTATTCATCAATATGCTCCATCCAGTTCTGATTCTCGATATACTTCTAACTTTCATATCGGTCATTCTTCTTTTTCATCTATCGCCGGAAGAATCTATTTACTTCTACTATACTCTTGGGTTTATAGTATTTCTAGTTCTCCCGTGTCTTTATATTGCTATATGCATCGATATATATGGTTTATAATTTCTGGTTTGTCGTTGGGCTTTATATGTTCCCTTATATTTCAAAGTCTATGCTTCTGTCTTCTATAATCATTATCATTCACAGTTAATGCTCTCTTTTATTTGCTGCAATTTATACCCCAATTTCTATTTCGGAGTTTTGTCCTTTTGTTTCTTCTTCTTACGATTAAGCACCGCTTGTAATGGTCCAGAATTCACAGATATGAATTTCGGAATGAACATTGTTAATGTTCTAGGAAGGAAATTGTGATGGCACGATCTTGACTTCTCAAATTACTAGAATACCTTGGAAAAGGCCGAATCATCAAGAAATATTTTCTTGATATTTTAGTGGTTAAATAGAATAAAAGAGTCATATAACATGGCACATGATGATGTTATGATCTGTGAATCATCACGTTCCATTTAGAAACTCAGCATGACTTACTATAATATAATCACATTGATCAAGTGTCATTATATTATACTAATTCATGCTTCAGTTTCCAACACTACTTCAAAATATTCCTATTTTAAACTTGAATGTTTCAGAATTTAGAAACTAAAATAGTTTCTTTTATGATGTAATACAGATAGCGCGAAGAGGTAAATGATTTCAAATAAGAAAAATTAAGAAAATATCTTCAAAAATATGGAGGATATTTATAATGAAAGATATGATGATATTTTAGAATTTCCAATATCAGAGGATGATGAAGAATATTGTCCGCAGGGGTTTAGAGTCAGGAGCAAGGTATTCGTTAATGACTTCAGCAGGTACTGAATCATTTGGATCCTTTGAAGTCATGTTCAGTCTTTGTAATTTGTCCACAGCCTCCTTCCTACTTTGCTCAATCCGTTTTTCAGTTCCAAAACTTCTCTTTTTCTATGCTTTGCCAGCACACTTCATCATTATCATCCAGCTTTTACCGTTTAAAGTCGTTTATAGTTTTTGCTGCTTCATCAGCATTTTTTTTTTCTTTTTCGGAGAACCAATTCGTAGTTCGGAGTGTTTTTCAGAAACTTCACATTCAAATTAAGTCCAGAAGATAGACGTTATATATACATATATAACTGTTGGCGTAGACATGCAGCGAGATTTCAAAATACTGATTGCTAATTCCCAATGATTCGTATGGCAATTCTCATTACAAGATGCGAATGAGTAAATGATGGGGTTTCAATGAATAATTATAATGACTTTTTGGAGAGTCTAAAGTCAAAGGGTAATGAAGTTGTTGGTACATCTGCTAATAATGTGGTGGAATGTAAATGGTTTCCTGGTAACGATGGTGTATATCTCAAGGTTATAATAAGGTTAGTCTGACTGAAAAGTCGAAGTTGACTTGCTGGAGCTGTGACAAAACTGGCTACTTTGAATAGGAGTCGCAAAGTTATTTTTGCTAATAAATGCCAAAGAATCTGACGCGGATACGTTGTTTAAACTTTTACTTTGGTTTCAAGAGTTTTTCGGGTACATAACTGTGGGTAACATGTGGTTGGATCATCATCTCGATTGCTCATCATTCGAAGTGTCTTCAGAAATTTTTAAAGGGTTTGAACACAGATTGTAATCGTTAACATACATTTGATGTTCTAACACAGTTTTGAAGTCAAAATATAGCTTGTGAAAGATGTAAGGATCTAAGAGTGATGATTTTGGTCATATCTCAAGTTGAATTTTGAGATTTCAAAATCAGAATATGTAATTAAATTTTGAATGAGTATGGTTGTTTTGATTTCTATAAAAGAATGTATATTGTTGTGAAAGTAGGGAGTATAATGGATGATTTGCTGAATCAGATTCGAAGAATGTAACATATTAATTGTGAATTTATATATCTCTCGGGTATTACCTACCCGTTAAAAAAATTTCACAATTAATATTTTGTACAAAAGAATTGTATTACAGTCTTTATGAAATGCATAACTTTTACGCAGTATTTTTTTAATGACATTGAAATTATGAATCAATACTTCGTTATTTATTGATGTATGATGTTCAGTTCGTGGAATTCTTGTGAATTTCGCAAAGTACGAATGATGTTATCTGAAAAGTTTCGGGTACATCGATGATGAAAGTGTAAAATCAAATATATACTTGATTTATTATGAAATGGAATTTGTTGAATTGTGACAGAGATTGTAGTTAATTCTGGTTAAGTTGCGGCTGAAGCACGTACATTATTGCATATTTGTAATATGAATTAACCGAGTAGTTAAGATTCACACACAATAGCTTAGCACGGAAAGATTTATTTCAATATATATATATATATATATATATATATATATATATATATATATATATATATATATAATTTCTTCAGAGGGAATGAGTTAATTCTTCATAACTCGTTGATACAATATACACGTTATTGATTCGTAATGATGTCCACAGTGATTCTTGAACTGACGAAGTTTGTGATGTTATCTGTGTTGTTGATTCGGATGTTGACTGTACTGATGATGCTGGTAACGCTGACGGTACTGTTGATGCTGTTGGTAAAGCAAGTTTAGCTTGTTAATCACACACCATTTTTGTCAGGCTTTCTACTCTTCCTTCTATCATTTTGGTTCGCTTAACTGATTTATGGTTAGGGCTAGATTAGATAATCTCTAAGACTTTAGAGATTACATAATCGTCGCGGAATGTTTCTCCAATGAAGTTATGAATTAATACTTCGTCAGTTATTGTTGTTGGTACTCCTTGGTATCTATGGTGCGTATGACGTTGATGCTCGTGGGACAGATTGTGAAGTTGAGGTTTACGACGCAGTTGTGGTTGGAGGTGGTAATGGTACTGTTGGCATTGATGATGGTGGTACTGGTTATGCTGCTGATGCTGCTGCTGGTGTTTGTAATCTCTGCACCATATTCTCCAAAGCCACTACTCGAGCGCGAAGCTCGTTGACTTCTTCTATTACACCGGGGTGATTGTTGGTTCGGACGAGCGGATAAATAAAATCTAAAATTTGATGTAATATATAATCGTGACGAGATACTCTGGAAATGAGCGAGAAAATGGTGTTTCGGATAGGTTCGCTGGTAAGTGCTTCAGGTTCTTCGTCAAGAGAGCAATGTGGTGGATGGAAGGGATCACCCTCTTCTTGTCTCCAATGATTGAGGAGGCTACGAACCCATCCCCAATTCTTCCAGAATAGGTGATGACTGATTGGTTGATCTATTCCGGTCACACTGCTTTCGGAGCTTAAATGGGATTCCATTTCGGAATCTGAGTGACTTGAACTGATGACGAATTCCATTTCGTACGATTGGATAAAGGATTTTTTTTTTCCGATATGAAATGATTTTGGCTAACGGATGGTATTCTAATTACATATATATATATATATATATATATATATATATATATATATATATATATATATATATATATATATATATATATATATATATATATATATATATATATATATATATATATATATATATACATATATACATATATATATATATATATATATATATATATATAGATCAAAAGATTTCGTAGATTACGGAGGACTTTGCGGGATATGTCAGGCAAAGTTTAAAGTAACAGATACGATAAGATATGATTTAGCAGATATGCTAAGATATGAATTTTTGTCTATACACTATTCATGCAATCAATGCAGCAAGACGTGTCTTAGACTAAAAATGATAAGAAGGTAATTTCCTGAGGATGATAAGTAGTTAATTTTTGACACAAAATGATAAGCAAAACTTTTGACATGTAGACACGGTCGAAGTCCAGACTCACTAATGCATCCTATCGACTTATCACTTAGATACACTAATGCAGACCTGGTTCGCTAAGACCACCGCTCTGATATCAACTAAAAGGACCCGTTCATATACATTATAAACGATTCATAATAGTTGATTACATTGCGAGGTATTTGACCTCTATATGATACATTTTACAAACATTGCATTCGTTTTTAAAAGACAAACTTTCTTTACATCGAAAATTGACAGGCATGCATACCATTTCATAATATCCACTATCCAACTATAAATTAATTTAATAATAATCTTTGATGAACTCAATGACTCGAATGCAACGTTCTTCGAAATATGCTATGAAAGACTCCAAGTAATATCTTTAAAATGAGCAAATGCACAGCGGAAGATTTCTTTAACACCTGAGAATAAACATGCTTTAAAGTGTCAACCAAAAGGTTGGTGAGTTCATTAGTTTATCATAATCATTTATTTCCATCATTTTAATAGACCACAAGAATTTCATTTCCGGTTCTCATAAATATACGTCCCATGCATAGAGACAAAAATAATCATTCATATGGTGAACACCTGGTAACCGACATTAACTAGATACATATAAGAATATCCCCTATCATTCCGGGATCCTCCTTCGGACATGATATAAATTTCGAAGTACTAAAGCATCCGGTACTTTGGATGGGGTTTTTAGGCCCAATAGATCTATCTTTAGGATTCGCGTCAATTAGGGTGTCTGTTCCCTAATTCTTAGATTACCAGACTTTAATAAAAAGGGGCATATTCGATTTCGATAATTCAACCATAGAATGTAGTTTCAATTACTTGTATCTATTTCGTCAAACATTTATAAAAGCGCATGTATTCTCAGTCCCAAAAATATAAAGGGTAAAAAGGTAAATGAAACTCACCATACTGTATTTCGTAGTAAAAATACATATAACGTCATTGAACAAGTGCAAGGTTGGCCTCGGATTCTTGAACCTAAATTAATTATATATATTTATGTGTTGGTCAATATTTGTCTAACAAATTAGGTCAAGTCATAGTGTACCACAATCCTAATGCTCGAGACTAATATGCAAAAGTCAACAAAAGTAAATTTGACTCAAAATAATTTCTAAAAATCTATACATGATTAATATATAGTTTAAATATCGTCGTTTTATATTTTTAAATATTTTTAAAAGATTTATTAGAGTAAATAATATAATTTATTTATTAATAAATAAAATTTTATATTAAATTTATATAATAAAATATACTTTTATATATATTAAGTAATAAAATTTATAGGGTTCATTTAATATCATAAAGATAATATGATAGGTATTATTAAAGTAAGTTATTACACGTAGTAAAATATGTTTGTATCACATATTTATTTGATAAAATAATATCTATAATGATAGTAAGTAAAAGTTGTATTATTTTGTAATAATAATAATTATTATAAAAATATCAATATTTATAATTACTAAGATGACATTATGATAAAACGATAATTCTAATTATGATAACTTTAATATTTACGATAATTTTTAATATTATCTTTAAAATAATAATTCTATTTAAAATAATAATAATAATGATATTTTATAGTAATAATGACATTTCTATTAAAATGATAATTTTTGTTAAAATGATAGTTTTAATACTAACGATACTTTTAATAATAATAGTAATGATAAAAATAATAAGAACGATAATTTTATCTAAATCAATATCTTATAATATTTCAATTTCGTCATGATACTCTTACTCATTATTTCCTAATCGTTTCGTTTAATAGCTTTTAATCGTCTTTTATATCGTGTTCATAATAATGATAATAATAATAATAATAATAATAATAATAATAATAATAATAATAATAATAATAATAATAATAATAATAATAATAATTGGATAATAATAATAATACTAATGATAACTTTAACGATATTAACGATAGTAATAATAAAAAAAATTAACAATTTTTAATGATAAATCCCTTTTATTGATAAAGATAATAATAATCATAATAATAAGATAAAACTAGAACGATGATAAAAACGATGATAATAATAATCATTTTTAATAAAAATATCGAAAATTCAATTGATTATAACTTCTAATCCGTTCATCGAAACCATTCGATATCTAAAGGAAAAGTTCTTAATTTTTCGCTAGCTTTGCAAGGACATGCATATCTTATACCTTATCTCAATCGCAAGTGTAACTAATTCAAGATTCAACCTAACCTGTCTAAGGGCAATATCAAAAGTACAAGCATGCATAATCCTAAATACTCGAGCACTAGTCAGGGATACACTATTAGTATGTAAAAGTTAAATTATGAGTACTCACGTATCAATATTGAGATTCAATATTGCAGGAAAGGTACGTAGACGCAACGGAAATGATAAACACTATATTGACCTCACGAGCATACCCATGTGTAACATCCCAGGTAAACGTTCCCCGTAGCATGATATTATCCGCTTTGCCCGTAGGCGCACGGATTTTTCTTGGCAACCACACACGACGAGCACTTTCCCAGGAGGTCACCCATCCTGGTAGTGCTCTCGCCTGAGCACGCTTAACTGCAGAGTTCTCATGGGATCTGCTGTGCTTGTGGTCCCAAAACGCGTCATGTTAGGAAAGGTCTCCACACCCTTATAAGGCATGCTTCGTTCCCCTCTCCAACCGATGTGGGACGGATGTAACACGGGTGTTACAATCCTCCCCCCTAATGGGACACAGCGTCCTCGCTGTGCACGTTCGATCCGGGGCCTGGCTCTGATACCATCTGTAACATCCCAGGTAAACGTTCCCCGTAGCATGATATTACCCGCTTTGCCCGTAGGCGCACGGATTTTTCTTGGCAACCACACACGACGAGCACTTTCCCAGAAGGTCACCCATCCTGGTAGTGCTCTCGCCTGAGCACGCTTAAATGCAGAGTTCTCATGGGATCTGCTGTGCTTGTGGTCCCAAAACGCGTCATGTTAGGAAAGGTCTCCACACCCTTATAAGGCATGCTTCGTTCCCCTCTCCAACCGATGTGGGACGAATGTAACACGGGTGTTACACCATGAACCATACTCAATCACCTCCGTAGCTATAACCCATAATTTCCTTAATCCTATCCTACTCGAAAAACAATTTCGAAACCACTCGGACAGCACTCCGTCGTAATATTTTATGTATACTAATAATATCTTGAAATAATACGGAGTAAATATATATATGTAAATCGATTGAGAGAGTTTGGAGAAAAATATTTTCAAGTTTCTATGAAATAATGAAACCTATTGAATTCTATTTATAATAGATTTTTGAATTATTAAAGTGAATTATTAAAGTATGAATTATTAAAGTGAATTATTAAAGTATGAATTATTAAAGTGAATTATTAAAGTATGAATTATTAAAGTTAAGTAAAGTAAAAATAAAGTAAAGGTAAAGTTTAAGTATAGTAAAAGTATAAAACTATGTACGTATAATACGCGTATAAATATATATAATATTAATTTAAATCGTTATATATATTTAATAAAATAAAATATAAATATCGTTATCTTTATCATACTAGTTAAGTAATGAGTTATCAAAAGTGGTTCTAGATATTTATAAAAGTTATATACGTTTTAATAATAAAGTTCTTTTTAAACTGAAAACGTTTTTGTATGTTTGAAACTAAATAGATCAATCGAGTCTTTATGAGATTCAATCTTCCACTATCCTTTGTCTAGTTCTCAATGATTGACAATTTATTCTTATTTATAAATCACTTTACCATTTTACGAATATTGTTAAAATGGAAAGATTTCTCAAATCAACGTGGGCCTTTCAACAGAGACTTGTAATCATAATTCAATATATCTGATAATTTAATCATTTGATCTTATCTTCTAATTCCATTGATAAACATTTTGAAACAGATACAATCATATAAAGTATTTAATCTAATATTTTGTTTACGTTTCAAGTTATAATATATATACACATATACATATATAATCATATTCATTTAATAGTTCGTGAATCGTTGGAACTTGGTCGAGGTTGAATGAATGTATGAACATAGTTTAAAATTCTTGAAATTTGACTTAACAAATATTGCTTATCGTGTCGGAAACATATAAAGATTAAAGTTTAAATTTGGTTGGAAATTTTCGGTGTCGGAAACATATAAAGATTAAAGTTTAAATTTGGTTGGAAATTTCCGGGTTGTCACACCCCAAGCTTATCCTAGTTAATTTTATTTCTACATTTATTTGATCTATGATTTACTATAACCTGTGTACTAAGTATTTAACCTACACCATTACTAAGAAGATGCCTTCATTTATTTCGATGCCTTCACAGCTAGATCTTAGATGCCTTCATTTATTTCGATGCCTTTATTACTAAGAAGATCCCTTCAGTTATTTTGATGTCACCAGCTTAGTGACGCCTTCATAGTTAGATCTAGATCTTAGATCTAAGTCAGGACTTGGAGGAATGGGATGGTTTTGATGATTTGGACTTAGCACAGCTTGGAGGAGTTGAGACTACCGGGACTGCACCATGATACATACATGATAGTATATCATATACCTTTCTAGTTTATTTTAAAGTTTATTTTACTTATAAGAAAAATCATTGTACTAAAAATCTTGTATAGTGGAGATGGTATTTATTTTGTAGAATCACATGTTGGAAAAGGCTGGTCCTCTTCAATAATGAATCTGGTCCTTCTCTAGTAATTCGGTCGTAGGGATGTAATCTGTCCTTAGTACACCCTTTTCAATTATATATAGTAAAATCTCTAAGCATGGGTCGCTACCCGCAATCGACTTAGAGATTATAGAAATATATTGTCCTTAATATATGAACGTTAAATCTTCTTTCAGAGAACATTATGGACAATGTTCCTCTAAGTATGAGATGATATGAGTAGGTAATATTAAGAACATAAGTAACCGACAAACGCTTCAAATTTTACAAAATTCTTTCAGTCCTCAAAATAAATAGCAAGAAATACAGGCAAATTCGAATATTTTTATCTCGTTCCACCAAAAGCTTCTACAAAATTGCTAAAGTTAGTTTTCAAATATCTAATAGAACGAAACGGTTATGCTAAAACCTATGATTTTATTCAAAAGAATTTTTTATCACAATATTGGGTAAACAAGCTACGCATGACCAAGCACGACCCCTACTAACAAATATTGAGGTAACTTGGGCACAAAGTAATTGTATAAATAATACACTCTACAATAATTTTCTATTTCGATTGATGAGCGTTCCGGTGTACGGTTTGAGTTAGAACTTGTTCTTGACATATGTTTCAAGACCAATGGTTGGTAAGCGCCATACGTGGTATAGGTGTGATACTCCTTCCGAAATCATTCTGGATAGAGAAGATAAAAGCAATCCGTTTTCGTTTCCACTCCCCAAAAGCTTATCCCTACCAACATGTAAAGACCTGTCATAATCCATAAGAATGAATACAATAACATATGAATACATTGCGAGGTATTTGACCTCTATATGATACATTTTACAAACATTGCATTCGTTTTAAAAGACAAACTTTCATTACATCGAAAGTTGTCAGGTATGCATACCATTTCATAATATTCAACCTATAAATGACCTAAACTGTCATTTTCTTAATAATAATCTCTATTGAACTCAACGACTTGAATGCAACATCTTTTGAAATATTCCATGAATGACTCCAAGTAATATCTTTAAAATGAGCAAATGCACAGCGAAAGATTTCCTTAATACCTGAGAATAAACATGCTTTAAAGTGTCAACCAAATGGTTGGTGAGTTCATTATTTTATCATAATCGATCATTTCCATAATTTTAATAGACCACAAGATTTTCATTTCCATTTCTCATAAATATACGTCCCATACATAGAGACAAAAATCATTCATATGGATTGAACACCAGGTAATCGACCTTAACAAGATGCATATAGAATATCCCCATCATTCCGGGACTCCCTTCGGACATGATAAATTCGAAGTACTAAAGCAGTTCAAATTCTTTGACTGGGGCTTGTTAGTGCCCATAGATCTATCTTTAGGATTCACGTCAATTATGGTGTCTGTTCCCTAATTCTTAGATTACCAGACTAAAAAGGGGCATATTCGATTTCGATCATTCAACCATATAATGTAGTTTCAATTACTTGTGTGCATTTCGTAAAACATTTATAAAAACAGCGCATGTATTCTCAGTCCCAAAAATATATATTGAAAAAGCATTTAAAAAGGGAGCAAATGAAATTCACAATACTGTATTTTATAGTAAAAATACATATGACGACATTGAACAAAGCAAGGTTGGCCTCAGATTCACGAACCTATATTAAGTGTGTATATATATATATATATATATATATATATATATATATATATATATATATATATATATATATATATATATATATATATATATATATATATATATTTATATGTGAAGCGACCCGTCTTAATCCATCTGGACGAATACATTACATCTGGTTACATCGCGAGGTACTTGACCTCTATATGATACCTTTTACAAACATTGCATTCGTTTTTAAAAGACAAATTTTCATTACATCGAAGGTTGACGGCATGCATACCATTTCATAATATATCCAACTATAATTGACTTAATAATAATCTTGATAAACTCAACGACTCGAATGCAACGTCTTTTGAAATATGTCATGAATGACTCCAAGTAATATCTCTAAAATGAGCAAATACACAGCGGAAGATTTCTTTCATACCTGAGAATAAACATGCTTTCAAGTGTCAACCAAAAGGTTGTTGGTGAGTTAATTAGTTTATCATAATCATTTATTTCCATCATTTTAGTAGACCACAAGATTTTTATTCTCATAAATATACATCCCATATCAGGCATTTCGAACTGCATAGTGATAAAAATCATTCATATGGATTGAACACCTGGTAACCGATGTTAACTTTAATGCATAGAATATCCCCACAGACATCTCATCTGTATAATAATAATCTCGAAGTACTAAAGCATTCTTACCCCGAATGGGACTTGTCAAGGTCCATAGATCTATCTTTAGGATTCGCGCCAACTAGGGGCCATTTCCCTAAATTCTTAGGTTACCAGACTTGAAGGGCGATATTCGATTTAGATAATCCAACCATATAATGTAGTTTCGATTACTTGTGTCTATTTCGTCAAACATTTATAAAAGCGCATGTATTCTCAGTCTCAAAAATATATATTGCAAAAGCATTTAAAAAGGGAGTAATGAAACTCACAATACTGTATTTTGTAGTAAAAATACATATGACGATACTGAACAATGCAGGGTTGGCCTCGGATTCACGAACCTATATCATTTGTATATTTATTAATATACATAATTTTAATTGTATAAATTTGTATATATAATCAGTTTTGTATTGAGATTAATATTTATATATAATTTCATTAATATGTATAATGTATTATAATACTTATTTGATATATATATTTTCGTTAACGTTATAATAATACAATTTGTATTATATTAGTTAAACATAATATTATGTAATATTAATATACTTATGTAGTAAATATATATAAATATCTTTTGTTTGCAAAAATTAATAATTGTAATAATACTAGGTTAAGAATAATAATAATAATGATAATAATAATAATACTAATACTGATAATAATAATAATTTTAATAATTTTACTACTAGTGATGATAGTGATAATGATAATACTAATAATAATAATAATATTGTTAAGAATGATATTTATGTTAATAATAATAATAATACTAATAATTGTAATCATATTAACATTAATGATAGTATTTATAATAATACATATGTTACTAATAATAATAAAAATTCAAATATTTATATAATGATACTAATACTAATATTACATACGAAAATAATAATTTGTATCATTTTTATAATAATAATACTATTAATAATCATAATCATAGTAATAATGATAATACCTATACTAATAACAATGATAATTCTATAATCTTAATCATAATACTTTTAAATGATATTGATAAGGATAATAATAATAATAATAACAATGATGATAACAATATTATTAGTTTTATTAATGATAATAATACACATAATTTTAATATTAGTGATAATAGTAATTAACACAATAATAATAACATAACATAATTCATAATAATAACATTAATAATAATAATCAAAGTTTTAGAAAAATAAAACTACCTCAAATACGCCTTTTATAAAAAAATTGCCACAAGCCGGGCTCGAACCCGTGACCTCTCGATCTGACAAACACCCATACGACCACTGAACCAATTCCATTTTTCTGTTTTACGTTCCCTTAGTTTGAATATAACCCGTATGTACATCAGTTTTAAATTCTTTAATCTTCTCAATAACTTAATCGACCAAAAATCCATCCATTAATCAAAACACGAACTCAAATTGGTTTTAGGATATTTAAACAATCAAAATTCGATTTGTGATGATTGGAATTATCAGAAAATAAAAATAAAAATCCCAACAGAGGTACCTGTAGTTTGAAAAACCACGAAGACAACTCAAATGGTGATTTTGAAATTTAAAGCGATTTAGATATAACTTACAACATGAAATAGTTTGTAAACGACACTTAGAAACTGTATGGACCCTTAATTTGGCTTGAAACTTCAAATTGAACTCTAATTTCCCTAAGAACAGAAGGTTGACTTTTTAAATTCTAAATTTTGACTCTAAAATTGGAAATCGATAGTAAGAATTGGAGCTTTATAGTTTGCAGATAGTTTGAATTGGAGATTACAAAGACAACTGCATTATTACATTTTACAATTATATTTGGATTCGAGGTTTTTGGCAAAAGGTTCAAGAACAGAGGTATCGGTTGAATGTTTAAAATTTTTTTGATAACTTTAACTGATTTCAAAGAAACTGGTTGTCGAATTGATTTGTGATAATGAAAGGATATTCGAATGTGTATATTACTACATGAGTTGATTGATTTATATAACTAATTCATTCGTTAATAATTGTAACAGACAGAAACTATTAAAAGGATGAAAACTGAAACAGATCGATAACATATTTTGTAAGCTTGTGATTTAATTGGGAATCAAATCGTACTGGATTTAGACAGGGAACAAATTACCTACAGTTTGAGAACGATGGACAACTAATTACGATCCTTCTTTCATTTATACGTATAAAGTTTATTTATATTTTTATAGGTATTTATCTGTATATACGTATTCTGTATATACGTGTATAGTATATCTATATATTTACTTATATCTGTATATTAAGAAAACATAATATTATTAAACATTAATATTAATATTAATATTAATATTAATAATAATAAAACTAATAATAATAATAATAATAGAGATAATAATAATAATAATGTTAATGATATTATTATCATAATAATACTAATAAGAAAAATAACAATTTTTAAATTCGACATGTACTGGATCACAGACAAGAATGAAATTTTTGATGGTGATGTATAATAAAATTGGATCCTTTAACTGATTTTATTGTATAAATAATATTAATTAATAATTAGTAAATATAATTATATTGATAATAATAATACTCTTAATATTATAAAAATACTAATACTAATATCAAATATTTTGATAATAATATTCGTAATGTTATTAATAATAATAATGTAACGACCCTGGATTTTCCAACGTTTAATTATTAATATTTATTATTAATGCTTGCGTGTTAATGAATGTATTTTATTACATTTACTTGTTACCATACATGACTTTAAATGCCCGACACTTCTTTGTGACACACGAACTTTTCATGAATAATATTTTGGATATTATTTGCATCCATGATTAATTATTATTAATCATTTTTAATTAACTAGTGTTAATAGTTAATTACTTGGGCTTTGTTGGATTAACTTGTTAATTACTTGAACTTGGGCTTTTATTAATGTTAATGGACTTAGAAGCCCACCTTACTAATCTTAATGGACTAATTAGCCCATCTTTCATGTAAGTATTACTTTAAGGCTTAACTAGTTTGTTTAGTGCATATGGAATCTAGTTACTTGTATCAATTACACCTAGTTCCCATGCAAACTCACTTTACTACCATTTTAAGCTAATTACATGCATATAACTTGTAGACTTTTCCCTCCCCCCCCTTTTTGTTTTTGAAACCGTCAGCCTAGAGGGTCTTGGAGGGTGGTTTTGTTTTCAATTTTTGTTCACTTATTTACTTGTATTCCATCTCATTTCTTCACACACACAAACTTGCATTTTCCTCTCAACTTTCTCTCATTTCTTCTCTCTTAAATATTGTAAGTAACATGAGCTTCTCTTCTTCCTTTTTTATTGTCCAAAACCGAAACTTAAAGCACTCATCATCATCATTCTTACTTGTTTAAGTTACTTGTTCTTTGTTGTGGTTTACGTACTTGTTGTTGTAGTTGTTACTTACTAGTTATTAAGAATCAAACTTTCTAGTTTGTTCTTCATATTATCTTGTCATTACAAGAACAAACAAGAACCTAAACTTTCTAGTTTATGTTTCTACATTTAATGCTTTTAAAGATTTAAAGTTCATGAGTTGTAAAACCATACTTGAAGTTCATGTTGTAAACTTAAAGTTTACTTTCTTAAAGATCAAAGCCTTAGCTTGAATCTTTAAAAGTATGAACAACCATGAACTTGTTACTTGTTTATTTAGTTTATTTCTTCATATTATGCACTTTAAATTCGTGTTTGTTGGTTTAATGGTCAAGTATTACAAGTTAATCTTGATCTCATATTTCTTGAAACTAAAAGTTAACTTTATAAGTTCAAGAACATGGAAGTATAACTTTCTAGTTATAACTTCATATACTTATGTTGGATCTAAGTTTCTATAGCTTATGGTCTTCTTAATTTGTTGTAAATAAGAGCTTGTAAGCTTACATACACTTTACAAGATGAGAATCTAAGTTTCATAACTTATGGTTTCATTAAAGTAAAGATTCAAGTGTTATGTCTTAGGATCTAACTTAGTAACTTTAGATCTAGACTTTTGGGTCTTAGATCTTCAAGATCTAACTAAGAACTATGTTCTACAACTTAAGATCTTGATTATTTAGTTTATTTTCAAGTTTGTAGCTTAATATTACTTTTAGAGTTCATGTATGTGTCGGATCTAAGATCTTGATGTAACTTTGGTTCATCAAACTACTTGCAACACTTAATTGAGTTGTGCTAGTTATCTTAGATTTACACTTGTGTTATGATGGTCAAAACTTGGTAAAGATGATGTAAACACATCAACGAGTTGTACACTTGAAGCTATATGCATCAAGGATGAGAACCGTGATGAACATCAAGCACCAAGAACCCACCAGAACACACTGTTTACTATTTTCTGGAATTGATCAGAATACCTGGGCTACTGTAAAGTTGTTTTTCAGTTAGCTCTATTCGAGTAGATAACTTTTTATTTAAGACTCGTCTTAATCCGAGTTATGATTTAGGATCTATGGCCCTCCGAACGTCACTATGTCCTTTTAACGTTGTGCTGAAAATTCTGACCTACTCGCACTTAAACCGTCGCCACGGTCAAACAAAGAGGATTTGCTTCTGGAATTTTTACAGCAACTAAAGGACTTATATACGGAGCCATGACCACTGGTTTCACCTTATTTAAGTAGGTATTGAGGCCGTGGTGACTGATCAAAATCAGCCTTTGTTTTAAACTCCTTTCTAAGATGAAACTTACTTTATACTTTTTGGTTAATGATGAATGATGATGACCCTTAAGACCTAATTTACATACATTTAAACCTATTGGGACGATTTACTGACTTAGTAATATTTGACTTAGGTTGAGGACTTTCCGGACCTACATACTTGCTTACTTCCCGACTCAACTTTACTACTACTTTACCATTGTGAGTTATAGCATACCTTTTTACTTTAACTATTTTGGGAACTGAGAATACATGCGCATTTTATGTTTTACATACTAGGCACGAGTACTTAAACTTTATATATGTGTGGGTTATACAACGGCATAAACTTTCCCCTTAGCTCGGTAACGTTTAGTCATCGGTCTTTGAACCGGTGAACGCGAATCTTAGATATGGATCCATAGGGTTTGACATCCCCACTCGGGCTAGTAGCGCTAGCATTTAACGGGTTTTTAATACTTCTTAAACATACGCACTCGCCAAGTGTACTTTTAGGGGGTGATAAACGTTAAATTAGTTACCAAGTGCCCATGGTTAAACATATACTTTTCATACTATTTTGAAACGCTGTTGAAGCACTGAAATCTCGTGGCCTACCTTACATACTGTTATACTTAAACTATAGCTCACCAACCTTTGTGTTGAAGTTTCTAAGCATGTTTTTCTCAGGTGCTTAAGGTTGCTTACTTCCGCTGTTGTACTAGTCATGCCTTGTAGACACCCACTGCGCTTGTTAGAGTTGTCACTGCATGAAACGTTTTATTTGCATTCAAACTATGTTACCTCTTGAAACAATGATTTGTAATGACCAATGGGTTACGTACTATTACTAATTGCTTCTGTTCATTGAAGTATACTTTTGTTGTAAGACATTTGATGTTGGTTAAGACATCACCCTTATTCATGAATGCAAACTTCTTTTGAAACCGCATATAGTATTTAACCTTGTAATGATCCTATTGTTGATGATTCGTACACGATGGTTTTGTACGAGGCATCACATTTGGTATCATAGCATTGGTTGTAGGGAATTAGGTTGCATTAGTGAGTCTAAGACCGACCCGAGTAGGATTCACTAATAGGACTAATCTACAACTTGCTAGTTTACTTGTTTCCGCTGAACTTACTGCATGTTGCTGTTTACTTTTACTGCTATATGCCGTATGCTACTTTTTTTCACTACTGCATGCTATTATTTGCTTTCGATTTCATGCTACTTCTGTACGATTCGTTATTATTGCCATGCTATTTACTGCTATACATGATTTAGACTGTCGTAGTTACTTTGCCTAATACGTGCTTGCTTTATGACTTACTGATGTGGAAAAAGTTATTTTTCATTGTTCAGATGTCAGATATTCCACCTGTCATCATTTTGGACAGTGACTCAGACTCGTCCGTCACTTCACCGACAGTTGTTGCCGATTCCCAGATGCCATCGTCGACACCCACCAGTGACCCTGGCGCTTCATCCTCTGGTGTCAGTAGTCATGCATCTGCCCCAGTGGTTACCTCTAACGGAGCCGAGGACCTCCAGGAGATTCCAGCTCCACTTGCCCCCGGACCCTCGGAGCCACAACACCATTCCGGTAGTGCTGTGATTCCCGCAGATCTTGGGGAAGGTCCAGTCCGTAATGAACATAACCATTGGTGCCGACGCACTCCTGATGGACGTCTCGTGCTGATCGGACCCGCCAGATACCGACAGATGATGGCTGCCCGAGGAGAGCCAGTACAGCCAACCGTGCAGGCACATCCACAAGATTCGGACGACCCATCCTCCGCTGACTCTTTATCTGACGACACCTCCTCAGACGACTCCAGTGATGATGATTCTGATGAGGACCCTGATGATGCACCTGTACAGCCACCCTCCACCCCGTCGAAGAAGTAGTACCGTTTCGATGGTATCGTCATTCCAGGGATTAATGGAGGTTGAGCATTTACTGACGCATATGGTCAGTGTCGTAGGGTTACCGCCCGTAAGCAGCTTGTGCCATATCCTGCTGATCCCTTCATCCGTAAGCCTTACCGCTTTGCAGCCTCTACTTCTGGAGCAGGACCGTCTGCACCACCGGTACCACCTGCACCACCAGCACCGCCTGCCCCACCATATCCCTCTGTCGAGGAACTGATGAGGGAGGTGGAGATCCTCCGTGCTCGGGTAACTGAGCTCGAGAACCAGATGTCCCACATATTGGACATCCTACACCCGCCTTCACCGTAGGGCTTTTGTAGTAGATTTCATTATGTAATCTAGTTGTAGTTTCATGTTTCACTTATGTATTGTACGAACCTATGCGGATGTATGCAACTTATTATTAATGAATGGAACTTTGCGTTATTTAATTCTTGCACGGTGTTCTATTTACGTTACTGTATGATTCTGTGGTATTTGTACCTGGTTGCATTACTTAATAAACATGTGATGTGTTGATTCCATGTTGGTTACCATATACTGTATTATTTGAATACCGGATTTTGACTTGAGTCAAAATTTTTGTTTAGAACACCAATGGCCAACGGACGATCAACACCCACAACTGCTCAAATCGAGGAAATGATTGCCAAAAGAGTAGCCGCAGCCATTGCGGAAATGCAACCCCAAGCTCCACCGCCACCGGTTATCCAGCCCGTTCATAATGGGTGTACATACAAAGAGTTTCAAAGCTGTAAACCCCACAACTTTAGTGGAACGGAGGGGCCGGTTGGTCTCACTAGATGGTTTGAGAAATTAGAATATGTGTTTCGAGTTAGTAACTGCTCAGAGGCGAACAAAACCAAGTTTGCTTCATGTATGCTGTCTGACGGCGCACTAACATGGTGGAACACGTTGGCTCAAGCAAAGGGCATTGATGAGGCGTTTGCTACCCCATAGGAGGAATTCAAAGGGGCCCTGATTGAGGAATATTGCCCTAGGACCGAGATCCAGAAGATGGAGATTGAATTTATGCAGTAGAAGGTTGTGGGAAACAATCTCGATGGTTACAATCGTAGGTATTTGGAACTAGCCCTGATGTGTCCTACCATGGTTACCCTAGAGTTCAAGCATATGGAAAGATATTTGTGGGGACTTCCTAAGTCCATTAAGGGAAACGTCACCTCGTCTAAGCCAACCAATGTCCCGGAAGCAATGCGCATGGCGCATACCCTAATGAACTAAATCATCATCGATGAACCGGAAAAGGATAAGTCCGAAGCGGGTAGTAGTGATAAGCGAAAGTGGGATAACAACAAGGGTAGAGCCTATGATTAAAACCCAGCAAAGCGACATGAAGGTTTTAAGGGAAACAACAATGGTGGAAATCCCAATCCGAATACCAACTCGAACCCCAACTACAAGGGTACTCTACCACAGTGCAAGAGGTGCTACAAGCACCATACCAGGTACTGTAACGTTGTTTGTGAAAAATGCAAAAAGACCGGGCATATTGGCAGGGACTGCAAGATCACCACCATGACTGGGAAGCCGAACCCCACTGGACCGCGAAAGTGTTATGAATGCGGACAAACGGGCCACTTCAGAAATGAGTGTCCCAACAAGCGAAAGGACGGTGGACCACTGCGTGGACGAGCTTTCAATGTAAATGCAAGGGATGCTCGTGAGAACCCCGACTTGGTCACATGTATATTCACTATCAACAATCTATTAGATTCGGTCCTATTTGATACTGGTGCTGATAGAAGTTATGTATGTAGACACTTTTGCGATAAGATAAATTGGTCATTAGTTCCTTTAAAGGAGAGTATGCTTGTAGAGGTAGCCAATAGAAACCTTGAGAAAGTTGACCATATTAGTCGAGGAGCCATTATCAACATAGCTGGTGTGGATTTCGAGATTGACCTGATACCCATTAAGTTTGGAAGCTTTGATGTTATTGTCAGTATGGACTGGTTGACCAAGATAAGGGTCGACATTATTTGTGGAGAAAAAGCTCTACCTATACCCCAAGGAGATGGTGAGCCACTGATCATTTATGGAGAGAGATGTACCTCGAAGCTGAACCTCATTAGTTGCGTGAAAGCGCAAAAGATCATGAAGAAAGGACGTCTTGTTGTGCTAGCACATGTGAAAACATTAGAAACCGAGGTGAAGAGTGTGAATGATGTTCGAATTGTGAACGAGTTTTCCGATGTCTTTCCAGAGGAATTGCCTGGATTACCGCCACGGAGAGCAGTAGAGTTTCAGATCGACTTAGTACCAGGAGTTGCACCTGTAGGTCGCGCACCTTATCGACTCGCACCTTCCGAAATGCAGGAGTTGCAGAGCCAATTACAAGAACTGCTAGACCGTGGATTTATCCAACCAAGTTTCTCGCCTTGGGGCGCACCTGTTATATTTGTGAAGAAGAAGGACGGATCCTTCCGTATGTGTATCCACTACCGTGAACTCAACAAATTGACGATTAAGAATCGGTATCCACTCCCACGAATTGACCATCTTTTTGATCAACTACAAGGATCGAGCGTTTACTCAAAGATCGATTTGTGATCCGGTTATCACCAGTTGAGGGTGAAGGAAAGTAATGTGATGAAGACTGCATTTTGAACCCGTTAGGGTCATTATGAGTTCCTCGTGATGCCATTCGGATTAACCAACGCACCTGCTGTGTTCATGGACCTCATGAATCGTGTCTGCAAGCCGTACCTGGATAAGTTCGTTATTGTCTTCATAGATGATATCTTCATCTACTCCAAGAGCGAAGAAGAGCATGAGCAACATCTTCGATTAGTGCTTGAACTCTTGAGACAAGAGCAACTTTATGCAAAATTCTCCAAGTGTGAATTTTGGTTGAAGGAAGTCCAATTTCTGGGTCATGTTGTGAGCGACCAGGGTATCAAAGTTGATCCCGCCAAGATTGAAGCTATCAGCAAGTGGGAGACCCCCACTACTCCGACGCATATTCGCTAATTTTTAGGTCTCGCCGGTTACTATCGAAGATTTATTGAAGGTTTTTCTCTGATTGCGCGTCCTTTAACGTCGCTGACTCACAAAGGGAAGAAGTTCATTTGGGAACCCGAACAGGAATCAGCATTTCAAACCTTGAAGAAGAAGTTAACCACCGCACCGATCTTATCACTTCCTGAAGGCAGTGACGATTTTGTCGTTTATTGCGATGCTTCGAAAAGTGGTTTTGGTTGTGTACTGATGCAACACACAAAGGTTATCACTTATGCCTCTCGTCAGCTAAAGATCCACGAACGGAACTACACTACTCACGATCTCGAGCTTGGAACCATTGTCTTTGCGCTCAAATTATGGAGACACTATTTGTATGGAACTAAGAGTACTATCTTCACCGACCACAAAAGCCTCCAGCACATATTTGATCAGAAGCAACTGAATATGATACAGCGTCGATGGATCAAGACGTTGAACGACTACGATTATGAACTTCGTTATCATCCTGGCAAGGCCAATGTTGTAGCTGATGCTTTAAGCTGAAAGGAGAGGACGGCACCTCTCCGTGTACGGGCTCTGAACATCACCATCCATTCAAATCTCAACAGCCAGATCCGAGTAGCCCAAGATGAGGCTCTCAAGGAGGAAAATATATCTCATGAACACTTGAACATTCTCGTCTCTTGATTCAAGGTTAAGGAGACAGGACTTCGGTACTTCGCCGGAAGAATTTGGGTACCTTGTTATGGAGATCTACGAAACCTTATATTAGATGAAGCCCACAAGTCGAGATATTCGATTCATCTAGGAGCCGGCAAAATTTACCACGATCTTAAGGAACAGTATTGGTGGCCTAATCTTAAGAAGGACATTGCAACTTATGTTGGTAAGTGTTTGACTTGCTCAAAAGTTAAGGCTGAACATCAGAAGCCTTTTGGGTTACTTCAAAAACTGGAAATCCCGCAATGGAAGTGGGAAAGGATAACGATGGACTTCATTATTAAACTACCAAAAATGGTGGGCGGATACGATACTATTTGGGTTATCGTTGACCGTCTTACCAAATCTGCACACTTCTTAGCCATGAAGGAAACTGATACGATGGAGAGACTCGCTCAACTATACATCAAAGAGGTTGTATCTCGTCATGGTGTACCTTTATCGATCATCTCAGATCGCGATCCCCATTTTGCTTCTAGATTTTAGCGTTCTTTGCAAGAAGCCTTGGGAACTCGTCTCGACATGAGTACTGCTTATCACCCACAGACCGACGGTCAGAGCGAATGAACGATTTAGACTTTGGAGGACATGTTGCGTGCATGTGTCATTGATTTTGGAAAGGCTTGGGAAAGGCATTTGCTGCTAGCCGAATTCTCTTACAACAACAGTTATCACTCGAGCATTAATGCCGCACCTTTTGAAGCGTTGTATGGCCGCAAGTGCCGATCTCCTATTTGTTGGGCCGAAGTAGGCGAAAAGCAAATCACCGAACCCGAGGTAGTCCATGAAACAACGGAGAAGATTGCTCAGATACAAGCGAGACTCAAGACGGCCCGTGATTGTCAAAAGAGTTATGCCGACCTAAAATGTAAAGACTTTGAATTCAACGTGGGTGACCGTGTAATGTTGAAGGTTGCACCTTGGAAAGGTGTAATCCGTTTTGGAAAACGTGGAAAGTTAAACCCACGATACATTGGTCCTTTTGAAATTTTGGAGCGTGTTAGACCCATTGCTTACCATCTAGATCTCCCAACCCAATTGAGCTCAGTTCATCCTACCTTCCACATGTCAAACTTGAAGAAGTGTCTTGCTGCACTCGAACTTGTCATACCACTGGAAGAACTTACAATTGATGACAAACTCCACTTTGTGGAAGAACCTGTCGAGATTATGGACCGTGAGGTCAAAACTTGGAAACGCAACAAGATTCCGATCGTCCGAGTGCAATGGAATGCCAAACGAGGACATGAGTTTACCTGGGAGCGAGAGGATCAAATGATGCAGAAGTATCCTCACCTTTTCCCGACTCCTCCATCTACCTCAGCTTAAAATTTCGGGACAAAATTTTCTTTAACAGGTGGGTAATGTAACGACCCTGGATTTTCCAATGTTTAATTATTAATATTTATTATTAATGCTTGCGTGTTAATGAATGTATTTTATTACATTTACTTGTCAGTATACATGACTTTAAATGCCCGACACGTCTTTGTGACACACGAACTTTTCACGAATAATATTTCAAATATTATTTGCATCCATGATTAATTATTATTAATCATTTTTAATTAACTAGTGTTAATAGTTAATTACTTGGGCTTTGTTGGATTAACTTGTTAATTACTTGAACTTGGGCTTTTATTAATGTTAATGGACTTAGAAGCCCACCTTACTAATCTTAATGGACTAATTAGCCCATCTTTCATGTAAGTATTACTTTAAGGCTTAACTAATTTGTTTAGTGCATATGGAATCTAGTTACTTGTATCAATTACACCTAGTTCCCATGCAAACTCACTTTACTACCATTTTAAGCTAATTACATGCATATAAATTGTGGACTTTTCCCTCCCCCCTTTTCTTTTGAAACCGTCGGCCTAGAGGGTCTTGGAGGGTGGTTTTGTTTTCAATTTTTGTTCACTTATTTACTTGTATTCCATCTCATTTCTTCACACACACAAACTTTCATTTTCCTCTCAACTTTCTCTCATTTCTTCTCTCTCAAATATTATAAGTAACATGAGCTTCTCTTTTTCTTTTTTTTTCTTATCCAAAACTGAAACTTAAAGCACTCATCATCATCATTCTTACTTGTTTAAGCTACTTGTTCTTTGTTGTGGTTTACTTACTTGTTGTTGTAGTTGTTACTTACTAGTTATTAAGAATCAAACTTTCTAGTTTGTTCTTCATATTATCTTGTCATTACAAGAACAAACAAGAACCTAAACTTTCTAATTTATGGTTCTACATTTAATGTTTTTAAAGATTTAAAGTTCATGAGTTGTAAAACCATACTTGAAGTTCATGTTGTAAACTTAAAGTTTACTTTCTTAAAGATCAAAGCCTTGGCTTGAATCTTTAAAAGTATGAACAACCATGAACTTGTTACTTGTTTATTTAGTTTATTTCTTCATATTATGCACTTTAAATTCATGTTTGTTGGTTTAATGGTCAAGTATTACAAGTTAATCTTGATCTCATACTTCTTGAAACTAAAAGTTAACTTTATAAGTTCAAGAACATGGAAGTATAACTTTCTATGTATAACTTCATATACATGTGTTGGATGTAAGTTTCTATAGCTTATGGTCTTCTTAATTTTTTGTAAATAAGAGCTTGTAAGCTTACATACACTTTACAAGATGAGAATCTAAGTTTCATAACTTATGGTTTCATTAAAGTAAAGATTCAAGTGTTATGACTTAGGATTTAACTTAGTGACATTAGATCTAGACTTTTGGGTCTTGGATCTTCAATATCTAACTAAGAACTATGTTCTACAACTTAAGATCTTGATTATTTAGTTTACTTTCAAGTTTGTAGCTTAATATTACTTTTAGAGTTCATGTATGTGTCGGATCTAAGATCTTGATGTAACTTTGGTTCATCAAACTACTTGCAACACTTAATTGAGTTGTGCTACTTATCTTAGATTTACACTTGTGTTATGTTGGTCAAAACTTGGTAAAGATAATGTAAACACATCAACAAGTTGTACACTTGAAGCTATATGCATCAAGGATGAGAACCGTGATGAACATCAAGCACCAAGAACCCACCGGAACACACTGTTTACTGTTTTCTGGAACTGATCAGAATACCTGGGCTACTGTAAAGTTGATTTTAAGTTAGCTCTGTTCGAGTAGATAACTTTTTGTTTAAGACTCGTCTTAATCCGAGTTACAGTTTAGGATCTAAGGCCCTCCGAACGTCACTATGTCTTTTTAACGTTGTGCTGAAAATTCTGACCTACTCGCACTTAAACCGTAGCCACGGTCAAACAAAGACGAGTTTGCTTCTGGAATTTTTACAGCAACTAAAGGACTTATATACGGAGCCATAGCCACTGGTTTCACCTTATTTCAGTAGGTATAGAGGCCGTGGTGATTGATCGAAGTCAGCCTTTGTTTTAAACTCCTTTCTAAGATGAAACTTACTTTATACTTTTTGGTTAATGATGAATGATGATGACCCTTAAGACCTAATTTACATACATTTAAACCTATTGGGACGATTTACTGACTTAGTAATATTTGACTTAGGTTGAGGACTTTCCGGACCTACATACTTGCTTACTTCCCGACTCAACTTTACTACTACTTTACCATTGTGAGTTATAGCATACCTTTTTACTTTAACTAATTTGGGAACTGAGAATACATGCGCATTTTATGTTTTACATACTAGGCACGAGTACTTAAACTTTATATATGTGTGGGTTATACAACGGCATAAACTTTCCCCTTAGCTCGGTAACGTTTAGTCATCGGTCTTTGAACCGATGAACAATCTTAGATATGGATCCATAGGGTTTGACATCCCCACTCGGGCTAGTATCGCTAGCATTTAAGGGTGTTTAATACTTCGTAAACATACGCACTCGCCAAGTGTACTTTTAGGGGGTGATAAGAGTTATGTTAGTTACCAAGTGTCCACGGTTAAACATATACTTTTCATACTGTTTTGAAACGCTGTTGAAGCACTGAAATCTCGTGGCCTACCTTACATACTATTATACTTAAACTATAGCTCACCAGCCTTTATGTTGACGTTTCTAAGCATGTTTTTCTCAGGTGCTTAAGGTTGCTTGCTTCCGCTGTTGTACTAGTCATGCCTTGTAGACACCCGCTGTGCTTGTTAGAGTTGTCACCGCATGAAACGTTTTATTTGCATTCAAACTATGTTACCTTTTGAAACAATGATTTGTAACGACCAATGGGTCACGTACTATTACTAATTGCTTCTGTTCATTGAAGTATACTTTTGTAGTAAGACATTTGATGTTGGTTAAGACATCACCCTTATTCATGAATGCAAACTTCTTTTGAAACCGCATATAGTATTTGACCTTGTAATGATCATGTTGTTGATGATTCGTACACGATGGTTTTGTACGGGGCATCACAGATAATATTAATAATATTAATGTTAATAATAATAATTCGTATTATAATAACAATAATCGTAATAGTTTAACGATTTTAGTAATACTGATTATACTAATAATATCAATAATGATAACAATAATATTAGTGCTGTCAATAATATATTACATGTATCAAATTTCATATTATATATTATAATATTAATATTTCTAATATAGAGGTTAATATAGAGAGTGATACTAATATTACTATAACAACTATAATTTAATTTGTAATAAAACTTATTATTTTAGATATTAATATTACATATTAGTAATTATGTAATATATATTATAACTTACATAAAATATTTAATATTCAAACGTTACAATATATAGAATTCATATATACATTTATTTTAATAATAACTTGATTATTCTATATATTATTTTACATTTTAATTCAAATTATTAAAGTATATTTTATTAATTCATAATATTATATATAGATATATATACTACATATTAATTATACCCAATTATTCGTGAATCGTCGGGTATTGCCAAGGTTAACTGAATCCATGTAAACTATTCAAAACTTTTGAAACACGGTTTAACAGACTTTGCTCATCATGTCGAATCATATAAAGATTAAAGTTTAAATTTGGTCGAAAATATCCGGGTCGTCACAGTACCTACCCGTTAAAGAAATTTCGTCCCAAAATTTGAGTGGAATGGTCATAGATGACAATAAGTATGTTTTCATGACACATATGAATTGATAAATATAGTTTTATCATCATTGAGTAATATGAATGAAACAATTCGATTACCCGAAACGTACAAGTAGAGCTATCACAAAAGAGTGAAATGTGAAAATAAAGTTTTATCTTAGCTTCTGAAATCTATATAAGATTAGTTTATAAGATTCGATTACCCGGAATTCAAGGAATTTTAGATAATCTTCGAAATCTATATAAGATTCAGTTCTTTGGTGAATATGGAATTTAAGATCCTCTTTGGTTAACTATGACAATCTGTTTTGATTGCTCTGACGGATATTTCACTATAATCCACCCTATTTATTTCTTTTATATTTTGGAGTTCCATACTTTTGTTTTCTCTTCCTGACTTTAAGTCAAACGAATAATGGTCCAGAATTCGGAGATACGGAGTTTCGAATGAACATGACTAATGTCCTAAGAGAGAAATTGTAATAGCACAATCTTGATTGGTTAAATTACCAGAATTCAAGAGAAATGATAGGACTATCAAGGGAAATATGTTCTTGATATGTTTATAGATTAGATAGAATGTAAGAGTCGTGTAACATGGCACATGACGACGTTATGATCTGTGAATCATCACATTCCATTAGAAACTCAGCATGACTTACTGTAATATAATCACGTTGATCAAGTGTCATTATATTATACTAACTCATGCTTCAGTTCCCAACACTACTTCAAAAACATTCATACTTTAAATTTGAATATTTCAGAACTTTGAAACTAAAACAGTTTACTGTCTGATGTAACACTAATATCGCGAAGAGATAAATGATTTCAGATAAGAATAGTTATGAAAATATCTTCAAAAATATTGAGGATATTTATAATAAAAGATACGATGATATCTTAGAATTTCTAGTATCGATGTATGATGAATAATATTTGTCCGTAAAAGTGTGGAATCAGGAGCAAGGTATTCGTTTAAGATTTCATCAGAACAGAATCATCAGGATTCTTTATGTGCAAGTTTAGTCCTTGTGATTTGTTCAGAGTCTCCTTCATGGTTTGCTCAATTCGTTTTTCAGTATCAAAATTTCTGAGCTTTTTCAACACTCCATTATTTATCATCAAACTTTTGACTGTTAAGGCAGTCTTCAGTTTTCACTGCTTCATCAGCTTTTTCAAAACTCAGAAAACTGATTCATAGAGTAAAGCGCTTTTTTAGAAATTTAGAATTAAAGTTCGTAAATCCAGGAGATAGAAGTTATATATATATATATATATATATATATATATATATATATATATATATATATATATATATATATATATATATATATATATATATATATATAATTGTTGTCGTAGAATCGCTGAGAATTTTGAGATTATCGAATGATGCCTCCCGGTATTTGGTATGGTAATTATCGTTACAAGATACCGATGAGTTCATGATAAGACTTCATTAGATAAATATAGTGATTTGTCGGAGAGATTTAAGCCAAGGAGCAATGAGGTTGCTGGTATGTCTACTGGTAATATGGTGGAATATAAAAGGTTTCCCGGTAATAATAAAAGAGCACGCATATACGTCAAGGTTATAATAAGGTTGATTCGAATGAAAAGTCAAAGTTGAATTGCTGAAGCTGTGATAAAATTGGCTAATTTGGAAAGGAATTGCAAAGTTATTTTCGGTAATAACAATGCCAAAGGAGCTAGCACAGATACTTGTTAAACGTTTATTCAGGTTCTGATTATTTTTAGGTGCATAACTATATACATCAATCTTTTCTTCCGTAGATGAAGTGCGATTGGTTCATCCTTTCGATTGAGGTGTTTTCAAGAATCATGAAAGGTTTGAATGCAAATTATAATCGTCAAGATACAAATGAGGTTTAGGATGAAATCAAGTGACAAACTTGAAGAATTGTTTAGTTTCATATGTTATAATCAATATTTTAATTCATTTTTAATTGTCCAATGTTGGTAGTCCACAGTTAGTAATTCAATAATTCATATATAATATTCGAATTAATTAATGCGTATCTTGACCCATTGTATACATGTCTCAGACTCGATCACAACTCAAAGTATATATATTATTGTAGAATCAACCTCAACCCTGTATAGCTAACTCAAGCATTACTGCATATAGAGTGTCTATGGTTATTCCAAATAATATATATAGATGCGTCGATATGATATGTCAAAACCTTGTATACGTGTCCCGATATTTAAAATGCGTAAATAACAGTATTTAAATGACGATAAATAAAGTGCGTAAAATAAATAACAGAAATTAAATGACGATAAATAAAATTGCGAGAATATAAATTGCGATAATTAAATTGCGATAAATAAAATGTAATCAGTTAGCTAGGAATAGTTAGCTAGGAACAGTTAGCGTGGATTCTTAACAAAATTTCTCATAGTTAATTTGTTTGTTTCTAACAAATTTTATTTTTGTCCAATGTTTTCTTCATTATGCCACTTGTTGGATTCTGATAGGTCAAAATCCAAATATGAAATTAAATGAAGATGGTTATTCTGCGGTGAATGGATTCATATCTCTGTAGATGTAAGTAGGATAGTAAATGAACGTTGAATCAGATTTGAAGAATGTACAGTGTAACTTATTAATGTGAAATCTAAATATTTCTCGGGTATTACCTACCCGTTAAAATATTCTCATCATTAACAGATTATACAATAGAGTTTTTAATTACAATCTTTATAAAAATATACTTTCATATATATATTTTCTTCAGATGTAATCATGGATTTAATGAGTTAATATAATATTAATCTCATTTGATTTACCATTAGAACTAGAATACATAATCTCTAAAACATTAGAGATTACATAATCACCATGAAGAATGAAGATAATTGATATAGAATGATTCGTAGAACGATGATTATGCTCGAGGTATATAATGAGATGTTGAGGCGTGTGATGTTGAAACTTGTGTTGTTGGTGGTACTGGTATTGATGTTGGTGGTACTGTTGGTGCCGATGATGTTGCTGAAGCTCATACGTTTTGCACCATATTATCGAAGGCTACAACTCGGGCACGAATTTTGTTAACTTCTTCTATTACTCCGGGGTGATTATCGGTTCAGACGAGCGGATAAATAAGATCTAAAATTTGGTATAGTATATAGTCGTGACGAGATACTCTGGAAATGAGAGAGAAAATGGTGTTTTGGACAGGTTCGTCTGTAAGTACTTCAGGTTCATCGCCAAGAGGTGAATTCGGTTGATGAAAAGGATCACCTTCTTCTTGTCTCCAATGATTAAGTAGACTACGAACCTATCAGATGAATTGGGGATGGTTGATTGGTTGATTCATTCTGGTGACGCTGCTTCCGGAGTTTAGGTGAACATCCATATCGGAATAGCTGTCGAAATTCGAGGGACTTGAACTAGTGGCGAGTTCCATTTCGTACGATTGAGTAAAGGGTTTTTCAATATAAAATGATTTTCGGATATCGGATGATATTCTAATTACATAGAATACCTATACATAGTACAAAAGATCCCGTAGATTATGGAGGGAATTACGGGAACGTGTCAGATAAAGTCTACAGTAACAGATACGCTAAGATATGGATTAGCAGATACACTAAGATATGAATTTGTCTATACACTATTCATGCAATCAATGTAGTAAGATGTGTCTAGACTAAGAATGATAAGCAGGTAATTTCCTAAGGATGATAAGCAGATGATTTCTGACTAAACATGATAAGCAAAACTTTTGACATGCAGACACGGTCGAAGTCCAGACTCATTAATGCATCCTAACAACTACTAGTTAGACACACTAATGTAAGACCTGGTTCGCTAAGACCACCGCTCTGATACCATATGAAGCGACCCATCCTAATCCATCTTGACGAATACATTACATCTGGTTACATTGCGAGGTACTTGACCTCTATATGATACCTTTTACAAACTTTGCATTCGTTTTTAAAAGACAAACTTTCATTACATCAAAGGTTGACGGTATGCATACCATTTCATAATATATCCAACTATAATTGACTTAATAATAATCTTGATAAACTCAGTGACTCGAATGCAACGTCTTTTGAAATATGTCATGAATGACTCCAAATAATATCTCTAAAATGACCAAATGCACAGCAGAAGATTTCTTTCATACCTGAGAATAAACATGCTTTCAAGTGTCAACCAAAAGGTTGGTGAGTTCATTAGTTTATCATAATCATTTATTTCCATCATTTTAATAGACCACAAGATTTTTATTCTCATAAATATACATCCCATATCAGGCATTTCGCACTGCATAGAGATAAAAATCATTCATATGGATTGAACACCTTGTAATCGACGTTAACTTTAATGCATAGAATATCCCCACAGACATCTCGTCTGTATAATAATAATCTCGAAGTACTAAAGCATTCGTACCCCGAATAGGACTTGTCAAGGTCCATAGATCTATCTTTAGGATTCGCGTCAACTAGGGGCCATTTCCCTAAATTCTTACGTTACCAGACTTGAAGGGCGATATTCGATTTAGATAATCCAACCATATAATGTAGTTTCGATTACTTGTGTCTATTTCGTCAAACATTTATAAAAGCGCATGTATTCTCAGTCCCAAAAATATATATTTCAAAATCATTTAAAAGGGGAGTAATGAAACTCACAATACTGTATTTTGTAGTAAAAATACATATGACGATACTGAACAATACATGGTTGGCCTCGGATTCACGAACCTATATCATTTGTATATTTATTAATATACATAATTGTAATTGTACAAATTTGTATATATAATCAGTTTTGTATTGAGATTAATATTTATATATAATTTTATTAATATGTATAATGTATTATAATACTTATTTGATATATATATTTTCGTTAACGTTATAACAATAAAATTTGTATTATATTAGTTAAACATAATATTATGTAATATTAATATACTTATGTAGTAAATATATATAAATATCTTTTGTTTGCAAAAATTAATAATTGTAATAATACTAGGTTAAGAATAATAATAATAATGATGATAATAATAATACTAATACTGATAATAATAATAATTTTAATAATTTTACTACTAGTGATGATAGTGATAATGATAATACTAATAATAATAATAATATTGTTAAGAATGATATTTATGTTAATAATAATAATAATACTAATAATTGTAATCATATTAACAATAATGATAGTATTTATAATAATACATATGTTACTAATAATAATAAAAATTCAAATATTTATATAATGATACTAATACTAATATTACATAAGAAATTAATAATTTGTATCATTTTTATAATAATAATACTATTAATAATCATAATCATAGTAATAATGATAATACCTATACTAATAACAATGATAATTCTATAATCTTAATCATAATACTTTTAATTGATATTGATAAGGATAATAATAATAATAATAACAGTGATGATAACAATAATATTAGTTTTATTAATGATAATAATACACATAATTTTAATATTAGTGATAATAGTAATTGACACAATAATAATAACATAACATAATTCATAATAATAACATTAATAATAATAATCAAAATTTTAGAAAAATAAAACTACCTCAAATAAGCCTTTTATAAAAAAATTGCCACAAGCCGGGCTCGAACCCGTGACCCCTCAATCTAACAAACACCCACACGACCATTGAACCAATTCCATTTTTCTATTTTACGTTCCCTTAGTTTGAATAGAACCCGTATGTACATCAGTTTTAAATTCTTTCTTCTTCTCAATAACTTAATCGACCAAAAATCCATCCATTATTCAAAACACGAACTCAAATTGGTTTTAGGATATTTAAACAATCAAAAGTCGATTTGTGATGATTGGAATTATCAGAAAATAAAAATAAAAACCCAACAGAGGTACCTGCAGTTTGAAAAACCACGAAGACAACTCATATGGTGATTTTGAAATTTAAAGCGATTTAGATATAACTTACAACATGAAATAGTTTGTAAATGACTCCTAGAAACTGTATGGATCCTTAATTTGGCTTGAAACTTTAAATTGAACTCTAATTTCCCTAAGAACAGAAGGTTGACTTTTTAAATTCTAAATTTTGACTCTAAAATTGGAAATCGATAGTAAGAATTGGAGCTTTATAGTTTGCAGATAGTTTGAATTGGAGATTACAAAGACAACTACATTATTACATTTTACAATTATATTTGGATTCGAGGTTTTTGGCAAAAGGTTCAAGAACAGAGGTATCGGTTGAATGTTTAAAAAAAAATTTGATAACTTTTTCTGATTTCAAAGAAACTGGTTGTCGAATTGGTTTGTGATAATGAAAGGATATTCGAATGTGTATATTACTACATTAGTTGATTGATTTATATAACTAATTCATTCGTTAATAATTTTAACAGACAGAAACTATTAAAAGGATGAAAACTGAAACAGATCGATAACAGATTTTGTAAGCTTGTGATTTAATTGGGAATCAAATCGTACTGGATTTAGACAGGGAACAAATTACCTACAGTTTGAGAACGATGGACAACTGATTACGATCCTTCTTTTATTTATACGTATAAAGTGTATTTATATATTTATAGGTATTTATCTATATATATGTATTCTGTATATACGTGTATTGTATATCTGTATATTTACTTATATCTGTATATTAAGAAAACATAATATTATTAAACATTAATATTAATATTAATATTAATATTAATAATAATAATAATAATAATAGAGATAATAATAATATGTTAATGATATCATTATCATAATAATACTAATAAGAAAAATAACAATTTTTAAATTCGACATGTACTGGATCACAGACAAGAATGAAATTTTTGATGGTGATGTATAATAAAATTGGATCCTTTAACTGATTTTATTGTATAAATAATATTAATTAATAATTAGTAAATATAATTATATTGATAATAATAATACTCTTAATATTATAAAAATACTAATACTAATATCAAATATTTTGATAATAATATTCGTAATGTTATTAATAATAATAATATTAATAATATTAATGTTAATAATAATAATTCGTATTATAATAACAATAATCATAATAGTTTAACGATTTTAGTAATACTGATTATACTAATAATATCAATAATGATAACAATAATATTAGTACTATCAATAATATATTACATGTATCAAATTTCATATTATATATTATAATATTAATATTTTTAATATAGAGGTTAATATAGAGAGTGATACTAATATTACTATAACAACTATAATTTAATTTGTAATAAAACTTATTGTTTTAGATATTAATATTACATATTAGTAATTATGTAATATATATTATAACTTACATCAAATATTTAATATTCAAACGTTACAATATATAGAATTCATATATACATTTATTTTAATAATAACTTGATTATTCTATATATTATTTTACATTTTAATTCAAATTATTAAAGTATATTTTATTAATTTATAATGTTATATATAGATATATATACTACATATTAATTATACCCAATTGTTCATGAATCGTTGGGTATTGCCAAGTTTAACTGAATCCATGTAAACTATTCAAAAATTTTGAAACACAGTTTAACAGACTTTGCTCATCATGTCGAATCATATAAAGATTAAAGTTTAAATATGGTCAGAAATATTCGGGTCGTTAAATATGTTGGTCAATAACTGTCTAACAGTTTAGGTCAGGTCATAGTGTACCACAATCCTAATGCTCGAGATCGATATGCAAAAGTCAACAAAAGTCAATTTGATCCAAAATGATTTACAAAATCTGATTCATGTTTATTATATAACTTAAATAGTCATTTTATATATTTAAATACATTTATCAGTTTTTTTATCAGAGTAAAAATAATACAAGTCATTTATAAATAAAAAATTTATTTTAAAAATTTATATTAAAATTTATCCATGCTAAAAATATACTTTTATATATCTTAAGTAATATAATTTATGAAGTGCAATTAATATCGTAAAACTATAGTGATAGGTATTATTAATGTAATTGTAATATACAAGTCGTAAAAATATCTTTGTATCACATATTGATTTGATAAAATAATATCGATTAATAATAATAAGTGAAAATCGTATTATTTTGTAATAATAATTATTATTCTACTAATAAAAATAATAACAATATTTATATTTGCTAAAGATGATATTAATTATGATAAAATGATAATTCTTAACCTGATAATATTGATAATAACGATACTTTTTAATATTAACTATAATAATATTAATATTTTATAAAAATAATAATTCTATTCAAAATGATAATTTTTATTAATAATAATATTAAAATGATAATAAAAGTGATATTTTACAATAGCAATGATATTTCTATTAACAATAATAGGTTTAGTAAAAATGATAGTTTTAATATTAATAATACTTTTAATAATAAAATAATGATAAAAATAATGAAAAATGATATTTTTTTATCTAAATTAATGTCTTACCATATTTTAATTTCATCATGATACTCATACTCATTATTTCCTAATCGATTTGTTTAATAGCTTTTAATCCTCTTTTATATCGCATTTATAATAATGATAATAATAGCAATCATAATAATTAGATAATACTAATTTTAGTTTTTAATGATAATAATATTAATAATAATAAATGTTATAATAACATTAATGATAATACTAATAACTATTTTATGATAATAATAATAATAATAATAATAATAATAATAATAATAATAATAATAATAATAATAATAATAATAATAATAATAATAATAATAATAATAATAATAATAATAATAATAATAATAATAATAATAATGTTAATAATAATCTTAATGATAATAATGATAATAATAAAAATGATAAGTTTTAATGAGAATACTTATAATGATAATGATAATAATAATAATAATAATAATAATAATAATAATAATAATAATAATAACAATAATAATAATAATAATAATTATTATTAGATAATAATAATAACGACGATAATAACGACGATAGTAATAATAATCATTTTAACAATAATACAAAAATTCAGTTGACTATAACTTCTAATCTGTTCATCGAAACCATTCGAGTTCTAAATGAAAAGTTCTTGATTTTTCGCTAGCTTTCCAACGACAATATCAAAAATACAAGCATGCATAATCCTATATATTCGAGCACTAGTCAGGGATACACTATTACTATATAAAAGTTAAGTTATGAGTGCTCACGTATCAATATTGAGATTCAATATTGTAGGAAAGGTACGTAAACGCAACGAAGATGATAAACACTAGTTTGACCTCACGAGCATACCCCTGATCCATACCCATAACCTCCATAGCCATAACTCATAATTCCTTAGCTCTATCCTACTCAAAAAATTCATTTTGAAAACACGCGGGCATAACCTCGTCGTAGTATTCTATGTATATTACTAATAATAATACTACTAATAATAATTTCATAAGATTAATAATCAATCCTTAATAATATTAATAAATAATAAAATAAATATAATAAGTAATACGGAGTAATATATAGATATAGATAGATGAAGAAAAAATGAATCAGAAAACGAGTACGTTCGACTTTTAAAGGGACTTGGCCTCACTATCCTCCTCATGCGATCACATGAGGGTGTGAGGGGGAACAAATACGATCGCATGAGGTCCTCTCCCAGCTCATATGCACTTAATTCTCGTTGCCGATACTTCTTTATTATATATATATATATATATATATATATATATATATATATATATATATATATATATATATATATATATATTATATTTAATTTATATAATTACTTATATATTATATTAAATTTACGTGCGTAGTTATTTTGTAAAAATAGTTCCAATGACTCGTACGTTGTCACTCGACTTATGTCTCACTTCCGGTTTCTCGAACGCCTTTTCATACGTTTAGATAACTGATACATTACATTTCGCGACGTGTACCTTTATCAAAATTTAGACTTAATCATCGATAAATTACTTTAAGAAAAATGTAACTTATATAATTGAGTGTTTTGGTCATTTGCTTCTATAAATCAGTGGCTCGTTGTTTATCAAAATATATTATTTTAAATCAAGACGTTTTATGAGTAAGTTAATATTATATTCTATCATTTTGTAAAATAATAATATATTTTCATTTAGAAAAGTAATCTATCCATATTAGTAATATTTATTTAGTAATGTATTATTTAGTCTTTCGAACGATATTTATATTTCAAAGTATAATTGAAAATCGTTTACATAATAGAAAATACTGTGTCATATAGCGTTTACATTCTAAAACTTAATATGTGTAGCTCATTTGTATACTTAATTAATTTGAAATGTATCTAATATACATAAACACACTTTAAATACACGTTGCAAGTTATCTATGTATTTAACAACCAATATTCCAACTCTCGTTATTTAATCAAAGACATTTTAAATAAACAAGTTCTTTTATATAGAAAAGCGTTTTTCGTACATTTAAAACTAAATTAATTGATTAATATGTAATTTGGTCTTCCACTAACTTTTGTCTAATTTCTGTTAATTGACATATTTGTTCTTACTTGTAAATCACTTTACTATCTTCCGAATATTGTTAAAATGGGAAGATTTCTCAAATCCATGTGGACCTCTCAATAGAAACTCGTAATCATAAATCAATGTATCTGATAATTCAATCATTTGATATTATCTTTTAATTCCGTTGATAATAATTTTAAATATATTTTGAAACAAATACGTTCATCTTGAAGCGACCCGTCCTATTCCATAAGGACGAATACAATAACATATGATTTCATTGCAAGGTATTTGACCTCTATATGATACATTTTACAAACATTTCATTCGTTTTTAAAAGACAAACTTCCATTACATCGAAAGTTGACAGATATGCATATCCTTTAATAATATATCCAAACTATGAATGACTTAATATTAATCTTTATGAACTCAACAACTCGAATGCAATGTTTTTTGAAATATGTCATGAATGACTCCAAGTAATATCTCTAGAATGAGCAAATGCACAGCAGAAGGTTTCTTTCATACCTGAGAATAAACATGCTTTCAAGTGTCAATCAAAAGGTTGGTGAGTTCATTAGTTTATCATAATCAATCATTTCCATCATTTTAATAGACCACAAGATTTCAGATATTTAATTGTACATGTAACCCGAGTACATAATAACACGCGTAACCCGCGAATTAAAATTCATTCATATGGTGAACACCTGGTAACCGACATTAACAAAAATGCATCTAGAATATCCCCATCATTCTGGGACTCTCATCGGATATGATAAATCGAAGTACTAAAGCATCCGTAACCCAGATGGGGTTTGTTAGGCCCAATATATCTATCTTTAGGATTCGCGTCAATTAGGGTTTCTATTCCCTAATTCTTAGATTACCAGACTAAAAAGGGGCATATTCGGTTTAATAATCAAGCCATAGAATGTAGTTTTAAGTACTTGTGTCTATTTCGTCAAACATTTATAAAAGCACATGTATTCTGAGTCCCAAAAATATATATTGTAAAAGTATTTAAAAAGGGAGTAATGAAACTCACAATACTGTATTTCATAGTAAAAATACATATGACGTCATTGAACAAGTGTAGGGTTGGCCTTGGATTCACGAACCTATATCATTTATATATATTAAAATATATAATTGTAATCGAACAAATTTTATATATAATTAGTGATATCATTTTTATATTAAAAACTTATATGTTTCATTAAATTATATATATATATATCCATTTTGTATATTCAAAAAAAATTTTATTAATCTACTTATGTTATATGCACTAAATGTACTTTTATATAAATATTATTTCTTTGTTAAAATCATAATTATAATAATACTATAATAATGATAATGATAATAATAATTTTAATAAAAATGATAATAATGATAAGATAAAATGATAGTTTTCATAAAAATAATATTTTTAATAATAATGGTAATTTTAATAAAAATGATAGTTTTATTAGAAATTTTAATAATCATATTACTAATAATACTAAAATTAACGTTAAATGATAATTCTAATATTAAATATTAATAATAATGATACTTAGTGATATTAATAATAATAATGATACTAATAATACTTAATGATAATACTTAGTAATAATAATTATAATATTAATTATAATAATAATAATAATAATAATAATAATAATAATCACATTTTTAATATTAGTAATAATAATTAACATCATAACAACAATGATTAATATATAACATTATTAATAATAATAATAATAATAATAATAATAATAATAATAATAATAATAATAATAATAATAATAATAATAGTAATAATAATAATAATAATAATAATAATAATAATAATAATAATAATAATAATAATAATAATAATAATAATAATAATAATAATAATAATAATAATACCTAATAAAAGGGAAATTGTGGGTTCTGTTAGTGGCTCAAAATAGATCGAAGATAGCAGAATCAAAACTGCAGGAAAAACCTCACGGTTCATAGCCTTCGGTTCTTCAATCGATCCAGCAACCATAATTGAAGTATAATCGTAATCGATTCACCATCATCGTTTCAAGCATCAATCAACACGAATAACAGGTCATCGTTATCAATCTTCATTGTATCAGAATCATCATTGTATAATCCTTCATGAATCAATCATGTAATCAGTTCATCAATTGCTAAAGTAGGTAATTGGTTCTCTTAATTTCTTCATCCAATTATATATATTCTGTACTTTTATAAAATCTAAATACGAGTAGTAATAAATGGTGTTCTTGAAGGGTTTAGTGATAGTCGATTATAGTTAATGACCTGCTTGGGGTTTTGATTAATAATTGCAGCAATCAGAAGTAATTTATTCGAGCAGTAGTTTAATGGCTTGTGGCTGCTTGAACAGAACAGGAAACAGTAGTACTCGATGTTAACTGATGATGGTAGTTTGTAGTGAATTCTTGATTGAAACAGATATGGTGGTGGTGTGATTGAGCTGATTATATATATCTATATGCGTATATGTATATATATAGAGACTAAATAGATGGTGATCATGGGTTTTTGATGGTGGGCATATCGACTGAAAAATAGTAACATGATATTAGTAGTAGGAACGTACAATAAAAGCAATAGTTTGAGCAGTGGACAGGAAGCAGCAGTAGCAGGAAAGTGTAGCAGTCTAATGGTGTTGTAGTTTATCGAATATAGACAGAAATGGCAGTCCATTGTTACAGCTGTAACTGTAGCTGTAGCAGCTTTATTTCATGGTGGTTTTGGTGGTGGTTTGAGCAAGAAAACAGAAACACAATATAGCAGCAGTTATCGAGCATAAATACTTCAAAGGTGATGGATTTTGATGGTGTTTGGAAGGTGATAATGGTGTTTGTTTGTAATGGCAGCAGTAGTACTCAATAGCTTTGAAGGTGAGTTGTAGGTTTGGTGTTAGATGATGGTGATGAGGTGTCGAACACAAAATAGAAGGGAACAATCACAGTGATCGAGTGGTGATGATGTTCAACTAGTAGTGGTTTATGGAATTATGGTTGTCATCAGGAACAAGGCCATAGGTGGTGTTTGCTGGTGATTGCCGGCATAGAAAATAGGAAGCAGCTCAAGTAGTAATAACCGAAGGGTTTATAGCAGTAGTTCGATTGATGATAGTTTATTGATGATGGTGGTTGTCGAACAACATAGTAGCAAAAGAATGGATTGGGTAGAGATAAGTTGCATGCATTTGAGGATGAGACTTAGCAGTTTGGGTTTGATCGTACAAGATGAGAACAAGTAGCTGGTAATAGTTGGGTTCTTACGACACATAGATAAACAAGTTGCAGTTCATGTTGATTCTAGAGGTTGAAGGTGTTTGTTTTGGTGATGAAGTCAAGCAAAGAAACAAAATGATTCAAGGTGGTACCTTTTGAGCTGGGTTTTGTTAAAACAAAAGCAAAACAGTAGTAGCAGTAGTTAATCGTTGATTAGTTTTAAGTGGGGATGTTGGTTGCAACTTGGCACGAATATATGTATATATGTCAAGATTTTAAGATTTAAACAAAAACAGTAACATTTAAATAATTCTCATATGATAACAAAAGACACTACCTTTATTATTTTAGATTTTACTATAGAAATAAACAAGGGAAGATGCATCACATTTGTAATGTTGGAGTGGGGTTCTCGGGTGCTTTCAAACAAGCAAAAACAAAAATAAAACAAAAAAGGAGTAATAATTGGGTGCATGTATGTATCGAGATCATATGTATATATGGTATATATATATATAAGTTAAAATGCAAATAAAAACAAAAACAGTAACTATTCTTTAAACAATCATAAACAGAAAGAAATGTGCATCCTTAATTAGCTATCTTACCGAAAGTTTTACATGGGTGATGATTCCTAGTCCATTGCTAAACAGTGACGGTTAAAAGTCCTTCGAAAAATCTCATATTTTTAAATTAAATACATATATTCATTTTGTTCTTAACCCTTGTAAACATTGTCATGAAATATAGTCTATCACTTGTTTTCAGTCCCAATTAAGATACACGGAGTATTAAATCTTAAAATAAGAAAGTAAAAGTATCTTTATCCAACCTAAAATTTACTTAATGTATTTACGGATTGATAATGCTAAAAACGAACATATATTTCATAGCATTATTCCTCAAGAAAGACAAGCTTTTAGTTGCAACTGTTCTATTTACAAGTGATATTCGTTTAAATAATAAAAGGTGAAGACAAAAGATAGATTCGACAAATTGAAGATGCAAACGACCAAAAAGCTCAAAAGTACAAAATGCAATCAAAGAGGTTCCGATTATTGATAAGAAACGTCTCAAAATTACAAGATTACAAGATTCAAAACGCAAAGTACAAGATATTAAATTATTCGCAAGGACGTTCGAAAATCCGGAACCGGGACCAGAGTCAACTCTCAACGCTCGACACAACGGACTAAAAATTACAAGTCAACTATGCACATGAATATAATATAATATATAATTAATTCTTAAAATTAATATATATATATATTATATTATATTTAAAAACCGTCGGCAGAAGAAAACAACCAAATGTGGCTCTCCCTAGCTGGCCATGCGATCGCATGGCTTTGAAGGGAAAAGTTCATGCGATCGCATGAGGCTCTTTTCCAGCTCACAAGGCCTATAAAACACGAGCTCTGGTGTACCATATATCATATATCTTTCTCTCTATCTCGTAAACATATATATATATATATACATATATATATATATATATATATATATATATATATATATATATATATTATAATTTTAATTCTAATAATAAGGGTATGTTAGCGAATGTTGTAAGGGTGTAAGTCGAAATTCTGTCCGTGTAACGCTACGCTATTTTTAATCATTGTAAGTTATGTTCAACCTTTTTAATTTAATGTCTCGTAGCTAAGTTATTATTATGCTTATTTAATCCGAAGTAATCATGATGTTGAGCTAAAAATATTAAAATTGGGTAATTGGGCTTTGTACTATAATTGGAGTTTGGACAAAAGAACGACACTTGTGGAAATTAGACTATGGGATATTAATGGGCTTTATATTTGTTTAACTAAATGATAATTTGTTAATTTTAATATAAAGATTTACAATTGGACGTTCCTATAAATAACCATATACACTCGATCGGACACGATGGGCGGGGTATTTATATGTACGAATAACTGTTCATTTAACCGGACACGGGAATGGATTAATAGTCACTAGAATTATTAAAACAGGGGTGAAATTATGTACAAGGACACTTGGCATAATTGATAACAAAGTATTAAAACCTTGGGTTACACGCAGTCGATAACCTGGTGTAATTATTAAACAAAGTATTAAAATCTTGTTACAGTTTAAGTCCCCAATTAGTTGGAATATTTAACTTCGGGTAATAGGATAATTTGACGAGGATACTCGCACTTTATATTTATGACTGATGGACTGTTATGGACAAAAACCAGACGGACATATTAAATAATCCAGGACAAAGGACAATTAACCCATGGGCATAAAACTAAAATCAACACGTCAAACATCATGATTACGGAAGTTTAAATAAGCATAATTCTTTTATTTCATATTTAATTTCCTTTATTTTATATTTAATTGCACTTCTAATTATTGCACTTTAATTTATTGTTATTGTATTTAATTGCACTTTTAATTATCATACTTTTTAATTATTGTATTTTATTTCATCGCACTTTTATTTATCGCAATTTCATTATTGTTATTTACTTTACGCTTTAAATTAAGTTATATTTATTTTTATTATTTTACATTAGGTTTTAACTGCGACTAAAGTTTTAAAATCGACAAACCGGTCATTAAACGGTAAAAACCTCCTTTATAATAATAATATTACTTATATATATTTGTATTTTTATAAAATAAAACTAATATAGCGTTAAGCTTTGATTAAAAGATTTCCTGTGGAACGAACCGGACTTACTAAAAACTACACTACTGTACGATTAGGTACACTGCCTATAAGTGTTGTAGCAAGGTTTAAGTATATCCATTCTATAAATAAATAAATATCTTGTGTAAAATTGTATCGTATTTAATAGTTTTTCCTGTAAAAATATAAGGTATTTTATATACACCTCGCATAACATCAAGTATTTTTGGCGCCGCTGCCGGGGACCAAAATCTAGCTTAAAAGCCGGAAGCGCAACGCTAAATATAAAAAAAAGATTTTTATTTTTAGTTTACTTTTATAAAAAAAAATACACTTTTGTAAAAATACGTTTTAATATATTCAAAAATATAAAAAGAAAAACAAAAATATAAATATTTTTAAGAGTTTGTTAAATTTATAAGTTCTATTAAAGTTTCTCTATCTTTATTTTATAAAAATATAAGTTTTTTTTAATTTATATTAATATATTACATAAATTTATAAAACAGAAATATAATACAGCAAAAAAATAATAATAAACTCTCGGCCTGTACTGTAGCAGCCCAGTGTCTGGCCCGAAACCCTAGCCCATGCGATCGCATGGCCGGGTAACATAGAACTCATGCGATCGCATGAGCTCACCTGACACGTCTGATTAGTCTGCCAACTGCATTAATTACGGTGTAATAATTATTATTATTATTATTTAATTAAAACCCTAATTAGGGTTAGTATTTTAAATAATTAATTTAGTTTTATCTATTTAATTTGTATTTTAAGTTTAATTAGTTTAATTAATTTATAAAATTAATAGTTTTATAAAATAAATAATATAAAAATAATATTTTTATAAAAATTGTAATTTTTTATAACTTTTAATATATTTTTATATTTTGTATCTTTTTAATTGTTTTAGCGTAATTTTTGTATTTTTCGCTCGTATTTAGTTTTAAGATATAATTTTTGCCATAGTTATTTTTATATCTAGAATTTTAGGCTTTGCCGTAAAATCCCTTAAGTGCTTTTTCTTTAGACTAAGATCTAAGTACTTTAGAATTTTGTGACGCCTTTTTAAGTTTTAGTTCCTTTTTAAGATATTGCCATTTGGGATATAGTTTTACTTTTAAGCTTTAATATTTTTAGACGCAACTTTTAATTTTTAGTTTTTAGTTCCTTTTTAAGTTTCAAAAAGCTACTTTCTTATTTTTATTTTTCGACGCATTTTACCTATGTATCAATATATCACTCCAATTAGTAATCTCAATTTGCAATTTCAATTTTAAGTTAGTGATAGTAATAAGGTTGGGTTAGTCTAGTGTTTTTAAAATTTTATAAGTCGCTCTTTTTCTTTTCTTTTTCGCCCTTTTTCGACGCGCTTTCTTTTTCTTTCTTATTTCTCGACATTCTAGTTTTAGGACATAGATTTTTATTCTTCTTCTTATCTATATTTCTTAAAATTACGAAAATTTATTTTAAGTGGTTAAATTGATAGACATTAAAATTTTCTGGTTCGTAGTAATAGTTGGATTTGTACGTGGACCTGGTTATTGGAGCCAAACAGTACTCAATTATATTGAGACCAAATGAATCCTGCCCCTCTGCTGCATCTTTTGGCTATTCGAAACATGGGCAAAATCAGAAAAGTCTATTAATTGGATAACTTATATAATTTTTCTTTCCTTTTAAAAACTAATAGGATATTCAGTGAATGCACCAAGCAAGACGTTCACCACCTTTTGTACGTTCACCACCTGTTACCAGATCAAGACATCTAGCAAATATTGTCGCCGTTGATTTTTCTTTAGAATCGTCATCCAGTCTGTGACGACCCGGAATTTTCCAACCAAATTTAAACTTAATCTTTATATGATCTCGACACGATAAGCAAAAATCTATAATGTTGAAGTCTAGAAAACTTTGAAACTATGTTTATGTATTCAATTACCCTTCGACCATACTCAACGATTCACGAACAACTAGTTTTAATAGATACATTATTATATTATTTATTATTATTATTATATATATATTTATGTTTTCAATTGATTTAACCTTTAACCATAATATGAATCAAAACTTAAATTAATAAATGAATTACTGTGTTAAATTGGTTAAGTAACTGTACATGATTGATTCTTGTTTTTCTTTGCACGATTTTCTCTACACATTTCCATTACCTCATGAATTATTAATATACATTTTATTATTATTATTATTATTATTATTATTATTATTATTATTATTATTATTATTATTATTATATTATTATTATTATTATTATTATTATTATTATTAAAGTTATAATATTATTGTCCTTTGATTATATCCGTGATTCAATAGCCAGATTGATTGAAAATGATTTGTATATTTTATATGATTGTCATTTTACTTTACATATTTATTCATATACACATGCAAATAGACATAGACATATACTCTTACAATAGATACAATCATATATATATGCATAAACCATGAATCTATCTTTCTTCTCTCAAACTACCCTTAATCGAACACCATCTTCACCTTATATTTTTTTTTCCATAACTAACCACCATAACCACAACCATCGACTAAACCAATCACCACATTTATATTACTACTCCTCTTCATGCTACTGCCGCCTTTGTTTTGTTAATCAACATCACAAACTATGAATCATCAAACCACCTTCTAATTACTTTTCAAACAAAACCAAGAACGTCATCACTCATCATTACTTTTACGCTGCTATGTGTAAACTGTTTTTCTGATATACGAAAACCACCACTAACTACCGACTATATTCCACTTTCTTCATCACCACGACACAACCACCACTTGCCATCTTCACCGAAAAACCATCACCTTAAATCCCACCATGAAAACCCGTACCTTGAACCATACACCACCGAGAAATCATCGAAGTAATCACCACCTTTCTCTTTCTCTCTCTTTTAATGATTCTTCACGAGCCACCTTTCAAGACCATCACCATTTGGAAACCCTTACATCGCCTGTCATTTTTTCTCTCTCTTCTGTTCGTGTACCACACCCAAAACAGCCTCATAAAACCGCCACTTACCTCTCTAAGTTACTGCTACTGCAGTTTGCCTTCATCTCCTATTTGGTCGAAACAAAAATCAAACAAAGTATTAAACAGCTACTTTTGCGTGGTTCTTTCTTTTCCTGTTCGATAAAACAAATACAATCAAAGGGGTAAAATAGAGGGATTGAGTGCACATCCTTTTCTTTGATCCTTATGGCCGACACACATAAAAAAATACATAACCCATTTGTGCTACTTTACTCGCCTAATTTACTTCCCTTTTACAATTTCCAACTATTCTTAACCCTACCACTTTAAGTATTAAACTCCTATTATTCTAAACTATTGGGGATTAGGTGGAATTTATCTTGGGGCCGAGGGAGGAGGTGTGGGCAGACAAAATAATCACAAATAAATAGTAGGGACGTTCCACTTTATTATTTTAAAGTAACTTGATGATAATGGTGTAGAAAATATGTTTATGATGTGGGGTTAGGGTGATAGCAACATTAGATGATGCAAATTATATGAGATCGAATGATACATGGGATAATGGATAGTGATGTTATGATTATGATGAATGATGATGGTTTGCTACTACACAAATTTAAGAAACCATCTGTGCAAATTGAGTTATTAATTGGGTTTTTGTGTTATGAATAAGATAATGGGTACCTACAATCTAAATGAATCAAATATACGTATTGATACAAGAATTGGCTAGTGTTCCAGTAGTTGGGTAGAGTGTTGATAAACAAAAGGTCCCAAGTTCGATCCCAGCTGCCGTAGAATTTTTTTTTTATTTAATCAAACGTTAGTGGAACTAAATTGTTCTTGAGCCGTGATCTGTTATGTGTTAGGCCATGGTTAATTGTGTTGTTGGGTCGAAGAGCCCGATTATTATTTGCTGTTGGGATAGTAAAATATTGATGATGAGTTGTTTTAAAAAAAAAGAAAAAAAAAAGAAAGAAACAGGAACGTGATTTAATAAATTAAGTAATGGTTTAATCAGAAAAGCATGTTTAGAGGAGTGGTTAAGGATGTTAGTGGTTAGCAAGAGGTCCTGAGTTCAAATCCGGTTTGGGATATTCTTTTTGGGAAAAGCTTATAAACTCTCTTAAAGGTAGTCTTATTATTATTATTATTATTATTATTATTATTATTATTATTATTATTATTATTATTATTATTATTATTATTATTATTATTATTATTATTATTATTATTATTATTATTATTATTATTATTATTATTATTATTATTATCATTATTAGAAACTTATAAAAATAAAAGACATTAATTATGACTAAAGTTAAATATATGAAAATGTTAGTAAAAGTAAAAATTAAAGATTATGGATAATAATATTATCAGGAGTATGATATGTATGATACAAATATAGATAAAATCATAAGTATCGTTAATAAATAATATTATGAATACATATGAAAGCTGATTAAGTTTATAGATTATATTTGTATGTATAACACATCTTTTATTATGGAAACTTTATTATAATTATTATTAAAAGTATAATTACTATCATAAATATATTAGTATTAATACTATTATTAACGTTATTATTATTATTATTTTTATTATTAGTAAATCATTATTATTAACAAAACTATCTTTTTAAATAGATAAATATTTTGTACATAAAATATACTTATTACATATACTATAATTATATTAATATTTCATATAATTATATATATCAGACTTATTAATATTATTTATATAAATACTTACATATAACAAACTATGAATTCTTAAATATGACACTAAACAACTATGTATATAAATATGGATATTAATATAACTATATAAATATTAATCATTTTGAATATATACAAATGATATAGGTTCGTGAATCCGAGGCCAACCCTACACTTGTTAAATGACGTCATATGTATTTTTACTACAAAATACAGTATGGTGAGTTTCATTTGCTCCCTTTTACTCTTTACATTTTTGGGGCTGAGAATACATGCAAATGTTTTATTTAACTGTTTTACAATAATTATATGCGTGAGTTTCATTTACCTTTTTACCCTTTATATTTTTGGGCTGAGAATACATGCGCTGATTTTATAAATGTTTTACGAAATAGACACAAGTACTTAAAATTACATTCTATGGTTGAATTATCGAAATCGAATATGCCCCTTTTTATTTAGTCTGGTAATCTAAGAATTAGGGAACAAACACCCTAATTGACGCGAATCCTAAAGATAGATCTATCGGGCCCAACAAGCCCCATCCAAAGTCCCGGATGCTTTAGTACTTCGAAATTTATATCGTGTCCGAAGGAGGATCCCGGAATGATGGGGATATTCTATATGCATATTGTTAATGTCGGTAACCAGGTGTTCAATCCATATGAATGATATTTTTGTCTCTATGCATGGGACGTTTATTTATGAGAATTGGAAATATGAAATCTTGTGGTCTATTAAAATTATGAAATGTTTGTTTATGATAAACTAATGAACTCACCATCCTTTTGGTTGACACTTGAAAGCATGTTTATTCTCAGGTATGAAAGAAACATTCCGCTGTGCATTTGCTCATTTTAAAGACATTATTTGGAGTCGATCATCGCAATGGAACCAGATGTTGGTGACTTCGTCCAGATGGATTAGGACGGGTCACTACAGGTGGTATCAGAGCGGTGGTCTTAGCGAACCAGATCTTGCATTAGAGTGTCTAACTGATAGTTATTTAAATACATTAGTGAGTCTGGACTTCGACCGTCTCTGCATGTCAAAAGTTTTGCTTATCATTTCGTATCGAAAATTGTCTGCTTATCATTCTTAGGGTATCATTTTCTTACCATTCTTAGTCTAGACACATCTTACTGCATTGATTGCATGAATAGTAAAAAAATTTCATATCTTAGCGTATCTGCTAATTTATATCTTAGCGTATCTGTTACTGTAAACTTTGCCTGACATTTCCGTAAATTCCTCCGTAATCTACGGGATCTTCTGTACTATATTTAGGTATTCCATGTAATAAGAATATCATCTGATATCCAAAAATCATTCCATACCGAAAACCCTTTATCTAACCGTACCTAATGGAACTCAAAACTAGTTCAAATTCTTTGGATTCCGACAGCTATTCCGATATGGATTTCCACTTGAGCTCTGGAAGCAGTGTAACCGGAATGGGTCAACCAATTAGCCATCATAAATTCAGGATGAATTGAGAATGGGTACAAAGTACACTTAATCAATGGAGATGTGAAGAAGTGATCCCTCCCATCAACCATATTGCCCTATTGGCAAAGAACCTGAAGCACTTACCGGCGAATCTGTTTGAACCACCATTTTCACTCTCATTTCCTGAATATCTCGCAACGATTATGTAATATCTACCATTCCAAATCTTTCTCACTTACTCGTTCTAACCGACAATCATTCCGGAGTAATGGAAGAAGTCAACGAGCTTCGCGCTCGAGTAATCAATTTGGAGAATATGGTGCAAAACTTACCAGCTTCAGCAACATCACCAACAATCTAAGTTTCAACATCACACGCCTCAATATCACAATCTATACCTCAAGCATAACCTTCGTTTTACATCCTAGTCTACATCAATTTTTTTTTTCATTCTACATCTTGTTCTACATCGATTATTTTCGTTCTACATAACGTACTACATCATTTATCTTCGTTTTACATGGCAATTATGTAACCTCTAATGTTTTAGAGATTATGTATTCTAGTTCTAATGATAAATCAAATGAGATTAATATCATATTGACTCGTTAAATCCATGATTACATTTAAAGAAAATATATATGTATATATATATTTTCATAAAAATTGTAATTAAAAATTCTTTTGTACAAACTGTTAATGGTGAAAATATTTTAACGGGTAGGTAATACCCGAGAAATATTTAGATTTCACATTAATAAGTTGCACTGTACATTCTTCAATTTAGATTCAGCAGTCATTAACAATACTGCTCAAATCCACACATATACGTATCCGTTCATCAAAGAACAACTATTTTCATTCAAATCCCATTTCATATACGAATCTTTATTGAACAGAATCCAAGTCAAGATTTGACAAGTGGCATAATGAAGAAAATAATGAACAACATAAAATTGATTAGTAACCAATTAATTAACTACGCAAGACTTTAAACCTGTACTGACCAAATCCTAGCTAATTGTTCCTAGCTAACTGTTCCTATATGAATATTTTCTTATAATGTACTAGTTTCGGTTGAACTATTGGACTATTGGACTACTATCATGGACAAGTAAAAAGTATTAAAAGAGTAGGAAATATTAATTACAACACATTTTGACTTAAAAGATCGTAAATAAATTACATCTACTACAGTTAAATATTTCCTCAAGTTTGCCACTTGATTTCATCTTAAACCTCATTTGTATCTTGACAATTCCAATCTGCGTTCAAATATTTCATAATTCTTGAAAATACCTCAATCGAGAGGATGAACCAACCGCATTTCATCTATGGAAGAAAAGATTTATGCATATAGTTATGCACCTGAAAAACTCTCGAAAACTGAGTAAACGTTTAACACGTAGCTGTGCTAATTCCTTTAGTGTTATTATTACCCAAAATAACTTTGCAGTTCTTTTTCAAAATAGCCAATTTTGTCACAGCTCCAACAAGACAACTTCGACCTTTCATTCGAAACAACCTTATTATAACTTTGATATATATATATATATATATATATATATATATATATATGCGTGCTCTTTATTGTTACCGGAGAACCTTTTACATTCCACCATATTACCATCAGCGTTTAATCATCTAAAAAAACATAATTCTCCTGAAAACACCTCAAATTGATAACCGACGATTCAGATATGGCTGCATTAAATGCAGACGAAACAGTAAAATTATAGATGGTCTAAACGGACAAAAGTTTGATGATAAAGAAGGGAGTGTTAGGAACGCTCGATAGAAAATTTGGTACTGAAAAAACGGATTGAACTAACTATGAAGGAGACCAAGGACAAATACAAGGATCAAACCCTATATTCAAAGAATCCAGATAATTCTTTATCCGATAAAACCTATAAAGAATATCTTACTCCGTACCCATGATAAATCTTGTGGAAAAATCTTTCTTCATCAACCTTCGATCTTAGAAATTCTGAAAATATCATCATGAATATCTTCGATATTTCTGAGTATATTTTCATAACTCTTCTTGTCCGAAATTATCTACCTCTTCGTGCTATCTGTATTCCATTATATTGGAAACTTCTGCAAAATCTAAGTATAAATTATGAATGAATTGTGGAGAAGTGTAGGGAATTGAAGCATGAGTTAGTATAATATAATGACGCTTGGCCAACGGGATTATATTACAGTAAGTCATGATGAGTTTCTAATGAAACGAGATGATGGTTCACAGTAGATCATACCATCATCGTGTGTCATGTTACATAACTCTTTCATTCTGATTAACCTCTAAACATATCAAGAACATAATTACTTGATAGTTCTATTTTCCCCAGATATTCCAGTAATTTGAAAAATCAAATCATGCTATTACATTCCTCTCTGCCTGGAACATCAGTATCATTCGAAACTTCATACCCACGAATTCTGGACCATTACTTGAAGTACTTAATGGATAGAAGAGAAAACAGAGCATAAAGCTTCTAAGTGTAAATGGGGGTATAAATCGCAGCAAATAAGAGAAAGCATTAACTGTGGATGACAATGATTATAGGAGACAGAAGCAAGGGCTTCGAAATATAAGGAAAGATATAAAACCCAATAACAGCACAAAAGTTACAAACCATAGGTATTAATACGAATAGCAATATAAAGACATGGTAAAGTCAAGAATAGTATCACCTCAATGCAATAGTAGAAGTAAACAGATTTTTCTGGTGGAAGATTGAAAAGAAGGATTACAGAAATGATAATTAGCAAAATATCAAGGATTAGAACTGGATTAAACATTTTCATAATCTTTTGGATGTATGAACTAAGAAAGAAAGTATAGGAATGATGAGAATAATAGAATGGAAGAGTTTAATTTATAATGGAAATACCATACAGAATAATCGAGACAGATACCGTATTTAATTACAGAGATCTTATTTTCCTTATTCGCCGAAGAATCAAATCTTTTAGATTTCGAAGATTTTATTTTAATCCCTTGAATTCCGGAATTCAACCCTGACTCCGTCAAAAGTTAAGACGAATCTTTACTTTTCCTATTTCAATCTTTTGTGACAGCTTCACTCGTGCTCTTCGAATAATCGAATTGTTTTATCCGCATTACTCAAATGATGATAAAATTCCATCTTATCAACTCATATTCGTCATGAAAACATTTTTATTGTTAGCCATGACCACCTCACTCAAATTTCGGGACGAAATTTCTTTAACGGGGAGGTATTGTGACGACCCGGAATTTTCCAACCAAATTTAAACTTAATCTTTATATGATCTCGACACGATAAGCAAAAATCTATAATGTTGAAGTCTCGAAAACTTTGAAACTATGTTTATGTATTCAATTACCCTTCGACCATACTCGACGATTCACGAACAACTAGTTTTAATAGATACATTATTATATTATTTATTATTATTATTATTATTATATATATATATTTATGTTTTCAATTGATTTAACCTTTAACCATAATATGAATCAAAACTTAAATTAATAAATGAATTACTGTGTTAAATTGGTTAAGTAACTGTACATGATTGATTCTTGTTTTTCTTTGCACGATTTTCTCTACACATTTCCATTACCTCATGAATTATTAATATACATTTTATTATTATTATTATTATTATTATTATTATTATTATTATTATTATTATTATTATTATTATTATTATTATTATATTATTATTATTATTATTATTATTATTATTAAAGTTATAATATTATTGTCCTTTGATTATATCCGTGATTCAATAGCCAGATTGATTGAAAATGATTTGTATATTTTATATGATTGTCATTTTACTTTACATATTTATTCATATACACATGCAAATAGACATAGACATATACTCTTACAATAGATACAATCATATATATATATGCATAAACCATGAATCTATCTTTCTTCTCTCAAACTACCCTTAATCGAACACCATCCTCACCTTATATTTTTTTCCATTTACTAACCACCATAACCACAACCATCGAGTAAACCAATCACCACATTTATATTACTACTCCTCTTCATGCTATTGCCGCCTTTGTTTTGATAATCAACATCACAAACTATGAATCATCAAACCACCTTCTCATTACTTTTCAAACAAAACCAAGAACGTCATCACTCATCATTACTTTTACGCTGCTATGTGTAAACTGTTTTTTTGATATACGAAAACCACCACTAACTACCGACTATATTCCACTTTCTTCATCACCATGACACAACCACCACTTGCCATCTTCACCGAAAAACCATCACCTTAAATCCCACCATGAAAACCCGTACCTTGAACCATACACCACCGAGAAATCATCGAAGTAATCACCACCTTTCTCTTTCTCTCTCTTTTAATGATTCTTCACGAGCCACCTTTCAAGACCATCACCATTTAGAAACCCTTACATCGCCTGTCATTTTTTCTCTCTCTTCTGTTCGTGTACCACACCCAAAACAGCCTCATAAAACCGCCACTTACCTCTCTAAGTTACTGCTACTGCAGTTTGCCTTCATCTCCTATTTGGTCGAAACAAAAATCAAACAAAGTATTAAACAGCTACTTTTGCGTGGTTCTTTCTTTTCCTGTTCGATAAAACAAATACAATCAAAGGGGTAAAATAGAGGGATTGAGTGCACATCCTTTTCTTTGATCCTTATGGCCGACACACATAAAAAAATACATAACCCATTTGTGCTACTTTACTCGCCTAATTTACTTCCCTTTTACAATTGCCAACTATTCTTAACCCTACCACTTTAAGTATTAAACTCCTATTATTCTAAACTATTGGTGATTAGGTGGAATTTATCTTGGGGCCGAGGGAGGAGGTGTGGGCAGACAAAATAATCACAAATAAATAGTAGGGACGTTCCACTTTATTATTTTAAAGTAACTTGATGATAATGGTGTAGAAAATATGTTTATGATGTGGGGTTAGGGTGATAGCAACATTAGATGATGCAAATTATATGAGATCGAATGATACATGGGATAATGGATAGTGATGTTATGATTATGATGAATGATGATGGTTTGCTACTACACAAATTTAAGAAACCATCTGTGCAAATTGAGTTATTAATTGGGTTTTTGTGTTATGAAGAAGATAATGGGTACCTACAATCTAAATGAATCAAATATACATATTGATACAAGAATTGGCTAGTGTTCCAGTAGTTGGGTAGAGTGTTGATAAACAAAAGGTCCCAAGTTCGATCCCAGCTGCCGTAGAATTTTTTTTATTTAATCAAACGTTAGTGGAACTAAATTGTTCTTGGGCCGTGATCTGTTATGTGTTAGGCCATGGTTAATTGTGTTGTTGGGTCGAAGAGCCCGATTATTATTTGCTGTTGGGATAGTAAAATATTGATGATGAGTTGTTTTAAAAAAAAAGAAAAAAAAAGAAAGAAACAGGAACGTGATTTAATAAATTAAGTAATGGTTTAATCAGAAAAGCATGTTTAGAGGAGTGGTTAAGGATGTTAGTGGTTAGCAAGAGGTCCTGAGTTCAAATCCGGTTTGGGATATTCTTTTTGGGAAAAGCTTATAAACTCTCTTAAAGGTAGTCTTATTATTATTATTATTATTATTATTTTTATTATTATTATTATTATTATTATTATTATTATTATTATTATTATTATTATTATTATTATTATTATTATTATTATTATTATTATTATTATTATTATTATTATTATCATTATCATTATTAGAAACTTATAAAAATAAAAGACATTAATTATGACTAAAGTTAAATATATGAAAATGTTAGTAAAAGTAAAAATTAAAGATTATGGATAATAATATTATCAGGAGTATGATATGTATGATACAAATATAGATAAAATCATAAGTATCGTTAATAAATAATATTATGAATACATATAAAAGCTGATTAAGTTTATAGATTATATTTGTATGTATAACACATCTTTTATTATGGAAACTTTATTATAATTATTATTAAAAGTATAATTACTATCATAAATATATTAGTATTAATACTATTATTAACGTTATTATTATTATTTTTATTATTAGTAAATCATTATTATTAACAAAACTATCTTTTTAAATAGATAAATATTTTGTACATAAAATATACTTATTACATATACTATAATTATATTAATATTTCATATAATTATATATATCAGACTTATTAATATTATTTATATAAATACTTACATATAACAAACTATGAATTCTTAAATATGACACTAAACAACTATGTATATAAATATGGATATTAATATAACTATATAAATATTAATCATTTTGAATATATACAAATGATATAGGTTCGTGAATCCGAGGCCAACCCTACACTTGTTAAATGACGTCATATGTATTTTTACTACAAAATACAGTATGGTGAGTTTCATTTGCTCCCTTTTACTCTTTACATTTTTGGGGCTGAGAATACATGCAAATGTTTTATTTAACTGTTTTACAATAATTATATGCGTGAGTTTCATTTACCTTTTTACCCTTTATATTTTTGGGCTGAGAATACATGCGCTGATTTTATAAATGTTTTACGAAATAGACACAAGTACTTAAAATTACATTCTATGGTTGAATTATCAAAATCGAATATGCCCCTTTTTATTTAGTCTGGTAATCTAAGAATTAGGGAACAAACACCCTAATTGACGCGAATCCTAAAGATAGATCTATCGGGCCCAACAAGCCCCATCCAAAGTCCCGGATGCTTTAGTACTTCGAAATTTATATCAAGTCCGAAGGAGGATCCCGGAATGATGGGGATATTCTATATGCATATTGTTAATGTCGGTTACCAGGTGTTCAATCCATATGAATGATATTTTTGTCTCTATGCATGGGACGTTTATTTATGAGAATTGGAAATATGAAATCTTGTGGTCTATTAAAATTATGAAATGTTTGTTTATGATAAACTAATGAACTCACCAACCTTTTGGTTGACACTTGAAAGCATGTTTATTCTCAGGTATGAAAGAAACATTCCGCTGTGCATTTGCTCATTTTAAAGACATTATTTGGAGTCGATCATCGCAATGGAACCAGATGTTGGTGACTTCGTCCAGATGGATTAGGACGGGTCACTACACAGTCAACCAAGTACTCCAATTCAAATTTTCGATAATCCATTTTTTAAACCCGACCTCACAATTGAGAATCCGGAGAATATTCAGGGACGATTTATAGATCCTGAACCATTAATTTTTCCTCCGGAACCACCAATCATTCAAACAGAGATTGTTGAGGAACGAACCATTAAATCAGAATCCTCTAGTGATTCAGATTCAACAAATTCAATCATGGAAAATCTAGAACCTTTAAGTATGGAAAACCGAATGAGAGCTAAACGCACTGGCCAAGGTCACCCAATTACTCATCCTGACATTAATGCGCCAGATTAAGAAATCGAAGGACAAATTCTACACATGGTGACTAATCAATGCCAATTTAGTGGTGCGCCGAAGGAAGATCCAAACGAACATCTTCGTACCTTTAATAGGATCTGCACACTATTTAAAATAAGAGAAGTTGAGGATGAACAGATATATCTCATATTATTTCCCTGGACTTTAAAGGGAGAAGCCAAAGATTGGTTGGAATCGTTACCAGAAGGGGCGATCGATACATGGGATGTTTTAGTTGAAAATTTTCTTAAACAATTCTTTCCGGCATCTAAAGCCGTAAGACTTCAAGGATAAATTGTTACGTTCACACAGAAACCGAATGAAACTCTATATGAGGCATGGACAAGATTTGGAAAGTTATTAAGAGGATGTCCGCAACATGGTTTAGTCACCTGTCAAATAGTAGAAATATTCTACCAAGGATGCGACATCACTACAAGGAAAGACATAGATATAGCAGCCGGTGGTTCTATTATGAAGAAAACCAAAACTGATGCTTATAAAATTATTGATAACACTGCTTCCAACTCACCTGAGTGGCATCAAGAAAAAGATATCGTTAGATCATCTAAAGCAGCTAGAGCCGATTCTTGCCATGACTTAGATTCCATTTCTGCAAAGATAGATGCTGTCGAGAGACGAATGGAAAAGATGACTAAAGATATTCACTCAATACGAATTAGTTGTGAGCAGTGTGGAGGACCACATTTGACAAAAGATTGTCTCAGTATTGAACTAACAATGGAACAAAGAGAGAATATTTCATACATAAACCAAAGGCCTGGAAATAATTATCAGAATAATTATCAACCGCCAAGACCGATTTACAATCAAAACCAGAATTATAACCGAAATATTCCATACAACAACCAACAAGGTCCTAGCAATCAACAAATATCCAATAATACTTACAACCAGCAAAGACCTAATTTTCAAAACAAACCACCACAAACCGATGATAAAAAGTCGAATTTAGAAGATATGATGACAAAGCTAGTTGAAACTCAAACGCAGTTTTTCACATCTCAGAAACAAACTAATGAACAAAATGCTCAAGCATTTAGAAATCAACAAGCTTCTATTCAAAATCTGGAACAAGAAGTAAGTAACCTAGCAAGGTTAATAGGTGAAAGAAAACCGGGAAGTTTACCTAGTGATACAAATGCTAACCCCCGGAATGAAACAGCTAAAGCCATTACCACAAGAAGTGGTACAACACTTAAACCACCTGAAATACCTGTAACTTCTGATGAAACTATTCCTATTCCACAAGAACCAGAACCTGATCAAGATAAGGAAAAAGAACCGGTAGTTGAAAAGGTTAATGAAGCTAACACAGTTAAGGCTAAACCTTATGTTAAACCATACCAACCACCACTTCCTTACCAGAGTAAAATGAAAAAGAGAAACTTGAAGCCGAGCAATCCAAATTCTTGGATATGTTTAAACAGATAAATGTAAATCTTCCTTTCATTGATGTGATTTCAGGAATGCCTAGATATGCTAAATTTCTGAAAGATCTAATCTCAAATAGAAAGAAAATGGAAGAACTCTCGGCTGTTACTATGAATGCTAATTGTTCAGCAGTGCTGTTGAATAAGATACCAGAAAAACTATCTGATCCAGGAAGTTTCACAATTCCATGTTTTCTGGGTAGTCTTAGTTCAATAGAAGCATTAGCAGACTTAGGTGCTAGTATAAATCTAATGCCGTATTCACTATACACTAAACTAGACCTTGGAGAATTAAAACCAACAAGAATAAGTATACAACTAGCCGATAGATCAATAAAATATCCTAGAGGGATAATGGAGAACATGCTAGTTAAAGTTGGTACTTTAGTATTTCCAGTAGATTTTGTTGTTCTGGACATGGAAGAAGATTCTCAAGTTCCTCTCATATTAGGAAGATCATTCTTAAACAAGGCTAAAGCAATGATAGACGTGTTTGGTAAGAAACTGACCCTAAGTATAGAGGACGAGAGTGTTACCTTTTCAGTTGATAGAGCAATGCAACAACCGTAATCTGCAGATGATACATGCTATTATATTCAAACTATAGATTCACATGCAGAATTATTAGAAGAATTTCCAGAATTACAAGGAACAGGAGAATGTTCTTTAGGAGAAGGAACTGAACCAATTGATGAAACTGAAATGTTAGCTACACTAATGGCTAATGGATATGAACCAACAACAGAAGAAATTCAAATGCTAAAAGAAGAAGACAGATATCGATATAAATCATCGATAGAAGAACCTCCGAAATTAGAGTTAAAGCCACTTCCAAACCATTTAGAATACGCTTATTTACATGGTGAATCTGAATTACATGTAATAATATCGTCTTCTCTTACTGAAAATGAGAAATCACAACTCATTTCTGTGTTGAAAGCTCATAAACCAGCCATTACATGGAAGATTCATGATATTAAAGGAATAAGTCCTTCGTATTGCACACATAAAATCCTTATGGAAGAAGGTCATAAAACGTATGTGCAACGCCAACGAAGACTAAATCCTAATATGCAAGATGTAGTTAAGAAATAAATTATTAAACTGCTTGATGCAGGTTTAATTTATCCAATTTCTGATAGTCCATGGGTAAGCCCAGTTCAATGCGTGCCTAAGAAGGGTGGCATGACTGTTATTACAAATGATAAAAATGAGCTTATTCCTACTAGGACTGTAACAGGATGGCGTGTTTGTAATGATTATAGAAAATTAAATGACGCCACCAGAAAAGATCACTTTCCCTTACCTTTCATTGATCAAATGTTGGAATGATTAGCCGAAAATAGTTACTATTGTTTTCTTGATGGTTTTTCCAGATATTTTCAAATTCCAATAGCACCCGAGGACCAAGAGAAAACCACGTTCACGTGCCCTTATGGTACTTTTGCTTACAAACGCATGCCATTTGGACTTTGCAACGCCCCTGCAACCTTTCAAAGGTGCATGATGGCGATTTTTCACGACATGATAGAAGAATGCATGGAAGTTTTCATGGATGACTTTTCAATCTTCGGTGATACATTTGAATCATGCCTAGTTAATCTGGAACGAATGCTTATTAGATGCGAACAATCAAGTCTAGTACTTAATTGGGAGAAATCCCATTTCATGGTTAAAGAAGGCATCGTTCTTGGACATAAAATTTCAAAGGAAGGAATTGAAGTGAATAGAGCTAAAGTAGATGTAATTGCTAAACTTCCACATCCCACCAATGTTAGAGGAGTTAGGAGTTTTCATAAAAGATGTAATTGCCGGTTTTTACCGACGTTTCATAAAAGATTTTTCTAAAATTGCCACTCCTATGAATAAACTCCTAGAAAAGGATGCTCCATTCATCTTTTCAGATGAATGCATCAAATCTTTTAATATTCTTAAAGAGAAACTCACTAATGCGCCGATCATGATAACACCAAATTAGAATCTACCGTTTGAACTTATGTGCGATGCAAGTGATTTTGCAATGGGAGCCGTTTTAGGACAAAGGATTGAAAAACGATTTCAACCTATATATTATGCTAGTAAGACGTTACAAGGAGCACAAACGAATTACACAACTACTGAAAAAGAACTCCTTGCTATTGTCTTTGCTTTTGACAAATTTCGTTCATATCTTGTTCTAGCAAAAACGGTGGTCTATACCGACCATTCTGCTCTTAGATACCTATATTCGAAACAAGATGCTAAACCACGATTAATCTGATGGATCTTACTCTTACAAGAGTTCGATATTGAAATCCGAGATAAAAGAGGAGCAGAAAATCTCGCCACTGATCATCTTTCTCGTCTTGAAAATCCCGAATTAGAAGTTCTAAATGAATCGGCCATACAAGACAACTTTCCTGATGAATATCTATTGAAGATAGATTATAATGAAATTCCATAGTTTGCAGACTATGCAAACTACTTAGTATGTGGATTCCTTGAAAAAGGATTATCGTACCAAAAATGAAAGAAATTCTTCAGTGATATAAAACACTATTTCTGGGAAGATCCACATTTGTTTAAAAGTTGTCCAGATGGAATAATATGCCGATGTGTATTCGGAGATGAAGCTAGTAAAATTTTAAACCATTGTCACACAGGACCAACATGAGGGCATTATGGGCCTCAACTAACAGCAAGAAAAGTTTATGATGCTGGATTCTATTGGCCTACAATTTACAAAGACGCACACCTTCTTTGCAAATCCTGTGATGCTTGTCAAAGGGCCGGAAAAATAAGTCAACGTGATGAAATGCCACAAAATGTCATTCAAGTATGTGAAGTATTTGACATTTGGGGTATTGACTTTATGGGTCCATTTCCAAAATCTCATAATAATCTATATATTCTCGTAGCCATTGATTATGTATCTAAATGGGCGGAAGCACAAGCTCTCCCAACTAACGATGCACGAGTTGTAGTCAACTTTTTAAAACGTCTTTTTGCAAGGTTTGGAACACCGAAAGCTTTAATAAGTGATCGGGGAACTCATTTTTGTAATAATCAACTTGAGAAAGTTCTCAAAAGATATGGAGTAACTCATAAAATCTCCACTGCTTATCATCCACAAACAAGTGGACAAGTTGAAAATACCAACCGAGCTTTAAAACATATTCTAGAAAAAACCGTAGGATCAAATCCGAAGGAATGGTCCATAAAATTAGAGGATGCACTTTGGGCTTTTAGAACAGCCTACAAAACTCCAATTGGAACCACACCTTTTAGACGCGTTTATGGAAAAGCATGTCATCTTCCAGTAGAAATTGAACACAAAGCATTTTGGGCTTTGAAGACATGTAATCTTGATTTACATGAAGCTGTACGTCTACGGTTAAGTCAACTAAACGAATTAGAAGAATTAAGACAAGAAGCATACGAAATTTCGTTAATCTATAAGGAAAGAACAAAGAAATGGCATGATAAAAGAATCAGAAGTTCAAAAGAATTCAAAGAAGGAGACAGAGTTCTTCTTTTCAATTCACGATTCAAGCTATTTCCTGAAAAATTGAAATCAAGATGGTCTGGTCCATTCATAGTCAAAAGAGTTTTCCCATACGGAACGATAGAATTAATAAATTCAAATGGGATTGAATTTAAGGTTAATGGTCACAGAGTTAAACATTACATAGAAAGTCCGATGGAAGTCAACAACGAAGTTAATCACAATTTCGATACCACAGCTAACTAAGTGTGGGGAGAATCAAGTCTTTAAAGGATAATATGTATTTCTGTTAGAGTTAGATTTTCTGTTTTCGTGTAGTTCTCAAAAATCGAACCCGAATGGTCTTTCCCTAGCAGACCCTAAAGAACTAGTCTTCTCCCCCCATTCTGATTTTTTATTTTTTTTAGGTTTTTACGAAATGAAGACTTCCTGTGAACTAAACCATGGTCTAATGCTACACGCTTTGATCACTAAACGTAATAATGACATACTTCCGAGTGAACTAGTATCAGTAATCAGAGAAAGATTGGACGGAGTAAGAAAAGAATCCAGATGCGAAGATAATAAGTTACAATTTGGTAAAGGAAAATCAAAATCCGCAGCGAAAAGAAGAGCACGACACCTTGAAAAATGTCACAAATGCGGAAAATGGTCACACGAAGGTAAATGTTCAAATAATCAAACCTATTCAAATACTGAATTTGTTACTTTATGCAGAGACGGACCATTCATATGTTTAGAAGAAAAAACATTAAATGCTCGAGGTTACGCCTATGTAGCCATGGAAAATCAATTAGTCCGACTATCTTATGAATGGGCAAGAGCATATCACTAAGAAATATATTTCATAGGTAAGTCTGTACAGTTTTTATTTTCTTATTTTTATTTTTAACCTTTTGATAATAAACGCTAATTTGTTCACTATAAAGTATTAAATTGGTATTCGATGAAATTAGGTCTTGCGACCGAAATTATTGATATCATACAAAAATTTATTACATCACTGGGAAATTTAACGTTTATTCTTAAGGTATAAATATCTTTAATCAATCAAAATAAAATATTTCAAAAATTCGTCACGAGTTAAATTAGGTCATGGAACCGAAATTACTTTACCGAAAAGAGGGCGTATATTTTTGATAATATTTGATTGATTAAAGTGGGATAAAAAGCCAAAATTTTTTTTTATTTTTACCATATTTTTAAAATTAATAAATTTGTATAAAAAAAAATTATTGTAAACTTTTTAAATCAATATATTTAAAATTGTAAATATTTGAAAAATTAATATTTTTAATATAAGTTTGTATGAAAATAAAAATATAATATAAGTTTGGTGTGAATTTTTAATTTTATGCATTTTTAATTTAAGTTTGGTGTGAATTTTTAATTTTATGCATTTTTAATTTAAGTTTGGTGTGAATTTAAAAACAAAAATTTACTTTATTTTGCTAAGTTAAAAATATGATTTTTAAAATTCGTCGTAAGTTAAAGACTAGGTCTTTGAACCGAAATTGCTTTAACCGAAGAAGGCACGAGAATTTTTATTATCATTATTTTTAATCTTATTGAATTAAAGTATGTCAAAAACATTAAAAAAACCCAAAAATCTTTACTTTTAAAACCGCGCTTTGATTTGACAAATTTTAAAATTTTGTCGAGGGACAGACTAGGACAACGATCCGAAACGCCCTCGCTCCTAAAGGAAAACAAAATTTTTAGAATTTTATTAATTATATGTTTTATAAAGTATAAGGTTTTACATATTAAAAAAAAAAAGCTGAAAGTACTGTAGCCGGCACCCCATGCGATCGCATGGGGTTTGCACTTGGAACCCATGCGATCGCATGGGGACCAAATACAGGTCAGAATGATAACAGCCAGCGAGCTGCTCTTCTCTTTTCACAAAACACACACAACATACACGAAAATACTCTCAAATCTTCATCAAAATTCACCAAAATCCACCGTAATTCGTCATTTTTCTTGCTCTAATCATGCCTAGATTCTCATTCTTCAGCAAATTGGTAAAAATTACACCCCTAAACTCATAAATTTGCTAGTTTTTGTGATAATTACCAATATTTTACCTAATGCAATTTTGTTAATTTCTAGTGTAATTAGTGTTAAATTATTAGTATTTGATGCATGTATAACCCATATTGATGCTATTTAACATGATTTGAAGCCAAAAATTTCAAAATTTTTAGAAATCTAGGGTTTGTGTTCTTGAGCAATTTGGGGCTTTTTGATATAAACAGGTTATGGCCGATTTTTATCATGAATTATTGCTAAATTGAGTAGTGTAACATGTTTAGGTAGTTAAATGATCTAAACATTGATCCTAAACATGATTTTTGGAGATTAAAGTGGACTTTTTAAGTCCAAAATTCATGAACTTGATTAATTTGATGTAATTGCCATTTGAGACTTGTTTAATTATTAGTAATGACTATTTTGACATGTTATTTGAGTTAAATGCTTATGAACTTTGTATACATTTTCATATGTACTTATTTGAAAAGTGTAGAATTGTGCAAAATTGTGAAAATGTGTATAAGTTTAATTTTGATTTAACATGTTATAGTGATTGTTTTAAGTTGTTATTTTGCTAACACTAATGCATATTTGGATGCACAAATTTTGTGTTTAATGTGTTTTGCAGAAAGCCGATACGGGAGGTTCAGGAGCATCATCATCTAGACGACCAGCACCAGCACCAGCACCAGCACCAGCACCAGAACCAGAACCAGAACCAGAAATGCAACACGAACAAGAACCACAACAAGAACCACAACAACAGCCTGATTAGCAAATACCTTATTATGATCCGGTACAGTTTGTTGATGAATTCATAGTATTCCCAATGTGGCCGCCAGTAGAATTCCCAATGATTCCTGAGCACACTCTGCATCCTAATCTGAGATTTGATAGGAGATGGAGAAATTACGAGACATATCAAAGGAACAAATTCAAATTGGTAACAAAAAATGTGGAGGTGCCAAGGGTAATCGATTGGGTTCCTTTGGAAACGGTCCATCTAGCTGACCGTGTTAGACAGCTTTGAGTTTAAAGGTATGGCAGTTCTTCTTTTATAGATTGGGAACGTCTTTTCACCATTCGTAGACCTGTATATAAGGAATGGTGTGTTGAGTTGATGAGTAATGTATCACTTGATACAAATATAGTTAGAATAGATGATAGAAGATTTCTTAGGTTTATCCTTGATGGTAGGATGTACAGAATGTCCATGCTGGACATGGCCAGGGCTTTACAGATATATACTCCTGGTGAGTTGCTACTACCCGATTGTACAAACTTGATTCATTATGGTGAAAGGGTAGATAGCAACTTTGACGCTGACGCCATTTGGAGGCGTATGTCACATTTTGATGTTTTTACACGAGCAGGAGGACACTCCTATACACATATTGACAGAGCCGAGCTTCGTATTATTCATAGATTTTTGGCTAACTCGATTACACAGAGAGGTCACAATAAATAAAAAATTACCTTATATGATTTATTCTACCTAAAGTGTATTCGGGATCCTAGAAGCTTTGTCAATATCCCTTACTGTGTTGCTTTTTATTTATCTAAAATGGTAGAGGGAATGCAGGACGGGAGTATAATAGGAGGAGGTATTTTTGTTACTCTCATTGGAGAGTATTTAGGTGTTGATAGGAACCAAGGGGGTCTATTACAGCTTTGTAGAGAACAGGTTGAGCCCTTAGGATTGAAAGTTTATGTGGGTGCTAAGGTATTGAAAAGTAGACGTAACCAGGCAGTACCCTATGAGGGACCTCATCCACAGGTAGAAAGGGGCTCAGACGAGGAAATGGAGGAAGCGGAAGACATTAGGGATGTCTTTCAAGATGCTATTCTTGACGTCCACGTACGTATAGAGGAGGAATCAATGATGAACGCGGCCAGACATAGTATGTATGAGCAGTGGAACTCCGAGCGAGTATACGAGGATTATAGGCGACGCCAACACGATAGCTGGTTAGTTCATCAGCACCAAATCATGAGCCAACTATCATACCAGGTACCAAATAACTATGTACCTACTCGACCTGCTTATTTTCCGCCATACAGCCCCGATATCCGACCACCCTTTAACCGGTATGACTATAACCAAGCCTATCAGAACACTTATAACCAACAATGGAACTCACCTGACGAGATGAACTGGAACTCATATCCAGACTGATTTAGTTCCATTTGGTTATTTTTATGATTTTTATGTGTTTATCTTTTTAATTATTCATGTTTAAACTTATGTTATTAGATATATTTGTGTAATTTTTATCATTTTTATTATTATTGTGTACTAATATTTTACATTTAAGATTTGAAAGTGGGATATTAAGTCCCATTTCAAATTGCCATGCATGTTTATATTTGTATGTATGTATATTGTCGATTGTACAAAACAGGGTAAAACAGCGCATTTTCAAAGACTGGCATTAAGTTCAGCAAAAGCTAGTTTTGACGACAAAATGAAAAACAAATGTGATGTAACAACAAGAAGGAATGAACAAATGATGTGCACCATTTATCATTCAGCAAACAAATGCCAATTTATTTGGAAAGTTTGGTAAAATTTAATCATTTTTCTACACTAATCACCCTCAATAATTTAAATTGTTACTGATTTCTTGCAAATGAGGGCATTGCAAGATCTTAAGTGTGGGAAGGGGTTAAATTCTTTCGGATTTTTAAATTTTTTACTTTAAACACTTGGTTACCATTAAAAATACTAGTAATGTAGTAGTTGTATTAGAATCTAGTGCTCTCTGATAATAAAGAACAGCCCTAGTCTTATATACTGACTACCCAATTCTAGTAAAATTTTTCAAAATTTTCAATTAAATGAACTCAAAATCATGTTTATACATATTTATGAACGATAAAACTAGGTGTTAACACCGAAATTATTGTTACCTCGGAAAGGACATAAATTGAGAAACAAACCAAAATGTTAAAATTCATTTAAAATGGAATAGAGGACAATAAAAAGGAAAATAAAAGCCAAGTGTGGGAAAAATTACCAAGTTATCTTAAACATATGTCACATATTTCTGTAACAAATAATTGAAGATACTTTTGCTTTGGATTAAACTAAACAGTTTTACCCGATTTACTGTAATATATTTGAAAGAAAGATGGATCTACACGATGAATCAATTCCATCATTAAAAGGAAGTAATGTCTTCCGTAAAAGAAACACGCTTCTTGATTTAGGTCATGAAGTTGTCATCCAGACCAGCTGTTGGCTGACGAAAAATCTAGAAAAGTCATCTCTAAAATCAGCAGGAAATCCATGGACCTCAGCATTAAACTGGGTCGCCATGTGGTCAGACTTATCCTAACCATGAGAGGATCTGTCTCGTAAAATGGGGAGGGCGCCGTGCAAATTAGCTTGATAAGACTAATGAATCAGACCCCCAGAAAGGATAATCTCCTTAAAGATTAAAAATCAGCTTTTAAGCTTGATATTACTCAATCCTTGAGATTGACTTTAAAGATTGAGAATTACAAACTCATGGAATTCAATGATATCTAAACTCGAGCTTGAACGAGAAAATATTTTGATCAAAATTAAAACCGATTTGTTTTCTGAAAACCCATTTTTCAATGCGTTCATTACCATTGAACGTAAAATCCTAGGAATTCACCTGGAATTCATTAGGTCACCTGAATAAAATCGGGTGTCAACCGTAAGAACGGTGGTTGCATAGCATGGTCAAAGACAGGACCTTGTGCCAGACCGAAAAATTATAAGGGTGAGCTTTACTATTGCTCCTACCAAGGGTAGTAATTGCGTCCGACACGTTATAGACCATAATTAAAAGCATGTTAGGGGACATTGCCTTAATAGTTGCTTGTTCAACGCTTTCCTTTACAACCGGACGGTAGTTTACCGAAAGGTAATATTCGGAGCAAGTATACTGGACGTGTTGCTTTTCCAATACAAGGATAGCAAGTGGGTGACACAAAACCGTAAGTTTTGAGCTAAAATTTTCAAATATGAAACCCACCAAACCCACAAAAAGAATTTGCAAACACCGGTGAAGGGTTATTTCCGAAAACTTATCTAGGGTAAAAGCTAGATTGAATTTTCAAAAAGATCAAATGTTTTCATAAAGATCCAATTTCTTAAAGGATCTAAATTTTTATAGTCATATGGGACTGTAAACCACATCGTTACTACCATTGTTTATACCGCCGTAAAGAAATCACTGATGTACAAAGTGTGAAGAATAAAGAAGTAATTCTAGTATTTCAAGACGATATTGCTTGAGGACAAGCAACGCTCAAGTGTGGGAATATTTGATAATGCTAAAAACGAACATATATTTCATAGCATTATTCCTCAAGAAAGACAAGCTTTTAGTTGCAACTATTCTATTTACAAGTGATATTCGTTTAAATAATAAAAGGTAAAGACAAAAGACAGATTCGACAAATTGAAGACGCAAACGACCAAAAAGCTCAAAAGTACAAAATGCAATCAAAGAGGTTCCAATTATTGATAAGAAACGTCTCAAAATTACAAGAGTACAAGATTCAAAACGCAAAGTACAAGATATTAAATTATTCGCAAGGACGTTCGAAAATCCGGAACCGCGACCAGAGTCAACTCTCAACGCTCGATGCAACGGACTAAAAATTACAAGTCAACTATGCACATGAATATAATATAATATATAATTAATTCTTAAAATTATTATATTATATTTAAAAACCGTCGGCAGAAGAAAACAACCAAATGTGGCTCTCCCCAGCTGGCCATGCGATCGCATGGCTTTGAAGGGCAAAGTTCATGCGATCGCATGAGGCTCTTTTCCAGCTCACAAGGCCTATAAAACACGAGCTCTGGTGGACCATATATCATATATCTTTCTCTCTATCTCGTAAACATATATATATATATATATATATATATATATATATATATATATATATATGTATATATATATATATATATATATATATATATATATATATATGTATATATATATATATATATATATATATATATATATATATATATTATAATTTTAATTTTAATTTTAATTTTAATTTTAATTCTAATAATAAGGGTATGTTAGCGAATGTTGTAAGGGTGTAAGTCGAAATTCTGTTCGTGTAACGCTACGCTATTTTTAATCATTGTAAGTTATGTTCAACTTTTTAATTTAATGTCTCGTAGCTAAGTTATTATTATGCTTATTTAATCCGAAGTAATCACGATGTTGGGCTAAAAATATTAAAATTGGGTAATTGGGCTTTGTACTATAATTGGGATTTGGACAAAAGAACGACACTTGTGGAAATTAGACTATGGGCTATTAATGGGCTTTATATTTTTTTAACTAAATGATAATTTGTTAATTTTAATATAAAGATTTACAATTGGACGTCCCTATAAATAACCATATACACTCGATCGGACACGATGGGCGGGGTATTTATATGTACGAATAATTGTTCATTTAACCTGACACGGGAATGGATTAATAGTCACTAGAATTATTAAAACAGGGGTGAAATTATGTACAAGGACACTTGGCATAATTGATAACAAAGTATTAAAACCTTGGGTTACACGCAGTCGATAACCTGGTGTAATTATTAAACAAAGTATTAAAATCTTGTTACAGTTTAAGTTCCCAATTACTTGGAATATTTAACTTCGGGTAATAGGATAATTTGACGAGGATACCTTCACTTTATATTTATGACTGATGGACTGTTATGGATAAAAACCAGACGGACATATTAAATAATCCAGGACAAAGGACAATTAACCCATGGGCATAAAACTAAAATCAACACGTCAAACATCATGATTACGGAAGTTTAAATAAGCCTAATTCTTTTATTTCATATTTAATTTCCTTTATTTTATATTTAATTGCACTTCTAATTATTGCACTTTAATTTATTGTTATTGTATTTAATTGCACTTTTAATTATCGTACTTTTTAATTATTGTATTTTATTTCATCGCACTTTTATTTATCGCAATTTCATTATTGTTATTTACTTTACGCTTTAAATTAAGTTATATTTATTTTTATTATTTTACATTAGGTTTTAACTGCGACTAAAGTTTTAAAATCGACAAACCGGTCATTAAACGGTAAAAACCCCCTTTATAAGAATAATATTACTTATATATATTTGTATTTTTATAAAATAAAACTAATATAGCGTTAAGCTTTGATTAAAAGATTCCCTGTGGAATGAACCGGACTTACTAAAAACTACACTACTGTACGATTAGGTACACTGCCTATAAGTGTTGTAGCAAGGTTTAAGTATATCCATTCTATAAATAAATAAATATCTTGTGTAAAATTGTATCGTATTTAATAGTTTTTCCTGTAAAAATATATTTGTACTTTGCGTTTTCGCATGTATTTTGAAATGTCCCGTTCTTATTGATTAAAAACGTTCCATATTAATTGATTTCGTTGCGAGGTTTTGACCTCTATATGAGATATTTTTCAAAGACTGCATTCATTTTTAAAACAAACCATAACCTTTATTTCATAAATAAAGGTTTAAAAAGCTTTACGTAGATTATCAAATAATGATAATCTAAAATATTCCGTTTACACACGACCATTACATAATGGTTTACAATACAAATATGTTACATCGAAATCAGTTTCTTGAATGCAGTTTTTACACAATATCATACAAACATGGACTCCAAATCTTATCCTTATTTTAGTATGCAACAGCGGAAGCTCTTAGTATTCACCTGAGAATAAACATGCTCTAAACGTCAACAAAAATGTTGGTGAGTTATAGGTTTAACCTATATATATCAAATCATAACAATAGACCACAAGATTTCATATTTCAATACACATCCCATACATAGAGATAAAAATCATTCATATGGTGAACACCTGGTAACCGACATTAACAAGATGCATATATAAGAATATCCCCATCATTCCGGGACACCCTTCGGATATGATATAAATTTCGAAGTACTAAAGCATCCGGTACTTTGGATGGGGTTTGTTAGGCCCAATAGATCTATCTTTAGGATTCGCGTCAATTAGGTTGTCTGTTCCCTAATTCTTAGATTACCAGACTTAATAAAAAGGGGCATATTCGATTTCGATAATTCAACCATAGAATGTAGTTTCAGGTACTTGTGTCTATTTTGTAAATCATTTATAAAACCTGCATGTATTCTCATCCCAAAAATATTAGATTTTAAAAATGGGACTATAACTCACTTTCACAGATTTTTACTTCGTCGGGAAGTAAGACTTGGCCACTGGTTGATTCACAAACCTATAACAATATATACATATATATCAAAGTATGTTCAAAATATATTTACAACACTTTTAATATATTTTGATGTTTTAAGTTTATTAAGTCAGCTGTCCTCGTTAGTAACCTACAACTAGTTGTCCACAGTTAGATGTACAGAAATAAATCGATAAATATTATCTTGAATCAATCCACGACCCAGTGTATACGTATCTCAGTATTGATCACAACTCAAACTATATATATTTTGGAATCAACCTCAACCCTGTATAGCTAACTCCAACATTCACATATAGAGTGTCTATGGTTGTTCCGAAATATATATAGATGTGTCGACATGATAGGTCGAAACATTGTATATGTGTCTGTGGTATCTCAAGATTACATAATATACAATACAGTTTGATTAAGTCATGGTTGGAATAGATTTGTTACCAATTTTCACGTAGCTAAAATGAGAAAAATTATCCAATCTTGTTTTACCCATAACTTCTTCATTTAAATCCGTTTTGAGTGAATCAAATTGCTATGGTTTCATATTGAACTCTATTTTATGAATCTAAACAGAAAAAGTATAGGTTTATAGTCGGAAAAATAAGTTACAAGTTGTTTTTGTAAAGGTAGTCATTTCAGTCGAAAGAACGACGTCTAGATGACCATTTTAGAAAACATACTTCCAATTTGAGTTTAACCATAATTTTTGGATATAGTTTCATGTTCATAATAAAAATCATTTTCCCAAAATAACAACTTTTATATCAAAGTTTATCATAGTTTTTAATTAACTAACCCAAAACAGCCCGTGGTGTTACTACGACGGCGTAAATCCGGTTTTACGGTGTTTTTCGTGTTTCCAGGTTTTAAATCATTAAGTTAGCATATCATATAGATATAGAACATGTGTTTAGTTGATTTTAAAATTCAAGTTAGAAGGATTAACTTTTATTTGCGAACAAGTTTAGAATTAACTAAACTATGTTCTAGTGATTACAAGTTTACCACTTCGAATATGATAGCTTTTTATGTATGAATCGAATGATGTTATGAAAATCATTACCACCTTAAGTTCCTTGGATAAACCTACTGGAAAAGAGAAAAATGGATCTAGCTTCAACGGATCCTTGAATGGCTCGAAGTTCTTGAAGCAGAATCATGACACGAAAACAAGTTCAAGTAAGATCATCACTTGAAATAAGATTGTTATAGTTATAGAAATTGAACCAAAGTTTGAATATGATTATTACCTTGTATTAGAATGATAACCTACTGTAAGAAACAAAGATTTCTTGAGGTTGGATGATCACCTTACAAGATTGGAAGTGAGCTAGCAAACTTGAAAGTATTCTTGATTTTATGAAACTAGAACTTTTGGAATTTATGAAGAACACTTAGAACTTGAAGATAGAACTTGAGAGAGATCAATTAGATGAAGAAAATTGAAGAATGAAAGTGTTTGTAGGTGTTTTTGGTCATTGGTGTATTGATTAGATATAAAGGATATGTAATTTTGTTTTCATGTAAATAAGTCATGAATGATTACTCATATTTTTGTATTTTTATGAGATATTTCATGCTAGTTGCCAAATGATGGTTCCCACATGTGTTAGGTGACTCACATGGGCTGCTAAGAGCTGATCATTGGAGTGTATATACCAATAGTACATACATCTAAAAGCTGTGTATTGTACGAGTACGAATACGGGTGCATACGAGTAGAATTGTTGATGAAACTGAACGAGAATGTAATTGTAAGCATTTTTGTTAAGTAGAAGTATTTTGATAAGTGTCTTGAAGTCTTTCAAAAGTGTATGAATACATATTAAAACACTACATGTATATACATTTTAACTGAGTCGTTAAGTCATTGTTAGTCGTTACATGTAAATGTTGATTTGAAACGTTTAGGTTAACGATCTTGTTGAATGTTGTTAACCCATTGTTTATTATAAAAAATGAGATGTTAAATTTTTATATTATCATGATATATAATATATCTTAGTATAATCGTTACATATATGTCTCGTTTCGAAATCATTAAGTTAGTAGTCTTATTTTTACATATGTATTTCATTGTTAATACACTTAATAATATATTTACTTATCATTTAACATAATTAACCAAGTGTATCAATATCTTAATATGATTCATATGTACCTAGTAAGACGTTGTTATAACGATAATCGTTATATATATCGTTTCCGAGTTTCTTAAATTAATAGTCTCATTTTTATGTATATAACTCATTGTTAAAATACCTAATGAGATACATACTTATAATAAAATCATGTTAACTATATATATAACCATATATATGTCATCGTATAGTTTTTACAAGTTTTAACGTTCGTGAATCACCGGTCAACTTGGGTGGTCAATTGTCTATATGAAACCTATTTCAATTAATCAAGTCTTAACAAGTTTGATTGCTTAACATGTTGGAAACACTTAATCATGTAAATAACAATTTCATTTAATATATATATAAACATGGAAAAGTTCGGGTCACTACATATTTAATGTATTTACGGATCAACATTTATCTTATAATCTGTATTAGACTTATTTAATAGCAATCGAAATGACAAACAAGTGTTAATATCGCTTAACAACTATATTCGATATATATTATATATTTTTAGATACGTTTTAAATAATAAGTTTTATTATATCATATATTATTTTATATAATTAATTTTAACAACAATAATAATATAATATTTCCAATTATATTTCCAATTACCAAATATATATACACACATCTAATCATAACTACAGTTCGTGAATCGTCGAAAACAGTCGAAGGTTAAATGAATACATGAAAACAGTTCAAAATTTTTAAGACTCAACCTAACAGACGTTTCTTATCGCGTCAAAAATATTAAATCGTATCGAGAGCTTGATTTAAAATTAGTCAAAATTTTCTGGGTAGTCACACATGTAAGGTATTATACGTCTAATACTTTGTTAATATTCACAAGTTGCATATATATTTATAATCATAACTATTTACATAATGGTTCATGAATCGTCGGAATTTGGTCGGGATTAAATAAATGTATGAACACAGTTTAAAATTCTTGAGATTTTAACTTAACAAACTTTGCTTATCGTGTCGGAATAATATAAAGATAAAGTTTAAATTTGGTCGAAAATTTCCGGGTTATCACAGTACCTACCCGTTAAAGAAATTTCGTCCCCGAAATTTGATCGAGGTCGTCATGGGTAATAATAAGAATTTTATTATGACGAATATAAGTTGATAAATAAAGTTTTATCATCATTCTGTAAACAATTTGATTTTGTGAAGAGTACGAATGAAGCTATCGCAAAAGAGTGAAATGAGTAAGTGTAGGTTTGTCATATCTTTTGACTTAGATAGGATTGAATTCCGGAGTTTAAGGGATTTATAGAAAATCTTCGTAATAAGATTTGATTCTTCGGTAATTAAGGAAATTAGGATCCTCTTCGGTTAAATGCGATAATCTGTCTTGATTACTCTGTCAGATATTTCACTATAAATCCACCCCTTCGTTTCCTTTCAACTCACACCTTCTATTCTTTCTCCCTCAACTCATACTTTAAAGCATTCGTCAATATGCTCCATCCCGTTCTGATCCTTGATATACTCTTAACTTTCATATCTACCACCGGAGGATTTTATTTACTTTTACTATTACCTTGGGGTTATAGTATTTTTAATTCTCCCGTGCCTTTACGTTGCAATACGTATTGATATGCACGGTTTGTAATTTACGTGTTATTGTCGAGCATTATATTTTCTTTTATATTCAAGGGTTTCATACTTTTGTCTCCTCTTCCCGACTTCAAGTCAAGCGAATAACGGTCCAGAATTCGTAGGTATGGATTTTGAAATGAACATAGTTAATGTTCTAAGAAGGAAATCGTAATGGCACGATCTTGATTTGTCAAATTACCAGAATATCCTAGAAAAGATCAAATCATCAAGAAATATTTTCTTGATATGTTTAGAGGTTAAGTAGAATACAAAAGTTGTGTAACATGGCACATGATGACGTTATGATCTGTGAATCATCACGTTCCATTTAGAAACTCAGCATGACTTACGGTAATATAATCACGTTGATCAAGTCTCATTATATTATACTAACTCATGCTTCAGTTCCCAACACTACTTCAAAAATATTCATAATTTAAACTCGAAAGTTTCAGAATTTAGAGACTAAAATAGTTTCTTTTATGATGTAACACAGATATCGCGAAGAGATAATTGATTTCAGATAAGAAGAGTTATGAAAACATCTCCAGAAATATCTAAGATATTTATAATGAAATATATGATGATATCTTAGAATATCTAAGATCAGAGGATGATGAAGAATATTGTCCTCAAGGGTTTAGAGTAAGGAGCAAGGTATTTGCTAACGATTTCATCAGACACTGAATCATTTGGATTCTTTGAAGGTAGATTTCGTCATTGTGATTTGTCCACAGCCTCCTTCATAGTTTGCTCAATCCGTTTTCCAGTTTCAAACCTTCTCTTTTTCTGAGCTTTGTCAACACACTATTCTTTATCATCAAACTTTTAACTGTTACGGTTGTCTACAGTTTCTGCTGCTTCATTCAACTTTTCAAAAAATTCGAAGAACTAATTCGTAGATTGGGGTGTTTTTCAGAAACTTCACATTCGAAGTATATAAGTCTAGGAGTTAGACGTTATATGTACACATATAACTGTTGGCGTAGACATGCTGCAAGATTTCAAAATACTGATTGCTGATTCCCAGTAATTGGCATGACAATTCTTGTTACAAGATGCGGATGAGTAAATGATGGGGTTTCGATAAATATAATGATTTTTTGGAAATTCAAAGATCAATGAAGTTGTTGGTAAGTTTATTGCTAATGTGGTGAGATATAAAAGGTTCTCCGGTAATGATGACGAAAGGGCAACATATATATCGAGGTTATAATAAGACTGTTTTGACTAAAAAGTCGAAGTTAACTTGCTGGAGCTGTGACAAAACTGGCTAATTTTAAAAGAAATTGCAAAGTTATTATTGCTAATAAATGTCAAAGGGTCTGACACGGATACATGTTAAATTATGACCTTGGTTTTGAGAGCTTTTCAGGTGCAAGACTGTGGTTAATATGTGGTTGGATCATCATCTCGATTGTTCATTATTTGAAATGTCTTCAAGAATTTCGAAGGATTTGAACACATATTGTAATCGTTAATATACATATGATGTTCCAGGATTTTGAACGATACAAATACTTTTCTAGGTTCTATGAATAGAAATTATGTTCTAGTACAGTTTTGAAGTCAAAGTATAGATTTGAAAGATGTAAGAATCTAAAAGTGAGGGTATCGGTTATATCTCGAATTGAATTCTGAGATTTCAAAATCAGAATGTGTAATTGGATTTGAATGAGAACAGTTGTTTCGGTTTTTATGAAAGAACGTATCTCGTTGTGAAAGTAGTGAGAATAGTTGATGATTATTGAATTAGATTTGAAGAATGTAACATATTAATTGTGAATTTATATCTCTTGGGTATTACCTACCTGTTAAAAAAAAATTCACATGTAATACAAAAGAATTTTATTACAGTCTATGTGAGAATATATATGTATGTATATTTTCTTTAGATGTAATACAGATTTAATGAGTTAATATTAAATTAAGCTCATTTAATTTTTTGGCTAGAACTAGAATTGAATAATTCCTAAAATTACATAACTTTTACGAAGTATTTCTTCAATGAAATTGAAATTATGAATCAATACTTTGTTATTTGTTGATGTATGATGTTGGTGTTCGTGGAATTCTTGTGAACTTTACAAGATATGAATAATGTTTTCTAGATAGTTTTGAGTATATCGAAAGTGTAAAATCAGAGATGTAATTGAATAATATACTTGAATTATTATGAAACTAGATTCTTTGAGTTGGAACAGAGATTGTGGTTAACGATAGTTAAGTCGTTAATCGAAGGATTGTAGCATATTAGTAATATGAATTTAACTGAGTAGTATCTACCCATTTTCAATTCATATATAATAGCTTAGTACGAAAAGATTTATGATGGTTTCAAAATTTTTATATATAAGATATAGATATAAACTCTTCAGAGAAATTGAGTTAATACTTCATAATTCATTGATACAATATAATCGTTGTTGATTCGTAATAATGTCCATGGTGATTCTTGAAGTGGCAGAGCTTGTGATGTTATAGATGTTGCTGATGCTGACGATGCTGACGGCACTGACTGTGCTAATGATGCTAACGGTACTGTTGATGCTGTTGGTAAAACAAGTCTAGCTTGTAAATCACGCACCATTCTTGTCAGGGTTTCTATTCTTCCTTCTATCATTTTGGTTCACTCATCTGATTTATGGTTAGGGTTAGAATAGATAATCTCTAAGCTTTAGAGATTATATAATCGTCGCAGAATGCTTCTTCAATGAAGTTTTGAATCAATACTTCATCGGATAATGTTGTTGGTACTCCTTGGTATCTATGGTGCGTATGACGTTGATGCTCGGGGTACAGATTGTAAAGTTGAGGTTTATGATGCAGTTGTGATTGGGGGTGGTAATGGTACTGTTGGTGTTGATGATGGTGGTACTGGTTATGCTGCTGGTGTTGCTGCTGGTGTTTGTAACCTTTGCACCATATTCTCCAGAGCCACTACCCGAGCGTGAAGCTCGTTGACTTCTTCTATTACACCAGGATGATCGGTGGTTCAGACGAGTGGGTGAATAAGATCTTGAATGTGAGATAGTATATAATCGTGCCGAGATACTCTGGAAATAAGAGAGAAAATGGTGTCTCGAATAGGTTCGCCGGTAAGTACTTCAGGTTCTTCGCCAATAGGGCAATGTGGTGGATGGAAAGGATCACCTTCTACTTGCCTCCAATGATTGAGTAGGCTACGAACCCATCCCCAATTCATCCATAATAGATGATGGCTGATTGGTTGGTCCATTACGATCACACTGCTTTCGGAGCTTGAGTGAAACTCCATATCAGAATAGCTGTCAGAATCCGGGGAACTGGAACTGGTTGCAGGATCCATCTCGTACAGAGTAGGGAAATGATTTTTCGATATGAGGAAGATTATAAGACTTAGATTTAGTATTCTTTAATACATAAATTACATACGTATATATAATACCAAAATCCCATAAATTACGGAGGAATCTTTGAAATATGTCAGGCAAAGTTTACAGTAACAGATACGTTAAGATATGAATTAGCAGATACGCTAAGATATGAATTTTGTCTATACACTATCTATGTAATGAATGCAGTAAGACACGTTTAGACTTAAGATTATAAGCATGGTTTCTGACAAGATATGATAAGCGAAACTTTTTGACATGCAACTAAGGTCGAAGTCCAGACTCACTAATGCATCCTAACGACTATCAGTTAGACACACTAATGCAGACCTGGTTTGCTAAGACCACCACTCTGATACCACATGTAAAGACTCGTCCTAATCCATAAGAATGAATACAATAACATATGAATACATTGTGAGGTATTTGACCTCTATATGATACATTTTACAAACATTGCATTCGTTTTAAAAGACAAACTTTCATTACATCGAAAGTTGTCAGGTATGCATACCATTTCATAATATTCAACCTATAAATGACCTAAACTGTCATTTTCTTAATAATAATCTCTATTGAACTCAACGACTTGAATGCAACGTCTTTTGAAATATGCCATGAATGACTTCAAGTAATATCTTTAAAATGAGCAAATGCACAGCGAAAGCTTAATACCTGAGAATAAACATGCTTTAAAGTGTCAACCAAAAGCTTGGTGAGTTCATTAGTTTATCATAATCGATCATTTTCATAATTTTAATAGACCACAAGATTTTTATTTCCATTTCTCATAAATATACGTCCCATACATAGAGACAAAAATCATTCATATGGATTGAACACCTGGTAATCGACCTTAACAAGATGCATATAGAATATCCCCATCATTCCGGGACTCCCTTCGGACATGATAAATTCGAAGTACTAAAGCAGTTCAAATTCTCTGACTGGGGCTTGTTAGTGCCCATAGATCTATCTTTAGGATTCGCGTCAATTAGGGTGTCTGTTCCCTAATTCTTAGATTACCAGACTTAAAAGGGGCATATTCGATTTCGATCATCCAACCATATAATGTAGTTTTGATTACTTGTGTCTATTTCGTAAAACATTTATAAAAACAGCGCATGTATTCTCAGTCCAAAAATATATATTGCAAAAGCATTTAAAAAGGGAGCAAATAAAACTCACAATACTGTATTTTGTAGTAAAAATACATATGACGACATTGAACAAAGAAAGGTTGGCCTCGGATTCACGAACCTATATTAAGTATATATATATATATATATATATATATATATATATATATATATATATATATATATATATATATATATATATATATATATATTTATATGTTGTTCAATAACTATCTAACAATTTAGGTCAGGTCATAGTGTACCACAATCCTAATGCTCGAGATCGATATGCAAAAGTCAACCAAAGTCAATTTGACCTAAGATGATTTACAAAATCTTATTCATGATTATTATATAACTTAAATAGTCGTTTTATATATTTAAATACATTTATCAGTTTTTTTATTAGAGCAAAAATAATACAAGGCATTTATAAATAAAAAATTTATTTTAAAAATTTATATTAAAATTTATCCATGCTAAAAATATACTTTTATATATCTTAAGTAATATAATTTATGAAGTTCAATTAATATCGTAAAACTATAGTGATAGGTATTGTTAATGTAATTGTATTACATGTAGTAAAAATATCTTTGTATCACATATTGATTTGATAAAATAATATCGATTAATAATAATAAGTGAAAGTTATATTATTTTGTAATAATAATTATTAATATTCTACTAATAAAAATAATAACAATATTTATATTTACTAAAGATGATATTAATTATGATAAAATGATAATTCTAAACCTGATAATATTGATAATAACGATACTTTTTAATATTAACTATAATAATATTAATATTTTATAAAAATAATAATTCTATTCAAAATGATAATTTTTATTAATAATAATACTAAAATGATAATAAAAGTGATATTTTACAATAGCAATGATATTTCTATTAACAATAATAGGTTTAGTAAAAATGATAGTTTTAATATTAATAATACTTTTAATAATAAAATAATGATAAAAATAATGAAAAATGATATTTTTATCTAAATTAATATCTTACCATATTTTAATTTCATCATGATACTCATACTCATTATTTCCTAATCGATTTGTTTAATAGCTTTTAATCCTCTTTTATATCGCATTCATAATAATTATAATAATAGCAATCATAATAATTAGATGATACTAATATTAGTTTTTAATGATAATAATATTAATAATAATAAATGTTATAATAACATTAATGACAATACTAATAACTATTTTATGATAATAATAATAAAAATAATAATAATAATAATAATAATAATAATAATAATAATAATAATAATAATAATAATAATAATAATAATAATAATAATAATAATAATAATAATAATAATAATGTTAATAATTATCTTAATGATAATAATGATAATAATAAAAATGATAATTTTTAATGAGAATACTTATAACGATAATGATAATAATAATAATAATAATAATAATAATAATAATAATAATAATAATAATAATAATAATAATAATAATAATAATAATAATAATAATAATAATTAGATAATAATAATAACGACGATAATAACGATGATAGTAATAATAATCATTTTAACAATAATACAAAAATTCAGTTGACTATAACTTCTAATATGTTCATCAAAACCATTCGAGTTCTAAATGAAAAGTTCTCGATTTTTCGCTAGCTTTCCAACGACATGCATATCATACACCCTATCCTAGTAGCATATGTATCTAATTCAGGATTCAACATAACTTATCTAATGACAATATCAAAAATACAAGCATGCATAATCCTATATACTCGAGCACTAGTCAGGGATACACTATTACTATATAAAAGTTAAGTTATGAGTGCTCACGTATCAATATTGAGATTCAGTATTGCAGAAAAGGTACGTAAACGCAACAGAGTTGATAAACACTAGTTTGACCTTACGAGCATACCCCTGATCCATACCCATAACCTCCATAGCCATAACTCATAATTCCTTAGCTCTATCCTAATCGAAAAATTCATTTTGAAAACACGCGGGCAGAACCTCGTCGTAGTATTTTATGTATACTTGTTAGGACCCCGAAGTTATATAGTGTTAATGTGAATTAAGCTTTAAATGAAGGTTCCTTAGAAGAGGGCTATATAAGGAACCTATGTAGTCCTAATTAGATAGCCATTGCATTGTAACCGAGTTCTAGAAGCTGTGGAATGTAATTTTATCGATTCTCTCTCATACCGAGTCTTCTTCCTATATACCGAATCTCACTCTATCTTATCTTTTCTCTCAATCTCAACATGATCTGACCTATCATTTGGTATCAGAGCTTCCAGGAAGTGATTCTACATCACTATATCGAACCAGAGATTGTAGATTACAGAATCTGAATACTCTCGGTAAAATGAATCAGATTCGGTACTATCAAATTTGATAATCTGACGTTTAGATTCTTGTGATAAGTTCAGCGAAGGTGTATTAGGTCTATTAGAAAGAGTTTCGATCATCATTACAGCTTTTTGACTTCAATTATGGAGAATCAAGTTGATTTTTAGAGTTTGTGGCTAAAACTCTCGGTATTGCTTAATTCAAGCTTGATTCTGGTGTTTTGTGAAGATTTAAAGATTCAGTTGTGTTCGTGAGGTGTTAAATCACATTTCTGTCGGTTCAATTTCTCAAATTCTTCAAGTTTTGAAGATTTGATCAACATTCGGTATCGTAACTGTCATACCGAATCTGCTTCATTACTGGAAATTCATCTTAAGTGTTGCAGATGTGGTGTGTTTGGGATTCTATCACATTCGGTTTGATCATACGCAGCTAATTGGTGTGGTTTGAGAAAGGATTCTGTTATATTTTTAAGTTTTAGACTTAGACTCGGTATTGTCAACTGCTACAGTTGACATTCGGTATCCTGAATCTTCGGTATCATTGATATTCTGTTTGTTACTAACTTGTTTTCTAGTGCAGCAAGGTTACCGAATCTAATTCAAGGTAATTGGATTGAGTTTACACATATTATTTTACAGAATTTGACTACCGAGTCAATTACCGAATCAGAATCTCGGTTTCACTTAATTCTTTGGTTTTAAGGGTACTGAAGCTTCAAGTTGTGTGGTTACCGAATCCATACCGAATTTGGGTGTGTTACTTGTGATTCTTATCAGTTTCTGATACAGAATCTAGTATACCGAATTGTTACCGAATCTGCTACAGTACCGAACCACTTACCGAATCTGCTACTGTATCAAATCTTTACCGAATCTGACATTCTTGTTAGATTTTATACTGAACCCTAATCATAGATTGTGTTTAATACCGAATCTATACCGAATCTACCTCAACTTAAGATGTCTACTCAAGATACTCTTATCATTGGATCAGATTCCCGACCTCCAGTGTTGTTTGATGGAAAGTACACTCAGTGGCTTCATCATATTACTCAGTACATAGACTATAAGGGTGATAAAGCTAAACATATTTGGGCTTCTCTGAGAGATGGTCCAGTTGTTGATTTTCATCCGGATACTGGTATGCCAATTCCAGTCTATGAAATTTCTGGTGATAAACGTGAAAGAGCTCAGGGTGACATAGAGGCTAAGAATATTGTCATGCAAGCTATCCCATATGATCTATTTGAAAATGTTGATAGCAACACTACTGCAAAAGATATATGGGATGAGATCAAACAACAACAAGAAGGTTATGACATGTCAGACGTTACTAAATTGAATAAGGCTCTGGGATTGTATGAAGATTTCAAGTAGGAACCAGAAGACCAACTCAAGGATACCTACCGTCATTTCAATGGTGTTCTCAATGAGTTGAAAAGGTGTAAGATTGTAAAAGTACATGCTGAAGTCAACATGAAATTCCTCAAAAAGCTCAATGCTGATTGGCTTCCTTATGGAACCATTGTTCGATCTACGAAAGAGATTGACAAGTTGACTATTCATGAGCTTGTTGGAGTTCTTATGCATTACCAACCTGAGGTGTCTAAACTTCAAGAAAGAAGGAAAGAGTCTTCTCCGGGCGATCCTCTTGCTCTAATTGCAAAAAAGAAGAGCAAATCACTTTCCAAAAGCTTGTCCAAGAAAGTGCTTGTTGTAGAACCAATTGATTCTGAAGAGTTGAATCTTTCTGATGTTGATGATTCACACATTGAATTAGTCAAGATGGCAGCCATGTTCACAAACGCCTTGAACAAACACAAGTTTAAAGGCAAATCAAGCAATCGACGCAAACACTCATCATCTTCCTCGTACTACAAGAAAGCTGATCAATCTAAACAACAACGTGCTGATGATTCCAAGAAGGAAGATTCAATCTGTTTCAATTGTGGCAAAGCTGGTCATTACTTTCGTGAGTGTAAGATGCCTAAGAAGAAGGACGCAGCTTACTACAAGAAGAAAATGTTGATAGCTAAGATTGTGGAAACTGGGGGAGAGCTGAAACCGGTTGATGATACTTGGTTTAACTGGACTGATGATTCAGACTCAGAGGTGGAACATGCAAATGTTTGCAAGGTGACTAAGCTCATCAAAGCTAAGGAAGCATTGGAGAATTCTAACTCAACATCTGACGATGATGAGGTACAATCAACTAAAATCCCACCTGATTTTATAAAAATGCAAAATGACTTGATGAAGAATCTGATCTCAATGTCAAAAGAAGTCAAAGGATTAAAATCTGAAAACAAGGTTTTAAAAGATAAAATCAAACTTTCTGAGACCAAACCATCTTCATCCAAATTACAATCGGAATTGCAAAAATTGACCGTCCAACTCAGCTCCTCGGAATCTGAGTTGGAAGAACTTAAAAAGACAATTCATCCAATTAAAATCGAACGAACTGATTATCGTTTAAAATCTGAACGACTTGCAGAAAAAGTTCAATTCTTAGAAAAAGATCTTTCTAATTTAAAAAACCAACATGAACCCACACTTTCAAAGCTAAACAAGAAAATTATTCATTTGGAAAACGCAATAATTGAAAAAGACACTGAAATCTCTTCGTTGTCAAAAGAGTCTGTTCTAATGAAAGCTCGACTTGCTCGATATGAGGAAAAACTCTATCGAATAGAGCAATCCAAAGCTATCATGGATATGGAACTTTCAAAACAAACAATTTTCATGAATAGACCAAAAACGATTCATGGTGAAAAGTGGGGGTTGGGTTTTAAAGATCCTAAGATCTTAGATGGAGCTTCTAAAAAGATTCCAGGATTATATCATTCTGATTACTTTCAAGCTGGTTTACCACCGCATTTTGTGCATTCTTCTGATGCTGATTTTGATGATATTATTGTTAATCACAAATCTAAAAAATACCATCAAATTAGCTTAATGTATGAGAAAATTAATGCAAAAATGGGTAAATCAAATCCTGATTTCTTGAAGGAACTTGTTGAAACTAAAAAGAATGTGCAATGTGCTAATTATGTGCCGACATGTAGATTGGTTTACATTCCTACACTCATGCTAGAGAAATACATTTTAATACTTGAGAATGACGTGTTTAACAAACCTAGTTCTAGCATTGTTAACATAGATGAGGTGTTTGATGAACCAACTTTTGATGTGAAACCAATTCTACCTGCTTTACCTGCATGTTCTGATAATGTTTTCCGTGAAAACCTAGCACATGAACTAACAGTTTTCTTTGAGACAGAATCTCTAGGTCAAAATTCTTTAGATGAAAAAGTAGAATCTCATACTGAACTGATCATTGAAGCTTTGATAGATTTTGAACGTCAACTTGATCCTTTTCATGATTATTATTTGCATTTACATGCTGTACGTAATTTGAATCGTATAGTAGCTCAACAAGAAAAGGAGAATATTAACTTGCAACTTAAGTGCCAATCATTAGAACAAATGCTTGCTCTGTGTGATAAATTGCCTTCACTGCCTAAGAAAGAATGTTCCTATGCTTTTAAGGAGGGTGAAGTGATAGTTTCTGCTGAAGAATTATGTCTTGAGATTAAAAGCTTAAAACAAAAGATAATTCAACTGAAACATGCTAACACACTTAAGCAATCGTCTAATGTTGAAACCTATGTGCTTGAATGTATTGGTGGGATTACTAAGAAGGGGAAGGGAACAACAACATCTAAGGATGTAAAACCCATTACTATTCTTAAAAATCCTCTACGTTCTCAATTTGGCAATCGTGGTTCAAAAGTTGTTGCTACAACTCAATTTGTTGTCAAAAAGGTTCATTCTCCCAATGGTTCTGTGTCAACTGAAAAGATTCCTATGATTCTAATGACAAAAACTTCAAAAGTGAGTCTTTTAACGACATCAGTTAAGTCCACACAACACACAAGTCCTAAACCTGATTTAAGTGAGTATGATGCAAAAGAACGTAAAATAAAATTGGAAATTTTGCAAAATCAATCATCTCATGTGTCAACTGAAGAGTTTGGACGTCTAACTAACAAAGGTGTTTTTCGTGTCACAGGTCATAATCCAAACTTGAATTACAAATCTGCATGGGTTCCTAAGTCCACGACTAAGAAAGTAGCAACCAAACCAACGCAATCTGCTAGTCGGCCTAGGAAATCATCTCATATTTTTCAATTTTCGTCTGTGAACAAAACATCTACTTAGAATAAGTTGTGTGTTAAGACTTCTGATAACGATGTAAAACTTGATATTGCATATGATGCTTCATGTAATGTGGTTTTAAATGATGCTTTATTGTCTAAACTGCATGATGCTTTACGTGATTATCTTGTTTTTGATCCAAAGTTTATTGCTGGTACTAACCGTAGAGGACCCAAGAAACTTTAGGTACCTAAACTCTAGGAAATTTACATTTACAGAGTTTCGATGTCTGTGTTTGGTATATCGATTCTGGTTGTTCTCGACACATGACGGGCGATAAATTCATGCTTGTCAACTTCATTGACAAATTCCTAGGAACGGTTACTTTTGGAAATGATGAAATTGCAGCGATAACGGGTTACGGAGATTTTGTGCAAAATGGCATAACAATCAAACGGGTTTCATATGTTGAAGGCTTGGGGTGCAGTTTATTTAGTGTGAGTCAATTCTGCGATGGAGATCTTAAAGTTCTGTTTGAACGTCGACAATGCTCGGTGCAATCCACCGAAGGAAATGATCTTCTTGTTGGTAAACGTTTTACTTCACTATACACTATTGACCTCAATGATGCACCTTCACATACAACCATGTGTTTGGCCACTCGTTCTACCAAAGAAAATTCATGGTTATGGCATCATCGGATGTCACACCTGAATTACAAGGGTATCAATCGACTAGTCTCTAAAGACTTAGTTGATGGTATTCCAACCTTTCACTATGATAAGCATCATGTGTGTCCATCATGTGCGATGGGTAAGCTGAAACGGACTAAACATTCGCTTAAGCAAAATCCCAGTACTTCATCGTCTTTGCAACTATTGCATATGGACTTATGTGGACCCATGCGTATTTCTAGCCTCGGTGGCAAGAAACATGTGTTTGTCATTGTCGATGACTATACCCGTTTTACATGGATTTTTCTTTTGCGAACTAAGTCAGAGACCCCCGCCATTATCATTGAGTTCATTAAAAAGACTCAACTCTCTTTTAACAAACATGTTAAGAGTATTCGAACTGATAATGGGACGGAATTTAAGAATGACCTGCTTGATAGTTATTTGAAAGACCAAGGCATTGAACATCAGTTCTCTGCTGCTCGGACCCCCCAACAGAATGCAGTAGTCGAACGACATAATCGTACGTTGTGCGAAGCAGCTCGAACGATGCTTGCTTACTCAAAACTACCTCTAAAAATGTGGGGGGAGGCCATTTCAACGGCATGCTATACCCAAAATCGTTATATTGTTAATAAACGTTTTGATAAAACTCCATATGAGTTATTATATGGTAGACGCCCGAATGTCAAATATTTCCGTGTCTTTGGTTGTATATGCTATGTGCTTAACGATTTTGACAGCCTCGGAAAGTTTGATCCAAATGGCGATCAAGCCATATTTCTCGGTTATTCTTCGAACAAAGTTGCTTATCGGGTTTATCACAAACGGACAAAAACGATTAAAGAGAGCATAAATGTCAAGTTCGATGAATTTTCGGGAATGGCTTTTGAACAACTCAGTTCAAAACCCGATCCTATCCTTACTACTTCTTCTTCTGCGCAAAACTCAATTTTCTCGATGAAGGGTGTTCCTACGATTACATAAGAGGAACTGGATATCTTGTTTGATAGTCTTTATGCTCCTCAACAGATTTCAAATGTTCAAGCAGTACCGGTTACACCGTCATAGTCAACTGCTGTGGATACACAACAAAGTCTTTTTGATGAAGATACAACACCAACTGATTCACCTGTTGCTTCTTCATCCTCCCTACCACCTCCTGTTACTGATATTCTTGAACCAATTCAAGATTCATCAGTTGATACAACTCCAGCTGTTTCTCCAAATAATCAATTGAATCCATTAGATCATGTTACATCAGATCAAGCGGATCAAGGCTCAACGTCAACAACGGTTGATGTTTCAATGGATACCACTGATGTACAACCTCTTCCACACAACCGATGGACTAAAAGTCATCCAATAGATCTTATTATTGGTGATGCATGTGCTCCAGTCTCAACTCGAAGGGCTACTTGGAATATGTGTCTATACACTGCATTTCTTAGTAAGATTGAACCAACAACGATTGCTCAAGCTTTACAAGATCCGCACTGGGTGGTTGCAATGCAAGAAGAGATCAATCAATTTGAACGGTTGAAAGTATGGCGATTGGTTCCAAGACCAACTGGTCAACGACCAATAGGGATTTAGTGGATTTTTAAGAACAAGAAGGATTCTGATGGAATTATGGTTCGGAATAAGGCACGTCTTGTGGACAAGGGATATCGACAACAAGAGGGTATTGATTATGACAAAACATTTGCTCCGGTTGCTAGGATTGAGGGTATTCATCTTTTCCTTGCATTTGCTTCTCATATGAAGTTCACGGTGTTTCAAATGGATGTCAAAACTGCTTTTCTGAACGGTTATCTTCAAGAGGAAGTCTATGTTGATCAACCAGAAGGCTTTGTCGATCCCATTCATCCAAATCACGTATACTACTTGGAAAAAGTTTTGTATGGTCTGAAGCAAGCACCACGTGCATGGTACGAGACCTTAATAAAGTATTTGCTAGACAACGGCTTTTCTCGTGGAACGATTGATACAACGCTTTTCATTTGTAAAAACCACGGTCACATTCTCTTGGTTCAAATTTACGTTGATGACATTATTTTTGGTTCCACGTCCCCGACCTTATGCAAAGAATTTGGTAACCTTATGGCCAACAAATTCGAAATGAGCATGCTTGACCAGTTAAATTTCTTTTTGGGGTTACAAGTAAAACAATTACCAAACGGGATTTTTCTCAGTCAAACAAAGTATATCAATGATATGCTAAAATATTTTAAAATGACTGCTTTAAAACCTATGACAACCCCAATGAGGACTTTACTGGATGCTGATACTAATGGGGAACCCTTTGATGTTACACTTTATCGAAGCATGGTTGGTTCTTTAATGTATCTGACTGCAAGTCGACCTGACATTACACTTGCTGTAACTGTCTGTGCCTGCTTTCAGTCAAACCCTAAGAAATCTCATTCCAAAGTGGTTGTTAGGATTTTTCAGTACCTTAAAGGTACACCTAACCTTGGGATCTGGTATCCTCATGGATCCGATTTCAATCTCACCGCTTACACTGATGCGGATCATGGCGGTTACCATGTTGATAGAAAAAGCACATCTGGATCAATTCAGATGTTAGGAAATAGGCTAGTTGGTTGGTCATCCAAAAAGCAGAACTGTGTGTCTTTATCAACAGCTGAGTCTGAGTACATTGCTGCAGCTCATTGTTGTTCACAAGTTTTGTGGATGCAAATTTAACTTTTAGACTATGGCTTTAAGTTTTCAAAGACCCCAATTTACTGTGATTCACAAAGTGCTATTGCAATAACAAGCAACCCGGTCCAGCATTCTAAGACTAAACACATAGATATTCGCTATCATTTCATTAAGGACCATATAGAGAAAGGGGATGTAGAGTTATACTTTGTGCCTACCAATGTGCAATTAACTGACATGTTCACTAAGCCTTTAGATGAACTTAGGCTAAAGTTCTTGATCAAAGAGTATAGTGCTTGATATTCCTTAGATCTGTTGGGAATTATTCTTGGGATCTTGTGTTTAGGGGGAGTAGATACTTTCTATGGGGAGCAACTACTTTCATATGCTTTGGATATCATCTTTTAAGGGGGAGCCTTTAGATTTATGATAACTTTCTGGATAAAAATGTTCAATGGTTATGTAAGGGGGAGGTAACTCATTGATATCATATTTCAAGGGGGAGTTAATTCATTTTCTCGGGTAATTTATCGAAATGCTGATTTACGTTCTTGTTTATCATATTTTGAGGGGGGGAAAAAGGGAGAAAATGAGAAAATTACTCAAAAATATTGTTTTTTAAAAGTGAATTCATAAATTCTTTGTTTTATATCTGAAATAATTCAATAAGGCTTGTATACATCTCAGTATGCAACCCGTTTTAACAATTGGTTTCACTGAAGATTTGTACTTTGTTCACAAATTCAAAGTTCTTTTAAGTACAAATCTTATTTTGAAAAATTCATAAAAATTGGAAAAGATAAAATCCAAAAATATTTGATTTTTACTAAATAAATGCTATTTTTAGCATTATACCGAATCTGACATCCAACAGTACAGATTCGGTAAGTTCAAAGTTTTCAAAAATTGTCTCAGAATTGTTTTTCATGAAAAGATTGAAATGAATTTTAATAGGAAAAATCAATTTGTCAAGTTTTGAAGTTAAATTGATAAAGTTTTGAAAAGTGGACTATATTCGGTAAAATAGGCCCATTCGGTAAAAGCCCATTCGGTAGTTTATCTTCGGTATCTATAAAAGGAGGGTCAAAGTCAAACTAACGCTCTTACTGTGCTTAATTACATACCGAGTCTTACTGATCATACCGAATCTTCCTAATCTACCGAATCTGTTCTTCTATTTATTCAAATCTTTGGTATAATTTCATTTTTATCATTGCTTTAGTTACATTCGTGTAGATCTGAGATAATTAAATGTTTTTCAACCAGAAAAGATCAATATAACTAGATTGTGACTCTCAATTTTGAAATTCTGTTGTTTATACCGAGTCTGATTCGTATTCTTTTAATCTTTGATTAAAATCAATTGATTTGGTCAATTAACATGAATTCTTGTCTACTCTGAGTTATATTGATTGATCTATCATTTGACCAAGCTTGATTACATGTTTAATTGATTGTGTGATGGATTCTGTATCTATCGAATATGTTCTATCTACAGTACCGAGTCTATTCATACGATTAACATGTTGATCTACTTCTAATTGAGTGGTTAATTGATTATGGTTGTGATTTTACATGATAGAATATGCATGTTTGGACTTTATGTTAATTTTGGAGATACCGAATCTGTTCTTCTCTTGATACCGAATCTGACTTTTGGTACCTTGAAACTTTATGATCTTTATCTTCAAACACTTAACATGTTTATTCTATATCTTTCTGATCTGAAAACTCAAGCTTATTTGGTTACAGAATCTCAAGTTTTCATGACTACCGAATCTGCTTGAATTGTGTTTAAAAATTAACTATGTGTTGTTCTGATTCTTTGTGTTATATAATTGATTTTACATGATGAATTTGTATTGTGATGAATATCATATGAATGTCATGATTGTCAATTACTTGTTCATATTTGAGAATAAAGGATTTTTATATCTTTGAAAAACCATAAAAATCATAAAATATAAAAGATAAAACATATACAAAGGATTTCAAAGGCAAATAAGAATAGAGATATATGCTTAATGTTAAATATTTTGTGGTCTTCTATTTCTTATTTATACAGCTAAATGATGAACAGTCACTTCATCAACTCTGAAACCAACATTCCCTGCAACTACTGAACTACAATTCTAGAGAGGCACACTATGTGGCCTGCTCTAAACTCTATAGTCAGTGTACCTGTAATAGATCTGGAGCTACTTAATAGAACAATTACTTTTGTGGAAGCTTCACAACCTACTGCTGAAAATCCAGAGGGAACACAAGCTCGTTTTAAATTTTAACTGAGAGGAGTTCAAGGGAGGAGGAGTATCACTAAGGCTGATTTCAGGAGGATATTCAGACTTCCTGTTGTGCAGAATGCTCCTGCTTTTCCTGCTTCTCAACAGATGATGTCATCTATCTTCGATCTTGGTTATGTTGGAGCCCGCAATGTTCCTCCGGCTAAGTTTCAGAAGAAATATCTGCATTCAAGGTGGTACGTGATCTTCTCAATCATCAACCGATGCTTGCTGATGACAAGGAGTGGATCCGACAGCCTGACTGTGCCTATGCTGAAGTTGTTCTACTCTTTCATAAGAGTAGAAACTCCTGACTATGCAGAACTAATGTGGGATTTGGTTCAAGCTCAAGTTGATAAACCAAGGGGTTCATACATACCTTGCGAAAGGTTTTTCTGTATCTTTATCCATGATGCTATAAATGCTTGCAGAAATGCAAATATATTTGTACCAGGTACACATGGATTACAGATGAAACGATTTGGGGAGCTGAAGATGAATACCCCGATGGTATCTCATAATCAATTCACTGCGCCGATTCCAAATTGGCTAGTGAGGCTAGCTGAACCCCAAGATGCTCGTATGCATTCTTATTTTGAGGCTGTAGGAATACCTCTTCCGAACCCGGTACAACAAGAACAAGTTGAACCCGCCGCGGTTCCAGCCCCAGAGGTTGTAGAGGAACCTATAGTTCAACCACCCGGGCCAGCTAATCCTCCACTTAGGGTGAACCTTAAACGATCTAGGGCAGCACACCAAGCTCAACCCGTGAGGATCAGGAAACCTAGTCCATCTAGGATTGAACCAACCCTTTCCACAACACCCAAAGTGAGCAGTGACACCGACAATTCAGCTACAGCATCTGAATTGTCTCCCGAACATTTTCCCAAGAGAACTCGATATATACCTGATGAGATGATTCAGACTACGCCAACCCAACGAGTAACTAGATCTAGGACTTCGACACATATCGTTCGCTAAACAGTTACTACAACCGTTGGTGATACGGACCAAGACCTAGAACCAATTAGGTCACCCTCACCCATCTCCGTATCACATCCAATAATAACAGTAAGCCCTACGCTAAATGAAGCGCAAGTTTCGATAGGCAAGAGATCTAAACACACGGATGGTAAAAAGATCACTAAGCCCATCCAATCTAAACAGGACTTAATAATAAATCCTACAAAGCAAGGTGCTTCGGCATCTAAGGAAGTAAAGTCTTCCTCTGCAGTAAAGTCTGCGTTGACTCAATCGATTGAGGAAACTCAATCATTGAAGTCCAGAACGGCCGAAGGGGAGCCGAAAAGTCTTGAAAAGGCACCCTGCGCATCGGCTGGAAATCCTCCTGTGCCTCAATGTACAACAGGGTCTCGAGGTCCGGCTTATCTTAATGAGGGAGATCTGTCGCGTCCCATGGAAACGAGTCAACATGACAATCCTTCGGGATATTTATCAGACTTCCAGCAGACTGATCCCTTGGTTCATGAAAGTGATCCATTGGATCAAACCACTTCTCTTCCGGATTCTGAATCTCAGGGTCTGGAGGAAGAGTCTTTAACTGAAAGAGATGTGCCACCTCATGGTATATCAATGATTTCTGGAGTCGAAGATAGCAATATCTCTGCGAGAGCTAAACCGACGGGTAGTTCTGCTACTCTGTTAGAGTCCCATGAGACTAAAGTCATGGAGGCGGATGCTTCGAAAGAAACTTCGCCGGTGACAACTCCAGTTGTTACCCAACCTCCATCAGAAGGGGATATCACGAATCTGACTAGTAGTATGTACAGCCCTACATATAAGAATAATACTGCACAATCATCCTTACTGCCCTCATGACAACTCACACACTTCCATCGACATCGCCTTCAACAGGTACTGCTGCTGCTGCTATTTCCATTGTTACTTTTCCATCATCACCCTCTCGTTTACCACATTTCTATGATTCTTTGGAGCAAGAATATTTCAGTCTTATGTTTTCTGGAGTCAATCTTGATGTTCTTCGACGCACTTCGCTTCAAGCATTGTTTCGTGCTCGTGTTCGATATCAACCTTGATGATGAACATGACGATTCTGATCCTCAGAATAGCCATGAGGAGGAGATAGGAGTAGATGGAGAATATCTATCAGTGAACATTTCAACGAAGGGTGGTGATGTGAGGTCTTCATCAGCTTCACAAGCTCAACAAGTTCAGACGGAATCAGAAATGGTTTCTGTACATGATGAAATTGATGATAAGGAGCCTGAGCAAGTTATAATTCCAATTGTTCATAAAGAGGCTGATAGTGGACCAGTAGATGAGGATTTGAACTTAAGTGATTTTTATCTTGAAGAGATGGATGATGATGGGTTTTTCATCTTAAGCATGTTATCTTCAGTATCTTCAATTCCGGAAGATGTAGAGATTGTAGATGAAGGGAATCCTGATCCAGTAATAGAAAGTGATGATGAAATGGATTCTTCTGATGACGATGAAGACAATCTTTATGTTGATCCAAATGAAGATGATATCTTTGATCATATTAAAAATGATGATGTTCCAAATGATGATGCAACAAATCCTACTGATCATTCATCGAATTCTACACCCTCATCGAGTTCACATCCAACAAATGCTAATGAAAGCTCAACTTCTGGTACATCTACATCAAGTGAAACAGTAATTCCAGATTCAAATACAACCATGGAATATTCTTTAAGAATCAGGAACAAAGATTGTTATTGGGAGTTGAACATGATTTTATAACGTTAAGAAACACATTCATCGAAGAAAATGCTTACAAGATCTTCCGCATCAAAGATATACCAAGGAGTAAAAGATTTACTTATATAGGTTCATGATTGCTTCCAGCAAGTGAAAGGACTTGGTATGAGTTTATGTGGAGGAAACATATCAACAAAGATGAAGATGATTTGTGGCTTCAAATAAAATATCGTATTTCAGAAGTATTGAATATTGTTCGAGTCGGAGTAGAGATAAGTGAAAAGAAAGATGTCATTAGTCAGTTCCACGTTATTAGAGAAGATGAGAAAGAGTACAAGTTCACAGAAGTAGATTTTCATAATCTTGATATGCTTGACATCATTCACATCTACAACTACCTCAGTATCATCACCATTCGACCTTTTGCTAAGGCTCAAGCTTTGGAAGCTGTGAAAAGATACATGATGGAGACAATTGAACTGATGAGACGTGAGGACTTTTAAATAGGTCTCGAAGCAAATAGGAAAAAGATTCGAATAACGTGTCTGAACCAATTTATGGAGGGACTGAAGGATATGAGGATGTTTCAAATGCAATTCGAACCCGAAGGGTTTGTATTTGTAAATTCTCAAAAGGAAAAGGTGTTCATTCGTACTGAAGAGCTGAACAAATATTCAGATGGAACACTTAAGGCTGCACTGAAGTATCTTAAAATTCGTCAAAGCCAGGTTGATGACTTTGATACAAAAATGGGTCTTGGAGAGTTTATAAAGCATATCAGAGATCGTTTAAAGCTCCGAATCCGTACAAGACAGTTTGAGATTCTTCGAGGCCAGAGAAAGAGAAGGTATTTCAAGGAAATGGATGAATATCCATTACATGAGGGAGATCCAAGGAAAGCATGGGGAGTCCGGAAAACTTCTAAGCAAAATTCAGAAAATCAAGTAGAAGTTTCAAAACCAGATGGCTCATAATGGAAACTAACGTTTGGACCTATCAAGATTTTTCAATAGGATTATATTGTAAAGTTCACATTTAACACTAAGGGGGAGATTGTTAGGACCCTGAAGTTGTATAGTGCTAATGTGAATTAAGCTTTAAATGAAGGTTCCTTAGAAGAGGGCTATATAAGGAACCTAAGTAGTCCTAATTAGATAGCCATTGCATTGTAACCGAGTTCTAGAAGCTGTGGAATGTAATTTTACCGATTCTCTCTCATACCGAGTCTTCTTCCTATATACCGAATCTCACTCTATCTTATCTTTTCTCTCAATCTCAACATGATCTGACCTATCAATACTACTAATAATAATACTACTAATATTAATATCATAAGATTAATAATCAATCCTTAATAATATTAATAAATAATAAAATAAATATAAGAAGTAATACGGAGTAATATATAGAGATAGATAGATGAAGAAAAAATGAATCAGAAAACGAGTACGTTCGACTTTTAAAGGGACTTGGCCTCACCATCCTCCTCATGCGATCGCATGAGGATGTGAGGGGGAACCCATGCGATCGCATGAGGTCCTCTCCCAGCTCATATGCACTTAATTCTAGTTGCCTACACTTCTTTATTATATATATATATATATATATATATATATATATATATATATATATATATATATATATATATATATATATATATATATATTTAATTTATATAATTACTTATATATTATATTAAATTCACGTGCGTAGTTATTTTGTAAAAATAGTTCCAATGACTCGTACGTTGTCACTCAACTTATACCTCACTTCCGGTTTCTCGAATGCCTTTTCGTACGTTTAGAAAACTGATACATTAAATTTCGCGACGTGTACCTTTATCAAAATTTAGACTTAATCATAGATAAATTACTTTATGAAAAATGTAACTTATATAATTGAGTGTTGTTGTCATTTGCTTCTATAAATCAGTGGTTCGTTGTTTATCAAAATATATTATTTTAAATCAAGACGTTTAATGAGTAAGTTAATATTATATTCTATCATTTTGTAAATAATAATATATTTTCATTTAGAAAAGTAATCTATCCATATTAGTAATATTTATTTAATAATGTATTATTTAGTCTTTCAAACGATATTTATATTTCAAAGTATAATTGAAAATCGTTAACATAATAGAAAATACTGTGTCATATAGCGTTTACATTCTAAAACTTAAATATGTGTAGCTCATTTGTATACTTAATTAATTTGAAATGTATCTAATGTACATAAACACACTTTAAATTCATGTTGCAAGTTATCTATGTATTTAACAACCAATATTCAAACTCTTGTTATTTAATCAAAGACATTTTAAATAAACAAGTTCTTTTATATAGAAAAGTGTTTTTCGTACATTTAAAACTAAATTAATTGATTAATATGTAATTTGGTCTTCCACTAACTTTTGTCTAATTTTTGTTAATTGACATATTTGTTCTTACTTGTAAATCACTTTACTATCTTCCGAATATTGTTAAAATGGGAAGATTTCTCAAATCCATGTGGACCTCTCAACAGAAACTCGTAATCATAAATCAATGTATCTGATAATTCAATCTTTGATATTATCTTTTAATTCCGTTGATAATTATTTAAAATATATTTTGAAACAACTACGTTCATGTAAGGTATTATACGTCTAATACTTTGTTAATATTCACAAGTTGCATATATATTTATAATCATATCTATTTACATAATGGTTCGTGAATCGTCGGAATTTGGTCGGGGTTAAATGAATGTATGAACACATTTTAAAATTCTTGAGATTTTAACTTAACAAACTTTGCTTATCGTGTCGGAATAATATAAAGATAAAGTTTAAATTTGGTCAGAAATTTCCGGGTTGTCACACAACTCACCCAAAACGGAGTTGAAGAATCAGAAAATATTCACCCCAAATTCACTATCAAATAGGTTGCTTTTCACCTTCATTCCTTTCTCGTCTCTAATATCCAAAGAGATATGATCGACCAAGTTTGCTTCAAAACACTTGTCAAAAATATTCCTAAACGCCAGTTTGTTTTTGATAGATCAAAGATCTATTTCCGGTGAAAAACCATTCTCTGTTGGCACAAGAAGAAAGAAAAAATTTATGAAGATTGGATATGCTACACACACACACACACACATACATACACACACACACACACACACACACACACACACACATATATATATATATATATATATATATATATATATATATATATATATGTGTGTGTGTGTGTGTGTGTGTGTGTGTGACGACCCAGAAATTTTTGACCAAATTTAAACTTAATCTCTATATGATTTCGATACGATAAGCAAAGTATGTAATGTTGAGTCTAGAAAATTTTGGAACGATGTTCATATATTCAATTGACCTTCGACTGCTCTCGACGATTCACGAACAATTAATTGTAAATAGATATGTGTGTATGTATATATAAATAATAATTCAAAATATAATTTGAAGTATTAAATGTTGTTGTTATTAAAAATTAATAAAATAAAAATAGGATATTATAATAATTATTGTTTAAAATATATCTCTATATATAAATAAAGTATATTAAAAAATAAATATTAAATGCTTGTAATACTCATTTGATATTTCGATTGATATTAAGCAAGTTAAATTCAAACTTATGTAATTTTAAAATAAACGGTGATACGAAAATGAGTTCTATAAACTTTAGGCTTACTAAAAAATGTATTTAGGATCTAGTTATTAAATTTTAAAACTTTTTATATTTTACTTGGGGTTGGGAGTGAATAATTAATGTAATTTTTATTTAATAATTAATGTAATTTTTATTTAATAATTAATGATCGAATTTTATACCATAATGACCAAAATAAATAAATATAGTTAATTTAAAATTTTGGAATTTTTCCAAAGACTTTTATTCGCTACTAATTACCAACGGATCACGAAACCCAGTCCATAAAATAGTGTCGGTAGTACAAGTTAAAAAGGACCGATGGCTTTATTTTTTTTATTTCACATGTTAAATTAATTAATTATTATATGATATTATTTATATGATACATGCATTTGAAGTTAATCACCACACCCACTTGTGATTACTACTTGCATTTTCTGTTTCTTCCTTTATTTTCTTGTCTGACCAACCCAACAAAAGATCACCCTACCTTCACCTATCTTAATTCTTTGATCAACCTCATGTTGCCACCATCGTGAGCTACCAAAATTCAACCCAACCAACAACTATTGATGCTCGATTGCTTTCTGTGTTTACAGCCCATGAACCACCACCATGAAACCCACATAAACTACCACCCTTCTACTACAATCATCAACTTAAGACCACTTATGTTTCTCTTTTTCTGTAGCGAGCACCAAAACAATTATCACCACTATTATTGCTACTACTTCTACTGTTTCTTTTTCTGTCCAAGCTCGACAACAAGCAAGCCATGTTGGGGCTGCTGTCACCCTTTATTTTCGCCACCATAAACAACCAACCATTTCAATTGCATCACCACAATACCATCATCCATCACCGAACCCATAATTATTTGTATCTATTTCCCTTTCGAACCATTTTCTTCATCGAGTCACCACCAAAACTCACAAGAATATCGAAGGCAAATTTCCTATGCTATACCCTATCACCAACATCAATCACCTCCATTAAACCCTCACAAGATGATACAGTCTCTTCAGTTATTTTTGGTTAATAATACCATTGAAGCACCACCCCTACAACACCCAATTTAGTCTCCTGTTTTCATATATACAAGCTCCAACACTGCCTACCAATCCTACGGTATATTCCTACTTTTGTTCGAGATTACAACGAATGATCGATGAAGAGTTCGAGATATAGATGATGATCTTGACATAACCACTTATTGTTCAAATTTTGGTCCTACTCACGATGTTACTGCTTTTATTTTCTAACGAAAAGGGAGAAGACAATGATACGTAATTGATAATGAAGACAAAGTAACAAGATGTGTTACACGTATACTTCAACTACTTTGCAATCTAACTTTAATTTCTATTCTTTCTTTGGGCCGGTACAACGTAAACTTGTTTATTTAATGGACCGGTTATATACATTGATGTTGGGCCGAGAATTAATTCGCTGATGGGCTGCCATAAGTCTGTTGAGCCACGTTCCTGTTTTGCTGGTTGGGCCGTGATCTACTTTTCTCTTGGGCTGAGGGATTGATTGTGACGACCCGGAAAATTTTGACTAATTTTAAATCAAACTCTCGATATGATTTACTATTTTTGACACAATAAGAAAAGTCCATTATGTTGCGTCTTAAATTTTGAACTGTTTTCATGTTATCATTTGACCTTTGACAATTCTCAATGATTCACGAACAACTATTTGTAAATAGATACATATATATTTAAATATATATATATATATACATAATAATTTGAAATATGATTTGAAATAATATATGATTAAAATTGTTGGAAAATATGTACATAAAATAATAAACGATATAATAAAGTGGTTATTTAAAATGAATATATATATATATATATATATATATATATATATATATATATATATATATATATATATATATATATATATATAAAGTATACCAAATATAAATATTACTAATTTTAACATTCGGTTGCCATCTCTAATGATATTAAACAAGTTCGAATATAAACTTAGGTGGATCTAAAAAAAAATGTCGATTCATTAAAAGGTCATGTAAATTATAGGTTTGTTAAAAATGCAAATACTTTGTTGATTTTAATTTTAACTAGTACTAGGAAATAAAAACAAACATTAGACGAAATATTATTCGTGTTTAAAGTATTGGCATAAAATATCAAATAACATGATTAGCATCTCTTTTTACCACTCTTTGATTTTTTTATCCTGTTATCATTATATATTAAATATTATAAAATAAGTATCGGTAGCAAAATGTTAAGGGATGGCTGCTTTATTTGTTACCTAACAATTCATTATCAATTCATTCATTGTGCATTCATATTTAGTAGTATTATATTATTATTATTATATTAGTTATTAGTTATATATAGATACATATAGATAGATGATATACTGGACAAACTATCTTTCCCTAATCACTGCCAATCTTGTTTTCACTTTCGGGGGTGTTTGATCAACCACCAAACTATCTACTTTACCTATATATAATATATACACAAATGAGAATCACACACATACAATTCAAACAAATAAGTTTCACGGATTGTAAACTGTGCTCCTTTTTGACTTCACCATAAAACAATTGATATAGATGTAATATATATATACATACATACATACATACATATACACGGTCTAAATGATTTAAATGATTGTCACATTATCTCCTTTTTTGTTTGTGGAGTACAGCTCATATCCACTCAGTGTTTTGATTGATCAAAGTTATTCCATTCCAATTATATATGATATCGATAGATAATATATACATATAGATAGATTAAGAAACATGTGGAACACCCACTTTCACTCTCTGTATTGTTTTCTTTTATCAAGCCAACTTAACAAACAACTATCAAGGAGAACCATATCAACCGAACTCCATCTTTCAACCCCAACACATCGCTATTTCTACTTCTGTTTCATCTCTGTCAACTCAAATAATCACCACCGCCACTGTAAGCTACTAATTTCAGTTGGAAAACACCAAAAAAAAAAACCACTTCGTATAATCTATATTTTTTTTTCTGGTCGAATTATATTATTTCTACTTGCTACTTTCTTGTCAAAGAATACCAACCCACACCATCTATTTTCTGTCTTCTGATCCTTCGATCCATCACCCAAGAACATCATCTTCTTCATTCTACTGTTGCTTGACGAAGCCTAAAACCTGCTGCACATTCGAAAAACCACAACAACCATCGAACTTTTTAATTGCTATGATGTTACTGCTTGCTACTATTTAATGTGTTGTTGACACATTACAATCGTTGATATCTTCTGATGAACCACCGTCGACAACCATCAACCACATCACCTTCTGTTCCTTCTTAATCAATCATTAAACCATAACAATAATCATCATCATCATCTTTCTGCTTGACAGTTTTGTTTTTCTGTTCTTATTCTATCCACACAAGATCAAACCCCACCTTCCTCCTAATTCTTTATCTGTTTCCTGTCCAAACGAATCAAACACTCTCTCTTTCTTCTTAAATTAACCGACACCGGGAACCACCTTAAACTACCATAACCACCATATTAAACCGCAACATAGAACCAATATCACTGCTACGGCTACTTTTCTTTTTCTTGTTTCCTTGCTGCAATTACGGTATTGTTTTACCTTTTGTTACATCAAGCAACGACGGCAGAGAGATTTAAAGAAAAAGATTATATAGATTGATAAAAGAGGAGATGATGATTATGAATAATGAGTAATGTTGATGTTACTCTATAATCCTATTGAAACCGAACCCTACCCACTTCACCACATGTTATTAATTCAAAAGGTACTTTTGCTGTTGATATTGTTTTTGGATAATGGAAAGGCCGACACCCTTTAACAAGTTACTCCCACTTGTGATTAAAATATTTCGACTGCTATAAGTCCTATCAAATTTTTTTTAAAACGTTCATATATGTATATTGTATGTTGGGTTGAGATGAATTTCGTAGTTGGGCAGTTTACTGGGCTGAGATAATATGCAATTGCAGTTGGGTTACTATTCAGCTAGTAATTGGGCTTGTGAGCAATATGGGCCACAACTTGTAATGCCTATCATTTATGTTCCTGGTTCCCACATGACAATAACACGATCACACACCTCATTTAAGTTGATGATATTTGAGATTGATAGATATGATGATTATGATAAGCTTATGATGATAATAATTAAGATGATAAATGATAATAATAATAATGGTGACGATGAATGTGATAACGAAAATGATGATGAACAGGTTATGTTATGGTGAGCATGATGATGTTGTGGTGGTGTTACACATGATGATATATGATATATGATATGTAACATATGATATATGATAATGATTAGGATATATAGATAGTGATTTTATGATGATGATAAAAATTGATACATGAATTATGATCATAAAGATGATATAATTCTATGATAGTAATGATAATGAAAGACGATGATGATGACTACGTATTTGACGAAATGATGGTGATAATAAGTATGGTGATGTTTAAGTTAAGATGATGATGAAGATATTATGATATGCTAATAATGGATCAAAAGAATAAATGGTATGAATTAGAACAGAAAAACATTTACAGAAGAATGGTCAAGGGAGTTATCGGGTTAGCGGGATGTCGCGGGTTCAAACCCGAGCTTGGGCAACTTTTTTAGGACTACTTCTTTGAGGTAGTTTACTAATTACTTATCATTACTATTATTATTATTATTATTATTATTATTATTATTATTATTATTATTATTATTATTATTATTATTATTATTATTATTATTATTATTATTATTATTATTATTATTATTATTATTATTATTATTATTATTATTATTATCATATCATGATTATTATTAATATAAGTATTATTATTACTACTATTATCAATATTATTATTATTAGTATTAACATTACTTTTATTTTTTCTACATTATTATTATTAGTATTATCATTATTATTATTTTTATTATTAATATTACTACAAATAAAATGACTAATGTTATTATCAAAATCATTATTATCAAAATTATTATTAAATCTAGTTATGAGTATTATAATTACTATTAATTTAGTATTATTATGATTATTATTTTAACAAACAAATGATATTTATATAAAAAAATATATTAGAAGTATACTAATATTACATACTAAAATGTTTTAATATATTAACTAATATATTATCATATATATTGATATAACATTAATTAAAATATATATTATATATATTATAACATATTATAAGTATTAATGTAATTATATATATAAAGATATTAAACTAAATACATTATAAAATAGAAGTAAACTTAGTTAATTAAATGTGATATATGTGTTAATATATATACTTGATATAGGTTCGTGAATCCGAGGTCAACCCTACACTTGTTTAATGTCGTCATATGTATTTTTACTACAAAATACAGTATTGTGAGTTTCATTACTCCCCTTTTAAATGCTTTTGCAATATATATTTTTGGGACTGAGAATACATGCGCTGGTTTTATAAATGTTTTACCAAATAGACACAAGTAATCGAAACTACATTCTATGGTTGGATTATCGAATCGAATATCACCCCTTTTAGCTTGGTAGCCTAAGAATTAGGGTACAGACACCCTAATTGACGCGAATCATAAAGGTAGATCTACAGGCCCTAACTCCCCCCATACTGGAAAATGGTATGGTTTAGTACTTCGAGTTTATATTATACAGATGGATTTCTGTTTTGGGGATATTCTATATGCATTATGTTAATGTCAGTTACCAGGTGTTCAATACATAATAATGATTTTTAAACACTTGCGAGTGTATGATTATTGAATAAAGGAAATCTTGTGGTCTATTAAAATAATGGAAATGATTGATTATGATAAACTAATGAACTCACCAACCTTTTGGTTGACACTTGAAAGCATGTTTATTCTCAGGTATTAAAGAAATCTTCCGCTGTGCATTTGCTCATTTTAGAGATATTACTTGGAGTCATTCATGACATATTTCAAAAGACGTTGCATTCGAGTCATTGAGTTCATCAAGATTATTATTAAGACAATTATAGTTGAATATTTTATGAAATGGTATGCATGCCGTCAACTTTCAATGTAATGAAAGTTTGTCTTTTAAAAACGAATGCAATGTTTGTAAAATGTATCATATAGAGGTCAAGTACCTCGCGATGTAACCAAATGTAATGTATTCATCCAGATGGATTAGGATGGGTCACTACATTGATGAAAGTGATGGAACGTATGACGATGAGGATTCGTTGATAAATGATGATGTTGATAATTCTACGAATAATGGTAAAACAGTGAACGATTATGGTAATTTTGTGGTATGAATATAATGACGACTGGGATGATCATAATGAGTATGTGATTATGTAAAAGTCGTGATGATGATAGTGACCGTGAATGAAGATAAAATGATGGTAACGATGATGAGGACGATCGAGATGTAACGATGGTGATGTATGTGTATGATGATGAAATCACGAGACAACAATGATGATGGTTATGATGTTAATAATGATGATAAGATCGATGATTATGAAAAAGATGATAATTATGATCATAGTAGCAACAGTATAATGATGTCGATGATGAGGTTTAGATGATGATGATGGATGTACGAAGATGATGATGATGATTCAGTCGATGATTAGATGATGATGTATGGTGATATATAAAATGATGATAATGAAGATCGTATAATGATAAACATAGAATGATGATGATGATATGTTATGATGATGGTATAAATTTTATCATTATTATTATTATTATTATTATTATTATTATTATTATTATTATTATTATTATTATTATTATTATTATTATTATTATTATTATTATTTTTATCACTATTATTATTATGGTATTATTATTACTACAAATAAATTAACTAGTATTATCATTATTAAAGTAAATTATTAATATTATCATTACTTTAGTATATTATAATTATTATTTTAAACAAAATATACTTATATAAAAATATAGTTACTACATATATCGTGACTATATTACATACTATTTTCTTTAAAATAAAATGTATTATCTAAAATTATATAACATTAATTAAGATACATATAATATAAATAAATCTTAATCATATAAGTAAATATTAATTTTAATACATCATATAATATTTATTACACTAATATATAATATTCATAATAAATGATATACATAAAAATACTTTAATAAGAATTTAATTATTAAGTATTTAGTTAAAATATATAAAATAGTTACTCCCTCCGTCCTAAATTAATTGTCCCCAGATAAAAAACACACAGTTTTAGGAAATCCCACTAACTTTATTTCTCCACCAATGAAATATCTTCTCTCTCCAGATCCACCAATGAAATATCTCCTTTTCTTTCTATTTATGGAAGTAGACAATTAATTTGGGACATCCCAAAATAGAATACTGGACAATAATTTAGGGACGGAGGTAGTATAATTTATTAACATAACATATAAATAATTAAAGTATTAATATATAAACTTGCTTGATTGTGATTATATGTTTTAATATATATAATTGATATAGGTTCGTGAATCCGAGGCCAACCCTACACTTGTTCAGTGTCGTCATATGTATTTTTACTACAAAATACAATATTGTGAGTTCATTTGATTCCCTTTTACTCTTTACATTTTTGGGACTGAGAATACATGCGCTACTTTTACAACTGCTTTATTAAATGCTTTTGAAATATATTTTTGAACTGCGAATACATGAAATGCTTTTATAAATGTTTGACGAGATAGTCATAAGCAAAACATTCCTCGAATGAATTATGTGGACATGATAATTGCCACCATTGAATTATGTGGACATGATAATTTCCACCATTGAATTATGTGGACATGATAATTGCCATCATTGAATTATGTGGACATGATAATTGCCACCAATTGATGTGAATGTTATGTATCGAGAGAATGATTTTTATACACAGGTTATGTGTATTATATTTTATACACGAGATATGTGTACGGTTACTAAGATTTATGAAAACTGGATTTCGTACACGAGAAAGGTGTACTGTATTTAAAAGATATCGCATGTACATTACGGGTGGGTGTAGGATTCGGGTCCATTTGTACCATGCAGCATTTAAATCTTGTGGTCTATCAAAATGATGAATTTGATTGTTTTATGATAAACCTATGAACTCACCAACCTTTTGATTGACACTTGAAAGCATGTTTATTCTCAGGTATGAAAGAAATCATCCGCTGTGCATTTGCTCGTTTTAAAGACATTATTTGGAGTCGATCATCGCAATGGGACCAGATGTTGGTGACTTTATATATATATATATTTATATGAAAGCAAAGTCTGCAAATAAAGGCATAAGAATCTCGAGGAAAATGAAGATTGTGAACCAGGAGAACTGCAGAAATAAGCTAACAAAATTCTACAAAATTCTAGACAAAGTATTCACGAAAATCCACCTCCTCTGAAGAAACTATTCGCAAAAAATAGCATAACATCTATCCTACAAAAAAAGGATATCCTAAAAATAAAATCTATCAAATCTCTCGGATAAGTAAATTCCCTATTACGCCTCTTCAAAAGCATTCACATTTCTCCGCAAACCTTTAACCCACTCTTCCGCTCATGACGATGACTGTTACACTACTGGCTTCTGAGCGATATCACAACTAGATTAGGACACCGTAAACACTTGAGTGATATGAGTGAAAAGTTTGGTCATGTATATTCTACAACTTAGAGTTGAGAAGTATGCCTTCAACCCAAGAAACAAATAAAATCCAGTGATATGAAGATAAAGTTTGAAACTTTCTCTACACTTTCAAACAATGTTTAATTATCGATTAAGGAACACTGAAAGAATCTGAGGTTTGGTGAGAGAAGAATCCAGTAGAAACAACCTAATATTTCTAGCATTTTGCTTGAGGACAAGGAAAGCCTAAGTGTGGGATACTTGTAATCGGCTAAAAAGTCATATTTTTACCCCCGATATTAAGCCCAAAAATAATAAAGTTTCGAGCTTTATCAAAGAATTAAGCATTTATTTGATTTATTTTGTAGATGAAGTACTTACAAAGGCGATGCAAGAAAAATCAAAGAAAATGGGCTTAAAACGAAGAATCTAGAGCGAAAACGGTGAAAGTCAAGTTACAACCTCGAAAACCAAGTTACTATCCCCAAAAAAATCAAGACTGACAAGAAGTTAGAGCCACATCGGCTAGTCACACGGGCTGCCACCTAGAGCCACATGAGCTGCCACATGGGTGTCATGCCCCAGCCACACGACCTGCTTACCCGGGTAGCCAAATCCATACGCCCTCTCCACAAAGCCCATGTACACGGCCTGGCCAGTCTATATAGCGAATGTACACGACCTGCTAGGGTCAGATTTGCCTATATAAAGAGCCTTGATTTCTCATTTGTAACACATCCAAATGTCATTCATCACTTTAAAGACACTTATAATATTCAATTAGTTGTTTAGTAGATAGTTAATAGTTTATTTTTGGAGGATATTTTCGAGCCTCTACAATCAAATCCATACGCCCTCTCCACAAAGCCCACGTACACGGCCTGGCCAGTCTATATAGCGAATGTACACAACCTGCTAGGGTCAGATTTTCCTATATAAAGAGCCTTGATTTCTCATTTGTAACACATCCAAATGTCATTCATCACTTTAAAAACACTTATAATATTCAATTAGTAGTTTAGTAGATAGTTAATAGTTTATTTTCGGAGGATATTTTCGAGCCTCTACAATCAAGGGTGGATCTCTGTAAGCTACAATTTTCGAGGTTTATCCGAACACTCTTTTTATTTAAACATGAGTTCTTATTATATATGTTTGAATGGGCATTGTTATAACACCCCAAATCCATTTTACCAAAAATGATAACACTTTTATTTACAATAGCACATTTGGACGTTCATCACACTTTCAGCACATATTCAACCCAAACCGTTTCATCCCATTTGGTCCTGAATAAAATCAAAGCCGTTTAACACGTTATTATACGATAAAACCAATGTTTAACATGTGACCAAGTTCCAAACGTTTGATTCGACACATGTCGACCCGTTACACAACAAGTGGGTAATTATGGCCCTGTTGGGGGAGAATGTGGGTTAATACGGGATTATGTTTAATGAATGTACTAATCTTAACCCATAACAATAAGTTGTTTTGATGATGAAATATACACATGCACTATAGGTGATGGTAGACATCTTGACATAAATATACAAATTCACTAATCCACACTTACTCTAGCAAAAGACCAAAACCAAAAAAGCTTAGAATGAAGTTTAGGCTACACGGTTTGGTCCACGATCGACTGTAGGTCAGACCGTGGAATCCTGCACCCTAGTTTCTGAAACCAAGAGTGCACGGTCGAGCCCATGGTCAACCATGGGTCGACCTTAAAATTCACTCTCCGAACTTGTGATCAAATTTAGTTTGACCACTTCGGGGCATCTATAATTTATTAAACTTGTTTAAATATGCTTAAAATAGTTGCCTTCTTCATACCCAAAGGATTTTTGGTCTCTAGAACATTAATCTTGGTTAATCACATCTAATGACACCTTAATGACGATTAAGCCTTGATTAAGGGGGGATAACACATAAGTGTTACAAGAAAACAAGTGATCCTAAAATGTATCTAGACTTACTTAGGATGGTCATCATGTCCCAACCAAGAGTTGCTCCTTCCTTGTATATGTGTTGGACATTAATGTATACTTGTACATTAATCTTGCAAATGCCACTTTGCAAGTAAAACTTACATAGGCTTAGTTTAATGCTATGGTATCACTATATGTTTAATCCTAGTTTAACTAGTGATCTCTTGCTAGTCTTTACCTGACTATTACTTGACTATTTGCTATTAATACATGAGTATTATTTGACTATGTACTAAATGCTAACTTACTAAGCAGTTACTTAATATGTATATGTATATGTATGAACCTTGTCTTGCTATGTGTTACAAGTTGGAAATCTATCAACTTGTATTTGGACAACTTCAATATATGCTTATGCTACTTGGATAATGCTTATCATGTCATAATCTAGTAATTCTAAAAGGATAAAGAATCATTAACACACATAGGTTTGCTTAAGTCTAAAATCAAGTTTGAGTATGGATCAGACTTGATTAACTTGATATCTTATAACATACTTAATTGATATTACTTGTTAAAACATCATGAACACACTTAATTAATTCATAAACAAGTTTAAAATTGAATACTAATGTGCTTTTTGATTAAAGTAAGTTATTGTCATCAATGACATGTTGACCAACCAATAGGACTTTAGCAAATGTGTTAATTACAAACAAAATATTATGACAAAACTGATATTGTCTCAAATAATTATCATAACTTGTATCCAAGAATATTAGACTTTCTACTTTAAGCATGACAAGTCACTATCAAGGCAATACATCCAAGGTAAATGAACACTTAATGCATATAGTACTTGTATAGGATGTTGGGTATCTTTTGTAGGCATTAAATGAAGTAAAGAGTCCAAAGATTAAAGTTCAAACTGATTCAAGCGGCTATACAACACATAGAAATTTTGGACTGGACCGCGTGCGGTCGACTCACGGTCGACCGTGGTCCTTGCTGCAGCAACGGCTACTCTTTATCTCTCTCCATAAAAATAGCAAGACTTGGAGACTTTGAAGACTTGGAACTCTTGCATTCTACAACTCAAAATCATCAGAGAATCAGAAGAACATAACTCATATACATATGTTTGCGATTTGCAAGAGAAGTTCTATAATCTCATAGATTATAGAAGGGGTTGTAAACTTACTATCAAATTATTATCATTGTGAGTTTACATAGTGTTGTATTAATCCATAGAATTGTCTTAGGATTGTCATCACTAGAAAGGGTGAGTCTTGTACTTTGTAACTAGAAGCATATGCTAGCTTAGCTATTATCTTCCTTAAAGGGAACTAGGGAGTTGATTAATTCCATTGGGGATTAATACTTGTTCAAGGTGAAAACAAGTTGATCTAAGTTAGAGGTAATCTTTCAAAGGGATAGAGATATTATGTTTGTTGTCTAAAGAGAAGTACAAGGCTTGTAAATCAGATCTCTATTGGATTTGGAGAAAGGTGCTTAGTGAAGCAAAACTCACGATTAGTGAATTAGGGAGTAGATTAAGGTGAATTAGTTAACATCCACCCGAACCACTATAAATCCTTGTGTTTATGTTCTTTACTTTACATTCTGAATTACTACAAACATAAACATTACACACATTGGTTTGAGTTGATTAAATTGATCAAGGATTGTTCAAATCTTGTTGATCATCGAAAAAGTTGTTAAAATCGTATTAAGTAACTATTCTCCCCCCTCTAGTTACTTACAATTGGTATCAGAGAGGTTGCTTGAACATTTGATCTATAAATGGTTTTGATTGAGTCAAAAACCATTTTGTGCAAAAACTCGAGTTAAACGTTCTTGGGATCAACTCAAACAATGGCATATCTTGAAAGATTGGCTAATGAACCAATCTTTGATAGAGAGGATGTATATGTGTGGAAGATAAGATTCGAAATCTATGTCAAATCAATTCGAAATCTATGTCAAATCAACGGATTATGACATGTGGAGGATCATCAAGGGAGGAAACCTTGTTACTCAAGAATCTTAAAGCATGGAGAACCCAACATTCTAAGATGATGAAGTAGTAAACATTGTGCTAAAGCAATTTGATGCTATATCACTACTTTATAGAGTTCTTCCAAGCGAAGAAAGGATTAAAATGCTTTCATGTGAAATTACAAAAGAATGTTGAGATACACTTTGTCTACAAATTGAAGAAGCCTCATGTTGCTTGAAGAAGAATGGGTTCAAGGAAGAGCTAACAAGACTTGAATGTCTTGTTGCGATTTGGTTAGATGATCAAGATGGAGATGAAGACTTTTGTCTCATGGGTTCAAGATACTCTCCAAGTCAAGACGCTCGTAGTGAAGATGAGGTTGAATCTTGCTTCAATGGCGCAGAAGGCGAAAACTCAAGCGTTCAAAGCAATGAGGTACATGTATTCTATCCTTCTAATTATGAAGATTTGCTAGATGAGTACAAAGCGGTAAAATTTGTGTATACTAGAAGTTGTGACAAAGTAAAATTGTTGGAAAAAGAATTACAAATGGTTAATCAACTCAACAAAGTCTTTAGTGATGAAAACAATTATTTGAAAAGGTCTTTAAATGATAAAAATTGTCTTAAAGACAAAATTGAAATCTAGTCACAACTCTAGTAGACACAAACAAAGTACTCTAAGTCCAAAGTCAATGATTAAGAAAGTTAAAAACTTAGGAAGGGTAAACAACTCTAGAAAATTCAATGGGAGGGATAAGGCAAGGGTTGGGTGTTGGTCCCTTAATTAACAACAGGAGTATTGTAGAGGGGGTGAATACAATTCTTTTCAATTAACTTAAGTGTTATATCAGTTAAGTATTCAAACAGATAACTTAAATAAGAGTCATGGATAATTTTCAATGATTATTCTTTATTGATATGAATCACAAAGAATCACAACTGTTCTTAGCGGAATAACAGTTGGTTGATTACATATGACACCTAAATATAGCTATAGAGGATATCTTAAAGCTATTACACGTTTGGACTCTATTTAAATAAATCCACACCACTAAATATTACAATAATGAATACTTCTATTTATAGTAGTCCTATTATCCGTGTAATTGGTCTATTGTCCACTGGTACATAGGATGTCTGTACTTGTGGTGACAAGTGCATCAAAGAGTGTACTTTCTTCTTTCCTCTTTGGTAGCTATTTGCAGGAACACCCCAATTCGGTGTGGTACCACTATTTGAATAAACAAATAGAATGTTAGGTTCCCTAGGCATTGATAAAGTATTACACATGTCTGTACATGCCTTAAACTTCTGCATTCCTACGTGGTCTTGTAAGGTTATTTGTCAGCCACCGACACGTGTCCTTTTCTGTTCAACTTTGTCTTTGACTTCTGTTGAATAGTACAATTGACGTAGACCACTCAGGAAACTACTACGATTGTAATGGAGCATAGCTATCTAAGTGTTGTATGGTGCTACCAGCTAGGCTAGTTCTTCTTTACTGGTTCACTTGATCTTCATGATTTGCTGGGCACTCATCCTATGCTGAATGAAGAATACTATCTACCTTGTGCTGGTAGACCAGGCAGCATACGAGAATACTCAAAACAGCAACAAATGTTGTTTATACATAAATAAACCTATGCTGGCTACACATAACATTTTAGTGTACATAATTGCTATTTTGTCATAATTAAATCTTTAATTATTTTGGAGACTCAACATTGGGTAATCTAAGGATCAATAAATGACCAAACAATATGGAAAGAGGATTGTGCATTTAAAACTTAATGTGCTTTAAGTCAATGTGTTACTATTTCAAATTGCACATCCTCAAAGTGATTTTAAGAATTACTCAATAAGATTATGCTTAGCTTAGGAATGAATGCTTACTTGAAAAGATTGTATGCTAGTTGTAGGACTATGTGCCTTATGTGTATAATATATATGTAACAATATATATATATATATATATATATATATATATATATATATATATATATATATATATATATATATATATATATATGCCTACATACTTGTATACATGTCATTGATGATGAAACATCGGTTGGATGTGATCATACAATGTCAAGCAAAGAAAACTTGTCCTCAAGTATTCTATAGAACGACTAAATCGCTAAAACGCGCTCGACTTGCAGAAACAGACAAAGTTCACTATCCTGAGCTGCACGATCGAACCATGGTAGACCGCAGGCTCTACTACAGAAGCTTCCCTCTCCACGGTCTACCCCACGGTAATCTGCAGTTTGATCGCACGGGTACTGAAGACCTTTATTCTAATAATTTGCCCTCTTTTCTCATTCTATTCAAATTCTATTTTCACTCCCTCTCTTCCACCGCTCAAGACCTCAAACCGCACGCTGAAGAATTTCCTCTCACTCATCTTTAATCTTCACTCTCGGTAAGATTAATCTATGAATTTCCTTCATTCAATTGTGTTGGTATGATGAGATCTTCAAACATTGTTTGAAGAAACCCTAAATAGAAAATTCTACTTAAATTTAATGGTAATAATCAAACGTGTTCATGAAAAACCACTAAAACCTTTGAAATCGGGATTAACTCTGCATCAAATTCAAGTTATGAATTCTAGGATTCATCATACAACTAGATTAGGTTTTCATAAGTTCATTATTTACATGGTTCAAGCACAGTCATTAATGAAGAGTAATAATGTATAAATTGGTAACATCAAAACACCTGTGTATTGATAAAAATCAAGCTTGAAAAACACGAACCAATATGAACATTATGAAAATCACTAATAATCTAAAGTGCAAATGCATTGTCACCAAAATAGGGTGAGAATGTGAAGAACGTTAACATCAAAACACTAGGTATTTGATATGGCCGAAATGGACGATTTTGTTTATGCGGTGTCGTTAGGCCGCAAGGCGTCAGAATCAACCACCAACAAGGGGGAAATGGTTTTAAATTTGTATTTAGCGGGGCTTAAATCTTACTACTCCTTATTATGAGTAAGGGAAGTATGACCTAGAGTTGCATTTTTGAGTTATCAGTAGAATCGAACCTATATCTAAAACTTAAGATAATTCTAAGGTGCAGGAGTAGTGGTTTATTACCTAATTTTGGGTTTTCTAATTTATAAGATAAAGTAAAGTAAATACGATAAAATTTGTAATTCATATAAGGCTAAAACAAGTGCATGTTATGACTTCGTCAGTTACTTTGCCGAGATTATGGAATGCTAGGCTCATGGATAGGCAGTGACCTTGTATTCATTACACTAGTCCTAAACGCCCCTATCATAAGACATGTCACTGGGTAATGTGATAGGCTAGAAGATTTTGAATAGACATCAACGTCCCTTACCCCCGATGCCCGTGCAGTGTGACTACAGGCATACACATTCAGACGACTCATCCAATTGAGCGACTCGGTTGGGTGACGTTTTAACATTCCATAATGGTCTAAAATTTCTTAAGCATAATGGGATACATGGTTTTCCATATCCGAGAGATGTGATGTACCTCGATGCTTTCGTTAATGATTGGTTTTAAAAGATAGTTAGGCTCTTAAAAAGAGTTCAACCATAAAGAACACCATGCCCAAGTCTAGTGACTTCCATGAACACGTTCGGTTATCCTAACGGTCTAATCCTTTATGTGTTTGAACAAATAGTTCCTTAATTAACCAAGAATCCCTCAAGCAGGGTGCAATGCTCGAGACCGCATTATGGTGAAGTGTACTAGTCAGCACTAACCATGTTCCATGGCCTTATTTAGTAGAGGTACAACTTACAACAACCGTTGTGATTCAGCGTGTACGTACGAAGTTTATATGCTTGGTGACTACACTAGCATGGTCTAGGACCCACAATGTACTAGGGGTCTAGTTAGATGTTTCACTACAAAAGAGTCCTCAGTCGGAGTCCAAGGCTCGGTGGACTTAATAAAACCGGTGTGCCTCAATCAAACTCACATTGTATTCGATAGACTTCTTTTACCAAGGGGTGACACAAATAGAGTACTCTGAATCGGGGTTCGCGACTTCCCAATAACAGGGCCAATAACTACGTTCTATTAGTTGGACAAGCGATTGAGTTCAAAGCATAATCGAAAAGCATTTTGACAACATACACAAGCCATAATATAATTTCGGCATTATAACTGACTACATCATAACATACACTAAAGATAACTACTCGCTAATCATGGAAACAGTATCACAAAGCATAATAAGACATTATATAAAGACAAAGGATAGAAGTACATGTAGATTAAATGATTTCTGAATACAAAAGTGTCAACTTCAAACTCCAGACCATACCTAATACAATCTTCGGCGTTCTTCTCCGGGTACTAGGTTTCCCGCACGGAGTTGAAAGCCTTGAGAGTATGACTAATATTGTACAAGAGAGAGAAAGAAGTGAATTGAAGTGTGTGTTGGAATGAATGACAAAGACCCTTTAAATAAGCTTGAAATTTGCCTGCAAACGGCTGGTATGCCGTTTGGCAGGCCGTTTGGCAGGCCGTTTGCAGGGGCCATTTGCCAGGCCAGGACGTTCAATGTGCCCGTTTGATCTAGGTGTTTGGTAGGCCATTTGCAAGCCAGTCAGGCCGTTTGGCAGCCCGTTTGGCAATCCGTTTGGCTTGCTGATTTGCTGGATCGTAACTTAATTTCTTGTCTTTCATCATTTTCGCTCTAGAATCTTCGTTTTAGCTCCGATTTACTTGATTCTTCTTGCACCGTCTTCGTATTCACTTGTTCTTCAATTTTAACTGACGAAGCAGGTATTTTGGCGATAAAGTTTGGAACTTTATTATTTTTGGGCCTTAATACCGGGGTGAAAACCTGACTTTATAGCCGATATCAAATATCTCACACTTAGACTTTGCTTGTCCTCAAGCAACCTTCATTTTATACTTTAAGAAATCTTTCCGGAGTTTCTTTTCTAATAGCCTAAGCAGTTTGCTTTTTATTATAAGAGCAAAAGATAAGGTGAGTCATCTATGTTAGGGTTTGAAACTATCTCTGTAAGCATGCGAGGAGGTTACATGACTTAGGCTTACTTTCACGGGTTACTCAAATCACTCAGGTGTTTAGGGTTCCCTACAGATCTAAGAAATGAATTCGCTCATAGCCAGACATGTTGCACCCATCGTCATAGGCTTGATAAAGACTCAAATCCTTGCTACTAATGTGAAAACAATAGTAACCATTGCTTCTAGGTCATTTGTCAATGATGGAAAGGAATTTTGGTGGTGAAGTTGTTTTAAGGGGTGAGAAAAAGGTGATATAGTCTCAACAGACTTTATTGGGAATTTTGGAAAATTTAAGATAGATAGGAGTGCTGATATTTTCGAGAAGCACTTTTGAGGCATTCGTGGTCAAGTTCTTCTTCAGCGTTTCTCTTTTTAAGTCCTGCTCCTTTTTTCAGAACTTTGAAAGTATATATATATATATATATATATATATATATATATATATATATATATATATATATATATATATATATATATATATATATATATATATATATATGGAGATTTGATCTCGAGAAACTTTTTGCCGGTAAACTTTTTCAAGATCTTTGCCGTGATACTTGAGAAGTTTATAACATCGGGTTTTTGGAAGGAATCTCATTTTCTGGGTTTTTTGAGTGATAGTATAGATGATGTGGATGAGGTGGTGTGGTAGAAGTAGCGGAGATGCGAAAGGGTTGTTTGACAAATGCCTAGCTCTTCTGATTATAACCGAATCACATTTCGTTACTTGGAAATACAGATCTAAAGCAAGTTCTGATTTCGAGCACAGACATCGACACTCTCAACGAAAAATAATGAAGCATTAAAGATGAATGCTGGTCTTATTAGGGCGCCTCACCATAATCAATTTAGGTTGATAATGCCTAGTCATGCAATGCTCTTTTAGAGATTCGGTTCGTCCTAACAAGATTTCCAACTTACTTAAACCTTATTTTTATTTACAAATGTTTCAGGTTTTCAAAAATACTTTTTCGAAAAGGATTTCTTTTGTTAAAAATTAAAATGTGGCCTAAGAACTTGAAATCTTCGTAATGGGTTATTTTAGTACAGCATAAAAAGATTATACCAACATCCCACACTTAGACGAACATTGTCCTCAATGTTCCTAGTGTATCCTACACTTAGGAGTTTTAGTTGAAGATTTGGGATTATTCGTCTAGTATTTATTTGGGTTGGAATCCCACACTTAGTAATAAGCTAGGATGCGGCATAATTGTAATATCTGAGCTAGTAATGGGAAGAAAGGAGTACCCCCAGCAGACGTGGTTATTTGTGAAGAAGCTGGCTGGCTTGGAAGTCTCGTCCCTTATTTATCGGCTCACTTGTCATTCTTTATTCTTTTACTCTACTTTATTGCACAGGTTGCCTCCCGAGAAGCGCTTTTGTTTAAGGTCGTTGGCTCGACCGTAATGATGCCTAAAAAGCAGACATTTCCCTATGGTAGTTATGATCTTGGTCTTCTCGAGGGAATGTGAGTCTTGGTAGATAAATCCTGAGAAAGTGTCGGACCAGTAGTGGTAATAGATCCGGTACTTCTCTTGAAGATCTTCTGAAAGAGAGATAATGCGCGGTTTCGGCCCGTGACAAATCTTGAAGTCCGATAAGAATATGATCCACTGCTCTGCTGATTGATCGATGAATGTCAATCATTGAGGCAGTGCTGGTGGTGATTACTTCTCTGATAGGATGTTCATTTCGGAGATCTTCAAATAGTGTCATAAATTGTATTTTGAGTATCTCAAAATCTTCTGATCGGTGGTCTCTATAGTAGGAGTCTGTAGCCTTGCACACATTAGTCAAGAGGCAAAGCTGAAAAGAAGTGAAAAGCATCCCTGATCCAAGCATTAATGTCACCGTCTTTGAGTATATCTCCCGACATCTGGATTTGAATGTGAAACTAGGATCCGTGGATTCTTGGATGATACGTGCTATCTACTTCGTAACGTAGGTGGCAATGTTGACTTGGTCTGGTTCAAGATGAGAAAATGGATTGTTGCGTCTTACTTCTTCTGTGACTGTGTCTCGTAACTCTTTAATAATCAGATCAGCGTGGTGATCAATTGTTACGTATATCACTAGCCTCTCTGGTGTACTTTCGAAATTATCTCTTTCCAAAAGAGCGAAAAAGCTGTGAATATCCTCGATCATTTGAAAGTCAGAGTGATAAGTCGGGCGTCCGGTGGAAAGATCCATATGCTTCCGGATGAGAGTCAGTAGTTCTCATTGATTGGCTGAGAATGGAAGTGCAGATCTGGCTAAGGCATTGTAGACCTTAGAGTAAATGATCTTTTGATCTCGACATAATCTTGTCTCTAGAATAAGGCGAACTACTGAATTGTGCTCTCGTTGCCTTTCTTCGCGGTAGATATGATCGTGAAGGGTATTGATAAAGTCTTGAATGCGCTCTTCTAGGATTTCAGCATTATTATCTACTCTCTGTAGATAGAGGTTGTATTCGTATTTGATAGCTATGATTCATTCGATTAAACGTAGCGTGAAATCAATTGTTGATTTACGGATGGCTTCGAGAATATCTTCAAATTCATCAGTGTCATTGATGAAGGTTATCATGTCGGCGTGAGTAGATATGATCGGAATTCGATATGAAGAAGAGTCCGACCTCCTAATCTGGTTCGGATGGAGAATATGAGTTATCCAGAATGTCTTCACGTTGTCTTCCTCGTCATCATCGGTATAATAGTCATCTGAAGATTTGTTTGATGAATGGATTTCTTCAGTATTCTGGTTCTTCACTTTGACACTTATGGGATCAATTTGTATATCCTTAACCTCAACCTTATCAGTCTTCTTTTTGAAGCGAATGATTAAACTGTGATCTTTTGTCTCGAGCCTCATTAATTCTTCGTGACGTTCTGGGCTTGGAGATGGTATCATCGTAGTTTCTTTTACGTCTTCCATTTCCTCTTCCTCCTCAGGTTCTCCTTCTTCCTCTATTTCTTCACTGGGATCCTCTTCTTCCATTTTTGGGTCGCCAGCAGACTGATTCGACACCCATCTCGATATCTTCGGCGGGTGGTGAGGACTCATCATCGGAAGTGATCAGTCAGGTGGAAATAACAAACATCTCTGCCTGTCCAGAAAGATGGGTAGGTCAGTCAATTTTGAAGGTGACGCTCTCTCCATGTGATCATAAGATCAAGGTTTGATTGTACACGTCAATGACAATCCAAGCAGTATTCATGAAAGGTCTTCCTAACACTATTGGTGTGTGTAGGTCTTCCTGAATGTCCATCACTACGAAATCCGTAGGGTACAAGAATTTGTCGACTTTCACCAAGACGTTCTCAACTATGCCCTTAGGATATCGGATTGTGTGATCAGCAAGTTGGATTGTCATTTTAGTTTATGACAAGTCTCCTAACTCTAATCTCTTGTAGAGAGAGTAGGAGATTAGGTTGATACTTGCTCCTAAATCTGCTAGCGCATGAACGGTTCCAGATTGGTAGATTGAACATAGGAATATGAATCGGCCTGTATCTCCTAGCTTCTGCGATAGAGAGTTTCTGAGTACTGCTGAACATTCTTCACTCAGCGGAATTTTGTTAGAATCTGATATCCTTTCCTTTGTAGAGAGAAGCCTTCGAATATATTTCTTCTGGTTGGGAACTTTGGATACGGTGTCCAGGAATCTTCCATCGAGTTTGAAGGAATCAAGCTTGGATGGTTCCTCCTGTAGCCTTCCAGGGTAGGGTACACGCACTGGAGTTTCTGTGGACAGCTTCTGAGTATATGTCGATTTGTTCTTGAGCCTAGCTGACCTTCTCCATGGTTCTTCCTCTAGGATTATGGAATCCATTTGCTTAGCTTCTTCTATGTGGGGATTTTGGATAGTATTACTAGGTAACTTTCCTTGAGGTCGGGTTTCAAGGCGTTGTGATAACTGTCCGAGCTGCGTCTCTAGTATCTCTTTCTGGTCTTGTCTGGATGCAGTTTTCTGATTTAGCTATTGTTGTCCTTGTATGAACTGAGTCAACTGGTCATCAGCTCCGAGAGTGGGGTTGGTTACTTTTGTAATTTGGGTGGTCGGGGAATTTTCCTCGACTGGCGGACCAATGAGTGGAAATGGTTGATAGTAGGTCAATTGAGATTGTTAGGGTAGATAAGGTGGGTAACTATAACTAAAAGGTTGGTTGTTTCTTTGGAATTGGTTAACCCTAGGTTGTTGATTGAATCCGAGATTTGATTGACGAGCTGGGTATTGAACGTAACAGACTGAACCGTCAAGGTTCTCGTACTCAACTTGATATTCTTCAGTGGATTACGGGCTGGTACAATTAACACAGGACTGGACCTGGTTAACCTGCTGCAGCTGCGTCTTCAATTCTCTGAGTTGTTTAGCGAGAGATTCCATCATGTCCGTGAGAGTTTTGATGGCCTCCTTTTAATTATTAAGTGCGGAGAGTGGTGCAGATGATGAAGTTGTTTCACCACTGTTCCAGTCATGATGATGCATTGTCATGTTCTCGAGCAATTCCCATGCTTCGTCTGCGGTTTGGTTCAACAGATTTCCTTGAGCTGCTGCATCGATTGTCGTCCTATGATTTACCGTAAGACCATTGTAGAAGGTACATATTTGAGCTGACCATTCTAACTGGTGATTAGGGTGAAAGGACCCGTTCATATCGATTATAAACGATTTACAATAGTTGATTACATCGCGAGGTTCTGACCTCTATATGATACATTTTACAAACATTGCATTCGTTTTTAAAAGACAAACTTTCATTACATCGAAAGTTGACAGACATGCATACCATTTCATAATATATCAAATTATAAATGACTTAATAATAATCTTATTGAACTCAACGACTCGAATGCAACATCCTTTGAAATATGTCATGATTGACTCCAAGTAATATCTCTAAAATGAGCAAATGCACAGCGGAAGATTTCTTTCATACCTGAGAATAAACATAATTTAAAGTGTCAACCAAAAGGTTGGTGAGTTCATTAGTTTATCATAATCGATCATTTTCATCATTTTAATAGACCACAAGAATTTCATTTCCATTTCTCATAAAATATACGTCCCATGCATAGAGAGAAAAATCATTCATATGGTGAACACCTGGTAACCAACATTAACAAGATGCATATAAGAATATCACCTATCATTTCGGGAAATCATTCGGACATGATAAAACAACATCGAAGTACTAAAGCATCCGCAACCATGGATGGGGTTTGTTAGGCCCAATAGATCTATCTTTAGGATTCACGTCAATTAGTAGATCGGTTTACTAATTCTTAGGCTACCAAGCAAAAGGGGCATATTCGGCTTCGATCATTCAACCATATAATGTAGTTTCGATTACTTGTGTCTATTTCGTAAAATATTTATAAAAGCAGCGCATGTATTCTCAGTCCCAAAAATATATATTGCAAAAGAATTTAAAATGGGAGCAAATGAAACTCACAATACTGTATTTTGTAGTAAAAATACATATGACGATACTGAACAATGCAGGGTTGGCCTCGAATTCACGAACCTAAATAATTTATATATAAATTAAAATGTATAATCGTAATCGAACAAGTTTATATATTATATCTTAAATTATATATTATACTTATTTAGTTTGTGTATATATTCAAAATGTTTAATATCTATATATTTAGTTATATTACTATATATATATATATATATATATATATATATATATATATATATATATATATATATATATATATATATATATATATATATATATATATATATATATATATATATATATATATGGTTAGTATTATATAAAAATATCATTAGTTTGTTATATGTGAGTATTTATATAAATAATGTTAATATGTTTGATATGTAGGTATATAAACTATTAATATAATTACAATATATATATTAAGTATATTTTAGGTACAAAATATTTATCTCTAACAAAAATGATAATTTCGACAATAATGAATTACTAATAATAATAACTTTCTTAATATCGATAATACTAATAATAATAACGATATTGTTAAAATTGATACTTATGTTAATAATAATAATAGTAAAACTAATAATTACAAAAATGATATTAATACTAATAATAATAACTTGTATTGTTTTTATAATAACAATAATAATAATCCTAATCATAATCATGATAATAAAAGTAGCACTAAAATGATAAATTAATACTGATAATAACATTAATAATACTTATAGTAATAATAATGATAATTTTAAGGATAATACTAATATTAATAATTATAATGAGAATACGAATAATTATAATAATAATACTAACAGTAATAATAATTAACATAATAATAATAATAATAATAATAATAATAATAATAATAATAATAATAATAATAATAATAATAAAAATGCTAAAAAATAATTATAAGAGTTATAGTATTATACCATCCGATCCATTTCATGCATCATCATCAAGCATCACTCATAAATATCATCATCATCATTCAACATACATGATAAACATACATCTCTTAATCATTGATCCCGTATCACTATCATCATCATTTATGATCATCATGATCATTATCATTATCATCTTTTCGTTATCATCTACATCATCACACGATAATCATCATCATCCTATCATCATCACCATGTCATATCGTCATCACCATCATTCATAATCATAATCATAATCATAATCATCATCGTACGCGTATTATCTTTCTTTCTCCTCGTCTCATCATCTTCATCAACCATTAGTTTTCACGATCCCCATCATCTTTTGTCCTCTCAGTCCAACCTCAAAACACTAGCCCAAACTTGGCCCAACAACATAGACAGGAAAACGGCCCACACAGAAAGAAACAGTAGCCCAAAAGATTTACGCAGTCCAAATAACAGGTACAACAATATACAAACATCGATTGATTTAAAATAAAGGTATTGTGAGTGGAATCTACGACATCATCCACTTACCGACCCCTCCACCTTTCTTCATTATTCGTATATATTGCATCTGCAAGAGATAAATAGAATAAGAACATAAAAGAGCTGTAGCAGTTTGATGATAGGGTTTGAGTTGTTTTACGGCTGCAACAACAATAACATAAACTCGCTTCATCACTCATCATCATTCTCAATTCATGGCATCATCAATATCATGAGTTTATCATTCACGGATCATCATCATACATCATTATAACCATCATCACATCATTCGGATCAACCATCATCATCTTTCGTTATTGTTTGGAAATAAGGAAGAATCGTGTCAAATACTCGCGTCGAACAGGAAACAAGACAGGGTAAAGAAATAAGTGGGTGTTCGGTTTTTTTGGTCAAAACAGTAACAGTAGCGAATTCACGAAGGTTTTATGATTTGGTGGTAGTTTTGGTGATCGTGGGGGTGGTGAAAGGGTGAATGGTTCGAAGGTGGCTCGACATGAACGAAACGGGAACCAGGTTATTTGCAATAACAATGATAATGGTTAATGGTTGGTTTGATGATTTCATCAAAAAAAATAAGAAAGAGATAGATGAGAGAGAGAGATGGCGAGATTTTTGTGGTGCTCGACTAGAAGGATAAAGAAACAGTAAGAGGTAGCAGCAGTTTGTAACTCGAATTGTAACAGAAAACATAAGTACCAGAAGTAAACTGTGATGATGAGTTGGTGGTGGTTGCGGTCTCGGTTGCAGCCGATGATCGAAACAGGAAGAAAAACGCAACTTAATGGCTATGGTGGCAGTTTATTGTGGTATCCGGTGGTTCTCGAATAGTAATGATGGCTCATGAGGGTTGATGGTTATGATGGAGGTTGTGAGGGTGGGGATTTACGGATGGTTTTTGGTTGCTCAATCCCACAGAAAAGAAATTATATATGCTAGAGTTGTGTGGTTTTTGTGTAACTATAATGCAATGAATGTAGGTAATATATAAAGTAGAACACAATACTTAATAATGATAATCCTCTAAACGTTTTAATCAATAAAGGAATATATTAATCCACAATATAATAACCAACACACACAGTATACCATCAATAATATGGTTTCTTGATTCAATCACGGGCAATTTAGAGCAGTAAAATATATATTTAATAATTTTAATAATATAGTAATAATAATAAATGTGCGAATATGTTAGCCGTCATCATTTACGGACTGAATTTCATGCTCCGTTGATAATTAATTGCAGGTGAAAGTATTCCGAAAAATTCCAAACTTTTAGATTAACTATATTTATTTATTTTGGTCATTATGGTATAAAATTCGATCATTAATTATTAAATAAATTTTACATTAATTATTCACTCCCAATCTCAAGTAAAATATAAAAAGTTTTAAAATTAAATGAATAGCTCCTAAATACATTTTTACATGCCTATAATTTATAAAACTCATTTTCTAATCACAGTTTATTTTAAAATAATATAAGTTTGATTTTTAACTTACTTATTATCTATCGAATGACAATTGAGCATTATTGTTGCTTACAAAATAAATTTAAAACTATATATATATATATATATATATATATATATATATATATATATATATATATATATATATATATATATATATATATATATATTCATTATACATTATTCACATATATAGTTATATTTTAAATAATAGTTATTATATATTATTTTATTTTACATTATTAATTTTAACAATTACGTCATATAATATTTTAATTTATATTTCAAATTCATATATTTTAAATATATATGTATCTATTTTCAAATAGTGGTTCGTGAATCGTCGAGAGCAGTCGAAGGGTAAATGTATTCATGAAAAAGTTTAAAATTTTTAAGACTCAACATTACAGACTTCGCTTATCGTGTCGAAATTATTTACAGATTAAGTTTAAATTTGATCGGAAATTTCCGGGTCGTCACATAGGGCATTTCTTCAGCAAGGTTTTGAATCGCTCCCGTGCAGTGTAAAGAGATTCATCATAACTTTGTTTAAAGTTAATGATGTCATTCTTGAGTCTGGTTTGTTTAGAAGGAGGGAAATATTTGGTTAGTATTTTAGTAGCCATCTCTGTCCAAGACGTGATGGAATCTTTTTTCAATCCTTCAAATCATGTTTATACATGATGAGTGAGAGAATAGGGAAACAAGTATAATCGGACTATATCTTGTCATATCCCTGGCTGTTTGTAGGAGTTCGAAAGAGATATGAATTTATCAAGGTGAGAATTTGGATCATCATTCGGTAATCCATGGAATTGACAGCCATTTTGGATGAGCTGTATAATGTGATGTTTTAACTCGAACGAGTGTCCTTGAATCTCTGGGAATCTGATCGGTCCTCCTCGACCTTCATCGAGGGTTTAGTATTTTCTACTAAAGTAACGCGTAACGCCATTTGTTTTTTAATTCGTGCTTCCTTGCGTGCTTTAGAGATTATTGCGTCTGGATCAGGTACGAATAACAACAGCCCTGGTCTAGATTGGGTTTGGGTCATACACTAGGTATTTCTTTTTGTTTTAAATTTTAAGCAAATAAGCTAAGTTCTTAATTTAACCTAAAGTAATCTTTAATCTAGAGTAATCTAAGGTAACCTAGAGTAATCTTAATCTAAGGTATTCTAAGGTAATCTAAGGTAATCTTAATCTAAGGTATGCTAATTATTCTTAATTAGAGATATGTTTTTGGCTCTTACTACTGATTCCCTGGTATTTTAATAACAGAACTTTGCACGAACTATTCAACAAACCAAGTGGCCAGGCCGACTACGAAGAGGCAAAATCCTTTTGGTTCCAATATAATTGGAGACTATTCGGAAAATCCAACAACCAAGTCCGTGTATAATTGTCTTTCTTAGACACCACTAAATGCTTGTGAATGAATTTGATAGAAGCAGTATTATCTGATACCAATTCCTCGGCAGCTGCGCCAAAAACTTGTTACCACAATGATATGGCTGAAATGGACGGTTTTGTTTATGCGGTGTCGTTAGGCCGCAAGGCGTCAGATTCAACCACCAACAAGGGGGTAATGGTTTTAAATTTGTATTTAGCGGGGCCTAAATCTTACTACTCCTTATTATGAGTAAGGGAAGTATGACCTAGAGTCGTATTTTTGAGATATCAGTAGAATCGAACCTATAGCTAAAATTTAAGATAATTCTAAGGTGCAGGAGTGTTAATACGATAAAATTTGTAATTTGGATAAGGCTAAAACAAGTGCATGCTATGACTTCGTCAGTTACTTTGCTGAGATTATGGAATACTGGCTCCTGGATAGGCAGTGACCTTGTATTCATTACACTAGTCCTAAACGCCCCTGTCATAAGACATGTCACTGGGTAATGCGATAGGCTAGAAGATTCTGAATAGACAACAACGTCCCTTACGCCGACGCCCGTGCAGTCTGACTACAAGCATACACGTTCAGACGGCTCATCCAATTGAGCGACTCAGTTGGGTGACGTATTAACATTCCACAATGGTCTAAACTTTCTTAAGCTTACTGGGATACATGGTTTTCCATATCCGAGAGACGTGATGTGCCTCGATGCTTTCGTTAATGATTGGTTTTAAAAGATAGTTAGGCCCTTAAAAACAGTTCAACCATAAAGAACACCTTGCCCAAGTCTAGTGACTTCCATGAACACGTTCGGTTATCCTAACGGTCCAATCCTTTATGTGTTTGAATAAATAGTTCCTTAATTAACCAATAATCCCTCAAGCGGGGTGCAATGTGTAACAACCCAACCCATTATCCAACCGTAAATAGCAAACAAAAAAAAATTTATACAGTGGGGTGCGAGGCGTGCAACACCCCTTGTGCGCGGCGCGCACAAGCTGCTTCAGCTTCTATCTGGTTTTTGCATTTTTCATTTAATGATCTCCCACTTCCCGACATATTTATACAAAACGCTTTTCACAACACATCAGTATAAGTAAAACTAACACGTTTCAATAATAAAATTAGTTTTACGACATCGGGCCCACATATGGCCGTATTACGAGTTTCGTACAAAATATATGTTTCGACCAAATTAGTTTAAATTCCAAACGACACTAGAGCATGATGGTTGGGGGTTGAACTACCCAAATCTCGGTCAAACTTCAAAAAGCTATACTCCCAAAAGCTTCTCCTATCATAACAAAGCGGGATCGCTAGTCCAAACGAATACCCTTTCCCTTGTCCACGTCGGAGCCTATAAAAAGCTAAATAACGAGAGGGTAAGCAAAACGCTTAGTGAATGCAATAATTATACACATACATATATAATATACCTACTTGCAAACACTCACACAAATACCTCCTACACGCTAGCATTTTAAATTAGCATACCATCTAAAAGTACAATGCTAAATCCACGATATCACAAGCTAGCACAAACAATAGCATATAACACGAACGATAGAATATATGCTATACTACAATACATAACCATGATTAACCAATCGTACAAGGAATGGTATTCGAATTTCCCACCGGTGTTCATAACAATCATTAGAGTACTTAACACATCGTACACTAATCCCACGGGTGGCATCTTAACACGTCGATGCTTCACCCCGGGTGGCGTCTTAACACGTCGACACCTCACCCGTCATAGTTCTTGGAGTGGCATCTTAACACGTCGATGCTTCACCCCGATTGGTGTCTTAACACATCGACACTTCACTCTTCATATTACTTAGGGTGGTATCTTAACACATCGATACCTCACCCCGAGTGGTGTCTTAACTCATCGACACTTCACTCACTACGTAAACATGGTGTCTTAGCACATCGACACTTCACATCTCATACTACGCAAATAAATACATTATATACCTACGCATATAATTATTCCACTCACCTTAACGATTCGGTGACAGTTTTATACTTTCGCAAGCTTCAAAGCAAAGTACCTAATACAATAAGTACTCAATCAACACATAAACTAGTTGGATCAACCACCAACAATTTACTCATGCGCATTTAATGGCCTACTTGCATTAAATGACTCATTTATATCAAAACCGCCCATTTAAGTTCAAGACCATCATAAATCACTAAAAGCTAGTGATTAAGGGCCAACAACACCAATTAATACACAATCAGGGTATTTCATACTCGTCTTTCCCAACTAGGTCAATTATTACTCATTTAATCGTTTTAAAGTCAACACCCATTTGCTTAATAACTAGGTGTGCTAGTAATTTACTAACCAATTATGACTCATAAGTCCATTTATCATATCAAAACCCTAGGTTAGTCATGTTTGAGTCCTCATGACCTAATCTTACCCAAGAACACCCAAAATCACCAAATATGGGTTTTATGTCCATCACTAACCCAAACCCTAACCCTTAAACAAATTAAAATAAGGAAATCAAGATTAGAGCATACCGCCACAATCACAACGTAGCAAGTGATTAGATGAACAACTTTAAAACATGCGATTTGGCCCGTAATCAACTTCTTCCTTCTCGATTCGAGCTTTCTCTCTCTCAAAGTGTTTCTCACTCTAGAACTTGATTTGGAAGAGATGATGTGGTTGGTGATAAAGTTAAGTGTGTTTCAACCACCAATTTGGCCTTTACAGCCCCAAACTCGTCCTCAGGTGAAAAGACGACAATACCCTTCATTTAGCTTTTATTTAAAAGACAGAAAACTGTGCCCAGGGTAGTGCGCGACGCGCTCCCATAGGTGTGCGCGGTGCGTACGAGTGTTCTGAACAGATTCTGACCCAGTTTAATTACACACTGCTTCCCACACTCTATGTACCCTAATTACAACTCTGTACAATAATAATTTGGGTCTTACACAATGCTCGAGACCGCGTTATGATGAAGTGTACTAGTCAGCACTAACCGTGTTTCATGGCTTTAATTAGTAGAGGTACAGCTTACAACAACCGTTGTGATTCAGCGTGCACATATGAAGTTTATATGCTTGGTGACTACACTAGCATGGTCTAGGACCGACAATGTACTAGGGGTCTAGTTAGATGTTTCACTACGAAAGAGTCCTCAGTCGGAGTCCAAGGCTCGGTGGCCTTACTACAACTGGTGTGCCTTAGTCTAACTCACGTTGTATTCGATAGACTTCTCTTACCAAGGGGTGACACAGATAGTGTACTCTGAATCGGGGTTCGCGACTTTCCAATAACAGAGCCAATAACTACGTTCTATTAGCTGAAAAAGCGATTGAGTTCAAAGCATAATCGGAAAGCATTTTGACAACATACACAAGCCATAAGATAATTTCGGCATTATAACTGACTACATCATAACATACACTAAAGATAACTACTTGCTAATCATGGCAACAGTATCACAAAGCATAATAATGAAAGACATTATATAATGATAAAGGGTAGAAGTACCAGTAGATTAAATGAGTTCTGAATACAAAAGTGACAATTTCAAACTCCAGACCGCTCCTAATACAATCTTCGGCGTTCTTCTCCGGGTACTAGGTTTCCCGCACGGAGTTGAAAGCCTTGAGAGTATGACTAATATTGTACAAGAGAGAAAAAGAAGTGAATTGAAGTGTGTGTTGGAATAAATGAAAAAGACCCTTTAAATAAGCTTGAAATTTACCTGCAAACGGCTGGCTGGCCGTTTGGCAAGCCGTTTGGCAGGCCGTTTGTAAGGGCCATTTGCCAGGTCAGGCCGTTTAACATGCCCGTTTGATCTGGGCGTGTGGCAGCCCGTTTGCAAGCCAGGCAGGCCATTTGGCAGCCCGTTTGGCAAGCCGTTTGGCTTGCTGATTTGCTGGATCGTAACTTAATTTCTTGTCTTTCACCATTTTCGCTCTAGAATCATCGTTTTAGCTCCGATTTACTTGATTCTTCTTGCACCTTCTTCGTAATCACTTGTTCTTCAATCTTAATTGATGAAGCGGGTATTTTGGCGATATACTTTGAAACTTTATTATTTTTGGGCCTTAATACCTGGGTGAAAACGTGACTTTTTAGCCGATATCAGTATTGATGTTAACCGAGCTTGCAAATCATTTTTCATGTATGAATGTTGTGAAAATATGCATTCATATATTTGCAAGCACATTTCTACCAAAAGAGGGTGAGAATGTGAAGGAAGTTAACACTAATACACACTTGTGCTTGTATTAACTAAGTTTACAAAACATTGATTACACAATTGTGTCATTTGTACGTTCACTTTAATTTAAATTGAAGTGCTATTGTATAGAAAATGAAGAGCAAAGAAAAGGGAATCTACAATCCTCCTTCGAATGAAAGAATATCGGTGTATAATCTGGAATTCATTAGCAAACGAAAGATTGCAGAAGGAAGAATGATCAAAAATGAAGATATTCCTGAGACGGTTCATGCATTTACAAATCTAGGTTGAAAATCATTCCTTAATCTAGAAGGTCCAATATACACCACATTGATTCGTGAATTCTATGCGAGCTTCGTATTTAAGGAAGGAATAATTACATGCAGAATCAACAAGCAACGATATACTCTGACACTCGAAGACATTGGGAACATATTGGAAGTTTCAACTAACGAAAAACAATTCTTCCACACAGGGCACAGTCTCACTCATCTTCCATCCTTTATAGATGCTAATCGAGCAACAAAGAACTGTGTCTAAGGAACATATCAAGAAGTGAGATACTTGAACGTGGAGTTCTTGGGAGATACTTACGTCAAAGGTATGACATTTGGAACAAAGTGATTGTTTACAATATCTATTGTAAACTAGGAAATCATGCAAATGTTCATGCCACTCAAGTTTCTCTTCTCTAGTGCCTAGAAAATGGAGAACATGTTGACATGGCTTATCTCATGACAACAAGAATGAGTGATGTTCCCAAGGATACCTCTAGAGCCCTTCCATATGCGATGCATCTCAACAAGTTATTTGCTCATTTTAAGATCACCCATAATGATCAACACCCTCCATCTCATTTACTGCTTAACTGAAGTACAATCTCAAAAATGGGATATGAGTAAGAAGGACATATAGATAAAGAAGATGATTCTGATATAATCGAGCAAGTATATGAAGAAATAGTCGATGTTCGTGTCAATCTGGATAACATATCAGATAGCGATTAGGAAGAATTCTTGGAGGAGTCAAGAGACACATTCTATGGCTTAGACCCTTATTCAAAATTGGAGATAATTTATTTGAATCAGATCAAGGCCGAAATATACCAATCCAAGATTAAGAAGTTGGTAAAAAAAAGTCATGAAGGCTATATCATACCAAAGAAATGATGATGTGGAATATTCAAGGCATGTAGGAGAAGGTACCTGAAAATGTAGATAGTAAAATCATGATTTCTGTCAATGTAATGACTAATTGTTCTTCTAAACATTCAATAGTTTATTTCAATAAATGGTTATTACTTGAGTGAATGATTTGAACAAAGACAGAAAGTGTGCAGTCGAGATCAAGGTCGACCACAGTCTGAGCCACAGACCACCTATCAACTTTTTGAAGAAGAATTTAATGCATAATAAATTCTCAAGCAAAGATTTGTGTGCATTCAGTAGGCTGAATCATAATTAAATTCAATGAACATAAACTATCATTCTTAACTATGATTCATTTCCTTAAAAGATTCAATTACTTCAAAAAGGAAAAACTTTTGGAAGACTCTTCTCTTTATAAGGAAGGAACTAACATGAAAGTTCTTCATAATCCTATCCTTCACAATGAATCATTCAAACAATTCTCCCAATAATCACTTTCTAATCGACTTAACAACATCGGTTTCTAATTCATTCAATAACCTTCCTTTGTCCTCTCCTGAAGATGTCAAGTATTTGGTTAACTAAAATAGGCTACTAGTCAGCTCACAACCAATAACCGAAGGTTGTCAAGTCATAATTGAACACTTTCCTGAATCTCTTAATGAAAACTTCACAACAATCCAATGGGATGCGTTCTTAACCATTAAGGGTCCAGTTCACTCTACCATTGTTCGTGAGTTTTATGGCAACTATGAACTTACTCCAACAAACGAAATCAAGTTTCATTTGTTTCACATGGAATACTCCATGACTCTTCAAGAGTTTGGGAAAATAATGCATGTTCCCTGTGAAGGAGTTAAATTCTTCAATTATAGCCCAACCTCAATCATCTTCCCATGTTTCTACCAAAAGGTGACATAATAAGAACCTTCTGCTAACCTCCCATCAACCACATCTCCATCTAGAGTGAGGGTCTTCAAGCTTATCATCTTTCTCCTAAATGTGACTTTTGGCTCCAAGTTATAAGCAAGAATGTATTCTGCAAAGCTGAAAGCCTCTTCCCTCGAGTACATGCCAGTGAAGCTGCTCTCCTATGGTGTCTCAAGCACCATATTCCGATCAACATGGCATTCTTCATGGAAAATAGGATGAATGGACTTGCTCATGATGATTCTCTTCCTCTTCTGTACGGAGCTCAGCTCACCAAGCTCTTCAGGTACTTGAATGCTCAAGCATTACACCTTGATGATCTAACCACCTCTCCAATAAACTATGATTCGGTTAGAGCATTCAATAAAGTAACTGAAGATGAAAACACACCGGCGTGGAGCACAACCGGGTCTGAAGAAATCATGGAAGAAGATCAGTTCATCTCCCTACGATCACCCATCCAGCGTGCCGTGCTTCATCGTCAGAATTGACGAACCCACAAACTACTAAGAAAGTTCTTAGTAAAGTTCACCTGTGGAGGAAGCACTTCTCATCCCTATGATAGAACCTAAACAAACTCCATGTACCCCTCATGCATATCTCATGTGAGATACTATGCATGTTGAATAAAGAGTATTTTCTCTCTGTGTGCTCTTTTATTTGTTCCCGCCATGTTTGGTGCTTATGTGTGTACTTCTCTTTAGGAATAAATAAAATTCGTGTGTTTGGTGTTTTATTTGCTGTGGTTGATATTTTCTACCGCGTACGATTCAAGGGGGAGCAATTGTCTTAGGGCAAGCTTAGTTCCAGGGGGAGCTAACATTTTTGCTTCGACAAAAGGGGGAGAAAGTTGGATAAGTGATGTTAACACTTGTGCATATTTATTTATAAATGTCCACCTTCACTCATGTGTTCATCATCATCAAAAAGGGGAGAATGTTGGGGGAGAATGTGGGTCAAACGGAATTATGCTTAATGACTATACTAACCCATAACAATATGTTGTTTTGATGATGACATATACACATGCACTAGAGGTGATGGTAGACATCTTGACATAAATATACAAGTTCACTAATCCACACTTACTCTAGCAAAAGACCAAAACCAAAACAAAGCTTAAATTGAAGTTTAGGCTACACGGTTCGGTTCATGGTCGACCTTAGCTCAGACTGTGGAATCCTACACCCTGGTTTGTGAAACCAGGAGTGCAGGTCGACCCCACAGTTAACCGTGGGTTGATCGTAAAAGTCACTGTCCAAACTTTTGATCAAATTTAGTTTGACCACTTTTGGGCATCTATAATTTATGAAACTTGTTATGCTTAGAATAGTTGCCTCCTTCATACCCAAAGGAGTTTTGGTTAATAAAACACTAATCTTGGTTAATCACATCTAATGACACCTTAATGACGATTAAGCCGTGATTAAGGGATAACACATAATTGTTACAAGAAAATAGGTGATCCTAAAATGTATCTAGAGTTACTTAGGATGGTCACCAAGTCCCAACCAAGAGTTGTTCCTTCCTTGTACATGTGTTGGACATTAATCATTACTTATACATTAATCTTGCAAATGTCACTTTGCAAGTAAAACTTACATAGCCTTAGTTCAAAGCTATGGTATCACTATATGTTTAATGCTAGATTAATTAGTGATTTCTTGCTAGCCTTTACATGAATATTACTTGACTATTTGCTATTAATACATGAGTATTATTTGACTATATGCTAAATGCTAACTTGCTAAGTAGTTACTTAATATGTATATGTATATGCGTATGTATGAACCTTGTCTTGCTATGTGTTACAAGTTGGAAATCCATCAACTTGTATTTGGACTACTTCAATATATGCTTATGCTACTTGGATAATGCTTAACATGTCATAATCTAGTAATCTTAATAGGATAAAGAATCATTAACACACATATGTTTGCTTAAGTCTAAAATCATGTTTGAGTATGGATATAACTTGATTAACTTGATGTCTTATAACATGCTTAATTGATATTACTTTTTAAGACATCATGAACACACTTAATTAATTCACAAACAAGTTTAAAATTGAATACTAATGTACTTTGTGATTAAAGTAAGTTGTTGTCATCAATGACATGTTGACCAACCAATAGGACCTAGCGAATGTGTTAATTACAAACAAAAGATTATGACAAAACTGAGATTACGTCAAATGATTATTATGACTGATAAGGCTAAAAAGGAACATATATTTCATAGCATTATCCCTCAAGAAAGACAAGATTTTAATTGCAATTGTTCTATTTTCAAGTAATATCCGTTTATATTAAATAAGTGCGAAGACAAAAGGCAGATTCGACGAATCGAAGACACAAAGGTCCGAAAAGCTAAAAAGTACAAGATACAATTAAAGTGGTTCAATTTATTGATGAGAAACGTCTAAAAATGACAAGAGTACAAGACGCAAAACACAAAGTACACGATATAAAATAGTACGAAAGAGCGTTCGAAAATCTGGAACCGAGGCATGAACCAACTTTCAACGCTCGACGCAACGGAGCTGAAAGTACAAGTCAACTATGCACAAGAATATAATATAATATTTAAATAATTCATAATAAGAATAATATTAAATAATAAAAATTTGTTAATTGAGCATAGTTCAGGGGTCATAAGTGAAAATTTCAATTTATCATTTGCCTATAAAAGGCCATCTAAATCGATGATTTAGATACACCTTTTTCCAATCTTCTTTCTTTCTTATGTAATTTATATTTATATTTATAATATTAAGTTTAATTTAAGATTAATAATAATTGGGTTATTGTAAGAAATGTTTTATGGGTTTTAAAGTAGGAACTCTGTCAGTGTAACGCTACGCGATTAATAATCACTGTAAGTTATGTTCTTCCTTTTTAAATTAATGTCTCGTAACTAAGTTATTATTATGCTTATTTAAGCCGAAGTAATCGTGATGTTTGACTAAATATTAAGACGGGGTTATTGGATTTTGTACCATAATTAAGGTTTGGGCAAAAGACCGACACTTGTGGAAATTGGACTATTGACTATTAATAGATGGGGGGTATTGTCTAATTGAGTGACAACTCATTGGAGTCTGTCGAACCTATCTTCAAATTAATTATCCTAATAATTAATAGTGATTATGGTTGTCCTATTTAGTGACGTTCATATGGAATCTATTATAATCATTTAATTAATTATTCGGGTTGGGTAATTGATTATTCAAACTGATCAAGTGGGTAAATTAATATTCATATCTAATCAAAACAGGGGTAGATTACATACAGTGATAACTGGTGTAATTGTTGACAGAAGTGATAACTGCGTCACAGTTTAAATCCTTAATTAGTTGGAATATTTGACTTCGGGTATAAGGGTAATTTGACGAGGACACTCGCACTTTATATTTATGACCGATGGACTATTATGGATAAAAACCAGATAGGTATCAAATAAACCATGACAAAGGACAATTAACCCGAGTAACAATTAATTAAAATCAAAACGTTAAACATCATGATTACGAAAGTTTAAATAAGCATAATTGTTTTATTGTATTTTTCATCGCACTTTTATTTTCTGTCATTTTATTTTCTGTCATTTTATTTATCGCAATTTATTTTACGCACTTTAATTTTTGTCATTTATTTTTACGCTTAAAATCGACAAACCGGTCATTAAACGGTAAAACCCCCATTTTATAATAATACTACTACTTATTTATATATATATTTTTACAAATAAACTTAATAATATAGCGTTAACTTCACCAGCTCCCTGTGGAACGAACCGGACTTACTAAAAACTACACTACTCTACGATTAGGTACACTGCCTATAAGTGTTGTAGCAAGGTTTAGGTATATCCACTCGATAAATAAATAAATAAAACTTGTGTAATATTTCGTCGCATTTTGTAGTAAAAATTAATACTATTTCGTACACCCCGCTGCACACATCAAGTTTTTGGCGCCGCTGCCGGGGAGCGCTAAAACGCTATATTTTTAATTATAATAATATTGAAATAAAATATAATAATATAATAATATTGAAATAGAATATAATAATATAATAATATTGAAATAAAATATAATAATATAATAATATTTTAGAATCAAATTTGATACGTAAAGTTTTAAAAAGTCGTATTTATTAAATACTTCAGGGGTATATTATGTAACTTATAATTAATAATTTCTATCATGTCGCTTTCATGTGAATAGTAAATTAATTAATTTATTTTCATTTACTATTCATGAATAGTAAATGAATTAAAAAAAAGTTTTGAAAAAAAAATTATAATTATAAAAAAATTATTAATTTGTAAAAAAAAAATCGTTTTTTAAAAAAAAAAAATTGTTTTTTTTAAGAAAAAAAAATTTCGTTTTTTTAAAAAAAAAAAAAAAATTTGTGTAAAAAAAAATCGTTTTTTTTAAAGAAAAAAAAATTCGTTTTAAAAAAAAAATTGTAAAAAAAAATCATTTTTTTAAAAAAAAATAAAAAAAAAAATAGTTTTAAAAAAAAATTTATATAAAAAAAAAAATTTTTTAAAAAAAAAAATTTTAAAATCCTTAAAAAACGAAATATAAAAAAAAAATTAAAAAAAAAAGTTTTTTTTTTTAAATTACCTTTAGATTTTTAGACTCTAGTTACAATTTTTAGTATTAAGTTTAGTTTTGCCATAGTTATTTTTATTTCTAGAATTTTTAGGTTTGCCGTAAAATCCCTTAAGTGCTTATTCCTTAGACTAAAATTTATGTGCTTTAGAATTTTGCGACGCCGTTTTTCGCGCTACTTTCTTATTTTTATTTTTCGACGTCTATTTTTCGACCTTTTATTTTTCGACCTTTTTCGGCGCGCAATCTTTTTCTTTCTTATTTCTCGCTATTCTAGTTTTAGGATAAGATTTTTATTCTATTTCTTATCTAAATTTCTTAAAATTACGAAAATTTATTTTAAGTGGTTAAATTGATAGACATCAAAATTTTCTGGTTCGTAGTAATAGTTGGATTTGTACGTGGACCGGGTTATTGGAGCCAAACAGTCCTCAATTATATTGAGACCAAACGAATCCTGCCCCTCTGCTGCATCTTTTGGCTATTCGAAACGTGGGCAAAATCAGAAAAGTCTATTAATTGGACAACTTATATAAGTTTTTCTATTTTTATAACTAATAGGATATTCTGTGAATGCACCGAGCAAAACGTTCACCACCTTTCATACATTCACTACCTGTAACTCGATCAAGACATCTAGCCAATATTATCGCCGTTGATTTTTCTTTAGAATCATCATCTAGACGACCAAGTACTCCAACTCAAATTTCCGACAATCCATCTTTTGAACCCGATTTCACAACTAAGAAACTGGAGGATATTCAAGGACAATTCCAAGATCCTGAACCACAAACCGTTAAATCAGAGTCCTCTAGTGATTCGTATTCAACGAATTCAATTATGGAAAATCTAGAACCTCTAAGTATGGAAGATCGAATGAGAGCTACACGCACAGGCCAAGGTCACGCCATTATTAAACCAGAAGTTAATGCTCCAGATTATGAAATCAAAGGACAAATCCTACATATGGTAACTAACCAATGCCAATTCAGTGGTGCACCGAATGAAGATCCTAACGAACACCTTCGTACGTTTAAAAGAATTTGTACACTATTCAAAATCCGAGAAGTGGAAGATGAGCAGATCTATCTCATGTTGTTTCCCTGGACTTTAAAGGGAGAAGCCAAAGATTGGTTAGAATCGTTACCTGAAGGGGCGATTGACACATGGGATGTTTTAGTTGAAAAATTTCTTAAACAATTCTTTCCGGCATCTAAAGCCGTGAGACTTCAAGGAGAAATTGTTACGTTCGCGCAAAAGCCAAATGAAACATTATATGAGGCGTGGACAAGATTCGGAAGGATGTTGAAAGGATGTCCTCAACACGGTTTAGACACTTATCATATAGTACAAATATTCTATCAAGGTGTCAACGTTGCTACACGAAAAGACATCGACATAACAGCCGGTGGATCCATTATGAAGAAAACCGCAACTGAAGCTTACAAAATTATTGATAACACAGCCTCCCACTCGCATGAGTGGCACCAAGAAAAAGATATCTTTCGATCATCTAAAGCGGCTAGAGCCGATTCTAGCCATGACTTTGATTCCGTTTCCACAAAAATAGATGCTTTCGAAAGACGAATGGAAAAGATGAATAAAGATATTCACGCAATACGAATCAGTTGTGAGCAATGCGGTGGACCACACTTATTGAAAGATTGTCACATTGAACCAACGATGGAACAACGAGAGAATGTTTCCTATATGAACCAAAGGCCGGGAAATAATTATCAAAATAATTATCAACCGCCAAAGCTAAACTTCAATCGAAATCAAAACATTCTTTACAATCCAAAAGGACCCGAAAATAACTGGTATAACCAACAAGGTCCGAATAACCAACTGACTCAAAACAACACTTTCAATCAACAAAGACCTAGCTTGTATAAACCACCACAACAACCCGAAGAGAAAAAGCCAAATCTAGAAGAAATGATGGCAAAGCTGATTGAATCTCAAACACAATTCATTACATCTCAAACCCAAACGAACGAGAGATTTGATCAGTCATTAAGAACTCAACAAGCTTCCATTTTGAATCTTGAAAAACACGTAGGTACTCTTGCTAGCATGATGAGTGAGAGGGAACAAGGAAAGCTACCGAGTAATACTGAAGTAAATCCTCGGAATGAGAATGTTAACATGGTGTCAACAAATTCTGAAAAACCAGCTCCAGAAGTTGGGAAGGTTTTAAATGTGAGTAACAATGAAGAAGTTACACCACCACCACCAGAGTATGTAAAGCCAGTGGTGGCATCATACAAACCACCCATCCCGTTTCCAAGAAAAGGAGTTGAGTATGAGCAAGTGATAGGTAATAAAGATTATGATACCTCTGGAAAGAAGAAGAAGAAAAAGAATAAGAAAGTGCAAGAAACAAAAGCCGTAAATATAAACCCGGTGAAGACAGTTCCACCAAAACCTCTACCAAGAGTAGGTGATCCGGGTGAATTTATTGTTCCTTGTCTACTTAGTGATTGTGTCATGTATGATGCACTAGCAGATTTAGGTGCAAGTGTGAGTGTTATGCCTCTTTCATTATATAAAAGATTAGGTGTAGGTATGTTAAGTCCAACGGATATGAGTGTTCGACTCTTTGATCAAACCATTAAGCACCCAGTTGGAATTGCTGACAACCTACCCATTCAAGTAGGCAATTTAACCTTTCTAGTCGAATTTATCGTCATTGACATAGAAGAGGACCCAAACATTCCTCTAATTTTAGGTCGACCATTCTTTGCGTCTACCGGGGCGTTATTTGATGTAGGAAATGGAAGAATGACACTTAAAAGTGGTGACAAATCGATCACCTTTATGATTCGAAAGTCTAAATCTCCACCAGCCAAAACCGTTGAACCAGTAAAAACAATTGGTAAGAACCATGTGCTTTTACCAACTCCAACGGTAATACTTAGCAATAATGAAACACCTAAGTGTGGGGAAAATGAAGTAACACCTAATGATGACATGATAACAAAGAACCCCGTTGTTGATACAAAATTAAATGATCCCGTTATTAATAGTTCAATGAAGAAACTTATTAAACGGATTCGCGATGCTAGAACCAAGGGGAACTTTAAGTTATGTAACCGGTTAGTATTCAATCTATCACCTAAAGAAAAGGAGAAACTAGTTGAAATTGTGGATATTACACAGGAATCCGACCAATGGCTTAAAGAAAAAGTCACGGATATGCAAGTTGATTATGGTCCAAGAGAAATTGACGATGAAGTTAATCACAATTTCGACACCACATCTACCTAAGTGTGAGGAGATTCAAATATTCTAAAAAGAAAATGCTGTTTGGAGTTAGTTGTTCTGTTCTCGTGTAGTTCCGAGAATGGAATTCGATTGGTCTTTTCCGCTAGCAGACACTAAAGAACTAGTTTTCTTCCCCCATTCTGATTTTTTTTTATTTTGTAGGTTTTATATGAAATTAATATGCTTTTTAAATTTAAGTTTTGTGTGAATTTAAAAACAAAATTTACTTTATTTCATTAAGTAAAAAAATGATTTCTAAAATTCGTCGTGAGTTGAAGATTAGGTAGTTGAACCGAAATTACTTTAACCGAGGGCGGGACGAGAAATTTTGTTATCATTATTTTTAATTTTATTGATTTAAAGTATGCCAAAAATATTATACTTTATAAATTTTTGAAAAGTGGGGTTATAAACCAAACTTCAAAAATATATATATATATATATGTTTGTATTTTATCTTATGTACAAAACAGGGTAAAACAGCGCACTTTCAAAGACCGTCATTAAGTTCAACAAAAAGCTACTAATTTTGATGACAAGGCGCAAAATATCAAATGTGATGTAAAATAATATGCTTACAAACTGGGTATTTTTAATCACTTTTCTACACTAATCACCCTCATGAATTTATAATTATAGTCTGATTTCATGCAAATGAGGGCATTGCATGATCTCAAGTGTGGGGAAGGGTTATAAATTCTCTCGGGTTTACACTTGGTTTATTTGCCAAATTTTGCGAAAATTTGAAAAATTTTCAACTAAATGAAATCAAAATCATGTTTATATATATTTATGAACGATGAAAACTAGGTGTTAATACCGAAATTATTGTTACCTCAAAAAGGACATAAATTGAGAAACAACCCAAAACGCTTGAATTCATTTAAAATGGAATAAAGGAGAATAAAAAGGCAAAGAAAGAAACTAAGTGTGGGGAGAATATACCAAGTTATTCAATTAAAAACTATCTATCACATGTTTGTGTAAAGTTTATTGCAGGTGCTTTTGTTTTGGACTAAATTAACTGTTTTACCCGATTTATTGTAATACTTTTGAAAGAAGAGATGGATCTACACGATGAATCAATTCCATCATTAAAAGGAAGTAAAGTCTTCCGAAAAAGACACGCGCTTCTTGATTTAGGTCAAGAAGTTATCGTCCAGACCAGCTGTAGGTTGACGAAAAATCTAGAAAAGTCATCTCTAAAATCAGCAGGAAATCCACGGACCTCAGCATCAAACAGGGTCGCCAGGTGGTCAGATTTATCCTAACCATGAGAAGGATTTATCTCGTACAATGGGGAGGCACCGTGAAAATTAGCTTGATAAGACTAATGAATCAGATCCCCAGAAAGGATAATCTCCTTAAAGATTAAAAATCAGCATTTAAGCCTGATATTACTCAATCCTTGATATTGACCTTAAAGATTGAGAATTCAAACTCATGGAATTCAATGATATCTAAACTCGAGCTTGAACGAGAAAATATTTTGATCAAAAATACAAACCGATTTGTTTTCTGAAAACCCATTTTCAATGCGTTCATCACCATTGAACGTAAAATCCTAGGAATTCACCTGGAATTCATTAGGTCACCTGAACCAAATCGGGTGTCAACCGTAAGAACGGTGGTTGCATAGCATGGTCGGAGACAGGACCTTGTGCCAGACCGAAAAATCATAGGATGATCTTTACTATTGCTCCTACCAAGGATAGTACTAGCATCCGACACGTCAAAAGACCATAATCATCTGCATGTCATGGGACATTGCCTTAACAGTTTCTTGTTCATCGCTTTCCTTTACAACCGGACGGTAGTTTACCGAAAGGTAATATACGAAACAAGTAAATTGGATGTGTGCTTTCCGATACAGGGATAGCAGTGGATTACACGAACCTAAAAGTTTTTAGCCAAAATATTGATCCACAAATATATTTTGCAACAACGAATGGTGGGTCAAATCAGAAAACTTATCTAGGGTAAAATCTAGATTGAATTTTCAAAAGATCAAATGTTTTCATAAAGATCCAATTTCCTAAAGGATCTACATTTTTATAGTCATGTGGGACTGTAAACCGCCTTTCAAATGTGCACTTTGCTTTGGAAACCGAAAGTAAATCGGCTATTTGATTGCAAGTGTCGTTGACCTAAACCCAAGGCAACTGTGGATGACACACCCACCTTTAACCATGGTTCTATCGTTACTATCATTGTTTATACCGCTCTATCAAAATCACTGATGTACAAAGTGTGAAGAATAAAGAAGTGATTCGTGTGATTTGTATTATCTTATTTCAAGACTGTATTGCTTGAGGACAAGCAACGCTCAAGTGTGGGGATATTGATAAGGCTAAAAAGGAACATATATTTCATAGCATTATCCCTCAAGAAAGACAAGATTTTAATTGCAATTGTTCTATTTTCAAGTAATATTCGTTTATATTAAATAAGTGCGAAGACAAAAGGCAGATTCGACGAATTGAAGACACAAAGGTCCGAAAAGCTAAAAAGTACAAGATACAATTAAAGTGGTTCAATTTATTGATGAGAAACGTCTAAAAATGACAAGAGTACAAGACGCAAAACACAAAGTACACGATATAAAATAGTACGAAAGAGCGTTCGAAAATCCGGAACCGAGGCATGAACCAACTTTCAACGCTCGACGCAACGGAGCTGAAAGTACAAGTCAACTATGCACAAGAATATAATATAATATTTAAATAATTCATAATAAGAATAATATTAAATAATAAAAAGTTGTTAATTGAGCATAGTTCAGGGGTCATAAGTGAAAATTTCAATTTATCATTTGCCTATAAAAGGCTATCTAAATCGATGATTTAGATACACCTTTTTCCAATCTTCTTTCTTTCTTATGTAATTTATATTTATATTTATAATATTAAGTTTAATTTAAGATTAATAATAATTGGGTTATTGTAAGAAATGTTTTACGGGTTTTAAAGTAGGAACTCTGTCCGTGTAACGCTACGCGATTAATAATCACTGTAAGTTATGTTCTTCCTTTTTAAATTAATGTCTCGTAACTAAGTTATTATTATGCTTATTTAAGCCGAAGTAATCGTGATGTTTGACTAAATATTAAGACGGGGTTATTGGATTTTGTACCATAATTAAGGTTTGGGCAAAAGACCGACACTTGTGGAAATTGGACTATTGACTATTAATAGATGGGGGGTATTGTCTAATTGAGTGACAACTCATTGGAGTCTGTCGAACCTATCTTCAAATTAATTATCCTAATAATTAATAATGATTATGGTTGTCCTATTTAGTGACGTTCATATGGAATCTATTATAATCATTTAATTAATTATTCGGGTTGGGTAATTGATTATTCAAACTGATCAAGTGGGTAAATTAATATTCATATCTAATCAAAACAGGGGTAGATTACATACAGTGATAACTGGTGTAATTGTTGACAGAAGTGATAACTGCGTCACAGTTTAAATCCTTAATTAGTTGGAATATTTGACTTCGGGTATAAGGGTAATTTGACGAGGACACTCGCACTTTATATTTATGACCGATGGACTATTATGGATAAAAACCAGATAGGTATCAAATAAACCATGACAAAGGACAATTAACCCGAGTAACAATTAATTAAAATCAAAACGTTAAACATCATGATTACGAAAGTTTAAATAAGCATAATTGTTTTATTGTATTTTTCATCGCACTTTTATTTTCTGTCATTTTATTTTCTGTCATTTTATTTATCGCAATTTATTTTACGCACTTTAATTTTTGTCATTTATTTTTACGCTTAAAATCGACAAACCGGTCATTAAACGGTAAAACCCCCATTTTATAATAATACTACTACTTATTTATATATATATTTTTACAAATAAACTTAATAATATAGCGTTAACTTCACCAGCTCCCTGTGGAACGAACCGGACTTACTAAAAACTACACTACTCTACGATTAGGTACACTGCCTATAAGTGTTGTAGCAAGGTTTAGGTATATCCACTCGATAAATAAATAAATAAAACTTGTGTAATATTTCGTCGCATTTTGTAGTAAAAATTAATACTATTTCGTACACCCCGCTGCACACATCAATGACTTGTATCCAAGAATGTTAGACTTTCCACTTTAAACATGACAAGTCACTATCAAGGCAATACGTGCAAGGTAAATGAACATTTAATGCATATAGGATGTTGGGTATCTTTTGCAGGTATTAAATGAAGTAAAGAGTCCAAAGATTAAAGTTCAAAACTGATTCAAACGGCTATACAACGGATATAAATTTTGGACTGGATCACGTGTGGTCGACCCACGGTCGATCGTGGTCCTAGCCGCAACGACGACTACTTTTTATCTCTCTCCATATAAATAACAAGATTTGGAGAACTTAGAAGACTTGGACCTCTTGCATGCTACAACTCAAAATCATCAGAGAATCACAAGAACATAACTCATATACATATGTTTGTGATTAGCAAAAGAAGTTTTATAATCTCATAAATTATAAAAGGGGTTGTAAACTTCCTATCAAATTATTATCATTGTGAGTTTACATAGTGTTGTATTAATACTTAGAATTGTCATCACTAGAAAGGGTGAGTGTTGTACCTTTTAACAATAAGCATATGCTAGCTTAGCTATCATCTTCTTTAAAGGGAACTAGGGAGTTGATTAATTCCAATGGGGATTAATACTTATCCAAGATGAAGACAAGTTGATCTAAGTTAGAGGTAATCTTTCAAAGGGATAGAAGGATTAGGTTTGTTGTCTAAGGAGAAGTACAAGGCTTGTAAATCAGATCTCCATCGGATTTGGAGAAAGGTGCTTAGTTAAGCAAAACTCCCGATTAGTGAATCAGGGAGTGGATTAAGGTAGATTAATTAACATCCACCCGAACCACTATAAATCCTTGTGTTTATGTTTTTTACTTTACATTCTGCATTACTACAGATATAAACACGAAACACATTGGTTTGAGTTGATTAAAGTGATCAAGGATTGTTCAAATCTTGTTGATCATCGAAAACCTGTTAAAAATCGTATTAAATAACTATTCACCCCCTCTAGTTACTTACAGATCCATTTACACAACCAATCGGGTTAAGACACAATAACCCAACCCGCTATTAAGAGCATAATCTCGGGGATTAACAATTCCCTAATCCACGACTGAATATTCAAAAGCTACCCCATCATAAGCTCAAGCAACACTAAAGTGTCTAGTCTAGCCACTAGATAACTTCGCTAAATCAAACGATACCTATAAAAAGGTAAGCAACGAGTGGGTAAGCTTACGCTTAGTGAATGCAATAATTATACAAATACATATATAATCCACTTACTTGCAAACACTTACATAAATACCGCATACAAGCTAGCAATACAATTAGCATACAATCACAATGTATAATGCTGAATATCCATAATACACAACAAGATAGCTTCACCAATAACATATAGTCATCACAATATAATATGCAAATACTACAATTACGCAACCATGGTTAACCATAAACTCTCTCTCTCTCTCTCTCTCTCTCTCTCTCTCTCTCTCTCACACAAATAAGGGAACTGTACTCGCACAATGATGGTTGGTACTCGCACAATGACCGATAGTGTACATATACACACGATGTAAAACTAACCCTAAAGTGGTCGTCTGCACTTACCGTAAAGCAACCGATAAATCGGTCACAGTTACCCTTCACGCACATATGTGGTCTCCATCGCAACAAGAGTAGCGAATCCTCACGTCCGGATAACACTAACCACATAGCCCGCAAACAAACAAATTATATACACATATATATAATTATTCCGCTCACCTTGGAATGCCGCACAAGTCATGTAATATGATTTCCGTCAACAAGTCCGAGCAAGTAGTTAGCTATATCACACATAGGCACAATATACACATAAATAATGATTCTCTAAAAGAGAACCCGACACAAACATCCCTTAGCCGAGGATCACACCTTGCTCGCCAAAACCCACCCATTCAGCACTTAATGGACACAACCAATTACCACTTCAGGTGGTAATTTAAACCCACTCTAACAAGTACAATTTAACCCAAGTTATACTTGTCACCAAATAGACCAAACGTAGGTCCCAACACTAGATCACTAACTAGCTAGTGGTCATACTTACACACTGCTAAGCCAAGTCAACGCAACCCATTATCACTACGAGTGATAATTCAACTCACACCAACGAGCATACTCGCTGGACTTCCAACCAACCCAAATAACCCTTAAGTGCAAAAGCGACCCATTTACACTTAACGATGCTAAAACAAGCAAACACGACCCATAATCACTAATGGCTAGTTATTATGTTCCAAACTCAATACTTAACACTAATTCAAGTGTTTAAGTAACTACATCACCAAATCTTCTAATATAAGCAATATTGACCCATATTGCATTTGACCACACTTGACTTATGTCAAATTCACCCATAATCACTAATGGCTAGTGGCTATGTCTCTAAAACGCCAATTAATACATAAACCAAGTATTTACATACTTGATTCACCAAAGCATGACTCAAACCTTAGTTTTGACAACAAATCGAAGTCAACACCCAATTTTGACTCATAACATGTTCTTATGAGCATCAAAACCACCAACACACTTACAATCTAGTGATTAACATTAAGAACCATGAAAAATATCACCAAATTCATCATCAAACCCTAAACCCACATTATTAGGGTTTACATACCCAAATCACACACAAAAACCCCCAATTTCAAAGGAAAATGGTGTTTATAGCCCAACACTAACACAAACACTAATTTCATAAATTGAACACCAATTTCAGATTTGGAACTTACCAAGGGTATAAAGATGAAGCCCTAGCTTGTAGAATCCAAGAACACCATAAATGGGTCAAGATTGCACCCTATTCTCCTTCCACTTGCTTCTTCTCTCTCTAGTTTCTCTCATTAGGTGGGAGTGTTTGTGTTTGTGAAAAAAAGATAAGAATGAGATTTAGATCTGATCTCAAGCTTTAAACATGTCCACATGTGAAAATACCAAAGTGCCCTCATCAATTTTACAAAATAACAAAAGTCCCGCTGTGGACTGCCGGACCAAAGTGGACCGCCGGTCCACTTCTGACCTACTGACAAAAAGCCTAGTGCTGGACCGTCGGGCCAATCTGGACTGCCGGTCCAGTTTTGTAACACCCTGATTTTTTTTTAATCACAACGGAAGACTTAATTTACATAAATACCCTTAGTTAATTACAAACATGATTATTACAAATCATTCGTTAATTACTTAATTACAAACCACAGGTGTTACGTTAAACGACTAACTACATATTTTAGAGAAGTTAACACATCAGAGTTCGTCTTGTCAAACATATCGTCAGCCCAAACATATCGTCAGCCCGACTCACGTCCCTACCAGCACTAAGCTCTAAAATCTGCAAGGGAGGAGGTGAGGGGTTAGCACAAGGCTAAGTGAATGGAACTATCAGAAGGTCTAGCATACAGTACCAACTTGTACACCTATAACAACAGCTTCATACAACCACATATAACACACAACAACTAGCAACTAGCAACTTTGCTCTAACTAGAGGATCGACGGCTTGTACGGGCACACGACCACTAGCTGATCAGTCTAGCATCTACCGATAGTCTATACTACTGAATCCCAGTATAGTCATTCACACGCAGGTGATGCGTCGTTTAGCACTATACTCAATAAACAGTAGCCAACTAGACCCAACCACAACTAGGTTTACCTCTCTAGCTGAACCGAACAGATCAAGGTTCCAACAACAACAACTACTTGTGCACATACAACCAGTCAACTACTGCTACTACTACAGGAAACTAATACTACTAAAAGCATGGCAATCCTAATTGTGATCAACTGTACAACATAACTACTAATCATGGCAATTATCAACAATATTAACATAGTAGCGCAACTTGCTACTCTATACTACACCATGAGATAATCCCACTCACCGAATACCAGCAACTAGCTCAGATAATCTATCACCGAGCTTCTTCCTTATCCTTATCACCTGAACATAAGGTAAATCAAGTTAATTTCTGTCCATTATCACAAAACAGCACAATACAGCAAATTAGTAACAAAAGTGTCACTAAAAGTCCACCTAACACTTATGCATTTTCAGAATTTACATCCTGATTATCATAAGTCACACGGGCAGCATAACGACTAGAAAATAGCCAATTAAACAACATAAGTCTGCACTGATCTGTATCCGTACGATTGCACATGCATCCGTACGGTTGCAAGTCCATCCGTACAGTTACACATGCATCCTTACGGTTTCACACTCACTGCCCGGTTGCACCAACACCACTGCATCCGTACGGTTGCACATGCATCCGTACGGTTGCACCGTGTACCTGTATGGTTGCAACCTGCAACCGTACGGTTGTATTCATCGAGCAACAGCAGCAGAAACTGACGGGTTTCGAGCCAAAATCACCCAAATCTCGATTTCTAAATGTTTTGATTCCAAACGAAGCTTATAAAATGTTTATAACAACTAAAGGAACATAAACCATAACGTTTTACACCAAACCCACATAAAAATCAACCAATTTGACATGAAAACCACTTTGTCAAAAACCTAACTAAAAATCCCATTTAAACTCAGATTACAACATGAAAATGGATGACTATTACCTTGTTATGACCACGAAATCAGTAGCAACTGAGTACATAACACAATTTAAACACAAAATTGAGATCTAAGAGATTGGGGTTTCAAGGAAGTGAGGGTTTAGGTACGGAGTATAATTTGGAAGCTTCAAGAAAATGAGAGAAGTAGCTGACTTCTGGCTTTTATAATTATGTTAAATACAATACCCTATCACACACGGGTATTTACCAGTTATCTGATATCTTTCGTACTTAATTTGACTACCCTAACGGAGTTCAAATTAAACAAACTAACATGTTCTGTGACCCTTGTCACAAACTGGTCTCAACTAACCAACTAAATAATTATAAACATATAATTATTATAATAACATACAAACACACCCAAGGTTAAAAGGGTCATTTCAACTAGGCCCGGTAACAGGATGTTACAAGTTTGCTCCTGATTTGCCTTTGAACTAAGATTGGACCACTGGGTCAATCTAGACCGCCGATCCACCCAACTTTTGGAAATTCGAATGTTACAGTTGTGATATTTCCATGCTAGCTTAAAGTTATCTATATGTTTCCATGATAGACACTTAAGCTAGCATAATTATGTAAATTTAGTACGATTGTCATTGTTTTGCTGAAATTGTGAGTACGATAAGCTTGAATGTTAGGATCTTGAGGATTGACCAACCTATGGTGTGACTGAGACTTATCTAATTATATGAAGTTAAATACTTCATAGGACTTAAGACCCTCAGTTATTACCCGAAGCATCTCTAAACTCGGTATGGCCGGATTTTCTGAGAGGCATTTAATGCGCTTTCAGGACACGAAACTTAAGAATTGAGACATGAATGACCTAGCATGCCTGATAACTGTTCTCGAGAGACCTCTTAGGACTGTTATTACTTGTCCAGTTACATCTAATTGTACGATTCAACCCTCTTGCATGTTCTAGTTTGATTGTTGCCTTATGATTGTTCTTACTATAGATTGCATGTACCTTATAGGTTCTTATCTGTTTTACTAATCGGCTTTACACTGCAATGCTGTATAATGATTAGAATTAGTTTATCTCTGTAGAATGGTTATAGGGTTGTTAGCTCCTTTAACTGTTTTGTCAACTTAATTGTAGATAGGCTCCTTCCGTTTGTGATTGTATTCATTTAACACAATACATTGTTATTCCGTCTCTTGGCAGATAACGGGGTTAGGATTAGAACATAATTTTTATAGCATCTAGTGCTTTATTAAGGATAATCCCCGAGGTTTAGACACAATCCGAGAGTGTAACCACAGTGACATATCTGCCTTTGCTTAATGAGAACTTCGAGAGGCCAAAGACGGATAGACTTGCACGATTAGCCCATCCGATCAGATTCTTACTATCCTAATTAGAGTTTTAACTTAAACATAATTACCTATCCCTAGCCTAATCGTATATCATGGTCATCATTTCCTTGATCTGCAAACTCAGGATATCACACCAACCCTTTTACCTTTTTTGCAATTAGGAGTGTTAATTCAAAAACAAACTACTACCCTTCTACACAGTTAATTTAGTCAAACACAATTATACGTTCAGAATTCAGTTCTTTAAACCATTTAAAAACACTACTCTAGGTCAACTTACGCTTTCTACCCTAGGAGTTAAAAGAGGATTTAGGCCCAGAACTTACAAATAAAAAATCAGTTATCCTTCTAGGACTCGCTTAGTCAACCTTGTTACACGACAAATGAAACTGACTGCTCGGGCGATATCAGTATTTATGTCATTTTTCTCATGTACCTTAACCGTCTAATGTTGGGAAATCTATGTGAGCCCTAACAAGAATTTGATAACCCTAGTTATCAACCCACCGTGCAACAAACAAATAATCACCAACACAAATAAAGATAAGAACAAGAAATGTAAAGAACAAGAATTAACGTGGTTATGTCCAATCGTTTAATTCAAACGAATTGGTTTAATCAATGGCCAAACAGAGAGAATTTTATTAGTAATTTCGTAGGTTGGGTGTAGGGTTACAATGAGATGTATTTATAGGCATACAACAACTTAAGGAGCAAGAAAAAACGAATCTAGAAGTTTGCTTCCCGTCAGACCAAGGACGCGCCATGCCCAGGAGGGGCCGCGTCACGCCTCCAAGTGTAAACACGAGACAGAAGAAACTTCAAAATGGAACACCTGATTACATGTAAGTCGCGTCGCACCAAGAAGAGCTGCGACGCGCCTCTATCTGTATCCGAACTTCTCCTTTTGTTTTGTTATCCTTCACACATCCAACAATCTTCCACTTGAAGGATGATCTAAACATAGCTCATTTTTTATCAACACTTCGACTCTTGACTGTACCCATCTATATCGCCAAGAAAGCTTCTTGTGACACACACACTCTAACCATCAAGCTAGCAGCTTTCAATAAAGAGCACCTTAACTTGTCAAGAAATGTAATCAACAAACAACCTAAACTTCAAACATCATCCCACAGCAACAATTTGATTTCCTGGCCATAACCTCTTTTAAACAATACGACCGGATAAACAGAACCCGGGAAACGCCGCACTTCCACGCCATGGGAAGGAAGACTTTCGAAACCTTTAAACTGAGTTACAATCGAATCACCGTTACTCGCTTGGGATTAATACTAACCAAACCCTCGCTATTTCTGGCAATCATCTCACTAGATTGTGAGATACCTGGTCGGAGTCCGACCCGACTCTATCAACCCCATCACATAAGTGATCCATCCGTACACAAAACCATCTACTCGATCTATCTTTTCAACAAAGAATAGACTACCTGGTAGAATAAACACGTGGACACAACCATCAAGATACTCATGAGAGAACGCCACCACATCCTTGATCCTCCACCTTACCGCTTTCCCTTTCACCATTGGAACACTGACCACATACGCGCGCATAAATTCAGACGAACCTAATTCTTTAACCCAAATCAACTCCACTATACGGATGTTGTAATACCAATGACTCTCACAAAAATATCTCGTTCATCTTCTCCGATCAATTGCAACATAGTTGCCATTGGAGATGATCTAACCGAAGTCTCGAAATCTCTAGTGCTTCTTAATCGACCAAACTGTTTAGTGGCTTCAACACTCACACTCAAACCTGATTCCCCACTAGTTCCACGTCTTTCTGAGCTACCACTCAAAGTAGATCCCTCAACAAAATCAGAAAGTTCAAGCATGCTAGGATTTTTAACACCTACTCGCTCACCTAGCCATTCCTCAATAGGAATCTCAACCATATACATGGTTTCCCTTTTCACCCCACTAGCAATGGTCCGACCGCCTTTAGACACTCTCCACCTTTGATCTCCAAACGAAACATGACAATTTTCATCATCCAACTGCCCAACTGAAATTAACCTTTTCGCGAGTTTGGGTATGAATCTCACGTTTCTTAAGATCCAAATATAATCTAAGTATTTTATAGCAAGATCACAAATACCTGCAATATCAAGTAAATTCCCGTCCGCAACTCGAACTTTACCTGAATACCGCCTAAAATTAAACATCTCGTTCATGTAGGGGACGCATGATATGAGGCACCCGAATCTAAAATCCAATATTTGTCAAGAAACTCCTCATGGCAAATCAAAACATCTTCAATCACCGCCGTTGTGTTCTCACCTGCCTTCATACTCGGGAACTGCGACCTAAAGTGATCGACTTTGTAAGACCCAAATATTTATGATACACAGCTTAAAAATGATGTGTGTATAGTGTATGAAGCTTGGCGTAAATTAAAAAGCTCAAATACTGCTCAGACTATTGTGCGCGCCGCGCACCGCTAGGTGAGCGCGCCGCGCACATTGCCAGGCGACAGATTCCTGTTTTCTTTTAAATGAGTTAATGAGGGGTATAGTGGTCTTTTCACTTATTGGACGGTTTGAGGCCATAAAAGCTGATCCAATCCCATTTTAGATCTCATTCTTCATCTACTCAAACACTCTCATCCAATTTTAGAGAGAGGGAGATCCATTTCTAGAGAGAGAGCTCAAATCAAGGAGGAAGGAGCTTGATTCTCACCAAAGCTCAAGTACTAAAGTTGTTCATCTCGTTCTTGGCTACCTTTTAATTTTTGTGGTAAGTTCTAATCCGAATTTAATTGTTTGATTTGATGTTCAAAGATAGGGTTTGAACTTTGTTTGTTGAGAAACCCATTTAAACTCTTGAAGTGAGTTCATTGATGCTAGTACTCGGGTTTATTGTTGTTGTTGGTAGATTTTGGGTTGGAAACTGACTTGGCCATGATTTAGGATTTGTAAGTGGGTTTAATCACTAGTTTAATGATTATGGAAGGGTTGGAGCCCATTTGGGGGTGTTTGGTTGATTAATTTTGAAATGAGTCAAAATTAGGGTTATGGGTGATTTTGAGAATATTAAGTGTTTAACACTTACGATTAGAATTAATTGGCGTATTAGGACCATTGTCACTAGTGTTAGTGATTATTGGTTAGTTTGGGGGCGTTTCGTGCTTAGAGGTGCAATTGGTCGAAATTGCACTAAGTGTCATTTTGAGTTGGTTTGTAAATCCACTCTAAGTGTGTTACTTGTATTGTGATAATGGAATAGATACTTCACATTGACATGTTGCGGATTTGTTCGGTGTCACTCATCAAGACGACAAGGCGAGTGTTAATATCCTATGTGCATATGTATGTGTAGGATGGGTGCAGGTCGGGTGAAGTGGTTTTCGGTTATAGAGCTCACTTCACATATAGGTGGATTTGATGGACTTGCGTATAGGTCCAATTGGCACGGTTGTGCATTTTGGTTGACCACCTTTGGCGAGGTGCACATTTTGCGTGTACGTTATCACATGTGCTTGTGATGTGGATTATATAACCCCAATGGCAAAGGGTTGTTATTGTGTTGTGATTGGTGAAGTGGATCACATGTGGATGCAGATTCACGATGACTCGTGTAGTTCGGTCATCTTATCGAGGTAGTGGTCTCGTGTAGTTCGGATTCACTAAGGCTCGTGTAGTTCGGCCAACCTCGATGTTGTCGTGGTATTGAAGATAGTAATTCTCATGTGGATGCGGATTTACTAAGGCTTGTGTAGTTCAGCCAATCTTCATTTTGGTATTGCGGTATTTGACTTTGGGTATTGGATTAAGGGGTTAACCTGAAATGTCCCGTTCTTATTGATTAAAAACGTTCCATATTAATTGATTTCGTTGCGAGGTTTTGACCTCTATATGAGACGTTTTTCAAAGACTGCATTCATTTTTAAAACAAACCATAACCTTTATTTCATAAATAAAGGTTTAAAAAGCTTTACGTAGATTATCAAATAATGATAATCTAAAATATCCTGTTTACACACGACCATTACATAATGGTTTACAATACAAATATGTTACATCGAAATCAGTTTCTTGAATGCAGTTTTTACACAATATCATACAAACATGGACTCCAAATCTTGTCCTTATTTTAGTATGCAACAGCGGAAGCTCTTAATATTCACCTGAGAATAAACATGCTTTAAACATCAACAAAAATGTTGGTGAGTTATAGGTTTAACCTATATATATCAAATCGTAACAATAGACCACAAGATTTCATATTTCAATACACATCCCATACATAGAGATAAAAATCATTCATATGGTGAACACCTGGTAACCGACATTAACAAGATGCATATATAAGAATATCCCCATCATTCCGGGACACCCTTCGGATATGATATAAATTTCGAAGTACTAAAGCATCCGGTACTTTGGATGGGGTTTGTTAGGCCCAATAGATCTATCTTTAGGATTCGCGTCAATTAGGGTGTCTGTTCCCTAATTCTTAGATTACCAGACTTAATAAAAAGGGGCATATTCGATTTCGATAATTCAACCATAGAATGTAGTTTCATGTACTTGTGTCTATTTTGTAAATCATTTATAAAACCTGCATGTATTCTCATCCCAAAAATATTAGATTTTAAAAGTGGGACTATAACTCACTTTCACAGATTTTTACTTCGTCGGGAAGTAAGACTTGGCCACTGGTTGATTCACGAACCAATAACAATATATACATATATATCAAAGTATGTTCAAAATATATTTACAACACTTTTAATATATTTTGATGTTTTAAGTTTATTAAGTCAGCTGTCCTCGTTAGTAACCTACAACTAGTTGTTCACAGTTAGATGTACAGAAATAAATCGATAAATATTATCTTGAATCAATCCACGACCTAGTGTATACGTATCTCAGTATTGATCACAACTCAAACTATATATATTTTGGAATCAACCTCAACCCTGTATAGCTAACTCCAACATTCACATATAGAGTGTCTATGGTTGTTCCGAAATATATATAGATGTGTCGACATGATAGGTCGAAACATTGTATACGTGTCTATGGTATCTCAAGATTACATAATATACAATACAAGTTGATTAAGTTATGGTTGGAATAGATTTGTTACCAATTTTCACGTAGCTAAAATGAGAAAAATTATCCAATCTTGTTTTACCCATAACTTCTTCATTTTAAATCCGTTTTGAGTGAATCAAATTGCTATGGTTTCTTGGATAAACCTACTGGAAAAGAGAAAAATGGATCTAGCTTCAATGGATCCTTGGATGGCTCGAAGTTCTTGAAGCAGAATCATGACACGAAAACAAGTTCAAGTAAGATCATCACTTGAAATAAGATTGTTATAGTTATAGAAATTGAACCAAAGTTTGAATATGATTATTACCTTGTATTAGAATGATAACCTACTGTAAGAAACAAAGATTTCTTGAGGTTGGTTGATCACCTTACAAGATTGGAAGTGAGCTAGCAAACTTGAAAGTATTCTTGATTTTATGAAACTAGAACTTTTGGAATTTATGAAGAACACTTAGAACTTGAAGATAGAACTTGAGAGAGATCACTTAGATGAAGAAAATTGAAGAATGAAAGTGTTTGTAGGTGTTTTTGGTCGTTGGTGTATGGATTAGATATAAAGGATATGTAATTTTGTTTTCATGTAAATAAGTCATGAATGATTACTCATATTTTTGTAATTTTATGAGATATTTCATGCTAGTTGCCAAATGATGGTTCCCACATGTGTTAGGTGACTCACATGGGCTGCTAAGAGCTGATCATTGGAGTGTATATACTAATAGTACATACATCTAAAAGCTGTGTATTGTACGAGTACGAATACGGGTGCATACGAGTAGAATTGTTGATGAAACTGAACGAGGATGTAATTGTAAGCATTTTTGTTAAGTAGAAGTATTTTGATAAGTGTATTGAAGTCTTTCAAAAGTGTATAAATACATATTAAAATACTACATGTATATACATTTTAACTGAGTCGTTAAGTCATCGTTAGTCGTTACATGTAAGTGTTGTTTTGAAACCTTTAGGTTAACGATCTTGTTAAATGTTGTTAACCCAATGTTTATAATATCAAATAAGATTTTAAATTATTATATTATCATGATATTATAATGTATGAATATCTCTTAATATGATATATATACATTAAATGTCTTTACAACGATAATCGTTACATATATGTCTCGTTTAAAAATCATTAAGTTAGTAGTCTTGTTTTTACATATGTAGTTCATTGTTAATATACTTAATGATATGTTTACTTATCATAGCATCATGTTAACTATATATATATCCATATATATGTCATCATATAGTTTTTACAAGTTTTAACGTTCGTGAATCACCGGTCAACTTGGGTGGTCAATTGTCTATATGAAACATATTTCAATTAATCAAGTCTTAACAAGTTTGATTGCTTAACATGTTGGAAACATTTAATCATGTAAATATCAATCTCAATTAATATATATAAACATGTAAAAGTTCGGGTCACTACAGTACCTACCCGTTAAATAAATTTCGTCCCGAAATTTTAAGCTGTTGAAGGTGTTGACGAATCTTCTGGAAATAGATGCGGGTATTTCTTCTTCATCTGATCTTCACGCTCCCAGGTGAACTCGGGTCCTCTACGAGCATTCCATCAAACCTTAACAATTGGTATCTTGTTTTGCTTAAGTCTTTTAACCTCACGATCCATTATTTCGACGGGTTCTTCGATGAATTGAAGTTTTTCGTTGATTTGGATTTCATCTAACGGAATAGTGAGATCTTCTTTAGCAAAACATTTCTTTAAATTCGAGACGTGGAAAGTGTTATGTACAGCCGCGAGTTGTTGAGGTAACTCTAGTCGGTAAGCTACTGGTCCGATACGATCAATAATCTTGAATGGTCCAATATACCTTGGATTTAATTTCCCTCGTTTACCAAATCGAACAACGCCTTTCTAAGGTGCAACTTTAAGCATGACCATCTCTCCAATTTCAAATTCTATATCTTTTCTTTTAATGTCAGCGTAGCTCTTTTGTCGACTTTGGGCGGTTTTCAACCGTTGTTGAATTTGGATGATCTTCTCGGTAGTTTCTTGTATAATCTCCGGACCCGTAATCTGTCTATCCCCCACTTCACTCCAACAAATCGGAGACCTGCACTTTCTACCATAAAGTGCTTCAAACAGCGCCATCTCAATGCTTGAATGGTAGCTGTTGTTATAGGAAAATTCTGCTAACGGTAGATGTCGATCCCAACTGTTTCCGAAATCAATAACACATGCTCGTAGCATGTCTTCAAGCGTTTGTATCGTCCTTTCGCTCTGCCCATCAGTTTGTGGATGATAGGCAGTACTCATGTCTAGACGAGTTCCTAATGCTTGCTGTAATGTCTGCCAGAATCTTGAAATAAATCTGCCATCCCTATCAGAGATAATAGAGATTGGTATTCCATGTCTGGAGACGACTTCCTTCAAATACAGTCGTGCTAACTTCTCCATCTTGTCATCTTCTCTTATTGGTAGGAAGTGTGCTGATTTGGTGAGACGATCAACTATTACCCAAATAGTATCAAAACCACTTGCAGTCCTTGGCAATTTAGTGATGAAATCCATGGTAATGTTTTCCCATTTCCATTCCGGGATTTCGGGTTGTTGAAGTAGACCTGATGGTTTCTGATGCTCAGCTTTGACCTTAGAACACGTCAAACATTCTCCTACGTATTTAGCAACATCGGCTTTCATACCCGGCCACCAAAAATGTTTCTTGAGATCCTTGTACATCTTCCCCGTTCCAGGATGTATTGAGTATCTGGTTTTATGAGCTTCTCTAAGTACCATTTCTCTCATATCTCCAAATTTTGGTACCCAAATCCTTTCAGCCCTATACCGGGTTCCGTCTTCCCGAATATTAAGATGCTTCTCCGATAATTTGGGTATTTCATCCTTTAAATTTCCCTCTTTTAAAACTCCTTGTTGCGCCTCCTTTATTTGAGTAGTAATGTTATTATGAATCATTATATTCATAGATTTTACTCGAATGGGTTCTCTGTCCTTCCTGCTCAAGGCATCGGCTACCACATTTGCCTTCCCCGGGTGGTAACGAATCTCAAAGTCGTAATCATTCAATAATTCAATCCACCTACGCTGCCTCATATTCAGTTGTTTCTGATTAAATATGTGTTGAAGACTTTTGTGGTCGGTATATATAATACTTTTGACCCCATATAAGTAGTGCCTCCAAGTCTTTAATGCAAAAACAACCGCGCCTAATTCCAAATCATGCGTCGTATAATTTTGTTCGTGAATCTTCAATTGTCTAGACGCATAAGCAATCACCTTCGTTCGTTGCATTAATACACAACCGAGACCTTGCTTTGATGCATCACAATAAATCACAAAATCATCATTCCCTTCAGGCAATGACAATATAGGTGCCGTAGTTAGCTTTTTCTTCAATAACTGAAACGCTTTCTCTTGTTCATCATTCCATTCAAATTTCTTCCCTTTATGCGTTAATGCAGTCAAGGGTTTTGCTATTCTGGAAAAGTCTTGGATGAACCTTCTGTAGTAACCAGCTAGTCCTAAAAACTGGCGTATGTGTTTCGGAGTTTTCGGGGTTTCCCACTTTTCAACAGTTTCTATCTTTGCCGGATCCACCTTAATACCTTCTTTGTTCACTATGTGACCGAGGAATTGAACTTCTTCCAACCAAAATGCACACTTTGAAAACTTAGCGTACAATTCTTCCTTCCTCAATACTTCTAACACCTTTCTCAAATGTTCACCGTGTTCTTGGTCATTCTTTGAGTAAATAAGTATGTCATCAATGAAAACAATGACAAACTTGTCAAGGTATGGTCCACACACTCGGTTCATAAGGTCCATGAACACAGCTGGTGCATTAGTTAAACCAAACGGCATGACCATAAACTCGTAATGACCGTAACGTGTTCTGAAAGCAGTCTTTGGAATATCATCTTCTTTCACCCGCATTTGATGATACCCGGAACGTAAGTCAATCTTTGAATAAACAGACGAGCCTTGTAGTTGATCAAATAAGTCGTCGATTCTCGGTAGTGGGTAGCGGTTCTTGATGGTAAGTTTGTTCAACTCTCGGTAGTCGATACACAACCTGAATGTACCATCTTTCTTCTTGACAAACAAAACAGGAGCTCCCCACGGTGATGTGCTTGGTCGAATGAAACCACGCTCTAAAAGTTCTTGTAATTGGCTTTGCAGTTCTTTCATCTCGCTGGGTGCGAGTCTGTAAGGAGCACGAGCTATTGGTGCAGCTCCTGGTACAAGATCTATTTGAAATTCAACGGATCGATGTGGGGGTAATCCCGGTAATTCTTTCGGAAATACATCGGGAAATTCTTTTGCAATGGGAACATCATTGATGCTCTTTTCTTCAGTTTGTACTTTCTCGACGTGTGCTAGAACAGCATAGCAACCTTTTCTTATTAGTTTTTGTGCCTTCAAATTACTAATAAGATGTAGCTTCGTGTTGCCCTTTTCTCCGTACACCATTAAGGGTTTTCCTTTTTCTCGTATAATGCGAATTGCATTTTTGTAACAAACGATCTCCGCTTTCACTTCTTTCAACCAGTCCATACCGATTATCACATCAAAACTCCCTAACTCTACTGGTATCAAATCAATCTTAAATGTTTCGCTAACCAGTTTAATTTCTCGATTCCGACATATATTATCTGCTGAAATTAATTTACCATTTGCTAATTCAAGTAAAAATTTACTATCCAAAGGCGTCAATGGACAACTTAATTTAGCACAAAAATCTCTACTCATATAGCTTCTATCCGCACCCGAATCAAATAAAACGTAAGCAGATTTATTGTCAATAAGAAACGTACCCGTAACAAGCTCCGGGTCTTCCTGTGCCTCTACCGCATTAATATTGAAAACTCTTCCACGGCCTTGTCCATTCGTGTTCTCCTGGTTCGGGCAATTTCTAATAATGTGGCCCGGTTTTCCACATTTATAACAAACTACATTGGCATAACTTGCTCCGACACTACTTGCTCCGCCATTACTCGTTCTGACACCATTTGTTCCTTTCGTTCTATTAACCCCTGGTCCGTAGACCTCACACTTCGCCGCGCTATGACCATTTCTTTTACACTTGTTGAAAAATTTGGTGCAGAACCCCGAGTGATTCTTTTCACACCTTTGGCATAGCTGCTTCTGATTGTTGTTGTTGTTGCGGTTATTATTGTTGTTGGGATGATTGTTGTAGTTGCTGTTGTTGTTGTTGTTGTTGTTGTTGTTGTTGGGCCGTTTGTTGTAGTTGCGATTGATGTTGCGATTGTTGGGATAATTGTTGCGATTATTGTTGTAATTCCTGTTGTTGTTGTATTGGTGATTCTTATCACCGTTTTCCTCCCACTTTCTTTTGACTTGCTTCACATTGGCCTCTTCAGCAGTCTGTTCTTTAATTCTTTCTTCAATTTGGTTCACGAGTTTGTGAGCCATTCTACATGCCTGTTGTATGGAGGCGGGCTCGTGTGAACTTATATCTTCTTGGATTCTTTCCGGTAATCCTTTCACAAACGCGTCGATCTTCTCTTCCTCATCTTCGAATGCTCCCGGACACAATAGGCACAATTCTGTGAATCGTCTTTCGTACGTGGTAATATCAAATCCTTGGGTTCGTAACCCTCTAAGTTCTGTCTTGAGCTTATTGACCTCGGTTCTGGGACGGTACTTCTCGTTCATCAAGTGCTTGAATGCTGACCACGGTAGTGCATACGCATCGTCTTGTCCCACTTGCTCTAGATAGGTATTCGACCATGTTAACGCAGAACCTGTGAAGGTATGCGTAGCGTACTTTACTTTGTCCTCTTCAGTACACTTACTTATGGCAAACACCGATTCGACCTTCTCGGTCCACCGTTTCAATCCGATCGGTCCTTCGGTTCCATCAAATTCCAAAGGTTTGCAGGCAGTGAATTCTTTGTAGGTGCATCCTACACGATTTCCTGTACTGCTAGATCCAAGGTTATTGTTGGTATGTAGCGTAGCCTGTACTGCGGCTATGTTTGAAGCTAGAAAAGTACGGAATTCCTCTTCATTCATATTCACTGTGTGTCGAGTAGTCGGTGCCATTTCCTTCAAAATAGTTAAATGGAACAAGTTAATCATACAGAATATTAAGAGTAGTTAATAGTATTTCGTAGCATAATATGAACTCATTTATAAAAGCTTTTTCTTCATATTAGCGTTTTATAAGTTTAAATTCGGGTAGTACCTACCCGTTAAGTTCATACTTAGTAGCTAATATACAATTCAACTACTACAATTCTATATGAAAAACTGATTATAATAATATTTCGCGTTCAAACTTTTATACAATATTTTACAAACTTACAATACCGCTTATTTTACATAAAGCATGAAATATAGCACACAATAACTTTGATACAAGATATTTGTGAAGACAATTCTAGCTAGTACACAAGTCGTTCAGCAAAGGCAATAAAGACACGTAATTCATACGTCCAGAAACAAGTCATGCATTCTGGTTTTACTAGGACTACTTCCCATCCTTGGTCTTGTGCAACATAACCGTTATGGCCGTTGATAAGACAGCGTGTTGTAACGTCGTCAAAGGGACGAGGGTTACGTAATGTCCAACAGTCCCGTAATAATCTAAAAACTCATTTCTTACCCCAATTACCGACTCCGTCACTTGTGGAAACGTTTTGTTTAATAGTTGTAGCCCGATGTTCTTGTTCTCACTTTGGTGAGAAGCGAACATTACTAATCCGTAAGCATAACATGCTTCTTTATGTTGCATGTTAGCCGCTTTTTCTAAATCACGAAGTCCAATATTCAGATATATTGAGTCAAAATAATTTCTTAACCCGTTGCGTAAAATAGCATTTGGGTTCCCCGCAATATATGCGTCAAAGTAAACACATCGTAACTTATGGGTTTCCCAATGTGATATCCCCCATCTTTCAAACGAAAGTCTCTTATAAACCAAGACATTCTTGGAACGTTCTTCGAATGTCTTACAAACTGATCTCGCCTTAAATAGTTGTGCCGAGGAATTCTGGCCGACTCTAGACAAGATTTCATCAATCATGTCTCCGGGTAGGTCTCTTAAAATATTGGGTTGTCTATCCATTTTGTGTTTTTAAACTGTAAAATAGACAAGAGTTAGATTCATAAAAAAATACTTATAAATACAAGCAATTTTTACATATATCATAAAGCATAAGAACACTATATTACATATATTACACCACACGAATACAACTATCTTATTCCGACTCGCTCGTTTCTTCTTCTTCGGTTTTGGTTCGTTTTGCCAAGTTTCTAGGGATATATGATGTTCCCCTAATACGAGCCGTCGTTGTCCACATTGGTTTAGAAAAACCTGGTGGTTTAGAGGTTCCCGGGGTCATTGTTACAACTTAAGGACTTCGGGCGTTGACGATACATATAAAGTTCATCGGGGTTGGAATTAGATTTCTCTATTTTTATGCCCTTTCCCTTATTATTTTCTTTTGCCTTTTTAAATTCAGTTGGGGTAATTTCTATAACATCATCGGAATTCTCGTCGGAATCCGATTCATCGGAGAATTGGTAATCCTCCCAATATTTTGCTTCCTTGGCGGAAACACCATTGACCATAATTAACCTTGGTCGGTTGGTTGAGGATTTTCTTTTACTTAACCGTTTTATTATTTCCCCCACCGGTTCTATTTCTTCATCCGGTTCCGATTCTTCTTCCGGTTCCGATTCTTCTTCCGGTTCCGACTCTTCTTCCGGTTCCTCTTCGGGAACTTGTGAATCAGTCCACGAATCATTCCAATTTACATTTGACTCTTCATTATTATTAGGTGAGTCAATGGGACTTGTTCTAGAGGTAGACATCTATCACATAATATCAAACACGTTAAGAGATTAATATATCACATAATATTTATATGTTAAAAATATATAGTTTCCAACAAAAATGTTAAGCAATCATTTTTAAAGAAAACACGGTCGAAGTCCAGACTCACTAATGCATCCTAACAAACTCGATAAGACACACTAATGCAAATTTTCTGGTTCTCTAAGACCAACGCTCGGATACCAACTGAAATGTCCCGTTCTTATTGATTAAAAACGTTCCATATTAATTGATTTCGTTGCGAGGTTTTGACCTCTATATGAGACGTTTTTCAAAGACTGCATTCATTTTTAAAACAAACCATAACCTTTATTTCATAAATAAAGGTTTAAAAAGCTTTACGTAGATTATCAAATAATGATAATCTAAAATATCCTGTTTACACACGACCATTACATAATGGTTTACAATACAAATATGTTACATCGAAATCAGTTTCTTGAATGCAGTTTTTACACAATATCATACAAACATGGACTCCAAATCTTGTCCTTATTTTAGTATGCAACAGCGGAAGCTCTTAATATTCACCTGAGAATAAACATGCTTTAAACATCAACAAAAATGTTGGTGAGTTATAGGTTTAACCTATATATATCAAATCGTAACAATAGACCACAAGATTTCATATTTCAATACACATCCCATACATAGAGATAAAAATCATTCATATGGTGAACACCTGGTAACCGACATTAACAAGATGCATATATAAGAATATCCCCATCATTCCGGGACACCCTTCGGATATGATATAAATTTCGAAGTACTAAAGCATCCGGTACTTTGGATGGGGTTTGTTAGGCCCAATAGATCTATCTTTAGGATTCGCGTCAATTAGGGTGTCTGTTCCCTAATTCTTAGATTACCAGACTTAATAAAAAGGGGCATATTCGATTTCGATAATTCAACCATAGAATGTAGTTTCATGTACTTGTGTCTATTTTGTAAATCATTTATAAAACCTGCATGTATTCTCATCCCAAAAATATTAGATTTTAAAAGTGGGACTATAACTCACTTTCACAGATTTTTACTTCGTCGGGAAGTAAGACTTGGCCACTGGTTGATTCACGAACCAATAACAATATATACATATATATCAAAGTATGTTCAAAATATATTTACAACACTTTTAATATATTTTGATGTTTTAAGTTTATTAAGTCAGCTGTCCTCGTTAATAACCTACAACTAGTTGTCCACAGTTAGATGTACAGAAATAAATCGATAAATATTATCTTGAATCAATCCAAGACCCAGTGTATACGTATCTCAGTATTGATCACAACTCAAACTATATATATTTTGGAATCAACCTCAACCCTGTATAGCTAACTCCAACATTCACATATAGAGTGTCTATGGTTGTTCCGAAATATATATAGATGTGTCGACATGATAGGTCGAAACATTGTATACGTGTCTATGGTATCTCAAGATTACATAATATACAATACAAGTTGATTAAGTTATGGTTGGAATAGATTTGTTACCAATTTTCACGTAGCTAAAATGAGAAAAATTATCCAATCTTGTTTTACCCATAACTTCTTCATTTTAAATCCGTTTTGAGTGAATCAAATTGCTATGGTTTCATATTGAACTCTATTTTATGAATCTAAACAGAAAAGTATAGGTTTATAGTCGGAAAAATAAGTTACAAGTCGTTTTTGTAAAGGTAGTCATTTCAGTCGAAAGAACGACGTCTAGATGACCATTTTATAAAACATACTTCCACTTTGAGTTTAATCATAATTTTTGGATATAGTTTCATGTTCATAATAAAAATCATTTTCTCAGAATAACAACTTTAAAATCAAAGTTTATCATAGTTTTTAATTAACTAACCCAAAACAGCCCGCGGTGTTACTACGACGGCGTAAATCCGGTTTTACGGTGTTTTTCGTGTTTCCAGGTTTTAAATCATTAAGTTAGCATATCATATAGATATAGAACATGTGTTTAGTTGATTTTAAAAGTCAAGTTAGAAGGATTAACTTTTGTTTGCGAACAAGTTTAGAATTAACTAAACTATGTTCTAGTGATTACAAGTTTAAACCTTCGAATAAGATAGCTTTATATGTATGAATCGAATGATGTTATGAACATCATTACTACCTTAAGTTCCTTGGATAAACCTACTGGAAAAGAGAAAAATGGATCTAGCTTCAATGGATCCTTGGATGGCTCGAAGTTCTTGAAGCAGAATCATGACACGAAAACAAGTTCAAGTAATATCATCACTTGAAATAAGATTGTTATAGTTATAGAAATTGAACCAAAGTTTGAATATGATTATTACCTTGTATTAGAATGATAACCTACTGTAAGAAACAAAGATTTCTTGAGGTTGGATGATCACCTTACAAGATTGGAAGTGAGCTAGCAAACTTGAAAGTATTCTTGATTTTATGAAACTAGAACTTTTGGAATTTATGAAGAACACTTAGAACTTGAAGATAGAACTTGAGAGAGATCACTTAGATGAAGAAAATTGAAGAATGAAAGTGTTTGTAGGTGTTTTTGGTCGTTGGTGTATGGATTAGATATAAAGGATATGTAATTTTGTTTTCATGTAAATAAGTCATGAATGATTACTCATATTTTTGTAATTTTATGAGATATTTCATGCTAGTTGCCAAATGATGGTTCCCACATGTGTTAGGTGACTCACATGGGCTGCTAAGAGCTGATCATTGGAGTGTATATACCAATAGTACATACATCTAAAAGCTGTGTATTGTACGAGTACGAATACGGGTGCATACGAGTAGAATTGTTGATGAAACTGAACGAGGATGTAATTGTAAGCATTTTTGTTAAGTAGAAGTATTTTGATAAGTGTATTGAAGTCTTTCAAAAGTGTATAAATACATATTAAAACACTACATGTATATACATTTTAACTGAGTCGTTAAGTCATCGTTAGTCGTTACATGTAAGTGTTGTTTTGAAACCTTTAGGTTAACGATCTTGTTAAATGTTGTTAACCCAATGTTTATAATATCAAATAAGATTTTAAATTATTATATTATCATGATATTATCATGTATGAATATCTCTTAATATGATATATATACATTAAATGTCTTTACAACGATAATCGTTACATATATGTCTCGTTTAAAAATCATTAAGTTAGTAGTCTTGTTTTTACATATGTAGTTCATTGTTAATATACTTAATGATATGTTTACTTATCATAGCATCATGTTAACTATATATATATCCATATATATGTCATCATATAGTTTTTACAAGTTTTAACGTTCGTGAATCACCGGTCAACTTGGGTGGTCAATTGTCTATATGAAACATATTTCAATTAATCAAGTCTTAACAAGTTTGATTGCTTAACATGTTGGAAACATTTAATCATGTAAATATCAATCTCAATTAATATATATAAACATGGAAAAGTTCGGGTCACTACATAACCTTGGGCGTTTTACGCTTTATTGTTATGCATCATTGATTTGTTGTGATGTAGCTAACCCTCCGGGTGTAGCTTATTGGCGTTGTACACATCACCGTTGGTGTACTTATATTGTTGATGTTGTTAGCTTGTTGTATAGCGCTTGCACGGTGTGCTTAGTTAGTTGCCTTATACTTGGATGCTCCGGTATGTGTTATTTGATATTTGTGTGGCGTGTCCATTTTATGCATATATATGTATGTAGTATATTCTCACTCACTAAGCTTTAGCTTACCCTCTCGTTGTTTATATTTTTATAGATTTTCATGGATGCGGTGGCACGGATAAGCGTGGGAACTAGTGGACTCGGGTAGTTGCTTTGGAAGATGTGCTTTTGGATTGATTAGGATTGGGTAGCGTATCTCCAATCACCATGCTCGGACTTTATTTTGTGTTAAAATCATGTGGTCGAAAACTTGTATTTTGTACGAAAGTCGTAAAACGGCCGATGTGGGCCCGGTGTCGTAAAACTTGTTTTATTATGAAAACGTATGAGTTTTACTTATTATAATGTGTTGTGAAAACCGTTTCGTCTAAAAGTGTCGGGAAGTGGTAGATCATTAAACGAAAAATGGAAAATTCGGACAGAACTGATCAGGCTCTGTGCGCGCCGCGCACAGAGAGGATTGCGCGTCGCGCACCCTAACTGTATAAAAAAATTATTCTTGCGTATTCGGTTGGATAACGGGTTGGGTCGTTACAAGTGGTATCAGAGGATGGTCTAAGGGATTTAGGCGACTTGAGATAGGTGCCTAGACTTAGACTTGAATTGTGTGTGCTTATTTGTTGCGAGACTTGTAGGATTACGGATCGGAATGGGAATTTGGTTAGTGTCCTAGTTTATGGGTGGACTAACGTTTATATTAATATGCGACATTATTAATATAATTTGTGTTTGTGTTGGGTTATATCATCGAGCAAAGCGGTCGTGGTACTAACGAGTGGATACGGCGTGTACGCGTAATAATGATTAGCTACCATTTTTACGAGTGCAAATCGTATTTGACAAGTGATGTAAGACGATTGCCGAGCAAGATGGGTCGGGATTGTACGTATGATTGTGCTCGTTCGTTGCTTAATCGATTGTATTATTTAGAATGAAGACGGAAGATGGATGCGGAACGAGTGAGCCTATTCATAAGGGGAAGGATGAGTTGACGTTAAGGATTGAGGCCGTGTTTGAACAATATGTCTCGGTTTTCACCGAAAATGTTAGGGAAGTAACCAAGGAGTTGGTTGAAGGACGAATAACAGAAATGGTCCGAGACCAAGTGACTAAAGTCGTAAGGGAAGAGTTTGAAAAGAGGTTTCCCAAACCTCGAGGTAGTGATGATGAAGAAGTACTTGCAAGGTTAGAGTCACATGGTGCTCATGGTAAAAGGGCGCGAAGTACGCCTGAACGCGTCGGGAATGTGAAGAAGAAGAGTAAGAAGGGTTACAGGCCTACGTGCTTTAAGTGTGGAGAACGGGGTCATTTGGCACAAGATTGTACGGTTGTGCCTTTAGGCTCGATCAGGTGTTTTATTTGTCGGATGGAGGGACACCGAAAGTCAGAGTGTTCCGAATCGCATGACGATCGGGTTAGGAGGTTAGAGTGTGAATACATGATGGGTAGTCGAGCACGGAAGCCCAAAAACGCTACATCAGGTACTTTTAGTACGAAATTATATGTTGTTCATTTGTAATAACATGCGGTGTGTACGTAAGTCTTAGCTAAACTTTATTCTCCGTTGGAGATAATTCGTAGTGAGCGGGCGGTTTGCGTTTATGGTTTCGGTTTGCACTCAGTAGAGTGTATAAGTGGTGTGTTGTGCCTTGACTCTATGGTAAGAATTTTCGGGTGCTTCGACACTTGTTTGGTATAGGGTCGTTAAGTTCGTTCGAGTGAGACCCTTAAGGTTTCGTTTGTGTTGTACGTATTGTTGTTATGGGTGACATTCCTAATGGAATTACCCCATGGTGATGTTGGATTGAAGGACGAAGGGCGTAAGTCTTGGTGCAACCAAGCATTCCTTAGTATTCGTGAGAACGTTTCTACCAAGCCATGGAAACAGGCTTTGGTGTTCGGGTGTTAGAGCGTGTTCGCTTTCGAGTTGAAGTTGATGAGACATAAGGTTCATTGGGTGGATGAAACCTTTGAGATCAAGTGTTTGAACTAGGTGAATGTTGGTAATGGAGTCTACGAGACGCAACGTTAGGTGCCTCTTCATACCTACTAGCTGTAGTGACCCGAACTTTTCCATGTTTATATATATTAATTGAGATTGATATTTACATGATTAAATGTTTTCAACATGTTAAGCAATCAAACTTGTTAAGACTTGATTAATTGAAATATGTTTCATATAGACAATTGACCACCCAAGTTGACCGGTGATTCACGAACGTTAAAACTTGTAAAAAAACTATATGATGACATATATATGGTTAATATATAGTTAACATGATATTATGATAAGTAAACATATCATTAATTATATTAACAATGAACTACATATGTAAAAACAAGACTACTAACTTAATGATTTTGAAACGAGACATATATGTAACGTTTATCGTTGTAACGACATTTAATGTATATATATCATATTAAGAGATATTCGTACATCATAATATCATGATAATATAATAATTTAAAATCTCTTTTGATATTATAAACATTGGGTTAACAACATTTAACAAGATCGTTAACCTAAAGGTTTCAAAACAACACTTACATGTAACGACTAACGATGACTTAACGACTCAGTTAAAATGTATATACATGTAGTTTTTTAATATGTATTTATACACTTTTGAAAGACTTCAATACACTTATCAAAATACTTCTACTTAACAAAAATGCTTACAATTACATTCTCGTTCAGTTTCATCAACAATTCTACTCGTATGCACCCGTATTCGTACTCGTACAATACACAGCTTTTAGATGTATGTACTATTGGTATATACACTCCAATGATCAGCTCTTAGCAGCCCATGTGAGTCACCTAATACATGTGGGAACCATCATTTGGCAACTAGCATGAAATATCTCATAAGATTACAAAAATATGAGTAATCATTCATGACTTATTTACATGAAAACAAAATTACATATCCTTTATATCTAATCCATACACCAACGACCAAAAACACCTACAAACACTTTCATTCTTCAATTTTCTTCATCTAATTGAACTCTCTCAAGTTCTATCTTCAAGTTCTAAGTGTTCTTCATAAATTCCAAAAGTTCTAGTTTCATAAAATCAAGAATACTTTCAAGTTTGCTAGCTCACTTCCAATCTTGTAAGGTGATCATCCAACCTCAAGAAATCTTTGTTTCTTACAGTAGGTTATCATTCTAATACAAGGTAATAATCATATTCAAACTTTGGTTCAATTTCTATAACTATAACAATCTTATTTCAAGTGATGATCTTACTTGAACTTGTTTTCGTGTCATGATTTTGCTTCAAGAACTTTGAGCCATCCAAGAATCCATTGAAGCTAGGTCCATTTTTCTCTTTTCCAGTAGGTTCATCCAAGGAACTTAAGGTAGTAATGATGTTCATAACATCATTCGATTCATACATATAAAGCTATCTTATTCGAAGGTTTAAACTTGTAATCACTAGAACATAGTTTAGTTAATTCTAAACTTGTTCGCAAACAAAAGTTAATCCTTCTAACTTGACTTTTAAAATCAACTAAACACATGTTCTATATCTATATGATATGCTAACTTAATGATTTAAAACCTGGAAACACGAAAAACACCGTAAAACCGGATTTACGCCGTCGTAGTAACACCGCGGGCTGTTTTGGGTTAGTTAATTAAAAACTATGATAAACTTTGATTTAAAAGTTGTTATTCTGAGAAAATGATTTTTATTATGAACATGAAACTATATCCAAAAATTATGGTTAAACTCAAAGTGAAAGTATGTTTTCTAAAATGGTCATCTAGACGTCGTTCTTTCGACTGAAATGACTACCTTTACAAAAACGACTTGTAACTTATTTTTCTGACTAGAAACCTATATTTTTTTTGTTTAGATTCATAAAATAGAGTTCAATATGAAACCATAGCAATTTGATTCACTCAAAACGGATTTAAAATGAAGAAGTTATGGGTAAAACAAGATTGGATAATTTTTCTCATTTTAGCTACGGGAAAATTGGTAACAAATCTATTCCAACCATAACTTAATCAACTTGTATTATATATTATGTAATCTTGAGATACCATAGACACGTATACAATGTTTCGACCTATCATGTCGACACATCTATATATATTTCGGAACAACCATAGACACTCTATATGTGAATGTTGGAGTTAGCTATACAGGGTTGAGGTTGATTCCAAAATATATATAGTTTGAGTTGTGATCAATACTGAGATACGTATACACTGGGTCGTGGATTGATTCAAGATAATATTTATCGATTTATTTCTGTACATCTAACTGTGGACAACTAGTTGTAGGTTACTAACGAGGACAGCTGACTTAATAAACTTAAAACATCAAAATATATTAAAAGTGTTGTAAATATATTTTGAACATACTTTAATATATATGTATATATTGTTATAGGTTCGTGAATCAACAGTGGCCAAGTCTTACTTCCCGACGAAGTAAAAATCTGTGAAAGTGAGTTATAGTCCCACTTTTAAAATCTAATATTTTTGGGATGAGAATACATGCAGGTTTTATAAATGATTTACAAAATAGACACAAGTACGTGAAACTACATTCTATGGTTGAATTATCGAAATCGAATATGCCCCTTTTTATTAAGTCTGGTAATCTAAGAATTAGGGAACAGACACCCTAATTGACGCGAATCCTAAAGATAGATCTATTGGGCCTAACAAACCCCATCCAAAGTACCGGATGCTTTAGTACTTCGAAATTTATATCATATCCGAAGGGTGTCCCGGAATGATGGGGATATTCTTATATATGCATCTTGTTATTGTCGGTTACCAGGTGTTCACCATATGAATGATTTTTATCTCTATGTATGGGATGTGTATTGAAATATGAAATCTTGTGGTCTATTGTTACGATTTGATATATATAGGTTAAACCTATAACTCACCAACATTTTTGTTGACGTTTTAAGCATGTTTATTCTCAGGTGATTATTAAGAGCTTCCGCTGTCGCATACTTAAATAAGGACAAGATTTGGAGTCCATGCTTGTATGATATTGTGTAAAAACTGCATTCAAGAAACTTATTTTGTTGTAACATATTTGTATTGTAAACCATTATGTAATGGTCGTGTGTAAACAGGATATTTTAGATTATCATTATTTGATAATCTACGTAAAGCTTTTTAAACCTTTATTGATGAAATAAAGGTTATGGTTTGTTTAAAAATGAATGCAGTCTTTGAAAAACGTCTCATATAGAGGTCAAAACCTCGCAACGAAATCAATTAATATGGAACGTTTTTAATCAATAAGAACGGGACATTTCAGTTGGTATCCGAGCGTTGGTCTTAGAGAACCAGAAAATTTGCATTAGTGTGTCTTATCGAGTTTGTTAGGATGCATTAGTGAGTCTGGACTTCGACCGTGTTTTCTTTAAAAATGATTGCTTAACATTTTTGTTGGAAACTATATATTTTTAACATATGAATATTATGTGATATATTAATCTCTTAACGTGTTTGATATTATGTGATAGATGTCTACCTCTAGAACAAGTCCCATTGACTCACCTAATAATAATGAAGAGTCAAATGTAAATTGGAATGATTTGTGGACTGATTCACAAGTTCCCGAAGAGGAACCGGAAGAAGAGTCGGAACCGGAAGAAGAATCGGAACCGGAAGAAGAATCGGAACCGGATGAAGAAATAGAACCGGTGGGGGAAATAATAAAACGGTTAAGTAAAAGAAAATCCTCAACCAACCGACCAAAGTTAATTATGGTCAATGGTGTTTCCGCCAAGGAAGCAAAATATTGGGAGGATTACCAATTCTCCGATGAATCGGATTCCGACGAGAATTCCGATGATGTTATAGAAATTACCCCAACTGAATTTAAAAAGGCAAAAGAAAATAATAAGGGAAAGGGCATAAAAATAGAGAAATCTAATTCCAACCCCGATGAACTTTATATGTATCGTCAACCCCCGAAGTCCTTAAGTTGTAACAATGACCCGGGAACCTCTAAACCACCAGGTTTTTCTAAACCAATGTGGATCACGACGGCTCGTATTAGGGGAACATCATATATCCCTAGAAACTTGGCAAAACGAACCAAAACCGAAGAAGAAGAAACGAGCGAGTCGGAATAAGATAGTTGTATTCGTGTGGTGTAATATATGTAATATAGTGTGCTTATGCTTTATGATATATGTAAAAATTGCTTGTATTAATAAGTATTTTTTTATGAATCTAACTCTTGTCTATTTTACAGTTTAAAAACACAAAATGGATAGACAACCCAATATTTTAAGAGACCTACCCGGAGACATGATTGATGAAATCTTGTCTAGAGTCGGCCAGAATTCTTCGGCACAACTATTTAAGGCGAGATCAGTTTGTAAGACATTCGAAGAACGTTCCAAGAATGTCTTGGTTTATAAGAGACTTTCGTTTGAAAGATGGGGGATATCACATTGGGAAACCCATAAGTTACGATGTGTTTACTTTGACGCATATATTGCGGGGAACCCAAATGCTATTTTACGCAACGGGTTAAGAAATTATTTTGACTCAATATATCCGAATATTGGACTTCGTGATTTAGAAAAAGCGGCTAAAATGCAACATAAAGAAGCATGTTATGCTTACGGATTAGTAATGTTCGCTTCTCACCAAAGTGAGAACAAGAACATCGGGCTACAACTATTAAACAAAACGTTTCCACAAGTGACGGAGTCGGTAATTGGGGTAAGAAATGAGGTTTTTAGATTATTACGGGACTGTTGGACATTACGTAACCCTCGTCCCTTTGATGACGTTACAACACGCTGTCTTATCAACGGCCATAACGGTTATGTTGCACAAGACCAAGGATGGGAAGTAGTCCTAGTAAAACCAGAATGCATGACTTGTTTCTGGACGTATGAATTACGTGTCTTTATTGCCTTTGCTGAACGACTTGTGTACTAGCTAGAATTGTCTTCACAACTATCTTGTATCAAAGTTATTGTGTGCTATATTTCATGCTTTATGTAAAATAAGCGGTATTGTAAGTTTGTAAAATATTGTATAAAAGTTTGAACGCGAAATATTATTATAATCAGTTTTTCATATAGAATTGTAGTAGTTGAATTGTATATTAGCTACTAAGTATGAACTTAACGGGTAGGTACTACCCGAATTTAAACTTATAAAACGCTAATATGAAGAAAAAGCTTTTATAAATGAGTTCATATTATGCTACGAAATACTATTAACTACTCTTAATATTCTGTACGATTAACTTGTTCCATTTAACTATTTTGAAGGAAATGGCACCGACTACTCGACACACCGTGAATATGAATGAAGAGGAATTCCGTACTTTTCTAGCTTCAAACATAGCCGCAGTACAGGCTGCGCTACATACCAACAATAACCTTGGATCTAGCAGTACATGAAATCGTGTAGGATGCACCTACAAAGAATTCACTGCCTGCAAACCTTTGGAATTTGATGGAACCGAAGGACCGATCGGATTGAAACGGTGGACCGAGAAGGTTGAATCGGTGTTTGCCATAAGTAAGTGTACTGAAGAGGACAAAGTGAAGTACGCTACGCATACCTTCACAGGTTCTGCGTTAACATGGTGGAATACCTATCTAGAGCAAGTGGGACAAGATGATGCGTACGCACTACCGTGGTCAGCATTCAAGCACTTGATGAACGAGAAGTACCGTCCCAGAACCGAGGTCAATAAGCTCAAGACAGAACTTAGAGGGTTACGAACCCAAGGATTTGATATTACCACGTACGAAAGACGATTCACAGAATTGTGCCTATTGTGTCCGGGAGCATTCGAAGATGAGGAAGAGAAGATCGACGCATTTGTGAAAGGATTACCGAAAAGAATCCAAGAAGATATAAGTTCACACGAGCCCGCCTCCATACAACAGGCATGTAGAATGGCTCACAAACTAGTGAACCAGATTGAAGAAAGAATTAAAGAACAGACTGCTGAAGAGGCCAATGTGAAGCAAGTCAAAAGAAAGTGGGAGGAAAACGGTGATAAGAATCACCAATACAACAACAACAGCAATTACAACAATAATCGCAACAATTATCCCAACAATCGCAACATCAATCGCAACTACAACAAACGACCCAACAACAACAACAACAACAACAACAACAACAACAACAGCAACTACAATAATCATCCCAACAACAATAATAACCGCAACAACAACAACAATCAGAAGCAACTATGCCAAAGGTGTGAAAAGAATCACTCGGGGTTCTGCACCAAATTTTGCAACAAGTGTAAAAGAAATGGTCATAGCGCGACGAAGTGTGAGGTCTACGGACCAGGGGTTAACAGAACGAAAGGAACAAATGGTGTCGGAACGAGTAATGGCGGAGCAAGTAGTGTCGGAGCAAGTTATGCCAATGTAGTTTGTTATAAATGTGGAAAACCGGGCCACATTATTAGAAATTGCCCGAACCAGGAGAACACGAATGGACAAGGCCGCGGAAGAGTTTTCAATATTAATGCGGCAGAGGCACAGGAAGACCCGAAGCTTGTTACGGGTACGTTTCTTATTGACAATAAATCTGCTTACGTTTTATTTGATTCGGGTGCGGATAGAAGCTATATGAGTAGAGATTTTTGTGCTAAATTAAGTTGTCCATTGACGCCTTTGGATAGTAAATTTTTACTCGAATTAGCAAATGGTAAATTAATTTCAGCAGATAATATATGTCGGAATCGAGAAATTAAACTGGTTAGCGAAACATTTAAGATTGATTTGATACCAGTAGAGTTAGGGAGTTTTGATGTGATAATCGGTATGGACTGGTTGAAAGAAGTGAAAGCGGAGATCGTTTGTTACAAAAATGCAATTCGCATTATACGAGAAAAAGGAAAACCCTTAATGGTGTACGGAGAAAAGGGCAACACGAAGCTACATCTTATTAGTAATTTGAAGGCACAAAAACTAATAAGAAAAGGTTGCTATGCTGTTCTAGCACACGTCGAGAAAGTACAAACTGAAGAAAAGAGCATCAATGATGTTCCTATTGCAAAAGAATTTCCCGATGTATTTCCGAAAGAATTACCGGGATTACCCCCACATCGATCCGTTGAATTTCAAATAGATCTTGTACCAGGAGCTGCACCAATAGCTCGTGCTCCTTACAGACTCGCACCCAGCGAGATGAAAGAACTGCAAAGCCAATTACAAGAACTTTTAGAGCGTGGTTTCATTCGACCAAGCACATCACCGTGGGGAGCTCCTGTTTTGTTTGTCAAGAAGAAAGATGGTACATTCAGGTTGTGTATCGACTACCGAGAGTTGAACAAACTTACCATCAAGAACCGCTACCCACTACCGAGAATCGACGACTTATTTGATCAACTACAAGGCTCGTCTGTTTATTCAAAGATTGACTTACGTTCTGGGTATCATCAAATGCGGGTGAAAGAAGATGATATTCCAAAGACTGCTTTCAGAACACGTTACGGTCATTACGAGTTTATGGTCATGCCGTTTGGTTTAACTAATGCACCAGCTGTGTTCATGGACCTTATGAACCGAGTGTGTGGACCATACCTTGACAAGTTTGTCATTGTTTTCATTGATGACATACTTATTTACTCAAAGAATGACCAAGAACACGGTGAACATTTGAGAAATGTGTTAGAAGTATTGAGGAAGGAAGAATTGTACGCTAAGTTTTCAAAGTGTGCATTTTGGTTGGAAGAAGTTCAATTCCTCGGTCACATAGTGAACAAAGAAGGTATTAAGGTGGATCCGGCAAAGATAGAAACTGTTGAAAAGTGGGAAACCCCGAAAACTCCGAAACACATACGCCAGTTTTTAGGACTAGCTGGTTACTACAGAAGGTTCATCCAAGACTTTTCCAGAATAGCAAAACCCTTGACTGCATTAACGCATAAAGGGAAGAAATTTGAATGGAATGATGAACAAGAGAAAGCGTTTCAGTTATTGAAGAAAAAGCTAACTACGGCACCTATATTGTCATTGCCTGAAGGGAATGATGATTTTGTGATTTATTGTGACGCATCAAAGCAAGGTCTCGGTTGTGTATTAATGCAACGAACGAAGGTGATTGCTTATGCGTCTAGACAATTGAAGATTCACGAACAAAATTATACGACGCATGATTTGGAATTAGGCGCGGTTGTTTTTGCATTAAAGACTTGGAGGCACTACTTATATGGGGTCAAAAGTATTATATATACCGACCACAAAAGTCTTCAACACATATTTAATCAGAAACAACTGAATATGAGGCAGCGTAGGTGGATTGAATTATTGAATGATTACGATTTTGAGATTCGTTACCACCCGGGGAAGGCAAATGTGGTAGCCGATGCCTTGAGCAGGAAGGATAGAGAACCCATTCGAGTAAAATCTATGAATATAATGATTCATAATAACATTACTACTCAAATAAAGGAGGCGCAACAAGGAGTTTTAAAAGAGGGAAATTTAAAGGATGAAATACCCAAAGGATCGGAGAAGCATCTTAATATTCGGGAAGACGGAACCCGGTATAGGGCTGAAAGGATTTGGGTTCCAAAATTTGGAGATATGAGAGAAATGGTACTTAGAGAAGCTCATAAAACCAGATACTCAATACATCCTGGAACGGGGAAGATGTACAAGGATCTCAAGAAACATTTTTGGTGGCCGGGTATGAAAGCCGATGTTGCTAAATACGTAGGAGAATGTTTGACGTGTTCTAAGGTCAAAGCTGAGCATCAGAAACCATCAGGTCTACTTCAACAACCCGAAATCCCAGAATGGAAATGGAAAAACATTACCATGGATTTCATCACTAAATTGCCAAGGACTGCAAGTGGTTTTGATACTATTTGGGTAATAGTTGATCGTCTCACCAAATCAGCACACTTCCTGCCAATAAGAGAAGATGACAAGATGGAGAAGTTAGCACGACTGTATTTGAAGGAAGTCATATCCAGACATGGAATACCAATCTCTATTATCTCTGATAGGGATGGCAGATTTATTTCAAGATTCTGGCAGACATTACAGCAAGCATTAGGAACTCGTCTAGACATGAGTACTGCCTATCATCCACAAACTGATGGGCAGAGCGAAAGGACGATACAAACGCTTGAAGACATGCTACGAGCATGTGTTATTGATTTCGGAAACAGTTGGGATCGACATCTACCGTTAGCAGAATTTTCCTACAACAACAGCTACCATTCAAGCATTGAGATGGCGCCGTTTGAAGCACTTTATGGTAGAAAGTGCAGGTCTCCGATTTGTTGGAGTGAAGTGGGGGATAGACAGATTACGGGTCCGGAGATTATACAAGAAACTACCGAGAAGATCATCCAAATTCAACAACGGTTGAAAACCGCCCAAAGTCGACAAAAGAGCTACGCTGACATTAAAAGAAAAGATATAGAATTTGAAATTGGAGAGATGGTCATGCTTAAAGTTTCACCTTGGAAAGGCGTTGTTCGATTTGGTAAACGAGGGAAATTAAATCCAAGGTATATTGGACCATTCAAGATTATTGATCGTGTCGGACCAGTAGCTTACCGACTTGAGTTACCTCAACAACTCGCAGCTGTACATAACACTTTTCACGTCTCGAATTTGAAGAAATGTTTTGCTAAAGAAGATCTCACTATTCCGTTAGATGAAATCTAAATCAACGAAAAACTCCAATTCATCGAAGAACCCGTCGAAATAATGGATCGTGAGGTTAAAAGACTTAAGCAAAACAAGATACCAATTGTTAAGGTTCGATGGAATGCTCGTAGAGGACCCGAGTTCACCTGGGAGCGTGAAGATCAGATGAAGAAGAAATACCCTCATCTATTTCCAGAAGATTCGTCAACACCTTCAACAGCTTAAAATTTCGGGACGAAATTTATTTAACGGGTAGGTACTGTAGTGACCCGAACTTTTCCATGTTTATATATATTAATTGAGATTGATATTTACATGATTAAATGTTTTCAACATGTTAAGAAATCAAACTTGTTAAGACTTGATTAATTGAAATATGTTTCATATAGACAATTGACCACCCAAGTTGACCGGTGATTCACGAACGTTAAAACTTGTAAAAAAACTATATGATGACATATATATGGTTAATATATAGTTAACATGATATTATGATAAGTAAACATATCATTAATTATATTAACAATGAACTACATATGTAAAAACAAGACTACTAACTTAATGATTTTGAAACGAGACATATATGTAACGTTTATCGTTGTAACGACATTTAATGTATATATATCATATTAAGAGATATTCGTACATCATAATATCATGATAATATAATAATTTAAAATCTCTTTTGATATTATAAACATTGGGTTAACAACATTTAACAAGATCGTTAACCTAAAGGTTTCAAAACAACACTTACATGTAACGACTAACGATGACTTAACGACTCAGTTAAAATGTATATACATGTAGTTTTTTAATATGTATTTATACACTTTTGAAAGACTTCAATACACTTATCAAAATACTTCTACTTAACAAAAATGCTTACAATTACATTCTCGTTCAGTTTCATCAACAATTCTACTCGTATGCACCCGTATTCGTACTCGTACAATACACAGCTTTTAGATGTATGTACTATTGGTATATACACTCCAATGATCAGCTCTTAGCAGCCCATGTGAGTCACCTAACACATGTGGGAACCATCATTTGGCAACTAGCATGAAATATCTCATAAGATTACAAAAATATGAGTAATCATTCATGACTTATTTACATGAAAACAAAATTACATATCCTTTATATCTAATCCATACACCAACGACCAAAAACACCTACAAACACTTTCATTCTTCAATTTTCTTCATCTAATTGAACTCTCTCAAGTTCTATCTTCAAGTTCTAAGTGTTCTTCATAAATTCCAAAAGTTCTAGTTTCATAAAATCAAGAATACTTTCAAGTTTGCTAGCTCACTTCCAATCTTGTAAGGTGATCATCCAACCTCAAGAAATCTTTGTTTCTTACAGTAGGTTATCATTCTAATACAAGGTAATAATCATATTCAAACTTTGGTTCAATTTCTATAACTATAACAATCTTATTTCAAGTGATGATCTTACTTGAACTTGTTTTCGTGTCATGATTTTGCTTCAAGAACTTTGAGCCATCCAAGAATCCATTGAAGCTAGGTCCATTTTTCTCTTTTCCAGTAGGTTCATCCAAGGAACTTAAGGTAGTAATGATGTTCATAACATCATTCGATTCATACATATAAAGCTATCTTATTCGAAGGTTTAAACTTGTAATCACTAGAACATAGTTTAGTTAATTCTAAACTTGTTCGCAAACAAAAGTTAATCCTTCTAACTTGACTTTTAAAATCAACTAAACACATGTTCTATATCTATATGATATGCTAACTTAATGATTTAAAACCTGGAAACACGAAAAACACCGTAAAACCGGATTTACGCCGTCGTAGTAACACCGCGGGCTGTTTTGGGTTAGTTAATTAAAAACTATGATAAACTTTGATTTAAAAGTTGTTATTCTGAGAAAATGATTTTTATTATGAACATGAAACTATATCCAAAAATTATGGTTAAACTCAAAGTGGAAGTATGTTTTCTAAAATGGTCATCTAGACGTCGTTCTTTCGACTGAAATGACTACCTTTACAAAAACGACTTGTAACTTATTTTTCCGACTAGAAACCTATATTTTTTTTGTTTAGATTCATAAAATAGAGTTCAATATGAAACCATAGCAATTTGATTCACTCAAAACGGATTTAAAATGAAGAAGTTATGGGTAAAACAAGATTGGATAATTTTTCTCATTTTAGCTACGTGAAAATTGGTAACAAATCTATTCCAACCATAACTTAATCAACTTGTATTATATATTATGTAATCTTGAGATACCATAGACACGTATACAATGTTTCGACCTATCATGTCGACACATCTATATATATTTCGGAACAACCATAGACACTCTATATGTGAATGTTGGAGTTAGCTATACAGGGTTGAGGTTGATTCCAAAATATATATAGTTTGAGTTGTGATCAATACTGAGATACGTATACACTGGGTCGTGGATTGATTCAAGATAATATTTATCGATTTATTTCTGTACATCTAACTGTGGACAACTAGTTGTAGGTTACTAACGAGGACAGCTGACTTAATAAACTTAAAACATCAAAATATATTAAAAGTGTTGTAAATATATTTTGAACATACTTTAATATATATGTATATATTGTTATAGGTTCGTGAATCAACAGTGGCCAAGTCTTACTTCCCGACGAAGTAAAAATCTGTGAAAGTGAGTTATAGTCCCACTTTTAAAATCTAATATTTTTGGGATGAGAATACATGCAGGTTTTATAAATGATTTACAAAATAGACACAAGTACGTGAAACTACATTCTATGGTTGAATTATCGAAATCGAATATGCCCCTTTTTATTAAGTCTGGTAATCTAAGAATTAGGGAACAGACACCCTAATTGACGCGAATCCTAAAGATAGATCTATTGGGCCTAACAAACCCCATCCAAAGTACCGGATGCTTTAGTACTTCGAAATTTATATCATATCCGAAGGGTGTCCCGGAATGATGGGGATATTCTTATATATGCATCTTGTTATTGTCGGTTACCAGGTGTTCACCATATGAATGATTTTTATCTCTATGTATGGGATGTGTATTGAAATATGAAATCTTGTGGTCTATTGTTACGATTTGATATATATAGGTTAAACCTATAACTCACCAACATTTTTGTTGACGTTTTAAGCATGTTTATTCTCAGGTGATTATTAAGAGCTTCCGCTGTCGCATACTTAAATAAGGACAAGATTTGGAGTCCATGCTTGTATGATATTGTGTAAAAACTGCATTCAAGAAACTTATTTTGTTGTAACATATTTGTATTGTAAACCATTATGTAATGGTCGTGTGTAAACAGGATATTTTAGATTATCATTATTTGATAATCTACGTAAAGCTTTTTAAACCTTTATTGATGAAATAAAGGTTATGGTTTGTTTAAAAATGAATGCAGTCTTTGAAAAACGTCTCATATAGAGGTCAAAACCTCGCAACGAAATCAATTAATATGGAACGTTTTTAATCAATAAGAACGGGACATTTCACTAGCGTGGTATTCGACTTCGATGGTGTTACGGTTACATTGAACATAGGATACCGGCAAGAAACCCTTAGGTGTTCGAGTGACGGGGTGAAGTTACAAATGATAGCACCTCGATGATTGCTAGGGTGATACTCATACGGGTTAGTAAGTGCTTTGGTTGAAGTAGCAAAGGATAACCCGAAATCCTTCGTATGCTCAAGGTTGGAGCAAGGTTTGGTGACATGCGTGTTATGAGATTCAAGACGGGTGAACCTCGTCTCTCTTTTAGGAATTATGATAATGCGATTGGTGCATTAGTGGTTGGATTAGTGGTCGCTCTTTTCGTGAGAGTAAGCATGTGGTTATCGTCGAAATATATTGTTGGAAACGAATTCGTGAGAATTCAAGGACTATGACCAATGAGGATATTGGTTGTGTATGTTGATGAGTGGTCTTTCCGCGGGATGCTATTAATTCAACGATGTGTTTAGGGAACGGAGTTCTAAGTAGGGGAGTTTGTACTCTCGCGTGAAGATGTTCTAGTGTGTTGTTATGGGACGATGCTCGTATAGATTCGAAGCTAGTGTTGAGACCTACGTTGGTCAATGGTGGTAGAGGTACGATTGGGAATAAATTGTACTTAAGGTAGTGGATTTAAAATTATCACCAAGTTGGTAATGTGGTGAATCTCATTGAGAGATAAATGGATGTGTTTGACTAGCAAGGTGAAATCCCTCGGTTAAGGGATGTGCGTGTCGGATTTCCTTTTAAAGGATTATTGTTTTAGCCTATGTATGATATAGGTGGTTTCTTGCTCGATTGTGATGGTGATGTGCTCACGTACGTATAATGCGTGCGCAAAGATTCTAAGTGAGCGGAACGTTTCTAAGTATGTGTATATACTTGTTGTTCGGGATGAATGGTTAGTGAATTTCTGTTATGATTCACTATAGTGTAGTAGTGCGCGATGTTGCACTACTTGATGTTTGAGGCCAAAAGAGCGTATGTGATGGGTGGGTTATGGCCGTTGCCTCGGTCCGCTAACTTCACCCTAGGGGAAGTGTTATATCGGTATGATATAACGTTATTGGAATGGGAGTACCATTCATGTATTGAGATTTTGGGAAGTGAGTCGCGTGTAGTTCGGATTCACAATGACACGTATGGATGCGGTCATTCTATTGAGGAGTGAATCACGTGTGGATGCGGATTCACGATGACGCGTGTAGTTCGGTAATCTTATTGTGGAAGTGACTCTCGTGTAGTTCGGATTCACAGTGACACGTGTGGATGCGGTCATTATATTGAGGAAGTGAGTCTCGTGTAGCTCGGATTCACAATGATGCGTGTGGATGCGATCATTCTATTGGGATTGTGACTCTCGTGTAGTTCGGATTCACTAGGGCTCGTGTAGTTCGGCCAATCCCGATTGTTGTTGCGGTGGAGGTAGTGAGTCGTGTGTGGTGCGGAATCACTAAGGCGCGTGTATTTTCGGCCAGCCTTCATGTGTTTTGTGTTGTGAACTATTGGTTATTTTATACACCAATGGTGGGGTCGTGAGGACCATGTTGCGTGATTAGTGATGCGATAGCCGTGTTTTGCTCACATGTTGTTACGGGTGTGAAAATAGTCGATTTTGTACACCTTGGGTTTAGCGTTTCCATAGTCGTTTTGGGCGCTATCGAGTTTAGTCGTTTGCTTACGATTTTGTGATAGATGTGTATTGGTCGTATTGCGTACTACAAGGGATGTTTAGTGATAAGTGTTATCCGTAAGGATTCGCTTTTGTTCGGTCTTCATCATTTTGGTTGTTTACCTTAGGTTGGGACTTGGTCGCTTTTAGCATTGTACTTGGCAAGGGTACGCTAAGGGTTGATATCTCGGTAAGAGATTGGTTGAGTTTTTCCCGATGTGAGGGATTGAGCAAGTTTTAGCGCTCGAATTTGCGGATTTGATAAATCGCGGATGACGATTTAGTATTAAAGGCAATTCATTGGGAAGGATTGCCTAGAGAAATTGGAAGGAAACATGATGTTTCCGCGTATGTAAGCGATTGTAATAGTTTTCGGATGTTGTGTGCATTGCATGTCTCGAAATGCGTGCAAGTGTGTCTTGGGTATGTAGGAATAACCTTCAAATTTATGATAATTATGGTAGAAGTCGGTTTGAAACGTATGTTTGAGGACCATTGACTGTGGGTCCGGTTGGTTAAGTGACGAGGATCACGAGGACGTGATCGATTCTAAGTGGGGGAGAGTTGTAAAACCCAAATATTTATGGTACACAGCTTAAGAATGATGTGTGTATAGTGTATGAAGCTTGGCGTAAATTAAAAAGCTCAAATACTGCTCAGACCGTTGTCCGCGCCGCGCACCACTAGGTGATCGCGCCGCGCACGTTGCCAGGCGACAGATTCCTGTTTTCTTTTAAATTAGTTAATGAGGGGTATATTGGTCTTTTCACTTATTGGACGGTTTGAGGCCATAAAAGCTGATCCAATCCCATTTTGGATCTCATTCTTCACCTACTCAAACACTCTCATCCAATTTTAGAGAGAGATCCATTTCTAGAGAGAGAGAGCTCAAATCAAGGAGGAAGGAGCTTGATTCTCACCAAAGCTCAAGTATTAAAGTTGTTCATCTCGTTCTTGGCTACGTTTTAATTGTTGTGGTAAGTTCTAACTCCGAATTTCATTGTTTGATCTGATGTTCAAAGTTAGGGTTTGAACTTGGTTTGTTGAGAAACCCATTTAAACTCTTGAAGTGAGTTTAATGATGCTAGTACTAGGGTTTTTTGTTGTTTTTGGTTGGTTTTGGGTTGGAAACCGACTTGGCCATGATTTAGGATTTGTAAGTGGTTTTAATCACTAGGTTAATGATTATGGAAGGGTTGGAGCCCATTTGGGGGTGTTTGGTTGATTAATTTTGAAATGAGTCAAAATTAGGGTTATGGGTGATTTTGAGAATATTAAGTGTTTAACACTTACGATTGGATTTCATTGGCGTATTAGGACCATTGTCACTAGTGTTAGTGATTATTGGTTAGTTTGGGGGCGTTTTGTGCTTGGAGGTGCAATTGGTCGAAATGCACTAAGTGTCATTTCGAGTTGGTTTGTAAATCCACTCTAAGTGTGTTACTTGTATTGTGATAATGGAATAGGTACTTTTCATTGACGTGTTGCGGATTTGTTCGGTGGCACTCATCAAGACGACAAGGTGAGTGTTAATATCTTATGTGCATATGTATGTGTAGGATGGGTGCGGGTCGGGTGAAGTGGTTCTCGGTTATAGAGCTCACTTCACATATAGGTGGATTTGATGGACTTGCGTATAGGTCCAATTGGCACGGTTATGCGTTTTGGTTGACCACCTTTGGCGAGGTGCACATTTTGCGTGTAAGTTATCACAATTGTTTGTGATGTGGATTATATAACCCCAATGGCGAAGGGTTGGTATTGTGTTGTGATTGGTGAAGTGGATCACGTGTGGATGCGGATTCACGATGACTCGTGTAGTTCGGTCATCTTATCGAGGTAGTGGTCTCGTGTAGTTTGGATTCACTAAGGCTCGTGTAGTTCGCCCAACCTCGATGTTGTTATGGTATTGAAGATAGTAATTCTCGTGTGGATGCGGATTTACTAAGGCTCGTGTAGTTCGGCCAATCTTCATTTTGGTATTGTGGTATTTGACTTTGGGTGTTGGGTTAAGGGGTTAACCTTGGGCATTTTACGCTTTATTGTTATATGTTGTTGTATTGTTGTGATGTAGCTAACCCTCCGGGTGTAGCTTATTGGCGTTGTACACATCGTCATTGGTGTACTTATATTGTTAATGTTGTTAGCTTGTTGTATAGCGCTCGCACCGTATGCTTAGTTAGTTGTGTTATACTTGGATGCTCCGGTATGTGTTATTTGATATTCGTGTGGCGTGTCCATTTTATGCATATATATGTATGTAGTATATTCTCACTCACTAAGCTTTAGCTTACCCTCTCGTTGTTTATATTTTTATAGATTTGCATGGATGCGGTGGCAAGGGTAAGCGTGGGAACTAGTGGACTCGCGTAGTTGCTTTAGAAGACGCACTTTTGGATTGATTAGGATTGGGTATCCCCAATCACCATACTCGGTCTTTATTTTGTGTTAAAATCATGTGGTCGAAAACTTGTATTTTGTACGAAAGTCGTAAAACGGCCGATGTGGGCCCGGTGTCGTAACACTTGTTTTATTATGAAAACGTGTGAGTTTTACTTATTATAATGTGTTGTGAAAACCGTTTCGTCTAGAAGTGTCGGGAAGTGGTAGATCATTAAACGTAAAATGGAAAATCCGGACAGAACTGATCAGGCTCTGTGCGCGCGATGCACAGAGAGGGTTGCGCGCCGCGCACCCTAACTGTATAAAAAAAATTATTCTTGCGTATTCGGTTGGATAACGGGTTGGGTCGTTACAGACTTGCTGACAATTCCAACAAACAACGTTTCTTCCTTGAGATGGATCTCTCTTAGATCTTGTCCTGCTTCTACTTCTACCCCTAGATCTGCCAGTTGCATTCAAAAGAGAACTCGAATTTCCATAATCTTTTCTTCTAATTCCCTCACTGAGAATTAAATCACGGATCCCTTCAAACGTCAACTTAGTAGTTCCGGATGAACCACTAACTGCTGTAACCGTGCCAGACCAACTCTCGGGTAATGATGACAAAAGAAACAAGGCTTCCAGCTCATCTTCAAATTTAATATCAACTGATTTAAGAGGAGTCAGAATCAGATTGAATTCGTTAACATGATCTGCTGCAGAAGATCCTTCTTTCATCTTTGTGTTAACAAGCTGCCTGATCAAGAAGACTTTATTTAAAGCCGAGGGTTTCTCGTACATATTTGACAAAGAAGTAAACACTCCTTTAGTCGTGGTTTCAGCCACGATGTTGTAGCGACATTCTTGGCCAGAGAAAGCCGAACTACTCCGAGTGCTTTTCTATCCAGGAGATCCCACTCTTCTTGCTTCATCTCTTCAGGTTTATCACCAGTGATCGGCTGATATAAACCCTTCTGATATAACACATCTTCGATCTGCATCTTCCAGAAGCTAAAATCTGACCCATCAAACTTATCTATCTTTATTGTGTCTTTATCTGCCATTGCTCCAGGTAATACTCGTGAACCTTGGGCTCTAGATACCACTTGTTAGGAAATCTAGGTGAGCCCTAACAAGAATTTGATAACCCTAGTTATCAACCCACCGTGCAACAAACAAATAATCACCAACACAAATAAAGATAAGAACAAGAAACGTAAAAAACGAGGAATTAACGTGGTTATGTCAAATCGTTTAATTCAAACGAATTGGTTCAATCAACGGCCAAACAAAGAGAATTTTATTAGTAATTTCGTAGGTTGGATTTAGGGTTACAATGAGATGTATTTATAGGCATACAACAACTTAAGGAGCAAGAAAAAACGAATCTACAAGTTTCCTTTCCGTTAGACCAAGGCCGCGGCGCGCTCAGGAGGGGCCGCGTCTCGCCTTTAAGTGTAAACGCGAGACAGAAGAAACTTCAAACTGGAACACCTGATTGCACGTAAGCCGCGTCGCACCAAGAAGAGCAGCGCCGCGCCTCTATCTGTATCCGAACTTCTCCTTTTGTTTTGATATCCTTCACACATCCAACATCTAATGCATATAAAATACATGACAAGATTAAAGAAACGCGTAGTAGAGAACTATAGGTAAAAGGTGCTACCATGACCGAGACAACATGGCCTTCTGGTCTTATTGGTGACATGCTCACCTTCTCGTAAGACGAGATAGTATTCTTATATCATTTGTACACGAATAGACCATTTTTTTGTAGGCTTGAAAATGCAAATTATAGGTTTATAGATACGGATAAAAAGAAGTATCTATTATAAACCACTCACAATATGTCTAACTTGTGCCCTCGAGCTTACCAATGTCATTCCCCCGTGATCACCTTGCCCTCAATTGTTTCGTGGTGCATTATTTCTTACCCACACATATTTCTGGACGAGAGAAACAATGACACTTTTCATATTTATTTATATATTTGGCTTGAACACTTATATATTGGTTTATCTAACTAATTTGGTTGGTTCATGTGATGATGAGGAAGTATGTCATGATTATCAGTGTCCATGTTCTAAAAAGGAAATGGGGGAAAACATGATGATGTGACGTTGCGTCATGGTGGCCTGCCTCCTTTAGGGGAGGTCAGAAGTTCGACCACCGTTGGCTACATATTAAAAACACAATTTCATCCCTGCCATGAAGTATCCACCCATGGCCCTTGGATCGGTTTCAAGGTTTCCTCCCGGGCAGCGATGGGGGCGGAGTTATTATCGCTGCATCGACATAGTCGAAACGGGAGATGCAACGGGTGGTTTAGTCCCCCTCGGGTGATCTCAATTGCTGTTCAAAAAAAAAAATTCCAGTTTTAAGGGTTTTATATATTGCAAATGTGACTTGTTATTTTGTACATGTGTGGATTATATAGTAATGCCTAATAGAGAATAAATCGTCCTTATTGGACTGATTGTGGTTACTTGTTTATGACACTTCTAGAGCATCGGATTGCTTACGATAAACATATATACACGATCGATAAATACAGTAATAACCGAGTCACATGATATAGGCACACTTGTTTTCCCATCTTTAAGTTTCAGTTATTGTAGGCAACCATGGTATGTAATTTTTATTTTCAGTTTTGACAAAACGAATACTAAAAGGAACACCAAGTAGATGTCATCAAATAAAAAATCGTCAGTTTACTTTGCGAATATAAAGTAATAATACGAACCTGAGAAAGTAGTGAAAAATTGATGATAAGAAGCATTGATTGTGGTGTTTAAGAGCACTCAAATAGGTTCATGATGAATTATTTCAATAGAAACATCACATTATCACCTCATTTGGTAACACCTTAACCCACTTGCAATAGTTGTCTTCTTTCACACTACTTTTACCCGCCACATCAGCGCCACATCAGTACAAACACTTTAACATTTTTTTTACATTCCTTTCAATAAATGTTCACTATCATAAACTTCACCACCCCCACTTTACTCATTTTTAAGACATAATTACGCTCCTCGTCACTGTGGTTTACCCCAAAATACATTCCTCGTCCTTTTACTTTTTTTTTTGCTTTCCTCGTCCCTGTTGTTTTAACTTACTACATTCCTCGTCCCTCCGCCCAATTGCTGTTAGTTTTAGACGTTAAGTTAAGTCATGTGCCAAGCATGTGAGGGTATTTTAGTCTTTGTCATGTCTTTTTCTCTCTTACCTAACTTCATCTCCATCTTTTCAAAGTCCTCCATGACTATTTTGACCAACCAACTTCCCAATCCATCGTTTCATTTCATTTGTCTTCTAGATCCAAATTAACTTTTCCTTCTTTTCATTTCACACCTATTTATTCTATTCAGTCCATATCTATATCTATACTAATATCCATCTCTATCGTCAATTTTAGGTATACCCCCAAAAAAAAAAAAATTGCAAGCCCAAAAAAAATTTCTTGCAAATAAGTTCATTATCCTCTTGAATATTCATCATCCCATCAATATCGATTTGCCCAATTTTCCCGATGGCAGCGAAGGTGATGGTAACAGACCTCGATTAAGGGTTTTCGTCAGATCTCGATTGTGGGTTTTCTCTATATTTGATCGAAGATGATTGCGGTGGTAGTGGTTAAAGATGATTGTGGAGGTGGTGACTGAAGATGGCGACGGTGGTGAGGGATTTAAGTTGATTGGGGTGGTGGGGTTGAAGATGGTGGGGGTTGAAGATCGTAGCGGTGGTGGGTGTTGAAGACAGAGTTATGGTGGGGGTTGAAGATGTCGGAGATGGTGGTGGTGGTCATCGATCTGGCCAAAACATCACAAAACATGATACCGTTTAGATCCGGACTAAAGATCGAACACTTTGACTAAATTTTGATGTTCTTGATTTTAGTACTTGATTTGTTACTATGTTTTGATGTTGGGAAAATAAGTAGTGTTTGATGTCTAAGATAAAATCCATGTGTTACCTACTGTTTATGGTACATATCTATTCTATCTATATCTATATATACACTTATGTATATTAAATAAATGTTGTTGTTGATGATAGACAACTTATGATGATGGTGTTCTTAATTAAATGTTCTTTTGATGTTGTTAAGAAGATTTGATTTGAGTTTTATATACGGAGTATTTGATTTATGGGTTTCAGTTTAGTTGATGAAGATGATTTTGGGGAAGTTGGTCGGTTAAAATAGTAATGGAGGATTTTGAAAGGATGAAGATGAAGTTAGGTATGAGAAAAAAGATATGACAAAGACTAAAATACCCTCATATGCTTGGCACATGACTTAACTTAACGTCTAAAACTAACAGCAATTGGACGGAGGGACGAGGAATGTAGTAAGTTAAAACAACAGGGACGAGGAAAGCAAAAAAAAAAGTAAAAGGACGAGGAATGTATTTTGGGGTAAACCACAGGAACAAGGAGCGTAATTATGTCCATTTTTAATTATTATTTAAAACTTAAAATATAAATAAAAATAGCATATGGTACAAGTCATATTAGCAATTCCCAAAATCAATTGAGTGTAAAAACTAATAAACAAATTGTAGGCTCCACCAAACATTTGCCAGTCCATGGTTGCAGTACTAACGAGCGAACGCTTTAACAAAGTGCCAACTATCATGGTTAATTGCTGACGGTTGTTAACAGGATTTTAACGGACCTTTGTATGTGACCTAATTAACCCTCTTATTACTCCGTATCACATATTACGAAGTTAATTTAGTGGTTAGGGTCAATCACCACAGTTGGAAAAAGTGTTTAAAAAATATCACATGATCACTCAATTAGGCTGTACAAATTTGAGTAATAATACTTTTTATTTGGGTGCCTAAATAGAAAAAAACCTTATGTTTTACCAATTTTCATTTCACAATTATTTTTATTTTTATTTTATTTTTTTATTTTTATTTTTGGTAAAGGAAGACCCTAAAGTGTAGCAAGTGAAGTTAAAACTTTCTTTACTTTCAAGTTATCTCACACGCTACTTGGATATAGCTTCCTATTTGTCAACATCATTTTACTGCATCACACATGCTTCATGTTATGTTATTATGCGTTTATAACTTTTTATGGCCTTTTCAACTAAAGATCAAACAAAGTTTTTAGACATGGCGGCTTTATATTTTATAAACTGGTAGCTTTCTTAATAAAAAATAAATATAAGCACACAACAACAACAACAACAACAACAACAAAAACAACAACAACAACAACAACAATACCTAATCTCGCACCTGCGAGATATTGAAGATGTAAGATGTAGACAATCGTTTCTCTACCCTAGAATAGAACATAAGTTGTTTTTCTAATCACGAGTTAAGAAAAAATTCTCCACCCACCGGAAGAGAAAGTCATCACTCTCTATTCCAGGGTACAGATATTGCTTCATGGAGGACCTCCTGCAAAAAAAAAAAAAAAAAAAAAAAAGACGCCATGAAAATCATGGGTTTAAAGTGTGCCTGATTCAATTTAGGCTCTAAGCAGCAGCCAAGACGCCAATGAGTCGACGCTTGTTATTGCCTCAATCAGTAGAGCCAAAAGGTATTGAAAACAGAACTCGAAAGGCATGTCAGGTGGCAGTTGTTGCGCAAGCAAAGAGCCAACCACCCATGACAAAAACCAAAACACCACTCATGCACATTTACGATAGACTCGAAACAAACAGCTAAATAAAAAACCAACCATGCTCAGGAGCAAAGAAGGTCGTCCTCCTCCATAATACTCCCAAGATGCACCGAGCGATGTGAGACCCCTAATCATACAAACATACTGTAACATCCCGTCTTTTTCCGTTTACTTTCCGTTTAATTATTCTAAAGTCCGTTATATAATTATAACACCTTCCGTTAATACGCGTTTCTAAATTATCTTGTTTAGGTAATTCACGCACCCGCAACCGAACTCGAGGGACTAGTTTCGCCAATTGATCAAAGATGTGACTAGATGGACTAGTCAACACCCACCTCCTTTCATTATCCATTTTCTTTTTCATTTTCTTTAATACTTTCACATTTTTCTCTCAAAACCCAAAACAAAGAATCATCTTCTATTTCAAATCGAGCAAACATCAATCCAAACAAATTACATATTCGGAATCCTTGCATCTTCCTCTTCAAATCCATACCGATTACATCTCATTTGGGTAACTTTCTAAAAACACTAGATTTTGTGTTCTTGATGTTTTTGACTTATAAAAAGTGTTAATTAGTGTCTATGGCTCAAGTCTAACATGATTATGTGATTTGTATGCTCGATCTTGTTATTTTAAGCAAATAGCATGAACTTGAATTTTGGTGTGTTTGATTTGGTGATTTGGTTGCTCCAATGTTGTTAGATGTTAAAAGTGCATGTATTAAATGTATTACTAGCATCACTAACTTCAATTTGGTATGTAGGTTGGCATGGATTAGCTTCATATACAAAATTGTTAAATTTGTGATTGTTAGTTAGGGTTTGGTGGCCTTAAATATGATCTTTGATGCATTGAATGCTTTGCAATGTAAATTGTAAGTGTTTAGTTGTATTGTATGCGTAATTATCTACGAAACGGCGTATCATATGTGTGCATTTAATTCTCGAATCATAATTGTGCATTTATGAAATTGAAGCATTAATTGATCATTTAATTTGGAAATTCGATTATTGCAAATGATGTTTTTGATTTAGGAAACATGTTTAGTTGTGTTCCTTGTCAAATTACCTTTCCAACGATATAAGATACGTGTCGTAAGAGTTTACGGTTTGTGTTTTGTGTTTAAATGAAATTTGGTTTGGGACTTGGACAATTGAAACTAGCCAGGCACCAGTTCACGTTGATTGCCGCGGCGCGTCAATACTTGGACGCGGCGCGACATAAGCCGCATTCAGGGACTGACATACATTGTCAAATTTCGAAAAATGCTTACTATGCTACGTACCTCCGATTCACATGTAACTTGTTCTAACATGCTTATATATGAATAAAGACCTCAAAAAAATAGTTCGGGACCCGACCCGAACGTGTTGACTTTTTCGTTGACTTTGACTTGACCAAAATTGACTTTTACCCAAACTTAATCAATTACTTATGCAATCATTCTAACATGCTTTTATACTTGTACCTTGCATGAAACATGACAATTTAATTCACTTGCTATTATAATTGAGTCGTAACGAGCCATAGGACTAATTGCACACTTTAACCAATCATGTTTACCGTTATTGATACGACCTATTTGTTTAGGTCAAGACTAGCATTCGTTCTTGCACACGTTACCTTGTGAAGTACAATTTACTATTCGTACAACCAAGGTGAGATCATAGTCCCACCTTTTCAACAACTTTTACGCTTTAAACTATGGGATGAGAAACATATACGTATCATACTTTTAATACTTTGAACACAAGTACGAAAACAAACATTCCACGTGCGAGTTTGAACAAAAAGCCTCAATTCAATTATCATTAGTTACACTTGCAGGGTGTAAACGAGAACTTATATTATGTGATAACATGGGCTTGACGAGCTTCATTCGGACGGTTCGCTACCGTTAGCGGATGAAATATATTTTCGAGTATAGTGTATGTTCTAACACTACGTAACAGGGTACAAAATAGTTAAGTCTTGATAATTGGGTGCTCGCGAACATACTTTTGGTATACAAACGATTTGGATAATCAACTATATTAAATCTTGTGGTTCAAAAACAACGTTACTAATATACCTATGATTTCACCAACATTTTTCGTTGACAGTTTTCTATATGTTTTCTCAGGTCCTTAAACGCTATGTGATACATGCTTCCGCACTCTTTTTGATACTTGCTTGGATGTCGAGTATATATGCATACATGGAGCAACTTTTGGCTTACTTTCAAAATTGTGTCGCATAGGTTTCATTTGTACGTTAAACATTGTAATGTAACTAGTCGTGGAACTACCTTGTTAAACTTGAAACACTTTTACATTTGAAACGAATGCGACATATTTCGGTCAAACGTCATTTTAAAGACTTATGACCACGTAACGGGACCTAAGTAGACGGCGCCATCAATGACGATTTTGTCGTGTCGCTACAGATGGTATCAGAGCGTTGGTTGTAGGGATTTAGAGTTCATTGGTGTCAACCCCGAGTCGTAGGGTACATTAGTGAGTCTAGACTACAACCGACATATAGACTTGAAGTAGGAATTACTTGACTACTTGTGCATTTATACTCGAACTCTTCTATTCATATCTAACTTATATTCCATTTTAATCTCACGTTGTTTAATTTGATTGACGCGCCACCTTGACTTCGTGAAATAATGTCGAATGCACATATGAATTAGGGTAATATAATTTCCGGGATTATATTTGTAGTGACCCGAACTTTTCCATGTTTATATATATTAATTGAGATTGATATTTACATGATTAAATGTTTCCAAAATGTTAAGCAATCAAACTTGTTAAGACTTGATTAATTGAAATATGTTTCATATAGACAATTGACCACCCAAGTTGACCGGTGATTCACGAACGTTAAAACTTGTAAAAACTATACGATGACATATATATGGTTATATATATAGTTAACATGTTTTTATTATAAGTATGTATCTCATTAGGTATTTTAACAATAAGTTATATACATAAAAATGAGACTATTAATTTAAGAAACTCAAAAACGATATATATAACGATTATCGTTATAACAACGTCTTACTAGGTACATATGAATCATATTAAGATATTGATACACTTGGTTAATTATGATAAATGATAAGTAAATATATTATTAAGTGTATTAACAATGAAATACATATGTAAAAATAAGACTACTAACTTAATGATTTCGAAACGAGACATATATGTAACGATTATCGTTGTAACGACATTTAACTGTATATACATCATACTAAGATATATTATATATCATAATATCATGATAATATAATAATTTAACATCTCATTTGTTATAATAGACAATGGGTTAACAACATTCAACAAGATCGTTAACCTAAAGGTTTCAAAACAACATTTACATGTAACGACTAACGATGACTTAACGACTCAGTTAAAATGTATATACATGTAGTGTATTAATATGTATTCATACACTTTTGAAAGACTTCAAGACACTTATCAAAATACTTCTACTTAACAAAAATGCTTACAATTACATCCTCGTTCAGTTTCATCAACAATTCTACTCGTATGCACCCGTATTCGTACTCGTACAATACACAGATTTTAGATGTATGTACTATTGGTATATACACTCCAATGATCAGCTCTTAGCAGCCCATGTGAGTCACCTAACACATGTGGGAACCATCATTTGGCAACTAGCATGAAATATCTCATAAAATTACAAAAATATGAGTAATCATTCATGACTTATTTACATGAAAACAAAATTTCATATCCTTTATATCTAATCCATACACCAACGACCAAAAACACCTACAAACACTTTCATTCTTCAATTTTCTTCATCTAATTGATCTCTCTCAAGTTCTATCTTCAAGTTCTAAGTGTTCTTCATATATTTTACAAGTTCTAGTTACATAAAATCAAGAATACTTTCAAGTTTGCTAGCTCACTTCCAATCTTGTAAGGTGATCATCCAACCTTAAGAAATCTTTGTTTCTTACAGTAGGTTATCATTCTAATACAAGGTAATAATCATATTCAAACTTTGGTTCAATTTCTATAACTATAACAATCTTATTTCAAGTGATGATCTTACTTGAACTTGTTTTCGTGTCATGATTCTGCTTCAAGAACTTCGAGCCATCCAAGGATCCATTGAAGCTAGATCCATTTTTCTCTTTTCCAGTAGGTTTATCCAAGGAACTTAAGGTAGTAATGATGTTCATAACATCATTCGATTCATACATATAAAGCTATCTTATTCGAAGGTTTAAACTTGTAATCACTAGAACATAGTTTAGTTAATTCTAAACTTGTTCGCAAACAAAAGTTAATCCTTCTAACTTGACTTTTAAAATCAACTAAACACATGTTCTATATCTATATGATATGCTAACTTAATGATTTAAAACCTGGAAACACGAAAAACACCGTAAAACCGGATTTACGCCGTCGTAGTAACACCGCGGGCTGTTTTGGGTTAGTTAATTAAAAACTATGATAAACTTTGATTTAAAAGTTGTTATTCTGAGAAAATGATTTTTATTATGAACATGAAACTATATCCAAAAATTATGGTTAAACTCAAAGTGGAAGTATGTTTTCTAAAATGGTCATCTAGACGTCGTTCTTTCGACTGAAATGACTACCTTTACAAAAACGACTTGTAACTTATTTTTCCGACTATAAACCTATACTTTTTCTGTTTAGATTCATAAAATAGAGTTCAATATGAAACCATAGCAATTTGATTCACTCAAAACGGATTTAAAATGAAGAAGTTATGGGTAAAACAAGATTGGATAATTTTTCTCATTTTAGCTACGTGAAAATTGGTAACAAATCTATTTCAACCATAACTTAATCAACTTGTATTGTATATTATGTAATCTTGAGATACCATAGACACGTATACAATGTTTCGACCTATCATGTCGACACATCTATATATATTTCGGAACAACCATAGACACTCTATATGTGAATGTTGGAGTTAGCTATACAGGGTTGAGGTTGATTCCAAAATATATATAGTTTGAGTTGTGATCAATACTGAGATACGTATACACTGGGTCGTGGATTGATTCAAGATAATATTTATCGATTTATTTCTGTACATCTAATTGTGGACAACTAGTTGTAGGTTAATAACGAGGACAGCTGACTTAATAAACTTAAAATATCAAAATATATTAAAAGTGTTGTAAATATATTTTGAACATACTTTGATATATATGTATATATTGTTATAGGTTCGTGAATCAACCAGTGGCCAAGTCTTACTTCCCGACGAAGTAAAAATCTGTGAAAGTGAGTTATAGTCCCACTTTTAAAATCTAATATTTTTGGGATGAGAATACATGCAGGTTTTATAAATGATTTACAAAATAGACACAAGTACGTGAAACTACATTCTATGGTTGAATTATCGAAATCGAATATGCCCCTTTTTATTAAGTCTGGTAATCTAAGAATTAGGGAACAGACACCCTAATTGACGCGAATCCTAAAGATAGATCTATCGGGCCCAACAAGCCCCATCCAAAGTACCGGATGCTTTAGTACTTCGAAATTTATATCATATCCGAAGGGTGTCCCGGAATGATGGGGATATTCTTATATATGCATCTTGTTAATGTCGATTACCAGGTGTTCACCATATGAATGATTTTTATCTCTATGTATGGGATGTGTATTGAAATATGAAATCTTGTGGTCTATTATTATGATTTGATATATATAGGTTAAACCTATAACTCACCAACATTTTTGTTGACGTTTTAAGCATGTTTATTCTCAGGTGATTATTAAGAGCTTCCGCTGTCGCATACTTAAATAAGGACGAGATTTAGAGTCCATGCTTGTATGATATTGTGTAAAATCTGCATTCAAGAAACTTATTTTGTTGTAACATATTTGTATTGTAAACCATTATGTAATGGTCGTGTGTAAACAGGATATTTTAGATTATCATTATTTGATAATCTACGTAAAGCTTTTTAAACCTTTATTGATGAAATAAAGGTTATGGTTTGTTTTAAAATGAATGCAGTCTTTGAAAAACGTCTCATATAGAGGTCAAAACCTCGCAACGAAATCAATTAATATGGAACGTTTTTAATCAATAAGAACGGGACATTTCAGTTGGTATCCGAGCGTTGGTCTTAGAGAACCAGAATTTTGCATTAGTGTGTCTTATCGAGTTTGTTAGGATGCATTAGTGAGTCTGGACTTCGACCATGTTTACTTGAAAAATGATTGCTTAACAAATTTTATTGGAAACTATATATTTTTAACATGTGAATATTATGTGATATATTAATCTCTTAACGCGTTTGATATTATGTGATAGATGTCTACCTCTAGAACAAGTCCCATTGACTCACCTAATAATAATGAAGAGTCAAATGTAAATTGGAATGATTCGTGGACTGATTCACAAGTTCCCGAAGAGGAACCGGAAGAAGAGTCGGAACCGGAAGAAGAATCGGAACCGGAAGAAGAATCGGAACCGGATGAAGAAATAGAACCGGTGGGGGAAATAATAAAACGGTTAAGTAAAAGAAAATCCTCAACCAACCGACCAAGGTTAATTATGGTCAATGGTGTTTCCGCCAAGGAAGCAAAATATTGGGAGGATTACCAATTCTCCGATGAATCGGATTCCGACGAGAATTCCGATGATGTTATAGAAATTACCCCAACTGAATTTAAAAAGGCAAAAGAAAATAATAAGGGAAAGGGCATAAAAATAGAGAAATCTAATTCCAACCCCGATGAACTTTATATGTATCGTCAACCCCCGAAGTCCTTAAGTTGTAACAATGACCCGGGAACCTCTAAACCACCAGGTTTTTCTAAACCAATGTGGATCACGATGGCTCGTATTAGGGGAACATCATATATCCCTAGAAACTTGGCAAAACGAACCAAAACCGAAGAAGAAGAAACAAGCGAGTCGGAATAAGATAGTTGTATTCGTGTGGTGTAATATATGTAATATAGTGTGCTTATGCTTTATGATATATGTAAAAATTGCTTGTATTAATAAGTATTTTTTTTTATGAATCTAACTCTTGTCTATTTTACAGTATAAAAACACAAAATGGATAGACAACCCAATATTTTAAGAGACCTACCCGGAGAAATGATTGATGAAATCTTGTCTAGAGTCGGTCAGAATTCTTCGGCACAACTATTTAAGGCGAGATCAGTTTGTAAGACATTCGAAGAACGTTCCAAGAATGCCTTGGTTTATAAAAGGCTTTCGTTCGGAAGATGGGGGATATCACATTGGGAAATCCATAAGTTACGATGTGTTTACTTTGACGCATATATTGCGGGGAACCCAAATGCTATTTTACGCAATGGGTTAAGAAATTATTTTGACTCAATATATCCGAATATTGGACTTTGTGATTTAGAAAAAGCGGCTAACATGCAACATAAAGAAGCATGTTATGCTTACGGATTAGTAATGTTCGCTTCTCACCAAAGTGAGAACAAGAACATCGGGCTACAACTATTAAACAAAACGTTCCCACAAGTGACGGAGTCAGTAATTGGGGTAAGAAATGAGGTTTTTAGATTGTTACGGGACTGTTGGACATTACGTAACCCTCGTCCCTTTGACGACGTTACAACACGCTGTCTTATCAATGGCCATAACGGTTATGTTCCACAAGACCAAGGATGGGAAGTAGTCCTAGTAAAACCAGAATGCATGACTTGTTTCTGGACGTATGAATTACGTGTCTTTATTGCCTTTGCTGAACGACTTGTGTACTAGCTAGAATTATCTTCACAACCATCTTGTATCAAATTTATTGTGTGCTATATTTCATGCTATATGTAAAATAAGCGGTATTGTAAGTTTGTAAAATATTTTGTAAAAGTTTGAACGCGAAATATTATTATAATCAGTTTTTCATATAGAATTGTAGTAGTTGAATTGTATATTAGCTACTAAGTATGAACTTAACGGGTAGGTACTACCCGAATTTAAACTTATAAAACGCTAATATGAAGAAAAAGCTTTTATAAATGAGTTCATATTATGCTACGAAATACTATTAACTACTCTTAATATTCTGCATGATTAACTTGTTCCATTTAACTATTTTGAAGGAAATGGCACCGACTACTCGACACACCGTGAATATGAATGAAGAGGAATTCCGTACTTTTCTAGCTTCAAACATAGCCGCAGTACAGGCTGCGCTACATACCAACAATACCTTGGATCTGGCAGTACAGGAAATCGTGTAGGATGCACCTACAAAGAATTCACTGCCTGCAAACCTTTGGAATTTGATGGAACCGAAGGACCGATCGGATTGAAACGGTGGACCGAGAAGGTCGAATCGGTGTTTGCTGTAAGTAAGTGTACTGAAGAGGACAAAGTGAAGTACGCTACGCATACCTTCACAGGTTCTGCATTAACATGGTGGAATACCTATCTAGAGCAAGTGGGACAAGATGATGCGTACGCACTACCGTGGTCAGCATTCAAGCACTTGATGAACGAGAAGTACCGTCCCAGAACCGAGGTCAATAAGCTCAAGACAGAACTTAGAGGGCTACGAACCCAAGGATTTGATATTACCACGTACGAAAGACGATTCACAGAATTGTGCCTATTGTGTCCGGGAGCATTCGAAGATGAGGAAGAGAAGATCGACGCGTTTGTGAAAGGATTACCGGAAAGAATCCAAGAAGATATAAGTTCACACGAGCCCGCCTCCATACAACAGGCATGTAGAATGGCTCACAAACTAGTGAACCAGATTGAAGAAAGAATTAAAGAACAGAGTGCTGAAGAGGCCAATGTGAAGCAAGTCAAAAGAAAGTGGGAGGAAAACGGTGATAAGAATCACCAATACAACAACAACAGCAATTACAACAATAATCGCAACAATTATCCCAACAATCGCAACATCAATCGCAACTACAACAAACGGCCCAACAACAACAACAACAACAACAACAGCAACTACAACAATCATCCCAACAACAATAATAACCGCAACAACAACAACAATCAGAAGCAGCTATGCCAAAGGTGTGAAAAGTATCACTCGGGGTTCTGCACCAAATTTTGCAACAAGTGTAAAAGAAATGGTCATAGCGCAGTGAAGTGTGAGGTCTACGGACCAGGGGTTAATAGAACGAAAGGAACAAATGGTGTCGGAACGAGTAATGGCGGAGCAAGTAGTGTCGGAGCAAGTTATGCCAATGTAGTTTGTTTTAAATGTGGAAAACCGGGCCACATTATTAGAAATTACCCGAACCAGGAGAACACGAATAGACAAGGCCGCGGAAGAGTTTTCAATATTAACGCGGCAGAGGCACAGGAAGACCCAGAGCTTGTTACGGGTACGTTTCTTATTGACAATAAATCTGCTTACGTTTTATTTGATTCGGGTGCGGATAGAAGCTATATGAGTAGAGATTTTTGTGCTAAATTAAGTTGTCCATTGACGCCTTTGGATAGTAAATTTTTACTCGAATTAGCAAATGGTAAATTAATTTCAGCAGATAATATATGTCGGAATCGAGAAATTAAACTGGTTAGCGAAACATTTAAGATTGATTTGATACAAGTAGAGTTAGGGAGTTTTGATGTGATAATCGGTATGGACTGGTTGAAAGAAGTGAAAGCAGAGATCGTTTGTTACAAAAATGCAATTCGCATTATACGAGAAAAAGGAAAACCCTTAATGGTGTACGGAGAAAAGGGCAACACGAAGCTACATCTTATTAGTAATTTGAAGGCACAAAAACTAATAAGAAAAGGTTGCTATGCTGTTCTAGCACACGTCGAGAAAGTACAAACTGAAGAAAAGAGCATCAATGATGTTCCCATTGCAAAAGAATTTCCCGATGTATTTCCGAAAGAATTACCGGGATTACCCCCACATCGATCTGTTGAATTTCAAATAGATCTTATACCAGGAGCTGCACCAATAGCTCGTGCTCCTTACAGACTCGCACCCAGCGAGATGAAAGAACTGCAAAGCCAATTACAAGAACTTTTAGAGCGTGGTTTCATTCGACCAAGCACATCACCGTGGGGAGCTCCTGTTTTGTTTGTCAAGAAGAAAGATGGTACATTCAGGTTGTGTATCGACTACCGAGAGTTGAACAAACTTACCATCAAGAACCGCTACCCACTACCGAGAATCGAAGACTTATTTGATCAACTACAAGGCTCGTCTGTTTATTCAAAGATTGACTTACGTTCCGGGTATCATCAAATGCGGGTGAAGGAAGATGATATTCCAAAGACTGCTTTCAGAACACGTTACGGTCATTACGAGTTTATGGTCATGCCGTTTGGTTTAACTAATGCACCAGCTGTGTTCATGGACCTTATGAACCGAGTGTGTGGACCATACCTTGACAAGTTTGTCATTGTTTTCATTGATGACATACTTATTTACTCAAAGAATGACCAAGAACACGGTGAACATTTGAGAAAGGTGTAAGAAGTATTGAGGAAGGAAGAATTGTACGCTAAGTTTTCAAAGTGTGCATTTTGGTTGGAAGAAGTTCAATTCCTCGGTCACATAGTGAACAAAGAAGGTATTAAGGTGGATCCGGCAAAGATAGAAACTGTTGAAAAGTGGAAAACCCCGAAAACTCTGAAACACATACGCCAGTTTTTAGGACTAGCTGGTTACTACAGAAGGTTCATCCAAGACTTTTCCAGAATAGCAAAACCCTTGACTGCATTAACGCATAAAGGGAAGAAATTTGAATGGAATGATGAACAAGAGAAAGCGTTTCAGTTATTGAAGAAAAAGTTAACTACGGCACCTATATTGTCATTGCCTGAAGGGAATGATGATTTTGTGATTTATTGTGATGCATCAAAGCAAGGTCTTGGTTGTGTATTAATGCAACGAACGAAGGTGATTGCTTATGCGTCTAGACAATTGAAGATTCACGAACAAAATTATACCACGCATGATTTGGAATTAGGAGCGGTTGTTTTTGCATTAAAGACTTTGAGGCACTACTTATATGGGGTCAAAAGTATTATATATACGGAGCACAAAAGTCTTCAACACATATTTAATTAGAAACAACTGAATATGAGGCAGCGTAGGTGGATTGAATTGTTGAATGATTACGACTTTGAGATTCGTTACCACCCGGGGAAGGCAAATGTGGTAGCCGATGCCTTGAGCAGGAAGGACAGAGAACCCATTCGAGTAAAATCTATGAATATAATGATTCATAATAACCTTACTACTCAAATAAAGGAGGCGCAACAAGGAGTTTTAAAAGAGGGAAATTTAAAGGATGAAATACCCAAAGGATCGGAGAAGCATCTTAATATTCAGGAAGACGGAACCCGGTATAGGGCTGAAAGGATTTGGGTACCAAAATTTGGAGATATGAGAGAAATGGTACTTAGAGAAGCTCATAAAACCAGATACTCAATACATCCTGGAACGGGGAAGATGTACAAGGATCTCAAGAAACATTTTTGGTGGCCGGGTATGAAAGCCGATGTTGCTAAATACGTAGGAGAATGTTTGACGTGTTCTAAGGTCAAAGCTGAGCATCAGAAACCATCAGGTCTACTTCAACAACCCGAAATCCCGGAATGGAAATGGGAAAACATTACCATGGATTTCATCACTAAATTGCTAAGGACTGCAAGTGGTTTTGATACTATTTGGGTAATAGTTGATCGTCTCACCAAATCAGCACACTTCCTGCCAATAAGAGAAGATGACAAGATGGAGAAGTTAGCACGACTGTATTTGAAGGAAGTCGTCTCCAGACATGGAATACCAATCTCTATTATCTCTGATAGGGATGGCAGATTTATTTCAAGATTCTGGCAGACATTACAGCAAGCATTAGGAACTCGTCTAGACATGAGTACTGCCTATCATCCACAAACTGATGGGCAGAGCGAAAGGACGATACAAACGCTTGAAGACATGTTACGAGCATGTGTTATTGATTTCGGAAACTGTTGGGATCGACATCTACCGTTAGCAGAATTTTCCTACAACAACAGCTACCATTCAAGCATTGAGATGGCACCGTTTGAAGCACTTTATGGTAGAAAGTGCAGGTCTCCGATTTGTTGGAGTGAAGTGGGGGATAGACAGATTACGGGTCCGGAGATTATACAAGAAACTACCGAGAAGATCATCCAAATTCAACAACGGTTGAAAACCGCCCAAAGTCGACAAAAGAGCTACGCTGACATTAAAAGAAAAGATATAGAATTTGAAATTGGAGAGATGGTCATGCTTAAAGTTGCACCTTGGAAAGGCGTTGTTCGATTTGGTAAACGAGGGAAATTAAATCCAAGGTATATTGGACCATTCAAGATTATTGATCGTGTCGGACCAGTAGCTTACCGACTTGAGTTACCTCAACAACTCGCGGCTGTACATAACACTTTCCACGTCTCAAATTTGAAGAAATGTATTGCTAAAGAAGATCTCACTATTCCGTTAGATGAAATCCAAATCAACGAAAAACTCCAATTCATCGAAGAACCCGTCGAAATAATGGATCGTGAGGTTAAAAGACTTAAGCAAAACAAGATACCAATTGTTAAGGTTCGATGGAATGCTCGTAGAGGACCCGAGTTCACCTGGGAGCGTGAAGATCAGATGAAGAAGAAATACCCGCATCTATTTCCAGAAGATTCGTCAACACCTTCAACAGCTTAAAATTTCGGGACGAAATTTATTTAACGGGTAGGTACTGTAGTGACCCGAACTTTTCCATGTTTATATATATTAATTGAGATTGATATTTACATGATTAAATGTTTCCAACATGTTAAGCAATCAAACTTGTTAAGACTTGATTAATTGAAATATGTTTCATATAGACAATTGACCACCCAAGTTGACCGGTGATTCACGAACGTTAAAACTTGTAAAAACTGTACGATGACATATATATGGTTATATATATAGTTAACATGTTTTTATTATAAGTATGTATCTCATTAGGTATTTTAACAATAAGTTATATACATAAAAATGAGACTATTAATTTAAGAAACTCAAAAACGATATATATAACGATTATCGTTATAACAACGTCTTACTAGGTACATATGAATCATATTAAGATATTGATACACTTGGTTAATTATGATAAATGATAAGTAAATATATTATTAAGTGTATTAACAATGAAATACATATGTAAAAATAAGACTACTAACTTAATGATTTCGAAACGAGACATATATGTAACGATTATCGTTGTAACGACATTTAACTGTATATACATCATACTAAGATATATTATATATCATAATATCATGATAATATAATAATTTAACATCTCATTTGTTATAATAGACAATGGGTTACCAACATTCAACAAGATCGTTAACCTAAAGGTTTCAAAACAACATTTACATGTAACGACTAACGATGACTTAACGACTCAGTTAAAATGTATATACATGTAGTGTATTAATATGTATTCATACACTTTTGAAAGACTTCAAGACACTTATCAAAATACTTCTACTTAACAAAAATGCTTACAATTACATCCTCGTTCAGTTTCATCAACAATTCTACTCGTATGCACCCGTATTCGTACTCGTACAATACACAGATTTTAGATGTATGTACTATTGGTATATACACTCCAATTATCAGCTCTTAGCAGCCCATGTGAGTCACCTAACACATTTGGGAACCATCATTTGGCAACTAGCATGAAATATCTCATAAAATTACAAAAATATGAGTAATCATTCATGACTTATTTACATGAAAACAAAATTTCATATCCTTTATATCTAATCCATACACCAACGACCAAAAACACCTACAAACACTTTCATTCTTCAATTTTCTTCATCTAATTGATCTCTCTCAAGTTCTATCTTCAAGTTCTAAGTGTTCTTCATATATTTTACAAGTTCTAGTTACATAAAATCAAGAATACTTTCAAGTTTGCTAGCTCACTTCCAATCTTGTAAGGTGATCATCCAACCTTAAGAAATCTTTGTTTCTTACAGTAGGTTATCATTCTAATACAAGGTAATAATCATATTCAAACTTTGGTTCAATTTCTATAACTATAACAATCTTATTTCAAGTGATGATCTTACTTGAACTTGTTTTCGTGTCATGATTCTGCTTCAAGAACTTCGAGCCATCCAAGGATCCATTGAAGCTAGATCCATTTTTCTCTTTTCCAGTAGGTTTATCCAAGGAACTTAAGGTAGTAATTATGTTCATAACATCATTCGATTCATACATATAAAGCTATCTTATTCGAAGGTTTAAACTTGTAATCACTAGAACATAGTTTAGTTAATTCTAAACTTGTTCGCAAACAAAAGTTAATCCTTCTAACTTGACTTTTAAAATCAACTAAACACATGTTCTATATCTATATGATATGCTAACTTAATGATTTAAAACCTGGAAACACGAAAAACACCGTAAAACCGGATTTACGCCGTCGTAGTAACACCGCGGGCTGTTTTGGGTTAGTTAATTAAAAACTATGATAAACTTTGATTTAAAAGTTGTTATTCTGAGAAAATGATTTTTATTATGAACATGAAACTATATCCAAAAATTATGGTTAAACTCAAAGTGGAAGTATGTTTTCTAAAATGGTCATCTAGACGTCGTTCTTTCGACTGAAATGACTACCTTTACAAAAACGACTTGTAACTTATTTTTCTGACTATAAACCTATACTTTTTCTGTTTAGATTCATAAAATAGAGTTCAATATGAAACCATAGCAATTTGATTCACTCAAAACGGATTTAAAATGAAGAAGTTATGGGTAAAACAAGATTGGATAATTTTTCTCATTTTAGCTACGTGAAAATTGGTAACAAATCTATTCCAACCATAACTTAATCAACTTGTATTGTATATTATTTAATCTTGAGATACCATAGACACGTATACAATGTTTCGACCTATCATGTCGACACATCTATATATATTTCGGAACAACCATAGACACTCTATATGTGAATGTTGGAGTTAGCTATACAGGGTTGAGGTTGATTCCAAAATATATATAGTTTGAGTTGTGATCAATACTGAGATACGTATACACTGGGTCGTGGATTGATTCAAGATAATATTTATCGATTTATTTATGTACATCTAATTGTGGACAACTAGTTGTAGGTTACTAACGAGGACAGCTGACTTAATAAACTTAAAACATCAAAATATATTAAAAGTGTTGTAAATATATTTTGAACATACTTTGATATATATGTATATATTGTTATAGGTTCGTGAATCAACCAGTGGCCAAGTCTTACTTCCCGACGAAGTAAAAATCTGTGAAAGTGAGTTATAGTCCCACTTTTAAAATCTAATATTTTTGGGATGAGAATACATGCAGGTTTTATAAATGATTTACAAAATAGACACAAGTACGTGAAACTACATTCTATGGTTGAATTATCGAAATCGAATATGCCCCTTTTTATTAAGTCTGGTAATCTAAGAATTAGGGAACAGACACCCTAATTGACGCGAATCCTAAAGATAGATCTATCGGGCCCAACAAGCCCCATCCAAAGTACCGGATGCTTTAGTACTTCGAAATTTATATCATATCCGAAGGGTGTCCCGGAATGATGGGGATATTCTTATATATGCATCTTGTTAATGTCGATTACCAGGTGTTCACCATATGAATGATTTTTATCTCTATGTATGGGATATGTATTGAAATATGAAATCTTGTGGTCTATTATTATGATTTGATATATATAGGTTAAACCTATAACTCACCAACATTTTTGTTGACGTTTTAAGCATGTTTATTCTCAGGTGATTATTAAGAGCTTCCGTTGTCGCATACTTAAATAAGGACGAGATTTGGAGTCCATGCTTGTATGATATTGTGTAAAATCTGCATTCAAGAAACTTATTTTGTTGTAACATATTTGTATTGTAAACCATTATGTAATGGTCGTGTGTAAACAGGATATTTTAGATTATCATTATTTGATAATCTACGTAAAGCTTTTTAAACCTTTATTGATGAAATAAAGGTTATGATTTATTTTAAAATGAATGCAGTCTTTGAAAAACGTCTCATATAGAGGTCAAAACCTCGCAACGAAATTAATTAATATGGAACGTTTTTAATCAATAAGAACGGGACATTTCAATATTACGGTGACTCATATGAACGTTCCGACATTATGACATAAAGAATTTAAGGCGAGTTAAGGAAAATTTTTCTCTTTATCCTCATTCCATATCACAGTTAGTATTATTGAGAATACTAATCAACGATATTCTTGTGTTTTGAAGGAAAAATGCCTCCTCGCCGTGTACCACGCCATGAAACACCCGAACAAGCTCTACAATGAATGATAGCCACCGCCGTGGATGCGGCCATGGCCTATCACTCATCCAACAACAACAACAATAACAACAACCACAACAACAACAACAATGGAGCAGGTAACTCAAACGATGGATGCTCCTTTAAAGCTTTCATGGGGTGCAAACCTCACACCTTCGATGGAACCGGGGGACCGGTTGTGCTCACCCGATGGTTTGAGCAAACGGAAGCCGTCTTTAGCATAAGCAGTTGTCAGGACCAAGACAAGGTCAAGTACTCCACTCACACTTTCGCCAGTGTCACTCTCACTTGGTGGAACACCTATGTACAATAGGTGGGTAGCGATGAAGCCCACGCCCTCTCTTGGGCCGATTTAAGGGAAAAAATGATAATCGAATATTTCCCTCGTGAAGAAACCCGAAAGCTCGAACAAGAGCTAAGAACTTTAAAAGCGGTCGGAAACGATCTCAAGGCTTATAATCAACGATTTTCCAAATTAGCCTTGATGTGCCCAAACCTTGTGAACCCCGAGTCTTCAAGGGTTGAACTTTACATGGATGGTCTTCCAAAGAGCATCAAACATGGGGTAATGTCATCCAAACCCACTAATCATCAAAAAGCTTGAATATGGCCCGCAAATTGACAGAAACGATGGACGAAATCGTAGTACCGGCACCTAAAGCCGAGAATAAATCGGGTAGCAACAAAAGAAAATGGGAAGCCTCCCAATCAAGCAAAGAAAACAACAACTTCACCAAAAAGCCTTTCACCTCCGACGCTAAGAAAAGTTATGGCGGAGTAAACCTTTTTGCAACAAATGCCACAAACACCACTATGGTGAATGTGACAAATCATTTTTCCACCGGTGCCAAAGGAGTGGTCATGTGGCCAACGATTGTAGAAGTGCCGCCCCCGTCGCTCAAAAAGGGCCCAATGCACCAAAACCAGGTGCTTGTTTTGAATGTGGCCAAATGGGTCATTTTAGAAATGCATGTCCGAAGAAGAAAGCCAACCCCAACACACGCGGCCGAGCTTTCAACATTAACGCTCAAGAGGCCCGAGATGACAATGAACTAGTCACTGGTACGTTTATTCTCAACAAATCTTATGTTTCTTTCTTATTCGATTCGGGTGCCGATAAATGTTTTATATCCAAGACTTTGGTTCATACTCTTAGCACTCCATCACTCCCCCTAGATACTACTTATGCCATTGAGGTGGCCAACGGGAACCTATTGAGTGCCGACACATATTACCGGGGGTGTACGTTAAATATTTTGGGAAATGAGTTTGAAATTGACTTGATACCCATGGAACTAGGGAGCTTTGATGTAATAATCGGTATGAATTAGTTAGTCAAAATGAAATCTCACATTCTTTGTGATCTTAATGCAATCCGGATTCCTATCGAGAACGGTGAACCCTTGATTGTCTATGGCGATAAGAGTTGCACTGGACTCAACCTCGTCTCGTGCCTTAAAGTTAGAAAACTACTCCGTAAGGGTTGTTTTGCGATCCTTGCCCATGTTAAGAAAGTCGAGTCCGATGAGAAGCATATCGATGATGTGCCAATTGTTAGTGACTTTTTCGATGTATTTCCCGACGAATTGCCGGGTCTTCCACATCATCGACCGGTTGAATTCCAAATCGATCTTATTCCGGGAGCCGCACCCGTAGCACGTACACCGTATAGACTTGCTCCATCTGAAATACAAGAATTGCAAAGTCAAATTCAAGAACTACTTGACCGTGGTTTTATCCAACCTAGCCATTCACCATGGGGCGCTCCGATTTTTTTTGTTAAAAAGAAAGATGGATCCCTACGAATGTGCATCGATTATCGTGAACTAAATAAATTGACGGTTAAAAACCGATATCCTCTTCCACGCATCGATGACCTCTTTGATCAATTACAAGGGTCTCGTGTATATTCAAAAATCGATCTCTGCTCGGGTTATCATCAACTAAGGGTTAAGGAGGAAGATGTCTCCAAAACCGCTTTTCGTACTTGCTATGGTAGTTACGAATACCTTGTCATTCCATTTGGTCTCACTAACGCACCGGCAGTGTTCATGGATCTTATGAACTGCGTGTGCAAACCGTATCTCGACAAGTTCGTTATTGTATTCATCGATGATATCTTGGTCTATTCTAAAAGCGAAGAAGAGCATGAACAACACCTCCGACTCGTACTTGAACTTCTTAGACAAGAACGACTCTACGCCAAATTCTCCAAGTGTGAATTTTGGTTGAAGGAAGTTCAATTTCTTGGTCATGTTGTAAGCGATCAAGGTATTAAGGTCGATCCTTCAAAAATCGAAACCATTAGCAAATGGGAAACTCCTACTACTCCTACTCACATTCGTCAATTCTTGGGTCTCGCCGGGTACTATCGTAGATTCATCGAAAACTTCTCTTTGGTTGCACATCCTCTAACCGCGTTAACTCACAAGGGAAAGAGATTCATTTGGGCGACCGAGCAAGAATTTATTTTCAAGTCTTGAAGACAAAGCTAACCACCGCTCCTATCTTGTCTCTTCCCGACGGAAATGATGATTTTGTTGTATATTGTGATGCCTCGAAACATGGTTTTGGGTGTGTATTGATGCAACAAAAGAAAGTCATTGCTTATGCCTCTCGACAACTAAAAATTCATGAACGGAACTACAAGACACATGATCTCGAACTCGTAGCCGTTGTCTTTGCACTTAAAATGTGGAGACACTATCTTTATGGAACCAAGAGTACTATCTTCACCGATCACAAAAGCCTCCAACACATCTTCGACCAAAAGCAACTAAACATGAGACAACGCTGGTGGATTGAAACTTTGAACGATTATGATTGTGAGCTTCGTTACCATCCCGGGAAGGCAAACGTAGTAGCCGATGCCTTAAGTCGAAAGGAAAGAGCGGTGCCTCTTCGTGTCCGAGCTTTAAACATCACCATTCACACCAACCTCAATAGTCAAATTCGTGTAGCCCAAGATGAGGCTCTCAAGGATGAAAACATCTCTCTCGAACACTTGAACGTCCTCACCTCTCGATTCGAAGTTAAAGAAATCAGACTCTGATATTTCGTCGGAAGAATTTGGGTACCTAGTTATGGGGACCTACGAAGCCTTATTTTAGATGAAGCCCATAAGTCAAGATATTCGATTCACCCCGGTGCCAATAAGATGTACCACGACCTCAAGGAACAATATTGGTGGCCGAACATTAAAAGGGACGTCGCTACTTATGTTGGAAAATGCCTAACTTGCTCCAAAGTCAAAGCCGAACATCAAAGACCGTCCTGACTACTTCAGCAACCCGAAATCCCGCAATGGAAAGTGGGAAAGGATAATAATGGATTTTATCACCAAACTACCAAAGACGGTGGGCGGTTATGATACTATTTGGGTTATTGTTGACCGTCTCACCAAATTCGCGCACTTCCTAGCCATGAAGGAAATCGACAAAATGGAGAAACTTTCACAACTTTACATTAAAGAGATCGTCGCCCGTCACGGTGTACCCTTATCGATTATTTTCGACCGAGATGGCCGTTTTGTTTCTAGATTTTGGCGTACTTTACAAGAAGCATTGGGAACGCGATTGGACATGAGCACCGCATATCATCCACAAACTGACGGACAAAGCGAACGCACAATCCAAACCTTGAAAGACATGTTACGAGCTTGCATTGTCGTTTTGGAAAAGCTTGGGACAAGCAATTACCTCTCGCCGAATTCTCTTACAACAATAGTTACCACGCGAGTATTAAAGCCGCACCTTTAGAAGCGTTATATGGCCGAAAATGTCGTTCTCCTCTTTGTTGGGCCGAAGTTGGCGACGCACAAATCACCGAACCCGAACTCATTCATGAAACAACCGAGAAGATTATTCAAATTCGAGATAGGCTTAGGACGGCCCGGAGTCGTCAAAAGAGCTATACCGATAAAAGACGCAACGACCTTGAATTTCTAGCCGGTGACCGCGTAATGTTAAAAGTCGTACCTTGGAAAGGTGTAATCCATTTAGGAAAACGTGGGAAGCTAAATCCGCGGTATATTGGTCCTTTCGAAATCTTGGAGTGTGTTGGAACCGTTGCTTATCGTTTAGATCTCCCGCCTCAATTGAGCTCCGTTCACCCTACCTTTCATGTGTCAAACTTGAAGAAGTGTCTTGCCGAACCCGATGTCGTCATCCCTCCCGAGGAGCATACTATTGATGACAAACTTCATTTTGTGGAGGAACCGGTTGAAATTATGGACACCTCCGTCAAGACGCTAAAACAAAGCTGAATCCCCATTGTCAAGGTCCGTTGGAACGCCAAAAGAGGACCCGAGTTTACTTGGGAAAAGCAAGATCAAATGCAAAGGAAATACCCTCATTTATTCGTGGACTCGGAAATGCAAGATCCCGAGGAAGAAACAACGACTACTACACCTACTTAAATTTCGGGACGAAATTTCTTTTAAGGAGTAGGTAATGTAACATCCCGCCTTTTTCCGTTTACTATCCATTTAATTATTCTAAAGTCCGTTATATAATTATAACAACTTCCGTTAATACGCTTTTCTAAATTATCTCGTTTAGGTAATTCACGCACCCGCAACCAAACTCGAGGGACTAGTTTCGCTAATTGATTAAAGATGTGACTAGATGGACTAGTCAACACCCACCTCCTTTCATTATCCATTTTCTTTTCCATTTTCTTTAATACTTTCACATTTTTCTCTCAAAACTCAAAATAAAGAATCATCATCTGTTTCAAATCGAGCAAACATCAATCCAAACAAATTACATATTTGGAATCCTTGCATCTTCCTCTTCAAATCCATACCGATTACATCTCATTTGGGTAACTTTCTAAAAACACTATATTTTGTGTTCTTAATGTTTTTGACTTATAAAAAGTGTTAATTAGTGTCTATGGCTCAAGTCTAGCATGATTATGTGATTTGTATGATCGATCTTGTTATTTTAAGCAACTAGTATGAACTTGAATTTTGGTATGTTTGATTTGGTGATTTGGTTGCTCCAATGTTATTATATGTTAAAAGTGCATGTATTAAATGTATTACTAGCATCACTAGCTTCAATTTGGTATGTAAGTTGGCATGGATTAGCTTCATAAACAAAATTGTTAAATTTGTGATTGTTAGTTAGGGTTTGGTGGCCTTAAATGTGATCTTTGATGCATTGAATGCTTTGCAATGTAAATTGTAAGTGTTTAGTTGTATTGTATGCATAATTATCTACGAAACGGCGTATCATATGTGTGCATTTAATTCCCGAATCATAATTGTGCATTTATGAAATTGAAGCATTAATGATGAGCATTAATTGATCATTTAATTTGGAAATTCGATTATTGCAAATGATGTTTTTGATTTAGGAAACGTGTTTAGTTGTGTTCCTTGTCAAATTACCTTTCCAACGATATAAGATACGTGTCCTAAGAGTTTACGGTTGGTGTTTTGTGTTTAAATGAAATTTGGTTTAGGAATTGGACAATTGAAACTGGCCAGGCACCAGTTCAAGTTGATTGCCGCGGCGTGGCAATCCTTGGTTGCGGCGCGACATAAGCCGCATTTAGGGACTGACCTACATTGTCAAATTTCGAAAAATGTTTGCTATGCTACGCACCTCCGATTCACATGTAACTTGTTCTAACATGCTTATATATGAATAAAAACCTCAGAAAAATAGTTCGGGACCCGACCCGAACGTGTTGACTTTTTCGTTGACTTTGACTTGACCAAAGTTGACTTTTGTCCAAACTTAATCAATTACTTATGCAATCATTCTAACATGCTTTTATACTTGTACCTTGCATGAAACATGCCAATTTGATTCACATGCTATTATAATCGAGTCGTAACGAGCCACAGGACTAATTGCACACTTTGACCAATCGTGTTTACCGTTATTAATACGACCTATTTGTTTAGGTCAAGACTAGCATTCGTTCTTGCACACGTTACCTTGTGAAGTACAATTTACTATTCGTGCAACCAAGGTGAGATCATAGTCCCACCTTTTCAACAACTTTTATGCTTTAAACTATGGGATGAGAAACATATACGTATCATACTTTTAATACTTTGAACACAAGTACGAAAACAAACATTCCACGTGCGAGTTTGAACAAAATGTAACGACCCTGGATTTTCCAACGTTTATTTATTAATAATTATTTTTATTAATACGTGTGATTAAACGAATGTATGTTATTACATTTACATGTTGCCATGATTGCCCGTACTTGATTTTAATTGCCCGAAACGTCTTTGTGACACACGAAACTTACACAAATAATATTTTCAAGTATTATTTACATTCATGATTAGTTTTATTAATCATTTTAATTAACTATGGTTATTAGTTAGTTACTTGGGCTTTAATTGGACTTATTTGTTAATTAATTGAACTTGGGCTTTGATTAATGTTATGGACTCTTGAACATGGGCTTATAAGCCCACCCTACCCATTTATATGGATTAATTAGCCCATCATCACTTGTAAGTATTACTTGTAAATGGAAACTAGTTAGTTAAGAACAATTGGAATCTAGTTAACATATAATCCCCATGTAAACCCATCTTTTATCCACACTTTTAAGACTTTACATGCTAGTAACCATCAAACATTTCCCTCCCCCTTCTTGATCCCTAAATCGTCGGTTGAGCAAGCATATGGGGAGAGTTTGGTTTTCATTTTTCATTACTTACTCACTCATATTTTCTCTCATTCAAACACACACACAAAAACACTTCCAACATTCTCTCATTCTCTCTCAAATTGTAAGCAACTTGAACAATTTCTTCATCCTTTTCTTTTGTCTAAAAAACCGAACCTAATACATCTCATCATCATCAATACTTGTTCTTGTTTAATGTTTGATTACATGTAGTTACTAGTTGTTGTTACTTACATATACAAGAATCAAACTCATTAGTTTCATTCTTCTTTTATCTTGTAATTTCAAGAACACACAAGAACTAAACTTACTAGTTTATGTTCTACATATGTTGCTTCAAAAGGTTTAAGTTCATGTGTTGTGAAGGCATACTTGTAATTCATGTTAGTAAACTTTAAAGTTTACTTTCTTAAGGATCAAACTTTGGTTTGAATCTTTAAAGTAAGAACAACCCATGAACTAGTTACTTGTTTACTTAGCTTGTTTCTTTATTTTATGCACTTTAATTTCATGTTTGTTGGTTTTAATGGTCAAGTGTTACAAGTTAACTTTGATCTCATACTTTCTTGAACTAAAATTAACTTTAAAAGTTCAAGAACATGTAAGTAATCTTTCTTTATTTATAACTTGGTACACTTATGTTAGATCTAGACTTTTGGGTCTAGGATCTTCAAGATCTAACTAAGAACTATGTTCTACAACTTAAGATCTTGATTTTATAAGTTTACTTTCAAGTTTGTAACTTATTATTAGTTTTAAAGTTCATGTATGTGTTGGATCTAAGACTTTGATGTAAATTTGGTTCATCAAACTTCATATAACTCTTAAGTGAGTTGTGCTACATGTCTTAGACCTACACTTGTGTCATAATAGTCAAAACTTGGTTAATATTACTTTTATATTTCATGTATGTGTTACATCTAAGACTTTGATGTAACTTTGGTTCATCAAACACTTGCAACACTTAAGTGAGTTGTGCTTCATGTCTTAGACTTACACTTGGGTTATGATGGTCAAACCTTGGTGAAGATGATGCAAACACATCAACGAGTTGTACACTTGAAGCTATATGCATCAAGGATGAGAACCATGATGAGCATCGAGCACCAAGAACCACTGGAACCTACTGACCCTACTATTTTACTGTTTCTGTGTCTGACCCGTATGACCTGGGCTACTATAAAGATGATTTTTAGATATCTCTATTTGATTATATAACTTTTCATATAGGACTCGTCTTAATCCGAGTTACGGTTTAGGATTTATGGCCCTCCGATCGTCACTATGTCCTTTTAACGTTGTGCTAAAAATTCTGACCTACTCGCACTTAGACCGTTGCCACGGTCGAATGAAGATGAGTTTTCTTCTGGGATTTTTACCACAACTAAAGGACTCATATACGGAGCCATGGCCACTGGCCTCACCTTATTTCAATAGGTATAGAGGCTGTGGTGACTGACCGAACTCAGCCTTTGTTTTAAACTACTTTCATGAACGAAACTTACTTTACACCTTTTGTTTAATGATGAATGATGATGACCTTTAAGACCTAATTTACATACTTTTAAACCTATTCGGACGATTTACTGTCTTAGTACTATTTGACTTAGGTTGAGGACCCGTTTGGACAACCTACATACTTGCTTACTTTCCGACTCACACTTTACCGCTACTTTATCATTGTGAGTTATAGCATTCCCTTTTTACTTTAACTTATTTTGGGAACTGAGAATACATGCGGATTTTATGTTTTACATACTAGGCACGAGTACTTAAACTTATATATGTGTGGGTTATACAACGGCATAAACATTCCCTTTAGCTCGGCAACGTTTAATCATTGGTTTTTGAACCGTGAACGCGAATCTTAGATATGGATCCATAGGGTTTGACATCCCCACTCGGGCTAGTAGCGCTAGCATTTAATGAGTGTTTAATACTTCGTAAACATACGCACTTGCTAAGTGTACATTCAGGGGGTATAAACGTTAAGTTAGTTACCAAGTGCCCACGGTTAACATATACTTTATCATACTATTTTGAAACGCTCTTTGTAGCACTGAAATCTCGTGGCCTACCTTACATACTATTATACTTAAACTATAGCTCACCAACCTTTGTGTTGACATTTTTAAGCATGTTTTTCTCAGGTGCTTAAGGTTATTTGCTTCCGCTGTCGTGCTAGTCTTGCCGTAGACACCCGCTGCTCTAGTGTTATCACCGCATGAACTGTTTATCTTGCATTCAAACTTTAATACATTTGAAACTATGTTTTGTAACGAACTAAGGGTCATATGAATTTATTCATGCTTGCTATTCGTAGAAGCATACTGTTGGTGTAAAATAATTGTCGTCGGTTATGATGTCATCTTTTTATCGTGAATGCAACTTCTTTTATTACAGCATATAGTACTTAACCTTGTAATGATCCTGTTGTTGATGATTCGTACACGATGGTTTTGTACGGGGCATCACATTTGGTATCAGAGCATTGGTTGTAGGGAATTAGGTTGCATTAGTGAGTCTAAGACCGACCCGAGTAGGATTCACTAATAGGAATAATCTACAACTTGCTAGTTTACTTGTTTCCGCTGAACTTACTGCATGCTGCTGCTTACTTTTACTGCTATATGCCATATGCTACTACATGATTTCACTACCGTATGATATTACTTGCTTTCAATTGCATTCTACTTCTGTACGATTCGTTATTATTGAAATGCTACTTATTGTTATACATGATTTAAACTGTTGGCCTAATACATGCTTGCTTTATGACTTACTGACATGGAAAAATTTATTTTTCCTTGTTCAGATGTCGGATATTCCACCTGCTATCGTTTTGGGCAGTTCAGACTCGTCAGCCACCCCACCTGCTGCTGCTGCCGACACACCGATCCCGCTACCCACGAGTGACCCCGGCGCTTCATCTTCCGGGACTAGAAGCCAGGTGCCTACCCCAGTGGTTACATCTAGCGGAGCCCAGGACGCTTCGGAGATTCCAGCTCCATCTGCCCCCGGACCCTCAGGATCACAGCCCCGCTCTGGTGAGATTGTGATTCCCGCGGAATTCGGGGAAGGTCCTTTCCGTAACCGGTATCGCCATTGGTGCCGACGCGCCCCTGATGGACGTCTCATTCCAAGGACGACCAGTTCAGGCACCCGTACAGCCACCACATGATTCGGACGACCCGTCATCCACTGATGCTTCATTCAACAACACTTCCTCAGACGACTCCAGTGATGATGAGGACCCTGCTGATGTACCTATTCAGCCACCCTCCACCCCGCCGAAGAAGCGGTATCGCTTCGACGGTACCATCATTCCGGGGATCAACGGAGGACGAGCCTTCACTGACGCATTTGGTCGGCGTCATAGGGTTACTGCTCGTAAGCGGCTTGTGTTGTACCCTGCCGATCCGCAAGTGCGTAAGGCACCCCGTTACGTACTGACTATTTCTGAAGCCGGAACGTCTGCACCCCGTTTCGTGCGGTCTGTACCACCGACACCACCCGCACCACCTGCACCGCCTGCCCCACCATCTCCCTCTAACGAGGAAATGAGGAGGGAGGTGGGAATCCTCCGAGCTCAGGTTACTGAGCTCGAGGAGCAGTTGGCTCAGGTTTTTGACATCCTACACCCACCTTCACCGTAGGACCTTTTGTATTAGATTTCACGATGTAATCTAGTTGTAGTTTCATATTTCACTTATGTATTGTACGAATCTATCATGATGTATGAAACTTATTATTAATGAATGAAAACTTTGTGATGTTACTTTTTGCACAAGTGTTCTATTTACGTTACTGTATGGTGTTTTGCGGTACTTGTATCAACTTGCATTATTTAATTAACATGTGTTGTGCTGTTTGCATGTTGGTTGTTATATACTATATTATTATATATTGAATACTGGATTTTGACTTGATTCAAAATTTTTGTTTAGAACATCATGGCCAACGGACGATCAACACCTACCACCGCCCAAATCGAAGAGATGATTATCGAAAGGGTAGCCGCAGCCATTGCGGAAATGCAACCCCAAGCTCCACCGCCACCGCCACCACCACCGATTATTCAACCCATTCGTAATGGGTGCACGTACAAGGAATTCCAGAGCTGTAAACCACATAACTTCAGCGGCACTGAGGGACCGGTTGGTCTCACTAGATGGTTCGAAAAGCTAGAATCAGTATTTCGAGTTAGCAACTATTCGAAGGACAACAAAACCAAATTTGCTTCTTGCACGCTGTCTGACGGCGCGCTCACGTGGTGGAACATAATGGCATAGGCACAAGGTATTGATGAGGTGTATGCTACGCCATGGGAAGAATTTAAGTGTGCCATGATTGAGGAGTATTGTCCGAGAACCGAGATACAAAATATGGAAATGGAATTCATGCAGTTAAAGGCCGTTGGGAACGACCTTGATGGTTACAACAGGAGATTTTTGGAACTAGCCCTGATGTGTCCGACAATGGTTACACCGGAGTTCAAACGAATGGAAAGGTACTTCTGGGGACTTCCTAAGAGCATTAAGGGAAACGTCACCTCGTCCAAGCCACCAAATGTCCCAGAAGCGATGCGCATGGTGCATACTTTGATGAATCAAATAACCATCGATGAACCGGAGAAAACTAAGTCTGAAGCGGGTACTAGTGAGAAGCGCAAATGGGATAACAACAGGGGAAGGAACTATGATCAAAACCTGGCGAAACGACATGAGGGTTTTAGGGGAAACAACAATGGTGGAAATCCCAATCCAAACACCAACATGAACCCGAACTACAAAGGAACCTTACCACAATGCAAACGGTGCTACAAGCACCATACTGGATATTGTAATGTAGTTTGCGAAAAGTGCCAATGGACTGGGCATATCGGGAAAAACTGCAAGGTCACCACTTTAAATGGGAAGCCGAACGCCAATGGACCAAAATAGTGCTACGAATGCGGACAAACGGGCCATTTCATAAATGCGTGTCCAAACAAGCAAAAAGATGGCGGACCACCCCGTGGTAGAGCTTTCAACGTTAATGCAAGGGACGTCCGAGATAACCCCGACTTGGTGATAGGTATATTCACTATCAACAATCTTTTAGCTTCTGTCCTATTTGATACTGGTGCCGATAGAAGTTATGTATGTAGACACTTTTGCGATAAGGTTAATTGGTAGTTAGTCTCGTTAAAAGAGAGTATTCTTGTCGAGGTCGCCAATGGAAGACTTGAGAAAGTTGACCATATTAGTCGAGGAGCTATTATCAACATTGCTGGTGCAGATTTTGAAATTGATTTGATACCCATCAAATTGGGAAGTTTTGACGTGATCGTCGGTATGGATTAGTTGAGTAAGATAAAGGCCGATATTATCTGTGGAGATAAAGCTCTTCGTATACCACACGGAGACGGTGAGCCACTGATCATCTACGGAGAGAGATGTACCTCGAAGCTGAACCTCATTAGTTGCGTGAAAGCGCAAAAGATTATGAAGAAGGGACGTCTTGTTGTCCTAGCGCATGTGAAAATGGTAGAAACTGAGGTGAAGAGCGTGAACGATGTTCGAATTGTGAACGAATTCTCTGATGTCTTTCCTGAAGAATTGCCTGGATTACCGCCGCCGAGAGCAGTAGAGTTTCAAATCGATTTAGTGCCAGGAGCTGCGCCTGTAGCTCGCGCACCTTATTGACTCGCACCTTCCGAGATGCAAGAATTACAGAGTCAACTTCTAAGAGCTGTTAGACTGTGGATTTATCCAACCAAGTTTCTCGCCTTGGGGCGCACCTGTTCTGTTTGTGAAAAAGAAGGATGGATCCTTCCGTATGTGTATCGACTACCGTGAACTCAACAAATTGACTATCAAGAATCGGTATCTTCTTCCACGAATTGACGATCTTTTTGATCAACTACAAGGATCGAGCGTTTACTCAAAGATCGATTTGCGATCCGGCTATCATCAGTTGAGGGTAAAAGAAAGCGATGTATATATATATATATATATATATATATATATATATATATATATATATATATATATATATATATATATATATATATATATATTTAGAACTCGTTATGGTCATTCTGAGTTTCTCGTGATGCCATTCGGATTAACCAATGCACCTGCCGTGTTCATGGATCTCATGAATCGTGTCTGCAAGCCGTACTTGGATAAGTTTGTTATCGTCTTCATAAATGATATCCTCATCTACTCCAAGAGCAAAGAAGAGCATGAGCAACACCTCCGACTAGTACTTGAACTCTTGAGGCAAGAGCAACTTTACACCAAATTCTCCAATTGTGAATTTTGGTTGAAAGAAGTCCAGTTTCTGGGGCATGTTGTGAGCGACCAGGGTATCAAAGTTGATCCCGCCAAGATTGAAGCTATCAGCAAGTGGGAAACCCCCACTACTCCGACGCATATTCGCCAATTCCTAGGTCTCGCCGGTTATTACCGAAGGTTTATCGAAGGTTTCTCTCTGATTGTGCGTCCTTTGACCGCGCTGACTCACAAGGGCAAAAAGTTCATTTGGGAACCCACACACGAATCAACATTCCAAAATTTGAAGAAGAAGTTAACCACCGCACCTATCCTATCACTTCTTGAGGGCAGTGACGACTTTGTTGTTTATTGTGATGCATCGAAAAGTAGTTTTGGTTGTGTACTGATGCAACGATCAAAAGTTATTGCCTATGCCTCCCGCCAATTGAAGATTCACGAGCGGAACTACACTACTCACGATCTCGAACTTGGAGCCGTTGTCATCGCGCTCAAATTATGGAGACACTATCTTTATGGAACTAAGAGCACTATCTTCACCGATCACAAGTCTCCAACACATCTTCGATCAGAAGCAATTGAATATGAGACAGCATCGATGGATCGAGACGCTAAACGACTACGATTGTGAACTTCGTTATCATCCTGGCAAGGCCAATGTTGTAGCTGACGCTTTAAGCCGAAAGGAGAGGATGGCACCTCTTCGTGTTAGGGCTCTGAACATCACCATCCATTCGAATCTCAACAGTCAGATCCGAGTAGCCCAAGATGAGGCTCTCAAGGAGGAGAATATATCTCACGAACATTTGAATATACTTGTCTCTCGATTCGAGGTTAGCGATACTGGACTCCGATGTTATGCCGGAAGAATTTGGGTACCTCTTTATGGAGATCTGCGGAACCTTATACTTGATGAAGCACACAAATCGACATATTCGATTCACCCCGGAGCAGGAAAGATATACCACGATCTTAAAGAACAGTATTGGTGGCCGAATATTAAGAAGGACGTTGGGACGTATGTTGGTAAGTGTTTGACTTGCTCGAAGGTTAAAGCCGAGCATCAGAGACCTTCTGGATTACTTCAACAACCGGAAATCCCATAATGGAAGTGGGAAAGGATCACAATGGATTTCATTACTAAGCTGCCGAAGACGGTGGGCGGATACGATACCATCTGGGTCATCGTTGACCGCCTTACTAAATCTGCACACTTCCTACCAATGGAGGAAACGGATATGATGGAGAGACTTGCTCAATTATACATCAAGGAGGTTGTATCTAGTCATGGTGTACCTTTATCGATCATCTCATATCGTGATCCCCATTTTGCTTCTAGATTTTGGCGTTCTTTGCAAGAAGCCATGGGAACCCGTCTTGACATGAGTACTGCTTATCACCCACAGACCGACGGGCAAAGTGAACGAATGATTCAGACTTTGGAGGACATGCTGCGTGCATGTGTCATTGATTTCGGAAAGGCCTGGGAAAGGCATTTGCCACTCGTCGAATTTTCTTACAACAACAGTTATCACTCGAGCATTAATGCTGCACCTTTTGAAGCATTGTATGGCCGCAAGTGCCGTTCTCCTATTTGTTGGGCCGAAGTAGGCGAAAAGCAAATCACCGGACCCGAAGTAGTCCATGAAAGCGCGGAGAAGATTTCAAAGATTCAAGCGAGACTTAAGACTGCCCGTGATCACCAAAAGAGTTATGCTGATCTTAAACGTAAAGACTTTGAATTCAACGTTGGTGATCGTGTAATGTTGAAGGTTGCACCTTGGAAAGATGTTTTGGAAAACGTGGAAAGTTGAACCCACGATACATTAGTCCTTTTGAAATCTTGGAACGTTTTGGACCCGTTGCTTACCGTTTGGATTTACCAGCACAATTGAGCTCAGTTCATCCTACCTTCCACGTGTCAAACTTGAAGAAGTGTCTTGCTACACCCGAACTCATCATACCACTTGAAGAACTTACAATTGATGACAAACTCCACTTTGTGGAAGAACCAGTTGAGATTATGGACCGTGAGGTCAAGACTTTGAAACACAACAAGATTCCGATCGTCCGAGTACGATGGAATGCCAAACGAGGACCTGAGTTTACTTGGGAGTGAGAGGATCAAATGATGCAGAAGTATCCTCACCTTTTCCCAGTTCCTCCATCTCCCTCAGCTTAAAATTTCGGGATAAAATTTTCTTTAACAGGTGGGTAATGTAACGACCCTAGATTTTCCAACGTTTATTTATTAATAATTATTATTATTAATACGTGTGATTAAACGAATGTATGTTATTACATTTACATGTTGCCATGATTGCCCGTACTTGATTTTAATTGCCCGAAACGTCTTTATGACACACGAAACTTACACAAATAATATTTTCAAGTATTATTTACATTCATGATTAGTTTTATTAATCATTTTAATTAACTATGGTTATTAGTTAGTTACTTGGGCTTTAATTGGACTTATTTGTTAATTAATTGAACTTGGGCTTTGATTAATGTTATGGACTCTTGAACATGGGCTTATAAGCCCACCCTACCCATTTATATGGATTAATTAGCCCATCATCACTTGTAAGTATTACCTGTAAATGGAAACTAGTTAGTTAAGAACAATTGGAATCTAGTTAACATATAATCCCCATGTAAACCCATCTTTTATCCACACTTTTAAGACTTTACATGCTAGTAACCATCAAACATTTCCCTCCCCCTTCTTGATCCCTAAACCGTCGGTTGAGCAAGCATATGGGGAGAGTTTGGTTTTCATTTTTCATTACTTACTCACTCATATTTTCTCTCATTCAAACACACACACAAAAACACTTCCAACATTCTCTCATTCTCTCTCAAATTGTAAGCAACTTGAACCATATCTTCATCCTTTTCTTTTGTCTAAAAAACCAAACCTAATACATCTCATCATCATCAATACTTGTTCTTGTTTAATGTTTGATTACTTGTAGTTACTAGTTGTTGTTACTTACTTACATATACAAAAATCAAACTCATTAGTTTCATTCTTCTTTTATCTTGTAATTTCAAGAACACACAAGAACTAAACTTACTAGTTTAGGTTCTACATATGTTGCTTCAAAAGATTTAAGTTCATGTGTTGTGAAGGCATACTTGTAATTCATGTTAGTAAACTTTAAAGTTTACTTTCTTAAGGATCAAACTTTGGTTTAAATCTTTAAAGTATGAACAACCCATGAACTAGTTACTTGTTTACTTAGCTTGTTTCTTTATTTTATGCACTTTAATTTCATGTTTGTTGGTTTTAATGGTCAAGTGTTACAAGTTAACTTTGATCTCATACTTTCTTGAACTAAAATTAACTTTAAAAGTTCAAGAACATGTAAGTAAGCTTTCTTTATTTATAACTTGGTACATGAAATGTCTCGTTCTTATTGATTAAAAACATTCCATATTAATTGATTTCGTTGCGAGGTTTTGACCTATATATGAGACGTTTTTTTTTCAAAGACTGCATTCATTTTAAAACAAACCATAACCTTTATTTCATCAATAAAGATTTAAAAAGCTTTACGTAGATTATCAAATAATGATAATCTAAAATACCCTGTTTACACACGACTATTACATAATGGTTTACAATACAAATATGTTATAACGAAATAAGTTTCTTGAATGCAGTTTTTACACAATATCATACAAGCATGGACTCCAAATCTTGTCCTTATTTAAGTATGCGATAGCAGAAGCTCTTAATAATCACCTGAGAATAAACATACTTAAAACGTCAACAAAAAAATGTTGGTGAGTTATAGGTTTAACCTATATATATCAAATCGTAACAATAGACCACAAGATTTCATATTTCAATATACATCCCATACATAGAGATAAAAATCATTCATATGGTGAACACCTGGTAACCGACATTAACAAGATGCATATATAAGAATATCCCCATCATTCCGGGTCACCCTTCGGATATGATATAAATTTCGAAGTACTAAAGCATCCGGTACTTTGGATGGGGTTTGTTAGGCCCAATAGATCTATCTTTAGGATTCGCGTCAATTAGGGTGTCTGTTCCCTAATTCTTAGATTACCAGACTTAATAAAAAGGGGCATATTCGATTTCGATAATTCAACCATAGAATGTAGTTTCACGTACTTGTGTCTATTTTGTAAATCATTTATAAAACCTGCATGTATTCTCATCCCAAAAATATTAGATTTTAAAAGTGGGACTATAACTCACTTTCACAGATTTTTTTTTTTTACTTCGTCAGGAAGTAAAACTTGGCCACTGGTCGATTCACGAACCTATAACAAATATGTACATATATATCAAAGTATGTTCAAAATATATTTACAACACTTTTAATACATTTTGATGTTTTAAGTTTATTAAGTCAGCTGTCCTCGTTAGTAACCTACAACTAGTTGTCCACAGTTAGATGTACAGAAATAAATCGATATATATTATCTTGAATCAATCCATGACCCAGTGTATACATATCTCAGTATTGATCACAACTCAAACTATATATATTTTGGAATCAACCTCAACCCTGTATAGCTAACTCCAACATTCACATATAGAGTGTCTATGGTTGTTCCGAAATATATATAGGTGTGTCGACATGATAGGTCAAAACATTGTATACGTGTCTATGGTATCTCAAGATTACATAATATACAATACAAGTTGATTAAGTTATGGTTGGAATAGATTTGTTACCAATTTTCACGTAGCTAAAATGAGTAGTTTTTACCAATTTTGTTTTGCTCGCCATTTCTTCGTTTCTAATCCGTTTTGAGTGATTTAAGTGGCCACGGTTTCGTATTGAACTTAACTTTATGAAACTAAACAGAAAATATATAGTTTTATAGTCGGAAATATAAGTTACAAGTCGTTTTTGATAGAGGTAGTCATTTTCGTCGAAAGAACGACATCTTGATGACTGTTTTGAAAAACATACTTTCACTTTGAGTTTAACCATGATTTTTGGATATGGTTTCATGTTCATAAGAAAAATAATTTTCCCATAAGTATAGCTTTTAAATCAAAGTTTTTCATAGTTTTTAATTATCCAAACCAAAACAGCCCCCGGTTGTAACTACGACGGCGTAAATCCGGTTTTATGGTGTTTATCGTGTTTCCGGGTTTTAAATCATTAAGTTAGCATATCATATAGATATAGATCATGTGTATAGTTGATTTTAAAAGTGTAGTTAGAAGGATTAACTTTATTTGCGAACAAGTTTAGAATTAACTAAACTATGTTCTAGTGATTACTAGTTTACCACTTCGAATATGATCGCTTTTTATGTATAAATTGAATGATGTTATGAACATCATTACTACCTTAAGTTCCTTGGATAAATCTACAGAAAAAGTGAAAAATAGATCTAGCTTCAACGGATCCTTGGATGGCTCGAAGTTCTTGAAGCAGAATCATGACACGAAAACAAGTTCAAGTAAGATCATCACTTGAAATAAGATTGTTATAGTTATAGAAATTGAACCAAAGTTTAAATATGATTATTACCTTGTATTAGAATGATAACCTACTATAAGAAACAAAGATTTCTTGAGGTTGGATGATCACCTTACAAGATTAGAAGTGAGCTAGCAAACTTGAAAGTATTCTTGATTTTATGTAACTAGAACTTGTAGAATTTATGAAGAACACTTAGAACTTGAAGTTAGAACTTGAGAGAGATCAAGTAGATGAAGAAAATTGAAGAATGAAAGTGTTTGTAGGTGTTTTTGGTCGTTGGTGTATGGATTAGATATAAAAGATATGTAATTTTGTTTTCATGTAAATAAGTCATGAATGATTACTCATATTTTTGTAATTTTATGAGATATTTCATGCTAGTTTCCAAATGATGGTTTCCACATGTGTTAGGTGACTCAAAGGGGCTGCTAAGAGCTAATCATTCGAGTGTATATATCAATAGTACATACATCTAAAAGCTGTGTATTGTACGAGTACGAATACGGGTGCATACGAGTAGAATTGTTGATGAAACTGAACGAGGATGTAATTGTAAGCATTTTTGTTAAGTAGAAGTATTTTGATAAGTGTCTTGAAGTCTTTAAAAAGTGTATGAATACATATTAAAACACTACATGTATATACATTTTAACTGAGTCGTTAAGTCATCATTAGTCGTTACATGTAAGTGTTGTTTTGAGACCTTTAGGTTAACGATCTTGTTAAATATTGTTAACCCAAAGTTTATAATATCAAATGAGATTTTAAATTTTTATATTATCATGATATTATGATATATTAATATATCATAATATGATATATACATTTAAATGTCGTTACAACGATAATCGTTACATATATGTCTCGTTTCGAAATCCTTAAGTTAGTAGTCTTGTTTTTACTTATGTAGTTCATTGTTAATACACTTAATGATATATTTAATTATCATATTATCATGTTATATATAATATAACAATGTATTAATATGCTTCATATATATTTAGTAAGACGTGGTTATAACGATAATCGTTATATGTATCGTTTCGAGTTTCATACGTCAATAGTCTCTTTTTTAAGTATATAACTTATTGTTACTATTTTTAATGAGATACTTGATGATCATTATATCATGTTAAACATATATATCTAATCATTTATGTATCATCATGTCATATACAACTTATAGCGTTCGTGAATCATTGGTCAAACTGGGTAATCAGACGTTTACAAAATTTCCGTTTCAATTAACCAAGTCTTAACAAGTTTGATTGCTTAACATGTTGGAAACATTTAATTATGTAAATATAGTTTTCATTAAACATATAATCATAGAAAGGTTCAGAAAAGTCGGGTCACTACAGTACCTACCCGTTAAATAAATTTCGTCCCGAAATTTTAAGCGATTGGAGGTGTTGGCTCATCTTCTGGAAATAAGTGCGGGTACTTCTCCTTCATCTGATCTTCTCGTTCCCAGGTGAACTCGGGTCCTCTACGAGCATTCCATCGAACCTTAACAATCGGTATCTTATTTTGTTTAAGTCTCTTAACCTCACGATCCATTATTTCAACGGGTTCTTCAATGAATTGAAGTTTTTCATTGATTTGAATTTCCTCCAACGAAATAGTGAGATCTTCTTTAGCAAAACATTTCTTTAAATTCGAGACGTGGAAAGTATTATGTACATTCGCAAGTTGTTGAGGTAACTCAAGTCGGTAAGCTACTGGTCCGACACGATCAATAATCTTGAATGGTCCAATATACCTTGGATTTAATTTCCCTCGTTTACCAAATCGAAAAACACCTTTCCAAGGTGCAACCTTAAGCATGACCATCTCTCCAATTTCAAATTCTATATCTTTTCTTTTAATGTTAGCGTAGCTCTTTTGTCGACTTTGGGCGGTTTTCAACCGTTGTTGAATTTGGATGATCTTCTCAGTAGTTTCTTGTATTATCTCCGGACCCGTAATCTGTCTATCCCCCACTTCACTCCAATAAATCGGAGACCTGCACTTTCTACCATAAAGTGCTTCAAACGGAGCCATCTCAATGCTTGAATGGTAGCTATTGTTGTAGGAAAATTCTGCTAACGGTAGATGTCGATCCCAACTGTTTTCGAAATCAATAACACATGCTCGTAGCATGTCTTCAAGCGTTTGTATCGTCCTTTCACTCTGCCCATCAGTTTGTGGATGATAGGCAGTACTCATGTCTAGACGAGTTCCTAATGCTTGCTGTAATGTCTGCCAGAATCTTGAAATAAATCTTCCATCCCTATCAGAGATAATAGAGATTGGTATTCCATGTCTGGAGACGACTTCCTTCAAATACAGTCGTGCTAACTTCTCCATCTTGTCATCTTCTCTTATTGGCAGGAAGTGTGCTGATTTGGTGAGACGATCAACTATTACCCAAATAGTATCAAAACCACTTGCAGTCCTTGGCAATTTAGTGATGAAATCCATGGTAATGTTTTCCCATTTCCATTCCGGGATTTCGGGTTGTTGAAGTAGACCTGATGGTTTCTGATGCTCTGCTTTGACCTTAGAACACGTCAAACATTCCCCTACATATTTAGCAACATCGACTTTCATACCTGGCCACCAAAAATGTTTCTTGAGATCCTTGTACATCTTTCCCGTTCCAGGATGTATTGAGTATCTGGTTTTATGAGCTTCTCTAAGTACCATTTCTCTCACATCTCCAAATTTTGGTACCCAAATCCTTTCAGCCCTATACCGGGTTCTGTCTTCCCGAATATTAAGATGCTTCTCCGATCCCTTGGGTATTTCATCCTTTAAATTTCTCTCTTTAAAAACTCCTTGTTGCGCCTCATTTATTTGAGTAGTAAGGTTATTGTGAATCATTATATTCATAGATTTTTCTCGAATGGGTTCTCTGTCCTTCCTGCTCAAGGCGTCGGCTACCACATTTGCCTTCCCCGGGTGGTAACGAATCTCAAAGTCGTAATCATTCAACAATTCAATCCACCTACGCTGCCTCATATTCAGTTGTTTCTGATTAAATATGTGTTGAAGACTTTTGTGGTCGGTATATATAATACTTTTGACCCCATATAAGTAGTGCCTCCAAGTCTTTAATGCAAAAACAACTGCGCCTAATTCCAAATCATGCGTCGTATAATTTTGTTCGTGAATCTTCAATTGTCTAGACGCATAAGCAATCACCTTCGTTCGTTGCATTAATACACAACCGAGACCTTGCTTTGATGCGTCACAATAAATCACAAAATCATCATTCCCTTCAGGCAATGACAATATAGGTGCCGTAGATATCTTTTTCTTCAATAACTGAAACGCTTTCTCTTGTTCATCCTTCCATTCAAATTTCTTCCCTTTATGCGTTAATGCAGTCAAGGGTTTTGCTATTCTGGAAAAGTCTTGGATGAACCTTCTGTAGTAACCACCTAGTCCCAAAAACTGGCGTATGTGTTTCGGAGTTTTCGGGGTTTCCCACTTTTTAACAGTTTCTATCTTTGCCGGATCCACCTTAATACCTTCTTTGTTCACTATGTGACAGAGGAATTGAACTTCTTCCAACCAAAATGCACACTTTGAAAACTTAGCCTACAATTCTTCCTTCCTCAATACTTCTAACACCTTTCTCAAATGTTCACCGTGTTCTTGGTCATTTTTTGAGTAAATAAGTATGTCATTAATGAAAATAATGACAAACTTGTCAAGGTATGGTCCACACACTCGGTTCATAAGGTCCATGAACATAGCTGGTGCATTAGTTAAACCAAACGGCATGACCATAAACTCGTAATGACCGCAACGTGTTCTAAAAAGCAGTCTTTGGAATATCATCTTCTTTCACCCGCATTTGATGATACCAGGAACGTACGTCAATTTTTGAATAAACAGACGAGCCTTGTAGTTGATCAAATAAGTCGTCGATTCTCGGTAGTGGGTAGCGGTTCTTGATGGTAAGTTTGTTCAACTCTCGGTAGTGGATACACAACCTGAATGTACCATCTTTCTTCTTGACAAACAAAACAGGAGCTCCCCACGGTGATGTGCTTGGTCGAATGAAACCACGCTCTAAAAGTTCTTGTAATTAGCTTTGCAGTTCTTTCATCTCGCTGGGTGCGAGTTTGTAAGGAGCACGAGCTATTGGTGCAGCTCCTGGTACAAGATCTATTTGAAATTCAACTGATCGATGTGGATGTAATCCCGGTAATTCTTTCGGAAATACATCGGGAAATTCTTTTGTGACGGGAACATCATTAATGCTCTTTTCTTCAGTTTGTACTTTCTCGACGTGTGCTAGAACAGCATAGCAACCTTTTCTTATTAGTTTTTGTGCCTTCAAATTACTAATAAGATGTAGCTTCGTGTTGCCCTTTTCTCAGTACACCATTAAGGGTTTTCCTTTTTCTCGTATAATGCAAATTGCATTTTTGTAACAAACGATCTCTGCTTTCACTTCTTTTAACCAGTCCATACCGATTATCACATCAAAACTCCCTAACTCTACTGGTATCAAGTCAATCTTAAATGTTTCGCTAACCAGTTTAATTTCTCGATTCCGACATATATTATCTGCTGAAATTAATTTACCATTTGCTAATTCGAGTAAAAATTTACTATACAAAGGCGTCAATGGACAACTTAATTTAGCACAAAAATCTCTACTCATATAGCTTCTATCCGCACCCGAATCAAATAAAACGTAAGCAGATTTATTGTCAATAAGAAACGTACCTGTAACAAGCTCCGGGTCTTCCTGTGCCTCTGCCGCATTAATATTGAAAACTCTTCCGCGGCCTTGTCCATTCATGTTCTCCTGGTTCAGGCAATTTCTAATAATGTGGCCCAGTTTTCCACATTTATAACAAACTACATTGGCATAACTTGCTCCGACACTACTTGTTCCGCCATTACTCGTTCCGACACCATTTGTTCCTTTCGTTCTGTTAACCCCTGGTTCGTAGACCTCACACTTCGCCGCGCTATGACCATTTCTTTTACACTTGTTGCAAAATTTGGTGCAGAACCCCGGGTGATACTTTTCACACCTTTGGCATAGCTGCTTTTGATTGTTGTTGTTGTTGCGGTTATTATTGTTGTTGGGATGATTGTTGTAGTTGCTGTTGTTGTTGTTGTTGTTGTTGTTGGGCCGTTTGTTGTAGTTGCGATTGATGTTGCGATTGTTGGGATAGTTGTTGCGATTATTGTTGTAATTGCTGTTGCTGTTGTATTGGTGATTCTTATCACCGTTTTCCTCCCACTTTCTTTTGACTTGCTTCACATTGGCCTCTTCAGCAGTCTGTTATTTAATTCTTTCTTCAATCTGGTTCACTAGTTTGTGAGCTATTCTACATGCCTGTTGTATGGAGGCGGGCTCGTGTGAACTTATATCTTCTTGGATTCTTTCCGGTAATCCTTTCACAAACGTGTCGATCTTCTCTTCCTCATCTTTGAACGCTCTCGGACACAATAGGCATAATTATGTGAATCGTCTTTCGTACGTGGTAATATCAAATCCTTGGGTTCGTAACCCTCTAAGTTCTGTCTTGAGCTTATTGACCTCGGTTCTGGGACGGTACTTCTCGTTCATCAAGTGCTTGAATGCTGACCACAGTAGTGCGTAAGCATCATCTTGTCCCACTTGCTCTAGATAGGTATTCCACCATGTTAACGTAGAACCTGTGAAGGTATGCGTAGCGTACTTCACTTTATCCTCTTTAGTACACTTACTTATGGCAAACACCGATTCGACCATCTCGGTCCACCGTTTCAATCCGATCGGTCCTTCGGTTCCATCAAATTCCAAAGGTTTGCAGGCAGTGAATTCTTTATAGGTGCATCCTACACGATTTCCTGTACTGCTAGATCCAAGGTTATTGTTGGTATGTAGCGCAGCCTGTACTGCGGCTATGTTTGAAGCAAGAAAGGCACGAAATTCCTCTTCGCTCATATTCAAGGTGTGTCGAGTGGTTAGTGCCATTTCCTTCAAAATAGTCAAATGAAACAAGTTAATCATACAGAATATTAAGAGTAGTCAATAGTATCTCGTAGCATAATATGAACTCATTTATAAAAGCTTTTTCTTCATATTAGCGTTTTATAAGTTTAAATTCGGGTAGTACCTACCCGTTAAGTTCATACTTAGTAGCTAATATACAATTCAACTACTACAATTCTATATGAAAAACTGATTATAATAATATTTCGCGTTCAAACTTTTACACAATATTTTACAAACTTACAATACCGTTTATTTTACGTATAGCATGAAATATAGCACACAATAAATTTGATACAAGATGGTTGTGAAGATAATTCTAGCTAGTAAACAAGTCGTTCAGCAAAGGCAATAAAGACACGTAATTCATATGTAGTGACCCGAACTTTTCCATGTTTATATATATTAATTGATATTGATATTTACATGATTAAATGTTTCCAACATGTTAAGCAATCAAACTTGTTAAGACTTGATTAATTGAAATATGTTTCATATAGACAATTGACCACCCAAGTTGACCGGTGATTCACGAACGTTAAAACTTGTAAAAACTATATGATGACATATATATGGATATATATATATATATATATAGTTAACATGATACTATGATAAGTAAACATATCATTAAGTATATTAACAATGAACTACATATGTAAAAACAAGACTACTAACTTAATGATTTTTAAACGAGACATATATGTAACGATTATCGTTGTAAAGACATTTAATGTATATATATCATATTAAGATATATTCATACATGATAATATCATGATAATATAATAATTTAAAATCTCATTTGATATTATAAACATTGAGTTAACAACATTTAACAAGATCGTTAACCTAAAGGTCTCAAAACAACACTTACATGTAACGACTAATGATGACTTAACGACTCAGTTAAAATGTATATACATGTAGTGTTTTAATATGTATTCATACACTTTTGAAAGACTTCAAGACACTTATCAAAATACTTCTACTTAACAAAAATGCTTACAATTACATCCTCGTTCAGTTTCATCAACAATTCTACTCGTATGCACCCGTATTCGTACTCGTACAATACACAGCTTTTAGATGTATGTACTATTGTTATATACACTCCAATGATCAGCTCTTAGCAGCCCATGTGAGTCACCTAACACATGTGGGAACCATCATTTGGCAACTAGCATGAAATATCTCATAAAATTACAAAAATATGAGTAATCATTCATGACTTATTTACATGAAAACAAAATTACATATCCTTTATATCTAATAAATACACCAACGACCAAAAACACCTACAAACACTTTAATTCTTCAGTTTTCTTCATCTAATTGATCTCTCTCAAGTTCTATCTTCAAGTTCTAAGTGTTCTTCATATATTCTACAAGTTCTAGTTACATAAAATCAAGAATACTTTCAAGTTTGCTAGCTCACTTCCAATCTTGTAAGGTGATCATCCAACCTCAAGAAATCTTTGTTTCTTATAGTAGGTTATCATTCTAATACAAGGTAATAATCATATTCAAATTTTGGTTCAATTTCTATAACTATAACAATCTTATTTCAAGTGATGATCTTACTTGAACTTGTTTTCGTGTCATGATTCTGCTTCAAGAACTTCGAGCCATCCAAGGATTCATTGAAGCTAGATCCATTTTTCTCTTTTCCTGTAGGTTTATCCAAGGAACTTAAGGTAGTAATGATGTTCATAACATCATTCGATTCATACATAAAAAGCTATCTTATTCGAAGGTTTAAACTTGTAATCACTAGAACATAGTTTAGTTAATTCTAAACTTGTTCGCAAACAAAAGTTAATCCTTCTAACTTGACTTTTAAAATCAACTAAACACATGTTCTATATCTATATGATATGCTAACTTAATGATTTAAAACCTGGAAACACGAAAAACACCGTAAAACCGGATTTACGCCGTCGTAGTAACACCGCGGGCTGTTTTGGGTTAGTTAATTAAAAACTATGATAAACTTTGATTTAAAAGTTGTTATTCTGAGAAAATGATTTTTATTATGAACATGAAACTATATCCAAAAATTATGGTTAAACTCAAAGTGGAAGTATGTTTTCTAAAATGGTCATCTAGACGTCGTTCTTTCGACTGAAATGACTACCTTTACAAAAACCACTTGTAACTTATTTTTCAGACAATAAACCTATACTTTTTCTATTTAGATTCATAAAATAGAGTTCAATATGAAACCATAGCAATTTGATTCACTCAAAACGGATTTAAAATGAAGAAGTTATGGGTAAAATAAGATTGGATAATTTTTCTCATTTTAGCTACGTGAAAATTGTTAACAAATCTATTCCAACTATAACTTAATCAACTTGTATTGTATATTATGTCATCTTGAAATACCATAGACACGTATACAATGTTTCGACCTATCATGTCGACACATCTATATATATTTCGGAACAACCATAGACACTCTATATGTGAATGTTGGAGTTAGCTATACAGGGTTGAGGTTGATTCCAAAATATATATAGTTTGAGTTGTGATCAATACTGAGATACGTATACACTGGGTCGTGGATTGATTCAAGATAATATTTATCGATTTATTTCTGTACATCTAACTGTGGACAACTAGTTGTAGGTTACTAACGAGGACAGCTGACTTAATAAACTTAAAACATCAAAATATATTAAAAGTGTTGTAAATATATTTTGAACATACTTTGATATATATGTATATATTGTTATAGGTTCGTGAATCAACCAGTGGCCAAGTCTTACTTCCCGACGAAGTAAAAATCTGTGAAAGTGAGTTATAGTCCCACTTTTAAAATCTAATATTTTTGGAATGAGAATACATGCAGGTTTTATAAATGATTTACAAAATAGACACAAGTACGTGAAACTACATTCTATGGTTGAATTATCGAAATCGAATATGCCCCTTTTTATTAAGTCTGGTAATCTAAGAATTTGGGAATAGACACCCTAATTGACGCGAATCCTAAAGATAGATCTATTGGGCCTAACAAACCCCATCCAAAGTACCAGATGCTTTAGTACTTCGAAATTTATATCATATCCGAAGGGTGTCCCGGAATGATGGGGATATTCTTATATATGCATCTTGTTAATGTCGGTTACCAGGTGTTCACCATATGAATGATTTTTATCTCTATGTATGGGATGTGTATTGAAATATGAAATCTTGTGGTCTATTGTTACGATTTAATATATATAGGTTAAACCTATAACTCACCAACATTTTTGTTGACGTTTAAAGCATGTTTATTCTCAGGTGAATATTAAGAGCTTCCGCTGTTGCATACTAAAATAAGGACAAGATTTGGAGTCCATGTTTGTATGATATTGTGTAAAAACTGCATTCAAGAAACTGATTTCGATGTAACATATTTGTATTGTAAACCATTATGTAATGGTCATGTGTAAACAGGATATTTTAGATTATCATAATTTGATAATCTACGTAAAGCTTTTTAAACCTTTATTTATGAAATAAAGGTTATGGTTTGTTTTAAAAATGAATGCAGTCTTTGAAAAACGTCTCATATAGAGGTCAAAACCTCTCAACGAAATCAATTAATATGGAACGTTTTTAATCAATAAGAACGGGACATTTCAGTTGGTATCAGAGCGTTGGTCTTAGAGAACCAGAATTTTGCATTAGTGTGTCTTATCTAGTTTGTTAGGATGCATTAGTGAGTCTGGACTTCGACCGTGTTTACTTGATAAATGATTGCTTAACAAATTTTGTTGGAAACTATATATTTTTAACATGTGAATATTATGTGATATATTAATCTCTTAACGCGTTTGATATTATGTGATAGATGTCTACCTCTAGAACAAGTCCCATTGACTCACCTAATAATAATGAAGAGTCAAATGTAAATTGGAATGATTCGTGGACTGATTCACAAGTTCCCGAAGAGGAACCGGAAGAAGAGTCGGAACCGGAAGAAGAATCGGAACCGGAAGAAGAATCGGAACAGGATGAAGAAATAGAACCGCTGGGGGAAATAATAAAACGGTTAAGTAAAAGAAAATCCTCAACCAACCGACCAAGGTTAATTATGGTCAATGGTGTTTCCGCCAAGGAAGCAAAATATTGGGAGGATTACCAATTCTCCGATGAATCGGATTCCGACGAGAATTCCGATGATGTTATAGAAATTACCCCAACTGAATTTAAAAAGGCAAAAGAAAATAATAAGGGAAAGGGCATAAAAATAGAGAAATCTAATTCCAACCCCGATGAACTTTATATGTATCGTCAACCCCCGAAGTCCTTAAGTTGTAACAATGACCCGGGAACCTCTAAACCACCAGGTTTTTCTAAACCAATGTGGATAACGACGGCTCGTATTAGGGGAACATCATATATCCCTAGAAACTTGGCAAAACGAACCAAAACCGAAGAAGAAGAAGAAACAAGCGAGTCGGAATAAGATAGTTGTATTCGTGTGGTGTAATATAAGTAATATAGTGTGCTTATGCTTTATGATATATGTAAAAATTTCTTGTATTAATAAGTATTTTTTTTATGAATCTAACTCTTGTCTATTTTACAGTATAAAAACACAAAATGGATAGACAACCCAATATTTTAAGAGACCTACCCGGAGAAATGATTGATGAAATCTTGTCTAGAGTCGGTCAGAATTCTTAGGCACAACTATTTAAGGCGAGATCAGTTTGTAAGACATTCGAAGAACGTTCCAAGAATGCCTTGGTTTATAAAAGGCTTTCGTTCGAAAGATGGGGGATATCACATTGGGAAATCCATAAGTTACGATGTGTTTACTTTGACGCATATATTGCGGGGAACCCAAATGCTATTTTACGCAATGGGTTAAGAAATTATTTTGACTCAATATATCCGAATATTGGACTTCGTGATTTAGAAAAAGCGGCTAACATGCAACATAAAGAAGCATGTTATGCTTACGGATTAGTAATGTTCGCTTCTCACCAAAGTGAGAACAAGAACATCGGGCTACAACTATTAAACAAAACGTTCCCACAAGTGACGGAGTCGGTAATTGGGGTAAGAAATGAGGTTTTTAGATTGTTACGGGACTGTTGGACATTACGTAACCCTCGTCCCTTTGACGACGTTACAACACGCTGTCTTATCAACGGCCATAACGGTTATGTTCCACAAGACCAAGGATGGGAAGTAATCCTAGTAAAACCAGAATGCATGACTTTTTTATGGACGTATGAATTACGTGTCTTTATTGCCTTTGCTGAACGACTTGTGTACTAGCTAGAATTATCTTCACAACCATCTTGTATCAAATTTATTGTGTGCTATATTTCATGCTATATGTAAAATAAGCGGTATTGTAAGTTTGTAAAATATTGTGTAAAAGTTTGAATGCGAAATATTATTATAATCATTTTTTCATATAGAATTGTAGTAGTTGAATTGTATATTAGCTACTAAGTATGAACTTAACGGGTAGGTACTACCCGAATTTAAACTTATAAAACGCTAATATGAAGAAAAAGCTTTTATAAATGAGTTCATATTATGCTACGAAATACTATTAACTACTCTTAATATTCTATATGATTAACTTGGTCCATTTGACTATTTTGAAGGAAATGGCACCGACTACTCGACACACCGTGAATATGAATGAAGAGGAATTCCGTACTTTTATAGCTTCAAACATAGCCGCAGTACAAGCTGCGCTACATACCAACAATAACCTTGGATCTAGCAGTACAGAAAATCGTGTAGGATGCACCTACAAAGAATTCACTGCCTGCAAACCTTTGGAATTTGATGGAACCGAAGGACCGATCGGATTGAAACGGTGGACCGAGAAGGTCGAATCGGTGTTTGCCATAAGTAAGTGTACTGAAGAGGACAAAGTGAAGTACGCTACGCATACCTTCACAGGTTCTGCGTTAACATGGTGGAATACCTATCTAGAGCAAGTGGGACAAGACGATGCGTACGCACTACCGTGGTCAGTATTCAAGCACTTGATGAATGAGAAGTACCATCCCAGAACCGAGGTCAATAAGCTCAAGACAGAACTTAGAGGGTTACGAACCTAAGGATTTGATATTACCACGTACGAAAGACGATTCACAGAATTGTGCCTATTGTGTCCGGGAGCATTCGAAGATGAGGAAGAGAAGATCGACGCGTTTGTGAAAGGATTACCGGAAAGAATCCAAGAAGATATAAGTTCACACGAGCCCGCCTCCATACAACAGGCATGTAGAATGGCTCACAAACTAGTGAACCAGATTGAAGAAAGAATTAAAGAACAGACTGCTGAAGAGGCCAATGTGAAGCAAGTCAAAAGAAAGTGGGAGGAAAACGGTGATAAGAATCACCAATACAACAACAACAGCAATTACAACAATAATCGCAACAATTATCCCAACAATCGCAACATCAATCGCAACTACAACAAATGGCCCAACAACAACAACAACAACAACAACAACAACAACAACAACAACAACAACAACAACAGCAGCAGCAACTACAACAATCATCCCAACAACAATAATAACCGCAACAAAAACAACAATCAGAAGCAGCTATGCCAAAGGTGTGAAAAGTATCACTCGGGGTTCTGCACCAAATTTTGCAACAAGTGTAAAAGAAATGGTCATAGCGCGGCGAAGTGTGAGGTCTACGGACCAGGGGTTAATAGAACGAAAGGAACAAATGGTGTCGGAACGAGTATGGCGGAGGAAGTAGTGTCGGAGCAAGTTATGCCAATGTAGTTTGTTATAAATGTGGAAAACCGGGCCACATTATTAGAAATTGCCCGAACCAGGAGAACACGAATGGACAAGGCCACAGAAGAGTTTTCAATATTAATGCGGCAGAGGCACAGGAAGACCCGGAGCTTGTTACGGGTACGTTTCTTATTGACAATAAATCTGCTTACGTTTTATTTGATTCGGGTGCGGATAGAAGCTATATGAGTAGAGATTTTTGTGCTAAATTAAGTAGTCCATTGACGCCTTTGGATAGTAAATTTTTACTCGAATTAGCAAATGGTAAATTAATTTCAGCAGATAATATATGTCGGAATCGAGAAATTAAACTGGTTAGCGAAACATTTAAGATTGACTTGATACCAGTAGAGTTAGGGAGTTTTGATGTGATAATCGGTATGGACTGGTTGAAAGAAGTGAAAGCAGAGATCGTTTGTTACAAAAATGTAATTCGCATTATACGAGAAAAAGGAAAACCCTTAATGGTGTACGGAGAAAAGGGCAACACGAAGCTACATCTTATTAGTAATTTGAAGGCACAAAAACTAATAAGAAAAGGTTGCTATGCTGTTCTAGCACACGTCGAGAAAGTACAAACTGAAGAAAAGAGCATCAATGATGTTCCCATCGCAAAAGAATTTCCCGATGTATTTCCGAAAGAATTACCGGGATTACCCCCACATCGATTCGTTGAATTTCAAATAGATCTTGTACCAGGAGATGCACCAATAGCTCGTGCTCCTTACAGACTCGCACCCAGCGAGATGAAAGAACTACAAAGCCAATTACAAGAACTTTTAGAGCGTGGTTTCATTTGACCAAGCACATCACCGTTGGGAGCTCCTGTTTTATTTTTCAAGAAGAAAGATGGTACATTCAGGTTGTGTATCGAATACCGAGAGTTGAACAAACTTACCATCAAGAACCGCTACCCACTACCGAGAATCGACGACTTATTTGATCAACTACAAGGCTCGTCTGTTTATTCAAAGATTGACTTACGTTCCGGGTATCATCAAATGCGGGTGAAAGAAGATGATATTCCAAAGACTGCTTTCAGAACACGTTACGGTCATTACGAGTATATGGTCATGCCATTTGGTTTAACTAATGCACCAGCTGTGTTCATGGACCTTATGAACCGAGTGTGTGGACCATACCTTAACAAGTTTGTCATTGTTTTCATTGATGACATACTTATTTACTCAAAGAATGACCAAGAACACTGTGAACATTTGAGAAAGGTGTTAGAAGTATTGAGGAAGGAAGAATTGTAGGCTAAGTTTTCAAAGTGTGCATTTTGGTTGGAAGAAGTTCAATTCCTCGGTCACATAGTGAACAAAGAAGGTATTAAGGTGGATCCGGCAAAGATAGAAACTGTTGAAGAGTGGGAAACCCCGAAAACTCCGAAACACATACGCCAGTTTTTAGGACTAGCTGGTTACTACAGAAGGTTCATCCAAGACTTTTCCAGAATAGCAAAACCATTGACTGCATTAACGCATAAAGGGAAGAAATTTGAATGGAATGATGAACAAGAGAAAGCGTTTCAGTTATTGAAGAAAAAGCTAACTACGGCACCTATATTGTTATTGCCTGAAGGGAATGATGATTTTGTGATTTATTGTGATGCATCAAAGCAAGGTCTCGGTTGTGTATTAATGCAACGAACGAAGGTGATTGCTTATGCGTCTAGACAATTGAAGATTCACAAACAAAATTATATGACGCATGATTTGGAATTAGGCGCGGTTGTTTTTGCATTAAAGACTTGGAGGCACTACTTATATGGGGTTAAAAGTATTATATATACCGACCACAAAAGTCTTCAACACATATTTAATCAGAAACAACTGAATATGAGGCAGCGTAGGTGGATTGAATTATTGAATGATTACGACTTTGAGATTCGTTACCACCCGGGGAAGGCAAATGTGGTAGCCGATGCCTTGAGCAGGAAGGACAGAGAACCCATTCGAGTAAAATCTATGAATATAATGATTCATAATAACATTACTACTCAAATAAAGGAGGCACAACAAGGAGTTTTAAAAGAGGGAAATTTAAAGGATGAAATACCCAAAGGATCGGAGAAGCATCTTAATATTCGGGAAGACGGAACCCGGTATAGGGCTGAAAGGATTTGGGTACCAAAATTTGGAGATATGAGAGAAATGGTACTTAGAGAAGCTCATAAAACCAGATACTCAATACATCCTGGAAGGGGGAAGATGTACAAGGATCTCAAGATACATTTTTGGTGGCCGGGTATGAAAGCCAATGTTGCTAAATACGTAGGAGAATGTTTGACGTGTTCTAAGGTCAAAGCTGAGCATCAGAAACCATCAGGTCCACTTCAACAACCCGAAATCTCGGAATGGAAATGGGAAAACATTATCATGGATTTCATCACTAAATTGCCAAGGACTGCAAGTGGGTTTGATACTATTTGGGTAATAGTTGATCGTCTCACCAAATCAGCACACTTCCTACCAATAAGAGAAGATGACAAGATGGAGAAGTTAGCACGACTGTATTTGAAGGAAGTCGTCTCCAGACATGGAATACCAATCTCTATTATCTCTGATAGGGATGGCAGATTTATTTCAAGATTCTGGCAGACATTACAGCAAGCAGTAGGAACTCGTCTAGACATGAGTACTGCCTATCATCCACAAACTGATGGGCAGAGCGAAAGGACGATACAAACGCTTGAAGACATGCTACGAGTATGTGTTATTGATTTCAGAAATAGTTGGGATCGACATCTACCGTTAGCAGAATTTTCCTACAACAACAGCTACCATTCAAGCATTGAGATGGCACCGTTTGAAGCACTTTATGGCAGAAAGTGCAGGTCTCCGATTTGTTGGAGTGAAGTGGGGGATAGACAGATTACGGGTCCGGAGATTATACAAGAAACTACCGAGAAGATCATCCAAATTCAACAACGGTTAAAAACCGCCCAAAGTCGACAAAAGAGCTACGCTGACATTAAAAGAAAAGATATAGAATTTGAAATTGGAGAGATGGTCATGCTTAAAGTTGCACCTTGGAAAGGTGTTTTTCGATTTGGTAAACGAGGGAAATTAAATCCAAGGTATATTGGACCATTCAAGATTATTGATCGTGTCGGACCAGTAGCTTACCGACTTGAGTTACCTCAACAACTCGCGGCTGTACATAACACTTTCCACGTCTCAAATTTGAAGAAATGTTTTGCAAAAGAAGATCTCACTATTCCGTTAGATGAAATCCAAATCAACGAAAAACTTCAATTCATCGAAGAACCCGTCGAAATAATGGATCGTGAGGTTAAAAGACTTAAGCAAAACAAGATACCAATTGTTAAGGTTCGATGGAATGCTCATAGAGGACCCGAGTTCACCTGGGAGCGTGAAGATCAGATGAAGAAGAAATACCCGCATCTATTTCCAGAAGATTCGTCAACACCTTCAACAGCTTAAAATTTCGGGACAAAATTTATTTAACGGGTAGGTACTGTAGTGACCCGAACTTTTCCATGTTTACATATATTAATTGAGATTGATATTTACATGATTAAATATTTCCAACATGTTAAGCAATCAAACTTGTTAAGACTTGATTAATTGAAATATGTTTCATATAGACAATTGACCACCCAAGTTGACCGGTGATTCACGAACGTTAAAACTTGTAAAAACTATATGATGACATATATATGGATATATATATAGTTAACATGATACTATGATAAGTAAACATATCATTAAGTATATTAACAATGAACTACATATGTAAAAACAAGACTACTAACTTAATGATTTTTAAACGAGACATATATGTAACGATTATCGTTGTAAAGACATTTAATGTATATATATCATATTAAGAGATATTCATACATGATAATATCATGATAATATAATAATTTAAAATCTCATTTGATATTATAAACATTGGGTTAACAACATTTAACAAGATCGTTAACCTAAAGGTTTCAAAACAACACTTACATGTAACGACTAACGATGACTTAACGACTCAGTTAAAATATATATACATGTAGTGTTTTAATATGTATTTATACACTTTTGAAAGACTTCAATACACTTATCAAAACACTTCTACTTAACAAAAATGCTTACAATTACATCCTCGTTCAGTTTCATCAACAATTATACTCGTATGCACCCGTATTCGTACTCGTACAATACACAGCTTTTAGATGTATGTACTATTGGTATATACACTCCAATGATCAGCTCTTAGCAGCCCATGTGAGTCACCTAACACATGTGGGAACCATCATTTGGCAACTAGCATGAAATATCTCATAAAATTACAAAAATATGAGTAATCATTCATGACTTATTTACATGAAAACAAAATTACATATCCTTTATATCTAATCCATACACCAACGACCAAAAACACCTACAAACACTTTAATTCTTCAGTTTTCTTCATCTACTTGATCTCTCTCAAGTTCTATCTTCAAGTTCTAAGTGTTCTTCATATATTCTACAAGTTCTAGTTACATAAAATCAAGAATACTTTCAAGTTTGCTAGCTCACTTCCAATCTTGTAAGGTGATCATCCAACCTCAAGAAATCTTTGTTTATTACAGTAGGTTATCATTCTAATACAAGGTAATAATCATATTCAAACTTTGGTTCAATTTCTATAACTATAACAATCTTATTTCAAGTGATGATCTTACTTGAACTTGTTTTCGTGTCATGATTCTGCTTCAAGAACTTCGAGCCATCCAAGGATCCGTTGAAGCTAGATCCATTTTTCTCTTTTCCAGTAGGTTTATCCAAGGAACTTAAGGTAGTAATGATGTTCATAACATCATTCGATTCATACATAAAAAGCTATCTTATTCGAAGGTTTAAACTTGTAATCACTAGAACATAGTTTAGTTAATTCTAAACTTGTTCGCAAACAAAAGTTAATCCTTCTAACTTGATTTTTAAAATCAACTAAACACATGTTCTATATCTATATGATATGCTAACTTAATGATTTAAAACCTGGAAACACGAAAAACACCGTAAAACCGGATTTACGCCGTCGTAGTAACACCGCGGGCTGTTTTGGGTTAGTTAATTAAAAACTATGATAAACTTTGATTTAAAAGTTGTTATTCTGAGAAAATTATTTTTATTATGAACATGAAACTATATCCAAAAATTATGGTTAAACTCAAAGTGGAAGTATGTTTTCTAAAATGGTCATCTAGATGTCGTTCTTTCGACTAAAATGACTACCTTTACAAAAACGACTTGTAACTTATTTTTCCGATTATAAACCTATACTTTTTCTATTTAGATTCATAAAATAGAGTTCAATATGAAACCATAGCAATTTGATTCACTCAAAACGGATTTAAAATGAAGAAGTTATGGGTAAAACAAGATTGGATAATTTTTCTCATTTTAGCTACGTGAAAATTGGTAACAAATCTATTCCAACTATAACTTAATCAACTTGTATTGTATATTATATCATCTTGAGATACCATAGACACGTATACAATGTTTCGACCTATCATGTCGACACATCTATATATATTTCGGAACAACCATAGACACTCTATATGTGAATGTTGGAGTTAGCTATACAGGGTTGAGGTTGATTCCAAAATATATATAGTTTGAGTTGTGATCAATACTGAAATACGTATACACTGGGTCGTGGATTGATTCAAGATAATATTTATCGATTTATTTTTGTACATCTAACTGTAGACAACTAGTTGTAGGTTACTAACGAGGACAGCTGACTTAATAAACTTAAAACATCAAAATATATTAAAAGTGTTGTAAATATATTTTGAACATACTTTGATATATATGTATATATTGTTATAGGTTCGTGAATCAACCAGTGGCCAAGTCTTACTTCCCGAAGAAGTAAAAATCTGTGAAAGTGAGTTATAGTCCCACTTTTAAAATCTAATATTTTTGGGATGAGAATACATGCAGGTTTTATAAATGATTTACAAAATAGACACAAGTATGTGAAACTACATTCTATGGTTGAATTATCGAAATCGAATATGCCCCTTTTTATTAAGTCTGGTAATCTAAGAATTTGGGAACAGACACCCTAATTGACGCGAATCCTAAAGATAGATCTATTGGGCCTAACAAACCCCATCCAAAGTACCGGATGCTTTAGTACTTCGAAATTTATATCATATCCGAAGGGTGTCCCGGAATGATGGGGATATTCTTATATATGCATCTTGTTAATGTCGGTTACCAGGTGTTCACCATATGAATGATTTTTATCTCTATGTATGGGATGTGTATTGAAATATGAAATCTTGTGGTCTATTGTTACGATTTAATATATATAGGTTAAACCTATAACTCACCAACATTTTTGTTGACGTTTAAAGCATGTTTATTCTCAGGTGAATATTAAGAGCTTCCGCTGTTGCATACTAAAATAAGGACAAGATTTGGAGTCCATGTTTGTATGATATTGTGTAAAAACTGCATTCAAGAAACTGATTTCGATGTAACAAATTTGTATTGTAAACCATTATGTAATGGTCGTGTGTAAACAGGATATTTTAGATTATCATTATTTGATAATCTACGTAAAGCTTTTTAAACCTTTATTTATGAAATAAAGGTTATGGTTTGTTTTAAAAATGAATGCAGTCTTTGAAAAACGTCTCATATAGAGGTCAAAACCTCGCAACGAAATCAATTAATATGGAACGTTTTTAATCAATAAGAACGGGACATTTCATCATACGTCCAGAAACAAGTCATGCATTCTGGTTTTACTAGGACTACTTCCCATCCTTGGTCTTGTGGAACATAACTGTTATGGCCGTTGATAAGACAGCGTGTTGTAACGTCGTCAAAGGGACGAGGGTTATGTAATGTCCAACAGTCCTGTAACAATCTAAAAACCTCATTTCTTACCCCAATTACCGACTCCGTCACTTGTGGGAACGTTTTGTTTAATAGTTGTAGCCCGATGTTCTTGTTCTCACTTTGGTGAGAAGCGAACATTACTAACCCGTAAGCATAACATGCTTCTTTATGTTGCATGTTAGCCGCTTTTTCTAAATCACGAAGTCCTATATTCGGATATATTGAGTCAAAATAATTTCTTAACCCGTTGCGTAAAATAGCATTTGGGTTCCCCGCAATATATGCGTCAAAGTAAACACATCGTAACTTATGGATTTCCCAATGTGATATCCCCCATCTTTCGAACGAAAGCCTTTTATAAACCAAGGCATTCTTGGAATGTTCTTCGAATGTCTTACAAACTGATCTCGCCTTAAATAGTTGTGCCGAGGAATTCTGACCGACTCTAGACAAGATTTCATCAATCATGTCTCCGGGTAGGTCTCTTAAAATATTGGGTTGTCTATCCATTTTGTGTTTTTATACTGTAAAATAGACAAGAGTTAGATTCATAAAAAAATACTTATTAATACAAGTAATTTTTACATATATCATAAAGCATAAGCACACTATATTACATATATTACACCACACGAATACAACTATCTTATTCCGACTCGCTCGTTTCTTCTTCTTCGGTTTTGGTTCGTTTTGCCAAGTTTCTAGGGATATATGATGTTCCCCTAATACGAGCCGTCGTTTTCCACATTGGTTTAGAAAAACCTGGTGGTTTAGAGGTTCCCGGGTTATTGTCACAACTTAAGAAATACGGGTGTTGACGATACATATAAAGTTCATCGGGTTTGGAATCAAATTTCTCTATTTTTATGCCCTTCCCCTTATTGTTCTTTTTTGCCTTATTAAATTGTGTTGGGGTAATTTCTATAACATCATCGGAATCCTTGTCGGGATCCTCCCGATTCATCGAAAAATTGGTAATCCTCCCAATACTTTGCTTTCTTGGCGGAAACACCATTGACCATAATTAACTTTGGTCGGTTGGTTGAGGATTTTCTTCTACTTAACCGTTTTATTATTTCCCCCACGGGTTCTATTTCTTCTTCCGGTTCCGATTTTTCTTCCGCTTCCGATTCTTCTTCCGGTTCCAACTCTTCTTCCGGTTCCTCTTCGGGAACTTGTGAATCAGTTCACGAATCATTCCAACGAAATAAGTTTCTTGAATGCAGTTTTTACACAATATCATACAAGCATGGACTCCAAATCTTGTCCTTATTTAAGTATGCGATAGCGGAAGCTCTTAATAATCACCTGAGAATAAACATGCTTAAAACGTCAACAAAAAAATGTTGGTGAGTTATAGGTTTAACCTATATATATCAAATCGTGACAATAGACCACAAGATTTCATATTTCAATATACATCCCATACATAGAGATAAAAATCATTCATATGGTGAACACCTGGTAACCGAAATTAACAAGATGCATATATAAGAATATCCCCATCATTCCGGGACACCCTTCGGATATGATATAAATTTTGAAGTACTAAAGCATCCGGTACTTTGGATGGGGTTTGTTAGGCCTAATAGATCTATCTTTAGGATTCGCGTCAATTAGGGTGTTTGTTCCCTAATTCTTAGATTACCAGACTTAATAAAAAGGGGCATATTCGATTTTGATAATTCAACCATAGAATGTAGTTTCACGTACTTGTGTCTATTTTGTAAATCATTTATAAAACCTGCATGTATTCTCATCCCAAAAATATTAGATTTTAAAAGCGGGACTATAACTCACTTTCACAGATTTTTTTTTACTTCGTCGGGAAGTAAGACTTGGCCACTGGTCGATTCACGAACCTATAACAAATATGTACATATATATCAAAGTATGTTCAAAATATATTTACAACACTTTTAATACATTTTGATGTTTTAAGTTTATTAAGTCAGCTGTCCTCGTTAGTAACCTACAACTAGTTGTCCACAGTTAGATGTACAGAAATAAATCGATATATATTATCTTGAATCAATCCACGACCCAGTGTATACATATCTCAGTATTGATCACAACTCAAACTATATATATTTTGGAATCAACCTCAACCCTGTATAGCTAACTCCAACATTCACATATAGAGTGTCTATGGTTGTTCCGAAATATATATAGATGTGTCGACATGATAGGTCGAAACATTGTATACGTGTCTATGGTATCTAAAGATTACATAATATACAATACAAGTTGATTAAGTTATGGTTGGAATAGATTTGTTACCAATTTTCACGTAGCTAAAATGAGTAGTTTTTACCAATTTTGTTTTGCTCGCCATTTCTTCGTTTCTAATCCGTTTTGAGTGATTTAAGTGGCCACGGTTTCATATTGAACTTGAATTTATGAAAATAAACAGAAAAGGTATAGGTTTATAGTCGGAAAGAACGACATCTTGATGACTGTTTTGAAAAACATACTTTCTCTTTGAGTTTAACCATGATTTTTGGATATGGTTTCATGTTCATAAGAAAAATCATTTTCCCAGAAGTATAGCTTTTAAATCAAAGTTTTTCATAGTTTTTAATTATCCAAACCAAAACAGTCCCCAGTTGTAACTACGACGGCGTAAATCCGGTTTTATGGTGTTTATCGTGTTTTCGGGTTTTAAATCATTAAGTTAGCATATCATATAGATATAGATCATGTGTATAGTTGATTTTAAAAGTGTAGTTAGAAGGATTAACTTTATTTGCGAACAAGTTTAGAATTAACTTAACTATGTTCTAGTGATTACTAGTTTACCACTTCGAATATGATAGCTTTTTATGTATGAATCGAATGATGTTATGAACATAATTACTACCTTAAGTTCCTTGGATAAACCTACTGGAAAAGAGAAAAATGGATCTAGCTTCAATGGATCCTTGGATAGCTCGAAGTTCTTGAAGCAGAATCATGACACGAAAACAAGTTCAAGTAAGATCATCACTTGAAATAAGATTGTTATAGTTATAGAAATTGAACCAAAGTTTGAATATAATTATTACCTTGTATTAGAATGATAACCTACTGTAAGAAACAAAGATTTCTTGAGGTTTGATGATCACCTTACAAGATTAGAAGTGAGCTAGCAAACTTGAAAGTATTCTTGATTTTATGTAACTAGAACTTGTAGAATTTATGAAGAACACTTAGAACTTGAAGTTAGAACTTGAGAGAGATCAATTAGATGAAGAAAATTGAAGAATGAAAGTGTTTGTAGGTGTTTTTGGTCGTTGGTGTATGGATTAGATATAAAGGATATGTAATTTTGTTTTCATGTAAATAAGTCATGAATGATTACTCATATTTTTGTAATTTTATGAGATATTTCATGCTAGTTTCCAAATGATGGTTCCCACATGTGTTAGGTGACTCAAATGGGCTGCTAAGAGCTGATCATTGGAGTGTATATACCAATAGTACATACATCTAAAAGCTGTGTATTGTACGAGTACGAATACGGGTGCATACGAGTAGAATTGTTGATGAAACTGAACGAGGATGTAATTGTAAGCATTTTTGTTAAGTAGAAGTATTTTGATAAGTGTCTTGAAGTCTTTCAAAAGTGTATGAATACATATTAAAACACTATATGTATATACATTTTAACTGAGTCGTTAAGTCATCGTTAGTCGTTACATGTAAGTGTTGTTTTGAGACCTTTAGGTTAACGATCTTGTTAAATATTGTTAACCCAAAGTTTATAATATCAAATGAGATTTTAAATTATTATATTATCATGATATTATGATATATTAATATATCTTAATATGATATATACATTTAAATGTCGTTACAACGATAATCGTTACATATATGTCTCGTTTCGAAATCCTTAAGTTAGTAGTCTTGTTTTTACTTATGTAGTTCATTGTTAATACACTTAATGATATATTTAATTATCATATTATCATGTTATATATAATATAACAATGTATTAATATGCTTCATATATATTTAGTAAGACGTGGTTATAACGATAATCGTTATATGTATCGTTTCGAGTTTCATACTTCAATAGTCTCCATTTTAAGTATATAACTTATTGTTACTATTTTTAATTAGATACTTGATGATCATTATATCATGTTAAACATATATATTTAATCATTTATGTATCATCATGTCATATACAACTTATAGCGTTCGTGAATCATTGGTCAAACTGGGTAATCAGACGTTTACAAAATTTCCGTTTCAATTAACCAAGTCTTAACAAGTTTGATTGCATAACATGTTGGAAACATTTAATCATGTAAATATAGTTTTCATTAAACATATAATCATAGAAAGGTTCGGAAAAGTTCGGGTCACTACAGTACACTTATGTTAGATCTAGACTTTTGGGTCTAGGATCTTCAAGATCTAACTAAGAACTATGTTCTACAACTTAAGATCTTGATTTTATAAGTTTACTTTCAAGTTTGTAACTTATTATTAGTTTTAAAGTTCATGTATGTGTTGGATCTAAGACTTTGATGTAACTTTGATTCATCAAACTTCATATAACTCTTAAGTGAGTTGTGCTACATGTCTTAGACCTACACTTGTGTCATAATAGTCAAAACTTGGTTAATATTACTTTTACATTTCATGTATGTGTTACATCTAAGACTTTGATGTAACTTTGGTTCATCAAACACTTGCAACACTTAAGTGAGTTGTGCTTCATGTCTTAGACTTACACTTGGGTTATGATGGTCAAACCTTGGTGAAGATGATGCAAACACATCAACGAGTTGTACACTTGAAGCTATATGCATCAAGGATGAGAACCATGATGAGCATCGAGCACCAAGAACCACCGGAACCTACTGACCCTACTGTTTTACTGTTTCTGTGTCTGACCCGTACGACCTGGGCTACCGTAAAGATGATTTTAAGATAGCTCTGTTCGAGTAGATAACTTTTCATAAGGACTCGTCTTAATCCGAGTTACGGTTTAGGATTTATGGCCCTCCGATCGTTACTATGTCCTTTTAATGTTGTGCTGAAAATTCTGACCTACTCGCACTTAGACCGTCGCCACGGTCGAACGAAGATGAGCTTGCTTCTGGAATTTTTACCACAACTAAAGGACTTATATACGGAGCCATGGCCACTGGCCTCACCTTATTTCAGTAGGTATAGAGGCAGTGATGACTGACCGAACTCAGCCTTTGTTTTAAACTACTTTCATGAACGAAACTTACTTTACACCTTTTGTTTAATGATGAATGATGATGACCTTTAAGACCTAATTTACATACTTTTAAACCTATTCGGACCATTTACTGACTTAGTACTATTTGAGTTAGGTTGAGGACCCGTTTGGACAACCTACATACTTGCTTACTTTCCGACTCATACTTTACCGCTTCTTTATCATTGTGAGTTATAGCATTCCCTTTTTACTTTAACTTATTTTGGGAACTGAGAATACATGCGGATTTTATATTTTACATACTAGGCACGAGTACTTAAACTTATATATGTCTGGGTTATACAACAGCATAAACATTCCCTTTAGCTCGGTAACATTTAATCATTGGTTTTTGAACCGTGAACGCGAATCTTAGATATGGATCCATAGAGTTTGACATCCCCACTCGGGCTAGTAGCGCTAGCATTTAACGAGTGTTTAATACTTCGTAAACATACGCACTTTCCAAGTGTACATTCAGGGGGTATAAACGTTAAGTTAGTTACCAAGTGCCCACGGTTAACATATACTTTATCATACTATTTTGAAACGCTCTTTATAGCACTGAAATCTCGTGGCCTACTTTACATACTGTTATACTTAAACTATAGCTCACCAACCTTTGTGTTGACGTTTTTAAGCATGTTTTTCTCAGGTGCTTAAGGTTATTTGCTTCCGCTGTCGTGCTAGTCTTGCCGTAGACACCCGCTGCTCTAGTGTTATCACCGTATGAACTGTTTATCTTGCATTCAAACTTTAATACATTTGAAACTATGTTTTGTAATGACCTAAGGGTTATATGCATTTATTCATGCTTGCTATTCGTAGAAGCATACTGTTGGTGTAAAACAATTGATGTCGGTTATGATGTCATCTTTTTATCGTGAATGCAACTTCTTTTATTAGAGCATATAGTACTTAACCTTGTAATGATCCTGTTGTTGATGATTCGTACACGATGGTTTTGTACGGGGCATCACACAAAAAGCCTCAATTCAATTATCATTAGTTACACTTGCAGGGTGTAAACGAGAACTTATATTATTTGATCACATGGGCTTGATGAGCCTCATTCGAACGGTTCGCTACCGTTAGCGGATGAAATATATTTTCGAGTATAGTGTATGTTCTAACACTACGTAACAGGGTACAAAACAGTTAAGTCTTGATAATTGGGTGCTCGCGAACATACTTTTGGAATACAAACAATTTGATAATCAACTATATTAAATCTTGTGGTTCAAAAACAACGTTACTAATACACCTATGATTTCACCAACGTTTTTCGTTGACAGTTTTCTATATGTTTTCTCAGGTCCTTAAACGCTATGTGATACATGCTTTCGCACTCTTTTTGATACTTGCTTGGATGTCGAGTATATATGCATACATGGAGCATCTTTTGGCTTACTTTCAAAATTGTGTCGCATAGGTTTCATTTGTACGTTAAACATTGTAATGTAACTAGTCGTGGAACTACCTTGTTAAACTTGAAACACTTTTACATTTGAAATGAATGCGACATATTTCGGTCAAACGTCATTTTAAAGACTTATGACCACGTAACGGGAACTATGTAGACGGCGCCGTCAATGACGATTTTGTTGGGTCGCTACACATATATACATACCTACATACACACATACATACATACATACTTACATACGTACATACAACCATACATACATAAAATACATACCTACATAAGCATACATACCTACATAATTGCATGCATACATACATACGTGCATGCATATATACATAAATACATACCTACATACACATGCATACATACATGCACACATAAATAAAAAATACCATACATACATACATACCTACATAAACATACATATCTACAAACATATATACATGCATACATATATACACACCAACAAAAACATGCAAAAACTTACATACATACATACAAAAACAAACTAACCTACGTAAACATGTGTACATATATAACACGTACATCCATACATACATCATACATCCCTACAGACACATACAAAACACATACTAATAAGGGGTCCGGGTAAAAATCGAAAACAAGAAATACATAAATCACTCCACATGAAGATGCGTCCATGCATAAAACATACGTACATAGATCACTTAAATAGAAGATTCATAAGTGTACATTCATCGTTACATACCTACATACATAAATAGACATGATTACATACATTACAAAATCTACATACATACATTCATAAATATACGTACATACATACATATGTACAAGAAACATACATATATACAAAAGAAACATACACCAATATACAAAAATTACTCGTCTATTAGTAATGATAATAAAATAATAATAAACAACAGTAATAATAATAATAATAATAATAATATATGGGAACCACACTTTATGGTCTTCTCAGGGGGTACAACAGGGTGATCCCCTTGGTCCGCTGCTTTTTGCTTTGGTCCTACAACCCTTGGTTTCTAAAATCAGAGATAATTTTGAGGTTTGTCTTCAGGCGTGGTATTTGGATGATGGTACTATTATTGGGGACACTTTGGTGGTGGGGAAGGTTTTGCATTTGATTATGGAGGATGGGCCTCGTTTTGGGCTGCATCTCAACGTTGAAAAAACAGAAATTTTCTGGCCTACGGAGGACCCTCGCAGCAGGCAAGTAGGTGTCTTTCCTCCTAATATTGCTCGGCCTTTAAATGGTGTTAAGTTGCTTGGGGCCCCCGCAAGTTCCGATCCTGGTTTTAGTAGTGAACTGGTGATGCAAAGGGTGACCAAGTCCATTGCGCTTATGGATAAGGTTGCTAAGCTTGATGATCCTCAGTGTGAGTTGTTGTTGCTTAGGGCATGTACGGGAGTTTCAAAACTCTACTTTTCCTTGCGTACTTGTCCTCCTAGTATATTTGAGGCGGCTCAACGCGCTTTCGATGGAGCCCTTCGATCTTCCTTGGAGCGTATTGTTACTGCTTCAGGGCCTGGGTTTGGTGATTGGCAGTGGCGGCTTGCCACCTTGCCATTTGCATTTGGAGGGCTTGGTGTTTATTCTGCGGGAGATGTTCGTCATTATGCTTTTCTGGCTTCTCGATTACAGTCTGCTGGATTGCAGACCAAGCTCCTACGTCATGCGGGTATTGTTGGTCTTGGTCGTGCTTTTGAAGATGCATTGGGTCTGTTTAATAAAACGGTTGGGTTTGATATTTTAGGTAATCCGAGTGAGTTCGCTGCCCCAATACTCATGAAGAAATTGGCAGATGTTTATTTCACAAAGGTTACCGCTTCTGCAGAATCCACTTTTTCGTTATCTCCCCGACAATCAGCCTTATGGAAATCACAGCAGAGTGATCACACCTCTGCTTGGCTAAGGGCAGTCCCTATTTTGGGGTTGGGTCAGACGATGAACGCAAAGACTTACCGATGTGTGTTGTGCTACCGGTTAGGTGTTCCATTGTTCTCTATCTCGACGGCATGTTCTGCCTGTTCAAGGGTTTTTACTGGGGATATTTTCGGGGATCACGCGGTGTCTTGTGCTGGTATGGTGGGTATTAAGCATCGACATAATATTGTCCGGGATTCCCTTGTTGATGTTTGTTATCGATCTGGGATTTCAGCGAGAAAGGAGGTTGACATTGGGTTGTCTGGAAGGAACGACAGGGCCCTCAGACCTGCAGATGTGTTACTTTATTCCTGGGATTGTGGTCGCGATGTTTGTGTTGACTTGACAGGGTCTTCTCCTTTGACACAGTCTGGGCTTTCTGACTTTGTCCCTGGACGTGCTGTGATTAATGCGGCTCGTCGGAAGCGGGTCAAGTACGAATCTAGTTGTCTGGCGATTGGTTATGGTTTCATTCCTTTCTCATTTTCTTCCCTTGGGGAATTAGAGAAGGAGGCTGTTTCTTTGCTAAAGCGGGTTCAGAAGAGTTCGATGGCGCAAGATATTGGTGCCGGTGCTGCTGCTCATATTTTTACTAGGATAGGTTTTGCTATTGCTAGATGTGTGGGGGCCCAGATTGTCTCTAGGCTTCCCACTAATTTTTTGTAAGTTTTAAAACTTTTAAGTTTATTATTATTATTATAATAATAATAATAATTATTATAATAATAATAATAATAATAGTGATAATAAAAAAATGAAATTTAAGGTGAAGCATTAATAAAACTAGCATAGCCATCAGTGTGAATCATAACATCTTCATACAAAAAGCTTATATTTTTACCAAAAGAAAAAAACCATCTCATTATTCACTTTATCAAAGGCATGACCACTTTGTTAGAAATGGAATATATTACATTCTATGTACAAAGCAAAAGTAGTGCATCACACCAAAAGCAAACTTTTTCCCAACAACAATTGATCAAAACCAAAAATAACACCATGACCATCACCTCAGCCGCTGCTACCATCATGCCGGACAAAATGGGCGGTGGTGATCCTGTTCCAATTGAGATAGGGGCACGTGGCACAGTTGGAAACCTTGTGATGAAAGAGATAGAATATTTCAGAAGACTTGAGTCTAATTGTGGTAATGAAGGTATTGATCATACCAAGTGTTCAACAAAGAGCACAATAGATCAAGACGAAAAGCATCGTTATGGTAATGGTGGCGGTACTAAATTTTGGCCAAGCTTTCGATTCTTGAACATTTCATGGCGGAAGGGAAAGAGAAAAAGTGGCGGCAGTGGTCGGTTTTTGCCTAAAATGTGCAGTTTGGTAGATGTTGCCGAGAGCCGCCACCACAACCACCATAGGGTGAGCAAAGTTCCTAGCTTCAGTTACCTAAACCTTAAGGACGACATTAACCAATATGAGGTTTAAACAAAGGTTATATTTAGAAGATCGATATGGCACTTCAACATGTCATGACTTTCAACATGTCATGACTTGTTTTTTAGAATATTATATGCATTCTTGAGATGTGACACACTTCACATTTATTTTTGGTCTTAAAATTTATGTTTGCAAATATCACCATGTAGAGAATACACGCACTCTTTCTTTATATGTCCAATCTTTGTGTACATGTAAATTCTAAATTATTTTCATTAAGCTTGGGTTATTTCCGGATGACTGTTAATCTTCAACTTCATTTGGTTCACGATGATCATCTTGAACTGTTCATTCATGTACAGTGATACGGCCCATGTGAAGCCCAATTTATAGCCCAGTTGCGGCCCATGTGCTTGATATCATTTACTAGAGGCCCAGTAAGAAGCTGCACGTTTATGATGGCAGTTAGTAAAATATGGGATGTAATGTGCACTCGTGTTACTCCCACGTAGAGATGGGCAAAAAAACCGGATCCAGATCCGATCCGGAACCGGACAGAACTAGAACCGGAAACAGCGAAATCCGGATCCGAGATCCGATCCGGTTCCAACCGGATCCAGATTTTCGAGCTAACCGGATTTTTTCCGGATATAAACCGGATTTTAACCGATCCGGTTTTTCAAAAAAATAGCCTTTTTTTTTTTTGCAGTTTCAACCTTTTTTTGCAGTTTTTTGAGTTTTTTTTGACCATTTTAACCCCACAAAGTCCATTATAAATACATGGTAATGTTTTGGTTGAAAATGCACCAACAAACATTCTCACATTTCTTTCTAAATCACTAAATATTCTCTAATCTCTACTTACTTATCCTATAATGGATAATTCACAAGATTCCGCTTCCGTTGGAACATCTTCACAAGGCTACACTACGGCCGATATTGATTACAAAAAAGAAACAAAGCGAAAAGGGGACGTTTGGTCCAAATTCGAGTTGTGTGTAATGAAGGATGGTGCGGAAAAAGCTCGATGTACACAATGTATGAAGTTCATGGGTGTTTCTAGTAATACAACGTTAAGAAAACATCTTGACAAAAGTTGTAGTGCAAGGCAAGACCCGAGACAACAAACAATTCGGGCCGATGGTTCGATTTTTGAATACGATGCCGAAGCTATTCGGCAAGATTTGTCAAGGTTTGTCATTCAACAAGCGCTTCCTTTCAACCACTTCGACAATCCAAGGCTTACGGAGCTAATTCGGAATCGACTACAACCGCGATATAGCAATGTAAGTCGTTCTACCATAAGACGTGACACCTTTAAATTATGGAAAAAAGCTAAAACTGAAATAATTGAATGTTTTCGAACATATAAACATAGGGTTTCTATAACTTGTGATGTTTGGAGCGCACCACATGGAACGGAAAATTCTTATTTTGCCGTTACCGCTCATTGGTTTAATCCCGATTCGTGGCTTTTAATGAAACGTGTTATTGATTTTAAAATATTTGGTTATCCACATAACGGTAATAATATAAAAAAAGCGTTACAAGACACTTTAGAAGAATATAATGTAATCGATAAAGTTTTTATAATTTCGTTAGATAATGCGTCTAATAACGATGCGGCCATGAGTGAGTTAAAAATTGCACTTAGACCGATTTTAATGAAATGTCCCGTTCATATTGATTATAAACGTTCCATATTAATTGATTTCGTTGCGAGATTTTGACCTCTATATGAGACGTTTTTCAAAGACTGCATTCATTTTTAAAACAACCATAACCTTTATTTTATCAATAAAGGTTTCAAAAACATTACGTAGATTATCAAATAATGATAATATAAAATATAATGTTTACACACGACCATTACATAATGGTTTACAATAGAAATATATTACATCGACATATGTTTCTTGAATGCAGTTTTTACACAATAGCATACAAACATGGACTTCAAATCTTGTCCTTATTTTAGTATGCAACAGCGGAAGTTCTTAGTATTCACTTGAGAATAAACATGCTTTAAACGTCAATAAAAATGTTGGTGAGTTATAGGTTTAACCTATATATATATCAAATCGTAACAATAGACCACAAGATTTCATATTTCAATACGCATCCCATACATAGAGATAAAAATCATTCATATGGTGAACACCTGGTAACCGACATTAACAAGATGCATATATAAGAATATCCCCATCATTCCGGGACACCCTTCGATATGATATAAATTTTGAAGTACTAAAGCATCCGGTACTTTGGATGAGGTTTGTTAGGCCCAATAGATCTATCTTTAGGATTCGCGTCAATTAGGGTGTCTGTTCCCTAATTCTTAGATTACCAGACTTAATAAAAAGGGGCATATTCGATTTCGATAATTCAACCATAGAATGTAGTTTCACGTACTTGTGTCTATTTTGTAAATCATTTATAAAACCTGCATGTATTCTCATCCCAAAAATATTAGATTTTAAAAGTGGGACTATAACTCACTTTCACAGATTTTTACTTCGTCGGGAAGTAAGACTTGGTCACTGGTCGATTCACGAACCTATAACAAATATGTACATATATATCAAAGTATATTCAAAATATATTTACAACAATTTTAATACATTTTGATGTTTTAAGTTTATTAAGTCAGCTGTCCTCGTTAGTAACCTACAACTAGTTGTCCAACGTTAGATGTACAGAAAAAAATTGATATATATTATCTTGAATCAATCCACGACCCAGTGTATACACGTCTCAGGCTAGATCACAACTCAAAGTATATATATTTTTGGAATCAACCTCAACCCTGTATAGCTAACTCCCACATTACTGCATATAGAGTGTCTATGGTTGTTCCAAATAATATATACACATGGGTCGATATGATATGTCAAAATATTTGCATACGTGTCTATGGTATCCCAAGATTACATAATATATTAAAATACATGTATAATACAATATAAGTTAGCTATGATATGATTAATATAGATTTGTTACCAATTTTCACGTTGCTACAACAAGAAAAATTATCCAATCTTGTTTTACCCATAACTTCTTCATTTTAAATCCGTTTTGAGTGAATCAAATTGCTATGGTTTCATATTGAACTCTATTTTATGAATCTAAATAGAAAAATATAGGTTTATAGTCAGAAATATAAGTTACAAGTCGTTTTTGTAAAGGTAGTCATTTCAGTCGAAAGAACGACGTCTAGATGACCATTTTAGAAAACATACTTCCACTTTGAGTTTAACCATGATTTTTGGATATAGTTTCATGTTCATAAGAAAAATCATTTTTCCAGAAGAACAACTTTTAAATCAAAGTTTATCATAGTTTTTAATTAACTAATCCAAAACAGCCCGCGGTGTTACTACGACGGCGTACGTCCGGTTGTACAGTGTTCTTCGTGTTTTCAGGTTTTAAATCATTAAGTTAGCATATCATATAGATATAGAACATGTGTTTAGTTGATTTTAAAAGTCAAGTTAGAAGGATTAACTTTTGTTTGCGAACAAGTTTAGAATTAACTAAACTATGTTCTAGTGATTACAAGTTTAAACCTTCGAATAAGATAGCTTTATATGTATGAATCGGATGATGTTATGAACATCATTACTACCTCAAGTTTTCTGGATAAAGCTACTGGAAATGAGAAAAATGGATCTAGCTTCAAAGGATCCTTGGATGGCTTGAAAGTTCTTGAAGCAGAATCATGACATGAAAACAAGTTCAAGTAAGATTTCCACTCGAAATAAGATTGTTATAGTTATAGAAATTGAATCAAAGTTTGAATATGAGTATTACCTTGTATTAGAAAGATATTTTACTGTAAATAATAAAGATTTCTTGAGGTTGGATGATCACTCTACAAGATTGGAAGTAAGCTAGCAAACTTGGAAGTATTCTTGATTTTATGAAACTAGAACTTGTAGAATTTATGAAGAACACTTAGAACTTGAAGATATAACTTGAGAGAGATTAATTAGATGAAGAAAATTGAAGAATGAAAGTGTTTGTAGGTATTTTTGGTCGTTGGTATATGGATTAGATATAAAGGATGTGTAATTTTGTTTACATGTAAATAAGTCATGAATGATTACTCATATTTTTATAATTTTATGAGATATTTCATGCTAGTTGCCAAATGATGGTTCCCACATGTGTTAGGTGACTCACATGGGCTGCTAAGAGCTGATCATTGGAGTGTATATACCAATAGTACATACATCTAAAAGCTGTGTATTGTACGAGTACGAATACGGGTGCATACGAGTAGAATTGTTGATGAAACTGAACGAGGATGTAATTGTAAGTATTTTTGTTAAGTAGAAATATTTTGATAAGTGTCTTGAAGTCTTTCAAAAGTGTATGAATACATATTAAAACACTACATGTATATACATTTTAACTGAGTCGTTAAGTCATCGTTAGTCGTTACATGTAAGTGTTGTTTTGAAACCTTTAGGTTAACGATCTTGTTAAATGTTGTTAACCCATTATTTATTAAATCAAATGAGATGTTAAATTATTACATTATCATGATATCATGATGTATTAATATATCTTAATATGATATATATACATTAAATGTCGTTACAACGATAATCGTTACATATATGTCTCGTTTCAAAATCATTAAGTTAGTAGTCTTGTTTTTACATATGTAGTTCATTGTTAATATACTTAATGATATGTTTACTTATTATAATATCATGTTAACTATATATATATATATATATATATATATATATATATATATATATATATATATATATATATATATATATATATATATATATATATATATATATATATATATATATATATATATATATATATATATCCATATATATGTCATCATATAGTTTTTGCAAGTTTTAACGTTCGTGAATCGCCGGTCAACTTGGGTGGTCAATTGTCTATATGAAACCTATTTCAATTAATCAAGTCTTAACAAGTTTGATTGCTTAACATGTTGAAAACACTTAATCATGTAAATAACAATTTCATTTAATATATATATAAACATGGAAAAGTTCGGGTCACTACAGTACCTACCCGTTAAATAAATTTCGTCCCGAAATTTTAAGCAGTTGGAGGTGTTGACGTATCTTCTGGAAATAAATGCGGGTATTTCTTCTTCATCTGATCTTCACGCTCCCAGGTGAACTCGGGTCCTCTACGAGCATTCCATCGAACCTTAACAATCGGTATCTTGTTTTGTTTAAGTCTCTTAACCTCACGATCCATTATTTCGACGGGTTCTTCAATGAATTGAAGTTTTTCATTGATTTGGATTTCGTCTAAAGGAATAGTGAGATCTTCTTTAGAAAAACATTTCTTCAAATTCGAGACGTGGAAAGTATTATGTACATTCGCAAGTTGTTGAGGTAACTCAAGTCGGTAAGCTACTGGTCCGACACGATCAATAATCTTGAATGGTTCAATATACCTTGGATTTAATTTCCCTCATTTACCAAATCGAACAACACCTTTCCAAGGTGCAACCTTAAGCATGACCATCTCTCCAATTTCAAATTCTATGTCTTTTCTTTTAATGTTAGCGTAGCTCTTTTGTCGACTTTGGGCGGTTTTCAACTGTTGTTGAATTTGGATGATCTTTCCGGTAGTTTATTGTATTATCTCCGGACCCGTAATCTGTCTATCCCCCACTTCACTCCAACAAATCGGAGACCTGCACTTTCTACCATAAAGTGCTTCAAACGGCGCCATCTCAATGCTTGAATGATAGATGTTGTTGTAGAAAAATTCTGCTAACGGTAGATGTCGATCCCAACTGTTTCCGAAATCAATAACACATGCTCGTAGCATGTCTTCAAGCGTTTGTATCGTCCTTTCGCTCTGCCCATCAGTTTGTGGATGATAGGCAGTACTCATGTCTAGACGAGTTCCTAATGCTTGCTGTAATGTCTGCCAGAATCTTGAAATAAATCTGCCATCCCTATCAGAGATAATAGAGATTGGTATTCCATGTCTGGAGATGACTTCCTTCAAATACAGTCATGCTAACTTCTCCATCTTGTCATCTTCTCTTATTGGCAGGAAGTGTGCTGACTTGGTGAGACGATCAACTATTACCCAAATAGTATCATAACCACTTGCAGTCCTTGGCAATTTAGTAATGAAATCCATGGTAATGTTTTCCCATTTCCATTCCGGGATTTCAGGTTGTTGTAGTAGACCTGATGGTTTCTGATGTTCAGCTTTGACCTTAGAACACGTCAAACATTCTCCTACATATTTAGCAATATCGGCTTTCATACCTGGCCACCAAAAATATTTCTTAAGATCCTTGTACATCTTCCCCGTTCCAGGATGTATTGAGTATCTGGTTTTATGAGCTTCTCTAAGTACCATTTCTCTCATATCTCCAAATTTTGGTACCCAAATTCTTTCAGCCCTATACCGGGTTCCGTCTTCCCGAATATTAAGATGCTTCTCCGATCCTTTGGGTATTTCATCCTTTAAATTTCCCTCTTTTAAAACTCCTTGTTGCGCCTCCTTTATTTGAGTAGTAAGGTTAGTGTGAATCATTATATTCATAGATTTTACTCGAATGGGTTCTCTGTCCTTTCTGCTCAAGGTGTCGGCTGCCACATTTGCCTTCCCCGCGTGGTAACGAATCTCAAAGTTGTAATCATTCAACAATTCAATCCACCTACGCTGCCTCATATTCAGTTGTTTCTGATTAAATATATGTTGAAGACTTTTGTGGTCGGTATATATAATACTTTTGACCCCATATAAGTAGTGCCTCCAAGTCTTTAATGCAAAAACAACCGCGCCTAATTCCAAATCATGCGTCGTATAATTTTGCTCGTGAATCTTCAATTGTCTAAACGCATAAGCAATCACCTTCGTTCATTGCATTAATACACAACCGAGACCTTGCTTTGATGCGTCACAATAAATTACAAAATCATCATTCCCTTCAGGCAATGACAATATAGGTGTCGTAGTTAGCTTTTTCTTCAATAATTGAAACGCCTTTTCTTGTTCATCCTTCCATTCAAATTTTTTCCCTTTATGCGTTAATGTAGTCAAGGGTTTTGCTATTTTGGAGAAATCTTGGATGAATCTTCTGTAGTAACCATCAAATCCTAAAAATTAACGTATATGCTTCGGAGTTTTTGGGGTTTCCCACTTTTCAACGGTTTCGATCTTTGCCGAGTCCACCTAGATACCTTCTTTGTTCACTATGTGACCGAGGAATTGAACTTCTTCCAACCAAAATGCACACTTTGAAAATTTAGCGTACAGTTTTTCTTTTCTCAATACTTCTAGCACTTTTCTCAAATGTTCTTCGTGCTCTTGATCATTCTTTGAGTAAATAAGTATGTCATCGATGAAAACAATAACAAACTTGTCAAGATATGGCCCACACACTCGGTTCATAAGGTCCATGAACACAGCTGGTGCATTAGTCAATTCAAACGGCATAACCATAAACTCGTAATGACCATAACGCGTCCTAAAAGCAGTTTTTGGAATATCATCCTCCTTTACTCGCATTTGATGATATCCAGAACGTAAATCGATCTTCGAATAAGCCGACGAGCCTTGTAGTTGATCAAATAAGTCGTCAATTCTCGGCAGTGGATAACAGTTTTTGATGGTAAGTTTGTTCAACTCTCTGTAGTCAATACACAACCTAAATGTACCATCCTTCTTCTTAACAAACAAAACAGGAGCTCCCCATGGTGATGTGCTTGGTCGAATGAAACCACGTTCTAATAGTTCTTGCATTTGACTTTGCAGTTCTTTCATCTCGCTGGGTGCGAGTCTATAAGGAGCATGAGCTATTGGTGCAGCTCCTGGTACAAGATCTATTTGAAATTCAACAGATCGATGTGGAGGTAGTCCCGGTAATTCTTTCAGAAATACATCGGGAAATTCTTTTGCGACGGGAACATCATTGATGCTCTTTTCTTCAGTTTGTACTTTCTCGACGTGTGCTAGAACAGCATAGCAACCTTTTCTTATTAGTTTTTGTGCCTTCAAATTACTAATAAGATGTAGCTTCGTGTAGCCCTTTTCTCCGTACACCATTAAGGGTTCTCCTTCTTCTCGTACAATGCAAATTGCATTTTTATAACATACGATCTCTGCTTTCACCTTCTTCAGCCAGTCCATGCCAACTATTACATCAAAACTCCCTAACTCTACTGGTATCAAATCAATCTTAAATATTTCGCTACCCAGTTTAATTTCTCGATTCCGACATATATAATCTGCTGAAATTAATTTACCGTTTGCTAATTCGAGTAAAAATTTACTATCCAATGGTGTCAATGGACAACTTAATTTAGCACAAAAATCTCTACTCATATAGCTTCTATCCGCACCCGAATCAAATAAAACGTAAGCAGATTTATTGTCAATAAGAAATGTACCCGTAACAAGCTACGGGTCTTCCTGTGCCTCTGCCGCATTAATATTGAAAACTCTTTCGCGACCTTGTCCATTCGTGTTCTCTTGGTTCGGGCAATTTCTAATAATGTGGCCCGGTTTTCCACATTTATAACAAACTACATTGGCATAACTTGCTCCGACACTACTTGCTCCGCCATTACTCATTCCGACACCATTTGTTCCTTTCGTTCTGTTAACCCCTGGTCCGTAGACCTCACACTTCGCCGCGCTATGACCATTTTTTTACACTTGTTGCAAAATTTGGTGCAGAACCCCGAGTGATACTTTTCACACCTTTGGCATAGCTGCTTCTGATTGTTGTTGTTGTTGCGGTTGTTATCGTTGTTGGGTTGATTGTTGTAGTTGTTGTTGTTGGGCCGTTTGTTGTAGTTGCGATTGATGTTGCGATTGTTGGGATAGTTGTTGCGATTATTGTTGTAATTGCTGTTATTGTTGTATTGGTGATTCTTATCACCGTTTTCCTCCCACTTTATTTTGACTTGCTTCACATTGGCCTCTTCAGCCGTCTGTTCTTTAATTCTTTCCTCAATCTGGTTCACTAGTTTGTGAGCCATTCTACATGCCTGTTGTATGGAGGTGGGCTCGTGTAAACTTATATCTTCTTGGATTCTTTCCGGTAATCCTTTCACAAACGCGTCGATCTTCACTTCCTCATCTTCGAACACTCTCGGACACAATAGGCACAATTCTGTGAATCGTCTTTCGTACGTGGTAATATCAAATCCTTGGGTTCGTAACCCTCTAAGTTCTGTGTTGAGCTTATTGACCTCGGTTCTGGGACGGTACTTCTCGTTCATCAAGTGCTTGAATGCTGACCACGGTAGTGCGTAAGCATCATCTTGTCCCACTTGCTCTAGATAGGTATTCCACCATGTTAACGCAGTACCTGTGAAGGTATGCGTAGCGTACTTCACTTTGTCCTCTTCAGTACACTTACTTATGGCAAACACCGATTCGACCTTCTTGGTCCACCGTTTCAATCCGATCGGTCCTTCGGTTCCATTAAATTCCAAAGGTTTGCAGGCAGTGAATTCTTTGTAGGTGCATCCTACACGATTTCTTGCGCCGTTAGCTGCATTGCTAGATTCGAAGTTATTGTTGGTATGTAGCACAGCCTGTACTGCGGCTATGTTTGAAGCAAGAAAGGCACGAAATTCCTCTTCGCTCATATTCAAGGTGTGTCGAGTAGTCGGTGCCATTTCCTTCAAAATAGTCAAATGAAACGAGTTAATCATATAGAATATCAAGAGTAGTCAATAGTATTTCGTAGCGTAATATGAACTTATTTATAAAAGCTCTTTCTTCATATTAGCGTTTTATACTCTTTAATTCGGGTAGTACCTACCCGTTAAGTTCATACTTAGTAGCTAACATACCATTTCAACTACTACAATTCTATATTTAAAACTAATCACAAAAAAAAAAAAAAAAAATATCATATTCAAACCTTTATACAATAACTTGCAAACTTACAATACCGCTTTTTTTTTACATATAGCATGAAATATAGCACATAAAACTTTGATACAAAGTAGTTGCGAAGATAATTCTAGTTAATAAATAAGGCGTTCAGCAAAGGCAATAGAGACACGTAATTCATACGTCCAGAAACAAATCATGCATTCTGGTTTTACTAATACCACTTCCCATCCTTGGTTTTGTGGAACATAACCGTTATGACCGATAGTAATACAATGTGTTGTAACGTCGTCAAAAGGATGAAGGTTACGTAATGACCAACAGTCTCGTAATAACCTAAAAACCTCATTTCTTACCCCAATTACCGACTCCGTCACTTGTGGGAACGTTTTGTTTAATAGTTGTAGCCCGATGTTCTTGTTCTCACTTTGGTGAGAAGCGAACATTACTAACCCGTAAGCATAACATGCTTCTTTATGTTGCATGTTAGCCGCTTTTTCTAAATCACGAAGTCCTATATTCGGATATATTGAGTCAAAATAATTTCTTAACCCGTTGCGTAAAATAGCATTTGGGTTCCCCGCAATATATGCGTCAAAGTAAACACATCGTAACTTATAGATTTCCCAATGTGATATCCCCCATCTTTCGAACGAAAGCTTTTAATAAATCAAGGCATTCTTGGAACGTTCTTCGAATGTCTTACAAACTGGTCTCGCCTTAAATAGTTGTGTCGAGGAATTCTGACAGACTCTAGATAAGATTTCATCAATCATGTCTCCGGGTAGGTCTCTTAAAATATTGGGTTGTCTATCCATTTTGTGTTTTTATACTGTAAAATAGACAAGAGTTAGATTCATAAAAAAATACTTATTAATACAAGCAATTTTTACATATATCATAAAGCATAAGCACACTATATTACATATATTACACCACACGAATACAACTATCTTATTCCGACTCGCTCGTTTCTTCTTCTTCGGTTTTGGTTCGTTTTGCCAAGTTTCTAGGGATATATGATGTTCCCCTAATACGATCCGTCATTTTCCACATTGGTTTAGAAAAACCTGATGGTTTAGAGGTTCCCGGGTTATTGTCACAACTTAAGAAATACGGGTGTTGACGATACATATAAAGTTCATCGTGTTTGGAATCAAATTTCTTTATTTTTATGCCCTTTCCCTTATTGTTCTGTTTTGCCTTATTAAATTGTGTTGGGGTAATTTCTATAACATCATCGGAATCCTTGTCGGGATCCGATTCATCGGAGAATTGGTAATCCTCCCAATACTTTGCTTCCTTGGCGGAAACACCATTGACCATAATTAACTTTGGTCGGTTGGTTGAGGATTTTCTTCTACTTAACTGTTTTATTATTTCCCCCACTGGTTCTATTTCTTCTTCCGGTTCCGATTCTTTTTCCAGTTCCGACTCTTCTTCCGGTTCCTCTTCGGGAACTTGTGAATCAGTCCATGAATCATTCCAATTTACATTTGACTCTTCATTATTATTAGGTGAGTCAATAGGACTTGTTGTAGAGGTAGACATCTATCACATAATATCAAACACGTTAAGAGATTAATATATCACTTAATATTCACATGTTAAAAATATATAGTTTCCAACAAAATTTGTTAAGCAATCATTTTTCAAGTACATACGGTCGAAGTCCAGACTCACTAATGCATCCTAACAAACTCGATAAGACACACTAATGCAAAATTCTAGTTCTCTAAGACCAACGCTCTGATACCAACTGAAATGTCCCGTTCATATTGATTATAAACATTCCATATTAATTGATTTCGTTGCGAGGTTTTGACCTATATATGAGACGTTTTTCAAAGACTGCATTCATTTTTAAAACAACCATAACCTTTATTTTATCAATAAAGGTTTCAAAAGTATTACGTAGATTATCAAATAATGATAATCTAAAATATACTGTTTACACACGACCATTACATAATGGTTTACAATAGAAATATATTACATCGACATATGTTTCTTGAATGCAGTTTTTACACAATATCATACAAACATGGACTCCAAATCTTGTCCTTATTTTAGTATGCAACAGCGGAAGCTCTTAGTATTCACCTGAGAATAAACATGCTTTAAACGTCAATAAAAATGCTGGTGAGTTATAGGTTTAACCTATATATATATCAAATCGTAACAATAGACCACAAGATTTCATATTTCAATACGCATCCCATACATAGAGATAAAAATCATTCATATGGTGAACACCTGGTAACCGACATTAACAAGATGCAATATAAGAATATCCCCATCATTCCGGGACACCCTTCGGATATGATATAAATTTCGAAGTACTAAAGCATCCGGTACTTTGGATGGAGTTTGTTAGGCCCAATAGATCTATCTTTAGGATTCACGTTAATTAGGGTGTCTGTTCCGTAATTCTTAGATTACCAGACTTAATAAAAAGGGGCATATTCGATTTCGATAATTCAACCATAGAATGTAGTTTCACGTACTTGTGTCTATTTTGTAAATCATTTATAAAACCTGCATGTATTCTCATCCCAAAAAATATTAGATTTTAAAAGTGGGACTATAACTCACTTTCACAGATTTTTACTTCGCCGGGAAGTAAGACTTGGCCACTGGTCGATTCACGAACCTATAACAAATATGTACATATGTATCAATGTATATTCAAAATATATTTACAACACTTTTAATACATTTTGATGTTTTAAGTTTATTAAGTCAGCTGTCCTCGTTAGTAACCTACAACTAGTTGTCCAACGTTAGATGTACAGAAAAAAATTGATATATATTATCTTGAATCAATCCACGACCCAGTGTATACACGTCTCAGGCTAGATCACAACTCAAAGTATATATATTTTTGGAATCAACCTCAACCCTGTATAGCTAACTCCCACATTACTGCATATAGAGTGTCTATGGTTGTTCCAAATAATATATACACATGGGTCGATATGATATGTCAAAACATTTGCATACGTGTCTATGGTATCCCAAGATTACATAATATATTAGAATACATGTATAATACAATATAAGTTAGCTAGGATATGATTAATATAGATTTGTTACCAATTTTCACGTTGCTACAACAAGAAAAATTATCCAATCTTATTTTACCCATAACTTCTTCATTTTAAATCCGTTTTGAGTGTATCAAATTGCTATGGTTTCATATTGAACTCTATTTTATGAATCTAAACATAAAAAGTATAGGTTTATTGTCAGAAATATAAGTTACAAGTCTTTTTTGCTATGGTTTCATATTGAACTCTTTTTTGCTATGGTTTCACTTTGAGTTTAACCATGATTTTTGGATATAGTTTTGATAATGCTAAAAATGAACATATATTTCATCGCATTATCCCTCAAGAAAGACAAGCTTTTAGTTACAGTTGTCCTATTTACAAGTAATATTCGTTTAAATAATAAAAGGTGAAGACAAAAGACAGATTCGACGAATTGAAGACGCAAACGACCAAAAAGCTCAAAAGTACAAAGTACAATCAAAGTGGTTCAAATTATTGATGAGAAACGTCTAAAAATGACAAGAGTACAAGTTGCAAAACGCAAAGTACAAGATATTAAATTATACGAAAGGACGTTCAAAAATCCGGAACCGAGACATGAACCAGCTTTCAACGTACGACGCAACGGACCGAAAGTTACAAATTAATTATGTATATAAATATAATATAATATATAATTAATTATATAAATTATATATTTATATTATATTTATATAATTAAATCCGTCGGCAGACTAAGATCCAAACTTGTGTGAACTGGATTCCACAGCTCCGCACTCGCGGAGCTTTGAAGACCAAAAAGGCCGCACTAGCGGAGCACTATCTGGCTATAAAAGAACATCCATTTCGATGATTTATAGACACCTTTTATATTTTATATATATTTTTCTTTCCCCATTTTTATGTATCAAGTATCACTCTAAATCGTAATCTCAATTTGTAATTTTAATTTTAAGTTAGTGATAATAATAAGGATCAATTAGTCGAATGTTTTAAGGTTTTGTAAGTCGAAACTCTGTCCGTGTACCACTACGCTAATAACACCCACTGTAAGTTATGTTTATGTTATTTTCATTAATGTCTTGTAGCTAAATTATTATTATGCTTATTTAATGCTGAAGTAATCGTGATGTTTGACTAAAAATATTAAAAATTGGGTAATTGGGCTTTGTACCATAATTGGGGTTTGGACAAAAGAACGACACTTGTGGAAATTAGACTATGGGCTATTAATGGGCTTTATATTTGTTTAACTAAATGATAGTTTGTTAATTTTAATATAAAGATTTACAATTGGACGTACCTATAAATAACCATATACACTCAATCGGACACGATGGGCGGGATATTTATATGTACGAATAATCGTTCATTTAACCGGACACGGGAATGGATTGATAGTCACTAGAATTATTAAAACAGGGGTGAAATTATGTACAAGGACACTTGGCATAATTGATAACAAAGTATTAAAACCTTGGGTTACACGCAGTCGATATCCTGGTGTAAAGTATTAAGACCTTGTTACATTTTAAGTCCCCAATTAGTTGGAATATTTGACTTCGGGTATAAGGATAATTTGACGAGGATACTCGCACTTTATATTTATGACTGATGGACTGTTATGGACAAAAACCAGACGGACAAATTGAATAATCCAGGACAAAGAACAATTAACCCATGGGCATAAAACTAAAATCAACGCGTCAAACATCATGATTACGGAAGTTTAAATAAGCATAATTCCTTTATTTTCATATTTAATTGCACTTCTAATTATCACATTTTTATTTATTGTCATTGTATTTAATTGCACTTTTAATTATCGCACTTTTTAATTATCGTAATTTTATTTTATCGCACTTTTATTATTCGCAATTTCATTATCGTTATTTACTTTACGCTTTAAATTAAGTCTTTTATTTATTTAATATTTTACATTAGGTTTTAACTGCGACTAAAGTTTTAAAAATCGATAAACCGGTCATTAAACGGTAAAAACTCCCCTTTATAATAATAATATTACTTATATATATATTTGTATTTTTATAAATTAAAACTAATATAGCGTTAAGCTTTGTTTAAAGATTTCCATGTGGAACGAACCGGACTTACTAAAAACTACACTACTGTACGATTAGGTACACTGCATATAAGTGTTGTAGCAAGGTTTAGGTATATCCATTCTATAAATAAATAAATATCTTGTGTAAAATTGTATCGTATTTAATAGTTTTTCCTAGTAAAATATACACTATTTCATATACGCCTCGCATAACATCAAGTATTTTTGGCGCCGCTGCCGGGGAACATAAACGCCGAAAGCGCAACGCTAAAAATAAAAAAAAAAAATTTATAAAAGTTTTTGTTAAGTTCTTTTTATAAATATAAGTTTTAAAAATAATATAAATATAAAAATTCAAAAAGAAAGAAAAATACATTTATATTTTTAAGAGTTTATAATATTTATAAGTATTTTTATTTTAGTTTTAAAATTAAATTTTTATTTAAGTTATATTATATTTTATGTATAATATAAAAAGTAAAAAAATAAAAATATAAAAAAAAAACTGAACCTGTAAAAATCGACCCCTTTTGAGCTGAAATTGAACCCTCCGCGACTCGCGGAGCATTTGAATTGGACCATACCGCACTCGCGGAGGTCTTCTGACAGGTCAAACCTAGGACTGCAATTAATACAAAATTAGGGTTTAAAATTTTATTTTTATTAATAATTAGGGTTTTAATTAAATAAAATTAGTTTTAGTTTTATTTTAATTTGTATTTTTAAGTTATATTAAGTTTTAATAAATTATAAAATTAATAGTTTTATAAAATAAATAATATAAAAACAATATTTTTATAAAAATTATATTTTCATAAACTTTAGTTTTATTTTTTATATTTCGTACCTTTTTAATCGTTTCTTTTAATATTTTTAAATTTTTTTCGCTCGTATTTAATTTAAGACATAGTTTTTTGCCGTAGTTATTTTATTTCTAGATTTTTAAGATTTGCCGTAAAATCCCTTAAGTGCTTTTTCTTAGACTAAGATTTAGGTGCTTTAAAATTTTACGACGCTACAAATTTTAGTTTCTTTTTAAGTTTCGACGCGCTACTTTCTTATCTTTTATTCACCGACATTTTTCGACGCGCTCTTTTTCTCTCTTATTTCTCGCCATTCTAGTTTTTAGGACTTAGAATTTTCTCTATTTCTTATCTAATATTTCTTTAAATTTCAAACGAAAAATTATTTTAAGCGGTTAAATTGATAGACATCAAAATTTTCTGGTTCGTAGTAATAGTTGGATTTGTACGTGGACCGGGTTATTGGAGCCAAACAGTACTCAATTATATTGAGACCAAACGAATCCTGCCCCTCTGCTGCATCTTTTGGCTATTCGAAACGAGGGCAAAATCAGAAAAGTCTATTAATTGGATAACTTATATAATTTTTCTTTCTTTTTAAAAACTAATAGGATATTCAGTGAATGCACCGAGCAAAACGTTCACCACCTTTTGTACGTTCACCACCTGTAACTCGATCAAGACATCTAGCAAATATTGTCGCCGTTGATTTTTCTTCAGAATTATCATCCAGTCGACCAAGTACTCCAATTCAAATTTCCGATAATCCATTTTTTGAACCCGACCTCACAATTGAGAATCCGGAGAATATTCAAGGACAATTCATAGATCCTGAACCATTAATTTTTCCTTCGGAACCACCAATCATTCAAATAGAGATTGTTGAGGAACGAACCATTAAATCAGAATCCTCTAGTGATTCAGATTCAACAAATTCAATCATGGAGAATCTGGAACCTTTAAGTATGGAAGACCGAATGAGAGCTAAACGCACTGGCCAAGGTCATGCAATTACTCATCCAGACATTAATGCGCCAGATTATGAAATCAAAGGACAAATTCTACACATGGTAACTAATCAATGCCAATTTAGTGGGGCGCCGAAGGAAGATCCAAATGAACATCTTCGTACCTTTAATAGGATCTGCACTCTATTTAAAATAAGAGAAGTGGAGGATGAACAGATATATCTCATGTTATTTCCCTGGACTTTAAAGGGAGAAGCCAAAGATTGGTTGGAATCGTTACCTGAAGGGGCGATTGATACATGGGACATTTTAGTTGAAAAATTTCTTAAACAATTCTTTCCGGCATCTAAAGCCGTAAGACTTCAAGGAGAAATTGTTACGTTCACACAGAAACCAAATGAAACTCTATATGAGGCATGGACCAGATTTGGAAAGTTATTGAGAGGATGTCCGCAACATGGTTTAGACACTTGTCAAATAGTACAAATATTCTACCAAGGATGCGACATCACTACAAGGAAAGACATTGATATAGCAGTTGGTGGTTCCATTATGAAGAAAACAGAAACTGATGCTTACAAAATTATTGATAACACTGCTTCCCACTCACATGAGTGGCATCAAGAAAAAGATATCGTTAGATCATCTAAAGCAGCTAGAGCCGATTCTAGCCATGACTTAGATTCCATTTCCGCAAAGATAGATGCTGTCGAGAGACGAATGGAAAAGATGACTAAAGATATCCACTCAATACGAATTAGTTGTGAGCAGTGTGGAGGACCACATTTAACAAAAGATTGTCTCAGTATTGAACTAACAATGGAACAAAGAGAGAATGTTTCATACATAAACCAAAGGTCTGAAAATAATTATCAGAATAATTATCAACCGCCAAGAACAATTTACAATCAAAACCAGAATTATAATCGAAATGTTCCATACAACAACCAACAAGGTCTTAGCAATCAACAAGTATCTAATAATACTTACAATCAGCAAAGACCTAATTTTCAAAATAAACCACCACAAACCGATGATAAAAAGCTGAATTTATAAGATATGATGACGAAGCTAGTTGAATCTCAAACACAGTTTTTCACATCTCAGAAACAAACCAATGAACAAAATGCTCAAGCATTTAGAAATCAACAAGCTTCTATTCAAAATCTGGAACAAGAAGTAAGTAACCTAGCAAGGTTAATAGGTAAAAGAATACCGGGAAGTCTACCTAGTGATACAAATGCTAACCCCCGGAATGAAACAACTAAAGCCATTACCACAAGAAGTGGTATTACACTTAAACCACCTGAAATACCTGTAATTTCTGATGAAGCTATTCCTAATCCACAAGAACCACAACCTGATCAAGATAAGGAAAAAGAACCGGTAGTTGAAAAGGTTAATGAAGATAACACAGTTAAAACTAAACCTTAAGTTAAACTATACCAACCACCACTTCCTTACCCGAGTAAAATGAAAAAAGAGAGACTTGAAGTCGAGCAATCCAAATTCTTGGATATGTTTAAACAGATAAATGTAAATCTTCCTTTCATTGATGTGATTTCAGGAATGCCTAGATATGCTAAATTTCTGAAAGATCTAATCACGAATAGAAAGAAATTGGAAGAACTCTCGGCTGTTACTATGAATGCTAATTGTTCTGCAGTGCTGTTGAATAAAATACCAGAAAAACTATCTGATCCAGGAAGTTTCACAATTCCATGTTTTCTGAGAAGTCTTAGTTCAATAGAAGCATTGGCAGATTGAGGTGCTAGTATAAATTTAATGCCGTATTCACTATACACTAAACTAGACCTTAGAGAATTGAAACCAACAAGAATAAGCATACAACTAGCCGATAGATCAGTAAAATATCCTAGAGGGATAATGGAGAACATGCTAGTTAAAGTTGGTACTTTAGTATTTCCAGTAGATTTTGTTATTCTGGACATTGAAGAAGATTCTCAAGTTCCTCTAATATTAGGAAGACCATTCTTAAACACGGCTAAAACAATGATAGACGTGTTCGGTAAGAAACTTACCCTAAGTATAGAGGACGAGAGTGTTACCTTTTCTGTTGATAGAGCAATGCAACAACCGCAATCTGCAGATGATACATGCTATTATATTCAAACTATAGATTCACATGCAGAATTATTAGAAGAATTTCCAGAATTACAAGGAACAGGAGAATGTTCTTTAGGAGAAGGAACTGAACCAATTGATGAAACTGAAATGTTAGCTACACTTATGGCTAATGGATATAAACCAACTACAGAAGAAATTCAAATGCTAAAAGAAGAAGACAGATATCGATATAAATCATCGATAGAAGAACCTCCGACATTAGAGTTAAAGCCACTTCCAAACCATTTGGAATACGCTTATTTACATGGTGAATCTGAATTACCTATAATAATATCGTCTTCTCTTACTGAAAATGAAAAATCTCAACTCATTTCTGTGTTGAAAGCTCATAAACCAGCTATAGCATGGAAGATTCATGATATTAAAGGAATAAGTCCTTCGTATTGCACACATAAAATCCTTATGGAAGAAGGTCATAAAATGTATGTGCAACGCCAACGAAGACTAAATCCTAATATGCAAGATGTTGTTAAGAAAGAAATTATTAAACTGCTTGATGCTAGGTTTAATTTATCCAATTTCTGATAGTCCATGGGTAAGCCCAGTTCAATGTGTGCCTAAGAAGGGTGGCATAACTGTCATTACAAATGAGAAAAATGAGCTTATTCCTACTAGGACTGTAATAGGATGGTGTGTATGTATTGATTATAGAAAATTAAATGACGCCACCAGAAAAGATCACTTTTCCTTACCTTTCATTGATCAAATGTTGGAAAGATTAGCCGGAAACAGTTACTATTGTTTTCTTGATGGGTTTTCGGGATATTTTCAGATTCCAATAGCACCCGAGGATCAAGAGAAAACCACATTCACGTGCCCTTATGGTACTTTTACTTACAAACGCATGCCATTTGGACTTTGCAATGCCCCTGCAACCTTTCAAAGGTGCATGATGGCAATTTTTCACGACATGATAGAAGAATGCCTGGAAGTTTCCATGGATGACTTTTCAGTCTTCAATGATACTTTTGAATCATGTTTAGTTAATCTTGAACGAATGCTTATTAGATGCGAACAATCAAATCTAGTACTTAATTGGGAGAAATGCCATTTCATGGTTAAAGAAGGCATCGTACTTGATCATAAAATTTCAAAGGAAGGAATTGAAGTGGATAGAGCTAAAGTAGATGTAATTGCTAAACTTCCACATCCCACCAATGTTAGAGGAGTTAGGAGTTTTCTAGGGCATGCCGGTTTTTACCGACGTTTCATAAAAGATTTTTCTAAATTGCCACTCCTATGAATAAACTCCTAGAAAAGGATGCTCCGTTCATCTTTTCAGATGAATGTATCAAATCTTTTAATATACTTAAAGAAAAACTCACTAATGCGCCAATCATGATAACTCCAAATTGGAATCTACCATTTGAACTAATGTGCGATGCAAGTGATTTTGCAATGGGAGCCGTTTTAGGACAAAGGATCGAAAAATGATTTCAACCTATATATTATGCTAGTAAGACGTTACAAGGAGCACAAACAAATTACACAACTACTGAAAAAGAACTCTTTGCTATTGTGTTTGTTTTTGACAAATTTCGTTCATATCTCGTTCTAGCTAAACAGTGGTCTATACTGATCATTCTGCTCTTAGATACCTATTTTTGAAACAAGATGCCAAACCATGATTAATCTGGTGGATCTTACTCTTACAAGAGTTTGATATTGAAATCCGAGATAAAAGAGGAGTAGAAAATCTCGCCGCTGATAATCTTTCTCGTCTTGAAAATCCTGAATTAGAAGTTCTAAATGAATCGGCCATACAAGACAACTTTCCTGATGAATATCTATTGAAGATAGATTATAATGAAATTCCATGGTTTGCAAACTATGCAAACGATTTAGTATGTGGATTCCTTGAAAAAGGATTGTCGTACCAAAAACGAAAGAAATTCTTTAGTGATATAAAACACTATTTATGGGAAGATCCACATTTGTTTAAAAGTTGTCCCGATGGAATAATACGCCGATGTGTATTCGGAGATGAAGCTAGTAAAATTTTAAACCATTGTCACACAGGACCAACAGGAGGGCATTATGGGCCTCAGCTCACAGCAAGAAAAGTTTATGATGCTGGATTCTATTGGCCTTCAATTTTCAAAGACGCACACCTTCTTTGCAAATCCTGAGATGCATGTCAAAGGGCCGGAAAAATAAGTCAACGTGATGAAATGCCACAAAATGTCATTCAAGTATGTGAAGTATTTGACATTTGGGGTATTGACTTTATGGGTCCATTTCCAAAATCTCATAATAATCTATATATTCTCGTTGCCATTGATTATGTATCTAAATGGGCGGAATCACAAGCTCTCCCAACTAACGATGCACGAGTTGTAGTCAACTTTTTAAAACGTCTTTTTGCTAGGTTTGGAACATCGAAAGCTTTAATAAGTGATCGGGGTACTCATTTTTGTAATAATCAACTTGAGAAAGTTCTTAAAAGATATGGAGTAACTCATAAAATCTCCACTGCTTATCATCCACAGACAAGTGGACAAGTTGAAAATACCAACCGAGCATTAAAACGTATTCTAGAGAAAACCGTAGGATCAAATCCGAAGGAATGATCCATTAAATTGGAGGATGCACTCTGGGCTTTTAGAACAGCCTACAAAACTCCAATTGGAACCACACCTTTTAGACTTGTTTACGGAAAAGCATGTCATCTTCCAGTAGAAATTGAACATAAAGCATTTTGGGCTTTGAAGATATGTAATCTTGATTTACATGAAGCTGGACGTCTACGATTAAGTCAACTAAACGAATTAGAAGAATTAAGACATGAAGCATATGAAAATTCATTAATCTATAAGGAAAGAACGAAGAAATGGCATGATAAAAGAATCAGAAGTTCAAAAGAATTTAAAGAAGGAGACAGAGTTCTTCTTTTCAATTCACGATTCAAGCTATTTCCTGGAAAATTGAAATCAAGATGGTCTGGACCATTCATAGTCAAAAGAGTTTTCCCATACGGAACAGTAGAATTGATAAATTCAAATGGGATTGAATTTATGGTTAATGGTCACAGAGTTAAACATTACATAGATAGTCCAATGGAAGTTGACAACGAAGTTAATCACAATTTTGACACCACAGCTAACTAAGTGTGGGGAGAATCAAGTTTTTAAAGGATAATATGTATTTCTGTTAGAGTTAGATTTTCTGTTTTCGTGTAGTTCTCGAAAATGGAACCCGAATGGTCTTTCCCTAACAGACCCTAAAGAACTAGTCTTCTCCCCCCATTCTGAATTTTTATTTTTTTAGGTTTTACGAGATGAAGACTTCCTGTGAATTAAACCATGGTCTAACGCTACACGCTTTGATCACTAAACGTAATAATGACACCCTTCCAAGTGAAATAGTATCATTAATCAGAAGTAAATTGGACGAAGTAAGAAAAGAATCCAGATGCGAAAATAATAAGTTACAATTTGGTAAAGGAAAATCAAAATCCGCAGCAAAAAGGAGAGCACGACACCTTGAAAGATGTCACAAATGCGGAAAATGGTCACACGAAGGAAAATGTTCGACGAATCAGACATATTCCAATACCGAATTCATTACTTTATGCAGAGACGGACCGTTCATATGTTTAGAAGAAAAAACATTGAATGCTCGAGGTTACGCCTATGTAGCTATGGAAAATCAATTAGTCCGACTATCTTATGAGTGGGCTAGAGCATATCACTAAGAATACTATCTCACAGGTAAGTTTGTACAGTTTTTATTTTTATTTTTATTTTTAACCTTTTGATAATAAACGCTAATTTGTTCGCTATAACGTATTAAATTGGTATTCGATAAAATTAGGTCTTGCGACCGAAATTATTGATATCATACAAAAATTTATTACATCACTGCAAAATTTACCGTTTATTCTTAAGGTATAAATATCTTTAATCAATCAACCCAAAAATATTTCAAAAATTCGTCATGAGTTAAATTAAGTTATGGAACCGAAATCACTTTACCGAAAAGAGGGGCGTATATTTTTGATAATATTTGATTGATTAAAGTGGGATAAAAGACCAAAAATATTTTTAATTTTATTTTTACTTTGTTTTTAAAATTAATATTAAAATAATATTGTAAACTTGTTAAAATTAATATATATATAAAATTATAAATATTTGAAAAATTAATATTTTTAAAACAAAAATATAATTTAAGTTTGTGTGAATTTTTAATATGAATTTTTAATTTTATGCATTTTAAATTTAAGTTTGGTGTAAATTTAAAAACAAAAATTTAGTTTATTTTGCTAAGTTAAAAATATGATTTTTAAAATTCGTCGTGAGTTGAAGACTAGGTCGTTGAACCGAAATTGCTTTACCCGAGGGAGGGACGAGAACTTTTATTATCATTATTTTTAATCTTATTGAACTAAAGTATGCCAAAAACATAAAAAAACCCAAAAATCTTTGCTTTTAAAACCGCGCTTAAAAATGATAAATTTTAAAATTTTTGTCGAGGGACGGACTAGAACATCGATCCGAAACGCCCTCGCTCCTAAAGGACAACAAAATTTTTAGAATTTAATTAATTAAATGTTTTAAAAAGTTATAAGGTTTAAAAAAAAATAAAAATTAGCCGCGACTCGCGGTGCTTTGTGGGTTCCCACCACCGCACTCGCGGAGCTTAGAAAATCCAGAAAAAAATATAACTGGTCGAACAGACCAGTTTGTACACCAACCACACCAATTTTCTGCGAAAAAACCCACGAAAAACACTCCCAAATTCGTGATTTTTTTACCATTTTTCATCAAATCTTTCATAAAATCACAATGAGGAGACTATTATCAAGGAATTACTCAAGAAAATCTGTAAATTTCTACACCTAAACACCATTTAATCTGAATTTTTAGTGTTCTTGAACAATTTCATGCCTAATTCGATTTTGATGCTTTCTAGTGTAATAATGCTTCAATTGTTTGTGTATTATGCTTGTATAACCTAGATTGATGCTATTTAACATGATTAGAAGCTTTGAACTTCAATTTTTGAATAATCTAGGGTTTGTGTTCTTGAGCAAAATTAGGGCTTTTTGATATAAACAGGTTATGGCCGAATTTTGTTGTTAGTTTATGCTAAATTGAGTAGTGTAACATGTTTAGGTTGCTAAATGATTAAAACTTTGATCCTAAACATGATTTATGAAGATTAAAGTGGACTTTTTGAACCAAAATTGCATAAACTTGATTTAATTGATATGAATGCCATCAGGAACTTATTTAATTATTATAATGATTGTTTTTGACATGTTTTAAAAGATAAATGCGAAGGAACTGTGTGTACATTTTTGTAAAAGTATATTTGTAAAAGTGTAGAATTGTTAATATTTTGAAAATGTGTATAGAGTTTAATATGGATTAAACATGTCATTGTAATTGTTTAGATTTATAATTTTGCTAAAACTAATGGATATTTGGATGCACAAAAATTGTGTTTATTTTGCAGACTGAAAGGGGTGAATCTTCATCCCAGGCTCGCAATGCTCCTCCGGAAGATGCAGATCAACAGGAAATTAATAACCAATACCGACAAGATATGCCTCACCCAATTGTTTTATATTCAAACATTCATGAGGCAGATTTACATCCGAATTTGAGATTTGATAGATATTGGATAGACTATCCAAAATATCAAACGAACCTACACAACCTTGTGTCTAATAATGTTGAGGTACCCAGAGTTATAGATTGGGAACCATTAGAGGTAGTGGAATTGGCCGAGCCAATCAGGGAATTACTTACTCAAAGGTATGGTAATTCTACTTTTAGTGATTGGGTAAGTTTATTCAACATGCGTAGACCTGTGTATAGAGAATGGTGTATAGAGTTATTATGTACTATTGAAATAAATGATCGGGTAGATACTTTAACCGATCGTAGTTTTCTTAGATTTTTATTAGGATGGGAGATGCGCCATATGTCTTTACTAGATATGGCTCGGGCTTTACGTATATATACGCCCGAGGAGCTAGCATCTTATGATTGTCCGAGGTTAATAGTTTATGGTAGGAGGGTGGATGAGAATTTTGATACGAATGACGTATGGAGTAGGATGACTAGCCATCGCCGATTCCAGGGGGGATTATACTCTTATCTTGATATTGATAGAGCTGAATTAAGAGTAATCCATAGGTTTTTAGCCAATTCGATTACACAACGAGGTAAGAATAAGGAAAAGGTAAATGAACAGGATTTGTTTTACCACATGTGTATTCGAGACCCACCGAGCGCTGTAAGTATACCTTTTTGTGTGGGTTATTATTTATTGACTATGGTTAGGGGTATGAGGCGTGGTAGCATAATAGGAGGTGGTATATTTATTACTTTAATTGCTGAATATCTTGGTGTGGATAGAAGTCGGGGGGGGGGGGGGGGGGGAATATTAATGGCAGAACCAGAACCCCGCGATAGAATAGATTTGCGTGTTTATCATGGTGCTAAGGTCTTAAAGAAACGAAACAACGCGGCAGCACGTTATAATGGCAGGCATCCACAGGTTGAGAGAGATCAACATCAAGGTCAACCGGGAGGGGGTAATCCAATGACTGAAATGCAAATTTTTATAGCTCGACACGAGTATGAAATGGCTAGAAAAAAAGCATTTCAAGATTGGCAGTATCATCAAAGCCAAATCATAAGTCATTGTACACACGTAGGTAGAGACTACATTCCTACCGTTATGCCCGAATTTGCTCCTTGGACTTTAGAGAGCCGACCACCATATCCTACATATGACCCGGCCCAAGCATTTTACAGCATCTATGGATATGCTTGGAACCCATACTGGAACCATCCTCTTCATCCGTAATTTTCTTATTTTATATTTTTGTTTATTTTATTGTAATGTTACTAATTCTTAATTTTCTTATTTCTTATTTTATTATTATAATAGCTTTTATAATTTTCTAACTTTATTAGATTTTAATAATTTTTGAATTTGGTGTGAAAACTCAACTTCAAAAATATGTATATATGTGTTTGTAGTTTATCTCATGTACAAAACAGGGTAAAACAGCGCATTTTCAAAGACTGACATTAAGTTCAGCAAAAGCTAGTACTTTTGACGACAAAAATAAAAAACAAATGTGATGTAACAACAAGACAGAATGACCAAATGATGTGCACCATTTATCATTCAGCAAACAAACGCCAATATGTTTGGAAACTTTGGTAAAATTTAATTATTTTTCTACGCTAATCACCCTCAATAATTTAAATTGTTACTGATTTCTTGCAAATGAGGGCATTGCAAGATCTTAAGTGTGGGAAGGGGTTAAATTCTTTTGGATTTTTAAAATTTTTAACTTAAACACTTGGTTACCATTAAAAATACTAGTAACGTAGTAGTTGTATTAGAATCTAGTGCTCTCTGATAACAAAGAACAGCCCTAGTCTTATATACTGACTGCCCACTTCTAGTAAAATTTTTCAAAATTTTCAATTAAATGAATTCAAAATCATGTTTATACATATTTATGAACGATAAAACTAGGTGTTAACACCGAAATTATTGTTACCTCGAAAAGGACATAAATTGAGAAACAAACCAAAATGTTAGAATTCATTTAAAATGGAATAGAGGAAAATAAAAAGGCAAATAAAAGAAAATAAAAGCCAAGTGTGGGAAAATTTACCAAGTTATTTAAAACATAAGTCACATATTTTTGTAACAAATAATTGAAGATACTTTTGCTTTGGACTAAACTAAACAGTTTTACCCGATTTACTGTAAGAAAGATGGATCTACACGATGAATCAATTCCATCATTAAAAGGAAGTAAAGTCTTCCGAAAAAGAATAGCGCCTCTTGATTTAGGTCATGAAGTTGTCGTCCAGACCAGCTGTAGGTTGACGAAAAATCTAGAAAAGTCATCTCTAAAATCAGCAGGAAATCCACGGACCTCAGAATCAAACAGGGTCGCCAAGTGGTCAGACTTATCCTAACCATGAGAGGACCTGTCTTGTAAAATGGGGAGGACGCCGTGCAAATTAGCTGGATAAGACTAATGAATCAGATCCCCAGAAAGGATAATCTCCTTTAAAGATCAAAAATCAGCTTTTAAGACTGATATTACTCAATACTTGAGATTGACCTTAAAGATTAAGAATTACAAACTCATGGAATTCGATGATATCTAAACTCGAGCTTGAAAGAGAAAATATTTTGATCAAAATTGCAAACCGATTTGTTTTCTGAAAACCCATTTTCAATGCGTTCATTAACATTGAACGTAAAATCCTAGGAATTCACCTGGAATTCATTAGGTCACCTGAACCAAATCGGGTGTCAACCGTAAGAACGGTGATTGCATAGCATGGTCAAAGACAGGACCTTGTGCCAGATCAGAAAATTATAAGGGTGAGCTTTACTATTGCTCCTACAAAGGATAGTAATTGCATCCGATACGTTATAGACCATAATTAAAAGCATGTCATGGGACATTGCCTTAACAGTTGCTTGTTCAACGCTTTCCTTTACAACCGGACGGTAGTTTACCGAAAGGTAATATATGGAGCAAGTATACTGGACGTGTTGCTTTTCCAATACAAGGTTAGCAAGTGGGTGATACAAAACCGCAAGTTTTGAGCTAAAATTTTCAAATCTGAAACCCACCAAACCCACAAAAAGAATTTGCAAACACCGGTGAAGGGTTATTCCGGAAAACTTATCTAGGGTAAAAGTTAGATTGAATTTTCAAAAAGATCAAATGTTTTCATAAAGATCCAATTTCCTTAAAGGATCTAAATTTTTATAGTCATGTGGGACTGTAAACCACAACGTTACTATCATTGTTCATACCGCTGTAATGAAATCACTGATGTACAAAGTGTGAAGAATAAAGAAGTGATTCTAGTATGTTTTTATTCAAGACTATATTGCTTGAGGACAAGCAACGCTCAAGTGTGGGAATATTTGATAATGCTAAAAACGAACATATATTTCATCGCATTATCCCTCAAGAAAGACAAGCTTTTAGTTACAGTTATCCTATTTACAAGTAATATTCATTTAAATAATAAAAGGTGAAGACAAAAGACAGATTCGACGAATTGAAGACGCAAACGACCAAAAAGCTCAAAAGTACAAAGTACAATCAAAGTGGTTCAAATTATTGATGAGAAACGTCTAAAAATGATAAGAGTACAAGTTGAAAAACGCAAAGTACAAGATATTAAATTATACGAAAGGACGTTCAAAAATCCGGAACCGAGACATGAACCAGCTTTCAACGTACAACGCAACGGACCAAAAGTTACAAATTAATTATGTATATAAATATAATATAATATATAATTAATTATATAAATTATATATTTATATTATATTTATATAATTAAATCCGTCGAAAGACTAAGATCCAAACTTGTGTGAACTGGATTCCACAGCTCCGCACTCGCGGAGCTTTGAAGACCAAAAAGGCCGCACTCGCGGAGCACTCTCTGGCTATAAAAGAACATCCATTTCGACGATTTATAGACACCTTTTATATTTTATATATATATTTTTATTTCCTCATTTTTATGTATCAAGTATCACTCCAAATCATAATCTCAATTTGTAATTTTAATTTTAAGTTAGTGATAATAATAAGGATCAATTAGTCGAATGTTTTAAGGTTTTGTAAGTCGAAACTCTGTCCGTGTACCACTACGCTAATAACACCCACTGTAAGTTATGTTTATGTTATTTTCATTAATGTCTCGTAGCTAAATTATTATTATGCTTATTTAATGCCGAAGTAATCGTGATGTTTGACTAAAAATATTAAAATTGGGTAATTGGGCTTTGTACCATAATTGGGGTTTGGACAAAAGAACGACACTTGTGGAAATTAGAGTATGAGCTATTAATGGGCTTTATATTTGTTTAACTAAATGATAGTTTGTTAATTTTAATATAAAGATTTACAATTGGACGTACCTATAAATAACCATATACACTCAATCGGACACGATGGGCGGGATATTTATATGTACGAATAATCGTTCATTTAACCAGACACAGGAATGGATTAATAGTCACTAGAATTATTAAAACAGGGGTGAAATTATGTACAAGGACACTTGGCATAATTGATAACAAAGTATTAAAACCTTGGGTTACACGCAGTCGATATCCTGGTGTAATTATTAAACCAAGTATTAAGACCTTGTTACAGTTTAAGTCCCCAATTAGTTAGAATATTTGACTTCGGGTATAAGGATAATTTGACGAGGATACTCGCACTTTATATTTATGACTGATGGACTGTTATGGACAAAAACTAGACGGACAAATTGAATAATCCAGGACAAAGAACAATTAACCCATGGGCATAAAACTAAAATCAACGAGTCAAACATCATGATTACGGAAGTTTAAATAAGCATAATTCCTTTATTTTCATATTTAATTGCACTTCTAATGATCACATTTTTATTTATTATCATTGTATTTAATTGCACTTTTAATTATCGCACTTTTTAATTATCGTAATTTTATTTTAGCGCACTTTTATTATTCGCAATTTCATTATCGTTATTTACTTTACGCTTTAAATTAAGTCTTTTATTTATTTAATATTTTACATTAGGTTTTAACTGCGACTAAAGTTTTAAAAATCGACAAACCGGTCATTAAACGGTAAAAACCCCCCTTTATATTAATAATATTACTTATATATATATATATATTTGTATGTTTATAAATTAAAACTAATATAGCGTTAAGCTTTGTTTAAAGATTTCCCAGTGGAACGAACCGGACTTACTAAAAACTGCACTACTATACGATTAGGTACACTGCCTATAAGTGTTGTAGCAAGGTTTAGGTATATCCATTCTATAAATAAATAAATATCTTGTGTAAAATTGTATCGTATTTAATAGTTTTTCCTAGTAAAATATACACTATTTCATATACGCCTCGCATAACATCAAGTTTCATGTTCATAAGAAAAATCATTTTCCCATAAGAACAACTTTTAAATCAAAGTTTATCATAGTTTTTAATTAACTAACCCAAAACAGCCCGCGTTGTTACTACGACGGCGTATGTCCGGTTTTACAGTGTTCTTCGTGTTTCCAGGTTTTAAATCATTAAGTTAGCATATCATATAGATATAGAACATGTGTTTAGTTGATTTTAAAAGTCAAGTTAGAAGGATTAACTTTTGTTTGCGAACAAGTTTAGAATTAACTAAACTATGTTCTAGTGATTACAAGTTTAAACCTTCGAATAAGATAGCTTTATATGTATGAATTGAATGATATTATGAACATCATTACTACCTCAAGTTTTCTGGATAAAGCTACTGGAAATGAGAAAAATGGATCTAGCTTCAAAGGATCCTTGGATGGCTTGAAAGGTACTGAAACAGAATCATGACACGAAAACAAGTTCAAGTAAGATTTCCACTCGAAATAAGATTGTTATAGTTATAGAAATTGAATCAAAGTTTGAATATGAGTATTACCTTGTATTAGAAATATATCTTACTATAAATAATAAATATTTCTTGAGGTTGTATGATCACTCTACAAGATTGGAAGTAAGCTAGCAAACTTGGAAGTATTCTTGATTTTATGAAACTAGAACTTGTAGAATTTATGAAGAACACTTAGAACTTGAAGATAGAACTTGAGAGAGATTAATTAGATGAAGAAAATTGAAGAATGAAAGTGTTTATAGGTGTTTTTGGTCGTTGGTATATGGATTAGATATAAAGGATGTGTAATTTTATTTACATGTAAATAAGTCATGAATGATTACTCATATTTTTGTAATTTTATGAGATATTTCATGCTAGTTGCCAAATGATGGTTCCCACATGTGTTAGGTGACTCACATGGACTGTTAAGAGCTGATCATTGGAGTGTATATACCAATAGTACATACATCTAAAAGCTGTGTATTGTACGAGTATGAATACGGGTGCATACGAGTAGAATTGTTGATGAAACTGAACGAGGATGTAATTGTAAGCATTTTTGTTAAGTAGAAGTATTTTGATAAGTGTCTTGAAGTCTTTCAAAAGTGTATGAATACATATTAAAACACTACATGTATATACATTTTAACTGAGTCGTTAAGTCATCGTTAGTCGTTACATGTAAGTGTTGTTTTGAAACCTTTAGGTTAACGATCTTGTTAAATGTTGTTAACCCATTATTTATTAAATCAAATGAGATGTTAAATTATTACATTATCATGATATCATGATGTATTAATATATCTTAATATGATATATATACATTAAATGTCGTTACAACGATAATCGTTACATATATGTCTCGTTTCAAAATCATTAAGTTAGTAGTCTTGTTTTTACATATGTAGCTCATTGTTAATATACTTAATGATAGGTTTACTTATCATAATATCATGTTAACTATATATATATATATATATATATATATATATATGTCATCATATAGTTTTTACAAGTGTTAACGTTCGTGAATCGCCGGTCAACTTGGGTGGTCAATTGTCTATATGAAACCTATTTCAATTAATCAAGTCTTAACAAGTTTGATTGCTTAACATGTTGGAAACACTTAATCATGTAAATAACAATTTCATTTAATATATATATAAACATGGAAAAGTTTGGGTCACTACATTTAAATGATGCATTTATTCATACACGTTGTGTTACTCATATTATAAACTTGGGAGTTCAAGATTGTTTAGCTTTTTGTGCTTCATTAAAAGAAAAATTTAGAAGATTATTAGTAACGATTTATCGTACGAGCAACGCACGACATCATAACTATAAGGCTTTTATTAAAGATCATCATGGCACTTGGTTAGGTCCTTATTTTGATAATAATACAAGATGGAATTCTACTTGTTTAATGTTCGAAAATATTTTACGTCAAAAAGAAACGTTAATCGCTTTTAATAGAAAACTACTTAGAAAGGGATTTTCCGAACCAATTAGTGACGACTAATGGGATGACTTGGAATCATTAACAAGTTTTTTACAAGTTTTTAAAGAGGCATCGACAATGTTATCGGGTGTTTATTACCCAACTAGCGCACTAGTTTTAGAACAATTTTATATAATGACGGAAAAAATATGTGAATTTGCGAACTCAAATAATGTTATTTTTAGACAAGCGATTTTTCATATAAGAAAAAAACTAAAAAAATATTTTGGAGAGATACCGAAGGTATTTTTATGTGCGGCCGCACTTGACCCATGATTAAATTTTAATGGGGTCGAACGATTGATGACAACAATATATACCAACTTTGATTGTGTGCATGGTATTTTCGCTGACGAACCCAACTATCTTTTGAACCAAACACATGAATTTAATGAAGTTCTTGAGAATATGTTTGGTATTTATGCAACAAAATATGGTCGACAATCAAACCAAATTGTTGACCAACCCGGATCATCTTCTCGAAGGAGCAGAGTGTAGTGACCCGAACTTTTCCATGTTTATATATATTAATTGAGATTGATGTTTACATGATTAAATGTTTCCAACATGTTAAGCAATCAAACTTGTTAAGACTTGATTAATTGAAATAGGTTTCATATAGACAATTGACCACCCAAGTTGACCGGTGATTCACGAACGTTAAAACTTGTAAAAAAACTATATGATGACATATATATGGTTATATATATAGTTAACATGATATTATGATAAGTAAACATATCATTAATTATATTAACAATGAACTACATATGTAAAAACAAGACTACTAACTTAATGATTTTGAAACGAGACATATATGTAACGTTTATCGTTGTAACGACATTTAATGTATATATATCATATTAAGAGATATTCGTATATCATAATATCATGATAATATAATAATTTAAAATCTCTTTTGTTATTATAAACATTGGGTTAACAACATTTAACAAGATCGTTAACCTAAAGGTTTCAAAACAACACTTACATGTAACGACTAACAATGACTTAACGACTCAGTTAAAATGTATATACATGTAGTGTTTTAATATGTATTTATACACTTTTGAAAGACTTCAATACACTTATCACAATACTTCTACTTAACAAAAATGCTTACAATTACATTCTCGTTCAGTTTCATCAACAATTCTACTCGTATGCACCCGTATTCGTACTCGTACAATACACAGCTTTTAGATGTATGTACTATTGGTATATACACTCCAATGATCAGCTCTTAGCAGCCCATGTGAGTCACCTAACACATGTGGGAACCATCATTTGGCAACTAGCATGAAATATCTCATAAGATTACAAAAATATGAGTAATCATTCATGACTTATTTACATGAAAACAAAATTACATATCCTTTATATCTAATCCATACACCAACGACCAAAAACACCTACAAACACTTTCATTCTTCAATTTTCTTCATCTAATTGAACTCTCTCAAGTTCTATCTTCAAGTTCTAAGTGTTCTTCATAAATTCCAAAAGTTCTAGTTTCATAAAATCAAGAATACTTTCAAGTTTGCTAGCTCACTTCCAATCTTGTAAGGTGATCATCCAACCTCAAGAAATCTTTGTTTCTTACAGTAGGTTATCATTCTAATACAAGGTAATAATCATATTCAAACTTTGGTTCAATTTCTATAACTATAACAATCTTATTTCAAGTGATGATCTTACTTGAACTTGTTTTCGTGTCATGATTTTGCTTCAAGAACTTTGAGCCATCCAAGGATCCATTGAAGCTAGATCCATTTTTCTCTTTTCCAGTAGGTTCATCCAAGGAACTTAAGGTAGTAATGATGTTCATAACATCATTTGATTCATACATATAAAGCTATCTTATTCGAAGGTTTAAACTTGTAATCACTAGAACATAGTTTAGTTAATTCTAAACTTGTTCGCAAACAAAAGTTAATCCTTCTAACTTGACTTTTAAAATCAACTAAACACATGTTCTATATCTATATGATATGCTAACTTAATGATTTAAAACCTGAAAACACGAAAAACACCGTAAAACCGGATTTACGCCGTCGTAGTAACACCGCGGGCTGTTTTGGGTTAGTTAATTAAAAACTATGATAAACTTTGATTTAAAAGTTGTTATTCTGAGAAAATGATTTTTATTATGAACATGAAACTATATCCAAAAATTATGGTTAAACTCAAAGTGGAAGTATGTTTTCTAAAATGGTCATCTAGACGTCGTTCTTTCGACTGAAATGACTACCTTTACAAAAACGACTTGTAACTTATTTTTCCGACTAGAAACCTATACTTTTTTTGTTTAGATTCATAAAATAGAGTTCAATATGAAACCATAGCAATTTGATTCACTCAAAACGGATTTAAAATGAAGAAGTTATGGGTAAAACAAGATTGGATAATTTTTCTCATTTTAGCTACGTGAAAATTGGTAACAAATCTATTCCAACCATAACTTAATCAACTTGTATTATATATTATGTAATCTTGAGATACCATAGACACGTATACAATGTTTCGACCTATCATGTCGACACATCTATATATATTTCGGAACAACCATAGACACTCTATATGTGAATGTTGGAGTTAGCTATACAGGGTTGAGGTTGATTCCAAAATATATATAGTTTGAGTTGTGATCAATACTGAGATACGTATACACTGGGTCGTGGATTGATTCAAGATAATATTTATCGATTTATTTCTGTACATCTAACTGTGGACAACTAGTTGTAGGTTACTAATGAGGACAGCTGACTTAATAAACTTAAAACATCAAAATATATTAAAAGTGTTGTAAATATATTTTGAACATACTTTGATATATTTGTATATATTGTTATAGGTTCGTGAATCAACCAGTGGCCAAGTCTTACTTCCCGACGAAGTAAAAATCTGTGAAAGTGAGTTATAGTCCCACTTTTAAAATCTAATATTTTTGGGATGAGAATACATGCAGGTTTTATAAATGATTTACAAAATAGACACAAGTACGTGAAACTACATTCTATGGTTGAATTATCAAAATCGAATATGCCCCTTTTTATTAAGTCTGGTAATCTAAGAATTAGGGAACAGACACCCTAATTGACGCGAATCCTAAAGATAGATCTATTGGGCCTAACAAACCCCATCCAAAGTACCGGATGCTTTAGTACTTCGAAATTTATATCATATCCGAAGGGTGTCCCGGAATGATGGGGATATTCTTATATATGCATCTTGTTATTGTCGGTTACCAGGTGTTCACCATATGAATGATTTTTATCTCTATGTATGGGATGTGTATTGAAATATGAAATCTTGTGGTCTATTGTTACGATTTGATATATATAGGTTAAACCTATAACTCACCAACATTTTTGTTGACGTTTTAAGCATGTTTATTCTCAGGTGATTATTAAGAGCTTCCGCTGTCGCATACTTAAATAAGGACAAGATTTGGAGTCCATGCTTGTATGATATTGTGTAAAAACTGCATTCAAGAAACTTATTTTGTTGTAACATATTTGTATTGTAAACCATTATGTAATGGTCGTGTGTAAACAGGATATTTTAGATTATCATTATTTGATAATCTACGTAAAGCTTTTTAAACCTTTATTGATGAAATAAAGGTTATGGTTTGTTTAAAAATGAATGCAGTCTTTGAAAAACGTCTCATATAGAGGTCAAAACCTCGCAACGAAATCAATTAATATGGAACGTTTTTAATCAATAAGAACGGGACATTTCAGTTGGTATCCGAGCGTTGGTCTTAGAGAACCAGAAAATTTGCATTAGTGTGTCTTATCGAGTTTGTTAGGATGCATTAGTGAGTCTGGACTTCGACCGTGTTTTCTTTAAAAATGATTGCTTAACATTTTTGTTGGAAACTATATATTTTTAACATATGAATATTATGTGATATATTAATCTCTTAACGTGTTTGATATTATGTGATAGATGTCTACCTCTAGAACAAGTCCCATTGACTCACCTAATAATAATGAAGAGTCAAATGTAAATTGGAATGATTTGTGGACTGATTCACAAGTTCCCGAAGAGGAACCGGAAGAAGAGTCGGAACCGGAAGAAGAATCGGAACCGGAAGAAGAATCGGAACCGGATGAAGAAATAGAACCGGTGGGGGAAATAATAAAACGGTTAAGTAAAAGAAAATCCTCAACCAACCGACCAAAGTTAATTATGGTCAATGGTGTTTCCGCCAAGGAAGCAAAATATTGGGAGGATTACCAATTCTCCGATGAATCGGATTCCGACGAGAATTCCGATGATGTTATAGAAATTACCCCAACTGAATTTAAAAAGGCAAAAGAAAATAATAAGGGAAAGGGCATAAAAATAGAGAAATCTAATTCCAACCCCGATGAACTTTATATGTATCGTCAACCCCCGAAGTCCTTAAGTTGTAACAATGACCCGGGAACCTCTAAACCACCAGGTTTTTCTAAACCAATGTGGACAACGACGGCTCGTATTAGGGGAACATCATATATCCCTAGAAACTTGGCAAAACGAACCAAAACCGAAGAAGAAGAAACGAGCGAGTCGGAATAAGATAGTTGTATTCGTGTGGTGTAATATATGGAATATAGTGTTCTTATGCTTTATGATATATGTAAAAATTGCTTGTACTAATAAGTATTTTTTTTTATGAATCTAACTCTTGTCTATTTTACAGTTTAAAAACACAAAATGGATAGACAACCCAATATTTTAAGAGACCTACCCGGAGACATGATTGATGAAATCTTGTCTAGAGTCGGCCAGAATTCTTCGGCACAACTATTTAAGGCGAGATCAGTTTGTAAGACATTCGAAGAACGTTCCAAGAATGTCTTGGTTTATAAGAGACTTTCGTTTGAAAGATGGGGGATATCACATTGGGAAACCTATAAGTTACGATGTGTTTACTTTGACGCATATATTGCGGGGAACCCAAATGCTATTTTACGCAACGGGTTAAGAAATTATTTTGACTCAATATATCCGAATATTGGACTTCGTGATTTAGAAAAAGCGGCTAACATGCAACATAAAGAAGCATGTTATGCTTACGGATTAGTAATGTTCGCTTCTCACCAAAGTGAGAACAAGAACATCGGGCTACAACTATTAAACAAAACGTTTCCACAAGTGACGGAGTCGGTAATTGGGGTAAGAAATGAGGTTTTTAGATTATTACGGGATTGTTGGACATTACGTAACCCTCGTCCCTTTGATGACGTTACAACACGCTGTCTTATCAACGGCCATAACGGTTATGTTGCACAAGACCAAGGATGGGAAGTAGTCCTAGTAAAACCAGAATGCATGACTTGTTTCTGGACGTATGAATTACGTGTCTTTATTGCCTTTGCTGAACGACTTGTGTACTAGCTAGAATTGTCTTCACAACTATCTTGTATCAAAGTTATTGTGTGCTATATTTCATGCTTTATGTAAAATAAGCGGTATTGTAAGTTTGTAAAATATTGTATAAAAGTTTGAACACGAAATATTATTATAATCAGTTTTTCATATAGAATTGTAGTAGTTGAATTGTATATTAGCTACTAAGTATGAACTTAACGGGTAGGTACTACCCGAATTTAAACTTATAAAACGCTAATATGAAGAAAAAGCTTTTATAAATGAGTTCATATTATGCTACGAAATACTATTAACTACTCTTAATATTCTGTATGATTAACTTGTTCCATTTAACTATTTTGAAGGAAATGGCACCGACTACTCGACACACCGTGAATATGAATGAAGAGGAATTCCGTACTTTTCTAGCTTCAAACATAGCCGCAGTACAGGCTGCGCTACATACCAACAATAACCTTGGATCTAGCAGTACAGGAAATCGTGTAGGATGCACCTACAAAGAATTCACTGCCTGCAAACCTTTGGAATTTGATGGAACCGAAGGACCGATCGGATTGAAACGGTGGACCGAGAAGGTTGAATCGGTGTTTGCCATAAGTAAGTGTACTGAAGAGGACAAAGTGAAGTACGCTACGCATACCTTCACAGGTTCTGCGTTAACATGGTGGAACACCTATCTAGAGCAAGTGGGACAAGATGATGCGTATGCACTACCGTGGTCAGCATTCAAGCACTTGATGAACGAGAAGTACCGTCCCAGAACCGAGGTTAATAAGCTCAAGACAGAACTTAGAGGGTTACGAACCCAAGGATTTGATATTACCACGTACGAAAGACGATTCACAGAATTGTGCCTATTGTGTCCGGGAGCATTCGAAGATGAGGAAGAGAAGATCGACGCGTTTGTGAAAGGATTACCGGAAAGAATCCAAGAAGATATAAGTTCACACGAGCCCGCCTCCATACAACAGGCATGTAGAATGGCTCACAAACTAGTGAACCAGATTGAAGAAAGAATTAAAGAACAGACTGCTGAAGAGGTCAATGTGAAGCAAGTCAAAAGAAAGTGGGAGGAAAACGGTGATAAGAATCACCAATACAACAACAACAGCAATTACAACAATAATCGCAACAATTATCCCAACAATCGCAACATCAATCGCAACTACAACAAACGGCCCAACAACAACAACAACAACAACAACAACAACAACAACAACTACAACAATCATCCCAACAACAATAATAACCGCAACAACAACAACAATCAGAAGCAACTATGCCAAAGGTGTGAAAAGAATCACTCGGGGTTCTGCACCAAATTTTGCAACAAGTGTAAAAGAAATGGTCATAGCGCGGCGAAGTGTGAGGTCTACGGACTAGGGGTTAATAGAACGAAAGGAACAAATGGTGTCGGAACGAGTAATGGCGGAGCAAGTAGTGTCGGAGCAAGTTATGCCAATGTAGTTTGTTATAAATGTGGAAAACCAGGCCACATTATTAGAAATTGCCCGAACCAGGAGAACACGAATGGACAAGGCCGTGGAAGAGTTTTCAATATTAATGCGGTAGAGGCACAGGAAGACCTGGAGCTTGTTACGGGTACGTTTCTTATTGACAATAAATCTGCTTACGTTTTATTTGATTCGGGTGCGGATAGAAGCTATATGAGTAGAGATTTTTGTGCTAAATTAAGTTGTCCATTGACGCCTTTGGATAGTAAATTTTTACTCGAATTAGCAAATGGTAAATTAATTTCAGCAGATAATATATGTCGGAATCGAGAAATTAAACTGGTTAGCGAAACATTTAAGATTGATTTGATACCAGTAGAGTTAGGGAGTTTTGATGTGATAATCGGTATGGACTGGTTGAAAGAAGTGAAAGCGGAGATCGTTTGTTACAAAAATGCAATTCGCATTATACGAGAAAAAGGAAAACCCTTAATGGTGTACGGAGAAAAGGGCAACACGAAGCTACATCTTATTAGTAATTTGAAGGCACAAAAACTAATAAGAAAAGGTTGCTATGCTGTTCTAGCACACGTCGAGAAAGTACAAACTGAAGAAAAGAGCATCAATGATGTTCCCATTGCAAAAGAATTTCCCGATGTATTTCCGAAAGAATTACCGGGATTACCCCCACATCGATCCGTTGAATTTCAAATAGATCTTGTACCAGGAGCTGCACCAATAGCTCGTGCTCCTTACAGACTCGCACCCAGCGAGATGAAAGAACTGCAAAGCCAATTACAAGAACTTTTAGAGCGTGGTTTCATTCGACCAAGCACATCACCGTGGGGAGCTCCTGTTTTGTTTGTCAAGAAGAAAGATGGTACATTCAGGTTGTGTATCGACTACCGAGAGTTGAACAAACTTACCATCAAGAACCGCTACCCACTACCGAGAATCGACGACTTATTTGATCAACTACAAGGCTCGTCTGTTTATTCAAAGATTGACTTACGTTCCGGGTATCATCAAATGCGGGTGAAAGAAGATGATATTCCAAAGACTGCTTTCAGAACACGTTACGGTCATTACGAGTTTATGGTCATGCCGTTTGGTTTAACTAATGCACCAGCTGTGTTCATGGACCTTATGAACCGAGTGTGTGGACCATACCTTGACAAGTTTGTCATTGTTTTCATTGATGACATACTTATTTACTCAAAGAATGACCAAGAACACGGTGAACATTTGAGAAAGGTGTTAGAAGTATTGAGGAAGGAAGAATTGTACGCTAAGTTTTCAAAGTGTGCATTTTGGTTGGAAGAAGTTCAATTCCTCGGTCACATAGTGAACAAAGAAGGTATTAAGGTGGATCCGGCAAAGATAGAAACTGTTGAAAAGTGGGAAACCCCGAAAACTCCGAAACACATACGCCAGTTTTTAGGACTAGCTGGTTACTACAGAAGGTTCATCCAAGACTTTTCCAGAATAGCAAAACCCTTGACTGCATTAACGCATAAAGGGAAGAAATTTGAATGGAATGATGAACAAGAGAAAGCGTTTCAGTTATTGAAGAAAAAGCTAACTACGGCACCTATATTGTCATTGCCTGAAGGGAATGATGATTTTGTGATTTATTGTGACGCATCAAAGCAAGGTCTCGGTTGTGTATTAATGCAACGAACGAAGGTGATTGCTTATGCGTCTAGACAATTGAAGATTCACGAACAAAATTATACGACGCATGATTTGGAATTAGGCGCGGTTGTTTTTGCATTAAAGACTTGGAGGCACTACTTATATGGGGTCAAAAGTATTATATATACCGACCACAAAAGTCTTCAACACATATTTAATCAGAAACAACTGAATATGAGGCAGCGTAGGTGGATTGAATTATTGAATGATTACGATTTTGAGATTCGTTACCACCCGGGGAAGGCAAATGTGGTAGCCGATGCCTTGAGCAGGAAGGATAGAGAACCCATTCGAGTAAAATCTATGAATATAATGATTCATAATAACATTACTACTCAAATAAAGGAGGCGCAACAAGGAGTTTTAAAAGAGGGAAATTTAAAGGATGAAATACCCAAAGGATCGGAGAAGCATCTTAATATTCGGGAAGACGGAACCCGGTATAGGGCTGAAAGGATTTGGGTACCAAAATTTGGAGATATGAGAGAAATGGTACTTAGAGAAGCTCATAAAACCAGATACTCAATACATCCTGGAACGGGGAAGATGTACAAGGATCTCAAGAAACATTTTTGGTGGCTGGGTATGAAAGCCGATGTTGCTAAATACGTAGGAGAATGTTTGACGTGTTCTAAGGTCAAAGCTGAGCATCAGAAACCATCAGGTCTACTTCAACAACCCGAAATCCCGGAATGGAAATGGGAAAACATTACCATGGATTTCATCACTAAATTGCCAAGGACTGCAAGTGGTTTTGATACTATTTGGGTAATAGTTGATCGTCTCACCAAATCAGCACACTTCCTGCCAATAAGAGAAGATTTCAAGATGGAGAAGTTAGCACGACTGTATTTGAAGGAAGTCGTCTCCAGACATGGAATACCAATCTCTATTATCTCTGATAGGGATGGCAGATTTATTTCAAGATTCTGGCAGACATTACAGCAAGCATTAGGAACTCGTCTAGACATGAGTACTGCCTATCATCCACAAACTGATGGGCAGAGCGAAAGGACGATACAAACGCTTGAAGACATGCTACGAGCATGTGTTATTGATTTTGGAAACAGTTGGGATCGACATCTACCGTTAGCAGAATTTTCCTACAACAACAGCTACCATTCAAGCATTGAGATGGCGCCGTTTGAAGCACTTTATGGTAGAAAGTGCAGGTCTCCGATTTGTTGGAGTGAGGTGGGGGATAGACAGATTACGGGTCCGGAGATTATACAAGAAACTACCGAGAAGATCATCCAAATTCAACAACGGTTGAAAACCGCCCAAAGTCGACAAAAGAGCTACGCTGACATTAAAAGAAAAGATATAGAATTTGAAATTGGAGAGATGGTCATGCTTAAAGTTTCACCTTGGAAAGGCGTTGTTCGATTTGGTAAACGAGGGAAATTAAATCCAAGGTATATTGGACCATTCAAGATTATTGATCGTGTCGGACCAGTAGCTTACCGACTTGAGTTACCTCAACAACTCGCGGCTGTACATAACACTTTCCACGTCTCGAATTTGAAGAAATGTTTTGCTAAAGAAGATCTCACTATTCCGTTAGATGAAATCCAAATCAACGAAAAACTCCAATTCATCGAAGAACCCGTCGAAATAATGGATCGTGAGGTTAAAAGACTTAAGCAAAACAAGATACCAATTGTTAAGGTTCGATGGAATGCTCGTAGAGGACCCGAGTTCACCTGGGAGCGTGAAGATCAGATGAAGAAGAAATACCCGCATCTATTTCCAGAAGATTCGTCAACACCTTCAACAGCTTAAAATTTCGGGACGAAATTTATTTAACGGGTAGGTACTGTAGTGACCCGAACTTTTCCATGTTTATATATATTAATTGAGATTGATGTTTACATGATTAAATGTTTCCAACATGTTAAGCAATCAAACTTGTTAAGACTTGATTAATTGAAATAGGTTTCATATAGACAATTGACCACCCAAGTTGACCGGTGATTCACGAACGTTAAAACTTGTAAAAAAACTATATGATGACATATATATGGTTATATATATAGTTAACATGATATTATGATAAGTAAACATATCATTAATTATATTAACAATGAACTACATATGTAAAAACAAGACTACTAACTTAATGATTTTGAAACGAGACATATATGTAACGTTTATCGTTGTAACGACATTTAATGTATATATATCATATTAAGAGATATTCGTACATCATAATATCATGATAATATAATAATTTAAAATCTCTTTTGTTATTATAAACATTGGGTTAACAACATTTAACAAGATCGTTAACCTAAAGGTTTCAAAACAACACTTACATGTAACGACTAACAATGACTTAACGACTCAGTTAAAATGTATATACATGTAGTGTTTTAATATGTATTTATACACTTTTGAAAGACTTCAATACACTTATCACAATACTTCTACTTAACAAAAATGCTTACAATTACATTCTCGTTCAGTTTCATCAACAATTCTACTCGTATGCACCCGTATTCGTACTCGTACAATACACAGCTTTTAGATGTATGTACTATTGGTATATACACTCCAATGATCAGCTCTTAGCAGCCCATGTGAGTCACCTAACACATGTGGGAACCATCATTTGGCAACTAGCATGAAATATCTCATAAGATTACAAAAATATGAGTAATCATTCATGACTTATTTACATGAAAACAAAATTACATATCCTTTATATCTAATCCATACACCAACGACCAAAAACACCTACAAACACTTTCATTCTTCAATTTTCTTCATCTAATTGAACTCTCTCAAGTTCTATCTTCAAGTTCTAAGTGTTCTTCATAAATTCCAAAAGTTCTAGTTTCATAAAATCAAGAATACTTTCAAGTTTGCTAGCTCACTTCCAATCTTGTAAGGTGATCATCCAACCTCAAGAAATCTTTGTTTCTTACAGTAGGTTATCATTCTAATACAAGGTAATAATCATATTCAAACTTTGGTTCAATTTCTATAACTATAACAATCTTATTTCAAGTGATGATCTTACTTGAACTTGTTTTCGTGTCATGATTTTGCTTCAAGAACTTTGAGCCATCCAAGGAACCATTGAAGCTAGATCCATTTTTCTCTTTTCCAGTAGGTTCATCCAAGGAACTTAAGGTAGTAATGATGTTCATAACATCATTTGATTCATACATATAAAGCTATCTTATTCGAAGGTTTAAACTTGTAATCACTAGAACATAGTTTAGTTAATTCTAAACTTGTTCGCAAACAAAAGTTAATCCTTCTAACTTGACTTTTAAAATCAACTAAACACATGTTCTATATCTATATGATATGCTAACTTAATGATTTAAAACCTGGAAACACGAAAAACACCGTAAAACCGGATTTACGCCGTCGTAGTAACACCGCGGGCTGTTTTGGGTTAGTTAATTAAAAACTATGATAAACTTTGATTTAAAAGTTGTTATTCTGAGAAAATGATTTTTATTATGAACATGAAACTATATCCAAAAATTATGGTTAAACTCAAAGTGGAAGTATGTTTTCTAAAATGGTCATCTAGACGTCGTTCTTTCGACTGAAATGACTACCTTTACAAAAACGACTTGTAACTTATTTTTCCGACTAGAAACCTATACTTTTTTTGTTTAGATTCATAAAATAGAGTTCAATATGAAACCATAGCAATTTGATTCACTCAAAACGGATTTAAAATGAAGAAGTTATGGGTAAAACAAGATTGGATAATTTTTCTCATTTTAGCTACGTGAAAATTGGTAACAAATCTATTCCAACCATAACTTAATCAACTTGTATTATATATTATGTAATCTTGAGATACCATAGACACGTATACAATGTTTCGACCTATCATGTCGACACATCTATATATATTTCGGAACAACCATAGACACTCTATATGTGAATGTTGGAGTTAGCTATACAGGGTTGAGGTTGATTCCAAAATATATATAGTTTGAGTTGTGATCAATACTGAGATACGTATACACTGGGTCATGGATTGATTCAAGATAATATTTATCGATTTATTTCTGTACATCTAACTGTGGACAACTAGTTGTAGGTTACTAATGAGGACAGCTGACTTAATAAACTTAAAACATCAAAATATATTAAAAGTGTTGTAAATATATTTTGAACATACTTTGATATATATGTATATATTGTTATAGGTTCGTGAATCAACCAGTGGCCAAGTCTTACTTCCCGACGAAGTAAAAATCTGTGAAAGTGAGTTATAGTCCCACTTTTAAAATCTAATATTTTTGGGATGAGAATACATGCAGGTTTTATAAATGATTTACAAAATAGACACAAGTACGTGAAACTACATTCTATGGTTGAATTATCAAAATCGAATATGTCCCTTTTTATTAAGTCTGGTAATCTAAGAATTAGGGAACAGACACCCTAATTGACGCGAATCCTAAAGATAGATCTATTGGGCCTAACAAACCCCATCCAAAGTACCGGATGCTTTAGTACTTCGAAATTTATATCATATCCGAAGGGTGTCCCGGAATGATGGGGATATTCTTATATATGCATCTTGTTATTGTCGGTTACCAGGTGTTCACCATATGAATGATTTTTATCTCTATGTATGGGATGTGTATTGAAATATGAAATCTTGTGGTCTATTGTTACGATTTGATATATATAGGTTAAACCTATAACTCACCAACATTTTTGTTGACGTTTTAAGCATGTTTATTCTCAGGTGATTATTAAGAGCTTCCGCTGTCGCATACTTAAATAAGGACAAGATTTGGAGTCCATGCTTGTATGATATTGTGTAAAAACTGCATTCAAGAAACTTATTTTGTTGTAACATATTTGTATTGTAAACCATTATGTAATGGTCGTGTGTAAACAGGATATTTTAGATTATCATTATTTGATAATCTACGTAAAGCTTTTTAAACCTTTATTGATGAAATAAAGGTTATGGTTTGTTTAAAAATGAATGCAGTCTTTGAAAAACGTCTCATATAGAGGTCAAAACCTCGCAACGAAATCAATTAATATGGAACGTTTTTAATCAATAAGAACGGGACATTTCACAGAGACCTCAAAATAAGTCTTTTTAACTTAGTACATGAAGACGCTTCCAAACGTGCACGAACATCGGCACCCACAAGCGAGTTGAGAAATTATAAGATGGCAAACTTTGCACTAAACATGAGTGAAGAACAATTTAACAACCTTAACATTTTAAAATGGTGGGAAACAAAAAAAGACACATATCCAATATTAAGCATTATGGCTCGTGACTTATTTACCGTTCAAGCTTCAACCGTAGCTTCCGAATCGGCCTTTTCTTTGAGTGGTCGAATTATATCGGAAAGAAGGTCAAGACTTACCCCCCCAAACCGTGAAAGTATGTGTATGTTTGAAAGATTATTTGGATAGGAGAGATAGGATTCAAGATCAAACTTCATTAGAAGGTCCGTTATATAATGACATTGAAGAATGTATAGAGTATGAAGAAAATTTAGCGGGATTATCACCTACAACAACTGAAGAGAATTCCGACAATGAACCAAACGAAGTGGATGAAGGTGATTATGAACCGTTTGATATGGACCAAACTGTAGTGACCCGAACTTTTCCATGTTTATATATATATTAAATGAAATTGTTATTTACATGATTAAGTGTTTCCAACATATTAAGCAATCAAACTTGTTAAGACTTGATTAATTGAAATAGGTTTCATATAGACAATTGACCACCCAAGTTGACCGGTGATTCACGAACGTTAAAACTTGTAAAAACTATATGATGACATATATATGGTTATATATATAGTTAACATGATATTATGATAAGTAAACATATCATTAAGTATATTAATAATGAACTACATATGTAACAACAAGACTATTAACTTAATGATTTTGAAACGAGACATATATGTAACGATTATTGTTGTAACGACATTTAATGTATATATATCATATTAAGAGATATTCGTACATCATAATATCATGATAATATAATAATTTAAAATCTCATTTGATATTATAAACATTGGGTTAACAACATTTACAAGATCGTTAACCTAAAGGTTTCAAAACAACACTTACATGTAACGGCTAACGATGACTTAACGACTCAGTTAAAATGTATATACATGTCGTGTTTTAATATGTATTCATACACTTTTGAAAGACTTCAAGACACTTATCAAAATACTTCTACTTAACAAAAATGCTTACAATTACATCCTCGTTCAGTTTCATCAACAATTCTACTCGTATGCATCCGTATTCGTACTCGTACAATACACAGCTTTTAGATGTATGTACTATTGGTATATACACTCCAATGATCGGCCATTAGCAGCCCATGTGAGTCACCTAACACATGTGGGAACCATAATTTGGCAACTAGCATGAAATATCTCATAAAATTACAAAAATATGAGTAATCATTCATGACTTATTTGCATGAAAACAAAATTACATATCCTTTATATCTAATCCATACATCAACGACCAAAAACACCTACAAACACTTTCATTCTTCAATTTTATTCATCTAATTGATCTCTCTCAAGTTCTATCTTCAAGTTCTAAGTGTTCTTCATAAATTCCAAAAGTTATAGTTTCATAAAATCAAGAATACTTCCAAGATTGCAAGTTTACTTCCAAGTTTTCTAAATCCATTCCAAGTAATCATCCAAGATCAAGAAACCTTTGTTTCTTACAGTAGGTTATCTTTCTAATACAAGGTAATAATCATATTCAAACTTTAATTCAATTTCTATAACTATAACAATCTTATTTCGAGTGGAAATCTTACTTGAAATTGTTTTCGTGTCATGATTCTGCTTCAAGAACTTTCAAGCCATCCAAGGATCCTTTGAAGCTAGATCTATTTTTCTCATTTCCAGTAGGTTTATCCATGGAACTTGAGGTAGTAATGATGTTCATAACATCATTCGATTCATACATATAAAGCTATCTTATTCGAAGGTTTAAACTTGTAATCACTAGAACATAGTTTAGTTAATTCTAAACTTGTTCGCAAATAAAAGTTAATCCTTCTAACTTGTCTTTTAAAATCAACTAAACACATGTTCTATATCTATATGATATGCTAACTTAATGATTTAAAACCTGGAAACATGAAAAACACCGTAAAACCAGATTTACGCCGTCGTAGTAACACCGCGGGCTGTTTTGGGTTAGTTAATTAAAAAAACTATGATAAACTTTGATTTAAAAGTTGTTATTCTGAGAAAATGATTTTTATTATGAACATGAAACTATATCCAAAAATTATGGTTAAACTCAAAGTGGAAGTATGTTTTCTAAAATGGTCATCTAGACGTCGTTCTTTCAACTGAAATGACTACCTTTACAAAAATGACTTGTAACTTATTTTTTCGACTATAAACCTATACTTTTTCTGTTAGATTCATAAAATAGAGTTCAATATGAAACCATAGCAATTTGATTCACTCAAAACGGATTTAAAATGAAGAAGTTATGGGTAAAACAAGATTGGATAATTTTTCTCATTTTAGCTACGTGAAAATTGGTAACAAATCTATTCCAACCATAACTTAATCAACTTGTATTGTATATTATGTAATCTTGAGATACCATAGACACGTATACAATGTTTCGACCTATCATGTCGACATATCTATATATATTTCGGAACAACCATAGACACTCTATATGTGAATGTTGGAGTTAGCTATACAGGGTTGAGGTTGATTCCAAAATATATATAGTTTAAGTTGTGATCAATACTGAGATACGTATACACTGGGTCGTGGATTGATTCAAGATAATATTTATCGATTTATTTCTGTACATCTAACTGTGAACAACTAGTTGTAGGTTACTAACGAGGACAGCTGACTTAATAAACTTAAAACATCAAAATATATTAAAAGTGTTGTAAATATATTTTGAACATACTTTGATATATATGTATATATTGTTATAGGTTCGTGAATCAACCAGTGGCCAAGTCTTACTTCCCGACGAAGTAAAAAAATATGTGAAAGTGAGTTATAGTCCCACTTTTAAAATCTAATATTTTTGGGATGAGAATACATGCAGGTTTTATAAATGATTTACAAAATAGACATAAGTACGTGAAACTACATTCTATGGTTGAATTATCGAAATCGAATATGCCCCTTTTTATTAAGTCTGGTAATCTAAGAATTAGGGAACAGACACCCTAATTGACGCGAATCCTAAAGATAGATCTATTGGGCCTAACAAACCCCATCCAAAGTACCGGATGATTTAGTACTTCGAAATTTATATCATATCCGAAGGGTGTCCCGGAATGATGGGGATATTCTTATATATGCATCTTGTTAATGTCGGTTACCAGGTGTTCACCATATTAATGATTTTTATCTCTATGTATGGGATGTGTATTGAAATATGAAATCTTGTGGTCTATTGTTACGATTTGATATATATAGGTTAAACCTATAACTCACCAGCATTTTTGTTGACGTTTAAAGCATGTTTACTCTCAGGTGAATACTAAGAGCTTCCGCTGTTGCATACTAAAATAAGGACAAGATTTGGAGTCCATGTTTGTATGATCTTGTGTAAAAACTGCATTCAAGAAACTGATTTCGATGTAACATATTTGTATTGTAAACCATTATGTAATGGTCGTGTGTAAACAGGATATTTTAGATTATCATTATTTGATAATCTACGTAAAGCTTTTTAAACCTTTATTTATGAAATAAAGGTTATGGTTTGTTTTAAAAATGAATGCAGTCTTTGAAAAACGTCTCATATAGAGGTCAAAACCTCGCAACGAAATCAATTAATATGGAACGTTTTTAATCAATAAGAACGGGACATTTCAGTTGGTATCCGAGCGTTGGTCTTAGAGAACCAGAAAATTTGCATTAGCGTTTGTTATCGAGTTTGTTAGGATGCATTAGTGAGTCTGGACTTCGACCGTGTTTTCTTTAAAAATGATTGCTTAACATTTTTGTTGGAAACTATATATTATTAACATGTATATATTATGTAATATATTAATCTCTTAACATGTTTGATATTGTGTGATAGATGTCTACCTCTAGCACAAATCCCATTGACTCACCTAATAATAACGAAGAGTCGAATATATATTGGATTGATTCACAAGTTCCCGAAGAAGAACCGGAAGAAGAATCAGAACCGGAAGAAGAATCAGAACCGGAAGAGGAGGAACCAGAGGAGGAAGAAGAACCAGTGGGGGAAATAATAAAACGGTTAAGTAGAAGAAAATCCTCAACCAACCGACCAAAGTTAATTATGGTCAACGGTGTTTCCGCCAAGGAAGTAAAATATTGGGAGGATTACCAATTCTCCGATGAATCGGATTCCAATGAGAATTCCGATGATGTTATAGAAATTACTCCAACTGAATTTAAAAAGGCAAAAGAAAATAATAAGGGAAAGGGCATAAAAATAGAGAAATCTAATTCCAACCCCGATGAACTTTATATGTATCGTCAACCCCCGAAGCCCTTAAGTTGTAACAATGACCCGGGAACCTCTAAACCACCAGGTTTTTCTAAACCATTGTGGAAAACGACAGCTCGTATTAGGGAACATCATATATCCCTAAAAACTTGGCAAAACGAACCAAAACCGAAGAAGAAGAAACGAGCGAGTTGGAATAAGATAGCTGTATTCGTGTGGTGTAATATATGTAATATAGTGTGCTTATGCTTTATGATATATGTAAAAATTGCTTGTATTAATATGTATTTTTTTTATGAATCTAACTCTTGTCTATTTTACAGTATAAAAACACAAAATGGATAGACAACCCAATATTTTAAGAGACCTACCCGGAGACATGATTGATGAAATCTTGTCTAGAATCGGTCAGAATTCTTCGGCACAACTATTTACGGCGAAATCAGTTTGTAAGACATTCGAAGAACGTTCCAAGAATGCCTTAGTTTATAAGAGACTTTCGTTTGAAAGATGGGGGATATCACATTAGGAATCCCATAAGTTACGATGTGTTTACTTTGACGCATATATTGCGGGGAACCCAAATGCTATTTTACGCAACGGGTTAAGAAATTATTTTGACTCAATGTATTCGAATATAGGACTTCATGATTTAGAAAAAGCGACTAACATGCAACATAAAGAAGCATGCTATGCTTATGGGTTAGTAATGTTCGCTTCTCACCAAAGTGAGAAAAAGAACATCGGGCTACAACTATTAAACAAAACGTTCCCACAAGTGACGGAGTCGGTAATTGGGGTAAGAAATGAGGTTTTTAGGTTATTACGAGACTGTTGGTCATTACGTAACCTTCGCCCTTTTGACGACGTTACAACACGTTGTCATACTATCGGTCACAACGGTTACGTTCCGCAAGACCAAGGATGGGAAGTGGTGTTAGTAAAACCAGAATGCATGACTTGTTTCTGGACGTATGAATTACGTGTCTTTGTTGCCTTTGCTGAACGCCTTATTTATTAACTAGAATTATCTTTGCAACTATTTTGTATCAAAGTTTTATGTGCTATATTTCATGCTATATGTAAAATAGCGGTATTGTAAGTTTGCAAGTTATTGTATAAAGGTTTGAATATGATATATATTTTTTTTTGTTGTGATTAGTTTTTCATATAGAATTGTAGTAGTTGAAATGGTATGTTAGCTACTAAGTATGAACTTAATGGGTAGGTACTACCAGAATTAAAGAGTATAAAAGCTAATATGAAGAAAGAGCTTTTATAAATAAGTTCATATTACGCTACGAAATACTATTGACTACTCTTGATATTCTATATGATTAACTCGTTTCATTTGACTATTTTGAAGGAAATGGCACCGACTACTCGACACACCTTGAATATGAGTGAAGAGGAATTTCGTGCCTTTCTTTCTTCAAACATAGCCGCAGTACAGGCTGCGCTACATACCAACAATAACCTTGGATCTAGCAGTACAGGAAATCGTGTAGGATGCACCTACAAAGAATTCACTGCCTGCAAACCTTTGGAATTTGATGGAACCGAAGGACCGATCGGATTGAAACGGTGGACCGAGAAGGTAGAATCGGTGTTTGCCATAAGTAAGTGTACTGAAGAGGACAAAGTGAAGTACGCTACGCATACCTTCACAGGTTCTGCGTTAACATGGTGGAATACCTATCTAGAGCAAGTGGGACAAGATGATGCGTACGCACTACCGTGGTCAGCATTCAAGCACTTGATGAACGAGAAGTACCGTCCCAGAACCGAGGTCAATAAGCTCAAGACAGAACTTAGAGGGTTATGAACCCAAGGATTTGATATTACCACGTACGAAAGACGATTCACAGAATTGTGCCTCTTGTGTCCGGGAGCGTTCGAAGATGACGAAGAGAAGATCGACGCGTTTGTGAAAGGATTACCGGAAAGAATCCAAGAAGATATAAGTTCACACGAGCTCGCCTCCATACAACAGGCATGTAGAATGGCTCACAAACTAGTGAACCAGATTGAAGAAAGAATTAAAGAACAGACTGCTGAAGAGGCCAATGTGAAGCAAGTCAAAAGAAAGTGGGAGGAAAACGGTGATAAGAATCACCAATACAACAACAACAGCAATTACAACAATAATCGCAACAACTATCCCAACAATCGCAACATCAATCGCAACTACAACAAACGGCCCAATAACAACAACAACAACAACAACAACAACAGCAACAACAACAATCATCCCAACAACAATAATATCCACAACAACAACAACAATCAGAAGCAGCTATGCCAAAGGTGTGAAAAGTATCACTCGGGGTTTTGCACCAAATTTTTCAACAAGTGTAAAAGAAATGGTCATAGCGCGGTGAAGTGTGAGGGCTACGGACCAGGGGTTAACAGAACGAAAGGAACAAATGGTGTCGGAACGAGTAATGGCGGAGCAAGTAGTGTCGGAGCAAGTTATGCCAATGTAGTTTGTTATAAATGTGGAAAACCGGGCCACATTATTAGAAATTGCCCGAACCAGGAGAACATGAATGGGCAAGGCCGCGGAAGAGTTTTCAATATTAATGCGGTAGAGGCACAGGAAGACCCAGAGCTTGTTACGGGTACGTTTCTTATTGACAATAAATCTGCTTACGTTTTATTTGATTCGGGTGCGGATAGAAGCTATATGAGTAGAGATTTTTGTGCTAAATTAAGTTGTCCATTGACGCCGTTGGATAGTAAATTTTTACTCGAATTAGCAAACGGTAAATTAATTTCAGCAGATAATATATGCGGGAATCGAGAAATTAAACTGGGTAGCGAAATATTTAAGATTGATTTGATACTAGTAGAGTTAGGGAGTTTTGATGTGATAATCGGTATGGACTGGTTAAAAGAAGTGAAAGCAGAGATCGTTTGTTACAAAAATGCAATTCGCATTATACGAGAAAAAGGAAAACCCTTAATGGTGTACGGAGAAAAGGGGAACATGAAGCTACATCTTATTAGTAATTTGAAGGCACAAAAACTAATAAGAAAAGGTTGCTATACTATTCTAGCACACGTCGAGAAAGTACAAACTGAAGAAAAGAGCATCAATGATGTTCCCGTCGCAAAAGAATTTCCCGTTGTATTTCCGAAAGAATTACCAGGACTACCTCCACATCGATCTGTTGAATTTCAAATAGATCTTGTACCAGGAGCTGCACCAATAGCTCGTGCTCCTTATAGACTCGCACCCAGCGAGATGAAAGAACTGCAAAGCCAACTGCAAGAACTATTAGAACGTGGTTTCATTCGACCAAGCACATCACCATGGGGAGCACCTGTTTTGTTTGTCAAGAAGAAGGATGGTACATTTAGGTTGTGCATTGACTACAGAGATTTGAACAAACTTACCATCAAAAACCGTTATCCACTGCCGAGAATTGATGACTTATTTGATCAACTACAAGGCTCGTCGGTTTATTCGAAGATCAATTTACGTTCTGGATATCATCAAATGCGAGTAAAGGAGGATGATATTCCAAAAACTGCTTTTAGGACGCGTTATGGTCATTACGAGTTTATGGTTATGCCGTTTGGATTGACTAACGCACCAGCTGTGTTCATGGACCTTATGAACCGAGTGTGTGGTCCATATCTTGACAAGTTTGTCATTGTTTTCATTGATGACATACTTATTTACTCAAAGAATGATCAAGAGCATGAAGAACATTTGAGAAAAGTGCTAGAAGTATTGAGGAAAGAAAAACTGTACGCTAAGTTTTCAAAGTGTGCATTTTGGTTGGAAGAAGTTCAATTCCTCGGTCACATAGTGAACAAAGAAGGTATTAAGGTGGATCCTGCAAAGATAGAAACTGTTGAAAAGTGAGAAACCCCGAAAACTCCGAAACACATACGCTAGTTTTTAGGACTAGCTGGTTACTACAGAAGGTTCATCCAAGACTTTTCCAGAATAGCAAAACCCATGACTGCATTAACGCATAAAGGGAAGAAATTTGAATGGAAGGATGAACAAGAGAAAGCGTTCCAGTTATTGAAGAAAAAGCTAACTACGGCACCTATATTGTCATTGCCTGAAGGGAATGATGATTTTGTGATTTATTGTGATGCATCAAAGCAAGGTCTCGGTTGTGTATTAATGCAACGAACAAAGGTGATTGCTTATGCGTCTAGACAATTGAAGATTCACGAACAAAATTATACGACGCATGATTTGGAATTAGGCGCGGTTGTTTTTGCATTAAAGACTTGGAGGCACTACTTATATGGGGTCAAAAGTATTATATATACCGACCACAAAAGTCTTCAACACATATTTAATCAAAAACAACTGAATATGAGGCAGCGTAGGTGGATTGAATTGTTGAATGATTACGACTTTGAAATTCGTTACCACCCGGGGAAGGCAAATGTGGTAGCCGACGCCTTGAGCAGGAAGGACAGAGAACCCATTCGAGTAAAATCTATGAATATAATGATTCACAATAACCTTACTACTCAAATAAAGGAGGCGCAACAAAGAGTTTTAAAAGATGGAAATTTAAAGGATGAAATACCCAAAGGATCGGAGAAGCATCTTAATATTCGGGAAGACGGAACTCGGTATAGGGCTGAAAGGATTTGGGTACCAAAATTTGGAGATATGAGAGAAATGGTACTTAGAGAAGCTCATAAAACCAGATACTCAATACATCCTGGAACGGGGAAGATGTACAAGGATCTTAAGAAACATTTTTGGTGGCCAGGTATGAAAGTCGATATTGCTAAATATGTAGGAGAATGTTTGACGTGTTCTAAGGTCAAAGATGAACATCAGAAACCATCAGGTCTACTACAACAACCTGAAATCCCGGAATGGAAATGGGAAAACATTACCATGGATTTCATTACTAAATTGCCAAGGACTGCAAGTGGTTATGATACTATTTGGGTAATAGTTGATTGTCTCACCAAGTCAGCACACTTCCTGCCAATAAGAGAAGATGACAAGATGGAGAAGTTAGCACGACTGTATTTGAAGGAAGTCGTCTCCAGACATGGAATACCAATCTCTATTATCTCTGATAGGGATGGCAGATTTATTTCAAGATTCTGGCAGACATTACAGCAAGCATTGGGAACTCGTCTAGACATGAGTACTGCCTATCATCCACAAACTGATGGGCAGAGCAAAAGGATGATACAAACGCTTGAAGACATGCTACGAGCTTGTGTTATTGATTTCGGAAACAGTTGGAATCGACATCTACCATTAGCAGAATTTTCCTACAACAACAGCTACCATTCAAGCATTGAGATGGCGCCATTTGAAGCACTTTATGGTAGAAAGTGCAGGTCTCCAATTTGTTGGAATGAAGTGGGGGATAGACAGATTACGGGTCCGGAAATAATACAAGAAACTACCGAGAAAATCATCCAAATTCAACAAAGATTGAAAACCGCCCAGAGTCGACAAAAGAGCTACGCGGACAGTAAAAGAAAAGATATAGAGTTTGAAATTGGAGAAATGGTCATGCTTAAGGTTTCACCTTGGAAAGGCGTTGTTCAATTTGGTAAACGGGGGAAACTAAATCCAAGGTACATTGGACCATTCAAGATTATAGATATTGTCGGACCAGTAGCTTACCAACTGGAGCTACCTCAACAACTCGCAGCTGTACATAACACTTTCCACGTCTCAAATTTGAAGAAATGTTTTGCTAAAGAAGATCTCACTATTCCATTGGACGAAATCCAAATCAATGAAAAACTTCAATTCATTGAAGAACCCGTCGAAATAATGGATTGTGAGGTTAAGAGACTTAAACAAAACAAGATACCGATTGTTAAGGTTCAATGGAATGCTCGTAGAGGACCCGAGTTCACCTGGGAGCATGAAGATTAGATGAAGAAGAAATACCCGCATTTATTTCCAGAAGATACGTCAACACCTCCAACTGCTTAAAATTTCGGGACGAAATTTATTTAACTGGTAGGTACTGTAGTGACCCGAACTTTTCCATGTTTATATATATATATTAAATGAAATTGTTATTTACATGATTAAGTGTTTTCAACATATTAAGCAATCAAACTTGTTAAGACTTGATTAATTGAAATAGGTTTCATATAGACAATTGACCACCCAAGTTGACCGGTGATTCACGAACGTTAAAACTTGTAAAAACTATATGATGACATATATATGGTTATATATATAGTTAACATGATATTATGATAAGTAAACATATCATTAAGTATATTAATAATGAACTACATATGTAACAACAAGACTACTAACTTAATGATTTTGAAACGAGACATATATGTAACGATTATTGTTGTGACGACATTTAATGTATATATATCATATTAAGAGATATTCGTACATCATAATATCATGATAATATAATAATTTAAAATCTCATTTGATATTATAAACATTGGGTTAACAACATTTAACAAGATCGTTATCCTAAAGGTTTCAAAACAACACTTACATGTAACGGCTAACGATGACTTAACGACTCAGTTAAAATGTATATACATGTAGTGTTTTAATATGTATTCATACACTTTTGAAAGACTTCAAGACACTTATCAAAATACTTCTACTTAACAAAAATGCTTACAATTACATCCTCGTTCAGTTTCATCAACAATTCTACTCGTATGCATCCGTATTCGTACTCGTACAATACACATCTTTTAGATGTATGTACTATTGGTATATACACTTCAATGATCAGCTCTTAGCAGCCCATGTGAGTCACCTAACATATGTGGGAACCATCATTTGGCAACTAGCATGAATTATCTCATAAAATTACAAAAATATGAGTAATCATTAATGACTTATTTACATGAAAACAAAATTACATATCCTTTATATCTAATCCATACACCAATGACCAAAAACACCTACAAACACTTTCATTCTTCAATTTTCTTCATCTAATTGATCTCTCTCAAGTTCTATCTTCAAGTTCTAAGTGTTCTTCATAAATTCCAAAAGTTCTAGTTTCATAAAATCAAGAATACTTCCAAGATTGCAAGTTTACTTCCAAGTTTTCTAAATCCATTCCAAGTAATCATCCAAGATCAAGAAACCTTTGTTACTTACAGTAGGTTATCTTTCTAATACAAGGTAATAATCATATTCAAACTTTAATTCAATTTCTATAACTATAACAATCTTATTTTGAGTGGAAATCTTACTTGAAATTGTTTTCGTGTCATGATTCTGCTTCAAGAACTTTCAAGCCATCCAAGGATCCTTTGAAGCTAGATCTATTTTTCTCATTTCCAGTAGGTTTATCTAAGGAACTTGAGGTAGTAATGATGTTCATAACATCATTCGATTCATACATATAAAGCTATCTTATTCGAAGGTTTAAACTTGTAATCACTAGAACATAGTTTAGTTAATTCTAAACTTGTTCGCAAATAAAAGTTAATTCTTCTAACTTGACTTTTAAAATCAACTAAACACATGTTCTATATCTATATGATATGCTAACTTAATGATTTAAAACCTGGAAACACGAAAAATACCGTAAAACCGGATTTACGCCGTCGTAGTAACACCGCGGGCTGTTTTGGGTTAGTTATTTAAAAAACTATGATAAACTTTGATTTAAAAGTTGTTATTCTGAGAAAATGATTTTTATTATGAACATGAAACTATATCCAAAAATTATGGTTAAACTCAAAGTGGAAGTATGTTTTCTAAAATGGTCATCTAGACGTCGTTCTTTCGACTAAAATGACTACATTTACAAAAATGACTACATTTACAAAAATGACTACATTTACAAAAATGACTTGTAACTTATTTTTTCAACTATAAACCTATACTTTTTCTGTTTAGATTCATAAAATAGAGTTCAATATGAAACCATAGCAATTTGATTCACCCAAAACGGATTTAAAATGAAGAAGTTATGGGTAAAACAAGATTGGATAATTTTTCTCATTTTAGCTACGTGAAAATTGGTAACAAATCTATTCCAAACATAACTTAATCAACTTGTATTGTATATTATGTAATCTTAAGATACCATAGACACGTATACAATGTTTCAACCTATCATGTCGACACATCTATATATATTTCGGAACAACCATAGACACTCTATATGTGAATGTTGGAGTTAGCTATACAGGGTTGAGGTTGATTCCAAAATATATAGAGTTTAAGTTGTGATCAATACTGAGATACGTATACACTGGGTCGTGGATTGATTCAATATAATATTTATCGATTTATTTCTGTACATCTAACTGTGGACAACTAGTTGTAGGTTACTAACGAGGACAGCTGACTTAATAAACTTAAAACATCAAAATATATTAAAAGTGTTGTAAATATATTTTGAACATACTTTGATATATATGTATATATTGTTATAGGTTCGTGAATCAACCAGTGGCCAAGTCTTACTTCCCGACGAAGTAAAAAAATCTGTGAAAGTGAGTTATAGTCCCACTTTTAAAATCTAATATTTTTGGGATGAGAATACATGCAGGTTTTATAAATGATTTACAAAATAGACACAAGTACGTGAAACTACATTCTATGGTTGAATTATCGAAATCGAATATGCCCCTTTTTATTAAGTCTGGTAATCTAAGAATTAGGGAACAGACACCCTAATTGACGCGAATCCTAAAGATAGATCTATTGGGCCTAACCAACCCTATCCAAAGTACCGGATGCTTTAGTACTTCAAAATTTATATCATATCCGAAGGGTGTCCCGGAATGATGAGGATATTCTTATATATATGCATCTTGTTAATGTCGGTTACCAGGTGTTCACCATATGAATGATTTTTATCTCTATGTATGGGATGTGTATTGAAATATGAAATCTTGTGGTCTATTGTTACGATTTGATATATATAGGTTAATCCTATAACACACCAACATTTTTGTTGACGTTTAAAGCATGTTTACTCTCAGGTGAATACTAAGATCTTCTGCTGTTGCATACTAAAATAAGGACAAGATTTGGAGTCCATGTTTGTATGATATTGTGTAAAAACTGCATTCAAGAAACTGATTTCGATGTAACATATTTGTATTGTAAACCATTATGTAATGGTCGTGTGTAAATGGGATATTTTAGATTATCATTATTTGATAATCTACGTAAAGCATTTTAAACCTTTATTTATGAAATAAAGGTTATGGTTTGTTTTAAAAAGGAATGCAGTCTTTGAAAAACGTCTCATATAGAGGTCAAAACCTCGCAACGAAATCAATTAATATGGAACGTTTTTAATCAATAAGAACGGGACATTTCACAAACCGAAATGAATGTATCGGATTACCAACAAGCCTACCTTTCTCTAGTTGATGACCCCGCTTTTGAGGACTACGATCGAAGGCACCGTCCTAAACGCGCTCAACAAGATAACACATTCGGGTCATTTGACAACTAAAGTATAACGGGTGATGGCAATGCCGAAGCTCGATATACTTTAGTCTTAATACATTATTGGGTGATGGCCATGCCGAAGCTCGAAATGTATTAATTATAATTGTATTGTTCGAATAAAAGTGTTGTTATTTTTATTATTGTATCGTTCGAATAAAAGTGTTATTTTTATAATTGTATTGTTCGAACATTGTTATTTATATTATCTATTGTGTTAAGCATTATAACTTTTCTTTATACCGATTATATTATTGTTGTCAAACGTTAAAAAAAATAGAACCGGTAAAAATATAATTGGCAAAATCGAATCCAAGTCCAAAAAAATATGAAAAAAATCCGAAAAAAATCCAACGCCAAGAACCAGAACCGGATCCGGAACCGGTTCTGAAAAATCCGGACAAAAAATTCGGTTTTTTTTTGTCCGAATCTGATTTTTTTATCCAGTTTGTGCATCTATATTCCCACGTTCCACAAAAGCTAGCACACTTCCACTATACATGTCCCATTATCTATTATATTTTTTTGTTTATTTTATTTTATTTTTACGTTGTTTAGAAGTAGGCTCGTTCAAGTAACAGTAGGTATTTGTAGGATTAATATGCAAGGTACAACATATAACTATATGGCTAAATTCATTTGAACTTTCGGAGTCACACATATATACACCTAGACATCAAATAAAATATATATATATGTTGTATATATATTATTCAAGTAACGAAATAATTAATTAACGAATTGTTTAATTAATTGATTAATTAATGGTATATATATTTGGTTTTGCTTTCTCCCTACGTACAAGATCTTAATATATTTAGAAACCAAATATGTATTTTTTGGGTTTGTCAAATGAATGGCCATCTTGGCCTCTACGTATTGCAATTGAAAAAGTAAGAATAGGAAACAAATTATTTTTTACGCGTTTACTCACCGACGTATGAAGTCGGTTTACTTATTTTACTTTTATTCGATATATGTTGTTTTTGTTTTACGGGTTGTCTAGAGGCAAGATACGAAAACACATCAAAACCATATATCACTTTTAGTTGGTGTAGCCGACGACATTAACTACACTCAATTTGTTTTCTATTCTTTATTATTAGAATATATTAGTGTATAGTTATGGTCCTACCCAATTGTATAGACGGGCTCGGTCCATTGGATTTGTATTAGGGTTTCTAGAATGTTCTTGTAATCATTATATATAGTTGATCAATGTAAAACATAATACCCACGGGGTTATATTATTCTATATGGTATCAGAGCCTTACGGTCCTATCTCTTTTCTTTTTTTTACTTGTCGCCGCCACCGAAAATCGGTCGGCTGCCGCCACTAAGAATTGGTCTGCCGCCGCCACCGAGTAACGGTCTGCCGCCACTTTTCTTACCACTCTTTCTCTTCGCGCTCCCCGTCCGCGAACTACATACTATTTCTTGACAACTTTACAAATTTCTTATGGACATTCCCTCTTGGTCATAAATCTCAAGTTTTCTCCATTTTTAAAAATTTTCATACCTATGTCCACACTCAATTTAGACAAATTATAAAACAACTTCAATGTGATAATGGTACGGAGTACAATAATAATTTATTTCATAATTTTTGCAAAACAAATGGCATGCTCTTTCGCTTCTCATGCCCTTACACCTCATCTCAAAATGGCAAAGCGGAAAGAAAAATTCGCGCGATAAATAATGTAATACGCACACTCCTTTCCCACTCTCACTGCCACACAATTGTTGGCACCACGCTCTTGAAATGGCAACCTATCTTCTTAACATCCTTCCAAGTAAACTACTACAAAATACTTCTCCAACCCACAAACTCTATAACCGACATCCAACTTATGATCACTTGCGCGTCTTTGGTTGCCTATGTTATCCTCTTTTTTCATTGACAAAAATACACAAACTAGAATCACGATCCACACCGTGTGTTTTCTTAGGCTACCCCCTAATCATCGTGGATACAAATGTTATGATCTCTCTACTCAGAAAATTATTATTTCTCGCCACGTTATCTTTGATGAAACCATATTCCCATTCGCAAATTCCCATCCAACCAAGTCTGACTCCTATAGTATATTCACTGACACCCCAAATCCCTATATCTATCTATCTATCTACTGATACAAATACTCCACATGTACCAAGCCCATATCAAGCCACCTCCTCTGGCCCATCAAGTCCAAACACGTCCTCACCGTCCTCTCATTCTGTTGAGCCCAGTAACTCTCCCTCATCACATAACCCATCTCAAATAAATTCACACACTACTACAATAAATACCACCATGCAAAATAACTCTCCTGATGCTAATATTAATTCACCATCATCTACATCTCATTCACCTTCTGCTTCTACTACAACCTCTACTACTCCATCAACCCCACTTCCAACACGTACAATACACACTCGAAGCATGTCGGGTATTTTCAAACCAAAAATTCCATTCAATCTTTCTGCTACCACTAGTATATCTCCTCTCCCTTCTACCCCTAAAGAAGCACTAGCCGATCCAAATTGGAAACAAGCTATGACCGACGAATATAAGGCTCTAATGACTAATAATACATGGGTTCTTGTACCTCGTTTACCTAACATGCAGGTTATCAGGTCTATGTGGATTTACAGGCACAAAATGAAATATGATGGGTCATTTGAACGATATAAGGCGCGATTAGTTGGTGATGGTCGATCATAACAGTTAGGAATTGATTGTTAAAAAACCTTTAGTCCGGTAGTTAAACCGGCTACTATTCGCATGGTCCTAACTATAGCCGTTTCTAAGGAATGGCAAATACACCAACTTGATGTGAAAAACGCCTTCTTGCACGGTACTCTTAATGAAACCGTTTATATGCACCAACCTATGGGATTTCACGACCCTAATTATCCCGATCATGTATGTCTTTTGAAACGATCTCTCTATGGTTTGAAGCAAGCACCCCGTGCTTGGTATCAACGGTTTGCTGATTTTGCATCCACTATCGGTTTTGTTCATAGTAAATTTGATCACTCCTTATTTATTTATCATCATGGTCATGAAACCGCCTATCTACTTTTATATATAGATGATATAGTACTTGCTACTTCTAGTGATTCTCTACGTAAACGTCTAATTATCCTCTTTTCTAATGAGTTTGCTATGAAATATCTGGGCCCGTTACATTCCTTTTTGGGAATTTCTGTTACTCGTTCATCACAGGGACTGTTTCTTAGTCAGCAGGCTTATACGAAAGATATAATTGCTCGCGCTGGTTTCATTGATTGTAATTCTGTAGCCACATCTGTAGATACAAGTGGAAAATTAAGTTCTAAAATGGGCCTTATTGTGATGCAACAAAATATTGCAAACTTGCAGGTGCCTTACAATACCTAACGTTTACTAGTCCGGACATCTCATATGCTGTGCAACAAATCTGCTTACATATGCATGATCCAAAGGATACTCACGTTCATACTTTAAAACGCATCCTAAGATATCTACAAGGAACTTCTACACTTGGGTTGCAAATTTATAAGTCTCGATCTACAAGTCTTGTTGCTTTTACGGATGCTGATTGGGGTGGATGTCTCGACACTCGACGTTCGACATCCGGATATTGCGTTTATTATGGTGATACATTAATCTCCTGGTCATCGAAACATCAGGCTACATTGTCTAGATCAAGTGTGGAATCCGAATATCGCGGGGTTGCAAATGTTGTAGCCGAATCATGTTGGCTACGCAACCTTTTAATCGAACTCAAATGTCCCATTTCTAAGGCCACATTGGTGTTTTGTGACAATATTAGTGCCATTTATCTTGCGGGAAATCCAGTACAACATCAACGTACTAAACATGTGGAACTTGACATTCATTTCGTGCGGGAAAAAGTAGCCAAAGGTGAAGTCCGAATATTACACGTTCCAACTCGTTATCAAATCGCAGATATATTCATTAAAGGTCTACCTCGCCTTCTTTTTGAAGAGTTTCGATCCAGTCTCGGCATACGATCACCTATGGCTTCGACTGTGGGGGAGTAATAGCCGAATATCTTGTTACCAAAGTTATGATTATATATTTGTATAGAATATTTGACTATGTATAGAATAGATAAGCTTTGTAAAGTCAACTCCATAAATTGTGGGATTGTTTTGTTAGGACCGACATATGCATAGCTGTATATATATTCGATCAGATCAATGAGAAAGACACACAAAATTATCATTATAATATTTATCGACAAATGACAAAGGAAGTAGTATTATTTCATTGTTTCAATAAATTAATCAAATGTTGATTAATTGTTACTTGGGATTGGACTAGCATTCATTGGCATTGTTTGAAAGTGTAGTGGACTATCCAAAGAGAAGATCATATTTTTTGTCGTACGTTTCTCTTTCAAAAAGGCAATTCGGTTCTACCTTCACGTGGACATCAATTCGCAAAGGTATATTACTAACTCCACTTTGTGAATTTATATAGCTAGACAATTATTAGTGGTGTAACTGGATCTATGGGATTGATTAATCGTGTGCATGTTTTATTAATTAAATGATTATTTAATTATGTGAATGTTTTATAAAATAATAATAGATTATTATTTTAACTATCCGCTGCGTAAATATGATTTAAAGTACACACGATTTTCCTTCAGTGGTATCAAGAGCCTTTTTACACCGTCTTAATTGTCGCGTGATTTTCTTAGATCTAGCTTTGTGGTGAATTGGTAAAAGTCAAAACCTTTATGGTTTTGAAAGTCAACTTTATTGATTACCTCATGACGCACAAATAAGATATGAAGAAATTCACTCTTTAAGTTTTGAATTTAATAGTTATGGCTTGGATAATTGTTGGTTATTTAATATTTTATTTGATCCATGGTTATACACATGCATTGTAACCATGGACAAGTCATATATAAGTTTAATAATGTTGTTATTAAATTGTGATTGCATACATATGTGACAACCCGGGAATTTCTGACTAAATTTAAACTTAATCTTTAATATTTTCAAGACGATAAGCAACGTTTGTTAAACCTCCAAAATTTTGAGCTGTTTCACTTATCTTTGACTAATTCCGACGATTCACGAACAAGCGATTATAAAAAGATATGTAAATATATATGTGTGTATATATACATCATTTACAACCATTATTATTATTATCAAGTATTATTATTACAACTATTACTAATGTTATTATTATTAATAATTATTAATAACATTAATGTTATTAGTATTATCACTTTTAAGATTATTATAAATATCATTATTATTATTAATACAACTTATTATTATTAATAATAATAATATTATTATTAATAGTATTAATAACATTTATAGTGATTATTATCATTATTACAAATTCTAATTAAAATTATCATTTTTATTATTAGCGTCATTACTAACATTGTGATCATTACTAATATTATTATTATTAGTATTATTATTATTATTACTAATATTATCATTATTTATATTTGTATTAATTTTTATTATTGTAATATTATTATTATCATTAATAATATTATAATTATAATCATCTTCATTATCATTATCATTATTATTAATATTACATATTATTAGTAATATAATTATTATTAATAGCATTATTATTATTAATATTATTATTAATTCTATTATTATTAGTATTAGTATTTCTATTATTAATAGTATTATTATTATTGATATATCAATTAATAATTAATTAAAAATTAATAATAAACTAAAAAGTCAAGATACATGTACGAATCTGTTTATTTTTTTATTTTATAAACCCATGATCCTGCTTTTTATTTCTTTTATCTTTTCTGATCGTGATTTCTAAACTGCATTCCATTTTTTAATTATCAGGTTTATTATTTTTTTGAACGTGAGATATTTTTATATCCTATACTGGTTTTGATTTTGGTACCTATCGACCATTTTCATTATAAAACAAACCATTTGATTGTTTCATCACCATTATCAGTTATCAATCATATTCAAATATCAAATTATCAGATTAAAAAAAAGGGAAACTGCAGTCGTAAGCATCTATCCTTGTTCATTTTTTTTAAAGCTCGATTTCTATTTTTATTTGACTTAATTGCAGTTTTGTTAGGAATCATTTAATCAATCTTTCTGCAAAGTTTCACCTCTCAATTCTTCCTATCGATCTTTAATTTTCGAGTCAAAGTTTAAATTTAAAAAGTCAAACTTTTTGTTCATCGCGAAATTTGAATTCAGTTTGATGTTTTAGGATCAATTAAGGGTTCATAAAGTTTATAATGAAGTTTTAGAATATAATTCATGTTTTAATCATAAGCCAAAACGGTCTGGATTTCAAAATCAAGCATTGAGTTCATTTTTTTTATTACGCGAATAGCAGGCCTTTTATTTTAAATTTTTATTTTATTTTTTATTCTCTATTATTGAAAACAATTAATAATGATTAGTCTAATTATATATTGAGATTCTAAATCTTGATTAAAAGAACTCTGGTCGAATTACTTTTCGAAGAAGAAGAAGAAGGGGGAAGCAGAAACAAAACGGCTTAAATACAATTTAGTTAGATATTAAATCAGAAAAACACGGATTGAGGAATGGTTAGTGTGGGTGACGGGTGAGCGAGAGGTCACGGGTTCGAGTCACATCTTGGGCATTTTTTTTAAGAAAAGCATATTAAGGTAGTTTTCATTCCTATTATTATTATTATTATTATTATTGTTATTATTATTATCATTATCATTATCATTATTATTATTATTATTATTATTATTATTATTATTATTATTATTATTATTATTATTATTATTATTATTATTATTATTATTATTATTATTATTATTATTATAATAATAATAATTATTATTATTATTATTATTATTATTATTGTTAATTGTTAATATTATTATTGTTATTGTTATTATTGGTATTAATTATTATTGTTACTAGTATTAAAAGTATTATACTTATTACTAGTATTATTATTATAATCATTAGTATTATCATTATAATTATTAATATTATTATTAAAACTATAATTATTATTATCATTTCAAATATAACTATCATTATTATGATTATTATTATTATTATTATTATTATTTTAAAAACAATATAAACTATTATTATTATTGTTATTAGTACTAGTATCATTTTATATAAGTATTATTATTAATGTTATCATTATTATTATTACTAATATGACTATATTTATTAGCATTATTATTATTATTAAAAAGTATTATCATTTTTACAAAAATTATTATTTTTGCTATCATTAACACAATAGTATTATTATTATTATTTTTACTACTAATATCATTCTTATTATTACTAATACTATGATTATTATTGTAGATATTACTAAAATTATTAATATCATTACTACTATAAACATATAACATTTTAATTATTATAAGAACTTTCACTTTTACAATTATTATAATTATTATTATTAATTTTACACCTTATTATGATTATTATCATTTTACTACAAGTATAATTATTGTTATTACAAAATAATACAACTCATTATTCATTATCATTATTAATATTATTTCATCAAACAAATACTTATATATGGAATATATCTATAGTTAATATTAAAATGCTAAAATGATGATGTCATTATTAGGCTAATTTCTTTATTAAGAAAAAATAAAAATAAAAAAGGAAAAAATCTAAGCATGGTAGGTGATGTCATTAATCTAAATATTTTGAATTAAAATTAAATCTTATTAATTAATTATTCTTATTAAATCTTATTAATAATTATTTTAATTATTAAGATTAAATAATTTTGAATTATTTTAATTAATTATTTTGAATTGAGTACGCGAAGGTATAAAAGCTAGGCAGAAGAAAACCAATTCTAAATTTATATATTGATTTACACTTTTAAAATAAAATGACAACCAATATCATCTCTTATGATTGGATGCGGATTGTATAATATGTATTTTAGGTGTTTGATGAAATGTTCAGCGGACGAGTTTTTTAGTCGGACTCTGTAATTCCACGGGTCATTAAACTAAATAACTTTAATATTTACGTTCACTTAATACCTAAAACATATCATTAAACTATTTCGTTTAAACAAACCCGTGATTTCACGGGTCATTTCACTAGTATATATATATATATATATATATATATATATATATATATATATACAGAAATATATATATAAATTTAAATAATATATACAAACTTATTCGATTACCAGTATATGTGTTAATATATATACTTGATATAGGTTCGTGAATCCGAGGACAACTCTGCACTTGTTCTGTGCCATCATACACATATTTACTACGAAATACGAAATACAGTATCGTGAGTTTTTTTTCATAGCTCCCTTTTTATATATACTTTTGGGCTGAGAATACATGCAATGTTTTATATCTGTTTTACAAAATAGATACAAGTACTAAACTTAATTCTACGTGGGTTAGAATCACAAATATTCCCCTAGCTTGGTAACGTAATCTATTGGTCTCTGTACTGCAGGCGCGAATCCTATTGATAGATCTATCGGGTTTGACGACCCCATCCGGGCTAGTTGCGCTAGCAGTCAAAGGATGTTTAGTACTTCAAGGATATTTTTTGCACTTGATTCGGTGCTCTATAGACATAAGGGGTATTCATTATTATATTATTATCGTTAAGGCTGTTACCAGGTGCCCATAGTGGTAGAATCTTTTTATTACACTGCGGTGTAAGGATATTTATGGAAACTGAAATCTTGTGATCTATTACTATCATCAAAATCATTAATTATGATAAACATATGAACTCACTCAACCTCGTATTGACTTTTTAAGCATGTTTATTCTCAGGTACTTTTTGCTTCCGCTGTAAAACTTTGCTATTACATAGAAGTCAAGCCAAGCACTGGGACCAGAGTTAACATCACCGTTAATGGTTTTTGACGGGGTGTTACAGTTGGTATTAGAACGTTGGTCTTAGCGAACTAGAATTTGCATTAGCGTAGGTCTAACCGGTAGTTGTTAGAATGCATTAGTGAGTCTGGACTTTGACCGTACGTGTTTATTTTAAATTTTACTTATCATTTCTTGCCGGAATGTTTCAACTTTTTTAAGGCAATTCTCTATATGATTGAATGCTTTCGACTCGATAAGCAAACTTATTATTATGAGTCTCAAAATTTTGAAAAATTTTATGAAGTCATTTTATGTGACTAAATTATATTCTAATATTCCTATATTATCTATTAAATAAAAAGGTGTGACTATGTATTTGTACGTTCCTACGTATAATGTTTTTATTCGATGAATCGTCTCGGTTTCCAAACCAACGATTAGACTTTCGAGATTTCCAAATCCGAATTATTTTAATACGATATTCCGATGTCGTATGAGTTAATAAAATATTCCTATGTTTTATTCTTAAATTATTATTCTTCTCGCGTATTTAATTTGCGTAGCGGTATTTTTCTCGGATCACGCTCGTTTAATCGTCGGGCCAATTTATAAAAATCAAATTTTTATGAGCGAGTCATCTAGGACATGTTGGCTGAAATTCTCATGTATAACCCAGATTTATAAGGTGCATTAAAGTCTAGTCTACAGCCTGACCTATAACTTTAGAACATTATTACTTGCATCACATATATGCATATATTTTATTCTGTCACTCCGGGAGGAACTCCCATTGTGATTCACAATATTCAATAACTCATACACATTATCTTTATAAAACCACCTCGGTTGGTCAAACCGAGGGCTGTCACTCATCATTATTGAAATTTTCAATATTCCTTTGTTATCTATCCTGGTTTTGTGTATTACGCATGTATTACATGAAATGTCATCCCAGATTTTTGAAATTTCTATGTTTGTTACTACTTATACTCATACGTATATAACCTCCTTGTTATATCACGTACCTATGTGCCATTATGCCTTTGTGCATTGGTTTGCGAACCAGAAGATGCCATTATTGATTCATAAAGATTCTCGCTAACTCAAAGACATTATAATGTCATCACTATTCATATTCATTACTTTCAAAATCTTTGCTTTCTCGTTATTTTTTATCATTGAATTTTCTTGACAGATGGCGTCTACGAAACTCTAGAATGGAAGGGTTTGGATTACCAATTTAAAGGATCCTATAGCTCAAACCCCTAGACCTGAATAGGCCATCATGAATTGAAAGTCTTTAATCGAAAGATTATCAGATTATATATAATCTCGACATGTCATACTACAATTATTGCATAAATGGAGTATAGACAAATCATATCTTATCATATCTATCGCAATAGACTTTGTCTAACACTTTCCCTAAATTTCCTCCGTAAATTACGAAAATCTTTTTGCTATATATACGTATTCAAGGAGACAAATATATCATTCAGTATCCAACACTCATTTCATATCAAACCCCATTCCAAACACATAATATGGATTTCTCACTTGATTCCTCGAGCTCCACAGGCAGTGTAACCGGAACGAACGAACCAATTAGTTATCATCAATTCTGGATGAATTGGGGATGGGTTCATAGTCGACTCAATCAAAGGAGACAAGAAGAAGGTGATCACTTCCACCAACCGAATTCACCTCTTGGCGAAGAACCTGAAGCACTTACCGGCGAACCAATCCGAACCACCATTTTCACCCTCATTTCCAGAACAGCTCGCCACGATTATATAATATCTAGAATTCTAGATCTTATTCGACCCCTTGTCCGAACCGCCAATCATCCAAGTATAATAGAAGAAGTCAATGAGCTTCGAGCTCGAGTTGTGGCTCTGGAGAATATGGTGCAATATCTACAAGCATCAGCAGCATAACCAGCACCATCAATACCATCAGCATCACCACCAACAGCATCAGCTTCACCAACAATAACATCTGCATTCCACGCCTCAAACATCAACATCATACGCCCCATAAATACCAAGGAATATTAGTAATAATGAGTTAAGATGTATTGACTCATTCTTCCTGAAATTTATATATGTATACTTTATATATATATATGGTTTGGAACAATAATAAATCTTTCGTACTAAGCTATTACGTGTGAATCTTAACTAGTATGTACTACTTGGTTAATTCATGTCACTAATATGCTATGATGCATATCCTTCGTTAATGACTTAACAATCGTTAATCAATGCTTCAACACAATAAACTCCATTTCATAATAAACCAAGTGTATTACTCAAATACATGATTGATTGTATACTATCATTTTCGATGTACTCGAAACTTTCTAGAAAACATCATTCGTGCCTTATGAATTTCACAAGAATTCCACGAACACCAACATCATATACTGAGGTATATCAATAACAATGAACGATGAAGTATTGATTCATAACTTCATTAGCGAAATATTTCGCGACAATTATGAAATCTCTAAGGTTTTGGAGATTATTTATTCTCGTTTCAACTGCAAATCAAATGAGTTTAATAGTATATTAACTCATTAAATCTATATTATATCTGAAGAATACATATATGAATGTATATCTTCTCTTTTGTACAAACTGTTAATTGTGAAAATATTTTAACAGGTAGGTAATACTCGAGAAATATTTATATCTCACATTAATATGTTACATTGTACATTCTTCAAATTCTGATTCAATAATCAGTAACTATACTACTTACATCCACATATGTATCCGCGCACCAAAGAACAACCATTTTCATTCAAATGAAATTACATATTATGAATTTGACATATCAGAATTCAAGTAAAGCTTTAGCAGATGTTATCTTCCTAAAGATCACTACATTCATGAATTATATTCATTCGTATTCTGTGATGAACTATCACATCAAACCACCAAAATTATCATTCATTACTTTTAAAATCAACAACGCCTATTCGTCAACCATTAGATCCGTTGACGATTACAATCAGTGTTTAATCATCTAAAAATAAAATTTCTTGAAACCATCTCGGGTTGTCAATCAATGATTCAGATTCGTTAACCTTGAGAATGCTGACAAAGCAGCAAAAGCTATAGATGGTCTTAATGGCCAAAAGTTTGATGATAAAGAATGACGTATTGAAAAAGCTCAGATTTGGAACTGAAAAACGGATTGAGCTAACCATAAAGGAGACCAAGGACAAATACAAGGACCAACCCCTATATTCAAGGAATCTATGTAATTCTGAATTCGATGAAATCTTTAGAGAACACCTTGCTCTGAAGTCATGTTAAACGCTTGCGTAAAATTTTTTCTTCATCAACTTTCGAACTTAGAAATTCCAAAATATTATCATAAATATCTTTGATATTTCTGAAGATATTTTCATAAATATTCTCGTTCGAAATTATATATCTCTTCGTGCTATCTGTATTACATTATACTGGAAACTTCTGTAAAACCTAAGTATAAATTATGAATGATTTATGGAGTAGTGTTGGAAATTGAAGCATGAGTTAGTATAATATAATGACGTCAGACCAACGTGATTATATTACAGTAAGTCATGCTAAAATTTTAATGGAAGATGATGATTCATAGACTTTATAATCATCATTTGCCATGTTACACGACTCTTACATTCTATTTAACCTCTAAACATATCAAGAAAATATTTTTCTTGATAATTCGGTCTTTTTCGGATATTCTGGTAATTTGATAAATTAAATCGTGCTACTACAATTCCTTTCTACTTTTTATATTATGATAATTCGAAAACACCATACCTACGAATTCTGGACCATTACTTGTTGTAATTAGAGTCGAGAAGAGAATAAAAAGGCAAAGAGCTCCGAAATATAAGGAAAAATATAAAGCCTGATAACAACACATAAATGATAAGCCGTGTATATCAATACGTATTGCAACGTAAAGACACGGGAGAATTAAAAATATTATAACCCCAAGAGAATAGTAGAAGAAAACAAATTCCTCTGGTGGAAATGAAAAAGAAGAATGACTGTATATATTGTCAATATAATAACAAGGATCAGAACTGGATTAAGCATTTCCTTAATCTTTTGGAAGTTTGAATTGATAAAGAAAGTATAGAAGTGGTGAAGATAATAAAACAGAAGAAGCTAATTTATAGCAAAATTCCAGACACAGCAATCGAGGCAATTCACCGCATTTAATCAAAGAAAATTCCAATTTCCTTAACTATCGGAGAATCAAATCTTATAAAGATTTACGAAGATTTCTTTAAATCCCTTGAATTTCGGAAATCAACTTTAGCTATGTCAAAATTTAAGACGAACATTTAATTTCCACATTTCACTATTTTGTGATAGCTTCGCTTACTCTTCCTATAATCAAATCATTTTATTCACATTACTCAACGATGATAAAACTTTATTTTCAACTTATATTCATCATTAAAATATTCTTGTTGTAAACAATGAAGATCTCTATCAAATTTCATGACTGTGATTTTCACGAACTCCTCTCTATTTGTCTGCCCTAATATTGTGGCATAAACACTCAAGGTTTTAAATGAGCTCAATACTATTCATAACACATATCATGTGTTCAGTTTACTGAAATGCTTGTATAGCACCATCATCCCTTCTGAGGATAACCTAGTCAATGGCACTCTTGTTAAATCCTTTAGATAACCTCCGCATTAATAATAAGATGAATTTCGTAGAATTTATGGACCGTAAGATTTAAACGCTAGAAACAAAACAATATTCTATCCATTGGAATTCATGCAAGACCCCGAGTATACCGGGGAACGTGAATACCAAATATTCTTATCTATTTATGAACAACACCGATTGATGGCAACAACTAAAATTTCGGGACGAAATTTCTTTTAACGGGTAGGTACTGTGACAACCCGGGAATTTCTGACTAAATTTAAACTTAATCTTTAATATTTTCAAGACGATAAGCAACGTTTGTTAAACCTCCAAATTTTTGAGCTGTTTCAATTATCTTTGACTAATTCCGACGATTCAAGAACAAGCGATTATAAAAAGATATGTAAATATATATGTGTGTATATATACATCATTTACAACCATTATTATTATTATCAAGTATTATTATTACAACTATTACTAATGTTATTATTATTAATAATTATTAATAACATTAATGTTATTAGTATTATCACTTTTAAGATTATTATAAATATCATTATTATTATTAATACAACTTATTATTAATAATAATATTATTATTATTAATAGAATTAATAACATTTATAGTGATTATTATTATTATTATTATAAATTATAATTAAAATTATCATTTTTATTATTATTGTCATTACTAACATTGTTATCATTACTAATATTATTATTATTAGTATTATTATTATTATTACTAATATTATCATTATTAACATTTGTATTAATTTTTATTATTGTAATATTATTATTATCATTAATAATATTATAATTATAATCTTCTTCATTATCATTATTATTAATATTACATATTATTAGCAATATAATTATTATTAATTGTATTATTATTATTATTAATATTATTATTAATTCTATTATTATTAGTATTAGTATTTCTATTATTAATAGTATTATTGTTTTTGATATATCAATTAATAATTAATTAAAAATTAATAATAAACTAAAAAGTCAAGATACATGTACGAATCTATTTATTTTTTTTATTTTATAAACCCATGATCCTGCTTTTTATTTCTTTTATCTTTTTTGATCGTGATTTCCAAACTGCATTCCATTTTTTAATTATCTGCTTTATTTTTATTTTTGCACGTGATATATTTTTATATCCTATACTGGTTTTGATTTTGGTACCTATCGACCATTTTCATTATAAAACGAACCATTTGATTGTTTCATCAACATTATCAGTTATCAATCATATTCAAATATCAAATTATCAGATTAAAAAAAAAGGGAAACTGCAGTCGTAAGCCTCTGTCCTTGTTCATTTTTTTAAAGCTCGATTTCTATTTTTATTTGTAAATCCTTAATTGCAGTTTTGTTAGGAATCATTTACTCAATCTTTCTGCAAAGTTTCTGAAATGTCCCGTTCATATCGATTTATAAACGTTCCATATTAATTGATTTCGTTACGAGGTTTTGACCTCTATATGAGACATTTTTCAAAGACTGCATTCGATTTTAAAATAAACCATAACCTTTATTTTATCGATAAAGGTTTAAAAATATTATGACGATTATCAAATAGTGATAATCTAAAATATAGCGTTTTCACATGATTATTACATAATGGTTTACAATAATATTACACATCAATTTAAGTCTTCGAATGCAGTTTTTTTTAAACAATATTATACAGGCATGCTGACTCCAACTATTGTTCATAAATTTGCATGCAACAGCGGAAGCTCTTAATAATCACCTGAGAATAAACATGCTTTAAACGTCAACAAAAATGTTGGTGAGTTATAGGTTTAACCTATATATTTATCAAATCGTAATAATAGACCACAAGATTTCATATTTCCATTTCTCATAAACAACATGCAATCTGCATAAAAAATCATTTATATGATGAACACCTGGTAACCGACCTTAACCGGATGCATATAGAATATCCCCATCATTCCGGAACTCTCATCGGATATGATAAATCGAAGTACTAAAGCATCCGTAACTCGGCTAGATCACAACTTAAAGTATATATAATATTTTGGAGTCAACCTCAACCCTGTATAGCTAACTCAAACATTACTGCATATAGAGTGTCTATGGTTGTTCCGAAATATATATATATAGATGGGTCGATATGATATGTCAAAACATTGCATATGTATCTATGGTATCCCAAGATTACATAATATGTATAATACAATATAAATTAGTTAGGATATGTTTAGTCTAGATTTGTTACAAAATTTTCGTAGCTAAAACTAGCAAATTTATCCAATTTTGTTTTACCCGTCATTTCTTCGTTTCAAATCCGTTTTGAGTGATTCAAGTTGCTATGGTTTCATAATGAACTGAAATTTATGAAACTAAACAGAAAAATTATAAGTTTATAGTCAGAAACATAGGTTACAAGTCATTTTTAAAAGAGGTAGTCATTTCCGTCGAAAGAACGACCTCTTGACGACCATTTTGAAAAACATACTTCCACTTTGTGTTTAACCATGATTTTTGGATATAGTATCATGTTCATATGTAATATCATTTTTCCAGAAAATAAACTTCCAATTCAAAGATTAAGATAGTTTTTATTTTTCTAACCCAAAACAGCCCCCGGTTTCACTACGACGGCGTATGTCCAGTTTTACGTTGTTCTTCATGTTTCCAGGTTTTAAATCATTAAGTTAGAATATCATATAGATATAGAACATGTGTTTAGTTGATTTTAAAAGTCAAGTTAGAAGGATTAACTTTGTTTGCGAACAAGTTTAGAATTAACTAAACTATGTTTTAGTGATTACAAGTTTAAATCTTTGAATAAGATAGCTTTATATATATGAATCGAATGATGTTATGAAAATCATTACTACCTCAAGTTTTGTGGATAAACATACTAGAAAAGAGAAAAATAGATCTAGTTTCAAAGGATCCTTGGATGGCTTGAAAGTTCTTGAAGTAGAATCATGACACGAAAACAAGTTCAAGTAAGATTTTCACTCGAAATAAGATTGTTATAGTTATAGAAATTGAATCAAAGTTTGAGTATGAGTATTACCTTGAATTAGAAAGATATCTTACTGTAAATAAGAAAGATTTCTTGATATTGGATAATCACTTGAAATGGATTTGCAAGATTAGAAGTAAGCTAGCAAGTTTGAAAGATTTCTTGAAGTGTTCTTGAATGGTTGTTTTTATGATGATTAAAGCTTGTAATTGAAGCTAAAAGATGGTGAAAATGCTTGGAGATGATCAAGTATGATGTTAAGAGTATTTTGAGAGAGAATTTGAAGTGTAAGTATGAGAAAATGGAATGGAAAAATGGGGTGAAATCATAAAAACGGGATTACTTGTTATAAAGAAAAAAAAATCCTTAAGTTTGTTTTTAGCTCATTAGTCATACAAGTTGTTAAATAATGGTTCCACATGTTTTTGACTCTAAGATGGCTGCTAAGAATGAATGATTAAAGGTGTATATACCAATAGTAAATACATCTAGAAGCTGTGTATTGTACGAGTACGAATACGGGTACATACGAGTAGAATTGTTGATGAAAATGAATGAGAATGTAATTGTGAGCATTTTTACTAAGTAGAAGTACTTTGATATGTCTTGAAGTCTTTCAAAAGTGTACTAATACATATTAATACACTACATGTATATACATTTTAACTAAGTTGTTAAGTCACTGTTAGTCGTTACATGTAAGTGTTGTTTTGAAACTTTTAAGTTAATGATCTTGTTAAATGTAATTAATCCATTATTATAATACTGAAATAAGATGTTAAATTGTTATGTTATCATAATAACATGGTGTATAAATATATCTTAACATCATATATATATGTTAAAATACTATTACAATGATAATCGTTACATATATGTCTCGTTTCGAAATCCTTAAGTTAGTAGTCTTGTTTTTACATATGTAGTTCATTGTTAACACACTTAATGATTTACTTAATTATCATTTTATCATGTTAAATATAGTGTAACAATATCTTAATATGATACATATGTATTTAGTAAGACGTTGTTATAACGATAATCGTTATATATATCATTTTCGAGTTTCTTAAATCATTAATCTCATTTGTTTGTATATAACTCATTGTTAACATATTTATGGAGATACTTACTTATCATAATCTCATGTTAACCATATATATATCCATTTATATAACATCATGTAGTTTTTACAAGTTTTTAACGTTCGTGAATCGCTGGTCAACTTGGGTGGTCAATTGTCTATATGAAACTCATTTCAAATAATCAAGTCTTAAAAAGTTTGATTGCTTATCATGTCGGAAACATTTAATCATGTAAATATCAATCTCATTTAATATATATAAATATGGAAAGGTTCGGGTCACTACAATTTCACCTCTCAATTCTTCCCATCGATCTTTAATTTTCGAGTCTAAGTTTAAATTTAAAAAGTCAAACTTTTTGTTCTTCGCGAAATTCGAATTCAGTTTGATGTTTTAGGATCAATTAAGGGTTCATAAAGTTTATAATGAAGTTTTAGAATATAATTCATGTTTTAATCATAAGCCAAAACGGTCTGGATTTCGAAACCAAGCATTGAGTTCATTTTTTTATTACGCGAACAGCAGGCCTTTTATTTCAAATTTTAATTTTAATTTTTATTTTCTATTATTGAAAACAATTAATAATGATTAGTCTAATTATATATTGAGAATCTAAATCTTGATTAAAAGAACTCTGGTCGAATTACTTTTTGAAGAAGAAGAAGAAGGGGGAAGCAGAAATAAAACGGATTAAATACAATTTAGTTAGATATTAAATCAGAAAAACACGGATGGAGGAATGGTTAGTGTGGGTGACGGGTGAATGAGAGGTCACGGGTTCGAGTCACGTCTTGGGCATTTTTTTTAAGAAAAGCATATTAAGGTAGTTTTCATTCCTATTATTATTATTATTATTATTATTATTATTATTACTATTATTATTATTATTATTATTATTATTATTATTATTATTATTATTATTATTATTATTATTATTATTATTATTATTATTATTATTATTATTATTATTATTATTATTATTATTATCATCATCATCATTATTATTATTATTATTATTATTATTATTATTATTATTATTATTATTATTATTATTATTATTATTATTATTATTATTATTATTATTATTGTTATTATTGGTATTAATTATTATTTACTAGTATTAAAAGTATTATTCTTATTACTACTATTATTATTATAATTGTGACGCCCCGTACTAAATCAACATGTACTGACCATTAACAACAGGATCATTACAAGGTCAAACACTATATGCTATTTCAAAATACGTTTGCATTCATGATAAAAGGTGATGTATTAACCAACATCAATGTTTAACAACCAAAAGTATGCTTCAATGAATAGAAGCAAGGATAATATTATGTGACCCATAGGTCTTTACAAATCATAGTTTCAAAAGAAATAATGTTTATGAATGCAAGATAAACGTTCATGCGGTGACATCTCTAAAGCAGCGGGTGTCTACAGCAAGACTACAACAGCGAAAGCGGCTAACCTTAAGCACCTGAGAAAAAAATGCTTAAAAACGTCACCACAAAGGTTAGTGAGCCGTAGTTTAAGTATAACAGTAATGTAAGGTAGGCCACGAGATTTAAGTGCTACAAAGAGCGTTTCAAAACAGTATGTAAAGTATATGTTTAACCGTGGGCACTTGGTAACTAACTTAACGTTTATAACCTCCTGAAAGTACACTTGGCGAGTGCGTATGTTTACAAAGTATTAAACACCCATTAAATGCTATTGCTACTAGCCCGAGTGGGGATGTCAAAACCTATGGATCCATATCTAAGATTCGCGTTCACCGGTTCAAAGACCAATGACTAAACGTTACCGAGCTAAGGGAAAAGTTTATGCCATTGTATAACCCACACATAAAAAAAGTTTAAGTACTCGTGCCTAGTATGTAAAACATAAAATGCGCATTATTCTCAATTCCCAAAATAGTTAAAGTAAAAAGGGATGCTATAACTCACAGTGGTAAAGTAGTAGTAAGGTTGAGTCGGGAAGTAAGCAAGTATGTTGATCCGGAAAGTCCTCAACCTAAGTCAAATATTACTAAGTCAGTAAATCGTTCCAATAGGTTTAAATGTATGTAAATTAGGCCTTAAGTATCATCATCATTCATCATCAACAAAAAGTGTAAAGTAAGTTTCATCTTAGAAAAGAGTTTAAAACAAGGGCTGACTTTGATCAGTCACCACGGCCTCTATACCTACTGAAATAAGGTGAGACCAGTGACCATGGCTCCGTATATAAGTCCTTTAGTTGCTGTAAAAATTCCAGAAGCAAACTCATCTTTGTTTGACCGTGGCGACGGTTTAACTGCGAGTAGGTCAGAATTTTCAGCAGAACGTTAGAAGGACATAGTGACGTTCGGAGGAACATAGACCCTAAACCGTAACTCGGGTTAAGACGAGTCTTAAACGAAAAATTATCTACTCGAACAGAGATAACTGAAAATTAACTTTACAGTAGCCCAGGTATTCTGATCAAATCCAGAAAACAGTAAACAGTGTGTTCCGGTGGGTTCTTGGTGCTTGATGTTCATCACGGTTCTCATCCTTGATGCATATAGCTTCAAGTGTACAACTCGTTGATGTGTTTACATCATCTTTACCAAGTTTTGACCATCATAACACAAGTGTAAGTCTTAGATAAGTAGCACAACTCAATTAAGTGTTGCAGGTAGTTTGATGAACCAAAGTTACATCAAGATCTTAGATCCGACACATACATGAACTCTAAAAGTAATATTAAGCTACAAACTTGAAAGTAAACTAAATAATCAAGATCTTAAGTTGTAGAACATAGTTCTTAGTTAGATCTTGAAGATACAAGACCCAAAAGTCTAGATCTAAAGTTACTAAGTTAAATCCTAAGTCATAACACTTGAATCTTTACTTTAATGAAACCATAAGTTATGAAACTTAGATTCTCATCTTGTAAAGTGTATGTAAGCTTACAAGCTCTTATTTACAACAAATTAAGAAGACCATAAGCTATAGAAACTTAGATCCAACACAAGTATATGAAGTTATAACTAGAAAGTTATACTTCCATGTTCTTGAACTTATAAAGTTAACTTTTAGTTTCAAGAAGTATGAGATCAAGATTAACTTGTAATACTTGACCATTAAACCAGATTCACCAATTCAAAGATGCATAACATAAAGAAATAAACTAAATAAACAAGTAACAAGTTCATGGTTGTCCATACTTTTAAAGATTCGAGCCAAGGTTTTGATCTTTAAGAAAGTAAACTTTAAGTTTACAACATGAACTTCAAGTACTGATTTTACAACTCATGAACTTTAATCTTTTAAAACATTAAGTGTAGAACACAAACTAGAAAGTTTATGTTCTTGTATGTTCTTGTATGAACAAGATAAAATGAAGAACAAACTAGAGAGTTTGATTCTTAACAACATTAAACAACTATAAGTAAGTAAACAATAATCAAACACAAGTAAATGATGATGATGATGATTTGTATAGGCTACGGTTTTGAAGACAAGAAAAGGAAGAAGAAAGTCTTGAAAGAACCTCACAATTTGAGAGAGAACTTGAGAGAAAAATGTGAAGTATTTTGTGTGTGTAAAATGAAATGTAAACTAGTGAATGAGTAATAAGGAAATGCAAACATGGAACTCCCTTTACCTAGGTGATGGCAGAAGGTTTTCAACACAGAAGGGGAAGGAGAAAATCCACTAGTTACTTGCATGTAAAGGTGAAGATGCTCTCTTAAAATGGTAATAAAGCTAGTTGCATGGGAAAGATGTGTAATTGTATAAGTAACTAGCCTCCACATGACACTAACTAACTAGTTAAGCCTTAATGGACCACTTGAAATAAAAAGGCTCCTAATTAATCCATTAAGATAAGTAGGGTGGGCTTCTAAGTCCATTAACATTAATAAAAGCCCAAGTCCAAGTAATTAATAAATAAATCCAACAAAGCCCAAGTAATTAACTAGTAACCTTAGTTAATTTAAAATGATTAATAAAGCTTAATCATGAATGTAAATAATATTCGAAATATTATTCGTGAAAAGTTCGCGTGTCACAAAGACGTGTCGGGCATTTAAAAGTTATGTATGGTAACAAGTAAATGTAATAAAATACATTCATTAACATGCAAGCATTAATAATAACCATTATTAATAAAAGATGGAAAAGTCAGGTTCGTCACATTACCCACCTGTTAAAGAAAATTTCGTCCTGAAATTTTAAGCTGAGGTAGATGGAGGAGTTTGGAAAAGGTGAGGATACTTTTGCATCATTTGATCCTCTCAATCCCAGGTAAACTCAGGTCCTCACTTGGCATTCCATCATACTCGGACGATCGGAATCTTGTTGCATTTCAAAGTTTTGACCTCACGATCCATAATTTCAACAGGTTCTTCCACGAAGTGGAGTTTATCATCAATCGTAAGCTCTTCCAGTGGTATGATAAGTTCGGGTGCAGCAAGACACTTCTTTAAGTTTGATACATGGAAGGTAGGATGAACTGAGCTTAATTGTGTTGGAAGATCCAAACGGTAAGCAACGGGTTCAACACGTTCCAAGATTTTTAAAGGACCAATATATCGCAGGTTTAACTTTCCGCGCTTTCCAAAACGAATCACACCTTTCCAAGGTGCAACCTTCAACATTACGCGGTTACCCACATTGAATTCAAAGTCTTTATGTTTAAGGTCGGCATAACTCTTTTGACGATCACGGGCCATCTTAAGTCTCGCTTGAATCTGAGCAATCTTCTCCGTTGTTTCGTGGACTACCTCGGGTCTGGTGATTTTCTTTTCGCCTACGTCGGCCCAACAAATAGGAGATCGGCACTTGTGACCATACAACACTTCAAAAGGTGCGTCATTAATGCTCGAGTGATAACTGTTGTTGTAAGAAAATTCGGCGAGTGGAAAATGCCTTTCCCAGGCCTTTCCGAAATCAATGACACATGCACGCAACATGCCCTCCAAATTCTGAATCGTTCGTTCACTTTGCCCGTCGGTATGTGGGTGATATGCAGTACTCATGTAGAGTCGTATCCCTAAGGCTTCTTGCAAAGAACGCCAAAATCTAGAAGCAAAACGGGGATCGCGATATGAGATGATTGACAAAGGTACACCATGACGAGATACAACCTCTTTGATGTATAGTTGAGCAAGTCTCTCCATCGTATCCGTTTCTTTCATCGCTAAGAAGTGTGCAGATTTGGTAAGACGGTCAACGATAACCCAAATGGTATCGTATCCGCCCACCGTTTTTGGTAGTTTAGTAATGAAGTCCATCGTTATCCTTTCCCACTCCCATTGCAGGATTTTCGGTTATTGAAGTAACCCAGAAGGTCTTTGATGTTCGGCCTTAACTTTCGAGCAAGTCAAACACTTACCAACATAAGTTGCAACATCCTTCTTAAGATTCGGAAACCAGTACTGTTCCTTAAGATCATGGTACATTTTACCGGCTCCTGGATGAATCGAATATCTCGACTTGTGGGCTTCATCAAGTATAAGGTTCCGTAGATCTCCATAATGAGGTACCCAAATTCTTTCGTCATAGCATCGGAGTCCAGTCTCCTTAACCTCGAATCGAGAGACAAGTATGTTCAAATGTTCGTAAGATATATTCTCCTCTTTGAGAGCCTCAACTTCGACTGCTCGGATCTGGCTATTGAGGTTCGAATGAATGGTGATGTTCAGAGCTCGAACACGAAGAGGTTCCATCCTCTCCTTTCGGCTTAAAGCGTCAGCTACAACATTGGCCTTGCCAGGATGATAACGAAGTTCACAATCATAGTCGTTTAGTGTATCGATCCATTGACGCTGTCTCATATTCAGTTGCTTCTGATCGAAGATGTGTTGGAGGCTTTTATGATCGGTGAAAATAGTGCTCTTAGTTCCATAAAGATAGTGTCTCCACAGTTTTAATGCAAAGACAGCGGCTCCAAGCTCGAGATCATGCGTTGTGTAATTTCGCTCGTGAATCTTTAGTTGACGAGAGGCATAAGCGATAACCTTTGTGCGTTGCATCAGTACACATCCAAAACCACTTTTGGATGCATCGCAATAAACGACGAAATCGTCACTGCCTTCAGGAAGAGATAAGATAGGTGCGGTGGTCAACTTCTTCTTCAAGGTTTGAAATGCAGATTCCTGTTCGGGTTCCCAAATGAATTTCTTCCCTTTGTGAGTCAGCGCGGTCAAAGGACACACAATCAGAGAGAATCCTTCAATAAATCTTCGGTAGTAACTGGCGAGACCTAGAAACCGGTGAATGTGAGTCGGAGTAGTGGGGGTCTCCCACTTGCTGATAGCTTCAATCTTGGCAGGATCAAGCTTGATACCCTGGTCGCTCACAACATGACCCAGAAATTGGACTTCCTTCAACCAAAATTCACAATTGGAGAATTTGGCATAAAGTTGCTCTTGTCTCAAGAGTTCAAGTACTAATCAAAGGTGTTGCTTATGTTCTTCTTCGGTCTTAGAGTAGATAAGGATATCATCTATGAAGACGATAACAAACTTATCCAAGTACGACTTGCAGACACGGTTCATGAGATACATGAACACGGCGGGTGCGTTGGTTAAACCGAATGGCATCACGAGAAACTCATAATGACCGTAACGAGTTCTGAATGCAGTCTTCATCACATCACTCCCTTTCACCCTCAACTGGTGATAACCGGATCGTAAATCGATCTTAGAGTAAATGCTCGATCCTTGTAGTTAATCAAAAAGATCGTCAATGCGGGGAAGGGGATACTGTCATAACCCGAACTTAACCATAAGGACGAATACAATAACATATGATTTCATCGCGAGGTATTGACCTCTATATGCGACATTTTTCAAAAACTTCATTCGTTTTTACAATACAAACCATAGCTTTTATTACAAATACAAGGTTTAAACAACTTAATAATGATTATCGTTTAGCGATAATCTTAGACTTACAAACTTTACATGTGATAATACGAATACGACCTCCAACATATTTTACATTACAAATCCTCCGATATGCAGTTTTATTTTTGACACAAATATGCATACTCAAGATCTTGCTTAAATTCAACATGTTGCAGCGGAAGCTTTTAGTTATCACCTGAGAATAAACATGCTTAAAACGTCAACATAAAGTTGGTGAGATATAGGTTTAATGCCGGCAGCGTTATAAATATAGACCACAAGATTTCATATATAAACGTTTTAATAAAAATATTCTAAGTTGTTGAGCACTTGATAACCATACTTAACATTTAATCAACGTCGCATATTCCCTTTATTATGAAATCTTACTACACCGTACCAAGTGTAGTTACCGAAACGAAGTACTGTGCAATCGTTGAATACTGGTCGTCCAGTCCGGTTGGGGTTGTCAGGCCCGATAGATCTATCAACAGGATTCGCGTTTACAATACCTCATGTAAATAATAGTTACCAAGTTACAGAGAAGTATGCCAGTGGTACAACTCAACGTAGAATATATATTTTTAATCACTTGTGTCCATAACGTAAATCATAAAATGCATGTATTCTCATCCCGAAATATTTAGAGTTTAAAAGTGGGACTATATACTCACCTTTTCCTTGAAGGTATTTAACTCGACTTGGTCTCCGATAGATATCACGAATTTAACCATATATATAATATATCAACATATTTTCTTTTCAAGTAATCATTACATATATATATATATATATATATATATATATATATATATATATATATATATATATATACATATATATATATACATATATATATATATATATATATATATATATATATATATATATATATATATATATATATACTTATAATACTTATAATATTTTCTTAGTCCGTAGTTAGTAGTCTGTTGTTAATGGTCCACAATTAGTTGCTCAATAAAATAAATAAAGACCCCATCGTATTCGTATTGATTAGAATTAATCTCGACCCATGGTACCATGTTGTCAAATGACGTGTTGCGTACATAAAGTACCGTGTTGTCAGATGACGTGTTGCGTACAATCATGAGGTCTTATGATTAATCTTCTCGTGTTGTTTACGGGTGGTCCTGGAATATATAAAATCAAATCATAAGTAAATATATATTAAATATTATGTTAATTAGCCAATATATGATTAATCCGATTTTGTCATAATATGATATATTATAGGTTTTGAAGTGTTTTAAAAATTAAATTAGAAGGATCTATTTAGTTTGCGAACAGGTTTGAAATCATTCAAACTATGTTCTTGTTGTTAAAAATTTTATAACACAAAATAAGATAGCTATATAAATATGAATCGAATAAGATTATGAATAAGGTTACTACCTCAAGTTACTTGGATAAAGCTACTGGAAAAGATAGAAAATAATCTTGATCAAACTTTCTTATGATGATTATAGGTTGTTCATGAAGCAAGTTCTTCATGAGTATTTGCTGAGATTGTGAAGAACACTTAGAGTTCCTAAGAGTGTGTTTTTTTTGGTTAGAGAAAGATGGTTGTAAGAATGAAATGAAAAACCAAGGTGATGGTGATACTTATAGGACAGTCTGGTTGTTGAGGGAACAAGGACAAATTATTGTGTTGAATTTTTGAGTAATAATGTATGCTAGCTTACAAATAAGATTCCCTCTTATCTAGGGCAGATCTAAAGCTGATAAGGATATTGATTTGATGTGTATTTACCAATAGTAAATACGTATGGATGATGAGTATGATACGGTAAAAGAAACTCAAAATCGGGCTTTTATTTTGGGTCCAACCGGGCCAAAAATAAAATTTTAAGACATTTTTAATAAAGCAATGTTAGCCCAAAAAAAAAATTCCAAGCTGACCTGGCTGACCAGCCAGGGGCTCTACCCCTTGGACCCCGCCAGGGGTTGCCACTCCTTGGACCCCGCTTATCGGGGGCGCTGCCCCCGAACCTCCGTCATAATCAAGATAAGTTCAAACAAGTGTGCACTCCACACTTCCCCAAACTTGTTCGATATTTATCAAGATTATTTTGGTTACAAATTAATCCTATTAAACTTAAATCATATTGGTGACATAAATCACAACACATTATAGATCGTAAGTATATATGTCAAAGAACGTTACATATAGTTATCGTTTTGAAAACTTAAGTTAGTGGTCTCAAAGTATACTTATAACTCATTGTTGTTAGTTCACAATGAAATGTTAAACCATCCTTAAATCATGTTAAATATGTATAGATATGTACATATACATGATCGTATAATTATCGTGTGTTATATAGTTCGTGATATCATCGGTCAAATTGGACGGTCAAACGTTGTGTAAAACTATTTTCAAAAATATAAGTCTCAACAGTTTGGATTGCTTATCATGTTGGTAAGGTTTAATTTATGTAAATATTAATCTCATAAGTATAGAACGATCGAAAAATTCCGGGTCGTTACAGTACCTACCCGTTAAATAAATTTCATCCAGAAATTTTAAAATTGTACCTATTTTGCGTTCTCGGGAAACAAATGTGGGTACTTTTGTTTCATCTGATCCTCTCATTCCCAAGTAAACTCGGGACCCCTTCGAGCATTCCAACGAACCTTAATGATTGGTATGTTGCTCTGCTTGAGTTGTTTAACTTCACGGTCCATGATTTCGACTGGTTCTTCTATGAATTGTAGTTTCTCGTCGACTTGGATTTCTTCAAGAGGAATGGTGAGGTCTTCCTTTGCAAGACACTTCTTAAGGTTTGAAACGTGAAATGTATTATGTACTCCGGTGAGTTGTTGTGGTAATTCGAGTCGATAAGCTACCGGTCCAATGCGTTCGATGATCTTGAACGGGCCTACATACCTTGGGTTCAGTTTACCTCTTTTTCCAAAATGTATTACACCTTTCCAAGGTGACACCTTTAACATAACCATGTCACCGATCTGAAACTCTAATGGTTTCCTTCGGACATCGGCGTAGCTCTTTTGGCGACTACGGGCTGTTTTCAATCTCTCTTTGATTTGTACTATCTTCTCAGTCGTTTCGTGTATGATCTCGGGACCAGTTAATTGTCGATATCCTACTTCATTCCAACAGATAGGGGATCTACACTTCCTTCCATACAGTGCTTCGAATGGTGCAGCTTTAATGCTCGCATGATAACTGTTATTATACGAGAATTCTGCTAATGGTAGATATTTATCCCATCCGTTTCCAAAATCGATCACACATGCCCTGAGCATGTCTTCAAGAGTTTGAATTGTTCTTTCACTCTGCCCGTCCGTTTGTGGATGATATGCGGTGCTCATATCCAAACGAGTTCCCAGGGCCTCCTGTAGTGATTGCCAAAACTTTGATGTAAATCTACTATCACGATCGGATATAATGGAAATAGGTATTCCATGCCTTGAAACAATTTCCTTTATGTATAATCGTAATAGTTTCTCCATTCTATCCGTTTCCTTTATAGGCAAGAAATGTGCAGATTTGATGAGACGATCAACTATTACCCAAATAGTGTCATAACCCCAGCCAGTCTTAGGTAACTTTGTGATGAAATCCATGGTAATACCATCCCATTTCCATTCTGGGATTTCTGGTTGTTGAAGTAATCCTGACGGCTTCTGGTGTTCTGCTTTGACTTTGGAACAAGTTAAACATTCCCCAACATATGTTGCAACATCTGTCTTCAAATTAGGCCACCAATAATGCGTCTTAAGATCTTGATACATCTTTCCAACTCCAGGATGTATCGAGTATCTTGTCTTATGTGCCTCATTCAATATCAACTTCCTTAATCCACCCAACTTTGGTACCCAAATACGGTTTACAAAATATTGAATTTCATCTTCCCGTATAACGAGTTGTTTCCCATACTTCTTCATTATTTCATTTCCTATGTTTTCTTTAGTAAGAGCTTCTCGTTGAGCCTCTTTGATTTGTGAGTTGAGATTCATGCGAATTTTTATGTTCATTGCTCGTACTCGAATTGGTTCCCGTTCCTTTCTACTTAGAGCGTCGGCCACTACATTCGCTTTCCCAGGATGATAGCGAATCTCACAATCATAGTCGTTTATCAGCTCGACCCACCTACGTTGCCTCATGTTCAGCTGTTTCTGATCGAAGATATGTTGAAGGCTTTTATGATCGGTAAACACAGTGCATTTAACCCCATATAAGTAGTGTCTCCATATCTTCAATGCAAACACTACTGCTCCCAGTTCTAAATCATGCGTCGTATAATTCCGCTCATGAATCTTCAATTGTCGGGATGCGTATGCTATAACTTTCTTCCGTTGCATAAGGACGCAACCAAAACCTTGTCGCGAAGCGTCACAATATATCTCAAAATCATCGTTCCCTTCAGGTAACGATAAAATAGGTGCTGTAGTCAACTTCTTCTTCAGTAATTGAAATGCACTCTCCTGCTCAGAAGTCCATTCGTACTTATTCCCTTTTTGTGTTAACGCTGTTAATGGTTTAGCTATTCGGGAAAAATCTTGAATAAACCTTCTATAATAACCAGCTAAACCCAAAAATTGGCGTATCTGCGTTGGTGTCTTAGGAGTCTCCCATTTTTCAATGGCCTCAATTTTAGCTGGGTCAACCTGAATTCCTTTGCTACTAACAACATGGCCAAGAAATTGCACTTCTTTCAACCAAAACGCACACTTAGAAAATTTAGCGTATAATTGTTCTTTTCTTAACAATTCTAATACCAATCTTAAATGCTGCTCATGCTCTTGCTCACTCTTGGAATAGATAAGAATATCGTCAATGAAAACGATAACAAACTTATCTAAATACGGACTACAAACTCGATTCATGAGGTCCATGAATATAGCTGGCGCATTCGTTAATCCAAACGGCATGACCAAAAATTCATAATGACCGTAGCGTGTCCGAAAAGCAGTTTTCGGAATATCTTCTTCTTTGACGCGTAGTTGATGATAGCCCGACCTTAGGTCGATTTTCGAGTAAACACATGATCCTTGCAATTGATCAAATAAGTCATCAATTCTCGGTAGTGGATACTGATTCTTGATAGTTAACTTATTTAATTCACGATAATCTATACACATTCTTAAAGATCCGTCTTTCTTCTTGACGAATAAAATCGGAGCTCCCCACGGTGAAGTGCTCGGTCGAATGAAACCACAGTCCAGTAATTCTTGTAACTGGCTTTGTAACTCTTTCATCTCAGATGGTGCAAGTCTATATGGAGCACGAGCCACTGGTGCAGCTCCCGGTACTAGATCTATTTGAAATTCTACAGATCTAAATGGAGGTAATCCTGGTAACTCTTCCGTAAATACTTCAGGAAAATCTCTTGCCACAGGCACGTCGTTGATGCTCTTCACTTTTTCCTTTGTTTTGACTTTATTAACATATGCTAAGATAGCATAGCACCCTTTCTTCAAGCACTTTTGAGCTTTCAAATAACTAATGAGTTTTAGCTTTGAGTTACCCTTCTCTCCATAAATCATTACTGGCGTTTTATCCTTACGAGGAATGCGAATTGCCTTCTTGGCGGACACAACTTCAGCTCCTATTTTGGACATCCAGTCCATGCTGACTATTACATCAAAACTTCCTAATTCTACGGGTATCAAATCAATCTTAAATGTTTCTCCGGCTAAATTTATTTTACAATCACGGCAAATTTTATCGGCTTTAATTAGTTTACCATTAGCTAACTCAATCATGTACTTAGCATGTAGAGGTAATGATGAACAATTCAATTTAGCGTAAAAGTCTCTACTCACGTAACTTCTATCGGCACCAGTATCAAATATAATAGATGCGGATAAGTTATTAATGGTAAACGTACCCGTAACAAGCTCCGGGTCTTCACATGCCTCTCTAGCATTAATAACAAATGCTCTTCCACGTGCAGATCCATTATTCTTCTCTGGGTTTGGACACTGGCTCTTATAATGACCCTGTTTCCTACACCCATAACAAGTAACAGTGGCCAAGGCAGTTCTATTTGCATTGGTGGCAGGATTCTTGGTACCGTTTGTATTTGTAGCAGGAACCCTACAATCTTCAGCAAGATGACCTTTTTGATTACAATTGTTGCACACCACATTACAATAACCAAAGTGATGTTTGTGGCATCTGTTACATAAAGGATTTCTTCCTTTGTAACCTGAGTTTGAACCGCTACCCGCACCTTGCGTGGTTTCTTGTTTCTTGTTGGATTGTTGATGATTACCTTCCCACTTTATTTTGTTTCCTGATGTCTTGACATCGGTGTTCTTATCCAGAATAATCTGGTCCATCAATTCGTTCTCCATGGTGATAGCTTCATGAATAGTCTTGGGTTTGGATGCTGTAACATTTGCCTTGACCTTTTTAGGCAAACCGTCTTTGTACAGTTCAATCTTTCGTTCTTCGGTTGGTACCAATTCGGGACATAGCAAAGTTAATTCCATGAATCGCTGATTGTAGTTGGTGAGTTCAGTACCAACAGCTTTCAGGCTTCGTAATTCAGCTTCCAAGTTCCTAACCTCGTTCCTTGGACAATATTCGTTGATTAGCATTGTTTTGAATTCTTCCCAAGGAGTATCATAAGCTATATCTCCTCCTACGGCCTTCACATAGTTTTTCCACCACGTGAGTGCACTATCTTGTAGGGTGCACGATGCATACTTGGTCATGTCCTTCTCAATACAACCACTGATTTTAAACACAGACTCAATCTTTTCGATCCACCGGGTTAAACCGACCGGTCCTTCTGTTCCACTGAATGATGAGGGCTTGCAACCTTGAAAAGTTTTGTAAGTGCACCCCACACGAGGATTTGGGTTAACTGCAGCACCTCTTGCAGCCTCGACCCATAACATTCTGTCGTTCACTTGCTGATTGATAAGTTCCTGGATTTCTTGTTCCGTCATTCGGTTCAATCGCGCCATAATCTTCAATAAGAATGACAAAATAATTATTCACATGGAATATTATAGATGTAGTATGTATTTACAGTACATCGTAGCTTATTAATAATATGAACCAGTTATTATTATAAAAGCCTTTTCTTCTTATTAGCGTTTTATAATTATATCTAGGGTAGTACCTACCCGTTAAAGTTCATACTTAATAGCTTAGTACGAAAATCAATTACTACCACCCAAATAATACTTAACCATGGAAAATTATTGCATTTCACACTTCATTATTTTACACACGCTTATTTTACATCAAACATTAAGCAAACCACACTAGTAATATTATACAAAACATTATATAACCCCATGGTTTAAAACAACAGCGCATCATTTAACCCAAAGCGTTTGTGTTCAAAGAAATCGCTTAAAGGTTATCCTGGTTGTCTCCCTGCGTTTTGGCTGAGGAACCGAAGAACTGGATGTCGGGATAGAACTAATAGGAATAACGGGAATAGGTGTGGAAGTATCTGGTGGAGTTGGTGCCACAACATCCTCTCTAGACTCAGGATTTAGATTTTCCATTTTAGTAGCCTTTCGTTTCTTTCCTCGTTCGAACTTGTCTTTCGTAATTTCCTGTATTTCTTCCTCCTCAGGATCACTTTCCGATTCCTCTTCAATTGATTCATCAGGAACTTGTGAGTCTTCCCCAAAGGTGTCGTTTTCATCATCAGATAGATTAATGACTGGAACACCATCTGAAGAGTCTGGTTCGGAGTCGCTGAATGTGATAATAAGTTCTAAGCCAGACATCTATCACATAACAACTAGCACGTTAATACCACATAATATTTACATATTAATTTTTAACCAACAAGGATAAGCAATAGTTTTCGAAATCAAACACGGTCAAAGTCCAGACTCACTAATGCATCCTAACAAACTCGATAAGACACACTAATGCAAATTCTCTGGTTCTCTAAGACCAACGCTCTAATACCACCTGTCATAACCCGACCTTAACCATAAGGACGAATACAATAACATATGATTTCATCGCGAAGTATTGACCTCTATATGCGACATTTTTCAAAAACTGCATTCGTTTTTACAATACAAACCATAGCTTTTATTACAAATACAAGGTTTAAACAACTTAATAATGATTATCGTTTAGCGATAATCTTAGACTTACAAACTTTACATGTGATAATAACAATACGACCTCCAACATATTTTACATTACAAATCCTCCGATATGCAGTTTTATTTTTGACACAAATATGCATACTCAAGATCTTGCTTAAATTCAACATGTTGCAGCAGAAGCTTTTAGTTATCACCTGAGAATAAACATGCTTAAAACGTCAACATAAAGTTGGTGAGATATAGGTTTAATGCCGGCAGCGTTATAAATATAGACCACAAGATTTCATATATAAACGTTTTAATAAAAATATTCTAAGTTGTTGAGCACTTGATAACCATACTTAACATTTAATCAATGTCGCATATTCCCTTTATTATGAAATCTTACTACACCGTACCAAGTGTAGTTACCGAAACGAAGTACTGTGCAACCGTTGAATACTGGTCGTCCAGTCCGGTTGGGGTTGTCAGGCCCGATAGATCTATCAACAGGATTCGCGTTTACAATACCTCATGTAAATAATAGTTACCAAGTTACAGGGAAGTATGCCAGTGGTACAACTCAACGTAGAATATATATTTTTAATCACTTGTGTCCATAACGTAAATCATAAAATGCATGTATTCTCATCCCGAAATATTTAGAGTTTAAAAGTGGGACTATATACTCACCTTTTCCTTGAAGGTATTTAACTCGACTTGGTCTCCGATAGATATCACGAACCTAACCATATATATAATATATCAACATATTTTCTTTTCAAGTAATCGTTACATATATATATATACGTATAATACTTTTAATATTTTCTTAGTCCGTAGTTAGCAGTCTGTTGTTAATGGTCCACAATTAGTTGCTCAATAAAATAAATAAAGACCCCATCGTATTCGTATTGATCAGAATTAATCTCGACCCATGGTACCATGTTGTCAAATGACGTGTTGCGTACATAAAGTACCGTGTTGTCAGATGACGTGTTGCGTACAATCATGAGGTCTTATGATTAATCTTCTCGTGTTGTTTACGGGTGGTCCTGGAATATATAAAATCAAATCATAAGTAAATATATATTAAATATTATGTTAATTAGCCAATATATGATTAATCCGATTTTGTCATAATATGATATATTACAGGTTTTGAAGTGTTTTAAAAATCAAATTAGAAGGATCTATTTAGTTTGCGAACAGGTTTGAAATCATTCAAACTATGTTCTTGTTGTTAAAAATTTTATAACACAAAATAAGATAGCTATATAAATATGAATCGAATAAGATTATGAATAAGGTTACTACCTCAAGTTACTTAGATAAAGCTACTGGAAAAGATAGAAAATAATCTTGATCAAACTTTCTTATGATGATTATAGGTTGTTCATGAAGCTAGTTCTTCATGAGTATTTGCTGAGATTGTGAAGAACACTTAGAGTTCCTAAGAGTGTGTTTTTTTTGGTTAGAGAAAGATGGTTGTAAGAATGAAATGAAAAACCAAGGTGATGGTGATACTTATCGGACAGTCTGGTTATTGAGGGAACAAGGACAAATTATTGTGTTGAATTTTTGAGTAATAATGTATGCTATCTTACAAATAAGATTCCCTCTTATCTAGGGCAGATCTAAAGCTGATAAGGATATTGATTTGATGTGTATTTAGCAATAGTAAATACGTATGGATGATGAGTATGATACGGTAAAAGAAGCTCAAAATCGGACTTTTATTTTGGGTCCAACCGGGCCAAAAATAAAATTTTAAGACATTTTTAATAAAGCAATGTTAACCCAAAAAAAAATTTCCAAGCTGACCTGGCTGACCAGCCAGGGGCTCTGCCCCTTGGACCCCGCCAGGGGTTGCCACCCCTTGGACCCAGCTTATCGGGGGCGCTGCCCCCGAACCCCCGTCATAATCAAGATAAGTTCAAACAAGTGTGCACTCCACACTTCCCCAAACTTGTTCGATATTTATCAAGATTATTTTGGTTACAAATTAATCCTATTACACTTAAATCATATTGGTGACATAAATCACAACACATTATAGATCTTAAGTATATATGTCAAAGAACGTTACATATAGTTATCGTTTCGAAAACTTAAGTTAGTGGTCTCAAAGTATACTTATAACTCATTGTTGTTAGTTCACAATGAAATGTTAAACCATCCTTAAATCATGTTAAATATGTATAGATATGTACATATACATGATCGTATAATTATCGTGTGTTATATAGTTCGTGATATCATCGGTCAAATTGGACAGTCAAACGTTGTGTAAAACTCTTTTCAAAAATATAAGTCTCAATAGTTTGGATTGCTTATCATGTTGGTAAGGTTTAATTTATGTAAATATTAATCTCATAAGTATAGAACGATCGGAAAATTCTGGGTCGTTACAGATACCGATTCTTGATCGTCAATTTGTTGAGTTCACGGTAGTTGATACACATGCGAAAGGATCCATCCTTCTTCTTCACAAATAAAACAGGTGCACCCCAAGGCGAGAAACTTAGTTGGATAAATCCACGGTCAAGTAGTTCTTGTAGTTGGCTTTGTAACTCTTGCATTTCGGAAGGTGCGAGTCGATAAGATGCGCAAGCTATAGGTGCAGCTCCTGGCACTAAGTCGATCTGAAACTCTACTGCTCTTGGTGGCGGTAATCTAGGCAATTCCTCCGTAAAGACATCGGAAAACTCGTTCACAATTTAAAGATCGTTCACACTCTTCACCTCGGTTTCTAATGTTTTCACATGTGCTAGCACAGCAAGACGTCCTTTCTTCATGATCTTTTGTGCTTTCACGCAACTAATGAGGTTCAACTTTGAGGTACATCTCTCTCCGTAAATGATCAGTGGCTCGTCGTCTCTGTGTGATATACAAAGAGCTTTATCTCCATAGATAATGTCAGCCCTTATCTTGGTCAACCAGTCCATACCGACAATAACATCAAAGCTTCCCAACTTAATAGGTATCAAGTCAATCTCGAAATCCACACCAACTTTGTTGATAATAGCTCCCCGACTAATATGGTCAACTTTCTCAAGTTTTCCATTGGCTACCTCTACAAGCATACTCTCCTTTAAAGAAACTAACGACCAATTTATCTTAGAGCAAAAATTTCTACACACATAACTTCTATCGGCACTAGTATCAAATAGGACAGAAGCTAATAGATTTTTGATAGTGAATATACCTGTTACCAATTCGGGGTTCTCATGAGCATCCCTTGCATTTACATTGAAAACTCGTCCACGCGGTGGTCCGCCGTCTTTTCACTTGTTGGGACACTCATTTCTGAAGTGGCCCGTCTGTCCGTATTCGTAGCACTTTCTTGGTCCATTGGGGTTCGGCTTCCCAGTCATGGTGGTGATCTTGCAGTCCCTGCCAATATGCCCGGTCTTTTTTCACTTTTTACAAACAACGTTACAATACCCGATATGGTGCTTGTAGCACCTCTTGCACTGTGGTAGGGTACCTTTGTAGTTGGGGTTCGAGTTGTTGTTCGGATTGGGATTCCCACCGTTGTTGTTTCCTTTGAAACCCTCATGCCGCTTCGCCGGGTTTTGATCATAGACTCTACCCTTGTTGTTATCCCAATTACGCTTATCACTACTACCCGCTTTGGATTTTGCCTTTTCCGGTTCATCGATGATGATTTTGTTCATTAAGGTATGCGCCATGCGCATTGCTTCCGGGACATTGGGTGGCTTAGACGAGGTGACGTTTCCCTTAATGGACTTAGGAAGTCCCCACAAATATCTTTCCATACGCTTGAACTCCGGGGTAACTATGGTAGGACACATCAGGGCTAGTTCCAAATACCTACGATTATAACCATCGAGATCGTTCCCCACAACCTTCAACTGCATAAACTCAATCTCCATCTTCTGGATCTCTGTCCTAGGGCAATATTCTTCAATTAGGGCCCATTTGAATTCTTCCCATGGGGTAGCAAACGCCTCATCAATACCCTTTGCTTGAGCCAACGTGTTTCACCATGTTAGTGCGCCGTCAGACAACGTACATGAAGCAAACTTGGTTTTGTTCACCTCTGAGCAGTTACTAACTCGAAACACAGATTTTAATTTCTCAAACCACCTAGTGAGACCAACTGGCCCCTCCGTTCCACTAAAGTTGTGGGGCTTGCAGCTTTAAAACTCTTTGTATGTACACCCATTACTAATGGGCTGGATAACCAGTGGCGGTGGAGCTTGGGGGTTCATTTCTGATAAAGCTGCGGCGACTCGTTCATTGATCATTTCCTCGATTTGGGCTGTGGTCGGTGTTGATCTTCCGTTGGCCATGATGTTCTAAACAAAAATTTTGACTCAAGTCAAAATCCAGTATTCAAATAGTAATAATATATTATATGGTAAACAACATGGAATCAACACATCACATGTTTATTAAGTAATGCAACCAGGTACAAATACTACAGAATCATCATACAGTAACGTAAATAGAACACCGTGCAAGAATTAAATAACGCAAAGTTCCATTCATTAATAATAAGTTGCATACATCAGCATAGGTTCATACAATACATAAGTGAAACATAAAACTACAAATGAGGTTACATAATGAAATCTACTACAAAGGTCCTATGGTGATGGCGGGTGTAGGATGTCCAATACGTGGGACATTTGGTCCTCAAGCTCAGTTACCCGAGCACAGAGGATCTCCACCTCCCTTGTCAGTTCCTCGACAGTGGGAGATGGTGGGGCAGGTGGTGCTGGTGGTGCAGGTGGTGCTGGTGGGGCTGGTGGTGCAGACAGTCCGGCTCCAGAAGTATAGGTTGCGAAGTGGTAAGGCTTACGGATGAAGGGATCGGCAGGATACAGCACAAGCCGCTTACGGGTGGTAACCCTACGACGCCGACCATATGCGTCAGTGAATGCTCGACCTCCGTTAATCCTTGGAATGATGGTGCCATCGAAACGGTACCGCTTCTTCGGAGGGGTGGAGGGTGGCTGTATAGGTGCATCATCAGGGTCCTCATTAGAATCATCGTCACTGGAGTCGTCTGAGGAGGTGTCATCGGATAAAGAGTCAGCAGAGGATGGGTCGTCCGAATCATGTGGAGGTGGCTGCACGGGTGGCTGTACTGGCTCTCCTCGGGCGGCTATCATCTGTCGGTATCTGGCGGGTCCGATCGGCACGAGACGTCCATCAGGAGCACGTCGGCACCAATGGTTATGCTCATTACGAACTGGACCTTGCCCAAGATCTGCGGGAATCACAGCACCACCGGGATGGTGCTGTGGCTCCGAGGGTCCGGGAGTAAGTGGAGCTGGAATCTCCTAGAGGTCCTCGGCTCCGTCAGAGGTAACCACTGGGGCAGGTGCATGACTACTGGTACCAGAGGATGAAGCGCCAGGGTCACTGGTGGGTGTCGACGATGGCATCTGGGAATCGGCAACAACGGTCGGTGAAGTGGTGGACGAGTCTGAGTCACTGTCCAAAATGATGACAGGTGGAATATCCGACATCTGAACAAGGAAAAATAACTTTTTCCACATGAGTAAGTCATAAAGCAAGCACGTATTAGGCAAAATAACTACGACAATCTAAATCATGTATAGCAGTAAAGAGCATAGAAATAATAATGAATCGTACAGAAGTAGCATGCAATCGAAAGCAATTAATAGCTTGCAGTAGTGAAAACAAGTAGCATACGGTATATAGCAGTAAAAGTAAGCAGCAGCATGCAGTAAGTTCAGCGGAAACAAGTAAACTAGCAAGTTATAGATTTGTCCTATTAGTGAATCCTACTCGGGTCGATCTTTGACTCACTAATGAAACCTAATTCCCTACAACTAATGATCTGATACCAAATGTGACGCCCCGTACTAAATCAACATGTACGAACCATCAACAACAGGATCATTACAAGGTCAAACACTATATGCTATTTCAAAATACGTTTGCATTCATGATAAAAGGTGATGTCTTAACCAACATCAATGTTTAACAACCAAAAGTATGCTTCAATGAATAGAAGCAAGGATAATAGTATGTGACCCATAGGTCGTTACAAATCATACTTTCAAAAGAAATAATGTTTAAGAATGCAAGATAAACGTTCATGCGGTGACATCTCTAAAGCAGCAGGTGTTTACAGCAAGACTACAACAGCGGAAGCAGCTAACCTTAAGCACCTGAGAAAAACATGCTTAAAAACGTCAACACAAAGGTTGGTGAGCTGTAGTTTAAGTATAACAGTAATGTAAGGTAGGCCACGAGATTTCAGTGCTACAAAGAGCGTTTCAAAACAGTATGTAAAGTATATGTTTAACCGTGGGCACTTGGTAACTAACTTAACATTTATAACCCCCTAAAAGTACACTTGGAAAGTGCGTATGTTTACGAAGTATTAAACACCCGTTAAATGCTAGCACTACTAGCCCGAGTGGGGATGTCAAACCCTATGGATCCATATCTAAGATTTGCGTTCACCGGTTCAAAGACCAATGACTAAACGTTACCGAGCTAAGGGGAAAGTTTATGCCGTTGTAGAACCCACACATATAATAAGTTTAAGTACTCATGCCTAGTATGTAAAACATAAAATGCGCATGTATTCTCAGTTCCCAAAATAGTTAAAGTAAAAAGGGATGCTATAACTCACAGTGGTAAAGTAGTAGTAAGGTTGAGTCGGGAAGTAAGCAAGTATGTAGGTCCGGAAAGTCCTCAACCTAAGTCAAATATTACTAAGTCAGTAAATCATTCCAATAGGTTTAAATGTATGTAAATTAGGCCTTAAGAATCATCATCATTCATCATCAAACAAAAAGTGTAAAGTAAGTTTCATCTTAGAAAAGAGTTTAAAACAAAGGCTGACTTCGATCAGCTACCACAGCCTCTATACATACTGAAATAAGGTGAGACCAATGGCCATGGCTCCGTATATAAGTCCTTTAGTTGCTGTAAAAATTCCAGAAGCAAACTCGTCTTTGTTTGACCGTGGTGACGGTTTAAGTGCGAGTAGGTCAGAATTTTCAGCACAACGTTAAAAGGACATAGTGACGTTCGGAGGGCCATAGACCCTAAAACGTAACTCGGATTAAGACGAGTCTTAAACAAAAAATTATCTACTCGAATAGAGATAACTGAAAATCAACTTTACAGTAGCTCAAGTATTCTGATCAGTTCCATAAAATAGTAAACAGTGTATTCCGGTGGGTTCTTGGTGCTTGATGTTCATCGCGGTTCTCATCCTTGATGCATATAGCTTCAAGTGTACAACTCGTTGATGTGTTTACATCATCTTTACCAAGTTTTGACCATCATAACATAAGTGTAAGTCTAAGATAAGTAGCACAACTCAATTAAGTGTGGCAAGTAGTTTGATGAACCAAAGTTACATCATGATCTTAGATCCGACACATACATGAACTCTAAAAGTAATATTAAGCTACAAACTTGAAAGTAAACTAAATAATCAAGATCTTAAGTTGTAGAACATAGTTCTTAGTTAGATCTTGAAGATCCAAGACCCAAAAGTCTAGATCTAAAGTTACTAAGTTAAATCCTAAGTCATAACACTTGAATCTTTACTTTAATGAAACCATAAGTTATGAAACTTAGATTCTCATCTTGTAAAGTGTATGTAAGCTTACAAGCTCTTATTTACAACAAATTAAGAAGACCATAAGCTATAGAAACTTAGATCCAACACAAGTATATGAAGTTATAACTAGAAGGTTATACTTCCATGTTCTTGAACTTATAAAGTTAACTTTTAGTTTCAAGAAGTATGAGATCAAGATTAACTTGTAATACTTGACCATTAAACCAAATTCACGAATTCAAAGATGCATAACATAAAGAAATAAACTAAATAAACAAGTAACAAGTTCATGGTTGTTCATACTTTTAAAGATTCAAGCCAAGGCTTTGATCTTTAAGAAAGTAAACTTTAAGTTTACAACATGAACTTCAAGTAATGATTTTACAACTCATGAACTTTAATCTTTTAAAACATTAAGTGTAGAACATAAACTAGAAAGTTTATGTTCTTGTATGAACAAGATAAAATGAAGAACAAACTAGAGAGTTTAATTCTTAACAACATTAAACAACTATAAGTAAGTAAACAATAATCAAAGACAAGTAAATGATGACGATGATTTGTGTAGGCTACGGTTTTGAAGACAAGAAAAGGAAGAAGAAAGTTTTGAAAGAAACTCACAATTTGAGAGAGAACTTGAGAGAAAAATGTGAAGTATTTGGTGTGTGTAAAATGAAATGTAAACTAGTGAATGAGTAATAAGGAAATGCAAACATGGAACTCCCTTTACCTAGGTGATGGCCGACGGTTTTCAACACAAAAGGGGAAGGAGAAAATCCACTAGTTACTTGAATGTAAAGGTGAAGATGCTCTCTTAAAATGGTAATAAAGCTAGTTGCATGGGAAAGATGTGTAATTGTGTAAGTAACTAGCCTCCACATGACACTAACTAACTAGTTAAGCCTTAATGGACCACTTGAAATAAAAAGGCTCCTAATTAATCCATTAAGATAAGTAGGGTAGGCTTCTAAGTCCATTAATATTAATAAAAGCCCAAGTCCCAGTAATTAACAAATAAATCCAACAAAGCCCAAGTAATTAACTAGTAACCTTAGTCAATTAAAAATGATTAATAAGCTTAATCATGAATGTAAATAATATCCGAAATATTATTCGTGAAAAGTTCGTGTGTCACGAAGACGTGTCGGGCATTTAAAAGTCATGTATGGTAACAAGTAAATGTGATAAAATACATTCATTAACACGCAAGCATTAATAATAACCATTATTAATAAAAGATGGAAAAAGTCAGGGTCGTCACAATAATCATTAGTATTATCATTATAATTATTAATATTATTATTAAAACTATCATTATTATTATCATTTTAAATATCACTATCTTTATTATGATTAGAATTATTATTATTATTATTATTTTAAAAACAATACAAACTATTAATATCATTGTTATTAGTACTAGTATCATTTTATATAAGTATTATTATTAATGTTATCATTATTATTATTACTAATATGACTATATTTATTAGCATTATTATTATTAAAAAGTATTATCATTTTTACAAAAATTATTATTTTTTCTATCATTAACACAATAGTAGTAGTATTATTATTATTATTATTATTATTATTATTTTTACTACTAATACTATTCTTATTATTACTAATACTATGATTATTATTGTAGATATTACAAAAATTATTAATATCATTACTACTATAAACAAATAACATTTTAATTATTATAAGAACTTTCACTTTTACAATTATTATTATTAATTTTACACCTTATTATGATTATTATCATTTTACTACTAGTATTATTATTGTTATTACAAAATAATATAACTCATTATTCATTATCATTATTAATATTATTTCATCAAACAAATACTTATATATGGAATATATATATATATATATATATATATATACATATATATATATATATACAAAAATATATATAAATTTAAATAATATATACAAACTTATTCGATTACCAGTATATGTGTTAATATATACTTGATATAGGTTCATGAATCCGAGGACAACTCTGCACTTGTTTAGTGCAATCATACACATATTTACTACGAAATACGAAATACAGTGTCGTGAGTTTTTTTCATAGCTCCCTTTTTATATATACTTTTGGGCTGAGAATACATGCAATGTTTTATATCTGTTTTACAAAATAGATACAAGTACTAAACTTAATTCTACGTGGGTTAGAATCACACATATTCCCCTAGCTTGGTAACGTAATCTATTGGTCTCTGTACCGTAGGCGCAAATCCTATTGATAGATCTATCGGGTTTGACAACCCCATCCGGGCTAGTCGCGCTAGCAGTCAACGGATGTTTAGTACTTCGACGGTATTTTTCGCACTTGATTCGGTGCTCTATAGACATCAGGGGTATTCAATATTATATTATTATCATTAAGGCTATTACCAGGTGCCCATGGTTGTAGAATCTTTTTATTACACTGCGATGTAAGGATATTTATTGAAACTGAAATCTTGTGATCTATTACTATCATCAAAATCATTAATTATGACAAACATATGAACTCACTCAACCTCGTGTTGACTTTTTAAGCATGTTTATTCTCAGATACTTTTTGCTTCCGCTGTAAAACTTTGCTGTTACATAGAAGTCAAGCCAAGCACTGGGACCAGAGTTAACATTGCTGTTAATGGTTTTTGACGGGGCATTACACATAGCCCATAATGCCCCGACCAATTTATGATTGTTGTGATTGTTGGTTACGGTAATTTTATGCCATGTTGTTTTTGATTTATTTGGAGGCCATAGAAGACAAAGTTGTATTTTATTTATTTTCAATTTCATAGTATTGTATTTAGGTTTATTTCAATTTGTAAATGTACTAGAATAGTTGTATTTTCAATTTTAAATAAATGTAATAAAATGAAGATTGAAGATAAAGATACAATGTGGAGTTTCACTTAGAAGATGGCGAACAGGTCATGTTAATAATGATAGCGTTTGGCAAGTTTTCACTTGGCTCTTGAATCAAGTGGGAGCTATGTATCGTCCTTAGTTTGACCTCTTGATCCCATGTCGGCTCATGGGATCAAGCATAGGATTTTTGGGCTATGCTATATATGTGTGTGATGCATGGTTGTGTTTTATTTTACCGCATTTATGTTTAATTGTTGGTTATAATATATGCTAAATGTTTTTTTATGAAAACATTAAATAAAACCGGTACCGAGTTTCAAATATTAAAATTTATAACTTTAAAAAAGTTAAACTCTACCGAGTTTAAAGTTAGATAATTTTGAGACTCAAATTATATATTTTTTTGATGGAAATATTAAATAAACCTCGAAACGAGTTTCAAAGATTAAAATTGATGATTTTAAATGAGTTAAACTCTACCGAGTTTAATGTTAAATTATTTTGAAACTTAAATTATATATGACCGAAATCTTTTAAAATTGTTTTAAACAATACACGTTTGTGTATTTGTTATTTTTATTTATATAAAATAAAATTACAAACTAGACACGATCGACATATATAACTGGTTAAAATGATTTTTAACAAATAGTGTCACGAATCTTGTGTGCATGCATTATTCATTGACACAAACCTATTAAAGAATACCCGTTAAATTTAAGTCATATCATCCAATGAGCTTGCAAACACTCCTCGTTATTTTTCTAATCTAGTGAGACTAGGCTGAATTATAGCTACGAGGTAGATTTTTCAATCTAGTGAGACTAGCATGAATTTCCACTATTTCCAAACTGGACGACTTAATCGTATTCACGGTGAGACCTGAGTTCGAGGTAAGGATGAGATAAACATGCCAGTAGATAATAGTGGTTTGTTGAACTACACATATCTCTTGGTCCCAAGTTGTCTTATTTGAAAGTCTGGGATTGTGAAGCGTATGTAAAGCATGACACTTCAAACAAATAAAAACTCAGAAGTATCAAATGTCACTTTGTGGGATACCTAAAAGAAGCAATGGGTTACTACTTTTACAATCAAGCAGAAAACAAAGTGTTTACTGCTTGACTTGCTGAATTTTTGGAAAGAGATATTCTCTTACAATAAGTCAGTGGGAGTAAAGTAGAGCATGCAGAAATTCAAGAATCATAAAGTAACACACCTTCTGTAAGCACTAGCAATCCACATGTTGAAGATGAGCACATTGTTGGTGAGCCAGAACGTGTTGCACTTGTACTTTGTAGATCTAGTAGAACTCCTCATCGACTCGAGAGGCTAAATCTTCTAATTAAATCATATGAACCTCATCTAGGAGATTATGATAAACCTTCTAGCTACGGTGAGACCATATCAGATCCAGAATCTGACAAATGGCGAGATACTATGAAGGCAGAGATGCAGTCCACGAAAGATAATCAAGTATGGGACTTGATTGATCTTCCACCCAATTGCAAGACAATGGGGCGTAAATGGGTCTTCAAGAAGAAGACTGGCATGGATGGTAATGTTAAGACTTTTAACGCTCGATTGGTGTCAAAAGGTTATATTCTGACTCAAGGAATTGATTATGATGAAACTTTTTCACTAGTCGTGAGCATTAAATTAATTAGGATACTTATTACCATAACTGCTTTTCATGATTATGAAATATGGCAAATGGATGTCAAGACCGCTATCCTAAATGGCGACCTAAGCGAGAATGTATATAGGGTTCAGTCAAAAGGGTTTGTGAATCCTAAGCATCCTAATAAAGTAAGGAAGCTTCTAACATCAATTTGTAAATTAAAGCAAGCATCCAGGAGCTGGAATCTTAAGTTTAATGAGAAAATCAAAGAGTTTGGTCTTTCCCAAAATGGAGACGAGCCCTGTGTTTACATTAGAGCTAGTGGGAGCAAAGTAGTCTTTTTGATCTTGTATGTTGATGGCGTACTCATTGAAAATGACATTCCAACTTGTAAGATGTTAAGTCTTGTCTTGAAAAATGTTTTTCCATAAAAGATCTTGGAGAAGCTACTTATATTCTTGGAATCACGTTCTATAGAAATAGATCTAAACGGCTTATTGGTTTGAGTTAAAGTACATATATTGACAGAATCTTGAGTAAATTAGCATGTAGAACTCTAAGCGCGGAGCATTGCCCGTGCAAAAGGGTGTAATCTTGAGCAAGTCTCAAAGTCCTATCACACCTGATGAGATAAGACGAATGAAATGTATCCCGTATGCTTCAGCTATAGGATCCATTATGTGTGTCATTTTATGTATTAGACTTGACGTCTTGTTAGCTTTGAGTTTGATGAGTCGTTATTAACAGAATCCAGGTGAAGAACATTGGATTACTGTTAAGAGCATTCTTAAGTATTTGCGAAGAACTAAAGATATGTTCTTGGTTTATGGTAGTTTGGAAAAAGAGCTGAGTATTAACTATTATACAAATGCTAGTTTTCAAACTGATTGAGATGATTCTCGATCCCAGTCAGGTTGTGTGTTTGTCATGATGGGCAAGATAGTTGATTGGAAGAGTTCAAAGCCGATCACGGTTTAACAATCTACAACAGAAGCAAAATACATTGCTGTTTGAGAAGCTACTCGGGAAGCTGTTCGGATTAGGAAGTTTTGTTAGTGAACCTGTAAAGACCCGTCCTAATACATAAGGATGAATACAATAACATATGGTTACATTGCGAGGTATATGACCTCTATATGATACATTTTACAAACATTGCATTCGTTTTAAAAGACAAACTTTCATTACATCGAAAGTTGACAGACATGCATACCATTTCATAATATCTAAACTATAAATGACCTAATCTGTCATTTACTTATTAATAATCTTTATTGAACTCAACGATTTGAATGCAACGTCTTTTGAAATATGCCATGAACGACTCCAAGTAATATTTTTAAAATGAGCATATACACAGCGGAAGATTTCTTTAATACCTGAGAATAAACATGCTTAAAAGTGTCAACCAAAAGGTTGGTGAGTTCATTAGTTTATCATAATAAATCATTTCCATCATTTTAATAGACCACAAGATTTTCATTTTTGATAATTAACATCACACTCGCAAGTTCATAAAAATCATTCATATGGTGAACACCTGGTAACCGACATTAACAAAAATGCATATAGAATATCCCCAAAACAGAAATTCTTCTGTATTAATAACTCGAAGAACTAAAGCATACCATTTTCCAGTATGGGGGGAGTTAGTGCCCGTAGATCTACCTTTAGGATTCGCGTCAATTAGGGTGTCTGTTCCCTAATTCTTTGGTTACCAAGCTAAAAGGGGTGACATTCGATTTTGATAATCCAGCCATAGAATATAATTTTTGATTACTTGTGTCTATTTCATCAAACATTTACAAAAGCACATGTATTCTCAGTCCCAAAAATATATATTGCAAAAGCATTTAAAAAGGGAGCAAATGAAACTCACGATACGATATTTTGTAGTAGGAATATGCATATGACGTCACTGAACAAATGTAGGGTTGGCCTTGGATTCACGAACCTATATCCATTATATATATTAAAACATATAATGACAATAAATCAAGTATTATATAATATTTACATATTAATAGTTATAGTTATAAAATAGTTATAGAAATCTTATACTTGCTATATATTTATTAATATCATTTATTAAATTTTTATTAGTAGATTTTAATAATAATAATTCTAAATGTATTTTAAGTATTATATTTTATAATTTACCATTTATTATAATATATTAAAATTTTAGTTATTATTATATATTAATGTTTTATATTTAATAAAATGTATTGCATTTATATCTATATAATTATTTTGATATTCTTGATACATATCATTATACATATTATATTAGTATGTATATGTAATATATAAATATATAAATATATATATATATATATATATATATATATATATATATATATATATATAATATTATAATATTATAATTATAATTAATGTTTGTCGTAATATATTAAAAATATAATAATATGTATTTTTAAGAAAATTATGATATATGTAATAAATTTATTTATTTATTTAAATATTATATGATCTAGTAATTTTAATAATAATAATGATAATAATGATAATACTAATAATAATGATAACAATAATAATAATGATTGAAATAATAATAATAATAATAATAATAATAATAATAATAATAATAATAATAATAATAATAATTATAATAATAATAATAATAATTATAATAATAATAATAATAATAATAATAATAATAATAATAATAATAATAATAATAATAATAATAATGATAATTTTAATATTAATGATAGTTTTAATAATATTGATACTTTTAAATAATAAAAATGAAAATAATGATATTTTTATCAACCTTTCCACATTTGCATTATATTTACCTCATAATTATAATCATAACCATATTCTTATATTATCATAATCATGATCTTAAGCATAATGACATATTCATGATCATATTTTGTTTTCATTTTGTCAATAACCATATTCTAATATCTCGATATTTAGATCATAATCATAATCACAATTTTTTTAGTGTATTATTATTATATAAGTGTTTATGTTTGTACACTTATTATAACTACAAATTACTTCATTTATTTATTGTATAATTAGCATATTTTAAATCTTAAAGTTTATGTTTATACTTCAACATCTCATCGATCATTGTAATTCATCATCGTATTCATCACAATCTTATTCATAATTGCGATAACATAATCATCAATTAATAATAAAACTTAATAATATTAATAATACCCATAATCTTAACAATAATAAAGATTATACCTAACCAACGTGCTTGAGTGTTAAAATCATGAGCCCAAAAATTTAGCCTGATAACCAGCTTGATGGGCTGCAGTAGTGCAACACTTGCAGCCTTTTGATTCAAGAAAGGAGTCCAACATAGGTATACGGATTAGTCTGGTACAGAGGATGTGAGGTTTTTGGTTTGAACATAAAACAGAAGTAACGGCAGGTATTTAATCCATTTGATTTGAGGCTTGATCGAAGCAGGAACAGAATAATAGCAATAGCAGTTCACGACTAGTAATAGTTCGATGGTTCTATGGATTAATAACAGATTTAATTTCTTTTAACCTTTTGATACCTATCGTCTACTTCATAAAACACAGACTCCAAAAATTGGAACTTCAAATTCGAACCTATTAATCTTTGAAAAACAATTCATGGAATAAGCAGCTATAAACCGTGATTACCATCCTTTGTGTATGAGTCAAAGCCAAATCAGAAACATAATATGAAAAATCATCATATACAGTCCAAACTCCATGAAGAACACCCAAATCGAAATTTAAGAATTAGACAATTTCATAGCATGAATTCTGAATAAAATACGCTTAGAATTATCTTATAAAAGCTCGTATCTCATCAATTTAACAATAAATTTACTATTTTCCACGAATAAAAAATTTGACCAAATATGAAGGGAGTTTGACCTGTCGAATTAGTGATTAATTCTTCAAGTTCGGATCTAAAATTATGCAGAGAGCTTCGTGAGATTATTCATAATAACTCTGCATTATTACATTTTGATAATTGGTTTGGAATTGAATTATGAATTAAAACGTACCACGAACAGGTAAGTCGAGTTTTGTTTTCTTAAAATTTCTGTTGTATCCTTCGAATAACAGCAGCAGAGATCTTATATTGTTCCAGGATTAAAGCGATCGAAATTTGTTTATAGTGTTGATTGGCCGACAGTATATCACAAGCAGAGGAATAAATAAAAAAGTAGGAAAAAATAAATAAAGCAATTAGGGAAAGCAGATAGAGATATATACTCGCTTTATCTTAATTATTTGTTTTTATATATTATATTTAATATTAATAATAACTAATTATGAATATTTTAAAAATAATAATACTATTAATATTAATAATAATAATAATTTTAATGATAAAAATAATTTGTATTGTAATAATAATAATAACAATAATTTTAATAATTTTAAGAGTTTTAGTAATAACGTTAATACTCATAATATATTAATAATATTATTAGTAATAATATTAATGATAATATTAATAAATAATAATAATAATAATAATAATAATAATAATAATATTGATAATAGTGATAATAATAATTAATAATATTGTTAATAATGGTATTAATAATAATAATAAAATTAATATATAGCGAATTAATATTAATACATGATTATTTTTTTTAAATGAAATATTATAAATTTCTACACATAATATTTATAAATTATTTATATTACAATATTCATATGAATAGCTATGTATAGAATTTATATATATATATATATATATATATATATATATATATATATATATATATATATATATATATATATATATATATATATATATATATATATATATATGATTAATACATAACAAGTTTTTATCATATACTATTTCATGTCTTAAAATCTAATAACTAAATCGCATAATATTTTATTAATGTACTTAAAATTATAATATATATATATACCTATTTATAACCAGTTGTTCGTGAATCGTCGGGAATAGTCCAATAGATAATTAAACGTATGAAATCATTTTAATGTAACATGTCAAATGGGTTTATCTTGTCAACAACCATTATTCCAATTAATTACTCTACATGATTTCTCTTTTACATTAAATATTATGAAAGCTAAATATTTAACTTATCAAGAGTCACGAGGAAATTATTGTAAAGCATACTTTGAAAATTAACAAGAATCTCCCCTAACTTTTGTCTAGTTCTCGTTAATTGACACTTTTGTTTTTACATGTAAATCACTTTACAATTTTTCGAATATCGTTAAAAAGAATAGATTTCTTAAATCATAGTGGACCTCATAACAGAGACTTATAATAATATCACAATGTATCTGATATTTAATCATTTGATATTATCTTTTAATTCCATCGATAAATATATTAAATATATATTGAAACAAATACGTTCATGTAAAGTATTATACATTTAATACTTTGTTAACGTTTTCAATTAATATAACTATATCTTATATGTATACATACCTATACACATAAATGTTCATGAATCGTCAAGCACAGTCAAAGGGTAATTAATTACATGAACACGATTCAAAGTTTTTGAGATTTCAACTTTACAAACTTTGCTTATCGTGTCAGAAACATATAAAGATTAAGTTTAAATTTGGTCGAAAATTTCTGGGTTGTCACTGAACTCGGAGTAGTATCCAATAATACATCTCCTATAACAATGTATTGTACTGGTTCGAGTGTTATTATACAAGCGAAAGAATCACATTTACATAATGGTTTCCGACACATTCTTTGAAAGTTTGACTACATTCATTAAAGTCATTAAAAGATTAATGATATTAGTATTCTTAAGGTTCATACCAATGATAATGTGGCTGACACGTTCACGAAGCCCTTAATGCACAACAAGCATGATGATCATGCTAATAATATTAGACTTCATTATGCTAATGATCTTTTGTAATTTAGTATTTGGATATTTTGGGAACATTAGGCAGCTTTATCTTAATGAATTGATATACTGTTGGTGTGATCGTTTTCATTATATCACCGTGTTCTATATTAGCATGTTTAATCCATGAATAATTGTTGATTATTCAAAATCTCCATAATCGGTCATGTTATGGGAATAACATGAATTAAGATTAATGTGAAGTTTTGGTTATATTCATTGATGATGAATAGTTAACTTGTAGAGACCAAAATTCATATGTATTCATTGATGATGGATATTGGAATGACCCAACTGAGATCTCACTACATGGATCGTAGTCAGTAGTGAATCTTTTAGTGATTATGTATTTGTGTCCTTAGACTTGAGATGCACGCCGGGTATGCAATATAGAATTTGTTCCTCCAAAAGATTTGGAGTTAAATACTTTTAAACTCCTCGATGAATGAATAAGATATTTGTGTAGCCGTACCCATATGTAATTAAGATGGTACTTAATTAATTTGGTTATCTAATCCAGTTCTAAGATCGAGAAATAAAATTGTTAAACAAATGCGAATGACCAATGATCTATATCTCAAGTTTAACTAAAGTATCTGAAACAAAAGGACGAATGACATTTAACACTTACCATAAGAAGTTTCGAGAAACTACCCTCACGTGAATTTAGGGACAATGGCCTGTTGCTAGACGGTATCCATTGTTTGTATAGTTACTTGGTGTTGTGCCATGCACAAGTGGGAGTCTGTAGGATTAATATGCAATGTACAACATATAACTATATAACTAAATTAATTTGAGCCTTCGGGATCACACATATATACACCTAGACGTCAAATAAAATATGTTGTATATATATATTATTCAAATAACGAAATAATTAATTAACGAATTGTTTAATTAATTGATTAATTAATAATATATAAATTTGGTTTTGCTTACTCCCTACGTACAAGATCTTAATATATTTAGAAACTAAATATGTATTTTTTGGGTTTGTCAAATGAATGGCCATATTGGCCTCTACGTATTGCAATTGCAAAAGTAAGAATAGGAAACAAATTATTTTTTACGCGTTTACTCACCGACGTATGAAGTCGGTTTACTTATTTTACTTTTACTCGATATATGTTGTTTTTATTTTACGGGTTGTCTAGAGGCAAGATACGAAAACACATCAAAACCATATATCACTTTTAGTTGGGGTAGCCGACGACATTAACCACACTCAATTCATTTTCTATTTTTTATTGACAAATGACAAAGGAAGTATTATTATTTTATTGTTTTAATAAATTAATCAACGGTTGATTAATTGTTAATTGAGATTGGACTAGCATCCATTGGCGTTGTTTGAAAGTATAGTGGACTATCCAAAGAGACGCTCATATTTTTGATCGTAGGTTACTCTTTCAAAAAGGCGGTTCGGTTCTACCTTCACGTGGACATCAATTCGCAAAGGTATATTACTAACTCCACTTTGTGAATTTATATAGCTAGACAATTATTAGTTGTGTAACTGATTAATTATGTGCATGTTTTATTAATTAAATGATTATTTAATTACGTGAATGTTTTATAAAATAATAAAAGATTATTATTTTAACTATTCGCTGCGTAAATATGATTTAAAAGTACACATGATTTTCCTTCAGTAGTTGTAATTGTTGGTTTATTGGTTCAGTAGTATAAATATGCACTTCTTTACTTGTAATGGTTTATGAATCAAAAAGTGGATTACTTCAAAGTCTCTTCTTAATCAAAAAGTGGATTACTTCAAAGTCTCTTCTTATTCTTAAATTCTTGGGAGATTAGCCATCTCGAATCGACTTCTATCATTGATGAAAGGACCCGTTCATATACATTATAAACGATTCACAATAGTTGATTACATCGCGAGGTATTTGACCTCTATATGATACATTTTACAAGCATTGCATTCGTTTCTAAAAGACAAACTTTCTTTACAACGAAAGTTGACGGTATGCATACCATTTCATAATACATCCAACTATAATTGACTTAATAATAATCTTGATGAATTTCAATGACTCGAATGCAACGTCTTTCAAAATATGCCATAAATGACTCCAAGTAATATCTCTAAAATGAGCAAATGCACAGCGGAAGATTTCTTTAACACCTGAGAATAAACATGCTTTAATGTGTCAACCAAAAGGTTAGTGAGTTCATTAGTTTATCATAATCGATCATTTTCATCATTTTAATAGACCACAATATTTTCGTTTTCATTTCTCATAAATATACGTCCCATGCATAGAGACAAAAATCATTCATATGGATTGAACACCTGGTAACCGACATTAACTAGATGCATATAAGAATATCCCCTATCATTCCGGGACATCCATCGGACATGATAAATATGAATTCGAATTACTAAAGTATCCGGTACATTGGATGGGGTTTGTTAGGCCCAATAGATCTATCTTTAGGATTCGCGTCAATTAGTAGATCGGTTTACTAATTCTTAGGTTACCAAGCAAAAAGGGGCATATTCGGCTTCGATCATTCAACCATAGAATGTAGTTTCAATTACTTGTGTCTATATCGTCAAACATTTATAAAATTTGCGCATGTATTCTCAGCCTAAAAATGTAAAGGGTAATAAGGACAAATGAAACTCACCATACTGTATATCGTAGTAAAAATACATATGACGTCATTGAACAAGTTGGCATTGGATTCAAGAACCTATATTAATTATATATATTTATATGTTGGTCAATATTTGTCTAACAATTTAGGTTTAACCGTAGTGTATCACAATCCTAATGCTCGAGTCTAATATGTAAAAGTCAACAAAAGTCAATTTGGCTCAAAATGATTTCCACAATTTATACATGATTATTATATAATTTTTAAATATTTTAAACAGATTTATTAGAGTAAATAATATAATTCATTTATTAATAAATAAAACTTTATATAAAAATATACTTTTATATATCTTAAGTAATAAAATTTATAAAGTTCATTTAATATCATAAAAATATTATGATAGGTTTTATTAAGGTAATTATATTATTTGTATTACATATTTATTTGATAAAATAACATTGATAATAATAATAAGTAAAAGTTGTATTATTTTGTAATAATAATTATTATTATTCTATTAATAAAAATCTCAATATTTATATTTACTAAAAAATGATATTATGATAAAATGATAATTCTAATTATGATAACTTTAATATTTACGATACTTTTTAATATTAACTTCAAAATAATAATTCTATTTAAAATGATAATAATAATGGTATTTTATAATAACAATGACATTTCTATTAAAATGATAGCTTTAATACTAACGATACTTTTAATAATAGTAATGATAAACATAATAAGAACAATAATTTTATCTAAATTAATATCTTACAATATTTTAATTTTATCATGATACTTATACTTATTATTTCCTAATCGATTCGTTTAATAGCTTTTAAATCGTCTTTTATATCACGTTCATATTAATGGTAATAATAGTAATCATAATAATTAGGTGTTACTAATATTAGTTTTTAATTATAATAATATTAATGATAATAAATATTATGATGATAATACTAATAACTATTTTAATGATAATAATAATAATAATAATAATAATACTAATTATAACTTTAACGATAATAAAGATAGTAATAATAATAAAATAACAACTTTTTAATGATGATACTTTTTATTGATAATGATAATAATAGTAATAATAATAATAATAATAATAATAATAATAATAATAATAATAATAATTAGATAAAAACTAGAACGACGATAATAACGACGATAATAATAATCATTTTTAATAATAATACAAAAATTCAATTGACTATAACTTCTAATCCTTTCATCGAAACCATTCGATATCTAAATGAAAAGTTCTTAATTTTTCGCTAGCTTTCCAACGACATGCATATCTTATACCTTATTTCAACCGCATATGTAACTAATTCAGGATTTAACATATCCTATCTAATGACAATATCAAAATTACAAGCATGCATAATCCTATATACTTGAGCACTAGTCAGAGATACACTATTAATATGTAAAAGTTAAATTATGAGTGCTTACGTATCAATATTGAGATTCAATATTGCAGGAAAGGTACATAGATGCAACGGAGATGATAAATATTAGGTTAACCCCACGAGCATACCCTCGAACATTACCCATCACCTCCATAGCTATAACCCATTATTTTCTTAGCCCTATCCTACTCAAAAACCAGTTTTGAAATAGCTCGCTCATGACCTCGTCGTAATATTTTATATAATAATAATAGTACTAATACTAATAATAATAAGATTAATAATAATAATATTAATCTTTATAATAATAATAATATATATATATATATATATATATATATATATATATATATATATATATATATATATATATATATATATATATATATATATATATATATATATATATATATATATCGAGAGATAGATTGAGGGATGGAATGGTTCGGCAGAAAAATGTGAGCTTTATACACAAATCCTGAAACTGACACCTCCGCGAGTGCGAAGGTTTTGTGCCTATATGCTCCGCGAGTGCGGAGTTCCCCTGTCCAGCTCATTCCCAATGATTTCAAGGCTGCCGACGGTTTATATATTTATTTAATATATAATATATTTAATTTATATAATTAATTATATATTATATTATATTTATGTACATAGTTAACCTATAATTTTAGTTCTAATGACTCGTACGTTGTCACTCGACTTATGTCCTAGTTCCGGTTTTTCAAACGTGTATTCGTACGCTTAGAAAACTAGCTCTTTATGTTACGCGATGTGTACCTATTATAAATAATTAGACTTAATCATCTATAATTTATATTACCCAAAGTATAACTTCTTTATTTGAGTGTTGTGGTCATTTGCTTCTATAAATCAATGTCTCGTTGTTTATTAAAATACGTTTAATAATACCGAAACATTTTATGTTTAAATTAAAGCATTTGTAATATATATATATATATATATATATATATATATATATATATATATATATATATATATATATATATATATTCTTATTTAAAAATATGATTTTGTATATCTTATATATAATTGAAATATCTATTTAATAATATAACGTTTAGTTTTTCAAAACTAATTATTTTTCAAAGTTCATTTCAAAATCGTTTAAGTAATAGAAAGTATTATGTCGTAACACGTTTACGTTTTCAAAATAATATATATATATATATATATATATATATATATATATATATATATATATATATATATATATATATATATATATATATATATATATATAATACAAAGCCTTAATTAAGTTCTTTAAAACTTATGAACAAATTATCTTATAAAACGTTTTAATGATAAAGTTCTTTTTAAACCAAACTGTTTTTGTACATTTGAAACAATATTAAATAAATATGAAAACTTTGTTTTTCCAAAATTAAATATATTTAAGAATCATTTTACTAAAGAGGTTATAATTGTTATATCGTAAAACGTTTTAGAAAAATAAGATTAAATATACTCTTAATAGGTTTTAAGCTTTTGAATTAACGTTTGTTGGTGACACGTGCTATAAAGTCCAAAGGTTAGATGAACTTATGAAATCATCTTAATGTAAAATGTCGATATCCAATCGTCTAAATTATTTATATTCCACGTTCCAACTTTAAGATGAAAGTTAAAATAGTTATCCTATTAAAATCACGAGGAAAATGTTGTAAAGCAAGAATTGAAATTCAAATAGGAATCTCTACTAATTCATGTCTAATTCCCGTTAATTGACACTTTTGTTCTTACCTGTAAATAATTTTACCATTTATTCCGAATATCGTTAAAATGGACGATTTCTCAAATCAATGTGGACCTCTCAAAAGAGACTCGTAATCATAATTCAATATATCTGATACTTCGATCATTTGATTTTATCTGTTAATTCCGTCGATAATTATTTTAAATATATTTTGAAACAAATGCGTTCATGTAAAGTATTATGTATCTAATACTATGTTAATGTTTTCAAGTTATAACATATATACATATACATATTTAATCATATCCGTTCATATAATGTTTCGTGAATCATTGAAGTTTGGTCGGGGTTAAATGAATGTATGAACATAGTTTGAAATCCTTGAGGTTTAACTTAACAAACTTTGCTTATCGTGTCAGATGCATATAAGGATAAAGTTTAAATTTGTTCGGAAATTTCCGGGTCGTCACAATTGAAGCTAACGGTCGACTCAAATAGACCATATCATACATTCTCATGTTTGCATCTTCTTTTAGGCACATTGATGCAATCATTATGGCTTGATGTAAACACTATACCGGTTAATTTTCTGGTAACGTAGATGAGCCCCAATTGAAATCTTACTATGATTAAGTGATGTCAAAATCATATGTACTCGATTGAGAACTTTGAAACTTGACATTTTTAGGACGGTTCCAGGTATGCGGCTTTAGGGCCAGGTATTTGGATGACTTTAACTTTTCTTGCGAGTTCGAATTCGGAAATTTTTTTTGATACAAACCTGCATACTAAACTCGTATATCCGACTTGTTTACATACCATGACATTAGTGGTTTAAATAAAATTAATAACAATAACAATAATAATCGGTTACGGTCCATTAGGTATACAATTGGGCATAGCCCATGACCTCTAAACCCTATTGTTTTCTTAACCCTAGTCTTTCCTTTATAAAAACATGTTCTTTCCCTACACAAAACACATCTTATCTCATGCTAAACGCCTCACACGACTTGCACAAAGTCACCATATCAACAACCTTTCACTGTCATCTAGGGTTTTTACCTACATCCGTGTAGGGTTTTTCTCCCAACGTCCCGATCGATCGACGAATAGCCTTTGACCACCCTTCCGATGTTGCTTCATGTTGGTACGATTTTCCGTGTAGCGACTGTAAGGTACCAGTACAAGACATTAGCTGCTCAGCATGTGGCGTATGATGTTGATTGTTGTTTGCCCTCGAGAAATAATCTCTGCAGACCTGGAACACAGATGAGAGATCCGTGGGGTGGCCTCAATCAATCTGGATATCAATCTGTAATTGATCTATCTAGCGTATTGCTGCTAAGCGGCTAATGTGCGTTTAGAGTGAGAAAGACCTGTGTGAGAGAGAAAGTGAACTTCTCTCTGACTGAAGTTTAGATGTGAAATGTGGTGACCCAGGGGGTCTATTTATAGGCGCAGAATGTCCGAAATTCTCAGGATACACATGTCAATTACTGAGTGGTTTTGTTATATGAAATATCCGGAAGGTCGGTGGCCTGTGCTGATGTGGTTGCGTGTCGTTCAAGTGCTGATTTAAAGGGCTTAAGCATAGAAGCTGCCTGCAGGGCTTACGCTTGACGCTGGGCGGCCTGCTAAACGTTGGGCGGCAAACACTGAAAACCGCCAAACTTTGTTATGTTTTGTGTCGCTTGATCTATTTTTCTGTATAAAAATGGTGTTTTATGCTTGTATCTCCCAAGATACACCATTAAGTCCCCCAGTTTAATGTCTTTTTTTTTGCAAAAAATAAAGTCGTTAAACTAAAAAATAAAAGATGCATTTTTCCTCGAAGACACAAAACTGATGTAGCCGTCTGCTTTTCTGTTCTGACGTCACATTTCCAAGTATGAAATTGCCCCCAAAATCTTTTTGATTTATTTTCAAAATTTAAATTGTTGCCCAATTAATCTGGTCCATACACGTGTTCCAATCTCTTCCCTTCATTATCAATTTCCTTGATTATAAATAACTCGTTCTCCTTTCCTTTTTCCTTTTCCAAAAACTGATCATTTGATTTGAAGAGAACTGCAATTACTCATTTTAGCGAAGTCCAAGGTCAGTTACCACTCATCTTTCTCTTTTGCTTATTTTTTCTTTTTTTTTTCATACTACCATGGTCGAATCCAGCAGCACTTCTTCCCAAAGAGACAATCGCGATGTGAGCACTATTCCATCAAGTATTATCGAAGCAGAAATAGATAGACTATGTATAGATCATAGAAATCTTAGATTACTGAACCCCATGGTTCCTTCTTCTAGTGATAGGGCAAATAAACCACCTAAGAAGATGATTACACTGTATAAGCTTCAACTTACTATAGGTAACCTCCGTATTCCCCCTTCCGTTTTTCTTCAAGAACTTCTGTCTCATTATGGGATTGGTCTTAGCCAAATTCATCCACTCGGGATGCAAAAAATTGAGCTTTTTGAATAGTACTGTAACGCTGTTGGTAAAGTTCCAAGCATAAATGTTTTTCATGAGTTGTTTAGAACTCGATTAGTGAGTAAATGCTGGTATACATTTGACTGTAAAGCTAATAAAGCTTTCACTGGTACGAAAGAAACTTCTTTAAAAAGGTGGAAAGAACCTTTCTTTTTTGTCAAAGAAAAGATTATTCATGATAATTGGGCAAACATTCGGAAATGGAGGAAAATAAAAATAGGAGTAAGCAAGTCAATCACACTGTCTGATGATGAAAGAACGACTGTTGAAGATTGGAAGTCATTGGGACTTCCACAACGTTCATATGCTGATAACGAAGCCATTTTAGTCTACTGTGGGATGAGTGACAATTGGCATGCTGGATTTGCACCAGTGCTGCACTGGAAGGCTGTGGTAGGAATTTTATAAATATGCTATACTTGTAATATGACATTGTGAAATGTATTCTTATATGTTTTGTATTCAATGGTTTCATCTTTTACGGAAGAAGAAATGCAGGTCTATAAAGTGTTTAAGAAGACCAATTTGGATTCCCTTTCTGTGACTGATCGGCCCAAAACTGCTAGTGAACTTGAGGCTGATAAGGTCAAAGATACTCTGTTTAAAGAACAGCTAAAAAGCGCTGAACCGCCTACAGAAGGCGGCGATGATGATGGTGCACAACCTTCCTCGTCTGATGTAGAAATCATCGAGGCTACTCCAAAACCGTCTAGCGCCAAGAAGACTGGGAAACGCACAAAACGTCTGTGGAAGCGTGCAACTGGTCAAACTCTCCAATAAGCAAAGAAAAGAAGTATGCCATTTCACTTATGTCTCGTAATAATGTCCATAGTATGTGTTAATGTTAACTTTGAAGTTATTTATCTATGACTCAGAACTGACTTTGTCAACAGAGGATGATGAAACCACTGCTAGTGATGAGAAGGGTGACAAAGCTATTAGTGCAGAAGGCAGTGATAATGATGAGGAGGATGAGGACACGCATGAGGATAATACCGTTGAGACTCCTCCATTTATTAACCCATTAACTACTACCAAAATTGGTACAACACAATCTTCTTCATCTTCGCAGCCACACTCGATTGTGCCTTTGGCTGGTTTAAAGAGTTTCTTGAATGATCCTATCAATAAGTCTGGCAGCTTTATTAATTTATTGAAGGTGAATACTATAACCTGATTTCTGAAAATCTATTCTTCCTTTATGTTGTTTATAGGTTATAACTGTATTTTTATTTTGGAGACCAATACAATTGCTGATATTTCTTCATCTCTAACCACCATGACCCATAAGCAGAGTTGCCAATCTACCGCTGCAGCATTGGTACTTCTAAATCAACATGTGCTGCATGGTTTGAAGATGCAAGAGGCTCAAGAAACCCTTGTTGCCAATGCTATTAAAAATGCCAATAAACTGAAGAGGCTGGAAATTGATCTGAAAGATGCCAATCTGAAATGGAAAAAAATAGTTGATTTAGCGAAAAATAAGGAGGAAATACTACAGTTGGTTGAGAAAAATGTGTTGTTGAAAGAGTGGAAAATGAGAAGGTGATGGAAGAGAAGGATAAATTGTTGAAGGAAGTGGAAGAGTTGAAGAAAATGTTGAAACAATAAAGGTGTATTGTTGATGAAAAAACTGTTGCTGCTGCTGCCTCGGAGAAGAAATTCATTGATTTGAAGAATGATGTTCCTGCTCTTGTGCAGAGAGTGTTAAGTTCTGCGATTGTTGGCCAAACTTTTCATAAGTATCTGTTAGCTTCAATTGAGAAGGATCTTGAGTGCTTTGCCTGATAAACCAGATCCTTTACCCGCCACCATTGCAAAATACATTAAACCTAATGCTGAAGATAAGTTACAGGCTACCATAAATGAGGTTACTTCATTGAAAATTGTATCTGTGGAAGAAGTTTGTGGCAGAGAAGATGTGTCTATAAAGGACATTTTAAATGTGCCTATTTGAAAATACAATGAAATTGATCTGTAATAACATGTAACTTCTGTATATTTATCATATGTATATATTCTGTTTTATATTTGATATTGTGATGATTGTTGCTTTCCATGATTAACATATCTATGCTATATGTATTTAACCATTGCAAGCTATAAAAAGCTTTGATTTCATATATCACATCATATGAAATGTTTTTACCTTGAACTGATTTTTGATTTTTTTTGCCTTGGATCTGTCATCCGTCATCCGTTGTCCGCAATGCATCAATATATAATACCTCTTTATGAATTAAAGTTGCACTGCTACTTAAATGGTATGATGTATATAAATTATTAAGATTTTAAATCTATTTTCCATCATATGTAACCTTGTTATTGTTGTGTAAAGAATATGCCATACTATTATCTATCCTCCGTTCTGCATAAGAGCGTTTGTTTTGTAAAGAAGTATTGAAAATTTGCAAACAACTTCTGAAGTATAATCTGAATCAATCATAATGTTTTTATGCTAATTATTTATCATAAAAAATGATAAATCTATTTAAGAAGTTCTGTTTATAGAATGAGCGCTCAGGTGTTTTGCGGCTTATAAAATACACTTGTATTTAATTTTTGCTGCTTTCAAAAAATAAATGGATTTATACCTTTGTGATAAACCATTATGTATGTCATAACATTATGAGATCTTTAGTTTTGCCTCGGTTCCCTCTAGCGAAGTAAACACTTATGCTAGCCAATCTCTTGTGTCTATAATGTTGACACATGAGCCTCTACCATCGGGAGCATAAAAATGCCTTGCCTTATGTGGGTAGGTATGAATGCTATGTTCTACATTCGTAACACGTATCATTTTGCGTGAGAAAAAAAATAAATTTTATTGATATTTCTTTTCCACACATACAACGTTTTGTGCAACATCTTCTTATGGGTGATCAATCCCAAACAGAAAATTACAAAAATTGTATTGTGCTTGTTTCCGAACTGAGGAAAACATGATAAAAAACTGCTCTGCACGATTCATGTTATCATACTGTCTTTCGTGCAGCGTGTTGCGTCGTGCCTTTTAATGCCCCTACATTTTGGGTGGTTTGAAGTACCCATATACATCATTTCTGTTAAACAGCTGCCTCGATGATCCTCCTCTAACAAAATTCCCCCGAGCTTCATAAACAACTGATCTTTCCCTAGCTGGCCCAACATATTCAGAGTTTATCACTGCCACACCATTTTGTGTTGGGTAATTCTGCATGCGGTGTAGAAGTAATTGCTCTAAATTTACGAAGATTTCGCCTACCAAACAATGCATTGAATCTTGATCTACCATCAAGAACCGTAAAATCCATAATTTCTGTTCCCAATGTTACATCCAGTTTCACTTTACCAACCGCTCTCATCGATTCTCCCGTGATGCCAGCAATCTTCAAGTTCGTGTAGCGAAGCCTATCCTTCACGCTGAACGGATAATCTCTGAAACAATGCAAATACAAGAGATTTGCTTCACTACCTGTATCAGTATAGATTCTAGTGATGCTTTTGTTTGCAATGACAGCTGAAATGACTACATGCTCCTCTGATAGGCACCAATTTGGAATGGTGTGAAATATGATTGGAGCTTACATCCACTGTTCTGTCCTGCGCTCTCGTCTGCTTCATTTTCCTCCACCTCATTCCATATAAAATTGATGTGCATTTCAGGGGTTGGATCCCTTGCATCATTTCTTTCTTCCCTTCTGTTCCAATCACACCGTCCACCACGATGCACTTTTCCTTGCCAAGGAAAACGTTTTTTTGGATCATTTCTCCTATATTTTTTTCCTGGTAAAAGATGGTTTAACTCCCCAGCTTTAATCTTTGCGATAATTTCTCTCATCAACGACTTACAGTTGTCGGTATCATGTCCATATGCCTCGTGAAAGTCACACCATTTATCACTGTACGGTCCTTGATGCTCTTCCAAAGGCGGTGGAGGGTGAAAGGTTTCCTTAACGGGTTCAGTGAACAAGATCTCTTTTGGAGTTTTAGTTAAAGCCATGATGAGTGGGTGTCTGTCTAGTAGTTTTCGCTGATGGTAATTGTCATGCAGATGATTATTCCCCCTCCAACCGTGTTGCTGTTTCTGTTAATTGTTCTCATACCCGCGTTGTCTCTGATAGTTGTCATTCCTGTTCCGTTCTCCGCATTGCTGCCTGAAGTTTCTTTGATAATTATCTACTCTTGGATATCCCATTTCTCCTGCTCTCAAATGCTTCTGAGCAATAACCAATGCATGATGCAATGTTTTTAGTACATCATAACGCAACGCGTGAACCAATCGTGCAAAACGTCGCCGATCAAGAAAAAATATAAACCCTGAAACAAGCTGAGATTCGGGTATGTCTGGTATCTTTTGACATTCAATGGTATAACGCCTCATGAAATCACTCAGTGATTTATTCTGGTACATTGTTATCTCATGTGCATCAAGATGTGACAACGTCCAACTTCTCAAACTTTGATATTGCATCACAAATTTTGCCCTCAAATCAAGGAAACTGGTAATACTCCTTCGTGGCAAACTAGCAAACCATTCCCTCGCCGTTTTCTGTAGTACCATTGGAAACATATGGCACGTAGTTTCATCTTTCCAATGCTGCAATCGCATAATACCTTCATTCATAGTGAGAAAATCTTCGGGATCAGTTGTTCCATCATAAACACCGATAGATGGGATCCCCAAATTTCTTGGTAATAGATATTCTGCAATTCGAGGGATAAAACACTGTGTTGACTCTACCATTGCTGGCGGTTTGATAGCTTCATCTCCAGTAATCAAAGCAAACAAATTGTCTACAGCCGTTGCACGGATGGCGGGCTGTGCTAATTTCTCCTTATACCTTGATGGTGCCGTCTTGGTCAAAATTCCATCTAGTAACTTTCCTGCCATCTCCTCAGTCATAAAGAACTGCTCTTCTTCTTTTCCAAAGCCCCAATCGTCTTCTACAAAACCTTCATCATTGTGCTCACGCTGAGTATCATCAACCAAAGTATTCAACTGATTGAATAGCTTGAACAGCTGTGATTTTGAAATTGACTTACCTTTACTGTTGTGCTTAACATTCACATCAGATGTTTTCTTAAAAGAAACATTATGTGTTCCTCGCCTAGCTTTCCACACTCCTCCATTCGAATTTCCCAGCAATGGTTTTCTCAATCGTGGTATAGTTTCATGCACTTGGTCATCTGTGGTACCAGTGTTCAATTGGTCCTCTTCCTCCATTGAAGTTTCTTCAAGAGTTAGCTGATCCACTGGTATATTCTCAATGATGTTTTCATCGACTGGTTCGAGTGCTATTTTTGTTGAGGTTGTTTTAGTTGCCTTCATGCTCTTGGTGTTTTTCCTGGTATTTGAGACGGATGACGCCATTTATTGGTACGATTTTTCGTGTAGCGGCTGTAAGGTACCAGTACAAGACAATAGCTGCTCATCGTGTGGCGTATGATGTTGATTGTTGTTTGTCCTCGAGAAATAATCTCTGCACACCCGGAACACAGATGAGAGATCCGTGGGGTGGCCTCAATCAATCTGGGGATCAATCTGTAATTGATCCGTCTAGCGTATTGTTGCTAAGCGGCTAATGTGCATTTAGAGTGAGAAAGAACCGTGTGAGATAGAAAGTGTACTTCTCTCTGATAGAAATTCATATGTGAAATGTGGTGACCCAGGAGATCTATTTATAGGCGCAGAATGTCCAAAATTCTCGGGATACACGTGTCAATTACTGAGTGGTTCTGTTACACGAATTATCCGGAAGGTCAGTGGCCTGTGCTGACGTGGCTGCGTGCCGTTCACGCGCTGACTTAAAGGGCTTAAGTATAGAAGCTGCCTGCAGGGCTAACGCTTGACTCTGGGCGGCCTGCTAAATGCTGGGCGGCAAACACTGAAAACCACCAAATTTCATTATGTTTTGTATTGCTTGATCCATTTTTCTGTATAAAAATGGTGTTTTTATGCGTGTATCTCCTAAGATACACCATTACTTCAGTAGGAACCGGGTTATCACGGTTAATACCAAAGTGTTAAAGCAGCTAAAGCTTAAAAAGGCCCAAATAATAATGCGCTCAAATGTATTTTTGCTCTTGTGTGAAAATATGCTTGAAAAAATGGTGCTATCCGTAAAACATGCAACATGATGTCTCGTGTTCCTACCATGATACATTCGGTATGATTTATCATATGTTTTATTAACAGTCAATTTTTATTATTTTACGTTTTCATGATATTGTTTTGCAAAACAGTGTTAAACATATTTCATAAATAATTATATTGTTTTTCTCAATGAAATTTTTTTTGGCAAAAGCAAAGATTGATTGTCTATATTTTTATCTCACGAAAAATAAAAGTGGAACCTAGATCGTCATTGGTTTGACTTTAAGCATAAAAAATTGTCCATGATTTCTTTGAATTTCATGTACAAAAGCGAGATCCGGATCAGCCCGCGCATTGCAGCAGAGCTATTCACGTTCCATATTCATAGTTAAGGTAGCGTTATGTATTTATAGAAGCTAGAACGGCCATGTGTTAAGCCCTATTTTAGATGTCGGCGTTTAGCATTTTTTAAAAGATGTCCGTTTCGCATATAGTTAGTTGCATTGTGTTCGTAAAATTATTCCGAGATGAACGGTGGTGCCGGAAAATTTAATGCCCGGCTAGCGGGAAGATACAACCCGGTAAGCATTTTGGTGAAATTTGGTTAAAGTTTTTTAATAGAATAATCTTTTGACGGTTTATACCCCGGAAAATATGTACTTTAGACAATAGTTGAAGGGGCGAGTTTGTAAATTTAGTTTGAAATGTCATTTCTTCCCTAATGAAACGACCAGATATGAGGAGCCCAATAGTATATAACGAGATTCGGATCGACCCGCGCGTTGCGGCCTGGCCTTCCGAGTTGCATATTCATAGTTAATGTAGCGTTATATATATATATATATATATATATATATATATATATATATATATATATATATATATATATATATATATATATATAATGAAAACGACCCATGTGTTAAGTCTTCTTTTAGATGTCGGTGTTTTTAGCATTTTTTAAAAAGGTGTCCATTTCGCTCTTGGTTAGATACGTTGTGTTCTAAAAATTATTCGGAGTTGAACGGTGGTGCCGGAAAAATTTAACATTCGGCGAGCGGAATGATACGGCCCGATAAAAATTATGGTGAAGTTTGGTTAAGTATTTTTAATATAATAATGATTTGACGATTTCTACTTTAACGACCCGTTCATATGGATTATAACATTTCATATCAATTGATTTCATTGTGAGATATTTGACCTCTATATGATACATTTTACAAACATTGCATTCGTTTTTAAAAGACAAACTTCCATTACATCGAAAGTTGACGGCATGCATACACTTCATAATATATCCAACTATAAATGATTTAATAATATTCTTGATGAACTCAACGACTCGAATGCAACGTCTTTTGAAATATGCCATGAATGACTCCAAGTAATATCTCTAAAATGAGCAAATGCACAGCGGAAGATTTCTTTCATACCTGAGAATAAACATGCTTTAAAGTGTCAACCAAAAGGTTGGTGAGTTCATAGGTTTATCATAATCAATCATTTCCATAATTTTAATAGTCCACAAGATTTTCGTATTTATAAATAGAACCTCCCGTCTGCATAAAGATGAAACCATTCATAAGAATTGAACACCTGGTAACCGACATTAACTTTAATGTATAGAATATCCCCAAACAAAACCTCTCGTCTGTATAATAATAATCTCGAAGTACTAAAGGCATCCATAACCTGAATGGGGGTTGTTAGGCCCAATAGATCTATCTTTAGTATTCACGTCAATTAGGAATAAAACCTCTCCTCTGCCTAATTCTTAGGTTACCAAGCTAAAAGGGGGTGATATTCGGTTTAATAATCCAACCATAGAATGTAGTTTTGAGTACTTGTGTCTATTTCGTCAAACATTTATAAAAGCAGCGCATGTATTCTCAGTCCCAAAAATATATATTGCAAAAGTATTTAAAAAGGGAGCAAATGAAACTCACTATATTGTATTTTGTAGTAAAAATACATATAACGACATTGAACAATGCAGGGTTGGCCTCGGATTCATGAACCTATATTATATATATATATATATATATATATATATATATATATATATATATATATATATATATATATATATATATATATATATTAACACATATAATCGTAATCGAACAAATTTATATATTATTACTATTATTAATTGTTATTTTATTTATTTATATATTAATAACTTAATTAGATATATTTATTTTTATATATTTTTAAATAGATAATTAATATTTATTACCAAAAATATTAATATGGTTATGTGTTATGTCATAAATATATTTTTATATAGACAATCTTTATTTGATATATTAATAATACTAATAATAATGATAAAAATAATACTAATTAGAAAAATAATGATAATTCTAATAAAAATGATAATTTTAATTAAAAAAATTTATATTTTTAATAAAAATGATAAATTTAAAAATAATGATACTTTTAGTATTAATGATAATTATAATAATAATAATAATAATAATAATAATAATAATAATAATAATAATAATAATAATAATAATAATAACAATAATAATAATAATAATAATAATAATAATAATAATAATAATAATAATAATAATAATAATAATAATAATAATAATAATAATAATAATACTGATAATAATAGTAACTAATATAATAATTTTACTACTAATGATAATGATAAAATTTTAATAATAATACTACTACTGTTTAATGATAATATTAATAATGATAATAATAATATAAGTGATATTAATTAAGGATAGTAATAATAATAATTATCTTAACAATAATAAAACTAACTAATAATAATAATAATAATAATAATAATAATAATAATAATAATAATAATAATAATAATAATAATAATAATAATAATAATAATAATAATAATAATAATAATAATAATAATAATAATAATAATAATAAAAGTTATACCCTTTGTTATCATTAATATGTATCATCATGCATTCGATATCATGATCATCGTTTTCACCGTAACCATCATCATCATCATACTATGCTTTTTATCCTAATTATAATCATAGTTATAACAATAACCATGTTCATAATTATCAACATCCCGAGCATCTATCATCATCAAACTAATCGACATCCTCATCATGTCATGATCACATGATCCTCGAATTATCATAATTATATGACCCATTCATCACCATCAACTTAAAATCATAGAATCATGATTAAAACATCATCTAACATCATCATCTTCGTGAGGTCATTACCATTATCTTATCATCCCAGTCATCATCCTTTCATGTAAACCGAATCATCTAATCAATTTGACTCTCATACTTAATCATCTTCAATAATTAAATGATGTGTGTCTTTCGTGTTGTCGTGAAACGAAACCAGAGATTGATACGATGGCTTTGCAAAGTTGTGGCCCAATTTGCCTTGCAAGCCCAGGTAATAAAGTAATGGCCCTAGTAGAAAAATAATGGCCCAAGTAAATTGACGAGTCCAAATAAAGATCACGGCCTATATGGAAATTTATAATTCGTTGGGTTTTGTTTAACAGTCCCTCATTTAACTTCATTACCATCTTTCTTCCAGTATCATATTCTCATACGATCCGTATCATTATCAATGATCAACATCATCATCGCCTATAAATATCATCATTGACATAATTTTCACAGCCACCATCATAATACGGACTCATCATCATCATGCATAAACCGTTAATTACATACCTCATCATTATTGATTACTCGTGTATCATCATCTTTTTATTGCTCTTCATCACTCATCATCGTTAACTTAATCATGTCATGATTCATCAAGACATAACACCATCGTTATCATTTAGCTGTAAATCTCAATCAACATCACTGTATCATGATAAGCATCAGCATAAAATCATGTATATATCATCGACTCCTCATCATCTTGTCCTCCACTGTTCATCTTTATCGTTCATAAACATCGTTTCATCTCTGCATCATCTTCATCGTGATCTTAACAGAAGCAAGACGAGCAGCAGGTTCACGATTTTTAAACAGAAACATGGGTGAGGGAGAAAAAGAGAGAGCGAAGAAGAGAGGAAGATAGATGAAGGTGGGTTTGTGGTGGTTTCACGGTGACCGATGGGTTGCCGATGGTTGTTGATCGAAAATAATAAGATAACGATGGTGGTTCTCTAAGTCAACGAATTAAACAAGAAAAATATGGTGGTGGATGGTGATGGTCCTGGTGGTTAGGGTGGTGGTCGATTTACTATGGTTGATGAAATGTCCCGTTCATATTGATTATAAACGTTCCATATTAATTGATTTCGTCGCGAGGTTTTGACCTCTATATGAGACGTTTTTCAAAGACTGCATTCGATTTTAAAACAAACCATAACCCTTAAAATATTACGACGATTTATCAAATAATGATAATCTAAAATATAGCGTTTTTCACACGACCATTACATAATGGTTTACAATAATATTACACATCAACATAAGTCTTCGAATGCAGTTTTTAAACAATATTATACAAGCATGGACTCCAAATCTTGTCCTTAATTTAGTATGCAACAGCGTAAGCTCTTAATAATCACCTGAGAATAAACATGCTTAAAACATCAACAAAATTGTTGGTGAGTTATAGGTTTAACCTACATATTATTAAATCATAATAATAGACCACAAGATTTCATTTTTATAACACATCTCTTATCAGGCATTTCGCAAACTGCATAGAGATAAAAAACATTCATATGTTGAACACCTGGTAACCGACGTTAACTTAATGCATAGAATATCCCCAAAACAGAACCTCTCGTTTGTATAATAATCTCGAAGTACTAAACCATCCATAACTTGAATGGGGGTTGTTAAGCCCAATATATCTATCTTTAGGATTCACGTCAATTAGGGGCCATTTCCCTAATTATTAGGCTACCAAACTTGAAGGGCGATATTCAATTTAATAATCTAACCATAGAATGTAGTTTTGCGTACTTGTGTCTATTTTGTAAAATGTTTATAAAGCTGCATGTATTCTCATCCCAAAATATTAGATTTTAAAAGTGGGACTATAACTCACTTTCACAGATTTTTACTTCGTCGAGAAGTAAGACTTGGTCACTGGTCGATTCACGAACCTATAACAAATATGTACATATGTATCAAAGTATGTTCAAAATATATTTATAACATTTTTTAATATGTTTTAATGTTTTAAATATTTTCAGTCAGCTGTCCTCGTTAGTAACCTAAAACTAGTTGTCCATAGTTAGATGTACAGAAATAAATTGATATATATTATCTTGACCCAATCCACGACCCAGTGTATACACGTCTCAGGCTAGATCACAACTCAAAGTATATGTATTTTTGGAATCAACCTCAACCCTGTATAGCTAACTCTAACATTACTGCATATAGAGTGTCTATGGTTGTTCCACATAATATATATAGATGGGTCGATATGATATGTCAAAACATTTACATATGTGTCTATGGTATCCCAAGATTACATAATATATTAGAATACACGTATAATACAATATAAGTTAGCTAGGATATGATTTGTATAGATTTGTTACCAATTTTCACGTAGCTACAACAAGTAAAAATATCCAATCTTGTTTTACCCATAACTTCTTCGTTTTAAATCCGTTTTGAGTGAATCCAATTGCTATGGTTTCATAATGAATTTAAGTTTATGAATATATACAGAAAAAGTATAAGTTCATAGTCAGAAATACAGGTTACAAGTCTTTTTTGTAAAGGTAGTCATTTCAGTCGAAAGAACGACGTCTAGATGACCATTTTGGAAAACATACTTTCATTTTGAGTTTAATCATGATTTTTGGATATAGTTTCATGTTCATAAGAAAAATCATTTTCCTAAAAGAACAACTTTTAAATCAAAGTTTATCATAGTTTTTAATTAACTAACCCAAAACAGCCCGCGGTGTTACTACGACGACGTATATCCAGTTTTACGGTGTTTTTCGTGTTTTCAGGTTTTAAATCATTAAGTTAGAATATCATATAGATATAGAACATGTGTTTAGTTGATTTTAAAAGTCAAGTTAGAAGAATTAACTTTTGTTTGCGAACAAGTTTAGAATTAACTAAACTATGTTCTAGTGATTACAAGTTTAAACCTTCGAATAAGGTAGTTTTATATATATGAATCGAATGATGTTATGAACATCATTACTACCTCAGGTTTTATGGATAAACTGATAATGCTAAAAATGAACATATATTTCATAGCATTATTCCTCAAGAAAGACAAGCTTTTAGTTGCAATTGTTCTATTTACAAGTGATATTCGTTTAAATAATAAAAGGTGAAGACAAAAGACAGATTCGACGAATTGAAGACGCAAACGACCAAAAAGCTCAAAAGTACAAAATACAATCAAAGAGGTTCCAATTATTGATAAGAAACGTCTCGAAATTACAAGAGTACAAGATTCAAAACGCAAAGTACAAAATATAAAATTGTACGCAAGGACGTTCGAAAATCTGGAACCGGGACCAGAGTCAACTCTCAACGCTCGATGCAACGGACTAAAAATTACAAGGCAACTATGCACATAAATATAATATAATATTTAAATAATTCTTATAATTATTTATATATTATATAAATAAATAAAAACCGTCGGCAAGAGACTCCAAAATGGGTGAGCTGTATTTACAAACTCCGTGACTCGCGGAGTTTGAAGGCCAAAAATGCCGCGAGTCGCGGAGCCCCAAGTTTTGAAACTCCCTATAAAAGCAACCGAATTTTGAGCATTTTTTCATCATCATATATCATTCTCTCTATCTATATACGTAATATATATATATATATATTATTTATATTTTAATTTTAATTTTAATTTTAATCCTAATAATAAGGGTATGTTAGCGAATGTTGTAAGAGTGTAAGTCGAAATTCTGTCCGTGTAACGCTACGCTATTTTTAATCATTGTAAGTTATGTTCAACCTTTTTAATTTAATGTCTCGTAGCTAAGTTATTATTATGCTTATTTAATCCGAAGTAATCATGATGTTGGGCTAATTACTAAAATTGGGTAATTGGGCTTTGTACCATAATTTGGGTTTGGATAAAAGAACGACACTTGTGGAAATTAGACTATGGGTTATTAATGGGTTTTATATTAACTAAACAATACCTTGTTAATTTAATATACAAACTTATAATTCGACGTATTTATATATAACCACATACGCTTGACTGGGTACGGTGGGCGGGATATCTATAAATACCAATAATTATTCATTTTACCGGACACGGAACTGGATTAATAGTTAATAGACTTGTTGAAACAGGGGTGAATTACATTCAAGGGTAATTGGTGTAATTGTTAACAAAGTAGTAAAACCTTGGTTTACACGCAGTCGATAACCTGGTGTATTCATTAAACAAAGTATTAAAACCTTGTTACAATTCGAATCCCCAATTAGTTGGAATATTTGACTTCGGGAATAAGAATAATTTGACGAAGGCTTTCGCTCTTTATAATTATGACTGATGGACTATTATGGACAAATCTGTATGGACATATTAAATAATCCAGGACAAAGGACAATTAACCCATGGGCATAAAACTAAAATCAACACGTCAACCATCATGATTACGGAAGTTTAAATAAGCATAATTCTTTTATTTCATATTTAATTTCCTTTATTTTATATTTAATTGCACTTCTAATTATCGCATTTTTTATTTTTATTGTATTTAATTGCACTTTTAATTATCGTACTTTTTAATTATCGCAAGTTTATTTTATCGCACTTTTATTATTCGCAATTTCATTATCGTTATTTACTTTACGCTTTAATTTAAGTCTTGTATTTATTTTTAATATTTTACATTTGGTTTTAACTGCGACTAAAGTTTTAAAATCGACAAACCGGTCATTAAACGGTAAAAACCCCCCTTTATAATAATAATATTACTTATATATATATTTGTATTTTTATAAAAGTAAACTAATATAGCGTTAAGCTTTGTTTAAAGATTTCCCTGTGGAACGAACCGGACTTACTAAAAACTACACTACTGTACGATTAGGTACACTGCCTATAAGTGTTGTAGCAAGGTTTAAGTATATCCATTCTATAAATAAATAAATATCTTGTGTAAAATTGTATCGTATTTAATAGTATTTCCTGCTAAAATTTAATAGTATTTTATAGCCCTTAGCTTTAACATCAAGTTATTTTTGGCGCCGCTGCCGGAGAACTCTCTTAAACGCCGGAAGCGCAACGCTAATATATATAAAAAAAAGATTTTTAGTTTACTTTTATTAAAATTCGTTTTTATAAAAATATGTTTTAAATATTCGAAAATATAAAAAGAAAAACAAAAATTTATATATTTTTAAGAGTTTGTTAAAAGTTTTATAAGTTTCTTTATTTTTATTTTAGTTTATAAAAATATAAGTTTTATTTAAATATCTTTTATTTATATAAAAACAGAAAATTAGAAAACATAAAAAAAAAAAAAAACGCGTCGATTTAAAACTGTGCCAGAGTTGAAATTCGGATCCCCGTGACTCGCGGAGTTTGGTGCTTGAAATACCGCGACTCGCGGAGTAACTCTGACACACGACAGAAACCCTAAACTGCAATTAATTACGGGTATTAATTAATTATTATTATTATTTAACCCTAATTATTATTATTATTATAATTAGTTTTATTTTAAGTTTTACTTTTTATTTAATTTGTTTTATTTAGTTAAATTAGTTTAATTAAATTGTAAAATTAATAGTTTTAATAAATAAATAATATAAAAATAATATTTTTATAAAAATTGTACTTTTTACAACTTTTTATATATTTTTATATTTTGTCCCTTTTTAATCGTTTTAGCGTAATATTTGTATTTTTAGCTCATATTTAGTTTTAAACTTAGTTTTTGCCATAGTTATTTTTATTTCTAGATTTTTAGGCTTTGCCGTAGAATTCTTTAAGTGCTTTTTCTTTAGACTAAGATTTAGGTGCTTTAGAATTTTGCGACGCCTTTTTAAGTTTTAGTTTCTTTTTAAGTTATTTCCATTTGGGATTTAGTTTTTCCTGTAAGCTTTAATATTTTTAGACGACTTTTTCCTATGTATCAATTATCATTCCAATTAGTAATCTCAATTTGCGATTATAATTTTAAGTTAGTTGTAGTAATAAGGTTAGGTTAGTTAAGTGTTTTTAAGTTTTATAAGTTTCTTTTATTTTTCCGTCACCTTTTATTTTTCAACCATTTTTCTTTTTCGACCTTTTTCGACGAACTCTTTTTCTTTCTTATTTCTCGCTATTCTAGTTTTAGGACATAGATTTTTATTCTACTTCTTATCTAAATTTCTTAAAATTATGAAAATTTATTTTAAGTGGTTAAATTGATAGACATCAAAATTTTCTGGTTCGTAGTAATAGTTGGATTTGTACGTGGACCGGGTTATTGGAGCCAAACAGTCCTCAATTATATTGAGACCAAACGAATCCTGCCCCTCTGCTGCATCTTTTGGCTATTCGAAACGTGGGCAAAATCAGAAAAGTCTATTGATTGGATAACTTATTATAATTTTTCTTTCCTTTTAAAAAAACTAATAGGATATTCAGTGAATGCACCGAGCAAGACGTTCACCACCTTTTGTACGTTCACCACCTGTAACTAGATCAAGACATTTAGCAAATATTACCGCCGTTGATTTTTCTTTAGAATCGTCATCCAGTCAACCAAATACTTCAGTTCAAATTTCCGATAATCCATTTTTTGAACCCGACCTCACAATTGAGAATCCGGAGAATATTCAGGAACGGTTCGTACATCCTGAACCACTAAACTTTCCTCCGGAACCACCAATCATTCAAACAGAGATTGTTGAGGAACGAACCATTAAATCAGAATCCTCTAGTGATTCAGATTCAACAAATTCAATTATGGAGAATCTGGAACCTTTAAGTATGGAAGACCGAATGAGAGCTAAACGCACTGGCCAAGGTTACGCAATTACTCATCCAGACATTAATGCGCCAGATTATGAAATCAAAGGACAAATTCTACACAAGGTGACTAATCAATGCCAATTTAGTGGTGCGCCGAAGGAAGATCCAAATGAACATCTACGTACCTTTAATAGGATCTGCACACTATTTAAAATCCGAGAAGTGGAGGATGAACAGATATATCTCATGTTATTTCCCTGGACTTTAAAGGGAGAAGCCAAAGATTGGTTGGAATCGTTACCTGAAGGGGCGATCGATACATGGGACGTTTTAGTTGACAAATTTCTTAAACAATTCTTTCCGGCATCTAAAGCCGTAAGACTTCAAGCAGAAATTGTTACGTTCACACAGAAACCGAATGAAACTCTATATGAGGCGTGGACTAGATATGGAAAGTTATTAAGAGGATGTCCGCAACATGGTTTAGACACCTGTCAAATAGTACAAATATTCTACCAAGGATGCGACATCACTACAAGGAAAGACATAGATATAGCAGCTGGTGGTTCTATTATGAAGAAAACCGAAACTGATGCTTACAAAATTATTGATAACACTGCTTCCCACTCACATGAGTGGCACCAAGAAAAAGATATCGTTAGATCATCTAAAGCAGCTAGAGCCGATTCTAGCCATGACTTAGATTCCATTTCCGCAAAGATAGATGCTGTCGAGAGACGAATGGAAAAGATGACTAAAGATATTCACTCAATACGAATTAGTTGTGAGCAGTGTGGAGGACCACATTTGACAAAATATTGTCTCAGTATTGAATTAACAATGGAACAAAGAGAGAATATTTCATACATAAACCAAAGGCCTGGAAATAATTATCAGAATAATTATCAACTGCCAAGACCAATTTACAATCAAAATCAGAATTATAACAGAAATATTCCATACAACAACCAACAAGGTCCTAGCAATCAACAAGTATCCAATAACAATTACAATCAGCAAAGACCTAATTTTCAAAACAAACCACCACAACAAACCGATGATAAAAAGCCGAATTTAGAAGATATGATGACGAAGCTAGTTGAAACTCAAACGCAGTTTTTCACATCTCAAAAACAAACCAATGAACAAAATGCTCAAACATTTAGAAATCAACAAGCTTCTATTCAAAATCTGGAACAAGAAGTAAGTAACCTAGCAAGGTTAATAGGTGAAAGAAAACCGGGAAGTCTACCTAGTGATACAAACGCTAACCCCCGGAATGAAACAGCTAAAGTCATTACCACAAGAAGTGGTACAACACTTAAACCACCTGAAATACCTGTAACTTCTGATGAAGCTATTCCTACTCCAAAAGAACCACAACCTGATCAAGATAAAGAAAAAGAACCGGTAGTTGAAAAGGTTAATAAAGATAACACAGTTAAGGATAAACCTTATGTTAAACCATACCAACCACCACTTCCTTACCTGAGTAAAATGAAGAAAGAGAAACTTGAAGCCGAGCAATCTAAATTCTTGGATATGTTTAAACAGATAAATGTAAATCTTCCTTTCATTGATGTGATTTCAGGAATGCCTAGATATGCTAAATTCTTGAAAGATCTAATCTAAAATAGAAAGAAAATGGAAGAACTCTCGGCTGTTACTATGAATGCTAATTGTTCAGCAGTGCTATTGAATAAGATACCAGAAAAACTATCTGATCCAGGAAGTTTCACAATTCTATGTTTTCTGGGTAGTCTTAGTTCAATAGAAGCATTAGCAGACTTAGGTGCTAGTATAAATCTAATGCCGTATTCACTATACGCTAAACTAGACCTTGGAGAATTGAAGCCAACCAGAATAAGCATACAACTAGCCGATAGATCAATAAAATATCCAAGAGGGATAATGGAGAACATGCTAGTTAAAGTTGGTACTCTAGTATTTCCAGTAGATTTTGTTGTTTTGGACATGGAAGAAGATTCTCAAGTTCCTCTCATATTAAGAAGACCATTCTTAAACACGGCTAAAGCAATGATAGACGTGTTCGGTAAGAAACTGACCCTAAGTATAGAGGATGAGAGTGTTACCTTTTCAGTTGATAGAGCAATGCAACAACCACAATCTGCAGATGATACATGTTATTATATTCAAACTATAGATGCACATGCAGAATTATTAGAAGAATTTTCAGAATTACAAGGAACAGGAGAATGTTCTTTAGGAGAAGGTAATGAACCAATTGATGAAGCTGAAATGTTAGCTACACTTATAGCTAATGGATATGAACCAACAACAGAAGAAATTCAAATGCTAAAAGAAGAAGACAGATATCGATACAAATCATTGATAGAAGAACCTCCGAAATTAGAGTTAAAGCCACTTCCAAACCATTTAGAATACGCTTATTTACATGGTGAATCTGAATTACCTGTAATAATATCGTCTTCTCTTACTGAAAATGAGAAATCACAACTCATTTCTGTGTTGAAAGCTCATAAACCAGCCATTGCATGGAAGATTCATGATATTAAAGGAATAAGTCCTTCGTATTACACACATAAAATCCTTATGAAAGAAGGTCAAAAAACGTATGTGCAACGCCAACGAAGACTAAATCCTAATATGCAAGATGTAGTTAAAAAAGAGATTATTAAACTGCTAGATGCAGGTTTAATTTATCCAATTTCTGATAGTCCATGGGTAAGCCCAGTTCAATGCGTGCCTAAGAAGGGTGGCATGACTGTCATTACAAATGAGAAAAATGAGCTTATTCCTACTAGGACTGTAACAGGATGGCATGTATGTATTGATTATAGAAAATTAAATGACGCCACCAGAAAAGATCACTTTCCCTTACCTTTCATAGATCAAATGTTGGAAATATTATCCGGAAATAGTTACTATTGTTTTCTAGATGGATTTTCCGGATATTTTCAAATTCCAATAGCACCCGAAGATCAAGAGAAAACCACATTCACGTGCCCTTATGGTACTTTTGCTTACAAACGCATGCCATTTGGACTTTGTAACGCCCCTGCAACCTTTCAAAGGTGTATGATGGCGATTTTTCATGACATGATAGAAGAATGCATGGAAGTTTTCATGGATGACTTTTCTGTCTTCGGTGATACATTTGAATCATGTCTAGTTAATCTTGAACGAATGCTTATTAGATGCGAACAATCAAATCTAGTACTTAATTGGGAGAAATGCCATTTCATGGTTAAAGAAGGCATCGTTCTTGGTCATAAAATTTCAAAAGAAGGAATTGAAGTGGATAGAGCTAAAGTAGATGTAATTGCTAAACTTACACATCCCACCAATGTTAGAGGAGTTAGGAGTTTTCTAGGGCATGCCGGTTTCTACCGACGTTTCATAAAAGATTTTTCTAAAATTGCCACTCCTATGAATAAACTCCTAGAAAAGGATGCTCCATTCATCTTTTCAGATGAGTGTATCAAATCTTTTAATATTCTTAAAGAGAAACTCACTAATGCGCCGATCATGATAACACCAAATTAGAATCTACCATTTGAACTAATGTGCGATGCAAGTGATTTTGCAATGGGAGCCGTTTTAGGACAAAGGATTGAAAAACGATTTCAACCTATATATTATGCTAGTAAGACGTTACAAGGAGCACAAACGAACTATACAACTACTGAAAAAGAACTCCTTGCTATTGTCTTTGCTTTTGACAAATTTCGATCATATCTCGTTCTAGCAAAAACGGTGGTCTATACCGACCATTCTGCTCTTAGATACCCATTTTCAAAACAAGATGCTAAACCAAGATTAATCCGTTGGATCTTACTCTTACAAGAGTTTGATATTGAAATCCGAGATAAAAGAGGAGCAGAAAATCTCGCCGCTGATCATCTTTCTCGTCTTGAAAATCCCGAATTAGAAGTTCTAAATGAATCGGCCATACAAGACAACTTTCCTGATGAATATCTATTGAAGATAGATTATAAAGAAATTCCATGGTTTGCAGACTATGCAAACTACTTAGTTTGTGGATTCCTTGAAAAAGGATTATCGTACCAAAGACGAAAGAAATTCTTCAGTGATATAAAACACTATTTTTGGGAAGATCCACATCTGTTTAAAAGTTGTCCCGATGGAATAATACGCCGATGTGTATTTGGAGATGAAGCTAGTAAAATATTAAACCATTGTCACACAGGACCAACAGGAGGGCATTATGGGCCTCAACTAACAGCAAGAAAAGTTTATGATGCTGGATTCTATTGGCCTACAATTTACAAAGACGCACACCTTCTTTGCAAATCCTGTGATGCTTGTCAAAGGGCCGGAAAAATAAGTCAACGTGATGAAATGCCACAAAATGTCATCCAAGTATGTGAAGTATTTGACATTTGGGGTATTGACTTTATGGGTCCATTTCCAAAATCTCATAATAATCTATATATACTCGTAGCCATTGATTATGTGTCTAAATGGGCGGAAGCACAAGCTCTCCCAACTAACGATGCACGAGTTGTAGTCAACTTTTTAAAACATCTTTTTGCAAGGTTTGGAACACCGAAAGCTTTAATAAGTGATCGGGGTACTCATTTCTGTAATAATCAACTTGAGAAAGTTCTTAAAAGATATGGAGTAACTCATAAAATCTCCACCGCATATCATCCACAAACAAGTGGACAAGTTGAAAATACCAACCGAGCTTTAAAACGTATTCTAGAGAAAACCGTAGGATCAAATCCAAAGGAATGGTCCATTAAATTGGAGGATGCACTCTGGGCTTTTAGAACAGCCTACAAAACTCCAATTGGAACCACACCTTTTAGACTTGTTTATGGAAAAAGCATGTCATCTTCCAGTAGAAATTGAACACAAAGCATTTTGGGCTTTGAAGACATGTAATCTTGATTTACATGAAGCCGGACGTCTACGATTAAGTCAACTAAACGAATTAGAAGAATTAAGGCATGAAGCATACGAAAATTTGTTAATCTATAAAGAAAGAACGAAGAAATGGCATGATAAAAGAATCAGAAGTTCAAAAGAATTTAAAGAAGGAGACAGAGTTCTTCTTTTCAATTCACGATTCAAGCTATTTCCTGGAAAATTGAAATCAAGATGGTCTGGACCATTCATAGTCAAAAGAGTTTTCCCATACGGAACGATAGAATTAATAAATTTAAATGGAATTGAATTTAAAGTTAATGGTCACAGAGTTAAACATTACATACATGGTCTGATGGAAGTTGACAATGAAGTTAATCATAATTTCACCACCCAAGAAAACCTTCAAAATGAAAACATAAATATGTTATCAACAACATATGAAAAATCAAAACTGGAATATAGGGAGGATTCAAATTTGAGTGATGAAGAAGAATTCCTATACAAACCTCCCATTCCAAGAAACGAAGAAAAATGTGAACAAGAAATTCAAATAGAAATGAAAGAATCAAGGAAAGAACACCCGAAAAAAGTTTTCAAACCAACTCGACTTACTAAAGCAGGAGACCCGGGTGAATTTATCATTTCTTGCTTACTTAATGATGGTGCTGTATATAATAGACTCGCAGATTTAGGAGCAAGTGCAAATATTATGCCTCTTTCCTTATACAAAAGATTAGGCATGGGTAAATTAAAACCAACCAAAATAGGTGTTCAATCGTTTGACCAAACCATTAAACACCCGGTTGGAATAGCAAATAATTTACTTGTTAACGTGGGAAGTTTGACCTTTGTTGCAAACTTCATAGTGATTAATATGGAGGAAAACCTTGATGTTCCTCTAATTCTAGGTCGCCCATTTTTAGCAACCACCGAGGCATTCATTGATGTAAGAGAAGGTAGAATGACACTTAGGGATGGTGATACATCGATCACCTTTGTGAACTAAAAGTTTAGATCTCCACAAACCAAAACTGTTAGACCAATAAAAACGCATAAGTGTGGGGAAGATGAAGAAACACTTAATGATGATCCAATCACAAAGAATTCCGTTGATGATACGAAATTAGATGAACCCATTTTTAACAGTTCAACGAAGAAACTTTATAAACGGATTCACGATGCTAAGATTAAAGGAAACTTTAAGTTATATAACCGATTAATATCCAATTTATCGTCAAAAGAAAAGGCAGTGTTAGTTGAATTTGTGAAAGTTACAGAGGAAATCAACAAATGGATTGAAGTAAAAGTTAAAGATATACAAGTTGTTGAAGATTCAATTGAAAATAATGTTAATCACAATTTCAACTAAGTATAGGGGGTTTATGTATTTCTGTTAGAGTTAGATTGTCTGTTTTCGTGTAGTTCTCGAAAATGGAACCCGAATGGTCTTTCCCTAGCAGACCCTAAAGAACTAGTCTTCTCCCCCCATTCTGAATTTTTATTTTTTTAGGTTTTTACGAAATGAAGACTGCCTGTGAACTAAACCATGGTCTAATGCTACACGCTTTGATCACTAAACGTAATAATGACACACTTCCGAGTGAAATAGTATCAGTAATCAGAGAAAGAATGGACGGAGTTAGAAAAGAATCCAGATGCGAAGATAATAAGTTACAATTTGGTAAAGGAAAATCAAAATCCGCAGCGAAAAGAAGAGCAAGACACCTAGAAAGATGTCACAAATGCGGAAAATGGTCACATGGAGGTAAATGTTCAAATAATCAAACCTATTCAAACACCGAATTTGTTACTTTATGCAGAGACGGACCGTTCATATGTTTAGAAGAAAAGACACTGAATGCTCGAGGTTACGCCTATGTAGCTATGGAAAACCAATTAAACCGACTATCTTATGAATGGGATAGATCATATAACTAGGAAATCTATTTCACAGGTATGTCTGTACAGTTTTTTTTTTTTTTTTTTTTAACCTTTTGATAATAAACGCTAATTTGTTCGCTATAAAGTATTAAATTGGTATTGAATAAAATTAGGTTTGGCGACCGAAATTATTGATATCATTCAAAAATTTATTACATCACTGCGAAATTTAACGTTTATTCTTAAGGTATAAATATCTTTAATCAATCAACCCAAAATATTTCAAAAATTCGTCATGAGTTAAATTAGGTCTTGGAACCGAAATTACTTTACCGAAAAGAGGGGCGCATATTTTTGATAATATTTGATTGATTAAAGTGGGATAAAAAGCCAAAAAGATTTTTAATTTTATTTTTACCATGTTTTTAAAATTAATATTTAAATCTTAAATTAATATTTTAAACTTTGTAAAAACAATATTTTTAAAATTGTAAATATTTGAAAAATTAATATAAGTTTGGTGTGAATTTATAATATGAATTTTTAAATTAAGTTTGGTGTAATTTTTTAATTTTTAAAAAATATGAATTTTTAATTTTATGCATTTCAAGTTGTAAGTTTGGTGTGAATTTTTAATATTAATTTTGAATTTTATATTTAAATTGTGTGAATTTAAAAACAAAAATTTACTTTATCTCATTAAGTTAAAAATATGATTTTTAAAATTCGTCGTAAGTTGAAGACTAGGTCTTTGAACCGAAATTGCTTTACAAAAGGGAGGGACGAGAACTTTTATTATCATTATTTTTAATCTTATTGAATTAAGGTATGCCAAAAACATAAAAAAAAAAAAAAAAAAAATCTTAGCTTTTAAAACAATCGCTACAAAAAGACAAATTTTAAAATTTTGACGAAGGACGGACTAGGACATCGATCCAAAACGACCTAGTCCTAAATAACAAGGGAAACAAAATTTTAAAATTAATTACTTAATTGTTTTAATTAGTATAAGATATAAAAAAAAAAAAAAAAGCAAACTCCGCGACTCGCGGAGTTTGAAGGGTAATTCACAGCGAGTCGCGGGAGGACCGAAAATCAGAAAAAAAAAATAAAAACGCAGAACAACTCAGTTGCACACCACAAACTCAAACAAACTGCGAATATACTGCACGAAAAACCCAAAAAATACACCCCAAAATCACAATTTTTAACCGTTAATCACCAAATTTTTTACTAAAATCATGTTGAGAAGGATTCTATCAAGGAATTACTCAAGAAAAACGGTAAATTTCTACACCTAAACACCATTTAATCTGAAAATTAGTGTTCTTGAGCAATTTTTTCCCCAATTTGATTTTGATGCTTTTTAGTGTAATTATGCTTAAATTGTTTATGTATTATGCTTGTATAACCTAGATTGATGCTATTTAACATGATTAGAAGCCTTAAACTTCAAATTTTGAGTAATCTAGGGTTTGTGTTCTTGAGCAATTTGGGGCTTTTTGATATAAACAGGTTATGGCCGATTTTTGTCATGAATTGTTGCTAAATTAAGTAGTGTAACATGTCTAGGTAGTTAAATGATCCAAAATTTGAGCCTAAACATGATTTTGAGAATTAAAGTGGACTTTTTCAAGTCTAAAATTCATGAACTTGATTTTTGAGAGATAATGCCATTTGAAACTTGTTTAATTGTTAGTAATGATTATTTTGACATGTTATTTGAGTTGAATGCTTATGAACTTGGCGAACATTTTCGTATATGCTTATTTGAAAAAGTGTAGATTTGATGAAAATATGAAAATGAGCTTATGTTTGATATAAATTGATCATGTCATTGTAATTATTTTGATTGATGATTTTGCTGACACTAATGCATATTTGGATGCACAAAAATTGTGTTTGATGTGTTTTGCAGACTGAAAGGGGTGAATCTTCATCCCATGCTCGCAATGCTCCTGCTGAGAATGCGGAACAACAGGAGGTGGATAACTACTACAAGCAAGATATACCTCATCCGGTCATGACATTTTCTGATATGCACTTGGAAGAGTTGCACCCGAACCTGAGATTTGACAGACTTTGGATAGATTATCCAAAATACCAAAGGGGTTTGCATACTCTTCATTCCAAAGTTGTTGAGGTACCGAGGGTCATAGAATGGGGACCCTTAGAAGCTGTAGAATTGGCCGGGCCAATTAGGGAATTACTTGTACAGAGGTATGGTAATTCTACTTTTAATGACTGGGTACGTTTATTCACCATGCGTAGACCTGTATATAAAGTATGGTGTGAAGAATTGTTGTGTAGTATAGAGTTGAATAATCGGGTAGCTAGTTTAACCGATCGATCTTTTATTAGATTTTTGTTAGGAGGTTCGATGCGCCACATGTCTTTACTAGACATGGCTCAGGCTTTACGTATATATACGCCTGAGGAGTTAGCATCTGCCTATTGTAGAGGGTTGATACTAAATGGTAGAAAGATAGATGAAAATTTTGATACACACGGTGTGTGGAGTCAAATGATAAGCCATCACCGTTTCAAAGGGGGAAATTACTCTTATTTGGATATAGATAGAGCTGAATTAAGAGTAATTCATAGGTTTTTAGCTAATTCGATTACACAAAGAGGTAAGAACAAGAAAAAGGTAAATGAACAGGATTTGTTTTACCATATGTGTATTCGAGACCCACAAAGCGCTGTAAGTATACCTTATTGTGTGGGTTATTATTTATCAGCTATGGTTAGGGGGATGAGACCGCATAGCATAATAGGAGGTGGTATTTTTATTACTTTGATTGCTGAATATCTCGGTGTGGATATAAGCCGGGGGGATTATTAGTAGAAGAACCAGAACCCCGCGATACAATAGGTTTAAATGTATACCATGGTGCGAAAGTTTTGAAGAGGCGAAATAACGCCGCAGTACCATACCATGGTAGACATCCACAGGTTGAGAGAAACCAACAGCAAGGTAATGTAGGAGGGGGAAATGAGATGCAAGAAATGCAAAGGTTTATAGCTTCACTGGAGTACGAAAATGCTAGACAGAGAGCATTTGAAGATTGGCAAGTTCATCAGAACCAAATCATAGCTCATTGCCAACATATAGGTAGAAACTATATTCCTACACCAAAACCCATATTCCCTCCCTGGTCTATAGAGATGCAACCACCGTATCCTACGTATAACCCTACCAAAGCATTCTATAGCACCTATGGTTATGCTTGGAACCCCTATTGGTACCAGTATCATCCCTAGTCTACTTAGTTTTTTTTTTATTTTGTAATTTGTAATGATTGATACGTTTAATACTTATGTTAATATTGTAATAGTTTTTATAATTTTCTAACTTTTATTCTTAGATTTTAATAATTTTTTGAATGTGGGGTAATATACCAAACTTCAAAAATATGTATATATGTTTCAGTTTATCTTATGTACACAACAGGGTAAAACAACGCATTTTCAAAGACTGACATTAAGTTCAGCAAAAGCAACTAATTTTGACGACAAGATGCAAAATATATGTGAAATAACAACAAGACGGAATGAACAAATGATGTGCACCATTTATCATTCAGCAAACAAACGCTAATATATTTGGAAACTTTGGTAAAAATTTAATCATTTTCACACAAATCACCCTCAATAATTTAAATTGTTACTGATTTCTTGCAAATGAGGGCATTGCAAGATCTTAAGTGTGGGAAGGGGTTAAATTCTTTCGGATTTTAAAATTTTTATCTTAAACACTTGGTTACCATTAAAAATACTAGTAAAGCAGTAGTTGTATTAGAATCTAGTGCTCCCTGATAATAAAGAACAGCCCTAGTCTTATATATTGACTACCCAATTCTAGTAAAATTTTTAAAAATTTTCAATTAAATGAACTCAAAATCATGTTTATACATATTTATGAACGATAAAACTAGGTTTTAACACCGAAATTATTATTACCTCAGAAAGGACATAAATTGAGAAACAAACCAAAATGTTAAAATTCATTTAAAATGGAATAGAGGATGATAAAAAGGAAAATAAAAACCAAGTGTGGGAAAATTTACCAAGTTATCTTAAACATATGTCACATATATCTGTAACAAATAACTGAAAATACTTTTGCTTTGGACTAAACTAAACTATTTTACCCGATGAAAGAAAAGAAAGATGGATCTACACGATGAATCAATTCCATCATTTAAAGGAAGTAAAGTCTTCCGAAAAAGAAACGCGCTTCTTGATTTAGGTCATGAGGTTGTCGTCCAGACCAGCTGTAGGTTGACGAAAAATCTAGAAAAGTCATCACTAAAATCAGTAGGAAATCCACGGACCTCAGCATTAAACAGGGTCGCCAAGTGGTCAGATTTATCCTAACCATGAGAAGGATTTATCTCGTAAAATAGGGGGGCACCATGCAAATTAGCTTGATAAGACTAATGAATCAGATCCCTAGAAAGGATAATCTCCTTAAAAGATCAAAAATCAGCTTTTAAGCCTGATATAACTCAATCCTTGAGATTGACCTTAAAGATTGAGAATTACAAACTCATGGAATTCAATGATATCTAAACTCGAGCTTGAACGAGAAAATATTTTGATCAAAATTATAAACCGATTTGTTTTCTGAAAACCCTATTTTCAATGCGTTCATTACCTTTGAATGTAAAATCCTAGGAATTCACCTGGAATTCATTAGGTCACCTGAACTAAATCGGGTGTCAACTGTAAGAATGGTGGTTGCATAGCATGGTCAAAGACAGGACCTTGTGCCAGACCGAAAAATCATAAGGGTGAGCTTTACTATTGCTCCTACCAAGGATAGTAATTGCGTCCGACACGTTATAGACCATAATCAAAAGCATGTCAGGGGACATTGCCTTAACAGTTGCTTGTTCAACGCTTTCCTTTACAACCGGATGGTAGTTTACCGAAAGGTAATATACGGGACAAGTAAACTGGACGTGTTGCTTTCCAAATACAAGGTTAGCAAGTGGGTGACACAAAACCGCAAGTTTTGAGCTAAAATTTTCAAATCTGAAACCCATCAAACCCACAAAAATATTTTGCAAACACCGGTGAAGGGTTATTCCGAAAAACTTATCTAGGGTAAAAACTAGATTTAATTTTCAAAAGATCAAATATTTTCATAAAGATCCAATTTCCTTAATGGATCTAAATTTTTATAGTCATGTGGGACTGTAAACCATATCGTTACTACCATTGTTTATACCGCCGTAAAAAAATCACTGATGTACAAAGTGTGAAGAATAAAGAAGTGATTCTAGTATTTCAAGACGATATTGCTTGAGGACAAGCAACGCTCAAGTGTGGGAATATTTGATAATGCTAAAAACGAACATATATTTCATAGCATTATTCCTCAAGAAAGACAAGCTTTTAGTTGCAATTGTTCTATTTACAAGTGATATTCGTTTAAATAATAAAAGGTGAAGACAAAAGACAGATTCGACGAATTGAAGACGCAAACGACCAAAAAGCTCAAAAGTACAAAATATAATCAAAGAGGTTCCAATTATTGATAAGAAACGTCTCGAAATTACAAGAGTACAAGATTCAAAACGCAAAGTACAAAATATAAAATTGTACGCAAGGACGTTCGAAAATCCGGAACCGGGACCAGAGTCAACTCTCAACGCTCGACGCAACGGACTAAAAATTACAAGGCAACTATGCACATAAATATAATATAATATTTAAATAATTCTTATAATTATTTATATATTATATAAATAAATAAAAACCGTCGGCAAGAGAGACTCCAAAATGGGTGAGCTGTATTTACAAACTCCGCGACTCGCGGAGTTTGAAGGCCAAAAATGCCGCGAGTCGCGGAGCCCCAAGTTTTGAAACTCCCTATAAAAGCAACCGAATTCTGAGCATTTTTTCATCATCATATATCATTCTCTCTATCTATATACGTAAAATATATATATATAATTTATATTTTAATTTTAATTTTAATTTTAATCCTAATAATAAGGGTATGTTAGCGAATGTTGTAAGGGTGTAAGTCGAAATTCTGTCCGTGTAACGCTACGCTATTTTTAATCATTGTAAGTTATGTTCAACCTTTTTAATTTAATGTCTCGTAGCTAAGTTATTATTATGCTTATTTAATCCGAAGTAATCATGATGTTGGGCTAATTACTAAAATTGGGTAATTGGGCTTTGTACCATAATTTGGGTTTGGATAAAAGAACGACACTTGTGGAAATTAGACTATGGGTTATTAATGGGTTTTATATTAACTAAACAATACCTTGTTAATTTAATTTACAAACTTATAATTCGATGTATTTATATATAACCACATAGGCTTGACTGGGTACGGTGGGCGGGATATCTATAAATACCAATAATTATTCATTTTACCGGACACAGAACTGGATTAATAGTTAATAGACTTGTTGAAACAGGGGTGAATTACATTCAAGGGTAATTGGTGTAATTGTTAACAAAGTAGTAAAACCTTGGTTTACACGCAGTCGATAACCTGGTGTATTCATTAAACAAAGTATTAAAACCTTGTTACAATTCGAATCCCCAATTAGTTGGAATATTTGACTTCGGGAATAAGAATAATTTGACGAAGGCTTTCGCTCTTTATAATTATGACTGATGGACTATTATGGACAAATCTGTATGGACATATTAAATAATCCAGGACAAAGGACAATTAACCCTTGGGCATAAAACTAAAATCAACACGTCAAACATCATGATTACGGAAGTTTAAATAAGCATAATTCTTTTATTTCATATTTAATTTCCTTATTTTATATTTAATTGCACTTCTAATTATCGCATTTTTTATTTTTATTGTATTTAATTGCACTTTTAATTATCATACTTTTTAATTATCGCAAGTTTATTTTATCGCACTTTTATTATTCGCAATTTCATTATCGTTATTTACTTTACGCTTTAATTTAAGTCTTGTATTTATTTTTAATATTTTACATTTGGTTTTAACTGCGACTAAAGTTTTAAAATCGACAAACCGGTCATTAAACGGTAAAAACCCCCCATTATAAAAATAATATTACTTATATATATATTTGTATTTTTATAAAAGTAAACTAATATAGCGTTAAGCTTTGTTTAAAGATTTCCCTGTGGAACGAACCGGACTTACTAAAAACTACACTACTGTACGATTAGGTACACTGCCTATAAGTGTTGTAGCAAGGTTTAAGTATATCCATTCTATAAATAAATAAATATCTTGTGTAAAATTGTATCGTATTTAGTAGTATTTCCTGCTAAAATTTAATAGTATTTTATACCCCTTAGCTTTAACATCATAAACCCACTAGAAATAAGAAAAATATATCTAGCTTCAAAGGATCCTTGGATGGTTTGAAAGTTCTTGAAGCAGAATCATGACACGAAAACAAGTTCAAGTAATATTTCCACTCGAAATAAGATTGTTAGAGTTATAGAAATTGAATCAAAGTTTGAATATGAGTATTACCTTGTATTAGAAAGATATCTTACTGTAAATAAGAAAGATTTCTTGAGGTTGGATGATCACTTTACAAGATTGGAAGTAAGCTAGCAAACTTGGAAGTATTCTTGATTTTATGAAACTAGAACTTTTGGAATTTATGAAGAACACTTAGAACTTGAAGATAGAACTTGAGAGAGATCAATTAGATAAAGAAAATTGATGAATAAAAGTGTTTGTAGGTGTTTTTGGTCGTTGGTATATGGATTAGATATAAAGGATGTGTAATTTTGTTTACATGTAAATAAGTCATGAATGATTACTAATATTTTTGTAATTTTATGAGATATTTCATGCTAGTTGCCAAATGATGGTTCTCACATGTGTTAGGTGACTCACTTGGGCTACTAATAGCTGATCATTGGAGTGTATATACCAATAGTTCATACATCTAAAAGCTGTGTATTGTACGAGTACGAATACGGGTGCATACGAGTAGATTTGTTGATGAAACTGAACGAGGATGTAATTGTAAGCATTTTTGTTAAGTAGAAGTATTTTGACGAGTGTCTTGAAGTCTTTCAAAAGTTTATAAATACATATTAAAACACTACATGTATATACATTTTAACTGAGTCGTTAAGTCATCGTTAGTTGTTACATGTAAATGTTGTTTTGAAGCCTTTAGGTTAACGATCCTGTTAAGTGTTGTTAACCCATTGTTTATTATATCGAATGAGATGTTAAATTATTACCTTATGATGATATTATGATATATTAATATATTTTAATATGATATATATACAATTAAATGTCGTTACAACGATAATCGTTACATATATGTCTCGTTTCGAAACCATTAAGTTAGTAGTCTTGTTTTTACATATGTAGTTCATTGTTAATATACTTAATGATATGTTTACTTATCATAATACCATGTTAACTATATATATATCCATATATATGACATCATATAGTTTTTACAAGTTTTAACGTTCATGAATCACCGGTCAACTTGGGTGGTCAATTGTCTATATAAAACCTATTTCAATTAATCAAGTCTTAACAAGTTTGATTACTTAACATGTTGGAAACACTTAATCATATAAATATCAATTTCATTTAATATATATAAACATGGAAAAGTTCGGGTCACTACAGTACCTACCCATTAAATAAATTTCGTCACGAAATTTTAAGCAGTTGGAGGTGTTGACGTATCTTCTGGAAATAAATGCGGGTATTTCTTCTTCATCTAATCTTCTCGTTCCCAGGTGAACTCGGGTCCTCTACAAGCATTCCATCGAACATTAACAATTGGTATCTTGTTTTGCTTGAGCCTTTTAACCTCACGATCCATTATCTCGACGGGTTCTTCAAAGAATTGTAGTTTTTCATTGATTTTAATTTCGTCTAAAGGAATAGTGAGATCTTCTTTAGCTAAGCACTTCTTTAGATTCGAAACATGAAAGGTATTATGTACATTGGCGAGTTATTGAGGTAATTCAAGTCGGTAGGCTACTAGTCCGACACGGTCTAAAATCTTGAATGGTCCAATGTATCTTGGATTTAGTTTCCCCCGTTTACCAAATCGAACAACGCCTTTCCAAGGCGAAACCTTAAGCATGACTATCTCCCCAATTTCAAATTCTATATCTTTCCTTTTAAGGTCCGCGTAGCTCTTTTGTTGACTCTGAGCGGTTTTTAACCGTTGTTGAATTTGGATGATTTTCTCTGTAGTTTCTTGGATTATCTCCGGACCTGTAATCTGTCTATCCCCCAATTCATTCCAACAAATTGGAGATCTGCACTTTCTACCATAAAGTGCTTTGAACGGTGCCATTTTGATATTCGAGTGGTAACTGTTGTTGTAGGAAAATTTTGCTAATGGTAGATGTCGATCCCAACCGTTTCCAAAATCAATAACACATGCTCGTAGCATGTCTTCAAGAGTCTGTATCTTCCTTTCGCTCTGCCCATCGGTTTGTGGATGATAGGAAGTACTCATGTCTAGACGAGTTCCCAATGCTTGTTGTAATGTCTGCCAAAACCTTGAAACAAATCTGCCATCCCTATCAGAGATAATAGAGATTGGTATTCCATGTCTGGAGACGACTTCCTTCAAATACAGTCGTGCTAACTTCTCCATCTTGTCATCTTCTCTTATTGACAGGAAGTGTGCTGATTTGGTGAGACGATCAACTATTACCCAAATAGTATCAAAACCACTTGCAGTCCTTGGCAATTTAGTGATGAAATCCATGGTAATGTTTTCCCATTTCCATTCCGGGATTTTGGGTTGTTGAAGTAGACATGATGGTTTCTGATGCTCAGCTTTGACCTTAGAACACGTCAAACATTCTCCTACGTATTTAGCAACATCAGCTTTCATACCCGGCCACCAAAAATGTTTCTTGAGATCCTTGTACATCTTCCCCGTTCCAGGATGTATTGAGTATCTGGTTTTATGAGCTTCTCTAAGTACCATTTCTCTCATATCTCCAAATTTTGGTACCCAAATCCTTTCAGCCCTATACCGGGTTCCGTCTTCCCGAATATTAAGATGCTTCTCCTATCCTTTGGGTATTTCATCGTTTAAATTTCCCTCTTTTAAAACTCCTTGTTGCGCCTCCTTTATTTGAGTAGTAAGGTTATTGTGAATCATTATATTCATAGCTTTTACTAGAATTGGTTCTCTGTCCTTTCTACTCAAAGCGTCGGCTACCACATTCGCCTTCCCCGGGTGGTAACGAATCTCAAAGTCGTAATCATTCAACAATTCAATCCACCTGCGCTGCCTCAGTTTCTGATTAAATATATGTTGAAGACTTTTGTGGTCGGTATATATAATACTTTTGACCCCATATAAGTAGTGCCTCCAAGTCTTTAATGCAAAAACAACAGCGCCTAATTCCAAATCGTGTGTCGTATAATTTTTCTCGTGAATCTTTAATTGTCTAGACGCATAAGTAATTACCTTCGTTCGTTTCATTAATACACAACCGAGGCCTTGCTTTGAGGCATTACAATATATCACAAAATCATCATTCCCTTCAGGCAATGACAATATAGGTGCCGTAGTTAACTTTTTCTTCAACAATCGAAACGCTTTTTCTTGTTCATCATTCCATTCAAATTTTTTCCCTTTATGCATTAATGCAGTCAAGGGTTTTGCTATTTTGGAAAAATATTGGATGAATCTTCTGTAGTAACCAGCCAGTCCTAAAAATTGGCGTATATGCTTCGGAGTTTTAGGGGTTTCCCACTTTTCAACGGTCTCAATCTTTGCCGAATCCACCTGAATACCTTCTTTGTTCACTATGTGACCGAGGAATTGAACTTCTTCCAACCAAATTGCACACTTTGAAAACTTAGCGTACAGTTTTTCTTTCCTCAACAACTCTAGCACTTTTCTCAAATGTTCTTCGTGCTCTTGATCATTCTTTGAGTAGATAAGTATGTCATCAATGAAAACAATGACAAACTTATCGAGATATGGCCACACACACGGTTCATGAGGTCCATGAACACAGATGGTGCGTTAGTCAATCCAAACGGCATAACCATAAACTCGTAATGATCGTAACGCGTTCTGAAAGCAGTCTTCGGAATATCGTCCTCCTTCACCCGCATTTGATGATACCCAGAACGTAAATCAATCTTCGAATAAACTGACGAGCCTTATAATTGATCAAATAAGTCATCGATTCTCAGTAGTGGGCAACGATTCTTGATGGTAAGTTTGTTCAACTCTCGGTAGTCGATACACAACCTGAATGTACCATCCTTCTTTTTGACAAACAAAACAGGAGTTCCTATGGTGATGTACTTGGTCGTATGAAACCACGCTCTAGAATTTCTTTTAATTGGCTTTGAAGTTCCTTCATTTCGCTGGGTGCGAGTCTGTATGGAGCACGAGCTATTGGTGCAGCTCCCGGTACAAGATCTATTTGAAATTCAACGGATCGGTGTGGAGGTAATCCTAGTAATTCTTTCGGAAATACATCGGGAAATTCTTTTGCAACGGGAACATCATTAATGCTCTTTTCTTAAGTTTGTACTTTCTCAACGTGTGCTAGAACAGCGTAGCAACCCTTTCTTATTAACTTTTGTGCCTTCAAATTACTAATAAGATTTAGCTTCGCGTTGCTCTTTTCTCCGTACACCATTAAGGGTTTTCCTTCTTCTCGTACAATGCGAATTGCATTTTTGTAACATACGATCTCTTCTTTCACCTCTTTCAACCAGTCCATGCTGATTATCACATCAAAACTCTCTAATTCTACTGGTATCAAATCAATCTTAAATGTTTCGCTAACCAGTTTAATTTCTCGATTCCGACATATATTATCTGCTGCAATTAATTTACCGTTTGCTAATTCTAGTATAAACTTATTATCCAAAGGCGTCAATGGACAACTTAATTTAGCACAGAAATCCTTACTCATATAGCTTCTATCTGCACTCGAATCAAATAAAACATAAGCAGATGTATTGTCAATAAGAAACATACCCGTAACAAGCTCCGGGTCTTCCTGCGCTTCAACCGCATTAATGTTGAAGACTCTTCCTCAGCTTTGTCCATTATTATCCCCCTGATTTGGACACATATTTTTGTAATGGTCCTTCTTCCCGCATCCGAAATTGGTAATGTCTGCATAACTTGTTCCGGCATTATTTGTTTCCTTAGCCATTGATCCGTTGATTTCGCACTTTGTCGCACCATGGCCCTTTCTATTACACTTAGTACACACTGCTGTATAGAGCCTAGTTGGATGGTATCATTCACATCTCTGGCAGAATTTCTGCCACTTGTTGTTATTGTTGGGATTGTTGTTGTTGCGGTTGTTATTGTTGTTGAAACGGTTGTTGAAGTTATTGCTGGGGTGGTTGTTGTTGTTGCATTTGTTGTTGCAAAAATTGGTGCGATTGTAGTTATGATTGTTGGGTTGATTATTGAAATTATGACCATTGTCACCGGTTTCTTCCCATTTCCTCTTGACTTGTTTCGTATTGGCTTCTTCGCCCGCCTGTTCTTTAATCCTTTCCTCAATTTGATTTATAAGTTTATGAGCCATTCGACTTGCCTTTTGTATGGAGGCGGGCTAGTGTGAACTTATATCCTCTTGGATCCTTTCCGGTAACCCCTTTACAAATGCGTTGATTTTCTCTTCTTCATCTTCGAACGCTCCCGGACACAATAGGCACAACTCTGTGAATCGTCGTTCGTACATGGTAATATCAAACCCTTGTGTTCGTAACCCTCTAAGCTCTACCTTGAGCTTATTGACCTCGTTTCTGGGACGGTACTGCTCGCTCATTAAGTGTTTGAATGCTGACCACGGTAGTGCGTAAGCAACATCATGTCCCACTTGTTCGAGATAGGTATTCCACCATGTTAACGCAGTATCTGTGAAGGTATGCGTGGCGTACTTTACCTTATCTTCCTCAGCACATTTGCTTATAGCAAACACAGATTCGACCTTTTCGGTCTATCGTTTCAGTCTGACCGGTCCTTCAGTTCCATCGAATTCCAGAGGTTTACAGGCAGTGAAAGCCTTGTAGGAGCATCTTACACGGTTTCCTGTGGAGTTAACTCCACTGCTAGACCCTGAGTTATTGTTGTTTTGTATTGCAGCCTGTACTGCGGCTATATTTGCTGCAAGGAAAGCAAGGAAGTCTTCCTCACTCTTGTTCAAGTTCTGACGAGTAGTCGGTGCCATTTCCTTCAAAAATAGCCAAAAGAATTAAGTTAATCATATAGAATATTAAGAGTAGTCAATAGTATTCCGTAGCATAATATGAACTCATTTATAAAAGCTTTTTCTTCATATTAGCGTTTTATAAGTTTTAATTCGGATAATACCTACCCGTTAAGTTCATACTTAGTAGCTAACATACAATTCAACTACTACAATTCTATATGAAAAATGATTATAATAATATTTCACATTCAAACTTTTATACAATATTTTGCAAACTTACAATACCGCTATTTTACATATAGCATGAAATATAGCACATAAAAACTCTGATACAAAATAGTTGCGAAGACAATTCTAGTTAATACGCAAGTCGTTCAACAAAGGCAATAAAGACACGTAATTCATACGTCCAGAAACAAGTCATGCATTCTGGTTTTACTATGACTACTTCCCATCCTTGGTCTTGTGGAACATAACCGTTGTGACCGTTGACAAGACAACATGTAGTAATGTCGTCAAAAGGATGAGGGTTTCGTAATGTCCATCAGCCCCGTAATAATATAAAAACCTTGTTTCTCATCTCAACTACCGAGTCCATCACTTGTGGGAATGTTTTATTTAAAAGTTGCAACCCAATGTTCTTTTTCTCAATTTGATGAGAAGCGAACATTATTAACCCGTAAGCATAACATGCTTCTTTATGTTGCATGTTAGAAGCTCTTTCTAACTCATGAAATCCTATGTTGGGATATGTTGAGTCAAAATAGGTTCTTAACCCGTAGTGTAAAATTGCATTTGGGTTCCCCACATATAACGCTTTAAAGAAAACACGGCGTAACTTACGGTCTCCCCAATGTGATATACCCCACCTATCAATGGAAAGCCTTTTATAAACTAAGGCATTTCTGGAAAGTCTTTCAAATGTTTGACAAGTTAATTTCGCCATAACTAAATGTGCTGATGAATTCTGACCGACTGTAGACAAGATTTCCTCAATCATATCCTCTGGTAGGTCTTCTAAAATATTCGGTTGTCTACCCTTAACGTCCATTTTGTTTTTATACTGTAAAATAAACAAGGATTAGATTCGTAAAAGATAATTAACAAACAATACAAGCAATTTTTACATAGAACATAAAAGTACAAGCACACTATATTACATATATTACACAACATGATTACAATTCTTTAATCTGACTCACTCGTTTCTTCTTCTTCGGACTTGGTTCGTTTTGCTAATTTCCTAGGGATATATGATGCTCCCCTAATACGAGCTGTCGTTTTCCACAATGGTTTAGAAAAACCTAGTGGTTTAGAGGTTCCCGGGTCATTGTTACCTTTTAGGAAATACGGATGTTGCTGATACATATAAAGTTCATCGGGGTTGGAATCGGGTTTCTCTATTTTTATACCTTTCCCTTATTATTTTCTTTCGCTTTATTAAATTGGGTCGAGGTAATTTCTATAACATCATCGGAATCCTCATCGGGATCCGATTCATCTAAAAATTGATAATCTTCCCAATATTTTTCTTCCTCGGTGGAAACACCATTGACCATTATTAACTTTGGTCCGTTGGTTGAGGATTTTCTTTTATTTAATCGATTTACTATAGGTATCAATATTTCTTCTTCCGGAACCTCTTCTTCTTCCGGTTCCTCCTCTTCTGATTCCTCTTCTTCCGGTTCCTCTTCTTCAGGTTCCTCTTCGGGAATTTGTGAATCTTCCCAAATTATATTTGACTCTTCATTATTATTAGGTGAGTCGATGGGATTTGTACTAGTGGTAGACATCTATCACACAATATCAAACACATTAAGAGGTTAATATATCACATAATATTTACATGTTAATAATATATAATTTCCAACAAAAGTGTTAAGCAATCGTTTTTAAAGAAAAAACGGTCGAAGTCCAGACTCACTAATGTATCCTAACAAACTCGATAAGACACACTAATGCAAATTTCTAGTTCTCTAAGACCAACGCTCGGATAACAACTAAAATGTCCCATTCATATTGATTATAAACGTTCCATATTAATTGATTTCGTCGCAAGGTTTTGACCTCTATATGAGACGTTTTTTAAAGACTGCATTCGATTTTAAAACAAACCATAACCTTTAAAATATTACGACGATTTATCAAATAATGATATTCTAAAATATAGCGTTTTTCACACAACCATTACATAATGGTTTACAATAATATTACACATCAACATAAGTCTTCGAATGCAGTTTTTAAACAATATTATACAAGCATGGACTCCAAATCTTGTCCTTAATTTAGTATGCAACAGAGGAAGCTCTTAATAATCACCTGAGAATAAACATGCTTAAAACGTCAACAAAATTGTTGGTGAGTTATAAGTTTAACCTACATATTATTAAATCATAATAATAGACCACAAGATTTCATTTTTATAACACATCTCTTATCAGGCATTTCGCAAACTGCATAGAGATAAAAATCATTCATATGTTGAACACCTGGTAACCGACATTAACTTAATGCATAGAATATCCCCAAAATAGAACCTCTCGTCTGTATAATAATCTCGAAGTACTAAACCATCCATAACCTGAATGGGGGTTGTTAAGCCCAATAGATCTATCTTTAGGATTCGCTTCAATTAGGTGCCATTTCCCTAATTCTTAGGCTGCCAGACTTGAAGGGCGATATCCGATTTAATAATCCAACCATAGAATGTAGTTTTGCGTACTTGTGTCTATTTTGTAAAACATTTATAAAGCTGCATGTATTCTCATCCCAAAATATTAGATTTTAAAAGTGGGACTATAACTCACTTTCATAGATTTTTACTTCGTCGGGAAGTAAGACTTGGCCACTGGTCGATTCACGAACCTATAACAAATATGTACATATATATCAAAGTATGTTCAAAATATATTTACAACATTTTTTAATACGTTTTAATGTTTTAAATATTTTCAGTCAGCTGTTCTCGTTAGTAACCTACAACTAATTGTCCATAGTTAGATGTACAGAAATAAATTGATATATATTATCATGACCCAATCCACGACCTAGTGTATACAGATCTCAGGCTAGATCACAACTCAAAATATATATAATTTTAGAATCAACCTCAACCCTGTGTAGCTAACTCCAATATTACTTCATATAGAGTGTCTATGGTTGTTCCAAATAATATATATAGATGGGTCGATATGATATGTCAAAACATTTGCATACGTGTCTATGGTATCCCTAGATTACATAATATATTAGAATATATGTATAATACAATATAAGTTAGCTAGGATATGATTTGTATAGATTTGTTACCAATTTTCACGTAGCTACAACAAGTAAAAATATCCAATCTTATTTTACCCATAACTTCTTCGTTTTAAATCCGTTTTGAGTGAATCCAATTGCTATGGTTTCATATTGAACTTAAATTTATGAATCTATACAGAAAAAGTATAAGTTTGTAGTCAAAAATACAGGTTACAAGTCATTTTTGTAAAGGTAGTCATTTCAGTCGAAAGAACGACGTCTAGATGACTATTTTGGAAAACATACTTCCATTTTGAGTTTAATCATGATCTTTGGATATAGTTTCATGTTCATAAGAAAAATAATTTTCCCAGAAGAACAACTTTTAAATCAAAGTTTATCATAGTTTTTAATTAACTAACCCAAAACAGCCCGCGGTGTTACTACGACGGCGTATATCTAGTTTTACGGTGTTTTTCGTGTTTTCAGGTTTTAAATCATTAAGTTAGAATATCATATAGATATATAACATGTGTTTAGATGATTTTAAAAGTCAAGTTAGAATGATTAACGTTTGTTTGCGAACAAGTTTAGAATTAACTAAACTATGTTCTAGTGATTACAAGTTTAAACTTTCGAATAAGGTAGTTATATATATATGAATCGAATGATGTTATGAACATTATTACTACCTCAAGTTTTGTGGATAAACCCACTGGAAATGAAAAAAATATATCTAGCTTCAAAGGATCCTTGGATGGCTTGAAAGTTCTTGAAGCAGAATCATGACACGAAAACAAGTTCAAGTAAGATTTTCACTCGAAATAAGATTGTTAGAGTTATAGAAATTGAATCAAAGTTTGAATATGAGTATTAACTTTTATTAGAAAAATATCTTACTGTAAATAAGAAAGATTTCTTGAGGTTGGAGGATCACTTTACAAGATTGGAAGTAAGCTAGCAAACTTGGAAGTATTCTTGATTTTATGAAACTAGAACTTATAGAATTTATGAAGAACACTTAGAACTTGAAGATAGAACTTGAGAGATCATTTTGATGAAGAAAATTGATGAATGAAAGTGTTTGTAGGTGTTTTTGGTCATTGGTATATGGATTAGATATAAAGGATGTGTAATTTTGTTTACATGTAAATAAGTCATGAATGATTACTAATATTTTTGTAATTTTATGAGATATTTCATGCTAGTTGCCAAATGATGGTTCTCACATGTGTTAGGTGACTCACATGGGCTGCTAAGAGCTGATCATTGGAGTGTATATACCAATAGTTCATACATCTAAAAGCTGTGTATTGTACGAGTACGAATACGGGTGCATACGAGTAGATTTGTTGATGAAACTGAACGAGGATGTAATTGTAAGCATTTTTGTTAAGTAGAAGTATTGTGATAAGTGTATTGAAGTCTTTCAAAAGTGTATAAATACATATTAAAACACTACATGTATATACATTTTAACTGAGTCGTTAAGTCATCGTTAGTTGTTACATGTAAATGTTGTTTTGAAGCCTTTAGGTTAACGATCCTGTTAAGTGTTGTAACCCATTGTTTATTATTTCAAATGAGATGTTAAATTATTACATTATCATGATACTATGATATATTAATATATCTTAATATGATATATATATACAATTAAATGTCGTTACAACGATAATCGTTACATATATGTCTCGTTTCGAAATCATTAAGTTAGTAGTCTTGTTTTTACATATGTAGTTCATTGTTAATATACTTAATGATATGTTTACTTATCATAATACCATGTTAACTATATATATATATATATATATATATATATATATATATATATATATATATATATATATATATATATATATATATATATATATATATATATATATATATATATATATATATATGACATCATATAGTTTTTACAAGTTTTAACGTTCGTGAATCACCGGTCAACTTGGGTGGTCAATTGTCTATATAAAACCTATTTCAATTAATCAAGTCTTAACAAGTTTGATTGCTTAACGTGTTAGAAACACTTAATCATATAAATATCAATTTCATTTAATATATATAAACATGGAAAAGTTCGGGTCACTACAGTTGAGGTGTCGACGGGAGATGTTAGTTTTAGAGAAGTGAGGATAGGAGGCTGTGATGTTTGTGGGTGTGTTGTGTTAGAGAAGATATACATACATATATCACATATATGTAAAGATATCATACTAGTAATAATTATTATTATAATTATAATATAAAGTTAATAATATAGCATGTGAGTGCACTAACTTAATTCAATCATTCAGAACAGTGTAGCATCCGGGACAATACATTCATAATATCCTACCGACACTTTTCTAGTGTATATCGTACTCCGTTATTAAATTAGTGGCGGATAAGAGTCTTCAAAAAAATCTCATATTTTTAAATTAGCTATATTTATTTATTTTGGTATCATGGTATAAAATTCGATCGTTAACTATTAAATAAAAATTACATTAATTATTCACTCCCAACTCCAAGTAAAATATAAAAAGTTTTAAAATTTAATAACTAGATCCTAGATAAATTTTTAGTAAGATTAAAGTTTATAGAACTCATTTTCGAATCACCGTTTATTTTAAAATCATATAAATTTGAATTTTAACTTGCTTAATATCAATCGAATGACAATTGAGTGTTACTTTCATTTACTAACTAACTTCGAAACCCTATTTATATATTCTATATATTTTATTTATATATATAGATAATAATTATTTTATGTTATTATTATTTTACATAAATAATTCTAACAATTAAAATATACAATATTTCATATTATATATATATATATATATATATATATATATATATATATATATATATATATATATATACATATATTTATACTTATATTTATATGTATACACATTTAATTTACACTTAATGATTCGTGAATCGTCAGAGATAGTTGAAGGGTAATTGCTTATATGGAACAGCTCAAAATTTTTGAGACTTAACATTACAAACTTTGCTTATCATGTCGAAATCATATAAAGATTAAGTTTAAATTTGGTGGAAAATTTTCGGGTCGTCACAGTAGCTAACCGTTAAAGAAATTTCGTCCCGAAATTTGAGTGGGATCATCATTGCTGGCAATAAATATGTTTTCATGACGCATACAAGCTGAAAATTAGAGTTTTATCATTATTAAGTAATACAGATAAAACAATTTGATTTTGTGAAGAGTACGAGTGAAGCTATCACAAAAGAGTGAAATGAGTAAATGTAGGTTCATCTTAACTGGTGACGTAGTCACGATTGATTTCTGGAATTCAAGGAATTTAGAGGAAATCTTAGTAATAAGATTTGATTCTTCGGTAAATAAGAAAATTAGAATCCTCTTTGGTTAAATGCGATGATCTGTTTCGATTGCTCTGTCTGATATTTTACTATAAATTCACTCTCTTCATTTCATTTATATTTTGGAGTTTCATCCTTTTGTTTTCTCTTCCCAACTTTAAGTCAAGTGAATAATGGTCCAGAATTCGTAGGTATGAAGTTTCGAATGAACATAATTAATGTTCTAAGAGAGAAATTGTAATAGCATGATCTTGATTAATCAATTTACCAGAAGTCACGGAAAAAGATAGAACTATCAAGAAAATATGTTCCTGATATGTTTATAGAATTGATAGAATGTAAGAGTCGTGTAACATGACACATGATGACGTTATGATCTGTGAATCATCACGTTCCATTAGAAACTTATCATGAGTTACTGTAATATAATCACGTTGATCAAGTGTCATTATATTATACTAACTCATGCATCAGTTCCCAACACTATTTCAAAAACACTCATATTTTAAATTCGAATATTTCAGAATTTAGAAACTAAAACAGTTTCCTTTCTGATGTAACACTGATATCGTGAAAAGATAAATGATTTCAGATAAGAATAGTTATGAAAATATCTTCAGAAATATCGAGGATATGTATAATGAAAGATACGATGATATCCTAGAATTTCTAATATCCATGGATGATGATGAAGATTTGTCCGTAAAGGTTTAGAGTCAGAAGGAAGATATTCGTTAATGGTTTCAGCAGATACTAAATCATTTAGATTCTTTGAAGGCAGGTTTAGTCCTTGTGATTTGTTTACAGCCTCCTTCATGGTTTGCTCAATCCATTTTTTAGTTCCAATATTTCTAAGTTTTGCCAACATAATATTCTTTATCATCAAACTTCTGACGGTTAGGGTTGTTTACGATTGTCTACAATTTCTGTTGCTTCATTCAGCTCTCTCAAAACTTAGAGTATTGATTCGTAGAATGGGTGCTTTTCAAAATTTCAGAATGGAAGATCATAATTCTAAGAGATAAATGATATATGTATACATATAACCGTTGATGTAGAAACCCTGCGATATTCAAAATACTGATTGTTGATTCCCGTTGATTGGTATGGCAATTCTCGTTAAAAGATGCAGGTGAATACATGATAGGGTTTCAATGAATATAATGATTTTTTGAAAAGTCAAAGATCAATGAAGTTGTTGGTAAGTTTACTGCTAATGTGGTGGAATATAAACGGTTCCCCGGTAACGATGACGAAAAGCAAACTTATATATCAAAGTTATAATAAGACTTATTCGAATGAAAAATTGAAGTTGATTTGTTGGAGCTGTGACAAAATTGGCTAATTTGGAAAGGAATTGCAATGTTATTTTCGGTAATAGCAATGCCAAAGGAGCTAGCACAGATACGTGTTAAACGTTTACTCAGGTTCCGAGTGTTTTTCAGGTGCATAACTATATGCACAAATCTTTTCTTCCGTAGATGAAGTGCGGTTGGTTCATCCTCTCGATTGCGGTATTTTCAAGAATCATGAAAAGTTTGAACGCAGATTGTAATCGTCAAGATACAAATGAGGTTTAAGATGAAATAAAGAGGCAAACTTTAAGAAATGTTTAGTTTCATATGTTATAATTAATATTTTAATTCATTTTAATTATCCAATGTTATTAGTCAACAGTTAGTAGTCTACAATTAGTAGTTCAACAATTCATATATAGTTTAATATATAATATTGAAATGAATTAATATGTGTCGTGATCCATTATATACATGTCTCAGACTCGATCACAACTCAAAGTATATATATTATTTGAGAATCAACCTCAACCCTGCATAGCTAACTCGAACATTACCGCATATATAGTGTCTATGGTTATTCCAAATAATATATATAGATGACGTCAATATGATATGTCAAAACATTGTATACGTGTCCCGATATTTAAAGTGCGTAAAATAAATAACAGAAATTAAATGACGATAAATAAAATTGCGAGAATTAAAATTGCGATAAATAAATTGCGATAAATAAATGTAATAAGGAATTAACAGTTAGCTAGGAACAGTTAGATAGGATTTTGTTATCGTGAATTCTTAACAAAATTTCTCATAGTTAATTTATTTGTTTCTAACAAATTTTATTTTTGTCCAATGTTTTCTTCATTATGCCACTTGTTGGATTCTGATATGTCAAAACCTAAATATGAAATTGAATGAAAATGGTTATTCTGCGGTGAACGGATACGTATATCTGTGGATGTAAGTAGGATAGTAAATGACTGTTGAATCAGATTCGAAGAATGTACAGTGTAACTTATTAATGTGAAATTTAAATATTCCTCGGGTATTACCTACCCGTTAAAATATTTTCACCATTAACAGTTTGTACAAAAGAATTTTTAATTACAATCTTTATGAAAACATATATACATATATATGTTTCTTCATATGTAATCATGGATTTAATGAGTTAATATGATATTAATCTCATTTGATTTATCGTTAGAACTAGATCACATAATCTCTAAAACATTAGAAATTATATAATCGTCATGTAGAACGAAGATAAATGATGTAGAACGATTCGTAGAACGATGATTATGCTCGAGGTACATAATGAGATGTTGAGGCATGTGATGTTGAAACTTTGGTTATTGGTGGTACTGTTGGTGCCGGTGATGTTGCTAAAGCTGGTACGTTTTGCACCATTTTTTTCTAAGGCTACAACTCGAGCGCGAAGCTCGTTGACTTTTGTTATTACTCCAAAATGATTGTCGATAGGAACGAGCGAATGAATAAGGTTTAGAATCTGAGTTATGATATAGTCGTGGTGAGATACTCTGGAAATGAGGCTGAAATGGTGTTTCGGATAGGTACACCGGTAAGTGCTTCAGGTTCTTCGCCAAGAGGAACATGTGGTGGATGGAAGGGATCGTCTTCTTCTTGTCTCCAATGATTATATAAACTACGAACCCATCCCCTATTCATCCAGAATAGATGATGGCTAATTGGTTGATTCATTCAGGTTACACTGCTTTCAGAGCTCAAGGGAGTATCCATATCGGAATAGCTGTTGGAATTCGAGGAACTTGAGCTGGTGACGAGTTCCATTTCGTATGATTGAATAAAGGATTTTTCATTATGGCTATCGGATGGTATTCTAATTACATATAGAACAAAGGATTTCGTAGATTGAGGGATTTACGGGATATGTCAGGCAAAGTTTACTTAAATCAGATAGGCTAAGATATGAATTAGCAAATACGCTAAGATATGAATTTTGTCTATACACTATTCATGCAATTAATGCAGTAACATGTATCTAGATTAAGAATGATAAGCAAGTAATTCCCTAAGAATGATAAGCATGTAATTTTCGACAAGAAATGATAATCAAAACTTTTGACATGCAGACACGGTCGAAGTCCAGACTCACTAAAGCATCTTAACAACTATCAGTTAGACACACTAATGCAAGACCTGGTTCGCTAAGACCACCACTCTGATACCAACTTTAACGACCCATTCATATGGATTATAAACGTTTCATATCAATTGATTTCATTGCGAGGTATTTGACCTCTATATGATACATTTTACAAACATTGCATTCGTTTTTAAAAGACAAACTTCCATTACATCGAAAGTTGACGGCATGCATACCACTTCATAATATATCCAACTATAAATGACTTAATAATATTCTTGATGGACTCAACGACTCGAATGCAACGCCTTTTGAAATATGCCATGAATGACTCCAAGTAATATCTCTAAAATGAGCAAATGTACAGTAGAAGATTTCTTTCATACCTGAGAATAAACATGCTTTAAAGTGTCAACCAAAAGGTTGGTGAGTTCATAGGTTTATCATAATCAATCATTTCCATAATTTTAATAGACCACAAGATTTTCGTATTTATAAACAGAACCTCTCGCCTGCATAAAAATGAAATCATTCATATGAATTGAACACCTGGTAACCGACATTAACTTTAATGCATAGAATATCCCCAAACAGAACCTCTCGTCTGTATAATAATAATCTCGAAGTACTAAAGCCATCCATAACCTGAATTCGGGTTGTTAGGCCCAATAGATCTATCTTTAGGATTAGCGTCAATTAGGAACATAACCTCTCGTCTGCCTAATTCTTAGGTTACCAAGCTAAAAGGGGGTGATATTCGGTTTAATAATCCAACCATAGAATGTAGTTTTGAGTACTTGTATCTATTTCGTCAAACATTTATAAAAGCAGCACATGTATTCTCAGTCCCAAAAATATATATTGCAAAAGCATTTAAAAAGGGAGCAAATGAAACTCACTATATTGTATTTTGTAGTAAAAATACATATAATGACATTGAACAATGCAGGGTTGGCCTCGGATTCACGAATCTATATCATTTATATATATATATATTAACACATATAATCATAATCGAACAAATTTATATATTATTACTATTATTAATTGTTATTTTATTTATTTATATATTAATAACTTAATTAGATATATTTATTTTTATATATTTTTAAATAGATAATTAATATTTATTACCAAAAATATTAATATGGTTATGTGTTATGTCATAAATATATTTTTATATAGACAATCTTTATTTGATATATTAATAATACTAATAATAATGATAAAAATAATACTAATTATAAAAATAATGATAATTCTAATAAAAATGATAATTTTAATTAAAAAAATTGATATTTTTAATAAAAATGATAAATTTAAAAATAATGATACTTTTAGTATTAATGATAATAATAATAATAATAATAATAATAATAATAATAATAATAATAATAATAATAATAATAATAATAATAATAATAATATTACTGATAATAATAGTAACTAATATAATAATTTTACTACTAATGATAATGATAAAATTTTAATAGTACTACTACTACTGTTTAATGATAATATTAATAATGATAATAATAATGATAATAATAATATAAGTGATATTAATTAAGGATAGTAATAATAATAATTATCTTAACAATAATAAAACTAATAATAATAATAATAATAATAATAATAATAATAATAATAATAATAATAATAATAATAATAATAATAATAATAATAATAATAATAATAAAAGTTATACCCTTTGTTATCATTAATATGTATCATCATGCATTCGATATCATGATCATCGTCTTCACTGTAACCATCATCATCATCATACTATGCTTTTTATCCTAATTATAATCATAATTATAACAATAACCATGTTCATAATTATTAACATCCCAGGCATCTATCATCATCAAACTAATCGACATCCTCATCATGTCATGATCACATGATCCTCGAATTATCATAATTATATGACCCATTCATCACCATCAACTTAAAATCATAAAATCATGATCAAAACATCATCTAACATCATCATCATCGTGAGGTCATTACCATTATCTTATCATCCCAGTCATCATCCTTTCATGTAAACCGAATCATCTAATCAATTTGACTCTCATACTTAATCATCTTCAATAATTAAATGATGTGTGACTCTTATTTAACTTCATTACCATCTTTCTTATAGTATTATATTCTCATACGATCCGTATCATTATCAATGATCAACATCATCATCGCCTATAAATATCATCATTGACATAATCTTCACAGTCATCTTCATAATACGGACTCATCATCATCATGCATAAACCGTTAATTACATACCTCATCATTATTGATTACTCGTGTATCATCATCTTTATATTGCTCTTCATCACTCATCATCGTTAACTTGATCATGTCATGATTCATCAAGACATAACACCATCATTATCAGTTAGCTGTAAATCTCAATCAACATCACTGTATCATGATAAGCATCATCATAAAATCATGTATATATCATTGAATCCTCATCATCTTGTCCTCTACTGTTCATCTTTATCGTTCATAAACATCGTTTCATCTCTCCATCATCTTCATCGTGATCTTAAAAGAAGCAAGACGAGCAGCAGGTTCACGGTTTTTAAACAGAAACATGGGTGAGGGAGAAAAAGAGATAGCGAAGAAGAGAGGGAGAGAGATGGAGGTGGGTTTGTGGTGGTTTCACGGTGACCGATGGTGTGCCGATGGTTATTGATCGAAAATAATAAGATAACGATGGTGGTGGTTCTCTAAGTCAACGAATTAAACAAGAAAAATATGGTGTGGATGGTGATGGTCCCGGTGGTTAGGGTGGTGGTCGATTTACTATGGTTGAGGTGTCGACGGGCGGTGTTAGTTTTAGAGAAGTAAGGATAGGAGGCTGTGATGTTTGTGGGCGTCTTGTGTTAGAGAAGATATACATACATATATCACATATATGTAAAGATATCATACTAGTAATAATTATTATTATAATTATAATATAAATTAATAATACAGCATGTGAGTGCACTAACTTAATTCAATCATTCAGAACAGTGTAGCAGTCGGGATAATACATTCATAATATCCTACCGACACTTTTCTAGTGTATATCGTACTCCGTTATTAAATTAGTGGCGAATAAAAGTTTTCAGAAAAATCTCATATTTTTAAATTAGCTATATTTATTTATTTTGGTCATTATAGTAGAAAATTTGATCGTTAACTATTAAATAAAAATTACATTAATTATTCACTCCCAACTCCAAGTAAAATATAAAAAGTTTTAAAATTTAATAACTAGATCCTAGATAAATTTTTAGGAAGACTAAAGTTTATAGAACTAATTTTTGAATCACCGTTTATTTTAAAATCATATAAGTTTGAATTTTAACTTGCTTAATATCAATCGAATGACAATTGAGTGTTACTTTCGTTTACAAAATAACTTCGAAACCCTATTTATATATTCTATATATTTTATTTATATATATAGATAATAATTATATTATGTTATTATTATTTTACATAAATAATTCCAACATTTACAATATACAATATTTCATATTATATATATATATATATATATATATATATATATATATACACACACACACATATATATGCATATATTTATACTTATATTTATATGTATACACATTTATTTACAATTAATGGTTCGTGAGTCGTCAGAGATAGTTGAAGGGTAATTGCGTATATGGAACAGTTCAAAATTTTTGAGACTTAACATTACAGACTTTGCTTATCATGTCGAAATCATATATAGATTAAGTTTAAATTTGGTCAAAAATTTCCGGGTCATCACATCTACCCCTGAAGAAATTATAGTTTGAATGATAATTGAGGGGTCGACTTTGTAAATTTGGTTTGGGACGTCATTTTGAAACTCATGAAACGACTAGAAACTTCACTTCTTATAGCAAATAACTAGAAAAAATCGGTCCGCTCAATGCAGCGGGACCTTTCGGCTTGCGTATTCATATTTAACCTGACGTTAGAATAAAAAACAACGTGGTGTGAGTGTTATGCAAGGAAGATAGCTTGGAATACTTGTCGTTCTTTAAAAAACGTTCGTTTCACGTATACCAAGTTGCGTTGTGTTCGTAAAATTATTTCTAATTGTAGGGTGATGGTGGAAGAATTTAACCCGCCCCGAGATGGAAGATACAGACCTACAAACATTTGAGTGGTGGTAGTTTATGTTTTTTAAAATAGTTTAATAATTGACGGGTTTGACCCCTGAAGAACTTGAAAAGTGAGATAAGTTGAGGGGGCAAAATTGTATTTTTGGAGGGTGGGGTGAGTTATCATTTTTTGCTTGTCAAACGACCAAAGTTTGGCCTTGTTTTAGTATATAGGTAAATATATATAACATATAATAACATATTGGTTTGTGGTGAAACATAAAACAACCTTTTTAAAGTTTGTTTATTTTTTATCTTATTGAATAATTTAATTGTATTATGTGCAGTTATCAACAATATATTGTATGCACACATTTATGGAATTGGCTTTCAGCATTGCTTTTCGTGCAACAAAATCGCACAACTTCATGCAAGAATTGGTTTTCCGCACAACTATTCGCGCAGCTACCCGCACAACTTTTCACACAGCTTCACGCGGAATTAGTTTTCCGCACAGCTGTCCGTGCATCTATCGCGTAGCTGTTGCGCACACTTTGTTTTGTTCTTACTGTATTACAATAGAGAATTCAATACGATACTTAACGAACGATATCATACTGAACTGGGGAAACTTAATCAGGTACAGTCCATTAGGAATGCGATTGGGCTTAGCCCATAACCTTTAAACCGATATGTTTCAACCCTAGTCTTTCCCCCATAAATATAGGGTTCCCTCCCTACACAAAACGCATCTTATCTCATGCTAAATGCCTCACAGGGCTTGCATGAAATAACCAATTGATCAACAACATTTCAAGATTATCTAGGGTTTTTACCTACATCCGAACGTTCCGATCGACCCTGTCTCGATCAATCAACGACTAGCCTTTGACCACCCTTCCAATGTTGCTTCAGTCGAAAATGGGTTATCACGGTTAATAACGGAGCGTTTAAGCCGCTAAAGTTTAAAAAACCCCAAATGATATTGCACTCAAGTGTATTTCTGCCCTTGGTGTGAAAATATGCTCGAACCAGCAACAATAAAAAATAATAATGATAATGATAATAATAATAATAATAATAATAATAATAATAATAATAATAACAATAATAATAATAATAATAATAATAATAATAATAATAATAATAATAATAATAATAATAATATTAATAATAATAATAATAATAATAATAATAATAATAATAATAATAATAATAATAATAATAATAATAATAATTATTATTATTATTATTATTATTATTATTATTATTATTATTATTATTATTATTATTATTATTATTATTATTATTACTATTATTATAATAATAACAAGATCCAGATCGGTCCACGCGATGTGGCTGGCCTTTCAGGTAACATATTCATATTTAAAATAGCGTTATGTATTTATAGAATTAAAAATGCGTTGCTACGAGTATGTTTGGATACACATGGTTAGTGCCTAGTATACCTAATGGCCTAAGCATTTTCAATGCAAGGAAAATACCGTAAAAAGAGAGACAAAACTGTAGTGACCCGTCCTAATCCATAAGGACGAATACAATAACATCTGGTACCATTAAGATGAACGGACCTCTATATGCCATGAACGACTCCATGTAATATGAGCAAATGCACAGCGGAAGATTTCTTTAATACCTGAGAATAAACATGCTTTAAAGTGTCAACCAAAAGGTTGGTGAGTTCATAGGTTTATCATAAACAGTAAAAATTCATCATTTTGATAGACCACAAGATTTAAATACAGTACACATATCTTGTGTACTAAACCATTTTTCATAATATTTGGCAGAGTAGGTTCGTATCCTTTTCTCCCCCGTAGGTTGCCTCGCAATTTTTTATAACCGTACACATATCTCGTGCACAAAAATAATACACATAACCCAGTGTATAAAAAATTATTCTCTCGATACATAACATTCAATTTGATTTCATTGTTCAACATGGTAACCGACCTTAACATATAATGCGTATCAATAATATCCCTAAAACAGAACATCTCATCTGTATAATATATAAACTTCAAAGTACTAAACACCACGCCCATTAGCTCTTCCGTCTAGTGAACATTCTGGGTGGGGGTGTTAAACTCGGTAGCTACCTTTAGGATTCACGTGAATTAGGGCCATACCCGTTTCTAATTCTTAGGTTACCAAGCAATAATAATCAGAGGAAAATATTCACAACAATTAGTGGCAATTATCAAGTCCAACTAATTCAATAATAATCCACAGAACTTCTGTCTGCATAATAATTCATTCGAGGAATGTTTTGCTTGTGTCTATCTCGTCAAACATTTATAAAAGCATTTCATGTATTCCAAAAATATAGATTGTAAAAGCATTGAATAAAACAATTGTAAATCAGTTATAAAGCAGCGCATGTATTCTCAGTCCCAAAAATATAAAGAGTAAAAGGGAGCAAATGAACTCACTATACAATATTTTGTAGTAAAAATATGCATATGACGGAACTGAACAATGCAAGGTTGTCCTCGGATTCACGAACCTATATCAAGTATATATATTAACACATATAATCGTAATCAAATTAGTTTATATATTAATATTAGTAATATATTTTATATTTTCCTTTTCTATCTTGTAAATAAATAATTAATATCTATTTTTAACTTAAGTAAGTTCTTAATATTAATATATCAAATATTTATTAAATTACTTTAATTAACTAATTTATTGATAATTGATATATATAATAAATATAATACATATAACATAATATTTTTTTGGTAGAAATAATAATAATAATACTAAATAAAAAGTTGAATTATTTTTACAATAAAACAATAATAGTGATAATAATACTTAAAAATAATATTTTATAATAATAATAATAATAATACTGATAATTATAATAACTATAAACCTAAAAAAATTTCTGCTAATGATAATTATGATACTAGTTTAGGTGTAATAATAATCCTAATGGTAAAAGTAGTAGTAATAATAATAATAATAACAATGATAATAATAATAATAATAATAATAATAATAATAATAATAATAATAATAATAATAATAATAATAATAATAATAATAATAATTCTAATAATAATAATTATGATGATAAGTAAGATGTTAATTCTTATAATAATAATATTGATAATGATAAAAATAATAATAATTCTAACAATAGTAATAATTTTAATTATAATGTTAATTTTTAATGTTAATGATAATAACAATAATAATAATAATAATAATAATTATAATAATAATAATAATAATAATAATTATTATAATAATAATAATAATAATAATAATAATAATAATAATAATAATAATAATAATAATAATAATAATAATAATAATAATAATAATAATAATAATAATAATAAGTAAACTACCTCAAAGAAGTAGTCCTTAAAAAAAATGCCTAAGTCCGGGTTTGAACCCGCGACGTCCTGCTAACCCAATAACAACCTAAACCATTCCTCTATCTCCGGTTTTCCATTATATTTTCTAATTTATATTCTTTTATCTCATCATTATCAACAGCAACTATATAATTGTCATCACTAATCATAACATAATCACACTCATCATTTTATCATCATCTTACATCATCTTCGTGATCATCATCACGATCATTATTCAAAAACATCATAATCATGTCATCTTCATCGTCAATATTATAATAACGTTCAATTTTTATCCTAATCTACCCGTCGTCATCATATCGATTGTCCATCATTCATCTAATTGTAACCATCATTGTGCATCATTATAATCATAATCATAATCATAATCATAATCATAATCATAATCATAATCATAATCATAATCATACTCCATGATCATCATCATTTTATGATCATTATCAATTATTCGAAATCAACCTCGTTTACCATTATCACGCCATCATAATCATAATCATAACCCTAATCATCTAAACATCGTCTAGTATATCCTAATCATTTCATTCTTGTCCATTTAACATGCTATCATCCCCTCCATCATGTAACATCCTCCCAATATACAAACATATATCATTATCAATCGTATCTTAATTACCACATGAATCGAATAAAAAAATAAGGTATCTCGTAGCAGCTTCATGAGATCTTCGTGGTTTTTTTATATGACAAAGCAGCCCAACTTTTCACTCATGAGTCCAACTACAATATCACAGCCCAAATTGTAGCCCGATAACATGCTTATATAATTTATTTGATGGTTGAGTGGTGTGGGGTTCGGTTTTCTTGCCATTACCCGAACAGAAACACAAATAAAAATAATAGTTACTCATCATTATGAATTAACAAGTGGCTTGAGGTGGGGTTGTGATTGTCGGTCAATAATTGAAAGAGAATGAAAAAATATAACACGGTAGTAGTTTTATATTATAACTCCTTTTTGGCAAACTGCATATATATATTTTTATAAAGGCGGCATGTTGGTGTTTCGAACAAATAACAGTATCAAGCATGGTTTGATTAGAGAGTGGTTGTCGAACACGAAAAGAATATAAATATAGTGGTAGCGAATTGCAGGTGGTTGGTTGGGTAAGGTTCTAGTTGAAACCAAAAGTTATTAGCAGCAGATATTTACATCGAGTCTTGATGGTTTTGTGGTGTTCACGAAACAGGAAGTAGTCTGTTTATCATTGTTTTCGAATAGAAAGAGAAACAACTCTAGTAGCGGTAGCATAACAGATGTAAATGGTGGCGATTTCGTTGTTGTTGTAGGTGGTGTTGCATTTAAATGGGTATTGGTGTTTGATTGGAAACCCGAAAAGTAAGAGAGGGATATTAGAGAGAGAGTGTGGCGATGAATTGAAATGGTGGGTTTATTCGAGTTGCAGTAATCACAGGATCAAGAATTGGATAACAAATAAGAAATAATAGCAGCTATCGAATAACTAACCGGTGATCGTGATGGATGAGGGTGTCGATGGCGTTTGTAGGAAACTGAAGTAGGAAAGAGAGAAAAGAGAGATAGAGAATGTGGGAGGTTGTGGTGGTCGATTCATGGTGGTGAGGGTGGTTCGTTCGTGATCAGGAGACATTATATCAACAACTATAACGAGGAGATTGTAGGTTGCACGAGATGATAGTGATAGAAGGATAGATGGTGGTGGTGGGAATAATGGTGAAGGTGATCTCGGTGTTGATTGAATGGTGATGGTGTATGAGGTTGTGTGTTCATATCTCCCATGAAGTATGTATCTATTATGTATATATACAGAGAAAAGAGTTGAAAGAATCATAGATATATGAAGTTGAATTTTAAACGTGCCTATGTCCACATCTATATTTTAATAGGATAGTGGACAATCAAAACAAACAGTAATCAATTATATTCTCAATTAGGCATAGTGTTAAATGATAATATTAAATCTCGTGAATTTTACTTGTTTGTATACTACCGACAGTTTTCACGGACTGCTATTTCGTATCCCGTTGATAATTAGTGGCGGATAAAAGTCTTTCAGAAAAATTCCAAATTTTTACATTAATTATATTTATTTATTTTAGTCGTTATGGTATAAAATTCGGGCATTAACTATTAAATAAAAATTACATTAATTATCCACTCCCAATCCCAAGTAAAATATAAAAAGTTTTAAAATTCAACAAATAGTTCCTAAATATATTTTTAATGAGCCTATAATTTATATAGCTCACTTTCGGATCACCATTTATTTTAAAATTATATAAGTTTGAATTTAACTTGCTTAATATCAATCGAATGGCAATTAAGTGTTACTGTCGTTTACTAAATAGATTCGAAATCACAAAATATATATTTAATATACTTTATGTATATATATAGATATGTTTTAAATAATAGTTATCATAATATCATATTCTTATTTTAATTTACATAATTATATTTTAACATAAAATATTCCAAATTATATTTTCAATTATTTTATATATATACATATATATATATATATGTATATATATATATACACACACACACACATATCTATTTACAATTATTTGTTCGTGAATCGTCGAGAACAGTCTAAGGTCAATTGAATATATGAAATAGTTCAAAATTTTTGAGACTCAACCTAACAGACTTTGCTTATCGTGTCAAAATATTAATTCGTATCGAGAGTTTGGTTTAAAATTAGTCAAAATTTTCCGGGTCGTCACAGTACCTTCCCGTTAAAGAAATTTCGTCCCGAAATTTGAATGTGATCGTCATGACTAAAATAAAAATGTTTTCATGACGAATATAAGTTGATAAATAGAGTTTTATAATTATTGATTAATATAGATAAAACAATTTGATTATGTGAAGCGTACGAGTGAAGCTGTCACAAAAGATTGAGATAAAGAAATAGAGATTCGTCTTAACTTTTGACATAGTCATTGTTGAATTCCGAAATTCAAGGGATTAAAGAAAATCTTCGAAATCTATAAGATATGATTCTTCGGTAAGTGAGGAAATTAGGATCTCTTTAATTAAATGCGATGATCTGCCTCGATTGCTCTGTCCAATATTTTCACTATAAATTAACCACCACCGTTTCATTATTCTCACCATTCCTATACTTTCTTCCTTAATCCATACTTCTAAATATTGTAACAATGCTTAACCATGTCCTGATCCTTGTCCTTATCATGACTGTCGCATAAATCATTCTCCTTTTCCAACTTCCACCAGAGGATTCTGTTAACTTCTATTATTACCTTGGGGTTATAATGTTTTTCATTCTTCCGTGTATTTATGTTGCTATAGACATTGATATGCACGGTTGGTGATTTCGGTGTTGTTGTTGGGCTTTATATTTTCCCTTATGTTTTGGAGCTCCATGCTCTCATTTTCTCTTCCCGACTTTAAGTCAAGCGAATAATGGTCCAGAATTCGTAGATATAGTGTTTCGAATGATTATAACATTCTAAGTACGAAGGAACGTATTCTCACGATTTGATTTGTCAAATTACCAGATTCACTGAGGATAGAACTATCAAGAATATATTTTCTTGATATGTTCGGAGATTGAACAGATTGAACGAGTCATGTAACATGGCACATGATGACGTTATGATCTGTGAATCATCATGTTTCATTAGAACTTCCAGCATGACTTACTATAATATAATCACGTTGGCCAAGTGTCATTATATTATACTAACTCATGCTCAACTTCTTAACATTTCTCCAGAATCCATTCATAATTTATATTTAGATTTTACAGAATATTGAAAACTAAAACAATTTTCAATATGATGTAATACAGATAGCGCGAAGAGGTATATAATTTCGGACGAGAATAATTATGAAAATATCTTCAGAAATATCGAAAATATTTATGATGATATTTTGGAAATTCAAAGTTCGAAGGTTGATGAAGAAAGATTTTCCCCAAGATTTTAACATGACTTCGGAGCAAGATATTTTCTAAGGATTTCATCGGATACAGAATTATCTGGATTCTTAGAATACATGGTATGATCCTTGTATTTGTCATTGGTCTCCTTCATGGTTAGCTCAATCCGTTTTTCAGTACCAAATTTTCTATCGAGTGTTCCCAACATTCCATTCTTTATTATCAAACTTTTGGCCATTTAGACCATCTACAATTTTTCTGTTTCCTCTGCATTTAGTGCTACCATATATGAATCATCGGTTATCAATCCGAGGTGGTTTCAAGAGAATTGTGTTTTTAGATGATTAAACGCTGATTGTAATCATCAAGATACAAAGGGTGTTTAAGATGAAATCAAGTGGAAAATTTGAAGAAATGTTTAGTTGTAGAAGATGTAGTTTATTAACGATCTTTTAAACCAAAATGTGTTATAATTTATATTTCCTACTCTTTTAATATTTTTTAATTGTTCAAGGTTAATAGTCCAATATTAGTAGTTCAATAGTCCAATATATAATCTTAAAAGTTTAAATATTTAAGATTATAAGATGATGAAGAAATTTTACGTAATTAATTAATTGGTTACTAATAAATTTTATTTTATTCATTATTTTCTCCATTATGCCACTTTTCAAATCTTGACTTGGATTTTGATCAGCAGAAACTCGTATATGAAATTGAATTGGGATGAAAATGGATTCTTTAGTGAACGAATACGTATATCTGTGGTTGTATGTAGGATAGTAAATGACTGTTGAATCGGATTTGAAGAATGTACAGTGCGACATGTTAATGTGAGATCTAAATATTTCTAGGGTATTACCTACCCGTTAAAATATTCTCATCATTATTAGTTTGTACAAGAGAACTTTTTAATTTCCATCTTTATGAAAATATATGTACATATATATTTTCTTCAAATGTAATCATGGATTTAATGAGTTAATATATGATATTAAACTCATCTTATTTACGGTTAGAACTAGTGTATATAATCTCTAAAATAGTAGAAATTACATAATCATCAGGTAGAACGAAGATAAATGACGTAGAACGATAGGTAGAACGATGATTAAGTTCAAGGTCTAGGTTGTGATGTTGAGGCATGTGATGTTGAAACTTGGGTTATTGGTGGTGCTGGTGTTGATGTTGGTGGTACTGTTGGTGCCGGTGATGTTGCTGAAGCTGGTAAATTTTGCACCATGTTTTCCCAATTGATTACTCGAGCGCGAAGTTCGTTGACTTCTTCCATTAGTCCAGGATGATTGTCGGTCAGAACGAGCAGATGAATAAGGTTTAGAATTTGGCGAGAAATTCTGTAGATGAGGGTGAAAATGGTGTTTCGGATAGGTTCGCTGGTATGTGTTCCAGGTTCTTCGCCAAGAGGTGAATTTGATTGATGGAAAGGATCGCCTTCTTCTCGTTTCCATTCATTAGGTCGACTACGAACTCAGCCCCAATTCATCCAGAATTGATGATGGCTGATTGGTTGATCCATTCCGGTTACACTGCTTTCGGAGCTTGAGTGGAAATCCATATCGGAATAGCTTTCGAATTCGTGGAACTTGAACTGGTTGCAAAATTCATCTTCCATGGTTATATAAAGGATTTTCGATATAAATTGATTTTTGGATATCAGATGATATTCTAATTACATAGAATACCTAATACCTATATATAGTATAGAAGATCCCGTAGATTACGGAGGAAATTAAGGAATCGTGTCAGAAAAGGTCTAATGTGATGGGATATGAATTTTTCTATACACCATCTATGTAATAATTGCAATAAGACGTGTCGAGACTAAAAATGATAGGTAGATATTTTTCGGTAATGAATGATATGCAAACTTTTGACATGCAGACCAGGTTCAAGTCCAGACTTATTAATGTATCCTAATAACTACTAGGTCGATGTCCAGACTCACTAATGCAAGACCTGGTTCGCTAAGACCACCGCTCTGATACCAAATGTAGTGACCCGTCCTAATCCATAAGGACGAATACAATAACATCCGGTACCATTGCGATGAACGGACCTTTTATATGACATGAACGACTGCATGTAATATGAGCAAATGCACAGCGGAAGATTTCTTTAATACCTGAGAATAAATATGCTTTAAAGTGTCAACCAAAAGGTTGGTGAGTTCATAGGTTTATCATAGACATTAAAAATTCATCATTTTGATAGACTACAAGATTTAAATACCGTACACATATCTCATGTACTAATCCATTTTTTATAATGCTTAGCAGAGTAGGTTCGTATCCTTTTCTCCCCCGTAGGTTGCCTCGCGATTTTTAATAACCGTACACATATATCGTGCACAAAAATAATACACATAACCTGTGTATAAAAATCATTCTCTCGATACATAACATTCAATTTGATTTCGTTGCTCAACATGGTAACCGACCTTAACATATAATGCGCATCAATAATATCCCCAAAACAGAACATCTCGTCTGTATAATATATAAACTTCGAAGTACTAACACCACGCCCATTAGCTCTTCCGTCTAGTGAACCTTCTGGGTAGGGGTGTTAAACCCGGTAGCTACCTTTAGGATTCGCATGAATTAGGGCCATATCCGTTTCTAATTCTTAGGTTACCAAGCAATAATAATCAGTGGAAAATATTCACAACAAGTAGTGGCAATTATCACGTCCAACTAATTCAATAATAATCCACAGAACATCTGTCTGCATAATAATTCATTCGAGGAATGTTTTGCTTGTGTCTATCTCGTCAAACATTTATAAAAGTATTTCATGTATTCCAAAAATATAGATTGTAAAAGCATTGAATAAAACAGTTGCAAATCAGTTATAAAGTAGCGCATGTATTCTCAGTCTCAAAAATATAAAGAGTAAAAGGGAGCAAATGAACTCACTATACGATATTTTGTAGTAAAAATATGCATACGACGGAACTGAACAATGCAAGGTTGGCCTCGGATTCACGAACCTATATCAAGTATATATATTAACACATATAATCGTAATCAAATAAGTTTATATATTAATATTAGTAATATATTTTATATTTTCATTTTCTATCTTGTAAATAAATAATTAATATCTATTTTTAACTTAAGTAAGTTCTTAATATTAATATATCAAATATTTATTAAATTACTTTAATTAACTAATTTATTGATAATTGATATATATAATAAATATAATACATATAACTTAATATTTGTTTGGTAGAAATAATAATAATAATACTAAATAAAAAGTTGTATTAATAAAACAATAATAGTGATAATAATACTTAAAAATAATATTTGATAATAATAATACTGATAATTATAATAACTATAAAACAAATAATTTTTCTACTAATGATAATTATGATACTAGTTTAGGTGTAACAATAATCCTAATGGTAAAAGTAGTAATAATAATAATAATAATAATAATAATAATAATAACAATGATAATAATAATAATAATAATAATAATAATAATAATAATAATAATAATAATAATAATAATAATAATAATAATAATAATAATAATAATAATTATGATGATAAGTAAGATGTTAATTCTTATAATAATAATATTGATAATGATAAAAATAATAATAATTCTAACGATAGTAATAATTTTAACTATAATGTTAGTTTTTAATGTTATTGATAATAATAATAATAATAATAATAATAATAATAATAATAATAATAATAATAATAATAATAATAATAATAATAATAATAATAATAATAATAATAATAATAATAATAATAATAATAATGAGTAATAAGTAAACTACCTCAAAGAAGTAATCCTTAAAAAAAATGCCCAAGTCCGGGTTTGAACCCGCGACGTCCCGCTAACCCAATAACAACCTAAACCATTCCTCTGTCTCCGCTTTTACGTTATATTTTCTAATTTATATCCTTTTATCTCATCATTATCAACATCAACTATATCATCATCATCGCTAATCATAACATAATCACACTCATCATTTTATCATCAACTTACATCATCTTCGTGATCATCATCACGATCATTATTTAAAAACATCATAATATCATCTTCATCGTCAATATTATTATAACGTTCAATTTTTTTCCTAATCTACTTGTCGTCATCATATCGATTGTCCATCATTCATCTAATTGTAACCATCATTGTGCCTCATTATAATCATAATCATAATCATAATCATAATCATACTTCATGATCATCATCATTTTATGATCATTATCAATTATTCAAAATTAACCTTGTTTACCATTATCATGCCATCATAATCATAACCCTAATCATCTAAACATTGTCTAGTCATCTCCTAATCATTTCATTCTCGTCCATTTAACATGCTATCATCCCCTCCATCGTGTAACATCCTCCCAATATACAAACGTATATCATTATCAATCGTATCTTAATTACCACAGGAATCGAATAAAGAAAAATAAGGTATCTCGTAGCAGGTTCATGAGATCTTCGTGGGTTTTTTATATGACAAAGCAGTCCAACTTTTCACTCATGAGTCCAACCACAACATCACAGCCCAAATTGCAGCTCGATAACATGCTTATGTAATTTATTTGATGGTTGAGTGGTGTGGGGTTCGGTTTTCTTGCCATTACCCGAACAGAAACACAAATAAAAACAATAGTTACTCATAATTAAGAATTAACAAGTGGCTTGAGGTTGGGTTGTGATTGTCGGCCAATAATTGAAAGAGAAGGAAAAAATATAACACGATAGCAGTTTTATATTATAACTCCTTTTTGGCAAACTGCATATATATATTTTTATAAAGGCGGCATGTTGGTGTTTCGAACAAATAATAGTATCAAGCATGGTTTAATTAGAGAGTGGTTGTCGATCACGAAAAGAATAGAAATATAGTGGTAGCGAATTGCAGGTGGTTGGTTGGGTAAGGTTCTAGTTAAAACCGAAAGTTATTAGCAGCAGCTATTTACATCGAGTCGTGATGGTTTTGTGGTGTTCACAAAACAGGAAGTAGTCTGGTTATCATCATTTTCAAATAGAAAGAGAAACAACTCTAGTAGTGGTAGCATAACAAATGTAAATGGTGGCAATTTAGTTGTTGTTGTAGGTGGTGTTGTATTTAAATGGGTATTGGTGTTTGATTGGAAAACCGAAAAGTAAGAGAGGGATATTAGAGAGAGAGTGTGGTGATGAATTGAAATGGTGGGTTTATTCGAGTTGCAGTAGTCACATGATCAAGAATCGGATTAGAAACAAGAAACAATAGCAAGTATCGAATAACTAACCGGTGATCGTGACGGATGAGGGTATCGATAGCCTTTGTAGAAAACTGAAGCAGGAAAGAGAGAAAAGAGAGATAGAGAATGTGGGAGGTTGTAGTGGTCAATTCATGGTAGTGAGGGTGGTTCGCCCGTGATCAGGAGACATTATATCAACAACTATAACGAGGAGATTGTAGGTTGCAGGCGATGATAGTGATAGAAGGATAGATGATGGTGGTGGGAATAACGGTGAAGGTGATCTCGGTGTTGATTGAACGGTGATGGTGTATGAGGTTGTGTGTTCATATCTCCCATGAAGTTTGTATTTATTATGTATATATAAAGAGAAAAGAGTTGAAAGAATCATAGATATATGAAGTTGAATTTTAAACGTGCCTATGTCCACATCTATATTTTAATAGGATAGTGGACAATCAAAACAAACAGTAATCAATTATATTCTTAATTAGGCATAGTGTTAAACGATAATATTAAATCTCATGAATTTTATTTGTTTGCATACTACCGACAGTTTTCACGGACTACTATTTCGTATCTCGTTGACAATTAGTGGCGGATAAAAGTCTTTCAGAAAAATCCCAAATTTTTACATTAATTATATTTATTTATTTTAGTCGTTATGGTATAATATTCGGGTATTAACTATTAAATAAAAATTACATTAATTATCCACTCTCAATCCCAAGTAAAATTTAAAAAGTTTTAAAATTCAACAAATAGTTCCTAAATATATTTTTAATGAGCCTATAATTTATATAGCTCACTTTCGGATCACCGTTTATTTTATAATTATAAAAGTTTGAATTTAACTTGCTTAATATCAATCGAATGATAATTAAGTGTTATTGTCGTTTACTAAATAGATTCGAAATCACAAAATATATATTTTATATACTTTATTTATATATATAGATATGTTTTAAATAATAATTATCATAATATCATATTCTTATTTTAATTTACATAATTAATTTTAACATAAAATATTCCAAATTATATTTTCAATTATTTTATATATATACATATATATATATATATATATATATATATATATATATATATATATATATATATATATATATATATATATATATATATATACACATATCTATTTACAATTGTTTGTTCGTGAATCGTCGAGAACAGTTCAAGGTCAATTGAATATATGAAATAGTTCAAAATTTTTGAGACTCAACCTAACAGACTTTGCTTATTGTGTCAAAATATTAATTCGTATCGAGAGTTTGGTTTAAAATTAGTCGAAATTTTCCGGGTCTTCACAGGAATAATCGATATGATATAGTTAGTTTGAGTTGTTTATTATATGTGTATGTATATGTATGAAAGATAGCCTAAAATATTTAGTAGTTTCTAAAAAAAGTCCGTTTTGCGGATAGTTAGTTGAGTTGTATTCGTAAAATTATTTCAGGTTGAACGGTGATGGCGGAGAAATTTAACTCGCGGAGTTAAGGAAGATATGAACCGTTAAAAATTTGGGTAGTATTTCTTTAAGGTTTTAATAGAATTATAATATTATGTTTTATACCCCTGAGAAAGTTACAGATTAGACCCTGAATGAGGGGGCATGTTTAAAAATTTGGTGTTGATGTCGTTTGGAAACCGTGGGATGATAAAAACGACCAAAAATCCCACAAGTATTAGTATATTAACAATTATAATAATAATTATTATAGATTAATTAATAATAATAATAATAATAATAATAATAATAATAATAATAATAATAATAATAATAATAATAATAATAATAATAATAATAATAATAATAATAATAATAATAATAATAACAAGTGCCCTAGGACACGTGATAAGAAACAATTAAATAACCAAAACGTTCCATGAATAACGCTATTCGTAATTAATATGAATATACATCTTGAAATATATAGAGTTAATTGAATTCTTAATATGTTATAATTGAAAAGTTTGAGTGAAATGAATGCTTGTTATGGTATGCCCTAAGGGCACACGTTAACCATACCCTATTAAGAAAACATACCTTCAAACTTGCATAAAATTGAATTTAATTGAGTCTATAATACTACTTCAAGCAATATACACATGTTACTTCGAAACATTAAATCCCTCTAAAGGACATGTATCATTTGATATAATCAATAGTTCTAATTAGCCAATGATCTAGCTTTAAACCTTTAACCAACAGATGGTAACCAGAATTGACTCGATCGTAAATTATGAGTTTAAATATATTAATATCTACCCAGAACATGAACGATATATACGAAATCCAAAACCATAAGTAGAGGACTTTTTACCCCCGATACGACACTTACTACTTTACGTTCAATTTCTTAAGCACTACATTCGCAGATCTCATTATCTTGTATATACAATTGAAGCAGGTTTCATGGTCGTTTACAATGTCAATGATTGGAGTTGAAGTAGGATAGTTATATTAGTTATATAACCATTATAACACAACTTCTTTAAGTATTTCAACTTGTGAACGAGTCTAACCGATGTTTATTTAACGCTCGCTCGTAAATAGGCATGTCCAGGAATCTCATCATTGTTCGAAGTATATTGGACATCACTTATATCTTCTTCTTTACTCTATTCTTCTGCTTCATCTACATATTTGTTATTGTTCTTTGTGTAACACTCAGAGTACTCTGTAATGATAACATCATTAGTCACAAAACAGTGATAATTATGAGGGTGTTTTGATATTCACCACTTAGAACCGATTTATATATAGTATATAGATAGAAATTGACAAAAATTCAAACATCCAAACCACTCCTTGTTCTTTCATTTCCTGCAATGGTTTTCATAAATCTCTCATTGTACAATAATTAACATACTCAACTTACATGTTGTAGTGGATGTTACGACTAACATTTAGTCATAACTTAATTATACCTTTATAATTTGAGACAACACCTATTTGTATCATTAGAACTTATTAAATTTTCTGAAAAGAATGCTTTTTAATGACTTTCAAGGGAACTAAATCATAACAACAAAAGAGACACTAAACGAAAGTGGAAATATGTTAAATACGATCAAATGACTGATTTCAAGACCAATATAACCAATTGTACGTATCTTCTAAACATATATATTATGAAAGAAGCTGTAGAATGAGCAAGAGAAAGTTAGAAGACTAACATGTCCTGAAGGCAACAATTAGATTGTTCATGAAAAGGTAAAAACTTCATTGAATTGACCTACACATATCTCTAAATGACTCATAAGCTTAAAAGTGTGACTTCAAATGACTCATGATGTTTATCTGAGTTTCTTTAGTCACAAATAAGGCAACAAACAAACAATTTAAACCAACACATAAAATAAACATTAAAATTTAAATCTCTAAGCTAAAAAATTGGAGTACCTGAATCAAATGTATGCAATTAAATTTGTCTTTATCATTTCATCAAATATATGGTATGCATTAAAGATTCATATATGAAAAATTCATATCCAAAACAATCAAAAGCTTGTTGATCTGAGCAATCAGTGTTGAGCTTTTTCAGAAACTTCATGTTGATTTCAGAATTCACCTTAGTGATCTTACATTTCTTCAAATCATTCAGGACACCATTGAACAGTGTGTGCGTGTCTCTGAGAAGTTCATCAGGTTCTTGCTTAAAATCTTCATAAAGACCAAGTCCCTTATTCAATTTAGTGACATCAGTCATGTCATAGCCTTCTTGCTGCTTTTTGATTTCATCAATATATCCATGTATTACTGTCAACATACTCAAACAGTTCATACGGGATAGCTGGAATGATGATGTTCTTTGCCTCAATATCACCCTGAGCATGCTCACATTTTTCTCCTCTAAGCTGATACACTGGCATTGGTTCACCAGTTTCTGGATGTACCTCATTAACTGGTCCATCTTTCAACGAATCTCAGATGTACTTAGTCTTTTCACACTTGTAGTCTATGAATTGAGTGATACGTTGTAGCCACTAGTAATATTTGCCATAAAAAGAACAGGAGGTTTGCAATCGTATCCAATAATCAAAGTATCTTGAGTAGACATTTTGACAGATTCGGAAAGTACACTTGTCAAGGTAGATTCGTACAGTAACAAAGTTCAAAATTACAAGATGATTTTGACTGTAAATATGTTTTACTATCAGATTCACACAAAGATTCAGATGATGTCAGAATCGAACAGTATCTTTGTTAAGTATCAAGAGATTTGCACACTGATTCGTACAATGTAAGAATCGTATAATTGTAACACCCCCAATTTTGTGCATTAGAAAGTGTCAGAAAAGGTACGCATCAGGAACTGCCACTAAAAGTCCACTTTATACTTATGAATTTTCAGAATTTACATCCGAATCAGAATCAGTCAACCTCAGTCCCTGTACTTAAGTATAAAAATTTGGTTGCCAGTTACGCCGCGCCGCGGGTCATTATAGGCGTGCTGCGGCTAGCCTTTGTTCAGGTGTTTGAGTTTTGAGAAACTTCTGCCTTCAATTTTGCCTTAAGACTGCACCGCGGGCCATTATGGGCGCGTCACGCCTCCTGCCCAGGCCAGATTTTTAACTCGTTTTAAATGGGGTTTTGAGGGGTGTTTTTGTATTTCCACCTTAGGGACGGATTTTTGAGCCTAAAATTGATCTCAAAGCTCACTTAGAGCTCATTCTTATCCACTTCAACATTTCAATTTAGAGAGAGAGAGAGAGAGAGAGAGAGAGAGAGAGAGAGAGCTTGAAACCCAAAAGTGAGAAAGTTGGGGTTTAGAGAAAAAGAAGCTAGTTTCCATCATTTTGTGTTGTGCTCTTTTTGAATCCACCTACTAGTCATCTTTTGGTGTTGTGGTAAGTCCTAATTCCAAATCTTAGTGTTTAATTTAGTTTAGAGTTGGTGATTTGTTTATGGGTTGGGTGTAAGCTTCACCTTCATGAAAAATGGGTGGTTTGGGTAGGATACAAGTAACTAAACCTAAATATTTATAATCTCGGGTTCTAAGTTATAAATTGGTGTTGTAAGCTTTAAGTGTTGATTAGAACACTAACTCACTTAGTTGTTAGTGAAATAGGTGTATTAGGGTTATGGGTGACCCAAATACTTGTATAGCCTTTGAAATGGGTCAAATGGGTCAAAGGGGTTTATTGGACCCAAAACTGGCATAGTGAGATGTTTATTGCTCAAAATTGTGTTGGTTGGTGTAGTTAGACTTCAATCACTAGCCATTAGTGATTTAAAGTAGTCTTGACCTAGAGTGGGTGTCATTAATGCCAATGGATCATAATTGCACCTTGAGTCATAAATGCACTAAGGTTGTGAGTTGGTAATGTAGTCCGACTTTTTTATGTGTTAATTGTGTATTTAATGTAATAGGTACTTTAAATTGAAGCTTGCGGAATTGTATAATCGTCACCTAGGCGAAATGGTAAGTGGAATAATTATACGTGTATTTATATAATGTATTTATTTGTATGGCGTGAAATGTGGGTTAGTCGCATTGTTAAGACACCGCATTTTACGTGACGAGTGGGTTAGTCGTGGTGTTAAGACACCACTCCGGGAAGTATGATGGGTGTGCTAGTCGCGGTGTTAAGACACCACCCAGGGGTTAGTGATACGCGGTGTTAAGTACACTAACAGATGTTGTGAACACCGATGGTCTTTCGCGAGCACCATTCCCTTGTACTATTGGTTAATCATGGTTATGTGTTGTAGTTTAGCATATTATATTGTATCGACTATATGCTATTTGTTATGCTAGTTTTGTGGTATTGGAGATTATTAGCTTTATACTATTAGATGGTATGCTAATAAGATTGCTAGCATGTATGCGGTAATTGTGTAGGTGAGTAAGTAGATTATATATGTATATGTATAATTGTTGCATTCACTAAGTGTTCTGCTTACCCTCTCGTTGTTTACTCTTTTTAGGTTCTGGTGTGGACAAAGGCAAGGGTATACTTTTGGATTAGCGACCTCCATCTAGTGGGCTAATGGGGGGTATTTTTGGATGCGACCTTGTTGGGTAGTTTAACCTTAAATGCCATGCTTGTATTTTATTTGGCAATTAAACTCATGGGGTGTTATTACATTTTGAATTGTACTAAACTTTAATACTCGAAGCGTTGTACGAAACCTTTTATGTTATGGTGGTTGTTTATTATTCGAGTAATGTATTTGAATGTTGTACAATGTCACTAATGTTTTAAATAAAAATGTTTGTCGGGTTAAAGACGGGTTGGGTTGTTTCAAGTGGTATCAGAGCATGGTCTAAGGGATTTGAGCGACTTGAGATAGGTGCATAGACTTAGACTATATTGTGTATGCGTTTTATGCGAGACTTGTATGATACTGGTGGGACCGGGATTGGTTAGTACCTTAGCATAGGTTAACTATGTGATAATTGTATTGTATTGTGTTTGCAATTGTCGAGCAAGATAGTCGTTGTACTAGCGAGTTGGTACGACGGTGCTCGCGTAACAATGACTAGCTACCATTGTTACGGGTGCAAATTGTGTCAAATAAGTGATGTACGATGAGCGTTGAGCAATATGGGGCGGTATGGTGTGTGTGTTGTTTTTTTGTGCTTCGTTGTTTGACTCATTACATTTTATAGCATGAAGACGAGAAACAGTCATGATAATGGAAGTCCAAGTGTTGAAGGAGACTTCACGGCAAAGGTGGAGGCCAACTTAGAAAAACATAACGCGGATTTTCTTGTGAATGTTAAGAAAGTCTTCCAAGAATCGGTCGATGAACAAGTGACCGACATGATAAAGGAGAAAATGGGTGCTATCATCCAAGAGGAGTTTGTTAATAGGTTCCCTAAACCTCATGGTGTGAATGTCGAAGTTGATTCGGGTGACGTTGGAAGGAGGGACTTCCTCTACAAGAACTTTAAGATTTCTCAACCTCCCACCTTTGATGGGGAAAGAGACCCGATCAAGAATACCCATTGGATCTTCGATATGGAGGGGGATTTCCGCACTAGTAAATGCTCTCGATACGAAGACGAGGTAAAGAAGTAGCATGTTGAGGGTGATGGAAAGTTATGGTAGGTTTCAAAAATTCGAATTTTGGGTGAGGAATAAAGTATGAGTTTGACATGGGATGAGTTTAAGGCGGAGTTATTTAGAGAGTACCAGACTCAAGCCGATCTTTCAAGGCTAAGGGATGAGTTACGTGCTTTGAGGCAAGACTCAATGGATTTGAACACTATCAAGTCCACTTTCTTATCAAAGACCCAATTTTTCCCGGAGTATGTCCGTAATGATCGTATGTTGATGGAAGACTTTTATCGAACTTTGAATGACAACTTTCAAGAGAAGATTAGTAGAGGGTCAGAGAAATCTTTTGATGAGTTGTTTGATGTGGCTAAAGGTTTTGAATCACTTGTTCTGAAAAAGAGTGACTTCACTTTTAGCAAAAGAAAGTTTGAAGGTACAAGCCATTCAAACAAAAAGATCAAGGGTGCCATCGAGAGTGTTGGAAGTGTGAAGAAAAGTGCTTCCAGAGGTTTTTATTTCGCGTGTTACAATTGTGGGCAAAAGGGTCATATGGCTTGTTATTGCCCGAACCCATCTTATAACAAAATCACTTGTTTTAATTGTCAAAAATAAGGGCACTGAAAGTCAGAGTGTCCCGAGTTGTGTGGGGATCAAGTTAAGAAACTGGAAAAGGCGGCGGGTACGGCTAGGGAACGCAATTATTTGATGACTAATGATGAAGACAAGAAATTCAATGAAGTCGTCTGAGGTACTTTCATGGTTAACTCTAGTCCGGTAAGGATACTATTTGATAATGGTGCCAACTTATCGTTTGTGCCTCCAAAGTTTGTGCCTAAGCTTAATAAACCGCTAGCTAAGTTAAGTTATCCGGTAGAATTCAAAATAGCGGATGGTAAAATAGTGCTAGGGGTTCATGTATGTAAAAACTATGATGTCGTGTTTAGTGCCGAAACCTTTAAAATTGATCTTATCCCGATGACTTTGGGTAAGTTCGATGTCGTTGCATTTCATGAGAAGTTTATTCGTGTGAAGACCCCAAGTGGGGGAGAGTTAATTATCCATGGTGAGAAACGGAGAAGACTTGTGCCATTATGCACTTATGCACATGCACGCCAGCTCCTTGGTGGTGGTGGCATGGCTTTTCTTGCACATGTAGTTGATACACGTGAAGAGCCTCCATCCATTCGTAGTATTTCGGTGGTAAACGATTTTGAAGATGTGTTTATGGATGAGTTAACGGGTGTTACGGCGGAAAGACAAGTTGAATTTCGCATTGAGTTGATTCCGGGGGCTACTCCCATTGCTCAAACACCTTATCGTTTAGCTCCAACGGAAATGCAATAGTTTTTGAATCAAACCCAAGTATTTCTTGAAAAGGATTTTATCCTACTGAGTGCTTCGCCATGGGGTGATCCGGTTTTGTTCGTGAAAAAGAAGGATGGTAGTATACGGATGTGCATCGATTATCGGGAGTTGAACAAAGTGTCGATCAAGAATCGTTATCCATTGCCTCAGATTGACAATTTGTTTGACCAATTCCAAGGCGTGACTTATTTTTCTAAAACTAACTTATGGTCCGGTTATCACCAAATGCGGGTCCGTGAGGAAGATATTGAGAAAATGGCCTTTCGAACTCGTTATGGGGATATTGAGTTTGTAATGATGCCTTTTGGTCTTACGAGTGCGCCCGCGGCATTCATGGACCTTATGAACCGAGTTTTCCAACCTATGTTAGACAAGTCGGTAATTGTGTTCATTGACGACATACTCGTTTTTTCTAAGAGTATGAGGGAACATGAACATCATTTGCGCGAAGTGTTGGAGATGCTGCGAAAAGAGAAGTTGTATGCTAAATTCTCTAAGTGCGAATTTTGGCTAAGGGAAGTTCAATGGCCATATTGCGAATGAAGAAGGTATACAAGTGGATCCTGGGAAGATAGCGGCGGTGAGAGTTGGGAACAACCGACTACACCAACGAAAATTCGAAGTTTTCTCGAGTTGGCCGGTTGTTATCGTCGGTTTATCCAACACTTTTCTAAAATCGTTTCTCCATTGACCAAGTTGACGAGGAAGAATGTGAGATTTAATTGGGAGAATGAGCAAGAAATTGCCTTCCAATTGTTGAAAGAGAAATTGTCTCAAGCTCCGGTGTTAGCGTTACCGGAAGGTATTGAAGATATGACGGTTTATTGTGATGCTTCAATCAATGGGCACGGGTGAAATGTCCCGTTCATATCGATTATAAACGTTTCATATTAATTGATTTCGTTGCGAGGGTTTGACCTCTATATGAGACGTTTATCAAAGACTGCATTTGTTTTTAAAACAAACCATAACCTTTATTTTATCGATAAAGGTTTAAAAACCATAACGTAGATTATCAAGTAATGATAATCTAAAAGATAATGTTTTACACACGACCATTTCATAATAGTTTACAATAATATTACACATCGATTTAAATCTCCGAATGCAAAACAATATATTACAACCATGCTGACTCCAATTCTTGTCCTTAAATTAGCATGCAACAGCAGAAGCTCTTAATAATCACATGAGAATAAACATGTTTTAAACGTCAACAAAAAATATTGGTGAGTTATAGGTTTAGCCTATATATTTATCAAATCGTAATAATAGACCACAAGATTTCATTTATTCAATAATCTTACACTCGCAAGTGTATAAAAATCATTCATATGATGAACACCTGGTAACCGACATTAACCTTAATGCATATAGAATATTCCCCGCATACTTGTAAGTATGTCATAAATTGGAAATTGCAATCACCATATAAATCGAAGTATTAAAGCCATTCATAACTTGAATGGGGGTTATTAGGCCCAATAGATCTATCTTGAGGATTCACGTCAATTAGGGGCCATTTCCCTAATTCTTAGGTTACCAGACTTGAAGGGGTAATATTCAGTTTAATAATCCAACCATAGAATGTAGTTTCGCGTACTTGTGTCTATTTTGTAAAACATTTATAAAGCTGCATGTATTCTCATCCCAAAAATACTAGATTTTAAAAGTGGGACTATAACTCACTTTCACAGATTTTTACTTTGTCGGAAATAAGACTTGGCCACTGGTCGATTCACGAACCTATAACAAATATATACATATATATCAAAGTATGATCGAAATATATTCACAACATATTTTATTTACGTTTTTAACGATTTAAGTTGTTAAGTTAGCAGTCCAACATTAGTAGTTCACAATTAATTTTCCACAGTTAGTAGTACAGAAATAAATCAATATAATTTCTTGAATCGATCCACGACCCAGTGCATACAAGTCTCAGACTTAATCACAACTCAAAGTGTATATATTATTTTGGAATCAACCTCAACTCTGTATAGCTAACTCGATCATTACCGCATATAGAGTGTCTATGGTTGTTCCAAATAATACATATAGATGACGTCGATATGATATGTCAAAACATTGTATATGTGTCTATGGTCTATCAAGACATGTATAATACAATATAAGTTAGTTAAGTTATGGTTAGTAGGGATTTGTTATAAAATTTACGTATCTACAACAAGTAAAATTTGGTAAATTTTTCCAATTTTGTTTTACCCATAACTTCTTCGTTTTAAATCCGTTTTGAGTGAATCAACTTGAAATAGTTTCATATTGAGCTGTACTATATGAAAATAAATAGAAAAATATAGGTTTATAGTTGGAAATATAAGTTAAAAGTCATTTTTGTAAGAGGTATTCATTTCAGTCAAAAGAACGACGTCTTGATGACCATTTTGAAAAACATACTTCCACTTTGAGTTTAACCATGATTTTTGGATATAGTTTCATGTTTATAAGAAAAATCATTTTCCCAAAAGAACAACTTTTAAATCAAAGTTTATCATATTTTTTAATTATCTAACCCAAAACAGCCCCCGGTTTTACTACGACGGCGTATGTCCGGTTTTACGGTGTTTTTCGTGTTTTCAGGTTTTAAATCATTAAGTTAACATATCATATAGATATAGAACATGTGTTTAGTTGATTTTAATGTTAAGTTAGAAGGATTAACTTTGTTTACGAACAAGTTTAGAATTAACTAAACTATGTTCTAGTGATTACAAGTTTAAATCTTCGAATAAGATAGTTATATATATATATATATATATGTATATATATGTATATATATATATATATGTATATATATATATATATATATATATATATATATATATATATATATATATATATATATATATATATGAATCGAATAATGTTATGAACATCATTTCTACCTCAAGTATAGTAGGTAAACCTACTGTAAATAACAAGAAATGATCTAGAGCTTCAAAGGATCTTGGATGGCTTGGAAGTTCTTGAAGTAGAATCATGACACATAAACAAGTTCAAGTAAGATTTTCTACTCGAATTAAGATAGTTATACTTATAGAAATTGAATCAAAGTTTGAATATGAGTATTACCTTGAAATAGAATGATAACCTACTATAAGTAACAAAGGTTTCTTGATCTTAGATGATTACTTGGAATGGATTAGAAAGCTTGGAAGTATACTTGCATACTTGAAAGTATTCTTGATTTTATGAAACTAGAACTTATAGAATTTATGAAGAACACTTAGAACTTGAAGATAGAATTTGAGAGAGTTCAATTAGATGAAGAAAATTGAAGAATGAAGGTGTTTGTATGTGTTTTAGGTCGTGATATATGGATTAGATATAAAGGATACGTAAGTTTGTTTTCTTGTAAATAAGTCATGAATGATTAATAATATTTTTGTAATCTTGCTAAATAATTCATTATAGATTACAAATAATGGTTCCCACATGTTTGATGACTCATTAAGGGCTGCTAAGAGCTAATCACTGAAGTGTATATACCAATAGTATGTACATCTAGGAGCTGTGTATTGTACGAGTACGAATACGGGTGCATACGAGTAGAATTGTTGATGAAAATGAATGAGAATGTAATTGTAAGCATTTTTGTTAAGTAGAAGTACTTTGATATGTGTCATGAAGTCTTTCAAAATTATACTAATACATCTTAATACACTATATGTATATGTATTTTAACTGAGTCGTTAACTCATTGTTAGTTGTTATATGTAAGTGTTGTTTCGAAACCTTTAAGTTAACAATTTCGTTAAATGTAATTAATCCCATTGTTATTATTTTTAATAATATGTTAAATTATTACATTATAATGATAATATGATGTACTAATATATCTTAATATGATATATAAATATTAAGACGTTATTACAACGATAATCGTTACGTATAGATATCGTTTTGAATTTCTTAAGTTAGTAGTCTTGTTTTATGTATACGGTTCATTGTTAATATACATAATGAGATACTTTAATTATCATTTAATCATGTTAAACATATATAGATGTTCATATATATAATATCATGTCATATACAAGTTATAACATTCGTGAATCATCGGACAAACTGGCTGGTCAAACGTTAACGCAAAAACCGTTTCAAATAATCAAGTCTTAACAAGTTTGATTGCTTAATATGTTGGAAACATTTATTCATGTAAATATTAATCTCAGATAATATATAATCATTGAAAAGTTTGGGTCACTACAGTACCTACCCGTTAAATAAATTCCGTCCCGAAATTGTAAGCAGTTGGAGGTGTTGACGTATCATCTAGAAATAAGTATGGGTATTTCTTCTTCATCTGATCTTCACATTCCCAGGTGAACTTGGGTCCTCTACAAGCATTCCATCGAACTCTAACGATTGGTATTTTATTTTGCTTAAGTCTTTTAACCTCACGATCCATTATTTCGACGGGTTCTTCAATGAATTGAAGTTTTTCATTGATTTGGATTTCGTCTAAAGGAATAGTGCGATCTTCTTTGGCTAAGCATTTCTTCAGATTCGATACATGAAAAGTATCATGTACGCCGGCGAGTTGTTGAGGTAAGTCAAGTCGGTAAGCTACTGGTCCGACACGATCTATAATCTTGAATGGCTCAATGTATCTTGGATTTAGTTCCCCCGTTTATCAAATCGAACAACGCCTTTAGAAGGTGAAACCTTAAGCATGACCATCTCTCTAATTTCAAATTCTATATCTTTTCTTTTACTGTCTGTGTAGCTCTTTTGTCGACTCTGGGCGGTTTTCAACTTTTGTTGAATTTGAATGATTTTCTCTGTAGTTTCTTGGAGAATTTCTGAACCTGTAATCTTTCTATCCCTCACTTCACTCCAAAAAATCGGAGACCTGCACTTTCTACCATAAAGTGCCTCAAACGGCGCCATCTCAATACTCGAATGGTAACTGTTGTTGTAGAAAAATTTTGCTAATGGTAGATGTCGATCCCAACTGTTTCTGAAATCAATGACACATGCTCGTAGCATGTCTTCAAGGGTCTGTATCGTTCTTTCACTTTGCCCATCAGTTTGTGGGTAATAGTCAGTACTCATATCTAGACGAGTCCCCAATGCTTGTTGCAACGTCTGCCAGAATCTTGAAACAAATCTGCCATACCTATCAGAGATAATAGAGACTGGTATTCCATGTCTGGAGATGACTTCCTTCAAGTATAAACGTGCCAACTTCTCCATTTTATCATCTTCTCTCATTGGCAAAAAGTGTGCTGATTTGGTGAGACGATCGACTATTACTCAAATAGTATCATAACCACTTGCAGTCCTTGGAAATTTAGTAATAAAATCCATTGTAATGTTTTCCCATTTCTATTCCGGGATTTCAGGTTGTTGAAGTAGACCTGATGGTTTCTGATGTTCAGCTTTGACCTTAGAACACGTCAAACATTCTCCTACGTATTTAGCAATATCGGCTTTCATACCCGGCTACCAAAAGTGTTTCTTGAGGTCTTTGTACATCTTCCCCGTTCTGGGATGTATTGAATATCTGGTTTTATGTGCTTCCTTAAGTACCATTTCTCCCACATCTCCAAACTTTGGTACCTAAATTCTTTCAACCCTATATCGGGTTCCATCTTCCCAAATATTAAGATGTTTTTCCGATCCTTTGGGTATTTCATTCTTCAAATTTCCTTCTTTTAAAACTCCTTGATGCGCCTCCTTTATTTGAGTAGTAAGATTAGTACGAATAATTATATTCATAGCTTTTACCCGCATAGGTTCTCTGTCCTTTCTACTCAAAGCGTCGGCTACCAGATTCGCCTTCCCCGGGTGGTATCGAATCTCAAAATCGTAATCGTTCAACAGTTCAATAAATCTACGCTGCCTCATGTTCAGCTGTTTCTGATCAAATATATGTTGGATACTTTTGTGGTCAGTATATATGATACTTTTGACCCCATATAAGTAGTGTCTCCAAGTCTTTAATGCAAAAACAATCGCGCCTAATTCCAAATCATGTGTCGTATAATTCTGCTCGTGAATCTTCAATTGTCTAGACGCATAAGCAATTACCTTTGTTCGTTGCATTAATACACAACCGAGACCTTGCTTTGAAGCGTCACAATATATCACAAAATCATCATTCCCTTCAGGCAATGACAATATAGGTGCCGTAGTTAACTTTTTCTTCAACAATTGAAACGATTTCTCCTGCTCATCTTTCCATTCAAATTTCTTTCCTTTATGCGTTAATGCAGTCAAGGGTTTTGCTATTTTGGAAAAATCTTGAATGAATCTTCTGTAGTAACCAGCCAATCCTAAATATTGGCGTATATGCTTCGAAGTTTTCGGGGTTTCCCACTTTTCAACGGTTTCAAACTTTGCCGGATCTACCTGAATACCTTCTTTGTTCAATATGTGACCGAGGAATTGAATTTCTTCTAACCAAAATGCACACTTTGAAAACTTAGCGTACAGTTTTTCTTTCCTCAACAACTCTAGCACTTTTCTCAAATGTTCTTCATGCTCTTGATCATTCTTTGAGTAAATAAGTATGTCATCGATGAAAACAATGACAAACTTGTTAAGGTATGGTCTACACACTCGGTTCATGAGGTACATGAACACAGCTGGTGCGTAAGTCAACACAAACGGCATAACCATAAAATCGTAATGACCGTAACGCGTTCTGAAAGCAGTCTTCGGAATATAATCCTCCTTCACCCGCATTTGATGATACCCAGAACGTAAATCTATTTTTGAATAAACTGACGAGCCTTGTAGTTGATCAAATAAGTCGTCGATTCTTGGTAGTGGATAATGGTTCTTGATGGTAAGTTTGTTCAACTCTCGGTAGTCTATACACAACCTGAATGTACCATCTTTCTTCTTGACAAACAAAACATGAGCTCCCCACAGTGATGTGCTTGGTCGAATGAAACCACGCTCTAAAAGTTCTTGTAATTGACTCGGGAGTTCCTTCATTTCGCTGGGTGCGAGTCTGTATGGAGTACGAGCTATTAGTGCAGCTCTATAACGACCCTCATTTTTCCATTATATATTTTTCCATATTAAATGCCCAACAATATAATTAAACTTAACAATTAAACCTTAATTAACGATTGTTAAGTATTAAGAATTATAAATTATAATAATTAACTTTATGTAATAATTAACAAGTTAATAAAAAGATAAAAATAATGAGCTTATTAACTTTCGTGAACAAATAAATAACTTTAAAACTTGTGTACTTAAAATAATTAAACTTGGATAATTAAGGAACTATTTAAGCTAAATTAAAGAACAAGGACTAAAGTGAAAAATCCCAAAACTCCTCTTGAAAATACCCTAGCCGAAAATAAAAAATAAATAATGAATTGCCTAAAATACACTCCCTAAAATCGAATCCCATGAACTCCCATTACTTCCTCATCAAGTTTGACTTGTTCCCTAAGTAAAACTAACCCTAATCACCTCCTCATTAACCTAACTTGTTCCCAAAGTAATTCCTAATTAAACCCTAATTCTAGAATCCTCCTAACTCTCCTATAAATAGAGACCTAGGTTAGAGCTAAACATGCACCAAATCACTATTACAAATCTCTCTCTCAAATCTCTCCTCTCTCTTTAATTTTCAGCTCAAAAAATGAAAATCCCCCACCACCATCGAAAATCTTCAAGGGTTTTCAAGCAATCTTCAAGTTGTTCTTCGCGTTCTTCAAAGTTCTTCAAGAATCTTCAAGGTGTTCTTCAAATCTTCAAGGTTTTGATCTTCAATCTTCAAGTGTTCTTCTTTTCTTCTGTTAATCATCTTCGAATCTTCAAGGTATAACATTAACCCTAAAACTTATTTACATAATCTTTGATCTTTGTTTTAATTCTTATTCATGTTACAAACTTGTTAATTCAAAACATATACAATATATACATGAACACACATAGATCTATATATACATGAAATATATATATATATATATATATATATATATATATATATATATATATATATATATATATATATATATATATATATATATATATGTATATATGTATATATGTATATGTATAGTTGACCGAAAAAAAAGAAAAAAAAAAGAGGGGATAGAAGTATTTGATCTTTAAAACCTAGGTGATTAGATAAAAGATTTGTTTGTGTTTAATTATGGAAACAAAATATAAATATATATACATATACATAAATCGATACATATATATATATACATGTAAAAAAATATTTATATATATATATATATATATATATATATATATATATATATATATACCTATACACGAAATATATACATTAAACCCTAATTACACTTAAACTATACTACATTAACTAAAATCCTAAACCTAACCCTAACTATTAAAACCCTAAATATTACCTAAACCCTAATACATTAATTAAACCCTAGTCATTTATACAAAACCCTAATCATTAAATACTTTAATTAATTAAACCTAATTAATTAATGAAACCCTAATACTACTATATAATATTTATACACTATTACTATTATTAACACTTATAACCTACTAAACACATATAACATGCTACTACTTATATTATATAATACGATTATGTTAGTCATTCACGATAACGTGTGATTAATCGAACGTCAACGCTACTTAAGGCCTAGGGTGATCCTTGGTACCACTATGGGACGCTTGTATATTACGAATGCCAAACTTAGATTTTGGTCAAGAAATCCTGGGCCAACCGGTAACAATTCGTCATTCTGGTGACTCGACGGTGGAATAGATGTTTGAGTATGATGAACAATGTCAAACCCGACTATAGTAATCATACACTTAGTTATCTTCACACTTAATACGTGGTAGACTTATTAAGGACTACTCACTAGTGTTCGATACTAACTTACTAAAAGTGGAAACTACTAAAAATGGAAACTTGCTAAAAGTAGAAACTTACTAAGAATGGAACTTAGTAAAATGAACTATACTTAAACGCTTGCATACTTAAACTTAAATTTGGGCAAAACACTTAACTACTCTTAAATGTCAATAGGTTGATTTTCTGCTCACGTTCATTCAAACTTTCTATTCCGAGGAATAACTCTCTCTCTCTACTTACTAAGGTGAATTTCATAGCCCCACTTTATATTGTGCACAACTTATTTAACTTCTTGGGGTGAGTCACATGCTGCTTTTACTATTTACAATTTAGACACATGTACCAACTGTTAAACTATGCTATACCCGGCTATGTTCGACTAAGTCCCTACAGTGATATTTTTAATTTCTCGTTGAATGCATGCTTAATTATTGGGGGTAGGCCTATCGGGAGTAACGTCCCCGATACATTTGACCAAGTCATTGTATTACTTAATAATGAAATTAAATCGACAAGGACAGACACAACTTGTCATTGGGGCAAACTTTGAACATTTTGTCTAAATATCACGAATTGGCATAACTTTTTGATCCCTGCGAGATCAACTTTATAAACTAAATCTTGTGATCTAAAACAACGGTCAAATATTTTTGTTAAACCTATGAACTTCACTCAACCTTTTTGGTTGACACTTTAGCATGTTTGTCTCAGGTGCCGATTGATCAAGCTTGAATTACTTACTGCTTATGTGATGCTACTTGGACTTAGGATCAAGAGATATTGCACTTATTATTCTTGCATTTAAAATAATTACTGTAATTTTCATTATTGTAACGACATTCATTTTTCGCTGCGTACTCAACAAAGTTTGTTTTTATCATTTAGTATTGTTCTCGTATATTATAATATGTTGGTTTGTTTGATATTAATGTCACATTCACCCAGTCCCTAATTGGGGGTGTGATAGATTGGTAGTAGAGCATAACCCGGCTGTTATAGAGAACCAGGATTGCATCTTTATGTATACCTTATTTGCTAGCTAGGGTGCTTTAGCAATCTAGGAAACTATAACCTTTCTCGCCTTAGACTTTAAAGCACTTAGGATTGCCTTATAATCTTAACACTTATGCTTTACTAAACTTGACTCAAAGATTCTAATCAAAGTCTCTTTCCTAATGTTAGGATGTCAAGCTCAAGCGTTAATCAACCAAATAAAATGACTCTCTTCAAATCTTCTGAAGAAATGGCTCGCTTTAAACCTACCACTAAAGTAGGTGTCGGACACTCTTCAACTTCGAGACGAGTCCAAAGCCCACATTATGGTCTTGGTGGTCCTCCCTCACCAAACTATAGTCCGAATACTTTACCTATGTCTCCCGACTACTACCCAACCCCAAGAATTGAAGACAAGGGGAAGCGCCCTGCTGGTTTTAATGAAGATGGCCCGTCTAAGAAAAGAACTCGATCTCCTTCTTATGATAACCATAACACCATGTGTGAAATTATGAATCTGCGAACGACTACCAAGAAGAACTTCGATGGTTTGTTTCGCCATGTTACAAGGATCGAGGCTCGAATGAATGGAAAGGACCTGGTAATCAAGAAACTTTTGGAAGAGAATGCGGAGTAAAAGAAAGAGATAAACTTGGTGAAGTATGAGGAAGAACGTAACACCCGTTGGGGAAAGCAATCACTTGCTCATCTCAAGGAGAATGTTGATTTCTGGTTGGATATGGAAAGAAATCGAGTCAACAAGCAACTTGCTCTAAAGGGGTACGATAATAATGTAGTCAACAGCTGAGTTACTAACCTCGAGTATCTCTATGAGAAGCAAAAGGTGAGGAATAAGAAAGTTGATGAGTTTATGAAGAAGGTCGGGGATGAAAAGAAGAAATATGAAGATTACTTCAATCTTAATATTTCCTAGATTATTTTTCCAATTCCTTATCTATGTAAAGGCTATGCCTTAAACTATTTCTATTTTCGAATCGTGTATTAAAAAGGCTTATTTAATGCCTCGTTCTAATAATATAAAGTATTCTATTAATATCATGTGATATCAATGCTTTATTTTATTCATACTTATAAGTGCCCAAACTTATAACTTGTCACCTTACCAAATGTATGTTCACTTCTATGTAGTGACATCATGGTTCGTCCAACTGCACCTAACAACATCATATTGACCACTGAACAATTCTAATAGTTGCTTGCTGCCGCCCAAGGCAACGCTCAAGCTAATAATGTTAATCCTCAACCAAAATCTTATTCTTACAAGGACTTTACAAACTGCCATCCTCCCGCTTTTAAGGGAAATGAAGAGGCTGTCGAACTAGTTCGATGGTTTGAGAAGCTAGAGTCTATCTTTCACATTTGCAACTGCGGGGATGACGATCGGGTCAAATATGCCACTAGCTCATTAGCTGGCAATGCTTTGACTTGGTGGACTGCTCATGCTAAGTCCGTGGGAATTGACAATGCTAATGCAATCCCATGGGACGAACTCAAAAGCATGATGGTTAATAAATTTTGTCCGAGAAGTCAAGTTCGAAAACTTGAAGCCGAGTTCTCAGAACTCAAGGTGAAGGGTACTGATATTGAAAGCTACACCAATCGTTTTCTTAAGCTTTCAACTTTGTGTCCCGAGATGTTTCCTACCGAAGCTAGAAGGATTAAAAGGTATATTGAAGGTCTCCCCGAAGATGTTCAAGGGAATGTTATTGCTGCCGAGAAGGTTGTAGTGACCCGTCCTAATCCATCTGGACGAAGTCTTCAACAGTTGGTCCCATTGCGAGGTTCTGACCTCTATATGCCATGAAAGACTCCATGTAATATGAGCAAATGCACAGCGGAAGATTTCTTTCATACCTGAGAATAAACATGCTTTAAAGTGTCAACCAAAAGGTTGGTGAGTTAATAAGTTTATCATAAAAAAATAAAATTAATCATTTTGATAGACCACAAGATTTAAATGCTGCATGGTACAAATGGGCCCGAATCCTATACCCACCTGTAATGTACATGCGATATCTTTTAAATACAGTACACCTTTCTCGTGTACACAATCCATTTTTCATAAATCTTAGTAACCGTACACATATCTCGTGCATAAAAACTAATATACATAACCTGTGTATAAAAATCATTCTCTCGATACATAACATTCACATCAATTGGTGGCAATTATCATGTTCACATAATTCAATGGTGGCAATTATCATGACCACATAATTCAATGGTGGAAATTATCATGTCCACATAATTCAATGGTGGCAATTATCATGTCCACATAATTCAACGGTGGCGATTATCATGTCCACATAATTCAACGGTGGCAATTATCATGTCCACATAATTCAATAATAATCCGCAGAACTTCTGTCTCCATAATAATTCATTCGAAGAATGTTTTGCTTGTGTCTATCTCGTCAAACATTTATAAAAGCATTTTATGTATTCGCAGTTCAAAATATATTTCAAAAGAATTTAATAAAGTAGTTCTAAAAGTAACGCATGTATTCTCAGTCCTAAAAATGTAAAGAGTAAAAGGGAATCAAATGAACTCACCTAATGTATTTTGTAGTAAAAATACATATGACTATATTGAAAAATGCAGGGTTGCCCTCGGATGCACGAACCTATATCATTTATATATATATTAACATACATAATTGTAATCGAACAAATTTATAAATTATATCTTAAATTATATATCTTTTATATTTAGTTTGTATATTCATTTAAAATAATTAATATTTAGATAGTTATATATATATATATATATATATATATATATATATATATATATATATATATATAGTTAGTAATATGTTGAAAATCAATAAGTTGTCATATGTAAATATTTATATAAATAGTGTTAATATGTTTATTCTATAATTTTATGTAATACTAATATATTATGTATTAAATATATTTTTATGTATCTAATATTTCTTTGATAAAATAATGTTAATAATAATAATAATAATAATAATAATAATAATAATAACAAATAAATAAATAAATAAATAAATAAATAAATAACTACCTCAAAGAAGTATCCCTTTAAAAAAAATGCCCAAGTCCGGGTTTGAACCCGCAACGTCCCCCTAACCCGATAAGACCCTAACCAATGATCTGCCCATTAATTTCTATTGTAACTTGTCCATCAAATCTATTTAACCATAGCTTTTCTGTTTTCATCTTCATCATTAAACATAGTCATCACCGTATCATCATCTAATCATTTATGTAGCATCATTAAATCTTAATGTCACGATCATAATCATCATTTAATCCTCATCATCACCTAATCATCGTCATTTTCTAATCATAATATTATCATTCGATATTATCTAATCTCACAATTCACAATCCTATGGTATTATTATTATTATCAATATAGTATCATTATGATCGAATATCATAATCATCATCATATAATCACATCATCACCATTATTATTCTTCATCGACTTCTTTCATCATACATCGTCATCTCTATCCTAATCATAATCACCCTCATTATCTTTTATACTTGTTACCTCATAACCATCATGCCATCATCATTATATATTATCATCTAAAATAACAATAGGAACAAAGCAGCAGTACAAGTCGACAAGCAAAATACCAATTTAGAACAAGTTTGAAATCAAGTGTGTGGTGGCTTCGGTCTAGTAGAACCAACCATTGGAACATGGCCCAACATCTCACGTCCAACTAGGGAATCTAAAAAAAAATATATACGGCTCAATCTATTTAGGCAAAGTTCACTGCTCCATTTAATTAAACAAGTGCAAGACCAAGTTGTATTAAATAATAAGACCTCACCTTCTGTTTTTACTGATTAGTATCGAGCATCAATAGGTCCATTTACATAACTAATTATATGGTCCTACAAGCAAAGGTATCATCTTATTATCATAAGAAAGGGAAGTTTGTCTTGCAAGTGGGTTCTATTTTATACTAATCTGTTTTTACTGATTAGTATCGAGCATCAATAGGTCCATTTACATAACTAATTATATGGTCCTACAAGCAAAGGTATCATCTTATTATCATAAGAAAGGGAAGTTTGTCTTGCAAGTGGGTTCTATTTTATATCTTGTTCAAACTAGGACCACACAAACATCCATCATTCTTTCTTCCCATCGTTATCATTCTTTTTAACATTATCACCATCATCCTTAATAAACAGACATGGATGTACAGCTGTAATAACAGGAGCAGGTTTCTTCTTTGATTAATATCAGCCTTTTGGTTGGTTTGCTGTGGTTTTTCATGGCTGAACAGAAAACAGCAGGCGTATCGGTTTCATGGTTTAGTTTTAGTGTTTGAAAGGCCAAATCAAGAGAAAAAAAAATAGTAGTAGTGGTGGGATGGTTGGTGATTGTTAATCGGCGGTGATGTTTGTGTTGGTCATCGAAATAGAAGCAGAAAAGCAACAGCAAAACAGAATTATCATCATGTACATCTTTATTATTATTTAGCATCACCATGTTGTTTATCATCCTTAACTTCGAAATAAAATAGGAACCAAGAGGATGAGTAGCTGCAGTATAAAAGAAACGTGTAGCATAAAACTTACGTGGTGTATGACTTTGTTTGATTCGAGCATAAGCAGATAGAGGACAGGAGCCTTCATCGATTTATAGTAGAAACATGTGGGTTTGTTATGGTTTATTTCTTGGACAAAACAGGAGCACTAGAACTGAAAGAAGGTATACGTATAGTAGCATGAAACAACCATATAGAAGAAGAAAGATATTAAAGGTTTATAGTGTGACGATTTCGGTTATATGGGTGTTGGGTTGTTCTTGGTGATGAAGAGTGTAGTTGAAAGGTGATCAAGGTAAGTTAAGTGATAATCGATCATATATGTAAGTGTTGTATATGTATGTGCATTGTATAAGAGTTTATTAATATATGATTTATTGAGGGAGACAAATGAATGAGGGTGTGGTTGGTTGATTGGGTTCGTACACTGCATATTAGAATTAATGTAGTAGGTGGTGATGTGTTTATATTTAAATATTTTGGGTTCCTCATTCGATTACAAAGTAGAAGATGTTATATAAAGTGAAAGATTCTTGTTTGTAATCGTGCCTGAAGTGGACTTGTAACCAATTTCGACCAAAACAAAATTCTTTTACAGTGTTGATGTATAAATGCAACTAATTTGTACAATTTTTGTTTGTAATAGTAATTTGGATTGTGATTGGATTCGTTTAGGTAATTGATTGTTAGGTAAAGACAAATTGATTACAGCATAAAGGGTAAGTGAAACAGATTCCATATCTAATTCATAGAGATATGATTTTTATATAAATAATGCTATTAATTAATAATTATAATTATATTAATAATACTTAAATTATTAATAATAATAATATTAATAATAATAATAATAATAATAATAATAATAATAATAATAATAATAATAATAATAATAATAATAATAATAATAATAATAATAATAATAATAATAAGAGTAATACTATTAATAATAATAATAAGAGTAGTAATTATAATGATAATATGATGATATCCCATATACTTAATAATAATAATCTTATTAGATTTAATCATAATTAATAATAATAATAATAATAATAATAATAATAATAATAATAATAATAATAATAATAATAATAATAATAATAATAATAATAATAATAATAATAATAATAATAATAATAATAATAATAATAATAATAATAATGTTATTAATAATACTATTAATGATATTAGTATTGATATTAGTGTTAATACAACAACTATATTTTAACTTGTAATTATATAAATAAAGTTTATAAATTTCTACATATAATATTTATAAATTATTGTAGTATTCATAAAATAATTATGTATAGCATTTATATTTATTTTACACATATCAACCTACAAATTTATATATATAAATATTCATTCCCAACTTCGTTAAGAAATATAAAACAAGTATTTCTAAATATTGTATTTAAAGTTGTTATATATATATATATATATATATATATATATATATATATATATATATATATATATATATATATATATATATATATATATATATATTCATAATTTTACATAACAAGTTTTAATGTATATCATATGTTATTTTACGTCATTAATTCTAACATCAGAATCATACAATATTTTATTAATGTATTTCAAGTTGTTCGTGAATCGTCAGCATTGGTCGAAGGTCAATTGAATATATAAACATCGTTTTAAAATTTTCTAGACTCAACATTACATACTTTACTTATCGTGTTGAAAATACAATATTGTATCGAGAGTTTGATTTAAAATTAGTCGAAATTTTCTGGGTCACTACAGTGGTTACGCTTGATACTTTGATTCTCATGGCACAAAATTTGATGTTGGCCAAGAGAAGAAGAGCGTCGGCTAATAAGCAGGTTGACATTAAGAGTAATGAAGGTAAAAGGAAGTTTGAGCCATCTCAAGGTTCGACTCAGAATGTTAGTAAGAAGCCGGCGGATAGTACAAGGACGAATTATAAAGGCACTTATCCTTTTTGTATTTGTTGTGAAAGGCATCACCCGGGACGGTGTACTGCTACTTGTATGTTGTGTAAGAAAGTGAGACACGTTGCTAAGACGTGTAAGACTCCTCCAAAGGATAAAGCTATTGTTCCTGCTAAAGCTCCTCCTACTTGTTACACTTGTGGAGAATAGGGACACATTAGTCCAAATTGACCTAAGAAGAAAGATAATCCCGCTACTGGTGTAACGACCTTGGATTTTCCAACATTTATTTATTAATAATTGTTATTATTAATATTTGTGATTAAACAAATGTATGTTATTACATTTACATGTTGCCATGATTGCCCGTACTTGACTTTAATTGCCCGAAACGTCTTTGTGACACACGAAACTTGCACGAATAATATTTTCAAGTATTATTTACATTCATGATTAAGTTTATTAATCATTTTAATTAACTAAGGTTGTTGGTTAATTACTTGGGCTTTATTTGGATTTACTTGTTAGTTACTTGAACTTGGGCCTTCATTAGTGTTAATGGACTTTAGAAGCCCACCCTACATTTTAAATGGACTAACTAGCCCACTCTTCCATGTAAGTATTAACTAAAGATGTAACTAGTTTGATTAAGGCTTTTAGAATCTAGTTGCACCTTGTTCCAACACCAACACCCCTTGTAACCATCTTTTTAAGGCTTTACATGCAATTAACTTGTGGACTTCTCCCCCTCCTTCTTTTTTTTCTATTGACTGTGAGCTAGCACTCTTGGGGGGAGTGGTTTTTATTTTTAAACTTTGTTAACTTCTTACTTGTAGCCTTCACATGTTCATTTCACACACACACACACACAAAATACTTGTAACTTCTTTCATTTTTTTTCTCTCAAGGTTTTCTTTCTTTCTTGTAAGTAAATTGAACTTCTTTTCTCTTCTTTTTTCCTTACAAAAACCGAATCCAACATGCATCATCATCATTCTTTGTTGTTAACTTGTTACTTGTCTTTGATAAGTTACTTACTAGTTGTTGATGTTGTTTTTCTTCACTAAATTCAAGAATCAAACTTACTAGTTTCATTCTTCATTTTATCTTGTAATTTCAAGAACACACAAGAACTAAACTTACTAGTTTATGTTCTACATATGTTGTTTCAAAAGATTGTAAGTTCATGGTGATAAAAATCATACTTGTGAATCATGTTTGTAAACTTAATAGTTTACATTCTTAAAGATCAAACTTTGGTTCGAATCTTTAAAGTATGAACCACCATGAATTATTTACTTGTTTACTTAGTTTGTTACTTCATATTATGCACTTTAAATTCATGTTTGTTGGTTAAAATTGGTCAAGTGTTACTAGTTAACTTTGATCTCATTTATCTTGAACAAAAGTTAACTTTAAAAGTTCAAGACCATGTAAGTAAGTTTTCTTTAATTATAATTTTGTACACTTATGTTAGATCTAGACTTTGAGTCTTGGATCTTCAAGATCAAACTAAGAACTATGTTCTACAACTTAAGATCTTGATTTCATAAGTTTACTTTCAAGTTTGTAACTTATTATTAGTTTTAAAGTTCATGTAGGTGTTAGATCTAAGACTTTGATGTAACTTTGGTTCATCAAAACACTTGCAACACTTAAGTGAGTTGTTCTTCATGTCTTAGACTTACACTTGGGTTATTATGGTTAAACCTTGGTGAACATGATGCAAACACATCAACGAGTTGTGCACTTCAAGCTATATGCATCAAGGATGAGAACCGTGATAAGCATCGAGCACCAAGAACCACCGGAACCTACTGACCCTACAGTTTTACTGTTTCTGTGTCTGACCCGTATGACTTGGGCTACTGTAAAGATGATTTTCAGATAGCTCTATTCGGGTAGATAACTTTTCATATAGGACTCGTCTTAATCCGAGTTACGTTTTAGGATTTATGGCCCTCCGATCGTCACTATGTCCATTTAACGTTGTGCTTAAAATTCTAACCTACTCGCACTTAGACCGTCGCCACGGTCAAACGAAGACGAGTTTGCTTCTGTAATTTTTACCACAACTAAAGGACTCATAGACGGAGCCATGGCCATTAGTCTCACCTAATTTCAGTAGGTATAGAGGCCATGGTGACTGACCGAACTCAACCTTTGATTAAAACTCTTTACTTGAACGAAACTTACTTTACACCTTTTGTTTAATGATGAATGATGATGACCCTTTAGACCTTATTTACATACTTTTAAATATATATATATATATATATATAAAATTCGGACGATTTACTGACTTAGTACTATTTGACTTAGGTTGAGGACCCGTTTGAACAACCTTCATTACTTGCTTACTTTCCGAGTCATACTTTACCGCTACTTTATCATTGTGAGTTATAGCATTCCCTTTTTACTTTAACTTATTTTGGGAACTGAGAATACATGCGGATTTTATGTTTTACATACTAGGCACGAGTACTTAAACTTATATATGTGTGGGTTATACAACGGCCGAAACATTCCCTTTAGCTCGGTAATGTTTAGTCATTGGTTTTTGAACCGGTGAACGCGAATCTTAGATATGGATCCATAGGGTTTGACATCCCCACTCGGGCTAGTAGCGCTAGCATTTAACGAGTGTTTAATACTTCGTAAACATACGCACTTGCCAAGTGTACTATCAGGGGGTATAAACGTTAAGTTAGTTACCAAGTGCCCACGGTTAACATATACTTTATCATACTGTTTTGAAACGCTCTTTGTAGCACTAAAATCTCGTGGCATACCTTACATACTGTTATACTTAAACTATAGCTCACCAACCTTTGTGTTGACGTTTTTAAGCATGTTTTTCTCGGGTGCTTAAGGTTATTTGCTTTCGCTGTCGTGCTAGTCTTACCGTAGACACCCGCTGCTCTAGTGTTATCACCGCATGAACTGTTTATCTTGCATTCAAACTTTAATACTTTTGAACTATGTTTTTTAACGACCTAAGGGTCGCATACATTTATTCATGCTTGCTATTCGTAGAAGCATACTGTTGGTGTAAAACATTTGATGTCGGTTATGACTTCACCTTTTTATCGTGAATGCAACTTCTTTTATTACAGCATGTAGTACTTAACCTTGTAATGATCCTGTTGTTGATGATTCGTACACGATGGTTTTGTACGGGGTATCACATTTGGTATCAGAGCTTTGGTTGTAGGGAATTAGGTTGCATTAGTGAGTCTAAGACCGACCCGAGTAGGATTCACTAATAGGACTAATCTACAACTTGCTAGTTTACGTGTTCCTGCTGAACTTACTGCATGCTGCTACTTACTTTTACTACTACATGCCGTATGCTACTCCATGATTTCACTACTGTATGATATTACTTGCTTTCGATTGCATGCTACTTCTGTACAATTCGTTATTATTGCCATGCTACTTATTGTTATATATGATTTAAACTGTTGGCCTAATACGTGCTTGCTTTATGACTTACTGACATGGAAAAATTTATTTTTCCTTGTTCAGATGTCGGATACTCCACCTGCTAACGTTTTGGGCAGTTCAGACTCGTCAGCCACCCCACCTGCTGCTACTACTGACACACCGATCCCCCTACCCACTAGTGACCCCGGCGTTTCATCTTCCAGGACTAGCAGCCAGGCGCCTGCCCCAGTGGTTACTTCTAGCGGAGTCCAGGACCCTTCGGAGATTCCAGCTCCATCTGCCCCCGGACCCTCAGGATCACAGCCCCGCTCCGGTGAGATTGTGATTCCCGCAGAGTTCGGGGAAGGTCCTTTCCGTAACCGTACAGCCACCACATGATTCGGACGACCCGTCATCCACTGATGCTTCATCTGACGACACCTCCTCAGATGACTCCGATGAGGAGGACCCCGATGCACCTGTTCCGCCACCCTCCACCCCGCCGAAGAAGCGGTATCGCTTTGACGGTACCATCATTTCGGGGATCAACGGAGGACGAGCCTTCACTGAAGTGTTTGGTCAGCGTTGTAGGGTTACTGCCTGTAAGCGGCTTGTGCCGTATCCTGCCGACCCACAAGTGCGTAAGGCACCCCGTTACGTATTGACTATTTCTGGAGCCAGAACATCTGCACCCCGTTATGTAATGTCTGCACCACCGGCACCACCCGCACCACCGGCACCACCCGCACCACCGGAACCCCTAGCACCACCTGCCCCACCATCTCCCACTGTCGAGGAATTGACAAGGGAGGTGGAGACCCTCCGAGCTCGAGTTGCTGAGCTAGAAGACCAGATGGCCCATGTTATGGACATCGTACACCCACCACCACTGTAGGACTTTTGTATTTAGATTTCATTATGTAATCTAGTTGTAGTTTTATGTTTCACTTATGCATTGTACGAACTTATTCAGATGTATGAAAGTTATTATTATTAATGAATGGAACTTTGCGTCATTTAATTCTTGCATGATGTTCTATTTACATTACTGTACGATGATTCTATGGTATTTGTACCTAGATGCGTTATTTAATAACATGTGATGTTTTGACTCCATGTTGGTTACTATATACTGTATTATTATATATTGAATGCTGGATTTTGACTTGAGTCAAAATTTTTGTTTAGAACACCATGGCTAACGGTCGATCCACACCTACTGCTGCTCAAATTGAAGAGATGATCCAAGAACGTGTAGCCGCAGCCATTGCGGAAATGCAACCCCAAGCTCCACCGCCACCGCCACCACCACCGGTTATTCAACCCGTTCGAAATGGGTGTACTTACAAGGAATTCCAGAGCTGTAAACCACATAACTTCAGCGGCACTGAGGGACCGGTTGGTCTCACCAGATGGTTCGAGAAACTTGAATCAGTATTACGAGTTAGCAACTGTTCGGAGGACAACAAAACCAAATTTGTTTCTTGCACGCTATCTGACAGCGCGCTCACGTGGTGGAACACAATGGCACAGGCACAAGGCATTGATGAGGCGTATGCTACGCCATGGGAAGAATTTAAGTGTGCCATGATTGAGGAGTATTGTCCGAGAACCGAAATCCAAAAGATGGAAATGGAATTCATGCAATTAAAGGCCGTTAGGAACGACCTTGATGGTTACAACAGGAGATTTTTGGAACTAGCCCTGATGTGTCCGACAATGGTCACCCCAGAATTCAAGCGAATGGAGAGATACTTTTGGGGACTCCCTAAGTCCATCAAGGGTAATTTCACCTCGTCCATGATGGAATTCAACATAACAACAAATTCATATGTGTATATAATCACAAAACTGATTTCATGAATATTAAGACAAGCGGAAGCATTATGTTATTTATAAACAAGTGTATATGTTAAACCCTTTTAAGTGAATTCCATTATGTGTTATCAAGCCTTGAAAATATACTTACAAACTAAAAGAGGGAATAAGAATTTACCTCCTCAATATAGATTGAGGGCTGAAAATGGACAGCAGAATGTGGATGAAGATGATGCAAAAATGGAGCTTCAAAGCAATGAAACCTCAAGAGATTATACCCCAAACTTATGACCAACACCCTAGCCTTTAGTTAGGATTTAATTAGACACTTAATGTGAGCTTGAAAATCAAACTTGGAACCTCCTTTGAAGTATAAAACCTCACGGTTTTGGACATCAGCAGGATGCTGAAAAACAGTTTTTTTTAAGCTTTGAAACACTAGTTACACTTGAGAGAATAAGTCTAGCTTTGGTCCAAGAGTTCCCCATGCTTATATGGACTTTTTATGTTCTTAAAAGTAACAATAACTTGGCATGCATATGAGTCTTGGAGACCCAAAATCTGCCACCATATATTTTATATAATAATGTCTTTACATATATATAAACTTGATATATATATATATATATATATATAAAACATGTATATTTTTATGTTACTTTCATATTTTATAAACCTTTTATAAAATATAACACAATATAATCATTTAAAACTTATAAACAATTATATATAAATTATCCAAATAATTTATCTCAAGTGATAACATTTTAGAAAACCGATTTTTCTAAAATCCAAGTGTCGCGTATTTACTTAATGATTTAATCGTTAAGCTTGAATACGTTTAGGGTGTCGATAAGCTTGTTATTGGGTATGACCCGACTTGGATCATAACATATTAGCCACATTAAATTAATATGTCTCTCGGGCATACGAAAAATCTTCAATCTCCCACTTGCACGAGAAACATAAGAAATTAATGCAAGTGATGGATACCACCTAACGACCGTCCATCACCCCAATATGTTATGACTTTGTGCCATTCAATAACATCATCCTTTTCGAGTTCCCATCTCGAATATGAATAGGTGAATCTTTTCATTATGTCCTTTCGTCCTAGATGTCATGTTAAACCCAAGAGACACAGAATGATCACTCACTTTTAGATTTAACTTTATCAGGCCTTAGACATCTGACTCTCAACGAATAAGAGGGACAAATTCCATCTTGACTACATATGTCCTAAATATGTACCTTGCATTATGCCTGAGCTCTTCCTTGTGAACTACCATATTTCAGAATAGCGAAGGAAAGAATCAAGGCACGATACTTGGTAAATATCCGAACCCAATATGTATCTCAGGTCAGAGGATACAATGATATTCGCCTTTACTCAAGATTACATGTGATCAACCACAAAGGCTCCATTTAGTAAATCTTGAGGGCGGGTCTTTCAATATTTGTATCCCACAAATATCTATGAACCTTGGTTGCAACCTTGCCCTACATTCATCCCGTGAATGTATACCAATCCAAGTTCATAATAGTCTAAACCTCACACTTGTTCCCACAAATGTGATCGACTACGAAATTTAGAATAATTACTTATTCATGGATAAAATATGCAAAATAGGAACTTGACTCAAAATAAATTAATACCATAATTATATTGATGAGTTTGAACAATTTCGTTCTGTTACAATACTTAAAACAGATCACATCCAATCACTAGAATATCGAAGCCCTAATGCGCTAACATGCCCTTGATGTTTCGCACCATGTAAGAGCTTCGTGAGTGGATCCGCTATATTAAGATCTGTGTGAACTTTGCGAATACATATCTTTCCCTTTTCAACTTCATCCCTTATGTAGTTGAATCTCCGCTCAATGTGACGGGTCTTTTGGTGAGCACGAGGTTCCTTGATTTGAGCAATCGCACCCTCGTTGTCACAAAAGATCTCAAGAGGGTCCTGAATGGAAGGGACTACTCCTAAGTCGTCAATGAATTTCTTCATCCATGCAGCTTCCTGAGCTGCCAATGAGGCAGCAATGTACTCTGACTCTGTAGTGGATAATGCAACAACATCCTGTTTTGAACTCTTCCAAGAGACCGCACCTCCATTTAATGTGAAGACATAACCGGATTGTGATCGAGAATCATCACGATCAGTTTGGAAACTCGCGTCTACGTAACCTCTTACAGCGAGTTCCTCCTCACCAGACCCATATATTAGAAACATATCCTTAGTCCTCCTAAGGTATTTCAATATACTTTTAACAGCAATCCAATGACTGTTCCATGGGTTATTCTGGTATCTGCTTGTCAGGCTAAGAGCGCATGACACATCCGGTCTAGTGCATATCATTGCATACATGATTGACCCAATGGCAGACGCATATGGGACTTTCTTCATTTTCTCTTGTTCATCTTTCGTGGTGGGGCACTGAGATGAACTAAGGAGCGTTCCTCTTTGAATAGGTACCAAACCTTTCTTATAGTTTTCCATCTTGAACCTTTTCAAGATCTTTTCAATGTATGCACTTTGATTCAAACCTATCAATTTTTTGGATCTATCCCTGTAGATCCTAATCCCCAAAATGTATTGTGCTTCTTCAAGAACCTTAATGGAGAAGCAGCTTTTTAGCCAAGCCTTAACACCTTGCATTGTCGGAATATCGTTTCCAAATAACAATATATCATACACATATAATACAAGGAACATGATAGTGCTCCCAGTAGCTTTCTTGTATACACAAGCTTCATCACCATTTTTAATGAAGCCAAACTTCTTGGCTTCCTCATTAAAATGATGATTCCACATTCTAGATGCTTGTTTCAATCCGTAGATTGACTTCTTTAACTTACATACTTTGTTAGGATGTTTCGGATCGACAAAACCTTCAGGCTGAACCATATAGACATCTTCCTCAAGATATCCATTTAGGAAAGTGGTCTTGACATCCATTTGCCATATTTCATAATCATAATGAGCAGCAATGGCAAATAATATCCTAATAGACTTTAGCATTGCCACAGGCGAAAAGGTTTCATCATAGTCAACCCCTTGAGTTTGAGTGAAACCTTTTGCTACAAGTCTAGCTTTATATGTATTTAAGTTTCCATGCATGTCGGTTTTCATCTTGAAAATCCATTTATAATCAACTAACTTGGAGTTAGCAGGTTGTATAACTAGTTCCCAAACTTGGTTGTCATACATGGATTGCATCTCAGCGTTCATGGCTTCCTGCCATTTATCTTTATCAATCCTTGATAAAGCATCTTGGTAGTTTGTTGGTTCGTCCAAATCAACCACATAGCAACCATCCATGAGAAACCCATATCTCTCAGGAGGATTACTAATCCTACCAGATCTGCGAACGTCTTGTATACTTTGATCATCCATTTGATTATTCTCAACATTTTCATGTTGAGTGTTAGTGTTAACCAATTGTGTATCATCTACTTGATCTTGAACCTCTTCAAGATCTATCTTCCTTTCACTATTTCCTTCCAATAGGAATTTAGTTTCAAGGAATTCAGCCTTTCGAGCAATAAATACATTTTGCTCGGTTGGATCATAGAAATAGTATCCCATATCATCCTTGGGATATCCTATGAAGATACACTTTGTGGATCGAGCATTCAACTTATTAGGGACATAACGCTTAGGATAAGCTTCACATCCCCATACCTTTAAGTATGATAGAGATGGAGGTTTTCCAAACCACATCTCATGAGGAGTTCGTTCCACTTTCTTGGTTGGGGCCATATTTAAAATACGAGCCGCGGAGCATAGACAATAACCCCAAAATGATAGAGGTAACGTGCTTCTAGCCATCATAGATCGAACCATATCCATTAGGGTTCGGTTCCTCCTTTCGGAAACCCCATTAAGTTGGGGTGTTCCTGGTGGAGTAAGTTGTGAGATAATCCCACAACTCCTAAGATGATCTTGGAAGGCATCGCTTAGGTATTCACCTCCTCTATCGGTACGAAGTACCTTGATTGTCTTGTTGAGTTGATTTTGTACTTCGTTTTGATATTCTTTGAATGCTTCAAAAGTTTCATCCTTATGTCTTAATAAGTAGACATATCCGAAACGACTAAAGTCATCAATGAAAGTAACAAAGTATCTTTCACCATTCCTAGTCATGGGTTTAAAGGGTCCACATACATCCGAATGTATTAATCCCAATAAATCTTTAGCCCTTTCATAGGTCCCTTTGAAAGGTGCTTTAGTCATTTTGCCTTGTAAACAAGATTCACATACATCAAACGAGTCCATCTCATTTGATTTCAAGAGTCCATTCTTTTGAAGTGTACGCATTCGGTTCTTGTTTATGTGACCAAGGCGACAATGCCATAAGTAGGAATCACTCAAATCCCTTTTGAGTTTCTTGGTGCTAGTATGGTATATTGAGCTACTAGATGATGTATCATCATGAACCAATTCATAAATTCCATTTGAAGGCGAAGCCTTAAAATAGAATACATTATCTAAATAAACGTGGATATCATTATTAACAAAATTAAGATAAAAACCACATTGTTTTAAACGGAAAACTGAAATAATGTTTCGACATAAATCCGGTGCATACAAAACATTGTTCAAAATAAGTTCCAAACCGCTTGGAAGCTTTAATACAAAGTCTCCTTGAGCCTTCACTTGCACTTTGGCTCCATTACCCATAAAGAGACTTGATGTTCCCGTTTGTTTGTTACTTCTTTTGAACCCCTGCAAAGAATTGCAAATGTGAGTTCCACATCCAGTGTCTAATACCCAGGTATTAGAAGAAGTAATACTAAGCTCTATATATACCATATATATATTACCTGAGGTTTGCCCCGCATCCCTCTTTTCCTTCAACTCCTTAAGGTAGACCGGGCAGTTGCATTTCCAGTGACCCATTTCACCGCAACCGAAGCACGGGTCTTCCTTGGGGTTTGCTTGTCCGGCAACCTTTTGCTTCTTGTTCTTGTTTTTGGTTGGGGTAACCATCCTCCCCTTTCCCTTGCCTTGATGGGCGGGTCCTTTCCTCTTAGCTGCCTTTGGCTTGGAGGTGTTGTTACCTTTGGACCCACCATCATTGATCATTAGCACGGGTGAAGCCCTCTTACCCATGCTAGTTTCCGCCGTCCTAAGCATGCCATGAAGTTCGCCAATGGTCTTATCCATCCCATTCATATTGTAATTAATTACAAATTGGTCAAACCTCTTTGACAAGGAGTTTAGGATAAGATCCGTGGCTAGCTCATTAGATATGTTGAGATTAAGACGGTTTACGCGATCAATGAGACTTTTCATCTTAAGGACATAAGATGAAACGGATTGGGAGTCGTCCATACAACATGCATGAAGCGCTCGAATGGTCTCGAAGCGCTCGACACGTGCTTGTTGAAGGAACATCTCCTTCAACTCCGTGATCATGTCGTATATAGTATGATGCTCGAAATCCTTTTGGAGTTCGGGTATCATAGTCCCAAGCATTAGGCAAGCGACTTGCACCGAATCGGCGCAATACTTATCCCAATAAGCCATGCCTTCCGTATCATCCTCGTCGGGTTGATCAGGAATGGGGTCTTCCAACACATACGCCTTATCCTCAAGTTTGAGGACAATCCTAAGATTTCGGAACCAATCCATAAAGTTCGTATGGTTGAGTTTGTCTTTCTCGAGGAGAGACCTTAACGATAGGTTGTTCAAATTAATAGGTGCGTTTTGCATGTTTTTGTTGTTGGCAGCCATCTACAAAATTTAACAAAGTTCATTTAAGTATCGATTTTAAATTTAATAAACAATACCCTTTTAAATTTTAATTGACTTATTAAATATTAGAATCCAACGGTAAATCAAATTTCGGTTAGGTGACCTTTATCCCGTTATTTGGTTTAGCTAGGTAGTCACTTATATGACAATTGCAATCCTTTTGCAACTTCTAAATTATGGGATCATGCAATCCTTTTGCATGGCATATTTATCCCATCAACGCGTATTTGTTCCTCATGCTTCGGTGACCCTAAGTTCATGATTCCCAAATCAAGTCGTCCTACTTGTGTAAACATGTAAAATTAACATACAAGTGGTTAGGTGACCTTTATCCCACAAGCATGCGAATTTTACCTTAACCATATTAGTTAGCTCATAACGGTTAGGTGACCTTTATCCCGTTATGAGTTCCCTACTATGTTTAAGTGTCCCACAAAAGGATGGCGTTTAAACTTGTTTGCCTTGTTTTAGTTTTAAAGGGATTTTCGGCTTTCTTTATTCTAGTTTAAGAAAACATATATGCCATACACCAACATGCATTTAGTGTATGGTTTATTTGAAATCCATTTTCAAGTCTAGTAATTTTAGCCAATTACTTGATATAAACCATTTTATATATATGATCCTTATAGCCGTTTTTAATTTAACCATTTAAATTGACGTTTTGCATGTCGTTAATAATTTTAACCAATTAAATTGTAGTTGTGCTTGTTGTTAACTTGTGTGATAACTTGTTGTAGTAACATACACAATCCACAATCATACAAGAAATAAAACAACCACGCATGCAAATAAATGTGTTCACAATCAAGCCGATTTGGTAGACATTTGTTTAGCCGAAAACAAATGTCACCGGTTAAGGGTTATAACACTAAGTAGGAGATTTCAAAGTCTCCCACTTAATCTTGCATCCAAATGCATCTTCCAAGTCTTCATCTTGTATCTTCATTTTTACAAAAAATATATCCTAATACATTTTGTCTAAAAATGAAATTACAACCTAATCTATTTTACATACCAAATATAAAATAAATTACATAACCAAATGAATGAATATTACAACCAAATGAATGAATTAATTATTACATACCAAATGAATAATACAAATCATTCAAACACACATGCATTCAATCACAAGGTCTTGGCTTTGATTGTGAACAACAACATATGACCAAAATATGAACCAAATGGCAAACCAAAACCATATTTGGAGCCCCAAACAATTCGGCACATAGATTAACCCACCCAAAACCAATAATATTTGCATTCTATTTTCATGCATGTACATAAAATGCAAAGTTATGGTGAGTTCAAAAAACCATCTCGAAGCATATTTCAAGACTTCGGCTCTAGATACCATTGATGGAATTCAACATAACAACAAATTCATATGTGTATATAATCACAAAACCGATTTCATGAATATTAAGACAAGTGGAAGCATTATGTTATTTATAAACAAGTGTATATGTTAAACCCTTTTAAGTGAATTCCATTATGTGTTATCAAGCCTTGAAAATATACTTACAAACTAAAAGAGGGAATAAGAATTTACCTCCTCAATATAGATTGAGGGCTGAAAATGGACAGTAGAATGTGGATGAAGATGATGCGAAAATGGAGCTTCAAAGCAATGAAACCTCAAGAGATTATACCCCAAACTTATGACCAACACCCTAGCCTTTAGTTAGGATTTAATTAGACACTTAATGTGAGCTTGAAAATCAAACTTGGAACCTCCTTTGAAGTATAAAACCTCACGGTTTTGGACAGCAGCAGGATGCTGAAAACAGTTTTTTTTCAAGCTTTGAAACACTAGTTACACTTGAGAGAATAAGTCTAGCTTTGGTCCAAGAGTTCCCCATGCTTATATGGACTTTTTATGTTCTTAAAAGTAACAATAACTTGGCATGCATATGAGTCTTGGAGACCCAAAATCTGCGACCATATATTTTATATAATAATGTCTTTACATATATATAAACTTGATATATATATATATATATATATATATATATATATATATATATATATATATATATAACATGTATATTTTTATGTTACTTTCATATTTTATAAACCTTTTATAAAATATAACACAATATAATCATTTAAAACTTATAAACAATTATATATAAATTATCCAAATAATTTATCTCAAGTGATAACATTTTAGAAAACCGATTTTTCTAAAATCCAAGTGTCGCGTATTTACTTAATGATTTAATCGTTAAGCTTGAATACGTTTAGGGTGTCGATAAGCTTGTTATTGGGTATGACCCAACTTGGATCATAACATATTAGCCACATTAAATTAATATGTCTCTCGGGCATACGAAAAACCTTCAGTCCAAGCCGCCGAATGTTCCCGAAGCGATGCGCATGGCGCATACTTTAATGAATCAAATAACCATCGATGAACAGGAGAAAACTAAATCTGAAGCGGGTACTAGCGAGAAGCGCAAATGGGACTACCACAATAACAACAACAACAACAGGGGAAGGACCTATGAGCAAAACCCGGCGAAACGACATGAGGGTTTCAGAGGAAACAACAACGGTGGAAACCCCAACCCCAACAACAACACCAACTCCAACCCGAACTACAAGGGAACCTTACTACAATGCAAGAGGTGTTACAAACACCACACTGGGTATTGCAATGTTTTCTGCGAGAAGTGCCAACGGTCTGGGCATGTTGGAAAAGACTGCAAGGTCACCACTTTGAATGGGAAGCCGAACACCAACGGGCCGAAGAAGTGTTACGAATGCAGGCAGACAGGCCATTTTAGAAATGCGTGTTCAAATAAGCGAAAAGATGGCGGACCACCGCGCGCTAGAGCTTTCAATGTTAATGCAAGGGACGCACGCGAAAACCCTGACTTGGTGACAGGTATATTCAAAATCAACAATCTTTTAGCTTCTGTCTTGTTTGATACTGGTGCGGACTTATGTATGTAGACATTTTTGAGATAAGATTAATTGGTCTTTAGTCCCGTTAAAAGAGAGTATGCTTGTCGAGGTCACCAATGGAAAACTTGAGAAAGTTGACCATATTAGTGGAGGAGCTATCATCAACATAGCTGGTGCAGATTTCGAAATCTATTTGATACCCATCAAACTGGGAAGTTTTGACGTGATAGTTGGTATGGATTGGTTGAGCAAGATAAGGGCCGATATTATCTGTGGAGATAAAGCTCTTCGTATACCACAAGGAGACAGTGAGCCACTGGTTATCTACGGAGAGAGATGTACCTCGAAGTTGAACCTCATTAGTTACGTGAAAGCGCAAAAGATTATGAAGAAGGGACGTCTTGCTGTCCTAGCGCATGTGAAAATGGTAGAAACCGAGGTGAAGAATGTGAACGACGTTCGGATTGTGAACGAATTTTCCGATGTCTTCCCAGAGGAATTGCCTGGATTGCCGCCGCAGAGAGCAGTAGAGTTTCAGATTGATTTAGTGCCAGGAGCTGTACCTGTAGCTCGCGCACCTTATAGACTCGCACCTTCCGAGATGCAAGAATTACAAAGTTAACTACATGAACTACTTGATCAAGGATTTATCCAACCAAGCTTCTCGCCTTGGGGTGCACCTGTGTTGTTTGTGAAGAAGAAGGATGGATCCTTCCATATGTGTATCGACTACCGTGAGCTCAACAAATTGACTATCAAGAATCGGTATCCTCTTCCACGAATTGATGATCTTTTTGATCAACTACAAGGATTAAGCGTTTACTCAAAGATCGATTTATGATCCGGTTATCACCAGTTGAGGGTGAAGGAAAGTAACGTGATGAAAACTGCATTTAGAACTCGTTATGGTCATTATGAGTTTCTCGTGATACCATTCGGATTAACCAATGCACCTGCCGTGTTCATAGATCTCATGAATCGTGTCTGCAAGCCGTACTTGGATAAGTTTGTTATGTCTTCATAGATGATATCCTCATCTACTCTAAGAGCGAAGAAGAGCATTAGAAACACCTCCGACTAGTGCTTGAACTCCTGAGACAAGAGCAACTTTACGCCAAATTCTCCAAGTGTGAATTTTGGTTGAAGGAAGTCCAGTTTCTGGGTCATGTTGTGAGCGACCAGGGTATCAAAGTTGATCCCACCAAGATTGAATCTATCAGCAAGTGGGAGACCCCCACTACTCCAACTCATATTCGCCAATTTTTAGGTCTCGCCGGTTACTACCGAAGGTTCATTGAAGGATTTTCTCTAATTGCGCGTCCTTTGACCGCGCTGACTCACAAGGGCAAGAAGTTCATTTGGGAACCCGCACACGAATCGGCATTTCAAACTTTGAAGAAGCAGTTGACCACCGCACCTATCTTATCACTTCCCGAAGGCAGTGACGACTTTGTTGTCTATTGCGATGCTTCGAAGAGTGGTTTTGGTTGTGTACTGATGCAACGATCAACGGTTATTGCCTATGCCTCCCGCCAATTGAAGATTCACGAACGGAATTACACTACTCACGATCTTGAAGTTGGAGCCGTTGTCTTTGCGCTCAAATTGTAGAGACACTATTTGTATGGAACTAAGAGCACTATTTTCACCGATCACAAGAGTCTCTGGCACATCTTCGATCAGAAGCAACTAAATATGAGACAGCGTCGATGGATCGAGATGCTCAACGACTACGATTGTGAACTTCGTTATCATCCTGGCAAGGCCAATGTTGTAGCTGACGCTTTAAGCCGAAAGGAGAGGACGGAACCTCTTCGTGTTAGGGCTCTGAACATCACCATCCATTCGAACCTCAACAGCCAGATCAGAGTAGCCCAAGATGAGGCTCTCAAAGAGGAGAATATATCTCACGAACATTTGAACATACTTGTCTCTCGATTCGAGGTTAGGGAGTCTGGACTCCGATGTTATGCCGAAAGAATTTGGGTACCTTATTATGGAGATCTACGGAACCTTATACTTGATGAAGCCCACAAGTCGAGATATTCGATTCATCCCGGAGCGGGCAAGATGTACCACGATCTTAAAGAACAGTATTGGTGGCCGAATCTTAAGAAAGACGTTGCAACCTATGTTGGTAAGTGTTTAACTTGCTCAAAGGTTAAAGCCGAGCATCAGAGACCTTCTGGGTTACTCCAACAACTGAAAATCCCACAATGGAAGTGGGAAAGGATAACGATGGATTTTATCACCAAGCTACCAAAGACGGTGGGCGGATACGATACTATTTGGGTTATTATTGACCGCCTTACCAAATCTGCACACTTCCTAGCGATGAAGGAGACGGATACAATGGAGAGACTTGCTCAACTATACATCAAGGAGGTTGTATCTCGTCATGGTGTACCTTTATCGATCATCTCAGATCGCGATCCCCGTTTTTCTTCTAGATTTTGGCGTTCTTTACAAGAAGCCATGGGAACTCGTCTTGACATGAGTACTGCTTATCACCCACAGACTGACGGGCAAAGTGAACGAACTATTCAGACCTTGGAAGACATGTTGCGTGCATGTGTCATTGATTTTGGAAAGGCCTGGGAAAGGCATTTTGCCGTTAGCCGAATTCTTGTACAACAACAGTTATCACTCGAGCATTAATGTTGCACCTTTCGAAGCATTGTATGGCCATAAGTGCCGATCTCCTATTTGTTGGGCCGAAGTAGGCGAAAAGAAAATCACCGGACCCGAGGTAGTCCATGAAACAACGGAGAAGATTGCTCAAATTCAAGCTAGACTTAAGACTGCCCGCGATCGTCAGAAGAGTTATGCCGATCTTAAACGTAAAGACTTTAAATTCAACATTGGTGATCGTGTTATGTTGAAGGTGGAACCTTGGAAAGGTGTGATTCGTTTTGAAAAACGTGGAAAGTTAAACCCACGATACATTGGTCCTTTTGAAATCTTGGAACGTGTTGGACCCGTTGCTTACCGTTTGGATCTACCAGCACAATTGAGCTCAGTTCATCCTACCTTCCACGTGCCAAACTTGAAGAAGTGTCTTGCTACACCTGAACTCATCATACCACTTGAGGAACTTACGATTGATGACAAACTCCACTTTGTGGAGGAACCTTTTGAAATTATGGATCGTGAGATCAAAACTTTAAAATGCAACAAGATTCCGATCGTCCGAGTACGATGGAATGCCAAACGAGGACCTGAGTTTACTTGGGAGCGAGAGGATCAAATGATGCAGAAGTATCCTCACCTTTTCCCGACTCCTCCATCTACCTCAACTTAAATTTCGAGACGAAATTTTCTTTAACAGGTGGGTAATGTAACGACCTTGGATTTTCCAACGTTTATTTATTAATAATTGTTATTATTAATACTTGTGATTAAATAAATGTATGTTATTACATTTACATGTTGCCATGATTGCCCGTACTTGACTTTAATTGCCCGAAACGTCTTTGTGACACACGAAACTTGCACGAATAATATTTTCAAGTATTATTTACATTCATGATTAAGTTTATTAATAATTTTAATTAACTAAGGTTGTTGGTTAATTACTTGGGCTTTAATTGGATTTACTTGTTAGTTACTTGAACTTGGGCCTTCATTAGTGTTAATGGACTTTAGAAGCCCACCCTACATTTTAAATGGACTAACTAGTCCACTCTTCCATGTAAGTATTAACTAAAGATGTAACTAGTTTGATTAAGGCTTTTAGAATCTAGTTGCACCTTGTTCCAACACCAACACCCCTTGTAACCATCTTTTTAAGGCTTTACATGCAATTAACTTGTGGACTTCTCCCCCTCCCTCTTTTTTTTCTGCTGACCGTGAGCTAGCACTCTTGGGGGGAGTGGTTTTTATTTTTAAACTTTGTTAACTTCTTACTTGTAGCCTTCACATGTTCATTTCATACACACACACACACACAAAATACTTGTAACTTCTCTCATTTTTTTCTCTCTCGAGGTTTTCTTTCTTTCTTGTAAGTAAATTGAACTTCTTTTCTCTTCTTCTTTCCTTACAAAAACCGAATCCAACATGCATCATCATCATTCTTTGTTGTTAACTTGTTACTTGTCTTTGATAAGTTACTTACTAGTTGTTGATGTTGTTGTTCTTCACTAACTTCAAGAATCAAACTTACTAGTTTCATTCTTCATTTTATCTTGTAATTTCAAGAACACACAAGAACTAAACTTACTAGTTTATGTTCTACATATGTTGTTTCAAAAGATTGTAAGTTCATGGTGATAAAAATCATACTTGTGAATCATGTTTGTAAACTTAAAAGTTTACATTCTTAAAAATCAAACTTTGGTTTGAATCTTTAAAGTATGAACCACCATGAATTATTTACTTGTTTACTTAGTTTATTACTTCATATTTTGCACTTTAAATTCATGTTTGTTGGTTAAAATTGGTCAAGTGTTACTAGTTAACTTTGATCTCATTTATCTTGAACAAAAGTTAACTTTAAAAGTTCAAGAACATGTAAGTAAGTTTTCTTTAATTATAACTTTGTACACATATGTTAGATCTAGTCTTTTGAGTCTTGGATCTTCAAGATCAAACTAAGAACTATGTTCTACAACTTAAGATCTTGATTTTATAAGTTTACTTTCAAGTTTGTAACTTATTATTAGTTTTAAAGTTCATGTAGGTGTTAGATCTAAGACTTTGATGTAACTTTGGTTCATCAAAACACTTGCAACACTTAAGTGAGTTGTGCTTCATCTCTTAGACTTACACTTGGGTTATGATGTTAAAACCTTGGTGAACATGATGCAAACACATCAACAAGTTGTACACTTGAAGCTATATGCATCAAGGATGAGAACCGTGATAAGCATCGAGCACCAAGAACCACCAGAACATACTGACCCTACTGTTTTACTATTTCTGTGTCTGACCCGTACAAACTGGGCTACTATAAAGATGATTTTCAGATATGTCTGTTCTAGTAGATAACATTTCATATAGGACTCGTCTTAATCCGAGTTATGGTTTAGGATTTATGGCCCTCCGATCGTCACTATGTCCATTTAACATTGTGCTGAAAATTCTGACCTACTCGTACTTAGACCGTCGCCACGGTCAAACGAAGACGAGTTTGCTTCTGTAATTTTTACCACAACTAAAGGACTCATAGATGGAGCCATGGCCACTAGTCTCACCTTATTTCAGTAGGTATAGAGGCCATGGTGACTGACCGAACTCAACCTTTGTTTAAAACTCTTTACTTGAACGAAACTTACTTTACACCTTTTGTTTGATGATGAACGATGATGACCCTTAATACCTTATTTACATACTTTTAAACCTATTCGGACGATTTACTAACTTAGTACTATTTGACTTAGGTTGAGGACCCGTTTGAACAACCTTCATTACTTGCTTACTTTCCGAGTCATACTTTACCGCTACTTTATCATTGTGAGTTATAGCATTCCCTTTTTACTTTAACTTATTTTGGGAACTGAGAATACATGCGGATTTTATGTTTTACATACTAGGCATGAGTAATTAAACTTATATATGTGTGGGTTATACAACGGCAGAAACATTCCCTTTAGCTTGGTAACGTTTAGTCATTGGTTTTTGAACCGGTGAACGCAAATCTTAGATATGGATCCATTGGGTTTGACATCCCCACTCGGGCTAGTAGCGCTAGCATTTAACGAGTGTTTAATACTTCATAAACATACGCACTTTCCAAGTGTACTTTCAGGGGGTATAAACGTTAAGTTAGTTACCAAGTGCCCACGGTTAACATATACTTTATCATACTGTTTTGAAACGCTCTTTGTAGCACTAAAATCTCGTGGCCTACCTTACATACTGCTATACTTAAACTATAGCTCACCAACCTTTGTGTTGACGTTTTTAAGCATGTTTTTCTCAGGTGCTTAAGGTTATTTGCTTCCGCTGTCTTGCCAGTCTTGCCGTAGACGCCCAATGCTCTAGTGTTATCACCGCATGAACTATTTATCTTGCATTCAAACTTTAATACTTTTGAACTGTGTTTTGTAATGACCTAAGGGTCACATACGTTTATTCATGCTTGCTATTCGTAGAAGCATACTGTTGGTGTAAAACATTTGATGTCGGTTATGACGTCACATTTTTATCGTGAATGCAACTTCTTTTATTACAGCATGTAGTACTTAACCTTGTAATGATCCTGTTCTTGATGATTCGTACACGATGGTTTTGTACGGGGCATCACAACTGGAGCTAATACTACTGCTGCGAAGGGTCGTGCGTTTGTTCTTACTACTGCTGAAGCTCGAGTTAAAGATGAGCTCATCACGGGTACGTATATTGTCAATAATTTTTATGCAACTATTTTATTCGATACGGGTGTCGACAAAAGTTACGTGTCTAGTGAATTTTGTACCCTATTTACTGAAAAGCCTCAACCTTAGAATCTAAACGATTAGTAGAAGTAGCCAATGGAAAGATCATGAAAGTCGATAAAATCTATAAAAACTGCAACCTAATCTTAGCCAATAAAGAATTTAAGATAGACCTTTTGCTGGTCGAGCTCGGAAGTTTTGATGTCGTAGTTGGAATGGATTGGTTACATCCATTACATGCTGCAATCTTGTGTTTTGATAAAACCGTTAACATTCTGTTGGGAAATGGAGAGACTCTAGTCATTCAAGGTGACAAGAGTGGTTCTAATCTTAACATTATCTCCTGTATTAAACCCGCAAATACCTTATGAAAGGTTATCCAGCTATTCTAGCCCACTTTAAGATGATCGAATCGAAAGACAAGTGTATTTAAGATGTACTAGTAGTTAAAGACTTTCTCGATGTGTTTCCCGATGATCTTCCTGGTCTTCCACCTCCTCGACAAGTTGAATTTCAAATTGATTTAGCTCCCGGTGCTGCTCCTCTTGCTAAAGCTCCATACCGTTTAGCACCCTCCGAGATGAAGGAACTTTCCAACCAACTCCAAGAACTATTGGATAAAGGTTTCATTCGTCCAAGATCGTCCCCATGGGGAGCTCCTATTCTATTCGTTAAGAAGAAAGATGGTACGTTGAGGATGTGCATTGATTATCGCGAACTCAACAAGCTTACTATCAAGAATTGTTACCCGTTACCACGTATTGATGATCTATTCGATCAACTTCAAGGGTCAAGTGTTTATTCAAAGATTGATTTGAGGTCCGCTTATCACCAACTCAAAGTCAAGGAATCCGATATTCCTAAGACTGCTTTTCACACTCGTTATGTGCACTATGAATTTTGTGTTATGCCTTTTGTCTTAACTAATGCTCCTGCCGTATTCATGGATCTTATGAATCGCATCTGTAAGCCGTATCTTGACAAATTTGTCATTGTGTTCATTGACGACATCTTGATCTACTCCAAGAGTGAGAAAGAACATGAGCAACATTTACGAATGATTCTTGAACTCTTACGGAAGGAACAACTCTACGCTTAATTTTCTAAGTGCGAGTTTTGGCTCAAAATCGTACAATTCCCTGGACATGTTGTTGATAGTGAAGGAATACATGTCGACCCAGCTAAGATTACCGCTATTCAAAACTGGGAGATACCAAAGCCTGTGAAGCATATTCGTAAATTTTTGGGACTTGCCGGTTACTATCGAAGGATCATAAAAGATTTTTCCCTCCTTGCTAAACCTCTTACCAAGCTAACTCACAAAGGGAAGAAATTTGAGTAGTCCGAAGAACAGGAATCTGCTTTCAATATTCTGAAGGATAAATTGACCACAGCTCCAATCCTCTCTTTACCTGAAGGTACTGATGACTTTGTTATTTACTGTGATGCCTCAAAGCAAGGCTTTGGTTGTATTTTAATGCAACGTGAAAAGGTTATTGCCTATGCATCTAGATAGTTGAAGAAACACGAGGAGAACTATACCACACACGACCTTGAGTTAGGTGCCGTGGTATTCACATTAAAGATATGGAGACATTATCTATATGGTACTAAGTTACGGTGTACACTGACCATAAAAGTCTTTGACACATCTCTGATCAAAAACAGCTGAATATTAGGCAAAGCCGATGGCTTGAGCTATTAAACGATTATGACTGTAAGATGGAATATCATCCCGGCAAGGCGAATGTAGTTACCGATGCTCTTAGTCGAAAAAACGATGTTAAACGTATTCGTTCTTTGAACTTGAAAATCAAATCGAATCTTATATCACAAATCTGTGAAGCTCAACTTGAAGCTATCAAACCAACACTTATCGAAGGTGAAGGACCTATCGGTTTCGAGAACCAACTCCAAGTGAAAGCTAATGGTACACGGTACATTGGTAATAGAATTTGGGTCCCTCGTTTCGGTAATCTTTGTGAACTAGTCTTGGATGAAGCTCATAAAACTAGGTATTCTATTCATCCCGGTTCCAGTAAGATGTATTGAAGCGACCCGTCCTAATCCATCCGGACGAAGACCATATCGATTATAAACGATTCACAACATTTGATTTCATCGCGATGTACTTGACCTCTATATGATACATTTTACAAACATTGCATTCGTTTTTGAAAAAACAATCTTTCATTACATCGAAAGTTGACGGCATGCATACCATTTTATAATATATCTAACTATAATTGACTTAATAATAAACTTGATGAACTCAACGACTCGAATGCAACGTCTTTTGAAATATATTATGAATGACTCCAAGTAATATCTTTAAAATGAGCAATTGCACAGCGGAAGACTTCTTTCATACCTGAGAATAAACATACTTTAAAGTGTTAACCAAAAGGTTGGTGAGTTCATTAGTTTAACATAAATAATCATTTCCGTCATTTTAATAGACCACAAGATTTTCATTTCTCATAAATATACGTCCCATGCATAGAGACAAAAAAATCATTCATATGGATTGAACACCTTGTAACCGACATTAACAAGATACATATAAGAATATCCCCTATCATTTCGGGAAATCCTTCGGACATGATAAAAACGAATTCGAAGTACTAAAGCATCCGGTACTTTGGATGGGGTTCGTTAGGCCCAATAGATCTATCTTTAGGATTCGCGTCAATTAGTAGATCGGTTTACTAATTCTTAGGTTACCAAGTAAAAGGGGCATATTCGGCTTCGATCATTCAACCATATAATGTAGTTTCGATTACTTGTGTCTATTTCATAAAACATATATAAAAAGTACGCATGTATTCTCAGCCCAAAAATATAAAGGGTAAAAAGGCAAATGAAACTCACCATATTGTATTTTGTAGTAAAAATACATATGACGACATTGAACAAGTGTAGAGTTGGTCTCGGATTCATGAACCTATATCATTTATATATATATTAACACACATAATTGTAATCGAATAAATATTTTTATTACATTTTAATTTATATATTATGTATAGTTGATTTGTGTATATATTCCAATTGATTTATTATTTGTATAGTTATATTAATATGTCCATATTTATATACGTAATTATTTAGTGTTACATTTAAAATTGATAGTTTGTCATTTGTAAGTATATATATACATAATCTTAATAAATTTGATATATATAGTTATATGAGGTTTTATTATAATTATAGTATATGTAAAGAGTATATTTATGTATAAAATATTTATCTATTTGAAAAGATAGTTTTTGATAAAATAAGGATCTACTAATAATAATAATAACCTTATTAATAATAATGATAATAACTGTAGTTTTTTTTAAATGAAACGAAAAGTTTGATAATAATAGTAACGAAAATAATACTTTTGATAAAAAAAAATACATAATACTTAATGTTCATAATAATAACAACAACAATCTTTTTATTATTAATGTTAGTATTTATAATGATACTACATAATGATATTACTAGTAAGGATAATAATGTTAGTAATAACAATAATAAAAATCCTAATTGTAATTGTAACTATAATACTTATATTAATAATTAAAATAATAATAACTCTTAATGTGATTAATAATAATAATACTTCTAACATTTTAGGAGTAACAACAATTATCATAATAATAATAACAACAACTAATAATAATAATAATAATAATAATAATAATAATAATAATAATAATAATAATAATAATAATAATAATAATAATAATAATAATAATAATAATAATAATAATAATAATAATAATAATAATAATAATAATAATAATAATAATAATAATAATAATAATAATAAATATAAAGATCACTACCTCTCAAAATGGGCTGAAAAAAAAAAGATGTCACCAGCGTGACTCGAACCCGAGACCTCTCGTTCACAGCTAACACCCTTAACCACTGAACCGATCTATTTTTCTATTATAATGCTTGACCCATATTTATTTAACCCAAGACTTGTTTTGTTCTATATATTCCTTTTTCTTTAGTATCTCATACGACCCAAATCGATTCCACATCCACAGATTGAATTACCCAGTTAAATATTGATTTAAAGATTGGAACAGAATCATATATTTGTAATTGCTTTGAAAGAAAAAAAAACTAATAAAAGGAGAAGGATGTTGTTGCTGCTAGTCGTGGTTAAGAAAAAAAAATTGATTTTGCAATTGGTTATGATTTAGATAAAGGTTATAACACGAATTAGTTTTCTAAACCTGTCTAGAAACTATTAAAATCGCCAATTGAACCATAACTGCAACATGTAGCTCGAATTTGAACCAAGAACACTCGTTTGACTTTTTAATTTAAAAGTTTGACTCGTAAAATTCGAATTGAATACTTGAAATTGAAGGTTATAACTTTACAGGAAGTTTGAGAAGATGGTTCCTAATGAAACCACATTTAAGGATTTTTAAATAAATTTCGAATTCAAAATTTATCAAAAATGGAGTCGTATAGAGTATAATACTGTAAAAAAAAATTAAATGATTTAAATCGATTTACACAACTATTGTTTGTTGTAAATAATATTGATAGTGATAATGAATCGGAGTGACAGTTATGCTTCATGAATTGATCATTTGTAACAAGTTTACAGTAGACAGATACATGAATCAAGTATAGAGAATAAATAAAAAATTAAAAGGAGAAAGGTACTTCTAACAGATTTTGTTATCTGGCTGTTTGTTTAAATTATACAGAGTGTGAAAGGAATGGATTCGACAAAGAATTTTGTAACAAACCCGTACTATTGCTGGCGTTATTGGATTCCTTATTTATTTAATTAATATTAATAAGTAACATAAAAATGTTAATAATAATAATAATACTAATAATAATAATAATAATAGTAATATTAATAATGAACACAATATTATTAGTAATAATAAAATCATTACAAATTAAATGTATTAAATTTTATATCTATATTTTAAATTAGTACTATTTATAGTATTGATATTAATATTTATTTTTATAAAAGTAAAAATAATAATATTATAATAACTATATTTTAACTTGTATTTACATATAATATATATATTTTTTTAAATTTTATTAATCATGTAATATTTAATGATTATATGATATATATATATATATATATATATATATATATATATATATATATATATATATATATATATATATAGCAAAATATGTTGAATATTTAATATTTGTACATGTTATATATAATGTACATAAAATCAAAAGTTATGTATATCAATTATGTGTATATGTATATATATATATATATATATATATATATATATATATATATATATATATATATATTTATATATGTATATCTCCACTACTACATTTTTAATTATGTTTTAGATATCAAGTAATTAAATATATTAATTATATATATTGTAACAATAATATCGTAGTATAACATTTAGTACTTTATTAGTATTGACCAATTAGGTATATTTAATCTAATCTCCATATTTACATAAACGGTTTTAAATAATATGTTTAAGTTTTCTTTCTTAATAACTAACTTACATAATAGTTCATTAATGTATTTATTTTATAATATATTTATTTACATCTATATATGTTCATATATATATATATATATATATATATATATATATATATATATATATATATATATATATATATATATATATATATATATATATATATATATATACATTTCCATTTACGATTAAAGGTTTGTGAATCGTCGGAAGTGGTCGAGGTCAAATGATTTCATAAAATAGTTCAAAAATTTTGAGATTCAATTAAATAGACTTTGCTTATCGTGTCGAAATCATATAAAGATTAAGTTTAAATTTGGTTGGAAATTTTCGGGTCGTCACAGTACCTACCCGTTAAAGAAATTTCGTCCCGAAATTTGATCGAGGTCGTCATGGTTAACCATAAAAATGTTTTCATGACGAATATGAGTTGCTAAATAGATTTTTATCCTCATTGAGTAATATGAATAAAATGATTCGATTAATCAAAGCGTATGAATAAAGTTATCACAAAAGATCGAGATGAAGAAATGAAGATTTTCCATAACTTTTGACGTAGTCGCGATTGAATTCCGAAATTCAAGGGATTTAAAGAAAATCTTCGAAATCTGACAGATTTGATTCTTTGGCGAATAAAGAGATTAAGATCTCTATAATTAAATACGGTGATCTGCCTCGATTACTCTGTCTGATATTTCCATTATAAATTAAACTCTTTTGTTCCATTATTCTCACCATTCCTATACATTCTTTCTTAATTCTTACCTCCAAACGATTGTGAAAATGCTTAATCCCATTCTAATCCTTGATATTTTCCTAATTATCATTTCTGTCATCCTTCTTTTCGATCTTCCTCCAGAAGAATCTGTTTACTTCTACTATAACCTTGGGATGATACTATTCTTAATTATACCATGTCTTTATATTGCTATTCGTATTAATATTCACGGTTTGTAACCTCCGTATTGTTATTGGGCTTTATACTTTCTCTTATATTTTGGAGCTCTTTTCCTTTTTATTCTCTTCTCGACCTCTAGTAAAGCGAGTAATGGTCCAGAATTCGTAAGTAAGGAACTTCGAATGAACTTAATGTTCTAAACAAGAAAGAACGTAATCACACGATTTGATTTGTCAAATTACCTGGATCACTGATAATAGAACTATCAATAATATACTTTCTTGATATGTTCAGAAGTTTAACAGAATGAAAGAGTTATGTAACGTGGCACGTGATGACGTTATGGTCTATGAATCATCACGTCTCATAAGAAACTCAGCATGGCTTACTGTAATATAATCACGTTAATCAAGTGTCTTATATTATACTAACTCATGCATCAATTTCCAACACTACTCCAGAAATCATTAGTAATTTAAACCCGAATTTTAAAGAAATTTAGAAACTAAAATGGTTTCCTTTATGATGTAATACGGATAGCACGAAGAGATAACTAATTTCGGACAAGAAGAGTTATGAAAATATCCTTCGAAATATCAAAGATATTTATGATGATATTTTGGGATTTCTTAGTTCGATGGTTGATGAAGAAAATTTTTTCGAAAGATTTTAACATGAGTACGGAGCAAGATATTCGTTGAAGGTTTCATCAGATCCAGAATTACCTAGACTCTTTGAATATATGGTATGGTCCTTGTATTTGTCCTTGATCTCCTTTGTGGTTAGCTCAATCCGTTTTCCAGTTCCAAATTTTCTGAGCTTTTCCAACATACTATTCTTTATCATCAAACTTCCGATGATTAAGGTCATTTACGGTTGTCTACGATTTCTGCTGCTTCATTCAACTTTTTTAACATTCAGAGTATTAATTTGTAGACTGAGTGCTTTTCAGAATTTCAGAATGAAAGATCATAATTCTAAGAGACAAATGTTATACATATAACTGTTGATGTAGATATGCTGTGAGTTTTCAAAGTACTGATTGCTGATTCCCGGTAATTGGTATGCCAGTGCTCGTTACAAGATGCGGATGAGTATACGATAGGATTTCAATGAATAAATATAATGATTTATTAGAGAGATTTAAGCCAAGAAGCAACAAGGTTGCTGGTACATCTGTTGATAATATTGCAGAATATAAAAGGTTTCCCAGTAATAAAGACGAAAAGACAACGTATATATCAAGGTTATAATAAGGTTGTTTTGAACGAAAAGTCTAAGTTGACTTGTTGGAGCTGTGACAAAACTGGCTATCTCTAACATAAGTTGCAAAGTTATTTTCAGTAATAACAACTCCAAAGGAACTAGCACAGATACGTGTTAAACGTTTACTCAGTTTCTGAGAGTTTTTCAGGTGCATAACTATATTCATCAATCTTTTCTTTCATAGATGAAGTGCGGCTGGTTCATCATCTCGATTGAGGTATTTTCAAGAATCATGAAAGATTTGAACGCAGATTGTAATCGTCAAGATACAAATGAGGTTTAAGATGAAATCAAGTGGCAAACTTGAAGAATTATTTAGTTTCATATGTTATAATCAGTATTTTAAATCATTTTAATTGTCCAATATCATTAGTCCACAGTCGATAGTCCACATTTAACAGTCCAATAATTCATATATAATTCAATATATAATATTCGAATTAATTAATATGTATCGTGACCCGTGTACATGTCTCAGACTCGATCACAACTCAAACTATATATATTATTGTAGAATCAACCTCAACCCTGTATAGCTGACTCCAGCATTACTGCATATAGAGTGTCTATGGTTATTCCAAATAATATATATAGATGCGTCGATATGATATGTCAAAACCTTGTATACATGTCCCGATATTTAAAGTGCGTAAAATAACATAAATTAAATGACGATAAATAAAGTGCGTAAAGTAGATAACAGAAATTAAATGACGATAAATAAAGTGCGTAAAGTAAATAACAGAAATTAAATGACGATAAATAAAATTGCGAGAATATAAATTGCGATAAATAAACTGTGATAAATAAATTGCGATAAATAAAATGTAATACGGAATTAACAGTTAGCTAGGAACAGTTAGTGTGGATTCTTAGCAAATTTTCTCATAATTAATTTGTTTGTTTCTAACAAATTTTATTTTTGTCCAATGTTTTCTTCATTATGCCACTTGTTGGATTCTGATAGGTCAAAATCCAAATATGAAATTGTATGAAAATGGTTATTCTGTGGTGAACGGTTTCGTATATCTGTGGATGTAGGTAGGATAGTAAATGACTATTGAATCAGAATTGAAAGAATGTACAGTGTAACTTAGTAATGTGAAATCTAAATATTCCTCGGGTATTACCTACACGTGAAAATATTTTCACCATTAATCGTTTGTACAAAGGAATTTTTAATTACAATCTTTATGAAAATATACATACCTATATATATTTTCTTCAAATGTAATCATAGATTTAATGAGTTAATATAATATTAATCTCATTTGATTTACCGTTAGAACTAGAATACATAATCTCTAAAACATTAGATATTACATAATCGCCATGAAGAACGGAGATAATTGTTGTAGAACGATACGTAGAATGATGATTATACTCGAGGTACAGAATGAGATGTTGAGGCATGGTTTGTTGATGGTACAGGTGCTTCTACTGATGGTACTGTTGGTGCCGGTGATGTTGCCGAAGCTGGTACGTTTTGCACCATATTCTCCAAATTGATTACTCGAGCGCGAAGTTCGTTGACTTCTTGTATTACTCCGGGATGATTGTCGGTCGGAATGAGCAGATGAATAAGGTTTCGAATTTTGAGATATTAGATAATCATGGTGAGATATTCGGGAAATGATGGTGAAAATGGTGTTTTGGACTGGTTCGCCGGTAAGTGCTTTAGGTTCTTTGCCAATAGGTGAATTCGGTTGGTGGAAGGGATCGCCTTCTTCGCGTCTCCATTAATTAAGTCGACTATGAACCCATTAGATGAATCAGTTGATTCATTCTGGTGACGCTGTTTTTGGAGTTTAGGTGAACATCCATGTCGGAATAGCTGTCGGAGTAACTATCGGAATAGCTATCGAAATCCGAGGGACTCGAACTGGTTGAGGGATTCATCTCGTACGATCAGATGAAGGATTTTCGATAAGAAATAGATTATAGGATGTAGATTAGTACCCTGTAATACATAATTTACATATGCATATAATACTAAAGTCCCATAAGTTACGGAGGAATCTAAGGAAGCTATCAGGTAAAGGTAATAATAACAGATACGCTAAGATATGAATTTATCTATACACTATCTATGCTATAGAGGCAGTAAGACATGTCTAGACTGAAATGTCCCGTTCTTATTGATTAAAAATGTTCCATATTAATTGATTTCGTTGCGAGGTTTTGACCTCTATATGAGACGTTTTTCAAAGACTGCATTCATTTTAAAACAAACCATAACCTTTATTTCATCAATAAAGGTTTAAAAAGCTTTACGTAGATTATCAAATAATGATAATCTAAAATATCCTGTTTACACACGACCATTACATAATGTTTTACAATACAAATATGTTACAACAAAATAAGTTTCTTGAATGCAGTTTTTACACAATATCATACAAGCATGGACTCCAAATCTCGTCCTTATTTAAGTATGCGATAGCGGAAGCTCTTAATAATCACCTGAGAATAAACATGCTTAAAACGTCAACAAAAATGTTGGTGAGTTATAGGTTTAACCTATATATATCAAATCATAATAATAGACCACAAGATTTCATATTTCAATACACATCCCATACATAGAGATAAAAATCATTCATATGGTGAACACCTGGTAACCGACATTAACAAGATGCATATATAAGAATATCCCCATCATTCCGGGACACCCTTCGGATATGATATAAATTTCGAAGTACTAAAGCATCCGGTTCTTTGGATGGGGTTTGTTAGGCCCAATAGATCTATCTTTAGAATTCGCGTCAATTAGGGTGTCTGTTCCCTAATTCTTAGATTACCAGACTTAATAAAAAGGGGCATATTCGATTTCGATAATTCAACCATAGAATGTAGTTTCACGTACTTGTGTCTACTTTGTAAATCATTTATAAAACCTGCATGTATTCTCATCCCAGAAATATTAGATTTTAAAAGTGGGACTATAACTCACTTTCACAGATTTTTACTTCGTCGGGAAGTAAGACTTGGCCACTGGTTGATTCACGAACCTATAACAATATATACATATATATCAAAGTATGTTCAAAATATATTTACAACACTTTTAATATATTTTGATGTTTTAAGTTTATTAAGTCAGCTGTCCTCGTTAGTAACCTACAACTAGTTGTCCACAGTTAGATGTACAGAAATAAATCGATAAATATTATCTTGAATCAATCCACGACCCAGTGTATACGTATCTCAGTATTGATCACAACTCAAACTATATATATTTTGGAATCAACCTCAACCCTGTATAGCTAACTCCAACATTCACATATAGAGTGTCTATGGTTGTTCCGAAATATATATAGATGTGTCGACATGATAGGTCAAAACATTGTATACGTGTCTATGGTATCTCAAGATTACATAATATACAATACAAGTTGATTAAGTTATGGTTGGAATAGATTTGTTACCAATTTTCACGTAGCTAAAATGAGAAAAATTATCCAATCTTGTTTTACCCATAACTTCTTCATTTTAAATCCGTTTTGAGTGAATCAAATTGCTATGGTTTCATATTGAACTCTATTTTATGAATCTAAACAGAAAAAGTATAGGTTTATAGTCGGAAAAATAAGTTACAAGTCATTTTTGTAAAGGTAGTCATTTCAGTCGAAAGAACGACGTCTAGATGACCATTTTAGAAAACATACTTCCACTTTGAGTTTAACCATAATTTTTGGATATAGTTTCATGTTCATAATAAAAATCATTTTCTCAGAATAACAACTTTTAAATCAAAGTTTATCATAGTTTTTAATTAACTAACCCAAAACAGCCCGCGGTGTTACTACGACGGCGTAAATCCGGTTTTACGGTGTTTTTCGTGTTTCCAGGTTTTAAATCATTAAGTTAGCATATCATACAGATATAGAACATGTGTTTAGTTGATTTTAAAAGTCAAGTTAGAAGGATTAACTTTTGTTTGCGAACAAGTTTAGAATTAACTAAACTATGTTCTAGTGATTACAAGTTTAAACCTTCGAATAAGATAGCTTTATATGTATGAATCGAATGATGTTATGAACATCATTACTACCTTAAGTTCCTTGGATAAACCTACTGGAAAATAGAAAAATAGATCTAGCTTCAATGGATCCTTGGATGGCTCGAAGTTCTTGAAGCAGAATCATGACACGAAAACAAGTTCAAGTAAGATCATCACTTGAAATAAGATTGTTATAGTTATAGAAATTGAACCAAAGTTTGAATATGATTATTACCTTGTATTAGAATGATAACCTACTGTAAGAAACAAAGATTTCTTGAGGTTGGATGATCACCTTACAAGATTGGAAGTGAGCTAGCAAACTTGAAAGTATTCTTGATTTTATGAAACTAGAACTTTTGGAATTTATGAAGAACACTTAGAACTTGAAGATAGAACTTGAAAGAGATCAATTAGATGAAGAAAATTGAAGAATGAAAGTGTTTGTAGGTGTTTTTGGTCGTTGGTGTATGGATTAGATATAAAGGATATGTAATTTTGTTTTCATGTAAATAAGTCATGAATGATTACTCATATTTTTGTAATTTTATGAGATATTTCATGCTAGTTGCCAAATGATGGTTCCCACATGTGTTAGGTGACTCACATGGGCTGCTAAGAGCTGATAATTGGAGTGTATATACCAATAGTACATACATCTAAAAGCTGTGTATTGTACGAGTACGAATACAGGTGCATACGAGTAGAATTGTTGATGAAAATGAACGAGGATGTAATTGTAAGCATTTTTGTTTAGTAGAAGTATTTTGATAAGTGTCTTGAAGTCTTTCAAAAGTGTATGAATACATATTAAAACACTACATGTATATACAATTTAACTGAGTCGTTAAGTCATCGTTAGTCGTTACATGTAAATGTTGTTTTGAAACCTTTAGGTTAACAATCTTGTTAAATGTTGTTAACCCAATGTTTATAATATCAAAAGAGATTTTAAATTATTATATTATCATGATATTATGATGTACGAATATCTCTTAATATGATATATATATACATTAAATGTCGTTACAACGATAATCGTTACATATATGTCTCGTTTCAAAATCATTAAGTTAGTAGTCTTGTTTTTACATATGTAGTTCATTGTTAATATAATTAATGATATGTTTACTTATCATAATATCATGTTAACTATATATATAACCATATATATGTCATCATATAGTTTTTACAAGTTTTAACGTTCGTGAATCACCGGTCAACTTGGGTGGTCAATTGTCTATATGAAACCTATTTCAATTAATCAAGTCTTAACAAGTTTGATTGCTTAACATGTTGGAAACATTTAATCATGTAAATATCAATCTCAATTAATATATATAAACATGGAAAAGTTCGGGTCACTACAGTACCTACCCGTTAAATAAATTTCGTCCCGAAATTTTAAGCTGTTGAAGGTGTTGACGAATCTTCTGGAAATAGATGCGGGTATTTCTTCTTCATCTGATCTTCACGCTCCCAGGTGAACTCGGGTCCTCTACGAGCATTCCATCGAACCTTAACAATTGGTATCTTGTTTTGCTTAAGTCTTTTAACCTCACGATCCATTATTTCGACGGGTTCTTCGATGAATTGAAGTTTTTCGTTGATTTGGATTTCATCTAACGGAATAGTGAGATCTTCTTTAGCAAAACATTTCTTCAAATTCGAGACGTGGAAAGTGTTATGTACAGCCGCGAGTTGTTGAGGTAACTCAAGTCGGTAAGCTACTGGTCCGACACGATCAATAATCTTGAATGGTCCAATATACCTTGGATTTAATTTCCCTCGTTTACCAAATCGAACAACGCCTTTCCAAGGTGCAACTTTAAGCATGACCATCTCTCCAATTTCAAATTCTATATCTTTTCTTTTAATGTCAGCGTAGCTCTTTTGTCGACTTTGGGCGGTTTTCAACCGTTGTTGAATTTGGATGATCTTCTCGGTAGTTTCTTGTATAATTTCCGGACCCGTAATCTGTCTATCCCCCACTTCACTCCAACAAATCGGAGACCTGCACTTTCTACCATAAAGTGGTTCAAACGGCGCCATCTCAATGCTTGAATGGTAGCTGTTGTTATAGGAAAATTCTGCTAACGGTAGATGTCGATCCCAACTGTTTCCGAAATCAATAACACATGCTCGTAGCATGTCTTCAAGCGTTTGTATCGTCCTTTCGCTCTGCCCATCAGTTTGTGGATGATAGGCAGTACTCATGTCTAGACGAGTTCCTAATGCTTGCTGTAATGTCTGCCAGAATCTTGAAATAAATCTGCCATCCCTATCAGAGATAATAGAGATTGGTATTCCATGTCTGGAGATGACTTCCTTCAAATACAGTCGTGCTAACTTCTCCATCTTGTCATCTTCTCTTATTGGCAGGAAGTGTGCTGATTTGGTGAGACGATCAACTATTACCCAAATAGTATCAAAACCACTTGCAGTCCTTGGCAATTTAGTGATGAAATCCATGGTAATGTTTTCCCATTTCCATTCTGGGATTTCGGGTTGTTGAAGTAGACCTGATGGTTTCTGATGCTCAGCTTTGACCTTAGAACACGTCAAACATTCTCCTACGTATTTAGCAACATCGGCTTTCATACCCGGCCACCAAAAATGTTTCTTGAGATCCTTGTACATCTTCCCCGTTCCAGGATGTATTGAGTATCTGGTTTTATGAGCTTCTCTAAGTACCATTTCTCTCATATCTCCAAATTTTGGTACCCAAATCCTTTCAGCCCTATACCGGGTTCCGTCTTTCCGAATATTAAGATGCTTCTCCGATCCTTTGGGTATTTCATCTTTTAAATTTCCCTCTTTTAAAACTCCTTGTTGCGCCTCCTTTATTTGAGTAGTAAGGTTATTATGAATCATTATATTCATAGATTTTACTCGAATGGGTTCTCTGTCCTTCCTGCTCAAGGCATCGGCTACCACATTTGCCTTCCCCGGGTGGTAACGAATCTCAAAGTCGTAATCATTCAATAATTCAATCCACCTACGCTGCCTCATATTCAGTTGTTTCTGATTAAATATGTGTTGAAGACTTTTGTGGTCGGTATATATAATACTTTTGACCCCATATAAGTAGTGCCTCCAAGTCTTTAATGCAAAAACAACCGCGCCTAATTCCAAATCATGCGTCGTATAATTTTGTTCGTGAATCTTCAATTGTCTAGACGCATAAGCAATCACCTTCGTTCGTTGCATTAATACACAACCGAGACCTTGCTTTGATGCGTCACAATAAATCACAAAATCATCATTCCCTTCAGGCAATGACAATATAGGTGCCGTAGTTAGCTTTTTCTTCAATAACTGAAACGCTTTCTCTTATTCATCATTCCATTCAAATTTCTTCCCTTTATGCGTTAATGCAGTCAAGGGTTTTGCTATTCTGGAAAAGTCTTGGATGAACCTTCTGTAGTAACCAGCTAGTCCTAAAAACTGGCGTATGTGTTTCGGAGTTTTCGGGGTTTCCCACTTTTCAACAGTTTTTCTATCTTTGCCGGATCCACCTTAATACCTTCTTTGTTCACTATGTGACCGAGAAATTGAACTTCTTCCAACCAAAATGCACACTTTGAAAACTTAGCGTACAATTCTTCCTTCCTCAATACTTCTAACACCTTTCTCAAATGTTCACCGTGTTCTTGGTCATTCTTTGAGTAAATAAGTATGTCATCAATGAAAACAATGACAAACTTGTCAAGGTATGGTCCACACACTCGGTTCATAAGGTCCATGAACACAGCTGGTGCATTAGTTAAACCAAACGGCATGACCACAAACTCGTAATGACCGTAACGTGTTCTGAAAGCAGTCTTTGGAATATCATCTTCTTTCACCCGCATTTGATGATACCCGGAACGTAAGTCAATCTTTGAATAAACAGACGAGCCTTGTAGTTGATCAAATAAGTCGTCGATTCTCGGTAGTGGGTAGTGGTTCTTGATGGTAATTTTGTTCAACTCTCGGTAGTCGATACACAACCTGAATGTACCATCTTTCTTCTTGACAAACAAAACAGGAGCTCCCCACGGTGATGTGCTTGGTCGAATGAAACCATGCTCTAAAAGTTCTTGTAATTGGCTTTGCAGTTCTTTCATCTCGCTGGGTGCGAGTCTGTAAGGAGCACGAGCTATTGGTGAAGCTCCTGGTACAAGATCTATTTGAAATTCAACGGATCGATGTGGGGGTAATCCCGGTAATTCTTTCGGAAATACATCGGGAAATTCTTTTGCGACGAGAACATCATTGATGCTCTTTTCTTCAGTTTGTACTTTCTCGACGTGTGCTAGAACAGCATAGCAACCTTTTCTTATTAGTTTTTGTGCCTTCAAATTACTAATAAGATGTAGCTTCGTGTTGCCCTTTTCTCCGTACACCATTAAGGGTTTTCCTTTTTCTCGTATAATGCGAATTTAATTTTTGTAACAAACAATCTCTGCTTTCACTTCTTTCAACCAGTCCATACCGATTATCACATCAAAACTCCCTAACTCTACTGGTATCAAGTCAATCTTAAATGTTTCGCTAACCAGTTTAATTTCTCGATTCCGACATATATTATCTGCTGAAATTAATTTACCATTTGCTAATTCGAGTAAAATTTACTATCCAAAGGCGTCAATGGACAACTTAATTTAGCACAAAAATCTCTACTCATATAGCTTCTATCCGCACCCGAATCAAATAAAACGTAAGTAGATTTATTGTCAATAAGAAACGTACCCGTAACAAGCTCCGGGTCTTCCTGTGCCTCTGCCGCGTTAATATTGAAAACTCTTCCGCGGCCTTGTCCATTCGTGTTCTCCTGGTTCGGGCAATTTCTAATAATGTGGCCCGGTTTTCCACATTTATAACAAACTACATTGGCATAACTTGCTCCGACACTACTTGCTCCGCCATTACTCGTTCCGACACCATTTGTTCCTTTCGTTCTATTAACCCCTGGTCCGTAGACCTCGCACTTCGCCGCGCTATGACCATTTCTTTTACACTTGTTGCAAAATTTGGTGCAGAACCCCGAGTGATACTTTTCACACCTTTGGCATAGCTGCTTCTGATTGTTGTTGCTGTTGCGGTTATTATTGTTGTTGGGATGATTGTTGTAGTTGCTGTTGTTGTTATTGTTGTTGTTGGGCCGTTTGTTGTAGTTGCGATTGTTGGGATAATTGTTGCGATTATTGTTGTAATTGCTGTTGTTGCTGTATTGGCGATTCTTATCACCGTTTTCCTCCCACTTTCTTTTGACTTGCTTCACATTGGCCTCTTCAGCAGTCTGTTCTTTAATTCTTTCTTCAATCTGGTTCACTAGTTTGTGAGCCATTCTACATGCCTGTTGTATGGAGGCGGGCTCGTGTGAACTTATATCTTCTGGGATTCTTTCCGGTAATCCTTTCACAAATGCGTCGATCTTCTCTTCCTCATCTTCGAATGCTCCCGGACACAATAGGCACAATTCTGTGAATCGTCTTTCGTACGTGGTAATATCAAATCCTTGGGTTCGTAACCCTCTAAGTTCTGTCTTGAGCTTATTGACCTCGGTTCTGGGACGGTACTTCTCGTTCATCAAGTGCTTGAATGCTGACCACGGTAGTGCGTACGCATCGTCTTGTCCCACTTGCTCTAGATAGGTATTCCACCATGTTAACGCAGAACCTGTGAAGGTATGCGTAGCGTACTTCACTTTGTCCTCTTCAGTACACTTACTTATGGCAAACACCGATTCGACCTTCTCGGTCCACCGTTTCAATCCGATCGGTCCTTCGGTTCCATCAAATTCCAAAGGTTTGCAGGCAGTGAATTCTTTGTAGGTGCATCCTACACGATTTCCTGTACTGCTAGATCCAAGGTTATTATTGGTATGTAGCGCAGCCTGTACTGCGGCTATGTTTGAAGCTAGAAAAGTACGGAATTCCTCTTCATTCATATTCACGGTGTGTCGAGTAGTCGGTGCCATTTCCTTCAAAATAGTCAAATGGAACAAGTTAATCATACAGAATATTAAGAGTAGTTAATAGTATTTCGTAGCATAATATGAACTCATTTATAAAAGCTTTTTCTTCATATTAGCGTTTTATAAGTTTAAATTCGGGTAGTACCTACCCGTTAAGTTCATACTTAGTAGCTAATATACAATTCAACTACTACAATTCTATATGAAAAACTGATTATAATAATATTTCGCGTTCAAACTTTTATACAATATTTTACAAACTTACAATACCGCTTATTTTACATAAAGCATGAAATATAGCACATAATAACTTTGATACAAGATAGTTGTGAAGATAATTCTAGCTAGTACACAAGTCGTTCAGCAAAGGCAATAAAGACACGTAATTCATACGTCCAGAAACAAGTCATGCATTCTGGTTTTACTAGGACTACTTCCCATCCTTGGTCTTGTGGAACATAACCATTATGGCAGTTGATAAGACAGCGTGTTGTAACGTCGTCAAAGGGACGAGGGTTACGTAATGTCCAACAGTCCCGTAACAATCTAAAAACCTCATTTCTTACCCCAATTACCGACTCCGTCACTTGTGGAAACATTTTGTTTAATAGTTGTAGCCCGATGTTCTTGTTCTCACTTTGGTGAGAAGCGAACATTACTAATCCGTAAGCATAACATGCTTCTTTATGTTGCATGTTAGCCGCTTTTTCTAAATCACGAAGTCCAATATTCGGATATATTGAGTCAAAATAATTTCTTAACCCGTTGCGTAAAATAGCATTTGGGTTCCCCGCAATATATGCGTCAAAGTAAACACATCGTAACTTATGGGTTTCCCAATGTGCTATCCCCCATCTTTCAAACGAAAGTCTCTTATAAACCAAGACATTCTTGGAACGTTCTTCGAATGTCTTACAAACTGATCTCGCCTTAAATAGTTGTGCCGAGGAATTCTGGCCGACTCTAGACAAGATTTCATCAATCATGTCTCCGGGTAGGTCTCTTAAAAAATTGGGTTGTCTATCCATTTTGTGTTTTTAAACTGTAAAATAGACAAGAGTTAGATTTATAAAAAAATACTTATTAATACAAGCAATTTTTACATATATCATAAAGCATAAGAACACTATATTACATATATTACACCACACGAATACAACTATCTTATTCCGACTCGCTCGTTTCTTCTTCTTCGGTTTTGGTTCGTTTTGCCAAGTTTCTAGGGATATATGATGTTCCCCTAATACGAGCCGTCGTTGTCCACATTGGTTTAGAAAAACCTGGTGGTTTAGAGGTTCCCGGGTCATTGTTACAACTTAAGGACTTCGGGGGTTGACGATACATATAAAGTTCATCGGGATTGGAATTAGATTTCTCTATTTTTATGCCCTTTCCCTTATTATTTTCTTTTGCCTTTTTAAATTCAGTTGGGGTAATTTCTATAACATCATTGGAATTCTCGTCGGAATCCGATTCATCGGAGAATTGGTAATCCTCCCAATATTTTGCTTCCTTGGCGGAAACACCATTGACCATAATTAACCTTGGTCGGTTGGTTGAGGATTATCTTTTACTTAACCGTTTTATTATTTCCCTCACCGGTTCGGATTCTTCTTCCGGTTCCGATTCTTCTTCCGGTTTCGACTCTTCTTCCGGTTCCTCTTCGGGAACTTGTGAATCAGTCCACGAATCATTCCAATTTACATTTGACTCTTCATTATTATTAGGTGAGTCAATGGGACTTGTTCTAGAGGTAGACATCTATCACATAATATCAAACACGTTAAGAGATTAATATATCACATAATATTCATATGTTAAAAATATATAGTTTCCAACAAAAATGTTAAGCAATCATTTTTAAAGAAAACACGGTCGAAGTCCAGAATCACTAATGCATCCTAACAAACTCGATAAGACACACTAATGCAAATTTTCTGGTTCTCTAAGACCAACGCTCGGATACCAACTGAAATGTCCCGTTCTTATTGATTAAAAACGTTCCATATTAATTGATTTCGTTGCGAGGTTTTGACCTCTATATGAGACGTTTTTCAAAGACTGCATTCATTTTAAAATAAACCATAACCTTTATTTCATCAATAAAGGTTTAAAAAGCTTTACGTAGATTATCAAATAATGATAATCTAAAATATCCTGTTTACACACGACCATTACATAATGGTTTACAATACAAATATGTTACAACAAAATAAGTTTCTTGAATGCAGTTTTTACACAATATCATACAAGCATGGACTCCAAATCTCGTCCTTATTTAAGTATGCGACAGCGGAAGCTCTTAATAATCACCTGAGAATAAACATGCTTAAAACGTCAACAAAAATGTTGGTGAGTTATAGGTTTAACCTATATATATCAAATCATAATAATAGACCACAAGATTTCATATTTCAATACACATCCCATACATAGAGATAAAAATCATTCATATGGTGAACACCTGGTAACCGACATTAACCAGATGCATATATAAGAATATCCCCATCATTCCGGGACACCCTTCGGATATGATATAAATTTCGAAGTACTAAAGCATCCGGTTCTTTGGATGGGGTTTGTTAGGCCCAATAGATCTATCTTTAGAATTCGCGTCAATTAGGGTGTCTGTTCCCTAATTCTTAGATTACCAGACTTAATAAAAAGGGGCATATTCGATTTCGATAATTCAACCATAGAATGTAGTTTCACGTACTTGTGTCTACTTTGTAAATCATTTATAAAACCTGCATGTATTCTCATCCCAGAAATATTAGATTTTAAAAGTGGGACTATAACTCACTTTCACAGATTTTTACTTCGTCGGGAAGTAAGACTTGGCCACTGGTTGATTCACGAACCTATAACAATATATACATATATATCAAAGTATGTTCAAAATATATTTACAACACTTTTAATATATTTTGATGTTTTAAGTTTATTAAGTCAGCTGTCCTCGTTAGTAACCTACAACTAGTTGTCCACAGTTAGATGTACAGAAATAAATCGATAAATATTATCTTGAATCAATCCACGACCCAGTGTATACGTATCTCAGTATTGATCACAACTCAAACTATATATATTTTGGAATCAACCTCAACCCTGTATAGCTAACTCCAACATTCACATATAGAGTGTCTATGGTTGTTCCGAAATATATATAGATGTGTCGACATGATAGGTCGAAACATTGTATACGTGTCTATGGTATCTCAAGATTACATAATATACAATACAATTTGATTAAGTTATGGTTGGAATAGATTTGTTACCAATTTTCACGTAGCTAAAATGAGAAAAATTATCCAATCTTGTTTTACCCATAACTTCTTCATTTTAAATCCGTTTTGAGTGAATCAAATTGCTATGGTTTCATATTGAACTCTATTTTATGAATCTAAACAGAAAAAGTATAGGTTTATAGTCGGAAAAATAAGTTACAAGTCATTTTTGTAAAGGTAGTCATTTCAGTCGAAAGAATGACGTCTAGATGACCATTTTAGAAAACATACTTCCACTTTGAGTTTAACCATAATTTTTGGATATAGTTTCATGTTCATAATAAAAATCATTTTCTCAGAATAACAACTTTTAAATCAAAGTTTATCATAGTTTTTAATTAACTAACCCAAAACAGCCCGCGGTGTTACTACGACGGCGTAAATCCGGTTTTACGGTGTTTTTCGTGTTTCCAGGTTTTAAATCATTAAGTTAGCATATCATACAGATATAGAACATGTGTTTAGTTGATTTTAAAAGTCAAGTTAGAAGGATTAACTTTTGTTTGCGAACAAGTTTAGAATTAACTAAACTATGTTCTAGTGATTACAAGTTTAAACCTTCGAATAAGATAGCTTTATATGTATGAATCGAATGATGTTATGAACATCATTACTACCTTAAGTTCCTTGGATAAACCTACTGGAAAAGAGAAAAATAGATCTAGCTTCAATGGATCCTTGGATGGCTCGAAGTTCTTGAAGCAGAATCATGACACGAAAACAAGTTCAAGTAAGATCATCACTTGAAATAAGATTGTTATTGTTATAGAAATTGAACCAAAGTTTGAATATGATTATTACCTTGTATTAGAATGATAACCTACTGTAAGAAACAAAGATTTCTTGAGGTTGGATGATCACCTTACAAGATTGGAAGTGAGCTAGCAAACTTGAAAGTATTCTTGATTTTATGAAACTAGAACTTTTGGAATTTATGAAGAACACTTAGAACTTGAAGATAGAACTTGAAAGAGATCAATTAGATGAAGAAAATTGAAGAATGAAAGTGTTTGTAGGTGTTTTTGGTCGTTGGTGTATGGATTAGATATAAAGGATATGTAATTTTGTTTTCATGTAAATAAGTCATGAATGATTACTCATATTTTTGTAATTTTATGAGATATTTCATGCTAGTTGCCAAATGATGGTTCCCACATGTGTTAGGTGACTCACATGGGCTGCTAAGAGCTGATCATTGGAGTGTATATACCAATAGTACATACATCTAAAAGCTGTGTATTGTACGAGTACGAATACGGGTGCATACGAGTAGAATTGTTGATGAAACTGAACGAGGATGTAATTGTAAGCATTTTTGTTAAGTAGAAGTATTTTGATAAGTGTCTTGAAGTCTTTCAAAAGTGTATGAATACATATTAAAACACTACATGTATATACATTTTAACTGAGTCGTTAAGTCATCGTTAGTCGTTACATGTAAATGTTGTTTTGAAACCTTTAGGTTAACGATCTTGTTAAATGTTGTTAACCCAATGTTTATAATATCAAAAGAGATTTTAAATTATTATATTATCATGATATTATGATGTACGAATATCTCTTAATATGATATATATATACATTAAATGTCGTTACAACGATAATCGTTACATATATGTCTCGTTTCAAAATCATTAAGTTAGTAGTCTTGTTTTTACATATGTAGTTCATTGTTAATATAATTAATGATATGTTTACTTATCATAATATCATGTTACCTATATATATAACCATATATATGTCATCATATAGTTTTTACAAGTTTTAACGTTCGTGAATCACCGGTCAACTTGGGTGGTCAATTGTCTATATGAAACCTATTTCAATTAATCAAGTCTTAACAAGTTTGATTGCTTAACATGTTGGAAACATTTAATCATGTAAATATCAATCTCAATTAATATATATAAACATGGAAAAGTTCGGGTCACTACATAGACTAAGAATGATAAGCAGGTAATTTCCTAAGGATGATAAGCAGATGATTTCTGACTAAAAATGATAAGCAAAACTTTTGACATGCAGACACGGTCGAAGTCCAGACTCACTAATGCATCTAAACAACTATCAGTTAGACACGCTAATGCAAGACCTGGTTCGCTAAGACCACCGCTCTGATACCAACTGAAGTGAACCGTCCTAATCCATACGGACGAAATCCATATCGATTATAAATGATTCACAACAGTTGATTTCATCGCGAGGTACTTGACCTCTATATGATACATTTTACAAACATTGCATTCGTTTTTGAAAAGACAATCTTTCATTACATTGAAAGTTGACGGCATGCATACCATTTTATAATATATCTAACTATAATTGACTTAATAATAAACTTGATGAACTCAACGACTCGAATGCAACGTCTTTTGAAATATGTCATGAATGACTCCAAGTAATATTTTTAAAATGAGCAATTGCACAGCGGAAGACTTCTTTCATACCTGAGAATAAACATGCTTTAAAGTGTCAACCAAAAGGTTGGTGAGTTAATTAGTTTAACATAAATAATCATTTCCATCATTTTAATAGACCACAAGATTTTCATTTCTCATAAATATACGTCCCATGCATAGAGACAAAAAAATCATTCATATGGATTGAACACCTGGTAACCGACATTAACAAGATGCATATAAGAATATCCCCTATCATTCTGGGAAATCCTTCGGACATGATAAAAATGAATTTGAAGTACTAAAGCATCCGGTACTTTAGATGGGGTTCGTTAGGCCCAATAGATCTATCTTTAGGATTCACGTCAATTAGTAGATCGGTTTACTAATTCTTAGGTTACCAAGCAAAAGGGGCATATTCGGCTTCGATCATTCAACCATATAATGTAGTTTCGATTACTTGTGTCTATTTCATAAAACATTTATAAAAAGTACGCATGTATTCTCAGCCCAAAAATATAAAGGGTAAAAAGGCAAATGAAACTCACCATATTGTATTTTGTAGTAAAAATACATATGATGACATTAAACAAGTGTAGAGTTGGTCTCGGATTCACGAACCTATATCATTTATATATATATATATATATATATATATATATATATATATATATATATATATATATATATATATATATATATATATATTAACACACATAATTGTAATCGAATAAATATTTTTATTACATTTTAATTCATATATTATGTATAGTTGATTTGTGTATATATTCCAATTGATTTATTATTTGTATAGTTATATTAATATGTCCATATTTATATACGTAATTATTTAGTGTTACATTTAAAATTGATAGTTTGTCATTTGTAACTATTTATATACATAATCTTAATAAATTTGATATATATAGTTATATGAGGTTTTATTATAATTATAGTATATGTAAAGAGTATATTTATGTATAAAATATTTATCTATTTGAAAAGATAGTTTTTGATAAAATAATGATCTACTAATAATAATTATAACCTTATTAATAATAATGATAATAACTGTAGTTTTTTTAAATGAAACGAAAAGTTTGATAATAATAGTAACGAAAATAATACTTTTGATAAAAAAAATACATAATACTTAATGTTAATAATAATAACAACAACAATCTTTTTATTATTAATGTTAGTATTTATAATGATACTACATAATGATATTACTAGTAAGGATAATAATGTTAGTAATAAAAATAATAAAAATCCTAATTGTAATTGTAACTATAATACTTATATTGATAATTACAATAATAATAACTCTTAATGTGATTAATAATAATAATACTTCTAACATTTTAGGAGTAACAACAATTATCATAATAATAACAACAACTAATAATAATAATAATAATAATAATAATAATAATAATAATAATAATAATAATAATAATAATAATAATAATAATAATAATAATAATAATAATAATAATAATAATAAATATAAAGATCACTACCTCTCAAAATGGGCTGAAAAATAAAAACATGTCACCAGCGCTACTCGAACCCGAGACCTCTCGTTCACAGCTAACACCCTAAACCACTGAACCGATCTGTTTTTCTATTATAATGCTTGACCCATATTTATTTAACCCAAGACTTGTTTTGTTCTATATATTCCTTCTTCTTCAGTATCTCATACGACCCAAATCGATTCCACATCCACATATTGAATTACCCAGATAAATATTGATTTAAAGATTGGAACAGAATCATATATTTGTAATTGTTTTGAAAGAAAAAAAATAATAAAAGGAGAAGGATGCTGTTGCTACTAGTCGTGGTTAAGAAGAAAAAAAAATTGATTTTGCAATTGGTTATGATTTAGATAAAGGTTATAACACGAATTAGTTTTCTAAACCTGTCTAGAAACTATTAAAATCGCCAATTGAACCATAACTGCAACAGGTAGCTCGAATTTGAACCAAGAACACTCGTTTGACTTTTTAATTTAAAAGTTTGACTCGTAAAATTCGAATTGAATACTTGAAATTGAAGGTTGTAACTATACAGGAAGTTTGAGAAGATGATTCCTAATGAAACCGGATTCAAGGATTTTTAAATAAATTTCGAATTCATAATTTAGCAAAAATGGAGTCGTACAGAGTATAATACTGTAAAAAAATTAAATGATTTAAATCGATTTAAACAACTATTGTTTGTTGTAAATAATATTGATAGTGATAATGAATCGAAGTGACAGTAATGCTTCATGAATTGATCATTTGTAACAAGTTTACAGTCGACAGATACATGAATCAAGTACAGAGAATAAATAAAAAATTAAAAGGAGAAAGGTACTTCTACCAGATTTTGTTATCTGGCTGTTTGTTTGAATTATACAGAGTGTGAAAGGAATGGATTCGACAAAGAATTTTGTAACAAACACGTACTATTGCTGGCTTTATCGGATTCCTTATTTATTTAATTAATATTAATAAGTAACATAAAAATATTAATAATAATAATAATAATAATAATAATAATAATAATAATAATAATAATAATAATAATAATAATAATAATAATAATAATAATAATAATAATAATAATAATAATAATAATAATATTAATATTAATAATGAACACAATATTATTAGTAATAATAAAATCATTACAAATTAAATGTATTAAATTTTATATCTATATTTTAAATTAGTACTATTTATAGTATTGATATTAATATTTATTTTTATAAAAGTAAAAATAACAATATTATAATAACTATATTTTAACTTATATTTACATATAATATATTTTTTTTACAATTTATTAATCATGTAATATTTAATGATTATATGATATATATATATATATATATATATATATATATATATATATATATATATATATAACAACATATGTTGAATATTTAATATTTGTACATGTTATATATAATGTACATAAAATCAATAGTTATATATATCAATTATGTGTATATGTATATATATATATATATATATATATATATATATATATATATATATATATATATATATATATATATATATATATATATATATATATATATATATATATATATGTATGTATATCTCCACTACTACATTTTTAATTATGTTTTAGATATGAAGTAATTAAATATATTTATTATATATATTGAAAAAATAATCTCATAGAATAACATTTAGTACTTTAATAGTATTAACCAATTAGGTATATTTAATCTAATCTCTATATTTACATAAACAGTTTTAAATAATATGTTTAAGTTTTCTTCCTTAATAACTAACTTACATAATAATTCATTAATGTATTTATTTTATAATATATTTATTTACATCTATATATGTTCATATATATATATATATATATATATATATATATATATATATATATATATATATATATATATATATATATATATATACATTTCCATTTACGATTAAAGGTTCGTGAATCGTCGGAAATGGTCGAGGTCAAATGATTTCATAAAATAGTTCAAAAATTTTGAGATTCAATTAAATAGACTTTACTTATCGTGTCGAAATCATATAAAGATTAAGTTTAAATTTGGTTGGAAATTTCCGGGTCGTCACATGTATCACGATGTGAAGGAATTCTATTGGTGGCCTAACATGAAAGTCGACATTGTTACCTATGTTAGTAAGTGTCTTACTTGTTTGAAAGTCAAGGCTGAACATCAAAAGCCTTCTGGTCTATTGACACAACCCGATATTCCACAGTGGAAGTGGGAATGCATCACTATGGACTTCGTTACTAAGTTTCCTAAGACTTCAAACGGTAACGATACCATTTGAGTCATAGTTGATCATCTTACTAAATCTGTACATTTCATACCGATCAAGGAAACTGACAAGATGGAGAAATTATCACAGCTTTACATTAACGAAATTGTCTCACGTTATGGAGTTCCTATCTTGATTATTTCTGATCGCGACGGTCGATTCGTTTCTAGATTCTGGAAAACTTTACAATCTGCTTTTGGAACTCAACTCAACATGAGTATAGTCTATCATCCGCAAACTGATGGTCAAAGTGAATGAACTATTCAAACCTTGGAAGATATGCTACGTGCTTGTGTAATCGATTTCAGCAAAGGTTGGGATAGACAATTGCCTTTGGTTGAATTTTCTTACAACAACAGTTATCACTCTAGCATTAAAGCTGCACCTTTTGAAGCTTTATATGGTCGGAAATGTAGATCCCATTTGTGTTGGGATGAACTCGAGGACAGACAATTAACTGGTCCTGAAATCATTCATGAAACTACCGAAAAGATCGTTCAGATTAAACAACGATTAGAAACTGCCCGTAGCTGACAAAAGAGCTATGCCGATAAGAAACGTAAGGACATAGAATACCAAGTTAGAGATAAAGTCATGTTGAAAGTATCCCCTTGGAAAGGCGTTGTTCGTTTCGGTAAACGAAGCAAACTCAGTCCACGATATGTTGGACCTTTCACAATCACTCAAAGAGTCGGTCCCGTGGCATACCGATTAGAACTACCAACTGAACGCAGTCAAGTACATGATGTGTTTCATGTCTCGAATCTTAAAAGGTGTCTTGCTGATGACACACTGGTTATTCCTTTGGATGATATCCGCATTGATGAGCAAATGCACTTCGTTAAAGAACCTATAGAAATCATGGAAGGAGAGGTCAAACAAACACGTAAAAGCAACATACATATCGTTAAAATCCGTTGGAATTCGCGTAGAGGCCCCGAATATACCTGGGAACGCAAAGACCACATGATACGGAAATATCCCCATCTCTTCTCAACTGCTGATGCAAACGAGGAATCTACTTAAAACTTCGGGACGAAGTTTCTAATAATGGGGAGGTACTATAACGACCCTCATTTTTCCATTCTATATTCTTCCATATTAAATGCCCAACAATATAGTTAAACTTAACAATTAAACCTTAATTAACGATTGTTAAGTATTAAGAATTATAAATTATAATAATTAACTTTATGTAATAATTAACAAGTTAATAAAAAGATAAAAATAATGAGCTTATTAACTTTCGTGAACAAATAAATAACTTTAAAACTTGTGTACTTAAAATAATTAAACTAAGCTAAATTAAAGAACAAGGACTAAAGTGAAAAATCCCAAAACTCCTCTTGAAAATACCCTAGCCAAAAATTAAAAAAAAATTAGTGAATTGCCTAAAATACCCTCCCTAAAATCGGCTCCCATGAACTCCCATTACTTCCTCATCAAGTTTGACTTGTTCCCTAAGTAAAACCTAACCTTAATCACCTCCTCATTAACCTAACTTGTTCCCAAAGTAATTCCTAATTAAACCCTAATTCTAGAATCCTCCTAACTCTCCTATAAATAGAGACCTAGGCTAGAGCTAAGCATGCACCAAATCACAATTACAAATCTCTCTCTCAAATCTCTCCTCTCTCTCTAATTTTCGGCTTAAAAACCGAAAATCCCCCACCACCATCGAAAATCTTCAAGGGTTTTCAAGCAATCTTCAAGTTGTTCTTCACGTTCTTCAAAGTTCTTCAAGAATCTTCAAGGTGTTCTTCAAATCTTTAAGGTTTTGATCTTCAATCTTCAAGTGTTCTTCTTTTCTTTTGTTAATCATCTTCGAATCTTCAAGGTATAACATAAACCCTAAAACTTATTTACATAATCTTTGATCTTTGTTTTAATTCTTATTCATGTTACAAACTTGTTAATTCATAAACATATACAATATATACATGAACACATATAGATCTATATATACATGAAAAAAATAAAAATAAAAAAATATATGTATGTATATGTATAGTCGACTGAAAAAAAAAGAGGGAATAGAAGTATTTGATCTTTAAAACCTAGGTGATTAGATAAAATATTTGTTTGTGTTTAATTATGGAAACAAAATATAAATATATATACATATACATAAATCGATACATATATATATACATGTAAAAAATATTTTTATATATATATATACCTATACACGAAATATATACATTAAACCCTAATTACACTTAAACTATACTACATTAACTAAAACCCTAAACCTAACCCTAATTATTAAAACACTAAATATTACCTAAACCCTAATACATTAATTAAACCCTAGTCATTTATTACAAAACCCTAATCATTAAATACTTTAATTAATTAAACCTAATTAATTAATGAAACCCTAATACTACTATATAATATTTATACACTATTACTATTATTAACACTTATAACCTACTACTTATATTATAACACATATAACATACTACTACTTATATTATATAATACGATTACGTTAGTCATTCATGATAACGTGTGATTACTCGAACGTCAATGCTACTTAAGGCCTAGGGTGATCCTTGGTACCACTATGGGACGCTTGTGGATTACGAATGCCAAACTTAGATTTTGGTCAAGAAATCCTGGGCCAACCGGTAACAATTGGTCATTCTGGTGACTCGGCGGTGGTATAGATGTTTGAGTATGATGCACAATGTCAAACCCGACTATAGTAATCATACACTTAGTTATCTTCAAACTTAATAGGTGGTAGAGTTATTAAGGACAACTCAATAGTGTTCGACACTAACTTACTAAAAGTGGAAACTACTAAAAATGAAAACTTGCTAAAAGTAGAAACTTACTAAGAATGGAACTTAGTAAAATGAACTATACTTAAATGCTTGCATACTTAAACTTAAATTTGGGCTAAACACTTAACTACTCTTAAATGTCAATAGGTTAATTTTCTGCTCACGTTCATTCAAACTTTCTATTCCGAGGAATAACTCTCTCTACTTACTACGGTGAATTTCATAGCCCCACTTTATATTGTGCACAACTTATTTAACTTCTTGAGGTGAGACACATGCTGCTTTTACTATTTACAATTTAGACATAAGTACCAACTGTTAAACTATGTTATACCCGGTTATGTCCGACTAAGTCCATACAGTGATATTTTTAATTGATCGTTGAATGCATGCTTAATTATTGGGGGTAGGCCTATCGGGAGTAACGTGCCCGATACATTTGACCAAGTCATTGTATTACTTAATAATGAAATTAATATGACAAGGACAGATACAACTTGTCATTGGGACAAATTTTGAAAGTTTAGTCTAAATATCACGAATTGGCATAACTTTTTGATCCCTGCGAGATCAACTTTATAAACTAAATCTTGTGGTCTAAAACAACGGTCAAACATTTTTGTTAAACGTATGAACTTCACTCAACCTTTTTGATTGACACTTTAGCATGTTTGTCTCAGGTGCCGATTGATCAAGCTTGAATTACTTACTGCTTATGTGATGCAACTTGGAGTTAGGATCAAGAGATACTGCATTTATTATTCTTGCATTTAAAATAATTACTGTAATTTCCATTATTGTAACAACATTCATTTTTCCCTGCGTATTCAACAAAGCTTGTTTTAATCATTTAGTATTGTTCTCGTATATTATAATATGTTGGTTTGTTTGATATTAATGTCACATTCACCCAGGCCCTAATTGGGGGTGTGATAAGCTCCCGGTACAAGATCTATTTGAAATTCAACGGATCGGTGTGGAGGCAATCCCGGTAATTCTTTTGGAAATACCTCGGGAAATTCTTTTGTGACGGGAACATCATTGATGTTCTTTTCTTCAGTTTGTACTTTCTCGACATGTGCTAGAATAGCATAGCAACCTTTTCTTATTAGTTTTTACGCCTTCAAATTACTAATAAGATTTAGCTTCGCGTTGCTCTTTTCTCCGTACACCATTAAGGGTTTTTTTTTCTCGCATAATGCGAATGGCAATTTGTAACAAACGATTTCTGCTTTCACCTCTTTCAACCAGTCCATGCCAATTATCACATCAAAACTCTCTAACTCTACTGGTATCAAATCAATCTTAAACGTTTCGCTAACCAGTTTAATTTCTCGATTCCGACATATATTATCTGCTGTAATTAATTTACCGTTTGCTAATTTGAGTAAACATTTATTATCCAAAGGCGTCAATGGACAATATAATTTAGCACAAAAATCTTTACTCATATAGCTTCTATCCGCTCCCAAATTAAATAAAACATAAGCAGATTTATTATCAATAAGAAACGTACCCGTAACAAGCTCCGGGTCTTCCTGCACTTCTGCCGTATTAATATTGAAAACTCTTCCGCAACCCTGTCCATTAGTATTCCCCTGATTTGGGCATTCGTTTCTGATATGACCCAGCTTTTCACATCCATAACAAATAATGGCAGTATTTTTTGTTCCAACATTATTTGTTCCTTTATTCTTGTTAGCCATTGGTCCGTAAACTTCACACTTCGTCGTACCATGACACTTTCTATTACACTTAGTACACGATGTCATATAAAGCCCAGTCAGATGGTATCCTTCACACCTCTGGCATGGTTTCTGCCTCTGGTTGTTATTGTTAGAATTGTTGTTGTTGCGGTTGTTGTTATTGTTGGAACGGTTGTTGTAGTTGTTGTTGGAATTTTTATTGTTATTGCGGTTAAAGTTGCATTTGTGGTGGTAGTTATTGCGTTTGTAATTGCGATTATTATTGTTGTTGTTGTTGTTGTTTTGGTGACTCTTGTCACTGTTTTCTTCCCACTTCCTCTTGACTTGTTTCTTGTTGGCTTCTTTGGCCGCCTGCTCTTTAATTCTTCCCTTAATCTAATTTATGAGTTTATGAGCCATTCGACTTGCCTTTTGTATGGAGGCGGGTTCGTGTGAACTCACATCTTCTTGAATTCTTTCTAGTAACCCTTTTATAAATGCGTCGATCTTTTCTTTTACATCTTTGAACTCTCCTGGACACAATAGGCACAACCCAGTGAATCATCGTTCGTACGTGGTAATAGCAAACCCTTGTATTCGTAACCCTCTAAGCTCTACCTTGAGATTATTGACCTCGTTTCTGTGACGGTACTGCTCATTCATTACGTGTTTGAATGCTGACCACGGTAGTGCGTAAGCAGTATCTTGTCCCACCTGCTCGAGATAGGTGTTCCACCATGTTAATGAAGTACCTGTGAAGGTATGCGTAGCGTACTTTACTTTGAATTCTTCAGTGCACTTACTTATGGCAAACACTGAATCGACCTTCTCGGTCCACCGTTTCAATCCGATTAGTCCTTCGGTTCCATCAAATTCTAGAGGTTTACAGGCAGTGAATTCTTTGCAGGAGCATCCTACACGAGTTCTTGTGGCATTAGTTCCATTGCTAGATTCAGAGTTATTGTTGTTTTGCATTGCAGCTTGTACTGCGGCTATGTTTGCTACATGGAAAACACGGAAGTCTTCCTCGCTCATGATCAAGTTCTGACGAGTAGTCGGTTCCATTTCCTTCAAAAATAGCCAAAAGAATTAAGTTAATCATATAGAATATTAAGAGTAGTCAATAGTATTTCGTAGCATAATATGAACTTATTTATAAAAGCTTTTTATTCATATTAGCATTTTATAATTTTTCATTCTGGTAGTACCTACCTGTTAAGTTCATACTTAATAGCTAATATACAATTCAACTACTACAATTCTATATGAAAAACTGATTACAATAATATTTTGCGTTCAAACTTTTATACAATATTTTACAAACTTACAATACCATTATTTTACATATAGCATAAAATATAGCACACAATAACTTTGATACAAAGCGGTTGCGAAGACAATTTCTAGTTTAACGCAAGTCGTTCAGCAAAGGCAATAAAGATATGTAATTCGTAAGTCCAGAAACAAGTCATGCATTCGGGTTTTACTAATACTATTTTCCATCCTTGGTCTTGTGGAAAGCAACCGTGTGACCGTTGACTAGGCAGCATGCTGTAACGTCGTCAAAAGGACGGGGATTACGTAATGCCCAACAGCCCCGTAACAATCTAAAAACTTTATTTCTTACTCCAACTACTGAATCCGTCACTTGTGGGAATGTTTTATTTAAAAGTTGCAACCCGATGTTCTTTTTCTCAATTTGGTTTGAAGTGAACATCACTAACCCGTAAACATAACATGCTTCTTTATGTTTCATGTTTGAAGCTCTTTCTAAAGAACGAAGTCCTATGTTGGGATATGTGGAGTCAAAATAGGCTCTCAACCCGTAGCGGAAAGTTGCAGTAGGGTTTCCCGCACCTAATGCCTTAAAGAAAACACGGCGTAACTTAGGTTCTCCCCAATGTGATATACACCATCTATTAAAGGAAAGCCTTTTATAAACCAAGGCATGCCTGGAACGTCTTTCAAATGTCCTACAAACTAATTTCACCATAAATAATTATGCCGATGAATTCTGACCGACTTTAGAAAAGATTTCATCAATCATATCCCCTGGTAAGTCTTCTAAAATATTTGGTTGTCTATCCTTAACGTCCATTGTGTATTTTTATACTGTAAAATAGATGAGGATTAGATTAATAAAAGATAATTAACACAGAATACAAGCAATTTTTACATATAACATAAAAGTACAAGCATATTATAATACATATATTACACAACATGATTACAACTCTTTATACCGACTCACTTGTTTCTTCCTCCTCGGACTTGGTTCGTTTCGCTAATTTTCTAGGGATATATGGTGCTCCTCTAATACGAGCCGTCGTTTTCACAAATGGTTTAGAAAAACCTGGTAGCTTAGATGTTCCCGGGTTATAGTTAAAGTTTAAGAAATACGGGTGTTTACGGTACACCCCATCAGGGTACCTCATGTTAACATAAAGTTCATCGGTTTTGGACTTGGGTTATTCTATTTTGATAGCTTTTCCCTTATTATTTTCTTTTGCCTTATTAAATTGAGCCGGGGGAATTTCTATAACATCATCGGAATCCTCGTCGGGATCCGATTCATCAGAAAATTGGTAATTTTCCCAATATTTTGCTTCCTCGGCGGAAACACCATTTACCATTTTTAACTTTGGTCCATTGGTTGAGGATTTTATTTTATTTAACCGTTTTCTGTAGTTATTAATATTTCTTCCTCCGGAACCTCTTCTTCTTCCGGTTCCTCTTCTTCCGGTTCCTCTTCTTATAACGACCCGTCCTAATCCATCTGGACGAATACATTACATTGGGTTACATCGTGAGATATTTGACCTCTATATGATACATTTTACAAACATTGCATTCGTTTTTAAAAGATAAACTTTCATTACATCGAAAGTTGACGGCATGCATACCATTTCATACTATATCCAACTATAATTGACTTAATAATAATCTTGATGAACTCAACGACTCGAATGCAACGTCTTTTGAAATATGTCATGAATGACTCTAAGTAATATCTCTAAAATGAGGAAATGCACAGCGGAAGATTTCTTTCATACCAGAGAATAAACATGCTTTAAAGTGTCAACCAAAAGGTTGGTGAGTTCATTAGTTTATCATAAACAATCATTGTCATAATTTTAATAGACCACAAGATTACCAGATATTTAATTATACACGTAACCCGAGTACAAAATAACACGCGTAACCCGCGAATTAAAAATCATTCATATGGTGAAAGCTTGATAACCGAACTAACAGGATGCATATAGAATATCCCCATCATTCCGGGACTCTCATCGAACATGATAATCGAAGTACTAAAGCATTCGTAACCCGAATGGGATGTGTCGAGGTCCATAGATCTATCTTTAGGATTAGCGTCAATTAGGGGCCATTTCCCTAATTCTTAGGCTACCAAGCTAAAAAGGGGCATATTCGATTTCGATAATCCAACCATAGAATGTAGTTTCGATTACTTGTGTCTATTTCGTAAAACATTTATAAAACAGCGCATGTATTCTCAGTCCCAAAAATATATATTGCAAAAGCATTTAAAAAGGGAGCAAATGAAACTCATTATACTGTATTTTGTAGTAAAAATACATATGACGGCACCGAACAAGTGCAGGGTTTGGCCTCCGATTCACGAACCTATATTATTTGTATATTTATTAATACACATAATCGTAATCGAACAAATTTATTTATTATATCATACGTTATATATTATATATTTAATTTGTGTATATATTCAATATGATTAATATTTATATAGTTATATTAATATATTTATATACATTATTGTTTAGCGTTATATTAAAATTTAATAGTTTGTTATATGTACGAATTTAAATAAATAATATTATTAAGTTTGATTTATATAGTTATGTGAAATATTAATAATTATAGTATATGTAATAAGTATATTTTATATACAAAATATTTATCTATTTAAAATGATAGTTTTTGATAATAATAATAATGATGTACTAATAATAATAATGATAACTTTATTAATAATAATACTACTAATTAGTAATTCACTTAAATTATAATTTTATCCATAGTTTTTAAATCCATACATTTATATATATTCTTATAATCTTAATGATAATATCTTTAAAACTTTTATTGTCATAATCACAATACTATTATTAAAACCTTTATATTCCTAATCATAATAATCATAATCTTTGTGTTAAATTTCTATACTAATGCCTATAGTTTCTTATAAAACTAATTTGTAACTATAATCATAATTTTTACATGTATTCGAATAATTATAACTAGTTTTTTAAATCTTTATCATATCATCTTTTATTATATATTTTTTTATTAACATTTTTAATATTATTAAAATAATAATAATAATAATAACAATAATGATACAGTAATAATAATACTAATAATAAGTATGATATTAATAATGATAATACTAATAATTAACAAATAATAATACTAGTAATAATAATGGTAATGATATAACTTGTATTAATGTTAATTGTAAGATCCTGTCTTTGCAATTGTACGGGACACCGTCTAAATGGATGGGACGCCGTCCAAGTGTGAAGGACTGGATGCCGTCCAGAAATTTGGACGCCGTCCAGATTAACTGGCAGGCCAGCTTTCTTCTTATAGACATTACAAATGGGTATTTTGGTAATTTCACTTTGTGGACGAATTTAAGGCCCTAGATTCAGTTTTGGAGCACCATTTACTCCATTTCCAACAACCACATCTCTTCCAATTCAATTCTAGAGAGAAAGAAGAGTTCTAGTATGAGAAAGCTCAATTCAAAGAGGAAGAAGCTAGTTTCGGGCCAAAGTGCGTGTTTTAAAGTTATTCATCTACTTCGTAGCTACGTTGTGATAGTAGTAGTAAGTCATAAACCTAATTTCCTTATTCTAAGTTATTTAAGGGTTAGGGTTTGGGTTATAGTTGAACCTAAAACCCATATTTGGTGATTTTTAGTTATATTGGGTAAGATTGAGTCATGAAAACTCAATAGTGACTAACCTAGGGTTTCAAAGTGTAAATTGGTGTTTGTGAGTCTTAAATTGGTTAGGTAACTACTAACACACCTAGATGTGATGTAAGTGGGTGTTATATGGGCAAATGGTGACCAAATGGGTGTGTGAACCTTGAGATAAATCAAAAGGGGTCTTTGATGACCTAAGTTGTTTAAATATGTGTGGAAATGCGATAACCTTGTGTTAATGAATGAGTTAAGACCCAAAACTTGTTAGTGTTAGGGTTTTGGCGAGGTCGACCTAATATCATGATTAAGAGTGCAAATGGGTCGAAATTGCACTACGGGTCAAAACGATACTAGGATGATGAGTGAGTTGGTTGACCAACTCGATTGTGTGATTGATTATATGCATCATATATCTAGGTACATCTCATTAAAGGCTACGAGCTTGATCATCTCACCGAAGACGTTAAGGTGAGTGGAATAATTATATATGTATGTATATGATTTATTTGCTTGTGGGGTATGGATTTAAAGTTCGATGTTGATGATGCCATACCATTATTGTTTGTTGGACGAGGGTTTAAAGTTCTTTGTTGACGATACCTCATGTATGGAGTTAAAGTTCGATGTCGACGATGCCATACAACTATTGTAGTAATTTTGATGAGGGGTTGAAGTTCGATGTAGACGATACCTCATGTGTGAGTTTAAAGTTCGATGTTGACGATACCACATTCATTGGGACGGATGGGGTTTAAGTTCGATGTTGACGATACCATTCGTGGGGCTAGCCTGGGATTTGAGTACTAATGGATGTTGTGAACATCAATGTCGTGTATTGTGCATAGCATATTATATTGTTTGTGTTATATGCTATTGATATACTAGCTTGTGATATTGGAGTCTTGGCGTTATACTTTTTGATGGTATGCTAATTATATTGCTAGTATGTATGCGGTAATGTTGTAAGTGATTGCAAGTGAGTAAGTGATATATGTATATGAATAATTATTGCATTCACTAAGCGCCATGCTTACCCTCTCGTTGTTTACTCTTTTTAGGTTCTGACGTGGACAAGGGTAAGGGTGCTCGGTTAGATTAGTGGCCTCCCGCTTTGTTTTAATAGGGGACGCAATTGTGATGTTTAGCTTTTGAAGTTTGGCCAAGATGTGGGTAGTTTAACCCCAAACACCATGCTCTAGTGTAGTTTAGAAATTAAACTCGTATGGTCGAAACTTGTATTTTGAACGAAACTCGTAAAACGGACGATGTGGGCCCGAATTTGTAAAACTCGATTTTATTGTGGAAATCTCTTAGTTTAATATATATTGACATGTTGTAAAAAGGGTTACGTTTGAAAGTGGCGGGAAGCGGGTTTTCCGCTCATGTAAGATGAGTACGGTGATCAGTCTCTGGTAGATCATTGGGACGCCATCCCAAAAGGCTGGACGCCGTCCAGGCCTTCAGATATGGACGCCATCCAGAATGCTGGACGCCGTCCACATGTATTGATACAAAAAAAAAATTTTAGGGTCGTATTTTGGTATAACGAGGGTTGGGTCGTTACAAGTGGTATCAGAGCATGGTCTAAGGGAATTAGGCGACTTGAGATAGGTGCCTAGACTTAGACTTTATTGTGTATGCGCTTATTGCGGGACTTGTAGGAGACGGGTCGGACCGGGGATTGTTTAGTTCTTAGGTTTATGTGAACTAACCTTGCACTAATTGTTTTTGTGTTGTATTGTGAACATCAAGCGAGATAGGCGTTGTACTAGCAAGTTAATGCGACGTGCTCACGTAACAATGATTAGCTGCCATTGTTACGGGTGCAAATCGTGTCAAACAAGCAATGTACGACGAATGTCAAGCAAGATGGGGCGGTGTGATATATATGTATGTCGTTCTCAATTGTTCTGTTGCTTAACTTATTCCGTTTTGTAGAATGAAGATGAGAAATAGTCTTGATACCGAAACTGGAGGCCCGAGCGAGGCCTCCGAATTCACGGCCAAAGTTGAGGCCATCATTAAAATGCAAAGAGCGGAATTTCTTGACGATGTCCGAAAGGTTTTCCAAGAGTCGGTCGATGGGCAAGTAACCGAACTAATTAATGAGCGAATGAATGCCGCAATTGAAGAGGCATTAGAAGATAGAAATATTTATCCTCGGGGCGAAGGGGGTGATGGAAATGGTGGTTATGGAAGGCGAGACTTCCATTACAAAAACTTCAAGGATGCTCAACCCCTATGTTTAATGGGGTGAGGGATCCATTGAAGAGCACATGTTGGATTTTTGACATTGAGGGGACCTTCCGTACCGCGGATTGTCCTCCCGAGAAGAAGACGAGGTATGGTTCTAGCATGTTACGTGAAGAGGCCAAGTTGTGATGGGACGATAAAATTAAGTTTTATGGTGAAGAGAAATGCATGAGCTTAACGTGGGAAGAGTTTAAAAAGGAATTTTTCAAAGAATACTGAAATCCTTTCGACCTTGATAAAATCTGGGACGAGTTGCACAATTTGCGACAAGGTTCAATGGACTTGGTTACTCTCAAGTCGATCTTTTTGGCAAAGACTCGTTTTTGCCCGGAGTATATTGGCGATGATCACAAGTTGATGCTAGATTTTTATCGTACACTAAGCGACGAGTTAAAGCGTAAGATTAGTCGGGGAATGGCTAAGTCTTTTGAGGAATTGTTTGAGTTAGCCCAGGGCTTCGAACCGGAAGTTCCAAAGCAAAGCGATTTCTCTTTCTCTAAGAGAAAATTTGAAGGTTCGAGTCATTCAAAATTTTCAAACAAGAAGAACAAGAAGAGTTCTGAGAGTGCGAATAGTGTGAAGAAGGGCAGTTTTGGAAGTTTTGTCCCTACTTGCTACAATTGTGGGGTACGGGGTCATTTGGCCCGAGATTGTACGCAGCCTTCTTCGACAAGCAAGCTCACTTGTTTTAATTGCAACAAGGAAGGGCACCAAAAGTCGGAGTGTCCCGACCTGAATACCGACCATGTTAAACGATTAGAGAAGGCGGCGGGTACGGCGCGAGGGCGAAATTATTTGATGACTAATGACGAAGCCAAGCAATCAAACGAAGTTGTCTCAGGTACTTTCATGCTTAACTCTAATTTGGCAAGGATCCTATTTGATAGTGGTGCTAATTTATCGTTTGTTTCTCTAAGATTTGTGCCTAAACTTAATAAACCATTAGCTAAGTTAAGTCGTCCAGTAGAAGTTGAAATAGCGGATGGCAAGACGGTGCTAGGGGTTGATGTTTGTAAAGATTGTAATGTTGTGTTTGGTACCGAAATGTTCAAAATCAATCTTATTCCTATCACTTTACGTGAATTTGATATTGTTGTGGGCATGGATTGGCTCGATCGTTATAGAGCCGATATTGCATGCCACGAAAAGTTCATTCGTGTGAAGACCCCAAGTGGGGGAGAGTTAATCATTCATGGTGATAGGCGAAGAAGACTTGGGCCATTATGCACTATTGCACGGGCACGTCATTTTCTTAGTAGTGGTTGTATAGCTTTTCTTGCCCATGTAGTTGATTCTGTGAAGAGCCACCATCCATTCGTGAAATTCCAGTGGTTAGTGAATTCGAAGACGTTTTTCCAGACGAATTACCTGGTGTTCCGGGGGAAAGACAAGTTAAATTTCGCATTGAGTTGGTTCCGGGAGCTACTCCCATTGCTAAAACTCCTTATCATTTAGCACCAACGGAAATGCAAGAGTTGTTAAATTAAACCCAAGAATTTCTTGAAAAGGGTTTTATTCGACCGAGTGCTTCACCATGGGGTGCTCCGGTTTTATTCGTGAAGAAGAAGGATGGTAGTATGAGGATGTGCATCGATTATAGGGAGTTGAATAAAGTGACGATAAAGAATCGTTATCCATTGCCTCGGATTGACGATTTGTTTGACCAACTCCAAGGTGAAACGTATTTTTCTAAAATTGACTTACGGTCCGGCTATCACCAAATGCGGGTCCGTGAGGAAGACATTGAGAAAATGGCTTTTCGAACGCGTTATGGGCATTTTGAGTTTGTAGTTATGCCCTTTGGTCTTATGAATGCACCGGTGGCATTCATGGATCTCATGAACTGAGTGTGCCAACCTATGTTGGACAAGTCAGTGATTGTGTTCATTGACGACATACTTGTCTATTCAAAGAGTATGAAGGAACATGAACATTATTTGCGTGGTGTGTTGAAGACGTTGTGGAAGGAGAAGTTGTATGCAAAATGTAGTGACCCGAACTTTTCCATGTTTATATATATTAAATGAAATTGATATTTATATGATTAAGTGTTTCCAACATGTTAAGCAATCAAACTTGTTAAGACTTGATTAATTGAAATAGGTTTTATATAGACAATTGACCACCCAAGTTGACCGGTGATTCACGAACGTTAAAACTTGAAAAAACTATATGATGTCATATATATGGATATACATATAGTTAAGATGGTATTATGATAAGTAAACATATCATTATTTATATTAACAATGAACTACATATGTAAAAACAAGACTACTAACTTAATGATTTCGAAACGAGACATATATGTAACGATTATCATTGTAACGACATTTAATTGTATATATATCATATTAAGATATATTAATATATCATAATATCATGATAATGTAATAATTTAACATCTCATTTGATATAATAAACAATGGGTTAAAAACACTTAAAAGGATCGTTAACCTAAAGGCTTCAAAACAACATTTACATGTAACGACTAACGATGACTTAACGACTCAGTTAAAATGTATATACATGTAGTGTTTTAATATGTATTTATACACTTTTGAAAGACTTCAAGACACTTATCAAAATACTTCTACTTAACAAAAATGCTTACAATTACATCCTCGTTCAGTTTCATCAACAATTCTACTCGTATGCACCCGTATTCGTACTCGTACAATACACAGCTTTTAGATGTATGTACTATTGGTATATACACTCTAATGATCAGCTCTTAGCAGCCCATGTGAGTCACCTAACACATGTGGGAACCATCATTTGGCAACTAGCATGAAATTTCTCATAAAATTACAAAAATATTAGTAATCATTCATGACTTATTTACATGTAAACAAAATTACACATCCTTTATATCTAATCCATATACCAACGATCAAAAACACCTACAAACACTTTCATTCATCAATTTTCCTCATCAAATTGATCTCTCTCAAGTTCTATCTTCAAGTTCTAAGTGTTCTTCATAAATTCTATAAGTTCTAGTTTCATAAAATCAAAAATACTTCCAAGTTTGCTAGCTTACTTCCAATCTTGTAAAGTGATCATCCAACCTCAAGAAATCTTTCTAATTTACAGTAAGATATCTTTCAATTACAAGGTAATACTCATATTCAAACTTTGATTCAATTTCTATAACTATAACAATCTTATTTCGAGTGGAAATCTTACTTGAACTTGTTTTCGTGTCATGATTCTGCTTCAAGAACTTTCAAGCCATCCAAGGATCCTTTGAAGCTAGATATATTTTTCTAACTTCTAGAGGGTTTATCCACAAAACCTAGGGTAGTAATGATGTTCATAACATCATTTGATTCATATATATAAAACTACCTTATTCGAAGGTTTAAACTTGTAATCACTAGAACATAGTTTAGTTAATTCTAAACTTGTTCGCAAAAAAAAAAGTTAATCCTTCTAACTTTACTTTTAGAATCAAATAAATACATGTTCTATATCTATATGATATGCTAACTTAATGATTTAAAACCTGAAAACACAAAAAACACCGTAAAACTGGATATGCGCCGTCGTAGTAACACCGAGGGCTGTTTTGGGTTAGTTAATTAAAAACTATGATAAACTTTGATTTAAAAGTTGTTCTTCTGGGAAAATGATTTTTCTTATGAACATGAAACTATATTCAAAAATCATGATTAAACTCAAAGTGGAAGTATGTTTTCCAAAATGATCATCTAGACGTCGTTCTTTCGACTGAAATGATACCTTTACAAAAATGACCTGTAACCTGTATTTCCGACTATAAACTTATACTTTTTATGTACATATTCATAAACTTAAGTTCAATATGAAACCATAGCAATTGGATTCACTCAAAACGGATTTAAAACGAAGAAGTTATGGGTAAAACAAGATTGGATATTTTTACTTGTTGTAGCTACGTGAAAATTGATAACAAATCTATACAAATCATATCCTAGCTAACTTATATTGTATTATATATGTATTCTAATATATTATGTAGTCTTGGGATACCATAGACACATATTCAAATGTTTTGACATATCATATAGACCCATCTATATATATTATTTGGAACAACCATAGACACTCTATATGCAGTAATGTTGGAGTTAGCTATATAGGGTTGAGGTTGATTCCAAAAATATATATACTTTGAGTTGTGATCTAGCCTGAGATGTGTATACACTGGGTCGTGGATTGGGTCAAGATAATATATATCAATTTATTTCTGTACATCTAACTAAGGACAACTAGGTGTAGGTTACTAACGAGGACAGCTGACTGAAAATATTTAAAACATTAAAACGCATTAAAAAATATTGTAAATATATTTTGAACATACTTTGATATATATGTACATATTTGTTATAGGTTCGTGAATCGACCAGTGGCCAAGTTTTACTTCCCGACGAAGTAAAAATCTGTGAAAGTGAGTTATAGTCCCATTTTTAAAATCTAATATTTTGGGATGAGAATACATGCAGCTTTATAAATGTTTTACAAAATAGACACAAGTACGCAAAACTACATTCTATGGTTGGATTATTAAACAGAATATCGCTCTTCAAGTCTGGTAGCCTAAGAATTAGGGAAATGGCCCTTAATTGACGCGAATCCTAAAGATAGATCTATTGGACTTAACAACCCCCATTCAGGTTATGGATGGTTTAGTACTTTGAGATTATTATATAGACGAGAGGTTCTATTTTGGGGTTATTCTATGCATTAAGTTAACGTCGGTTACCAGGTGTTCAACATATGAACGATTTTTATCTCTATGCAGTTTGCGAAATGCCTGATAAGAGATGTGTTATAAAAATGAAATCTTGTGGTCTATTATTATAATTTAATAATATGTAAGTTAAACCTATAACTCACCAACAATTTTATTGACGTTTAACCATGTTTATTCTCAGGTGATTATTAAGAGCTTCCGCTGTTGCATACTAAATTAAGGACAAGATTTGGAGTCCATGCTTGTATAATATTGTTTAAAAACTGCATTCGAAGACTTATGTTGATGTGTAATATTATTGTAAACCATTATGTAATGGTCGTGTGAAAAACGCTATATTTTATATTATCATTATTTGATAATCGTCGTAATATTTTAAAGGTTATGGTTTGTTTTAAAATCGAATGAAATCTTTGAAAAACGTCTCATATAGAGGTTAAAACCTCGCGACGAAATCAATTAACATGGAACGTTTATAATCAATATGAACGGGACATTTCAGTTGGTATCCGAGCGTTGGTCTTAGAGAACCACAAATTTGCATTAGTGTGTCTTATCGAGTTTGTTAGGATACATTAGTGAGTCTGGACTTCGACCGTTTTTCCTTTAAAAATGATTGCTTAACACTTTTGTTGGAAATTATATATTATTAACATGTAAATATTATGTGATATATTAACCTCTTAATGTGTTTGATATTGTGTGATAGATGTCTACCACTAGTACAAATCCCATCGACTCACCTAATAATAATGAAGAGTCGAATATAATTTGGCAAGATTCACAAATTCCCGAAGAGGAACCGAAAGAAGAGGAATCAGAAGAGGAGGAACTGGAAGAAGAAGAGGTTCCGAAAGAAGAAATATTGATACCTATAGTAAATCGATTAAATAAAAGAAAATCCTCAACCAACGAACCAAAGTTAATAATGGTCAATGGTGTTTCCGCCAAGGAAGCAAAATATTGGGAAGATTATCAATTTTCCGATGAATCGGATCCCGATGAGGATTCCGATGATGTTATAGAAATTACCTCGACCCAATTTAATTAAGCAAAAGAAAATAATAAGGGAAAAGGTATAAAAATAGAGAAACTCGATTCCAACCCCGATGAACTTTATATGTATCGGCAACATCCGTATTTCCTAAAATGTAACAATGACCCGGGAACCTCTAAACCACCAAGTTTTTCTAAACCATTGTGGAAAACGACAGCTCGTATTAGGGGAGCATCATATCTCCCTAGGAAATTAGCAAAATGAACCAAGTCCGAAGAAGAAGAAATGAGTGAGTCAGATTAAAGAGTTGTAATCATGTTGTGTAATATATGTAATATAGTGTGCTTGTACTTTTATGTTCTATGTAAAAATTGCTTGTATTGTTTGTTAATTATCTTTTACGAATCTAATCCTTGTCTATTTTACAGTATAAAAACAAAATGGACGTTAAGGGTAGACAACCGAATATTTTAGAAGACCTACCAGAGGATATGATTGAGGAAATCTTGTCTAGAGTCGGTCAGAATTCATAAGCACATTTAGTTATGGCGAAATTAACTTGTTCAACATTTGAAATACTTTCCAGAAATGCCTTAGTTTATAAAAGGCTTTCCTTTGATAGGTGGGGTATATCACATTGGGGAGACCGTAAGTTACGCTGTGTTTTCTTTAAAGCGTTAAATGCGGGGAACCCAAATGCAATTTTACGCTACAGGTTAAGAACCTATTTTGACTCAACATATCCCAACATAGGATTTCGTGAGTTAGAAAGAGCTTCTAACATGCAACATAAAGAAGCATGTTAATAATGTTCGCTTCTCATCAAATTGAGAAAAAGAACATTGGGTTACAACTTTTAAATAAAACATTCCCACAAGTGACGGACTCGGTAGTTGAGATGAGAAACAAGGTTTTTAGATTATCATGGGGCTGTTGGACATTATGAAACCCTCGTCCTTTTGACGACATTACAACATGCTGTCTTGTCAACGGTCACAACGGTTATGTTCCACAAGACCAAAGATGGGAAGTAGTCATAGTAAAACCAGAATGCATGACTTGTTTCTGCACATATGAATTACGTGTCTTTATTCCCTTTGTTGAATGACTTGCGTATTAACTATAATTGTCTTCGCAACTATTTTGTATCAGGGTTTTTATGTGCTATATTTCATGCTATATGTAAAATAGCGGTATTGTAAGTTTGCAAAATATTGTATAAAAGTTTGAATGTGAAATATTATTATAATCAGTTTTCATATAGAATTGTAGTAGTTAAATTGTATGTTAGCTACTAAGTATGAACTTAACGAGTAGGTATTACCAGAATTAAAACTTATAAAACGCTAATATGAAGAAAAAGCTTTTATAAATGAGTTCATATTATGCTACAGAATACTATTGACTACTCTTAATATTCTATATAATTAACTTAATTCTTTTGGCTATTTTTGAAGGAAATGACACCGACTACTCGTCAAAACTTGAACATGGGTGAGGAAGACTTCCGTACTTTCCTTGCAGCAAATATAGCCGCAGTACAGGCTGCAATGCAAAACAACAATAACTCAGGGTCTAGCAGTGGAGTTAACTCCACAGAAAAACCGTGTAGGATGCTCCTACAAGGCTTTCACTGCCTGTAAACCTCTGGAATTCGATGGAACTGAAGGACCAGTCAGACTGAAATGATGGAACGAAAAGGTCGAATCTGTGTTTGCTATAAGCAAATGTGCTGAGGAAGATAAGGTAAAGTACGCCATGCATACCTTCACAGGTACTGCGTTAACATGGTGGAATACCTATCTCGAACAAGTGGGACAAGATGCTGCTTACGCACTACCGTGGTCAGCATTCAAACACTTAATGAACGAGTAGTACCGTCCCAGAAACGAGGTCAATAAGCTCAAGGTAGAGCTTAGAGGGTTACGAACACAAGGGTTTGATATTACCACGTACGAACGACGATTCATAGAGTTGTGCCTATTGTGTCCGGGAGCGTTCGAAGATGAAGAAGAGAAAATCGACGCATTTGTAAAAGGATTACCGGAAAGGATCTAAGAGGATATAAGTTCACACGAGCCCGCCTCCATACAAAAGGCAAGTCGAATGGCTCATAAACTTATAAATCAAATTGAGGAAAGGATTAAAGAACAGGCGGCTGAAGAAGCCAATACGAAACAAGTCAAGAGGAAATGGGAAGAAACCAGTGACAAGGTTTACAATTTCAATAATCAACCCAACAATCATAACTACAATCGCACCAATTTTTGCAACAACAAACGCAACAACAACAACCACCCCAGCAATAACTACAACAACCGTTTCAACAACAATAACAACCGCAACAACAACAATCCCAACAATAACAACAAGAGGCAGAAATTCTGCCAGAGTTGTGAAGGATACCATCCAACTGGGTTCTGTACAGCAGTGTGTACTAAGCATAATAGAAAGGGCCATGGTGCGACAAAGTGCGAAATCTACGGATCAATGGCTAAGGGAACAAATAATGCCGGAACAAGTTATGCAGACATTACCTGTTTCGGATGCGGGAAGAAGGGCCATTACAAAAATATGTGTCCAAATCAGGGGGATAATAATGGGCAAGGCCGAGAAAGAGTCTTCAACATTAATGCGGTTGAAGCGCAGGAAGACCCGGAGCTTGTTACGGGTACGTTTCTTATTGACAATACATCTGCTTATGTTTTATTTGATTCGGGTGCGGATAGAAGCTATATGAGTAAGGATTTCTGTGCTAAATTAAGTTTTCCATTGATGCCTTTGGATAATAAGTTTATACTAGAATTAGTAAACGGTAAATTAATTGCAGCAGATAATATATGTCGGAATCGAGAAATTAAACTGGTTAGCGAAACATTTAAGATTGATTTGATACCAGTAGAGTTAGGGAGTTTTGATGTGATAATCGGCATGGACTGGTTGAAAGAGGTGAAAGCAGAGATCGTATGTTACAAAAATGCAATTCGCATTGTACGAGAAGAAGGAAAACCCTTAATGGTGTACGGAGAAAAGAGCAACGCGAAGCTAAATCTTATTAGTAATTTGAAGGCGCAAAAGCTAATAAGAAAAGGTTGCTATGCTGTTCTAGCATACGTCGAGAAAGTACAAATTGAAGAAAAGAGCATCAATGATGTTCCCGTCGCAAAAGAATTTCCCGATGTATTTCCGAAATAATTACCGAGATTACCTCCACACCGATCCGTTGAATTTCAAATAGATCTTGTACCTGGAGCTGCACCAATAGCTCGTGCTCTATACAGACTCGCACCCAGCAAAATGAAGGAACTTCAAAGCCAATTACAAGAACTTCTAGAGCGTGGTTTCATACGACCAAGTACATCACCATGGGGAGCTCATGTTTTGTTTTTCAAAAAGAAGGATGGTACATTCAGGTTGTGTATCGACTACCGAGAGTTGAACAAACTTACCATCAACAACCGTTACCCACTACCGAGAATCAACGACTTATTTGATCAATTACAAGGATCGTTTGTTTATTCGAAGATTGATTTACGTTATGGGTATCATCAAATGCGGATGAAGGAGGATGATATTCCGAAGACTGCTTTCAGAACGCGTTACGGTCATTACGAGTTTATGGTTATGCCGTTTGGATTGACTAACGCACCAGCTGTGTTCATGGACCTCATGAACGGTGTGTATCGGCCATATCTCGACAAGTTTGTCATTGATGACATACTTATCTACTCAAAGAATGATCAAGAGCACGAAGAACATTTGAGAAAAGTGCTAGAGTTGTTGAGGAAAGAAAAACTATACGCTAAGTTTTCAAAGTGTGTATTTTGGTTGGAAGAAGTTCAATTCCTCGGTCACATAGTGAACAAAGAAGGTATTCAGGTGGATTCGGCAAAGATTGAGACCGTTGAAAAGTGGGAAACCCCTAAAACTCCAAAGCATATACGCCAATTTTTAGGACTGGCTGGTTACTACAGAAGATTCATCTAAGATTTTTCCAAAATAGCAAAACCCTTGACTGCATTAACGCATAAAGGGAAGAAATTTGAATGGAAGGATGAACAAGAAAAAGCGTTTCAATTGTTGAAGAAAAAGTTAACTACGGCACCTATATTGTCATTGCCTGAAGGGAATGATGATTTTGTGATATATTGTGACGCCTTAAAGAAAGGCCTCGATTGTGTATTAATGCAACGAACGAAGGTAATTGCTTATGCGTCTAGACAATTGAAGATTCACTAGCAAAATTATACGACACACTATTTGAAATTAGGCACTGTTGTTTTTGCATTAAAGACTTGGAGGCACTACTTATATGGGGTCAAAAGTATTATATATACCGACCACAAAAGTCTTCAACATATATTTAATCAGAATCAACTGAACATGAGGCAGCGCAGGTGGATTGAATTGTTGAATGATTACGACTTTGAGATTCGTTACCACCCGGGGAAGGCGAATGTGGTAGCCGATACTTTGAGTAGAAAGGACAGAGAACCCATTCGAGTAAAAGCTATGAATATAATGATTCACAATAACCTTACTACTCAAATAAAGGAGGCGCAACAAGGAGTTTTAAAAGAGGGAAATTTAAAGGATGAAATACCCAAAGGATCGGAGAAGCATCTTAATATTCGGGAAGACGGAACCCGGTATAGGGCTGAAAGAATTTGGGTACCAAAATTTGGAGATATGAGAGAAATGGTACTTAGAGAAGCTCATAAAACCAGATACTCAATACATCCTGGAACGGGAAAGATGCACAAAGATCTCAAGAAACATTTTTGGTGGCCAGGTATGAAAGCCGATGTTGCTAAATACGTAGGGGAATGTTTGACGTGTTCTAAGGTCAAAGCTGAGCATCAGAAACCATCAGGTCTACTTCAACAACCCGAAATCCCGAAATGGAAATTGGAAAACATTACCATGGATTTCATCACTAAATTGCCAATGACTGCAAGTGGTTTTGATACTATTTAGGTAATAGTTGATCATCTCACCAAATCAGCACACTTCCTACCTATAAGAGAAGATGACAAGATGGAGAAGTTAGCACGACTGTATTTGAAGGAAGTCGTCTCCAGACATGGAATACCAATCTCTATTATCTCTGATAGGGATGGCAGATTTGTTTCAAGGTTTTGGCAGACATTACAACAAGCATTGGGAACTCGTCTAGACATGAATACTGCCTATCATCCACAAACCGATGGGCAGAGTGAAAGGATGATACAGACTCTTGAAGACATTCTACGAGCATGTGTTATTGATTTTGGAAACGGTTGGGATCGACATCTACCATTAGCAGAATTTTCCTACAACAACAGTTACCACTCGAGTATCGAAATGGCACCGTTCGAAGCACTTTATGGTAGAAAGTGCAGATCTCCAATTTGTTGGAATGAATTGGGGGATAGACAGATTACGGGTCCGGAGATAATCCAAGAAACTACAGATAAAATCATCCAAATTCAACAACGGTTGAAAACCGCTCAGAGTCGACAAAAGAGCTACGCGGACCTTAAAAGGAAAGATATAGAATTTGAAATTGGGGAGATGGTCATGCTTAAGGTTTCGCCTTGGAAAGGCATTGTTTGATTTGGTAAACGGGGGAAACTAAATCCAAGATACATTGGACCATTCAAGATTTTAGATCGTGTCGGACCAGTAGCCTACCGACTTGAATTACCTCAACAACTCACCAATGTACATAATACCTTTCACGTCTCGAATCTAAAGAAGTGCTTAGCTAAAGAAGATCTCACTATTCCTTTAGACGAAATTAAAATCAATGAAAAACTACAATTCATTGAAGAACCCGTCGAGATAATGGATCGTGAGGTTAAAAGGCTCAAGCAAAACAAGATACCAATTGTTAAGATTCGATGGAATGCTCGTAGAGGACCCGAGTTCACCTGGGAATGAGAAGATCCGATGAAGAAGAAATACCCGCACTTATTTCTAGAAGATACGTCAACACCTCCAACTGCTTAAAATTTCGGGACGAAATTTATTTAACGGGTAGGTACTGTAGTGACCCGAACTTTTCCATGTTTATATATATTAAATGAAATTTATATTTATATGATTAAGTGTTTCCAACATGTTAAGCAATCAAACTTTTTAAGACTTGATTAATTGAAATAGGTTTTATATAGACAATTGACCACCCAAGTTGACCGGTGATTCACGAACGTTAAAACTTGTAAAAACTATATGATGTCATATATATGGATATATATATATATATATATATATATATATATATATATATATATATATATATATATATATATATATATATATATATATATATATATATTTAAGATGGTATTATGATAAGTAAACATATCATTATGTATATTAATAATGAACTACATATGTAAAAACAAGACTACTAACTTAATGTTTTCGAAACGAGACATATATGTAACGATTATCGTTGTAACGACATTTAATTGTATATATATCATATTAAGATATATTAATATATCATAATATCATGATAATGTAATAATTTAACATCTCATTTGATATAATAAACAATGGGTTAACAAAACTTAACAGGATCATTAACCTAAAGGCTTCAAAACAACATTTACATGTAACGACTAACGATGACTTAACGACTCAGTTAAAATGTATATACATGTAGTGTTTTAATATGTATTTATACACTTTTGAAAGACTTCAAGACACTTATCAAAATACTTCTACTTAACAAAAATGCTTACAATTACATCCTCGTTCAGTTTCATCAACAATTCTACTCGTATGCACCCGTATTCGTACTCGTACAATACACAGCTTTTAGATGTATGTACTATTGGTATATACACTCCAATGATCAGATCTTAGCAGCCCATGTGAGTCTCCTAACACATGTGGGAACCATCATTTGGAAACTAGCATGAAATATCTCATAAAATTACAAAAATATTAGTAATCATTCATGACTTATTTACATGTAAACAAAATTACACATCCTTTATATCTAATCCATATACCAACGACCAAAAACACCTAAAAACACTTTAATTCTTCAATTTTCTTCATCAAATTGATCTCTCTCAAGTTCTATCTTCAAGTTCTAAGTGTTCTTCATAAATTCTATAAGTTCTAGTTTCATAAAATCAAGAATACTTCCAAGTTTGCCAGCTTACTTCCAATCTTGTAAATTGATCATCCAACCTCAAGAAATCTTTCTTATTTACAGTAAGATATCTTTCTAATACAAGGTAATACTCATATTCAAACTTTGATTCAATTTCTATAACAATAACAATCTTATTTTGAGTGGAAATCTTACTTGAACTTGTTTTCGTGTCATGATTCTGCTTCAAGAACTTTCAAGAAATCCAAGGATCCTTTGAAGCTAGATATATTTTTCTTACTTCCAATGGGTTTATCCACAAAATCTAAGGTAGTAATTATGTTCATAACATCATTCGATTCATATATATAAAACTACCTTATTCGAAGGTTTAAACTTGTAATCACTAGAACATAGTTTAGTTAATTCTAAACTTGTTCGCAAAAAAAAGTTATTCCTTCTAACTTGACTTTTAAAATCAACTAAACAAATGTTATATATCTATATGATATGCTAACTTAATGATTTAAAACCTGAAAACACGAAAAACACCGTAAAACTGGATATACGACGTCGTAGTAACACCGCAGCCTGTTTTGGGTTAGTTAATTAAAAACTATGATAAACTTTGATTTAAAAGTTGTTATTCTGGGAAAATGTTTTTTCTTATGAACATGAAACTATATCCAAAAATCACGATTAAACTCAAAGTGGAAGTATGTTTTCTAAAATGGTCATCTAGACGTCGTTCTTTCGACTGAAATGACTACCTTTACAAAAATAACTTGTAACCTGTATTTCTGACTATAAACTTATACTTTTTCTGTACATATTCATAAACTTAAGTTCGATATGAAACCATAGCAATTGGATTCACTCAAAACGGATTTAAAACGAAGAAGTTATGGGTAAAACAAGATTGGATATTTTTACTTGTTGTAGCTACGTGATAATTGATAACAAATCTATACAAATCATATCCTAGCTAAATTATATTGTATTATACATGTATTCTAATATATTATGTAATCTTGGGATACCATAGACACGTATGCAAATGTTTTGACATATCATATCGACCCATCCATATATATTATTTGGAACAACCATAGACACTCTATATGCAGTAATGTTGGAGTTAGCTATACAGGGTTGAAGTTGATTCCAAAAATATATATACTTTGAGTTGTGATCTAGCCTGAGACATGTATACACTGGGTCATGGATTGGGTCAAGATAATATATATCAATTTATTTCTGTACATCTAACTATGGACAATAGGTGTAGGTTACTAACGAGGACAGCTGACTGAAAATATTTAAAACATTAAAACGCATTAAAAAATGTTGTAAATATATTTTGAACATACTTTGATATATATGTACATATTTGTTATAGGTTCGTGAATCGACCAGTGGCCAAGTCTTACTTCCCGACGAAGTAAAAATCTGTGAAAGTGAGTTATAGTCCCACTTTTAAAATCTAATATTTTGGGATGAGAATACATGCATCTTTATAAATGTTTTACAAAATAGACACAAGTTCGCAAAACTACATTCTATGGTTGGATTATTAAACCGAATATCGCCCTTCAAGTCTGGTAGCCTAAGAATTAGGGAAATGGCCCCTAATTGACGCGAATCCTAAAGATAGTTCTATTGGGTTTAACAACCCCCATTCAGGTTATGGATGGTTTAGTACTTCGAGATTATTATACAGACGAGAGGTTCTATGCATTAAGTTAACGTCGGTTACCAGGTGTTCAACATATGAATGATTTTTATCTCTATGAAGTTTGCGATTTGCCTGATAAGAGATGTGTTATAAAAATGAAATCTTGTGGTCTATTATTATGATTTAATAATATGTAGGTTAAACCTATAACTCACCAACAATTTTGTTGACGTTTTAAGCATGTTTATTCTCAGGTGATTATTAAGAGCTTTCGCTGTTACATACTAAATTAAGGACAAAATTTGGAGTCCATGCTTGTATAATATTGTTTAAAAACTGCATTCGAAGACTTATGTTGATGTGTAATATTATTGTAAACCATTATGTAATGGTCGTGTGAAAAACTTTATATTTTAGATTATCATTATTTGATAATCGTCGTAATATTTTAAAGTTTATGGTTTGTTTTAAAATCGAATGCAGTCTTTGAAAAACGTCTCATATAGAGGTTAAAACTGTGACAACCCGGAAATTTCCAACCAAATTTAAACTTTATCTTTATATTATTCCGACACGATAAGCAAAGTTTGTTAAGTTAAATCTCAAGAATTTTAAATTATGTTCATACATTCATTATAACCTCGACCAAATTCCGACGATTCACGAACCGTTATATATAAATAAATATGTATATATATATATATATTATAACTTGAGAATATTAATAAAGTATTAAACAAATAATACTTTACATGAACGTATTTGTTTCAATATGTTTATCGATGGAATTAGAAGATAATATCAAATGATTGATTTATCAGATACATTATGATATGATTACGGGTCTATGTTATGAGGTCCACTGTGATTTAAGAAATCTATTCTTTTTGACAACATTCGGAAAATGGTAAAGTGAATTATAAGTAAGAACGTGAAGTGTAAATAACTTAGATGTTGGATATCGACAAGTTAAGTAACTCGACATTTTTCATTAAGATGATTTCATACGTTTATTTAACCTTTGAACTTTATCCCATGCTTCACCAACAAACTGTAATTTAAAAACTTGAAACCTATTATGAATATATATGATTCTATTTTTCTAAAACATTTTATGATATAACGAATTCCATTATTTTAACCTTTAAACAAAATGATTCTTAAAAATATATTTGGTTTTGGAAAACAAAATTATTATATTTATTTGATTTAGTTTCAAACGTACAAAAACGTTTTCAGTTTAAAAAGAACTTTATTATTAAAACGTATATAACTTTTATAAATATCTAGAACCACTTTTGACAACTCATTACTTAACCAGTATGATAAAGATAACGATATTTATATTTTATTTTATTAAATATATATAACGATTTAAATTAATATTATATATATTTATACGCGTATTATACGTACATAGTTTTATACTTTTACTATACTTAAACTTTACCTTTACTTTATTTTTACTTTACTTTAACTTTAATAATTCACTTTAATAATTCATACTTTAATAATTCACTTTAATAATTCATACTTTAATAATTCACTTTAATAATTCAAACTTTAATAATTCACTTTAATAATTCATACTTTAATAATTCACTTTAATAATTCAAAAATCTATTATAAATAGAATTCAATAGGTTTCATTATTTCATAGAAACTTGAAAATATTTTTCTCTAAACTCTCTCAATCAATTTACATATATATATTATTAGTATACATAAAATATTACGTTAGAGTACTGTCCGAGTGATTTCGAAATTGTTTTTCGAGTGGGATTGGATTAAGGAAATTATGGGTTATAGCTATGGCGGTGATTGGGTATGGTTCATGGGTATGCTCGTGAGGTCAATATAGTGTTTATCATCTCCGTTGCGTCTACGTACCTTTCCTGCAATATTGAATCTCAATATTGATACGTGAGTATTCATAATTTAACTTTTGCATACTAATAGTGTATCCCTGACTAGTGCTCGAGTATATAGGATTATGCATGTTTGTACTTTTGATATTGCCTTTAGTTAGGTTATGTTGAATCCTGAATTAGTTATATATGCGACTGGGATAAGGTATAAGATATGCATGTCGTTGGAAAGCTAGCGAAAAATTAAGAACTTTTCATTTAGATATCGAATGATTTCGATGAACGGATTTGAAGTTATAGTCCATCGAATTTTTGTATTATTATTAAAAATGATTATTATTATCGTCGTTATTATCGTCGTTCTAGTTTTATCTTATTATTATTATTATTATCTTTATCAATAAAAGGATTTATCATTTAAAAAAATTGTTATTTTTTTATTATTACTATCGTTATTATCGTTAAAGTTATAATTAGTATTATTATTATTATCCAATTATTATTATTATTATTATTATTATTATTATTATTATTATTATTATTATTATTATTATTATTATTATTATTATTGGTATTATTATTATTATTATCATTATTAATATATATATCATTATTTAAAAATGGTTATTGTTATTGTTAATATTATTATTACTATATTATCATTAAGATAATTATTAGTATTATCGTTAATAATGTTATAGTAACTATCATTATTAATGTTAGTGTAACTAAAATAAATATTTGTAACACCTAATTATTTTGATTACTATTATTATCATTATTACGAACACGATATAAAAGACTATTAAAAACAATTAAACGAAACGATTAGGAAATAATGGGTAAGAGTATCATGATGAAATTAAAATATTATAAGATATTGATTTAGATAAAATTATCGTTCTTATTATTTTTATCATTACTATTATTATTAAAATTATCGTTAGTATTAAAACTATCATTTTAACAAAAATTATCATTTTAATAGAAATGTCATTGTTACTATAAAATATCATTATTATTATTATTATTATTATTATTATTATTTCAAATAGAATTATTATTTTAAAGATAATATTAAAAATTATCGTAAATATTAAAGTTATCATAATTAGAATTATCGTTTTATCATAATGTCATCTTAGTAATTATAAATATTGATATTTTTATAATAATAATTATTATTACAAAATAATACAACTTTTACTTACTATCATTATAGATATTATTTTATCAAATAAATATTTGATACAAACATATTTTACTACGTATAATTACTTACTTTAATAATATCTATCATATTATCTTTATAATATTAAATGAACCCTATAAATTTTATTACTTAATATATATAAAAGTATATTTTATTATATAAATATAATATAAAATTTTATTTATTTATAAATAAATTATATTATTTACTCTAATAAATCTTTTAAAAATATTTAAAAATATAAAACGACGATATTTAAACTATATATTAATCATGTATAGATTTTTGGAAATTATTTTGAGTCAAATTTACTTTTGTTGACTTCTGCATATTAGTCTCGAGCATTAGGATTGTGGTACACTATGACTTGACCTAATTTGTTAGACAAATATTGACCAACACATAAATATATATAATTAATTTAGGTTCGTGAATCCGAGGCCAACCTTGCACTTGTTCAATGACGTTATATGTATTTTTACTACGAAATACAGTATGGTGAGTTTCATTTACCTTTTTACCCTTTATATTTTTGGGATTGAGAATACATGCGCTTTTATAAATGATTTACAAAATAGACACAAGTACGTGAAACTACATTCTATGGTTGAATTATCGAAATCGAATATGCCCCTTTTTATTAAAGTCTGGTAATCTAAGAATTAGGGAACAGACACCCTAATTGACGCGAATCCTAAAGATAGATCTATTAGGCCTAACAAACCCCATCCAAAGTACCGGATGCTTTAGTACTTCGAAATTATATCATGTCCGAAGGAGGATCCCGGAATGATAGGGGATATTCTTATATGTATCTAGTTAATGTCGGTTACCAGGTGTTCACCATATGAATGATTATTTTTTGTCTCTATGCATGGGACGTATATTTATGAGAACTGGAAATGAAATTCTTGTGGTCTATTAAAATGATGGAAATAAATGATTGTGATAAACTAATGAACTCACCAACCTTTTGGTTGACACTTTAAAGCATGTTTATTCTCAGGTGTTAAAGAAATCTTCCGCTGTGCATTTGCTCATTTTAAAGATATTACTTGGAGTCTTTCATAGCATATTTCGAAGAACGTTGCATTCGAGTCATTGAGTTCATCAAAGATTATTATTAAATCAATTTATAGTTGGATAGTGGATATTATGAAATGGTATGCATGCCTGTCAATTTTCGATGTAAAGAAAGTTTGTCTTTTAAAAAACGAATGCAATGTTTGTAAAATGTATCATATAGAGGTCAAATACCTCGCAATGTAATCAACTATTGTGAATCGTTTATAATGTATATGAACGGGTCCTTTCAGTTGGTATCAGAGCGGTGGTCTTAGCGAACTAGGTCTGCATTAGTGTGTCTAACTGATAAGTCATTAGGATGCATTAGTGAGTCCGGACTTCGACCGTGTCTGCATGTCAAAAGTTTTGCTTATCATTTCTAGTCGGAAATCATCTGCTTATCATCCATAGGAAATTACCTACTTATCATTATTAGTCTAGACACGTCTTGCTACATTAATTGCATGAGTAGTGTATAGACAAAATTCATATCTTAGCGTATCTGCTAAATCATATCTTAAAGTATCTGTTACTTTAAACTTTGCCTGACATATCCCGCAAATTCCTCCGTAATCTATGAAATCTTTTGATCTCTATATATAGATATCCTATGTAAATAGAATACCACCCGATAGCTGAAAAATCATTTTATATCGAAAATCCTTTATCCAATCGTACGAAATGGAATTTGTCATCAGTTCAAGTCACTCGGATTCCGAAATGGAATCTCACTCAAGCTCCGAAAGCAGTGTGACCGGAATGGATCAACCAATCAGTCATCACCTATTCTGGATGAATTGGAGATGGGTTCGTAGCCTCCTCAATCATTGGAAACAAGAAGAAGGCGATCCTTTCCATCCACCACATTGCCCTCTTGGCGAAGAACCTGAAGCACTTACCGGCGAACCTGTTCGAGACACCATTTTCTCTCTCATTTCCAGGGTATCTCGTCACGATTATATACTACATCAAATTCTAGATTTTATTTATCCGCTCGTTCCGACCGACAATCATCCTGGAATAATAGAAGAAGTCAACGAACTTCGCGCTCGGGTAGTGGCTTTGGAGAATATGGTGCAGAGATTACAAACACCAGCAGCAGCACCAGCAGCATAACCAGTACCACCATCATCAACGCCAACAGTACCATTACCACCTCCAACCACAACCGCGTTGTAAACCTCAACTTCACAATCTGTCCCACTAGCATCAACGTCATACGCACCATAGATACCAAGGAGTAACAACAACAATAACTGACGAAGTATTAATTCATAACTTCATTGGAGAAACATTCCGCGGTGATTATATAATCTCTAAAGTCTTAGAGATTATCTAATCTAGCCCTAACCATAAATCAGTTAAGCGAACCAAAATGATAGAAGGAAGAGTAGAAACCCTGACAAAAATGGTGTGTGATTAACAAGTTAAACTTGTTTTACCAACAGCATCAACAGTACCGTCAACGTCACCAGCATCGTCAGTACAGTCAACATCAGAATCAACAACACCTATAATATCACAAACTCCGTCAGTTCAAGAATCACTATGGACATCATTACGAATCAATAACATGTATATTGTATCAACAAGTTATGAAGAATTAACTCATTCCCTCTGAAGAAATTATATATATATATATATATATATATATATATATATATATATATATATATATATATATATATATATATATATATATATATATATATATATATATATATATATTTTATATATATATATTTTGAAATAAAAAATAAATCTTTCCGTGCTAAGCTATTGTGTGTGAATCTTAACTACTCGGTTAATTCATATTAAAAATATGCAATAATGTACGTCCCTCGCCCGCGACTTAACCATCGTTAACTACAATCTCTGTCTCAATTCAATAAATTCCAATTCCTAATAAATCAAGTATATATTTGATTTTACACTTCATCATTGATGTAACCGAAACTTTTCAGATAACATCATTCGTACTTTGTGAAGTTCACAAGAATTTAACGAAAACCAACATCACATCTCAACAAATAACGAAGTATTGATTCATAATTTTAATATTATTGAAAAATACTTATGTAACCTCTAAAGCCTTCAAGGAATTATTCAATTCTAGTTCCAACCGTAAATCGAATGAGTTTAATTTAGTATTAACTCATTAAAATCTATGTTACATCTGAGGAGAATATATACATATATATTTTCATAAAGACTGTAATAAAATTCTTATGTACAAAATATTAATTGTGAAAATTTTTTAACGTGTAGGTAATACCCGAGAGATATATATAAATTCACAATTAATATGTTACATTCTTCGAATCAGATTAAGCAAATTATCAATTATACTTCCTACTTTCACAATAATATACATTCTTTCATAGAAATCAAAACAACCATACTCATTCAAACCAAATTACATATTCTGATTTTAAAATCTCAGAATTTAATTCGAGATATAACCGGTACCATCACTTTTAGATTCCTACATCTTTCAAAGCTATACTTTGACTTCAAAAGTGTGTTAGAACATCAAATGTATACAAACAATTACAATCTGTGTTCAAACCCTTCGAAAATCTCTGAAGACACTTCAAATAATGAGCAATCGAGATGATGATCCAACCACATATTACCCACAGTTATGTACTTAAAAAGCTCTCGAAACCAAAGTCATAATTCAACACATATCTGTGTCAGATCTTTTGGCATTTATTAGCAAAAATAACCTTGCAATTCCTTTGCAAAGTAGCAAATTATATCACAGCTCCAGCAAGACAACTTCAATTTTTTCATTCGGAGTAGCCTTATCATAATTTTGATATATGTGATTACCCTTTTGTTACCGGAGAACCTTTCATATTCCACCACATTAGCAATAAACTTATCAACAACTTCACTGATCTTGGGCATTCCGAAGAATCTTTATATTTATCGAAACCTCATCATTTACTCATCTGCCTCTTGTAACGAGAATTGCCATACGAATCATTGGGAATTAGCAATCAGTATTTTGAAATCTCACAGCATGTTGACGCCAACAGTTATACATAACGTCTATTTCCAAGGCTTACATACTTCGAATGTGAAGTTTCTGAAAAACACTCTGAACCGCAAACTAGTTCTCGAAATGCTGATGAAGCAACAAAAACTGTAAACGACCTTAGCAGTAAAAAGTTTGATGATAAAGATTAGTGTATTAACAAAGCTCAGAAATAGAGAAGTTTTGGAACTGGAAAACGGATTGAGCAAAGTATGAAGGAGGCTGTGGACAAATCACAAAGACTGAACCTGCCTTCAAAGAATCCAAATGATTCAGTGTCTGCTGAAGTCATTAACGAATACCTTGCTCCTGACACTAAACCCTTACAGAAAATATTCTTCATCATCCTCTGATATTAGAAATTCTAAGATATCATCGTATCTTTCATTATAAATATCCTCCATATTTATGAAGATATTTCCATAACTATTCTTATCTGGAATCATTTATCTCTTTGCGCTATCTGTATTACATCAAAAAGGAAACTGTTTAGTTCCTATACTCTGTAAACCTTTGAGTTTAAAATATGAATGTTTTTGAAGTAGTGTTGGAAACTGAAGCATGAGTTAGTATAATATAATGATACTTGATCAATGTGATTATATTACAATAATTCATGCGGAGTTTCTAAATGGAACGTGATGATTCACAGATCATAACATCATCATGTGCCATGTTATACGACTCTTGTATTCTATTTAACCTCTAAAATATCAAGAAAATATTTCTTGATGATTCGGCCTTTTCCAAGGTATTCTAGTAATTTGACAAGTCAAGATCGTGCCATCACAATTTCCTTCCTAGAACATTAACAATGTTCATTCCGAAATTCATATCTGTGAATTCTGGACCATTACAAGTGGTGCTTAATCGCAAGAAGAAGAAACGAAAGGACAAAACTCCGAAATAGAAATTGGGGTATAAATTGCAGTAAATAAAAGAGAGCATTAACTGTGGATGACAATGATTATAGAAGATAGAAACAGAGACTTTGAAATATAAGGGAAGATATAAAGCCCAACGACAAACCAAAAATTATAAACCATATATATCGATGCATATAGCAATATAAAGATACGGGAGAACTAGAAACACTATAAACCCAAGAGTATAGTAGAAGTAAATAGATTCTTCCGGCGGTAGATGAAAAAGAAGAATGACCGATATGAAAGTTATAAGTATATCGAGAATCAGAACTGGATGGAGCATATTAATGAACACTTTAAAATATGAGTTGAGGGGGAAAGAATAGAAGGTGATGAAACATGACTAGGAACTTAGAAATCAACAGATTTAACTCACACAATGACGGAATAAGTGAATCAAACCCTCTAGTAAATAGGTTAAGCTTTTTGGAATTAATTTAGTCACACCATGACTAAATCAAGTGTGATTAGATCAACACCTAGAGCTATTATTCACCACCTGGGTGATTTGGGTTGAGAGAGAATCGGGGGAGCTCACCAGATCTGAGTGTGTGTAACAAATGAGAGGCCTAACCTAAAATGAAGAACATAAGACTTTATATACCCCTGCTGTTGACTCACCCGTACAATTCATCCATCACACATACGAGTTGGCTTCATCAGCCGTACGGGTGATCACTCACTCGTGTCTTCTCATTTAGGTTGTAATTATGACTTAGCTCAATATCAATCGTGCGTATGAGCCTATCAGCCGTACGAGTGAGGCTTCACTCGGACGTCTGACTAAGTCTAACATAGTCAAACATCCAAATCTCGTTCCTGCAGTTGCTGTAACAACATACAAACACGGATAGGATAATAACGAACGATCATGGTGGCCTGTAAACTATTGTACCTGCAATGGACCTGGGTAGATGTCTAGGGACTTCCATAAAATGCATCAACAGAAGGTGTGAGTTGTAAGAAAATGAAGGAGGTGAATTTATAAGAAAATCTCTAACAGAACAATTAAAATGGACGATCGCATTTAAAGCGGAACCTAATTCCTTTTGTTACCGGAGAATCAAATCTTATTACAAAGATTTTCTTCAAATCCCTTGAAATCTGGAAATCAATCATATCTACGTCAAATTATAAGATGAATCAACACTTACTCATTTCACTCTTCTATGTTAGCTTCATTCGTACTCTTCATATAAATGGATTGTTTATCCAAATTATTCGCTGATGATAAAACTCTAATTTTCAGCCTGTATGCATCATTAAAACATACTTATTATCATTCACAACCTTTCCACTCAAATTTCGAGACGAAATTTCTTTAACGGGTAGGTACTGTGACAACCCGGAAATTTCCAACCAAATTTAAAATTTATCTTTATATTATTCCGACACGATAAGCAAAGTTTGTTAAGTTAAATCTCAAGAATTTTAAATTGTGTTCATACATTCATTATAACCTCGACCAAATTCCGACGATTCACGAACCGTTATATATAAATAAATATGTATATATATGTATATATATATATATATTATAACTTGAGAATATTAATAAAGTATTAAACATATAATACTTTACATGAACGTATTTGTTTCAATATGTTTATCGATGGAATTAGAAGATAATATCAAATGATTGATTTATCAGATACATTATGATATGATTACGGGTCTATGTTATGAGGTCCACTGTGATTTAAGAAATCTATTCTTTTTGACAACATTCGGAAAATGGTAAAGTGATTTATAAGTAAGAACGTGAAGTGTAAATAACTTAGATGTTGGATATCGACAAGTTAAGTAACTCGACATTTTTCATTAAGATGATTTCATACGTTTATTTAACCTTTGAACTTTATCCCATGCTTCACCAACAAACTGTAATTTAAAAACTTGAAACCTATTATGAATATATATGATTCTAGTTTTCTAAAATATTTTATGATATAACGAATTCCATTATTTTAACCTTTAAACAAAATGATTCTTAAAAATATATTTGGTTTTGGAAAACAAAATTATTATATTTATTTGATTTAGTTTCAAACGTACAAAAACGTTTTCAGTTTAAAAAGAACTTTATTATTAAAACGTATATAACTTTTATAAATATCTAGAACCACTTTTGACAACTCATTACTTAACCAGTATGATAAAGATAACGATATTTATATTTTATTTTATTAAATATATATAACGATTTAAATTAATATTATATATATTTATACGCGTATTATACGTACATAGTTTTATACTTTTACTATACTTAAACTTTACCTTTACTTTATTTTTACTTTACTTTAACTTTAATAATTCACTTTAATAATTCATACTTTAATAATTCACTTTAATAATTCAAACTTTAATAATTCAAACTTTAATAATTCACTTTAATAATTCATACTTTAATAATTCATTTTAATAATTCAAAAATCTATTATAAATAGAATTCAATAGGTTTCATTATTTCATAGAAACTTGAAAATATTTTTCTCTAAACTCTCTCAATCGATTTACATATATATATTTACTCCGTATTATTTCAAGATATTATTAGTATACATAAAATATTACGTCAGAGTACTGTCCTAGTGATTTCAAAATTGTTTTTCGAGTGGGATTGGATTAAGGAAATTATGGGTTATAGCTATGGCGGTGATTGGGTATGGTTCATGGGTATGCTCGTGAGGTCAATATAGTGTTTATCATCTCCGTTGCGTCTACGTACCTTTCCTGCAATATTGAATCTCAATATTGATACGTGAGTACTCATAATTTAACTTTTACATACTAATAGTATATCCCTGACTAGTGCTCGAGTATATAGGATTATGCTTGTTTGTACTTTTGATATTGCCTTTAGTTAGGTTATGTTGAATCCTGAATTAGTTACATATGCGACTGGGATAAGGTATAAGATATGAATGTCGTTGGAAAGCTAGCGAAAAATTAAGAACTTTTTATTTAGATATCGAATGATTTCGATGAACGGATTTGAAGTTATAGTCCATCGAATTTTTGTATTATTATTAAAAATGATTATTACTATCGTCGTTATTATCGTCATTCTAGTTTTATCTTATTATTATTATTATTATTATTATTATCTTTATCAATAAAAGGATTTATCATTAAAAAAAATTGTTATTTTTTTATTATTACTATCGTTATTATCGTTAAAGTTATAATTAGTATTATTATTATTATCTAATTATTATTATTATTATTATTATTATTATTATTATTATTATTATTATTATTATTATTGTTATTATTATTATTATTATCATTATTAATATATATATCATTATTTAAAAATGGTTATTGTTATTGTTAATATTATTATTACTATATTATCATTAAGATAATTATTAGTATTATCGTTAATAATGTTATAGTAACTATCATTATTAATATTAGTGTAATTAAAACAAATATTTGTAACACCTAATTATTTTGATTACTATTATTATCATTATTACGAACACGATATAAAAGACTATTAAAAGCAATTAAACGAAACGATTAAGAAATAATGGGTAAGAGTATCATGATGAAATTAAAATATTATAAGATATTGATTTAGATAAAATTATCGTTCTTATTATTTTTATCATTACTATTATTATTAAAATTATCGTTATTATTAAAACTATCATTTTAACAAAAATTATCATTTTAATAGAAATGTCATTGTTACTATAAAATATCATTATTATTATTATTATTATTATTATTTCAAATAGAATTATTATTTTAAAGATAATATTAAAAATTATCGTAAATATTAAAGTTATCATAATTAGAATTATCGTTTTATCATAATGTCATCTTAGTAATTATAAATATTGATATTTTTATAATAATAATTATTATTACAAAATAATACAACTTTTACTTACTATCATTATAGATATTATTTTATCAAATAAATATTTGATACAAACATATTTTACTACGTGTAATAACTTATTTTAATAATACCTATCATATTATCTTTATAATATTAAATGAACCCTATAAATTTTATTACTTAATATATATAAAAGTATATTTTATTATATAAATATAATATAAAATTTTATTTATTTATAAATAAATTATATTATTTACTCTAATAAATCTTTTAAAAATATTTAAAAATATAAAACGACGATATTTAAACTATATATTAATCATGTATAGATTTTTGGAAATTATTTTGAGTCAAATTTACTTTTGTTGACTTCTGCATATTAGTCTCGAGCATTAGGATTGTGGTACACTATGACTTGACCTAATTTGTTAGACAAATATTGACCAACACATAAATATATATAATTAATTTAGGTTCGTGAATCCGAGGCCAACCTTGCACTTATTCAATGACGTTATATGTATTTTTACTACGAAATACAGTATGGTGAGTTTCATTTACCTTTTTACCCTTTATAAATGATTTACAAAATAGACACAAGTACGTGAAACTACATTCTATGGTTGAATTATCAAAATCGAATATGCCCCTTTTTATTAAAGTCTGGTAATCTAAGAATTAGGAAACAGACACCCTAATTGACGCGAATCCTAAAGATAGATCTATTGGGCCTAACAAAACCCATCCAAAGTACCGGATGCTTTAGTACTTCGAAATTATATCATGTCCGAAGGAGGATCCCGGAATGATAGGGGATATTCTTATATGTATCTAGTTAATGTCGGTTACCAGGTGTTCACCATATGAATGATTATTTTTTGTCTCTATGCATGGGACGTATATTTATGAGAACTGGAAATGAAATTCTTGTGGTCTATTAAAATGATGGAAATAAATGATTGTGATAAACTAATGAACTCACCAACCTTTTGGTTGACACTTTAAAGCATGTTTATTCTCAGGTGTTAAAGAAATCTTCCGCTGTGCATTTGCTCATTTTAAATATATTACTTGGAGTCTTTCATAGCATATTTCGAAGAACGTTGCATTCGAGTCATTGAGTTCATCATAGATTATTATTAAATCAATTTATAGTTGGATAGTGGATATTATGAAATGGTATGCATGCCTGTCAATTTTCGATGTAAAGAAAGTTTGTCTTTTAAAAAACGAATGCAATGTTTGTAAAATGTATCATATAGAGGTCAAATACCTCGCAATGTAATCAACTATTGTGAATCGTTTATAATGTATATGAACGGGTCCTTTCAAAAACCTCGCGACGAAATCAATTAATATGGAACGTTTATAATTAATATGAACGGGACATTTCACAAAATTCTCCAAATGTGAATTTTGGCTAAGGGAAGTTCAATTCCTTGGCCATATTGTGAACAAGGATGGTATTCAAGTAGATCCAGGGAAGATTGAGACGGTGAAGAGTTGGGGACGACCGACTACGCCTACGGAAATCCGAAGTTTTCTCGGATTGGCAGGTTATTATCGTCGGTTTATCCAAGACTTCTCTAAAATTGCTTCTCCATTGACGAAATTGACGAGAAAGAACGCGAGATTTAATTGGGAGAACGAGAAAGAAATTGCTTTTCAATTGTTGAAAGAGAAGTTATGTCAAGCTCCGGTGTTAGTGTTACCGGAAGCGGTAGAAGACATGACAGTTTATTGTGATGCGTCTTTAAATGGGCTCGGGTGTGTTCTAATGTAATGGTGTATCCTATCATATACACATATAAAGGCACAGTATTCGCATGAAAATAGCATCAGGAACACTGAGAACAATGGTTTTGTGAAACTTTCCGTCAAGTGGTCTCCGCTGTGCAGGCTGCTTCCGTCATGCATAAGCGCTGAAGGCCGCCTAGTGCTTAAGCCTTGACCGGAGAGCGCCACATTCAGCGTAAATTTTGGATCACGAATAACATAATGTATCATCATCTGACACGTGTCCCCGAACAATCCGGTGGATCTGTCACTATAAATAGACCCCTTGGGTCGTCATTTTACTCATTCAAACATTCTGACAACTTGTGAAGCAGAGATTTCACCTTTCTCTCTCACATACTACTTTCTCTCACTAGAAGTCATCCGGCTAACAGCTAAACGCTAAACGGACAACAGATTGATTAAGCCACCCCACAGATTTCCAGATCTGTGTACCGGGTCTGCAGGGATTATTTCTCGAGGGTAAAAATCAATTGGCAACACTCCCCCACCTTTAGCTAGATCACTTCTAGTATTGTGCTAACACACTAAGCCTTACCTCATAAGGAAATAGGTGTTAATAATGGCGCCATCCAGTAATGCAAAGAACACGCGAAACGGAAAAGGAACAAAAATAACAGAAGTTCCATTCATAAATGTACTTGAAGCAGTCAACAATCCATTAACTGAAGACATGATAACTATAGAAGATGTACCTGTTCCGCCACCGGACCGTATGATTGAAGAAACAGTTACTAAAACTGTAGAAAGGCTTAAGCGTTTAGCAACTAATTCAGAGAAAAGGCCAGTAATCGAAGAAGCAACAACCAAAAGTGCAGAAAGGCTTCCAAATCTTGTTACTAATCCAGAGAGGCGACCATTGATGCAACCACGGCGATGTCCTTCATTTATACCTTTTCGACGGATGGCGGATGGCAAAGACAAGCAAATCATGAAAAAGCAATCTATATCAAAGTACAGGTTATCCAGACTACTTGACAAGCTGGGCAGTCTTATTGATGACTCTGAGGATGATAATGACTTAAGCTATATTAATAATAATTCTGACGATGAAATTGATGACAAAGATGAGTTCATGTCTGAGAAGCATGCAGTATTGCTTTTAAATGACATCCATAAGTAGACAGCTCCGGCAAAGTATAAGCAACGTTTAGCGCAGCCCGCTGTCCGTGCTGTGGTTGTAGATAACTTTTTCGCTTTAATCACTGGAGAACAAGCTACAAAACCACCAGCTATGGCAGAATCCACTCAATGTTTTATTGATCGAATTGCTAACTATCCGTTGCCTAGAAATCTTGGCATACCGGCAATTGGAGTTTATGATGGTACAACGGATCCTGAAGATTTTCTTACTATGTTTGAGGGTGCAATGAGGTTACAGCATTGGGATGACGAGGTAGCTTGTCATATGTTTCCAATGGTATTACAGAAAATGGAAAGGGAATGGTTTGCAAGCTTACCGTCAAGGAGTATTACAAGTTATTTGGATCTTCGTGCGAAGTTTGTTATGCAATATCAAAATCTTCATAGCTGCACTTTAACACATCTTGATTCACATGAGATAACGATGCATCATAATGAGTCCTTGAGTAATTTCATGAAGCGATACACGCTTGAAGCACAAAAGATACCTGATTGTCCAGAGTCGCAGCTAGTGTCCAGTTTCATTTTCTGTTTGGATCAACGAAGGTTTAGTGCACTTGTTCATACATTAAGGTATGACTTGCCAAAAACTCTGCATCAGGCATTGGAGGTTGCACAAAAACATGTTCGAGCTGGTGAGCGAGGACTAAGCAAGTTTGATGGTAGCAGGAGTAGCAAACCGCACAACGGAGGGCGGTACTTTGACTGAAATCAGAGGAGGAATGACAATTCTAATGGTGGATGGAGAGGCAACAATCATCCCAATGATTTTCATCACAACAGAAGGCCAATAGAGAGGCATCCGTTGATAATGACGCTGACTAAACTCCAAAAGAGATTCTTTCAACTCAGCTAATCTGGACTACTTTCAATCCTCCAGCACCTATGGAGGAAAGAGAGGGTCCAAAAAGTGAACTATGGTGTGACTTTCATGAGGCATGGGGTCATGATACAGATAATTGCAAATCTTTGATGAGAGAAATCATCGCAAAGATCAAAGCAGGAGAGTTAAATCACTTGTTGCCAGGAAAACAACATAGGAGAAATGATCCTTGCAGGAAATTTAGATGGCAGAAGAATGATGGTGGAAAAGGACGTTGAGGTGAGAACAGAAGAAGGTAAAAGCATGGCGGAAGAGATAACAGAAACTAGTACGGAGACCGGATAACGAAGCGTGAGCCAACTCTAGATGTTGTAATCAAAATGGTGTGGTTGAATGGTAGTCACTATGAAGACGGTGAGCAGTTGAATAACAATGTTGATAGCTGGAGATATGCTCCAATCATTTTTTAACCAATTCAAAATTGGGCCTTGTCCGTTCAGCCAGTGGTCATTTTAGCAGAAATTGCAAACAAGTTCATCAGACGTATCTATACGGATACCGGTAGTGAAGCTGATATTATTTATTGGCATTGTTTGAAGACTTTACCAAGACATGTACAGGATAGAGTTAGGCGGACGAGTTTGAAGGTTTCAGGATTGACGGGAGCATCGGTGAACGCCATGAGGTGAATTTGTTTGGAGGTTGTTATGGGAACATTCCCATTACTAAGAACTGAAACAATCGATTTCACTATTTTGAATGGCAATTCTCGAATCAATGTCCTTTTTGGAAGGACAGCGTTGGCTAAATTTGGAGCAATTACATCAACTGCTCATGCAGAAATCAGATTCCAAACTCCGAATGGAGTAGCTGGCATACATTCACAGTATGTGGCACTAACTAGGGAACGTTCCACATTTGGAAATTTGCCAGATGGTAGAACAAATCAGAGAAGGCGTAATCGGTTGTTCAGAGAGGATGAAGTTCAGGAATTTTTCATACCATGATCAAAATTTCAAGCCGGACAGCGCTGGGCGCTTGGCATGTGGAGACCAGTTTGTTAGCATTTTCTGAAGAACAAAGTTTATCAATTTACTGTAAACCATTGCGGTTATTTTACAGTGCTTATGTTAACAATTGCATACATTAAACGTTCATGATGTACTAATTAGGCTTGATCAACCTAAATTCGTCATAAATTGTTTATGTACTGTAAAGTATTGATCAATAAAATTTTATATTTTTTTATGCAAAGTTCTACCTGTGACAAATGTAAAACATTGTATTTATATCCTGCCCACAGAAGGAGAGTATTTTTATACCTCCGATGGTGGAAGCTTTTGTGCCGGCCAGCAAAAGGCACAAGGGATCGGCTAGAAAACGTTAAAGTTTTACTAGAACGCACCGAGGCAAAATAGAAAAACCAGATACTTGTCCTGACAAACATTATAAAAAAAACTTACTTCACAGAACGAAAGAAGTTTCTATATTTTATGAAGGCAAAAATATTTCATAATTCTTCCTCATATAGTTTATGACGGAAGGCGTATGACGGACATGTTACTAATTCATAACCACTCTTCAAAAATACTTCATATTCCTCATTAATTTACTGACGGAAAGCATATAGTGGACTTTAAAGGTCCTACTAATTATTTGAAGGCAGAATGTTTGCAAAGTGAATTTTCAATATTTGATATGTTGTTCATTCAGCAGAAGTTAACAAAACGAAGCATACACAAAAGAGTTACCTCAAATACTTTTCAGTATGTCTTACTAAGTTAAGTAGCATGCAATTATATATGGAAAATTTCGAATATGCTTAGTGCGTAGTAATGGTGTATCCTATCGTATACACGCATAAAAGGAAAAATGGTTGCATAAAAGTAGCGTCAGGAAGGCTGGAAACAACATTTTTGTAGAGTTATCCGTCCAGCGTTCTCCGTTGTACAGGCTGCTCTGTCATGCGTAAGCCCTGAAGGACGCCTAGCGCGTAAGCCCTGGCCGTAGAACGCCACCGTCAGCGTAAATTTCGGATCACAAGTAACAGAATGTATCATCATCTGACACGTGTCCCCGAGCAATCTGGTGGACCTGACACTATAAATAGACCCCTTGGGTCGTCATTTTACATAGTTCAGACATTCTGAAAACTTTGAGAGCTGAGACTTCACTTCTCTTCCTCTCTCTACTTTCTCTCACTAAAAGTCATCCGGCTAGCACTTTTACGCTCTACGGACGACATATTGATTAAGCCACCCCACAAGTTTCTACACTTATGAACCGGGTCTGTAGGGATTATTTCCCAAGGGTAAAAATCAATCGGCAACACTCCTTCCTCCTAAAGCTAGATTACTTCTAGTTTCTTGTTGAAACACTAAGCCTTACCTCATAAGAAAATAGGTGTTAACACGTAGAAAATTTATTTTAGCAAAAAACCTCAAAATATTCGAAATAAGTATAAAGACAGGCATCATCACAAAAGTGGCATATATTTGTAACGTAGAAAGTAGAAAATTTATTACAGATGTTGTTCAACAATGGTTATAGAATTCAAGAAAAGTTAACATCAAGAATGTCCTTAGCGGATGATTCTTCCCTGTTACACACGTTGTCGAAAACGTCAATCTTAAGGTTTATCAGTTTGTCTCTTGCCTCATCAACCTTCTCCAGGGTTCCAGGATGTATAAGGTTAGCAATAGCAGGAGGGAGAGTCTGGTTTGGGGCAAGGCGTCTTGTTAACTTGTCTGCCACATTAGAAATGGAATGGGCGGAAATAGCTTCAACGTAATCATTGTAGGGATCCCCAACAAGTTTGGATCCAAGAACTTTGGCTATCACACCCGGTATCCCCTTCTTTAGCTCGGCAAAGTTAGCCTCACCGGCCTCCACCCTCCGCAAAAGCTCAGCAGACTTTTCTTTCTCAGCATTCAGCTGCTTCTCCAAATCACTAACCTTCACCTGCTCCTCCTTAACCTTCTTCTTTTCAGCCTCCACCAACCTATTCTTCTCTTCTTTCAGGCAGTAGCATCATCTTGAGCAATTTTCAACTCAGTTTCTTTAGCCTTTACCGTTTTCTGAGCGTCAGCCAAGGCACTTTCAGCATCAATAGCTCTCTTGTGAGCATTAGCACCTTCAGACATCTCAGTACGGGCTAGGTCAAGCACAGACTCCTGATGCTTCTGCAGTTGCAGAGAAGACTCTAGATGATTGATCAACAATACAGTAGTTGTAGCGGTTGATTCTCTAAGTTGATTAGAGCGAAGAGCGTTAAAATGTGGTTTTAGCTCAGGGATAGCATAACCCTGCAAAAGAAAAATGTCATGATCAATATTGACAATTCATATAAAAAGAATGCAAGTACATAATTGGAACATATTTTATCGTTAATACCTGAAGAAGAGTTGAAAAATCTTTCCCCTTAGTGGCAGGGTTATCAATTAACGCCTGTAGCGTGATCACATAATTAGGAATGGAAGGCTCTTGAACGTTTGATGATGTGACCGGAGGAATAGTGGTGCTGGGGGGTGGAGAATGATAGGAGGCATCGTCTTCTGACCTCTGCTCATGGAATTCAGCTTCATCAAAAAGAGTAAAGTTCTACTCAGGAGTTTTCAGAACTTTATCTCCTTGGCTTTCAAGATTTTCCTCCGGCCTCCGCTCACCACCTTCAGCAGTTTTTTCTTGGTTATCATCCGAATCTGCTAAAATCACTAACATAAATAAATTAGCAAACATAGCAGTTATAAGCAAAGGTATATGCAGTATCAAGAAAGGGCAAAATGGGCATACTTCTTCTACATTTCAGCTTTGGGCTTCCCTCAGGGCTTTTTGCCCTCTTAGCGCCTATGCTCTTCTTACGTGTCTTTTTGATTGGAGGAGGAGTGTCTCACCAGTAATGTCCACCGAACCTGTTGTTTGCTGCTCAGTGGTGGTGTCCTCCGTTGTCCGTTCAGACTCAGACTCACTATCAGAACTGCCACCACTGCTTTCTTAACCCTTCTCAGCAGCAGCAGCAGCAGCCTCAGTCTCAGCTGCAATCCTCTCTGCCTCTAGCTCAGCAGGCGTCTTATCACGGTCAGTGATAACCATATCATCCTCAAGGTTGAGGGATAACAGAGCAGAACGAACAAGCATTTCGGTGTTTGCTGCAAAAATTAAACAAAGATAAAAATAGCAATATAAGAAATAATAACATAAAGTAGACAGACATTTATGTATATTAGGATGATCATATCACATTCTACCCTTGTTTTTCTGACGGAGTACTGGCACAGAAGTAGTTGGCCATTCCTGGCTTACTCTGCACAACACAAGAATCCCCTCATACTTTTCATATGATCTGGGCGGAAGGTAGAGATCTTTCAAATGATTCACTATTCGTCTCTCTGCATCGGTTAACTTAACACCCTTTACCACACCAGCATCTAAAGGCTTCCATTTCTGGACAATGGAATACTCTTCCGGAATTACTATCTCGTCAACAAAGAAAAATGGACTCTTCCAGTCTTTCAAGTTTGACACTTTATTAGTACCAACAAAATGTGCATTTCGTTTATTGTCAATAGTAAGACAACACTGGCTAATCGTGCGAATTCTAAAAAGAGAGATAAAAACTTTAATGCGAGGCTTAATATTGACAGCATTGCAGTACATTTCAAACAGGATAATTTTTTGAAGGTCATGGGGATGTATTTGGCTAAGGCAGGCTTTATAATATCGAAGGATGCGGATGAGAAATTTAGTAAGAGGAACACGGAGATTGTCGTGAGTTAATTGTAGAGCGTATAAAGAAATTTTCCCAGCAGGAGGATCGTTGGTAGTTTGCCTGTTGGTAGGAAGAATAGGGTTGTATTGATTAGGGTGACGAAAAGCAATCTTCAAGCCGTCCAAATGGCTCACCGATAATGATGATGCCATTGTGCTAACCTCAGGAAGATCAGTGGTTTCTGGAGAAGAAACCTCAATGTGTTCTTGGCCAGTACTCGGTGCAGAAGCCATGGTAATAAAGTAAAAAGGTATCAACAAGTAAGAAATAGCAGTAAGATGAAGTGTAACTGACCTTGGAAGACGATAAACCTCAAAGAGTTGAAGGTTGAAGAAAGCGATGAAGATTTGGGAAGAAATGTGCTTTTTGGATCTTTCCAAAGGTAAAAAACTGAAGGTAAAAGGGTTATGACGGTTTATATAGGAGTTCATCGATGCAATTTTTATGGACATGATTGCGACACGTGTGCGGGAAAGTTTAAACGTGGGGTACGAAGTAACACTTTTTACAGCTAGAGGCGCATGGAGAATCTCAACCATTTAAAATTAATCATCACAGTGTCAGTAAATTTCGTCTGCAATTAATGCCTGTAACATTTTTTCCGATGAAAATGGCAAATGTGAGGACTTGTTTGGCACAATATTTGAAATTTATTTCGAGTATTGTTTGGCATGCGTTGGCAGAAGTTTAACAACTTAATCCTTTTTCAAATGCTTAAGTCATTAAACTGTGAGGACTTAATGGTGTATCCTATCATATACACATATAAAGGCACAGTATTCGCATGAAAATAGCATCAGGAACACTGAGAACAATAGTTTTGTGAAACTGTCCATCAAGCGGTCTCCGCTGTGCAGGCTGCTTCCGTCATGCATAAGCCCTGAAGGCCGCCTAGCACTTAAGCCCTGACCGGAGAGCGCCACATTCAGCGTAAATTTCGGATCACAAATAACAGAACGTATCATCATCTGACACGTGTCCCCGAACAATCCAGTAGATCTGTCACTATAAATAGACCCCTTGGGTTGTCATTTTACACATTCAGACATTCTGACAACTTGTAAAGCATAGATTTCACCTTTCTCTCTCACATAGTACTTTCTCTCACTAGAAGTCATTCGGCTAACAGCTAAACGCTAAACGGACAATAGATTGATTAATCCACCCCACAGATTTCCAGATCTGTGTACCGGGTCTGCAGGGATTATTTCTCGAGGGTAAAAATCAATCGGCAACACTCCCCCACCTTTAGCTAGATCACTTCTAGCATTGTGCTAACACACTAAGCCTTACCTCATAAGGAAATAGGTGTTAACATAATGCAAAGAGGTAAAGTCATTGCTTACGCCTCTCGACAACTAAAGGAACATGAAACGAGATATCTGACTCATGATCTTGAGTTGGCGGTGGTTGTTCGTTCGTTGAAATATTGGCGCCATTACTAGTATGGTGTCAAGTGTATGATTTATTCGGATCACAAGAGCTTAAAACACCTTTTTGATAAAAGAGATTTGAACTATCGTCAACGTAGATAGATGGATGTGGTGAAAGACTATGATTATGAAAAACTTTATCATCCGGGTAAAACGAATGTGGTCGTGGATGTTACGCATGATTATTACTAACGATTTTCTTGTAAAGCTTGGCGAGACTCAAATCGAAGCTTTTGTTAACAATAAGCATGAGGAACGAATCGTGGGACAAATGGAGTTTATTACCTTAGGTCCGCACGGTTTGTTATCTTTTCAAGGAAGAGTGTGGGTGCCTAAAATGGATGATCATCGACGAGTGCTACTTGATGAAGCTCATAAGTCAAAGTATTCCATTCACCCGGGCGCGACGAAAATGTATTATGATTTGAAGAAAGAGTATTGGTGGCCGGGCATGAAACGTGACGTTGTAAAGTATGTTGAGCAATGCGTTACGTGTTTGCAAGTTAAGGCCGAGCACCAAAAGCCTTATGGTAAGTTACAACCGTTAGAAATCTCGAAATGGAAATGGGACCACATTACCATGGATTTCATTACAAAGTTACCAAAGAAGGCGAGAACCCAATTTGATTCGATTTGGGTGATAGTTGATCGATTGACAAAGAGTGCTTTGTTTCTTCCCATTCGGGAAGCGATATCGTCGGAGACCTTGGCTAAGTTGTTTATTAAGGAGGTGATATCGAGACACGGGGTTCCTATATCTATTATTTCAGATCGAGATACTCGTTTCACATCTCGGTTTTGGGAAAAGTTTCATGAAGATATGGGTACACAATTGAAATTGAGCACGGCGTATCATCCTCAAACGGACGGTCAAACCGAACGTACGAATCAAACATTGGAGGATATTTTACGGGTGTGTATTATTGATTTCGGTGGTAGTTGGGATGAGAATTTGCCCTTGGTGGAATTCTCATACAATAATAGTTATCATACTAGTATCGGGATGCCACCTTATGAGATGCTTTATGGGCGTAGGTGTCGAACTCCAATTTGTTGGGGTGAAGTGGGTCAAAGAGAAATTGGGAGTACCGATTTGATTTTAGAGATGAATAGTAAAATTGAGATGATTCGGACTTATTTGAAAGCGGCTCAAGATAGACAAAAGTCATATGCCGACAAACGTAGGCGAATGATTGAATTCCAAGAGGGGGACATGGTGATGCTTAAGGTTTCGCCATGAAAGGGTATTATTCGGTTTCGAAAATGAGGAAAGTTAGCTCCTTGGTTTATTGGGCTATTTAAGATTTTAGCTCGTGTTTGTGAAGTTGTGTATCGCTTGGAATTACCCGGAGAGCTTGCGGGGATCCATAGTACATTTCATGTTTCCCATCTCCGTAAGTGTCTTGCAGATGATTCTTCATGGGTGTCATTAGACGAGATTGAGCTAAACAACAAGTTAGAGTATATTGAGGAACCTATTGCTATACTCGATGAAAAGGTGAAAAGATTGAGGAATAAAGATGTGAGAACTTTTAAAGTTCAATGGCGTCGCAGTATAGATTATGAGTTTACTTGGGAGCCTAAAGAGTTTGTTTTAGTGTATCTTCCTGCTTGTCATGCGGCCTGGATTACGAGGACGCAATCCGGTTCAAGTGGGGGAGAGTTGTAAGATCCTGTCTTTACAGTTGTATGGGACGCCGTCCAAATGGATGGGATGCCGTCCAAGTGTGAAGGACTGGACGCCATCCAGAAATTTGGACGCCGTCCAAATTTACTGGCGGGCCAACTGTCTTGTTATAGACATTACAAATGGGTATTTTGGTAATTTCACTTTGTGGATGAATTTAAGGCCCTAGATTCAGTTTTGGAGCACCATTTACTCCATTTCCAACAACCACACCTCTTCTAATTCAATTCTAGAGAGAGAGAAGAGTTCTAGTGTGAGAAAGCTCAATCCAAAGAGGACGAAGCTAGTTTCGGGCCAAAGTGCGTGTTTTAAAGTTATCCATCTACTTCCTAGCTAACACTATACCCGCACCAGCACCTTCTGCATATGAGGCTCCATCGGTAAATAAATCCCATGTCTCGCCCTGTACTGGTTTTAACTCTATTCGCTCATTAATTACCTCCAACTCACCAGACATTTCTGCAAGATAGTCTGCCAAAACTTGGCCCTTTATAGCATTGCGCGGAAGGTAAGAGATTTCATAAGCGCCTAACTCCACTGCCTGTTGATGCATTTTCTGTAAGTCCCTAGACATCTTGCTTACGTTTCTGAACATTACTTCAGTTTATGGGTTACCATGGTCACTCGTTATTATCCTATCTGTGTTTATATGTGGTTATTGGTACTGCAGGAACGCGATAAGGATCTCTGACATTATTAGACACTGTCAGACGTACGAGTGAAGTCTCACTCGTACGGCTGACAAGCTCATACGCACGGTTGAGCTGAGATGAGTCACAAATATAATCTGAGTATACATACACGAGTGAGTGATCACCCGTACGGCTGAGACAGATCACTCGTATGAGTACATCTGACTTAACAGCAGGAGTATTTAAGTGTTATGTTCTTCATTTGAGGTTAAGCCTCTCATTACACACACATCACTCAGATCTGGTAGCCTAATCCGATTCTCTCTCAACCCAAATCACTCAAGAGGTGAATAATAGCTCTAGGTGTTAATCTAATCACACAATCCATTATTGTGGTTTGACTGAATTAATCCCAAAAAGCACAATATTCACTAGAATGGGTTGATTCACTAATTTCGCCTTTGTGTGAATTAAACATGTTGATTTCGAAGTTCCTAGTCACGTTTCATCATTGGTATAAGAGCATTGGTTGTGATTTCAACATCATCTAGTGATTTTTGGTGATTAAAGAGTTTGTAGTTTTGAGTTTTTTAGTTTTTGAGTTATTTTGATCAAAAATGAATCATTTTTATGTATGTAATTGTGATTAGAGAGTGTGTTTATGTTAGTTAAATGCTAATCCAGCTTGTGGACAAAGAAATTGAGGTTTAACATCAATTTCTAGGGTTTTTGAGTGAATTAGGGTGAACAGCAGCTCACACGAGTGGGGCAAAAAAAATTTGCTCACTCGCGCGGTTGACCAGACGGTTGACATCACTCGTGAACTCACACGCATGGTTTAGCTTAACCTTGTTAGGTTAAGTGACTATTCTGATCACACGAGTGATCAAGCAGTTGACAGTGACACGTACGAGTAATCACACGGGTGATCCTTACTCGCATGTCTGAGACTTAGTTATTGGTTCTTTGTTTGAGTTTTGACACGTACGATTAAGTAGTGACATGTACGCCTGAGTTGTGACACGTACAGTTGAGATTGTCCCTCGTACGGTTGATATCCTGAACTGCACGGTTTATCTTTGGTAAAAATTTCAACATGTTTAATTCAAACGATTATGTGTTAGCTGCACCGTTAGTTCAGAGTATTACGAATATGACTCAACGATTACTCCTTGCTGAGAGATAATCCGGAAGTGGTACGAAATGTCCGAGGTTAATGAATATGGATAACTATTCCACTTGGAAGTCGAGATTTAAGATTTGGTCTGATGGTCAGGACACGAAGCTCTGGAAGTACATTGAAACCGAATTTCAATGGCCACGTTCACCAGTTACAAATGAATTGTATACATTGCATAATATGCCTTCGGAAGAACGTGAAGAGTATAACTTGGAAAAGAAGATGTACTGTAACTTGACAAGTGCTCTTGATGGTTCGATTTTTCATCAATTTCTGTGTCATGATAACTCATTCAAGATATGGGAAGCACTTCGTACTTTTAATGAAGGAAATACATCTTACAGAACTAGAAAAGTCTTAGAGTTGAAAGCTGAGTTTGATCATTTTCACTGGAAAGTTGGAGAATCTATTACAGAATTAGTTGAAAGATACCGTCATTTGCTAGCTGAACTACACAAGCATGATGTGACCATTGCTGAGAAAGACAAAGTAACATGTCTAGCTGGAGCATTACCTTTAGAATGGAATGGTTTCGTATTAACTATGAAAACCAGTGGGGAACTTGCTACTGCTATAGTGAACTTGTTTATTGCAAGACTTCAGGAAGAAGAATTAGAGTTGTTAAACAAATTCAAGAGGTCTAACCAAGTTCAAGACACGAAAATGTATTGTCCAAATGGTTACACACCGCCTAGGTCAGCTCATGCACCATTTCAAACAGATTTTGCTACGAATAATCAGAATATGTATGGTTTGAAGGTTAGCAGTGAAAGAAACCGTTCATATACATTATAAACGATTCCCAATAGTTGATTACATTGCGAGTTATTTGACCTCTATATGATACATTTTAAAAATATTGCATTCATTTTTAAAAGACAAACTTTCTTTACATCGAAAATTGACAGGCATGCATACCATTTCATAATATCCACTATCTAACTATAAATTGATTTAATAATAATCTTTGATAAACTCAATGACTCGAATGCAATGTTCTTCGAAATATGCTATGAAATACTCCAAGTAATATCTTTAAAATGAGCAAATGCACAGTTGAAGATTTCTTTAACACCTGAGAATAAACATGCTTTCAAGTGTCAACCAAAAAGGTTGGTGAGTTCATTAGTTCAACATAAATAATCATTTCCATCATTCTAATAGACCACAAGATTTCATATTTCCATTTCTCATAACCATACGTCCCATGCATAGAGACAAAAATATCATTCATATGGATTGAACATCTGGTAACCGACATTAACAATATGCATATAACAATATCCCCTATCATTCCGGGATCCTCCTTCAGACATGATATAAATTTCGAAGTACTAAAGCATCCGGTACTTTGGATGGGGCTTGTTGGGCCTGATAGATCTATCTTTAGGATTCGCGTCAATTCGGGTTTCTGTTCCCTAATTCTTAGATTACCAGACTTAATAAAAAGGGGCATATTCGATTTCGATAATTCAACCATAGAATGTAGTTTCGATCACTTGTGTCTATTTCGTAAAGCATTTATAAAAGCAGCGCATGTATTCTCAGTCCCAAAAATATATATTGCAAAAGTATTTAAAAAGGGAGCAAATGAAACTCACCATACTGTATTTCGTAGTAAAAATACATATAACGTCATTGATCAAGTGCAAGGTTGGCCTCGGATTCACGAACCTTAATTAATTATATATATTTATGTGTTGGTCAATATTTGTCTAACAAATTAGGTCAAGTCATAGTGTACCACAATCCCAATGCTCGAGACTAATATGCAAAAGTCAACAAAAGTAAATTTGACTCAAAATAATTTCTAAAAATCTATACATGATTAATATATAGTTTAAATATCGTCATTTTATATTTTTAAATATTTTTAAAAGATTTATTAGAGTAAATAATATAATTTATTTATTAATAAATAAAATTTTATATTAAATTTATATAATAATATAGACTTTTATATATATTAAGTAATAAAATTTATAGGGTTCATTTAATATCATAAAGATAATATGATAGGTATTATTAAAGTAAGTTATTAAACGTAGTAAAATATGTTTGTATCACATATTTATTTGATAAAATAATATCTATAATGATAGTAAGTAAAAGTTGTATTATTTTGTAATAATAATTATTATTATAAAAATATCAATATTTATAATTACTAAGATGACATTATGATAAAACGATAATTCTAATTATGATAACTTTAATATTTACGATAATTTTTAATATTATCTTTAAAATAATAATTCTATTTATTTAAAATAATAATAATAATGATATTTTATAGTAACAATGACATTTCTATTAAAATGATAATTTTTGTTAAAATGATAGTTTTAATACTAACGATAATTTTAATAATAATAGTAATGATAAAAATAATAAGAACGATAATTTTATCTAAATCAATATCTTATAATATTTTAATTTCATCATGATACTCTTACTCATTATTTCCTAATCGTTTCGTTTAATAGCGTTTAATCATCTTTTATATCGTGTTCATAATAATGATAATAATAGTAATCAAAATAATTAGGTGTTACAAATATTTGTTTTAATTACACTAATATTAATAATGATAGTTACTATAACATTATTAACGATAATACTAATAATTATCTTAATGATAATATAGTAATATAGTAATAATAATAATAACAATAACAATAACCATTTTTAAATAATGATATACATATTAATAATGATAATAATAATAATAATACTAATAAGAATAATAATAATAATTGGATAATAATAATAATACTAATTATAACTTTAACGATAATAACGTTAGTAATAATAAAAAAAATAACAATTTTTTAATGATAAATCCCTTTTATTGATAAAGATAATAATAATGATAATAATAAGATAAAACTAGAACGACGATAAAAATGACGATAATAATAATCATTTTTAATAAAAATATCAAAAATTCAATTGATTATAACTTCTAATCCGTTCATCGAAACCATTCGATATCTAAAGGAAAAGTTCTTAATTTTTCGCTAGCTTTCCAAGGACATGCATATCTTATACCTTATGTCAACCGTAAATGTAACTAATTCAAGATTCAACCTAACCTGTCTAAGGGCAATATCAAAAGTACAAGCATGCATAATCCTAAATACTCGAGCACTAGTCAGGATACACTATTAGTATGTAAAAGTTAAATTATGAGTACTCACGTATCAATATTGAGATTCAATATTGCAGGAAAGGTACGTAGACGCAACGAAAATGATAAACACTATATTGACCTCACGAGCATACCCATGAACCATACTCAATCACCTCCATAGCTATAACCCATAATTTCCTTAATCCTATCCTACTCGAAAAACAATTTCGAAATCACTCGGACAGCACTCTGTCGTAATATTTTATGTATACTAATAATATCTTGAAATAATACAGAGTAAATATATATATGTAAATCGATTGAGAGAGTTTAGAGAAAAATATTTTCAAGTTTCTATGAAATAATGAAACCTATTGAATTCTATTTATAATAGATTTTTGAATTATTAAAGTAAATTATTAAAGTATGAATTATTAAAGTGAATTATTAAAGTATGAATTATTAAAGTGAATTATTAAAATTAAAGTAAAGTAAAAATAAAGTAAAGGTAAAGTTTAAGTATAGTAAAAGTATAAAACTATGTACGTATAATACGCGTATAAATATATATAATATTAATTTAAATCGTTATATATATTTAATAAAATAAAATATAAATATCGTTATCTTTATCATACTAGTTAAGTAATGAGTTGTCAAAAGTGGTTCTAGATATTTATAAAAGTTATATACGTTTTAATAATAAAGTTCTTTTTAAACTGAAAACGTTTTTGTACGTTTGAAACTAAATAGATCAATCGAGTCTTTATGAGATTCAATCTTCCACTATCCTTTGCCTAGGTCTCAATGATTGACAATTTGTTCTTATTTATAAATCACTTTACCATTTTCCGAATATTGTTAAAATAGAAGGATTTCTCAAATCAACGTGGGCCTTTCAACAGAGACTTGTAATCATAATTCAATATATCTGATAATTCAATCATTTGATCTTATCTTCTAATTCGATTGATAAACATTTTGAAACAGATACAATCATATAAAGTATTTAATCTAATATTTTGTTTACGTTTCAAGTTATAATATATATACACATATACATATATAATCATATTCGTTTAATGGTTCGTGAATCGTTAGAACTTGGTCGAGGTTGAATGAATGTATGAATGAATGTATGAATATAGTTTAAAATTCTTGAAATTTAACTTAACAAATATTGCTTATCGTGTCGGAAACATATAAAGATTAAAGTTTAAATTTGGTTAGAAATTTCCGGGTTGTCACAGTACCTACCCGTTAAAGAAATTTCGTCCCAAAATTTGAGTGGAAAGGTCGTGAATGATAATAAGTATGTTTTCATGATGCATACGGGCTAAAAATTAGAGTTTTATCATCAGCGAATAATTTGGATAAACAATCCATTTATATGAAGAGTAAGAATGAAGCTAACATAGAAGAGTGAAATGAGTAAGTGTAGATTCATCTTATCATTTGACGTAGATATGATTGATTCCCAGATTTCAAGGGATTTGAAGAAAATCTTCTTAATAAGATTTGACTCTCCGGTAATCAAGGGAATTAGGATCCGCTTTAAATGCGATCGTCCATTTTAATTGTTCTGTCGGAGATTTTCTTATAAATTCACCTCCTTCGTTTCCTTACAACTCACACCTTCTGTTGATGCATTTTATGCAAGTCCCTAGACATCTACCCACGTCCTGTTGGGATTTAACAAGTACATAAACATACATGAAACATTTAAAGACCAAATTAAGCGGAAGCATGAAGTATTACCATTTTAGAACTTGTTATACTTTAACCAATTAAAGTTAAATCCCAATTAGGATCAAGTTATGAAATATACTTAGAAACTACAAGCAAGAAAAGAGATTATACCTTCTCCAAGCTAGGTAGTAAGTGATGAAGATGATGATGATGAATGGAGCTTCAAAAGTATGAAACCTCAAGTTGTAATACCCCAAGCTTAACCCCAACACCTTGTACTTTGGTTAGGCTTTGATAACACTTGAATTTGGCTTGCAAAGATCAAAATTTGAACCCTCTTTTTCCCTTAAAAAGTCACGGCATTCAGCAGCAGCAAACCAAGCTTTGTGCAGTTTTTTTTTTTTATCTTTTTGATGTGTATGTGCAAGTGTGTTACTTGAAAGAGTTAAGCCTTGCATGTTATAGAAAATGGCCGTTGTAATTGACCAAGAAAAGGAATCTTAGCATGCTCACTTCACTTCCAAAGCCACTCACATTATTATTAAATGATTTTATAAACTAGACACATTTTATATACTTGCACATTTTATAAAGTTGTTTTTATAAAATTAGATTTTATAAAACACACTTAATAAACTTGCATTCTATAAAATTATGTATACATATTTATAAAACTCATTTTTATGAATTCCATATAATAAGTTATGTTTACTTTATTTTATAAAACCAACTTTATAAAATGTAACATAACTTTATTAATTATTTAACCTATAAATAATTAAATTCTTATTATATAAATAATACCATAATTTATATACACATCAAGTAATATTATTTAAGAAAACCATTTTTCTTAAATCTCAAGTGTTGCGTAATTTAATCAATGATCCAATCGTTAAGATCAAAATACGATTAAGGTGTCGGTAAGCTTGTTATTGGGTATGACCCAACTTGGATCAAAACATATTAGCCACATTAATTTAATATGTATCTCGGGCATACGAAATACCTTCAATCTCCCACTTGCATGAGAAACATATGAAATTAATGCAAGTGATGGATACCACCTAATGACCATCCATCACCCCCAATATGTTATGACTTAGTGCCATTCAATAACATCATCCCTTTCGAGTTCCCATCTCGAATATGAATAGGTGAATCTTTTCATTATATCCTTTTGTCCTAGATGTCATGTTAAATCCAAGAGATACAGAGTGATCACTCTCCTTTAGATTTAACTTTATCAGGCCTTAGACATCTGACTCTCAACGAATAAGAGGGACAAATTCCATCTTGACTACATACGTCCTTAATATATACCTTATATTATACCTGAGCTCCTCCTTATGAACTACCATATTTCAGAATAGCGAAGGAAAGAATCAAGGCACAATACTTGGTAGATATCCGAATCCAATATGTATCTCAGGTCAGAGGATACAATGATATTCGCCTTTACTCAAGATTACATGTGATCAACCACAAAGGCTCCATTTAGTAAATCTTGAGGGCGGGTCTTCCAATATTTGTATCGCACAAATATCTATGAACCTTGGTTGCAACCTTGCCCCACATTCATCCCGTGAATGTAAACCAATCCAAGTTCATAATAGTCTAAACCTCACACTTGTTCCCACAAATGTGATCGACTACGGAATTTAGAATAATTACTTATTCATGGATAAAATATGCAAAATAGGAACATAACTCAAAATAAATTAATGCCATAATTATATTAATGAGTTTGAACAATTTCGTTCCGATACAATACTTAAAATAGATCATGATCAATCACTAGAATATCAAAGCCCTAATGCACAAACATGTCCTGCATGTTTTGATCCATGTAAGAGCTTCGTGAGAGGATCCGCTATATTAAGATCTGTGTGAACTTTGCGAATACATATTTTTCCCTTTTCAACTTCAACCCTTATGTAGTTGAATCTCCGCTCAATGTGACGGGTCTTTTGATGAGCACGAGATTCTTTGATTTGAGCAATCGCACCCTCGTTGTCACAAAAGATCTCGAGAGGGTCCTGAATGGAAGGGACTACTCCTAAGTCGTCGATGAATTTCTTCATCCATGCAGCTTCCTAAGCTACCAATGATGCGGCGATGTACTCCGACTCTGTAGTGGATAAAGCAACAACATCCTGTTTTGAACTCTTCCAAGAGACCGCGCCTCCATTTAACGTGAAGACATAACCAGATTGTGATCTAGAATCATCTCGATCAGTTTGGAAACTCGCGTCCACGTAACCTTTTACAGCGAGTTCCTCCTCACCAGACCCGTATATACGAAACATATCCTTAGTCCTCCTAAGGTATTTTAATATACTTTTAACAGCAATCCAATGACTGTTTCCTGGGTTATTCTGGAATCTACTTGTCAGGCTAAGAGCGCATGACACATTCGATCTAGTGCATATCATTGCATACATGATTGACCCAATAGCAGATGCGTACGGGACTTTCTTCATTCTCTCTTGTTCATCTTTCGTGGTAGGACACTGAGATGAACTGAGAGGTGTTCCTCTTTGAATAGGTACCAAACCTTTCTTAGAGTTGTCCATCTTGAACCTTTTCAAGATCTTTTCAATGTATGCACTTTGATTCAAACCTATCAATTTCTTGGATCTATTCCTGTAGATCCCAATCCCCAAAATGTATTGTGCTTCTCCAAGATCCTTAATGGAGAAGCATTTACTTAGCCAAGTTTTAACTCCTTGCATTGCCGGAATATCATTTCCAAATAATAATATATCATCCACATATAGTACAAGGAACATGATAGTGCTCCCACTAGCTTTCTTGTATACACAAGCTTCATCACCATTTTTAATGAAGCCAAATTTCTTGGCCTCCTCATTAAAACGATGATTCCACATTCTAGATGCTTGTTTCAATCCGTAGATTGACTTCTTTAACTTGCATACCTTTTTAGGATATTTCGGATCAACAAAACCCTCAGGCTGAACCATATAGACATCTTCCTCAAGATGTCCGTTTAGGAAAACGGTCTTGACATCCATCTGCCATATTTCATAATCATAATGAGCAACAATGGCAAGTAATATCCTAATAGACTTTAGCATTGCCACAGGCAAAAAAGTTTCATCATAGTCAACCCCTTGAGTTTGAGTGAAACCTTTTGCTACAAGTCTAGCTTTATATGTATCCAAGTTTCCATGTATGTCGGTTTTCATTTTGAAAATCCATTTACAATCAACTTTCCTAGAGCCAGGAGGTTACGCAACAAGTTCCCAAACTTGGTTGTCATACATGGATTGCATCTCAGCGTTCATGGCTTCCTGCCATTTGTCTTTATCAATCCTTGATAAAGCATCTTGGTAGTTTCTTGTTTCATCCAAATCAACCACATAGCAACCATCCATGAGAAACCCATATTTCTCAGGAGGATTACTAATCCTACCAGATCTGCGAACATCTTGTGTATTTTGATCATCCATTTGATCATTCTCAACATTTTCATGTTGAGTGCTAGTGTCAACCAATTGTGTATCATCTACTTGATCTTGAACCTCCTCAAGATCTATCTTCCTTTCACTATTTCCTTCCATTAGGAACTTAGTTTCAAGGAATTCAGCCTTTCGAGCAACAAATACATTCTTCTCGGATGGATCATAGAAATAATATCCCATATCATCCTTGGGATATCCTATGAAGATACACTTCGTGGATCGAGCATTCAACTTATTAGGGACGTAACGCTTAGGATAAGCTTCACATCCCCATACCTTTAAGTATGATAGAGATGGAGGTTTTCCAAACCACATCTCATGAGGAGTTCATTCCACTTTCTTGGTTGGGGCCATATTTAGAATACGAGCCGTGGAGCATAGACAATAACACCAAAATGATAGAGGTAACGAGCTTCTAGCCATCATAGATCGAACCATATCCATTAGGGTTTAGGTCCTCCTTTCAGACTCACGCATTAAGCTGTGGTGTCCCAGGTGGAGTAAGTTGCGAGATAATCTCACAACTTCTAAGATGATCTTGGAAGGCATCGCTTAGGTATTCACCTCCTCTATTGGTACGAAGTACCTTGATTGTCTTATTGAGTTGATTTTTTACTTCGTTTTGATACTCTTTGAATGCTTCAAAAGTTTCGTCCTTATGTCTTAACAAGTAGACATATCCGAAACGACTGAAGTCATCAATGAAAGTAACGAAGTATCTTTCACCATTCCTAGTTATGGGCTTAAAGGGTCCACATACATCCGAATGTATTAATCCCAATAAGTCTTTAGCCCTTTCGTAGGTCCCTTTGAAAGGTGCTTTAGTCATTTTGCCTTGTAAACAAGATTCACATACATCAAACGAGTCTAGTTCATTTGATTTCAAAAGGCCATTCTTTTGGAGTGTATGCATTCGATTCTTGTTTATGTGACCAAGGCGACAATGCCATAAGTAGGAATCACTCAAATCCCTTTTGAGTTTCTTGGTGCTAGTATGGTATATTGAGCTACTAGATGATGTGTCATCATGAACAAATTCATAAATTTCATTCGAAGGCGAAGCCTTAAAATAGAATACATTATCTAAATAAACGTGGATATCATCATTAACAAAATTAAGATAAAAACCACATTGTTTTAAACGAGAAACTGAAATAATGTTTCGACATAAATCCGGTGCATACAAAACATTGTTCAAAATAAGTTCCAAACCACTTGGAAGCTTTAATACAAAGTCTCCTTGAGCCTTCACTTGCACTTTGGCTCCATTACCCATAAAGAGACTTGATGTTCCCGTTTGCTTGCTACTTCTTTTGAACCCCTGCAAAGAATTGCAAATGTGAGTTCCACATCAAGTGTCTAATACCCATGTATTAGAAGAAGTAATACTAAGCTCTATATATACCATATATATATATTACCTGAGGTTTGCCCCGCATCCCTCTTTTCCTTCAACTCCTTGAGGTAGACCGGACAGTTGCGTTTCCAGTGACCCATTTCACCGCAACCGAAGCACGGGTCTTCCTTGGGGTTCGCTTGTCCGACAACCTTTTGCTTCTTGTTCTTGTTTTTGGTTGGGGTAACCATCCTCCCCTTTCCCTTTCCTTGATGGGCGGGTCCTTTCCTCTTAGCCGCCTTTGGCTTAGAGGTGTTGTTACCTTTGGACCCACCATCATTGATCATTAGCACGGGTGAAGCCCTCTTACCCATACTAGTTTCCGCCGTCCTAAGCATGCCATGAAGTTCGCCAATGGTCTTATCCATCCCATTCATATTGTAATTAATTACAAATTGGTCAAACCTCTTTGACAAGGAGTTTAGGATAAGCTCCGTAACTAGCTCATTAGATATGTTGAGATTAAGACGGTTTGCGCGATCAATGAGGCTTTTCATCTTGAGGACATAAGATGAAACGGATTGGGAGTCGTCCATACGACATGCATGAAGCGCTCGAATGGTCTCGAAGTGCTCGACACGTGCTTGTTGAAGGAACATCTCCTTCAATTGTGTGATCATGTCGTATGCAGTATGATGCTCGAAATCCTTTTGGAGTTCGGGTATCATAGTCCCAAGCATTAGGAAAGCGACTTGCACCGAATTGGCGCAATACTTATCCCAATAAGCCATGCCTTCCGTATCATCCTCGTCGGGTTGATCGGGAATGGGGTCTTCCAACACATACGCCTTATCCTCAAGTTTGAGGACAATCCTAAGATTGTGGAACCAATCCATAAAGTTCGTATGGTTGAGTTTGTCTTTCTCGAGGAGAGACCTTAACGATAGGTTGTTCAAGTTAATATGTGCGTTCGGAATGTTGTTGTTATTTGCGGCCATCTACAAAATTTAACAAAGTTGTTTAAGTATCAATTTTAATTTAACAATCAATACCCTTTAAATCGAATTGATATTTATTAAATTTTAGAATCCAACGGTAAACCAAATTTCGGTTAGGTGACCTTTATCCCGTCATTTGATTTAGCTAGGTTGTCATTATATGACAATTGCAATCCTTTTGCAACTTCTAAGTTATGGGATCATGCAATCCTTTTGCATGGCATATTATCCCATCAACGCCTATTTGTTCATCATGCTTCGGTAACCCTAAGTTCATGATTTCCAAATCAAGTCGTCCTACTTGTGTAAACGTGTAAACTTAACATGCAAGTGGTTAGGTGACCTTTATCCCACAAGCATGTGAAATTCACCTTAATCATATTAGTTTGTTCATGACGGTTAGGTGACCTTTATCCCATCATGAGTTCCCTAATATGTCTAAGTGTCACATAAAAAGGATGGCGTTTAACTTGTTTACCTTGTTTGTTAAAGGGGTTTTAAGTTTTCATTATTTCTAGTTTGAGAAAACTTTTATGCCATACACGAACATGCATTTAGTGTATGGTTCTTATGAAAATCTATTTTCATGTCATGTAACAATGCCAATTTTATTACTTTGATATAAACCATTTTATATGTGCAATCCGTTTCTAATTCTTAATAACCATTTATTAACGTCTTTTGCCATTTCAATTTAACCAATTAAATTGTAGTTTTGCATGTGTTAATAATGTTAAATTTAACCAATTAAATTGTCTTTTTAGTTTATTGTTAACTTGTGTGATTAACTTGTAGCATACATACAATCCATAATCATGCAATAAACAACCAAGCATGCAAAACAACATGTTCACAATCAAGCCTTTTGGTAAGCATTTTGTTTAGCCGAAAACAAAATGCCACCGGGTAAGGGGTAATTACACAAAGTAGGAAATTTTAAATATCCCACTTAATCTTGCATCCAAATGCTTCTTCATGTGTTCTTCAAGTCTTCATTATCTTCATCATTTTACAAAATATATCCTAATACATTTTTGTCTAAAAAATGAAATTACAACCTAATCTATTTTACATACCAAATATAAAATAAATTACATAACCAAATGAATTATTACATGCCAAATGAATGAATATTATTACAAACCAATTGAATAAATATAAATCAACCATGCATGCAACCAAACACAAGGTCAAGGCTTAGATTGTGAACTTTAACATACAACCAAGTATGAACCAAATGGGAGAACCAAAACCCACTTTTGGGACTCCATAAATTCGGCCATATAATAAACCCACCCAAAACTATAAATTTTTGCATTTTACAATCATGCATGTACATAAAATGCAAAATATATAGTGAGTTTAATAATCATCTCGAAGCATATTTCAACAACCTCGGCTCTAGATACCATTGTTGGGATTTAACAAGTTCATAAACATACATGAAACATTTAAAGATCAAATTAAGCAGAAGCATGAAGTATTACCATTTTAGAACTTGTTATACTTTAACCAATTAAAGTTAAATCCCAATTAGGATCAAGTTATGAAATATACTTACAAACTACAAGAAAGAAAAGAGATTATACCTTCTCCAAGCTAGGTAGTAAGTGATGAAGATGATGATGATGAATGGAGCTTCAAAAGTATGAAACCTCAAGTTGTAATACCCCAAGCTTAACCCCAACACCTTGTACTTTGGTTAGGCTTTGATAACACTTGAATTTGGCTTGCAAAGATCAAAATTTGAACCCTCTTTTTCCTTTAAAAAGTCATGGCATTCAGCAGCAGCAAACCAAGCTTTGTTCAGTTTTTTTTTTATCTTTTTGATGTGTATGTGCAAGTGTGTTACTTGAAAGAGTTAAGCCTTGCATGTTATAGAAGAATGGCCCTTGTAATTGACCAAGAAAAGGAATCTTAACATGCTCACTTCACTTCCAAAGCCACTCACATTATTATTAAATGATTTTATAAACTAGACACATTTTATATACTTGCACATTTTATAAAGTTGTTTTTATAAAATTAGATTTTATAAAACACACTTAATAAACTTGCATTCTATAAAATTATGTATACATATTTATAAAACTCATTTTTATGAATTCCATATAATAAGTTATGTTTACTTTATTTTATAAAACTAACTTTATAAAATGTAACATAACTTTATTAATTATTTAACCTATAAATAATTAAATTCTTATTATATAAATTATACCATAATTTATATACACATCAAGTAATATTATTTAAGAAAACCATTTTTCTTAAATCTCAAGTGTTGCGTAATTTAATCAATGATCCAATCGTTAAGATCAAAATACGATTAAGGTGTCGGTAAGCTTGTTATTGGGTATGACCCGACTTGGATCAAAACATATTAGCCACATTAATTTAATATGTATCTCGGGCATACGAAATACCTTCACGTCCATTGCAGGTACAACAGTTTACAGGCCACCATGATTGCTCGTTATTATCCTATCGATGTTTGTATGTGGTTACAGGAACTGCATGAACGAGATTTAGATGTTTGACTATGTTAGACTTAGTCAGACGTACGAGTGAAGACTCACTAGTACGGCTGAAAGGCTCATACGCACGGTTGATGCTGAGCTAAGTCACAATTACAACCTAAATGAGAATACACGAGTGAGTGATCACCCGTACGGCTGATGAAGCCAACTCGTACGTGTGATGAATGAATCGTATGGGTGAGTCAACAGCAAGGGTATATAAAGTCTTATGTTCTTTATTTTAGGTTAAGCCTCTCATTTGTTACACACACTCAGATCTAGTGAGCTCCTCCGATTCTCTCTCAGTCCAAATCACCCAGGTGGTGAATAATAGCTCTAGGTGTTGATCTAATCACACTTGATTTAGTTGTGGTTTGACTAAATTAATCAAAAAAAACTTAACCTATTCACTAGAGGGTTTGATTCACTTATTCTGCCATTGTGTGAGTTAAATCTATTGATTTCTAAGTTCCTAGTCATGTTTCATCACCTTCTATTTTTCCCCCTCAACTCATATTTTAAAGTATTCATCAATATGCTCCATCCAGTTCTGATTCTCGATATACTTCTAACTTTCATATCGGTTATTCTTCTTTTTCATCTACCACCGGAAGAATCTATTTACTTCTACTATACTCTTGGGTTTATAGTGTTTCTAGTTCTCCCGTGTCTTTATATTGCTATATGCATCGATATATATGGTTTATAATTTCGGGTTTATTGTTGGGCTTTATAAGTTCCCTTATATTTCAAAGTCTCTGCTTCTGTCTTCTATAATCATTATCATTCACAGTTAATGCTCTCTTTTATTTGTTGCAATTTATACCCCAATTTCTATTTCGGAGTTTTGTCCTTTCGTTTCTTCTTCTTGCGATTAAGCACCGCTTGTAATGGTCCAGAATTCACAGATATGAATTTCGGAATGAACATTGTAAATGTTCTAGGAAGGAAATTGTGATGACACGATCTTGACTTGTCAAATTACTAGAATACCTTGGAAAAGGCCGAATCATCAAGAAATATTTTCTTGATATTTTAGAGGTTAAATAGAATACAAGAGTCGTATAACATGGCATATGATGATGTTATGATCTGTGAATCATCACGTTCCATTTAGAAACTCAGCATGACTTACTGTAATATAATTACATTGATCAAGTGTCATTATATTATACTAATTCATGCTTCAGTTCCCAACACTACTTCAAAATATTCCTATTTTAAACTTGAATGTTTCAGAATTTAGAAACTAAAATAGTTTCTTTTATGATGTAATACAGATAGCGCGAAGAGGTAAATGATTTCAAATAAGAAAAATTAAGAAAATATCTTCAGAAATATGGAGGATATTTATAATGAAAGATATGATGATATTTTAGAATTTCTAATATCAGAGGATGATGAAGAATATTATCCGCAGGGGTTTAGAGTCAGGAGCAAGGTATTCATTAATGACTTCAGCATGTACTGAATCATTTGGATCCTTTGAAGTCAGGTTCAGTCTTTGTAATTTGTCCACAGCTGTAATGACCCGCACTTTTTCGATCGTTCTATACTTATAAGATTAATATTTACATAAATTAAACCTTACCAACATGATAAGCAATCCAAATTGTTGAGATTTATGTTTTCGAAAAGAGTTTTACACAACGTTTGACCGTCTAGTTTGACCGATGATATCACGAACTATATAATATATGATAATTATACGTTTGTGTATATATATGTATATATACATACTTAACATGATCTAAGGATGTTTTAATACCTCATTTTGTATTAATAACAATAAGTTATAAGTATATTTTGAAGCTACTAACTTAAGTTTTCAAAACGATAACCATACGTAACGTTATTTGACATAAATACTTATGACCTATAATGTTTATACATATATCGTATAAGTAATGTATTTAATCACTTTTTAAGGACTTAAATACATAAAACAATATAAGTGTATTTACAAAAGATAGTTATATTTGAATCCTCGTTCCATTTTCTCAAGATTTCTATACGTATATCGAGGGTATATGTACCCTTATCATACCCAGCTTCTATACGTATTTACTATTGGTATATACACATCAAATCAACATCTAAATCAGCCATATTACTGCCCTCCAAGAGAGGTAACCTTGATTGGATGCTAGCATGGAAAATTTCACAAGATTACAACATAAAAATCTTGTTTTGTCCCCCCCCATTCACGAAATTTTCACCTTATATACCCCATCCATTTTTCAATTTTTACTACATCATTTCTCTAGCTAGGAACACACACTTACAAGCCTCATGCATCCCTAAGAAATCCAGCAAAAATCCTCTCAAGAATCACCTTAATAACCACCATATCAAGATCAAACAAAAACACTACAAAATACTACTTTCATTTCAAGTTTATGTCCTAAGTTGCTTCCAATCTTTCATCCAATTCCATCAACCTTTTGGTTCTAGGTCTTTACTCCTCTTTTACAGCAATCTTTTCCAAGTAACTTGAGGTAGTAACTATGTTCATAACCTTATTCGATTCATATATGTATAGCTATCTTATTTTATGGTATAAAATTTTAACAACAAGAACATAGTTTGAATGTTTTCAAACTTGTTTGCAAACTAAATAGATCCTTCTAACTTAACTTTTAAAATACTTCAAGACCTGTAATATATCATAAATATACGCTAACTTAACAAGGTAAAACTTGGTTTTTCAAAGAACACCTTAAAAACTGAATTTACGACGTCGGAGTACAACCGGGGGCTGTTTTGGGTTGGATAATTAAAAACTATTTTGAACTTTGAATTGGAGGCTTATTTTCTGTAAAATTGATATTTACTATGAATATGTTAACACATAAAAATTTCATGATTTAACTCAAAGTATAAGTATTTTTAGAAAAATAATCATTTAAGGTTGTTTACATGATGGAAAATGATCAACTTCATAAGTTTCACTAAAGTTTGACCTATGACCTGTGATTTCGAATACAAACTAAGGTATTTACAGTTCATAGTCTTAAAGAGGGACTCGATCCAAGGAAGTGGCAAGTTGAATCAACGAAAACGGAGTTGTAACGAAGAAACTATGACCAAAACGAGATCGGATATCTAAGACTAGTTTAGCTACGAAAATAATTGGAGAAAATTAAATAAATCACATCTTTTTAAAATAACATGATATTTTATATATATGTACTCATAATTTAATTTTATATGGTTCAGGATCACCCGTAAACAATACGAGAAGATTAATCATAAGATCCCATGATTGTACGCAACACGTCATTTGACAACACCGGTACTTTATGTACGCAACACGTCATTTGACAACACCGGTACCGTGGGTCAAGATTAATCTCGACCAATACATATATGATGGGGGTTTTTATTTATTTCATTGGGGGTTTATTAAACACCTAAAAATGAACCATTAAAATTGAATTACTAACATCGGACTGCTAACTACGGACTAAGAAATTATTAAAACTATTAAAAGTATAAAAAGTATATATATGTGACGATTGTTTAAAATAGAAATATATTGATAAACTATATATGGATAGGTTCGTGATATCAATCGGAGACCAAGTCGAAATTACATATCTTCAAGACAAAAGTGAGTATATAGTCCCACTTTTAAACTCTAAATATTTCGGGATGAGAATACATGTATTTTATGTTTTACGATATGGACACAAGTAACTGAAAAATATATTCTACGTTGAGTTGTACCACTGGCATACTTCCCTGTAGCTTGGTAACTATTATTTACAGCGGTATTGTAAACGCGAATCCTGTTGATAGATCTATCGGGCCTGACAACCCCAACCGGACTGGACGACCAGTATTCAACGGTTGCACAGTACTTCGTTTCGTGACTACACTTGGTACAGTGTAGTAAGATTTCATATTAAAGGGAATATGCGACGTGATTAATTGTTAAGTATGGTTACCAAGTGCTCAGCCACTTAGAATATTTTTATTAAACTGTTTATATACGAAATCTTGTGGTCTATATATATATTACTGCCGGCACTAAACCTATATCTCACCAACTTTATGTTGACCTTTTAAAACATGTCTATTCTCAGGTGATTTCTAAAAGCTTCCGCTGCATTATGTTGAATTTGAGCAGGATCTTGCGTACGCATATTTGTGTCAAAAATAAGACTGCATATCCAAGAACTTGTGTTGTAAAATATGCTAGAAATCGTGTTGTTATCATCATTTGTAAAGTTTGTAAGTCGAAGATTATCGCTAAACGATAATCATCTTTATTTCGTCCAAAGCTTGTATCAAAAATAAGAATCATGGTTTGTAATGTATAATATATGCAGTTTTTCTTTTAAAAATGTCGCATATAGAGGTCAATACCTCGCAATGAAATCATACGTTATCTAACACGTTCTTACGGTTAAGGACGGGTTATGACAACAGCCTCCTTCCTACTTTGCTCAATCCATTTTCCAGTTCCAAAACTTCTCTTTTTCTGCGCTTTGCCAGCACACTTCATCATTATCATCCAGCCTTTTCCGTTTAAAGTCGTTTATAGTTTTTGCTACTTCATCAGCATTTTTTTTCCATTTTCGCAGAACAAATTCGTAGTTCGGAGTGTTTTTCAGAAACTTCACATTCAAATTAAGTCTAGAAGATAGACGTTATATATACACATATAACTGTTGGCGTAGACATGCTGCGAGATTTCAAAATACCGATTGCTAATTCCAAATGATTCGTATGGTAATTCTCATTACAAGATGCGAATGAGTAAATGATGGGGTTTCAATGAATAATTATAATGACTTTTTGGAGAGGCTAAAGTCAAAGGGTAATGAAGTTGTTGGTACATCTGCTAATAATGTGGTAGAATGTAAAAGGTTTCCTGGTAATGATGGTGTATATCTCAAGGTTATAATAAGGTTAGTCTAACTGAAAAGTCGAAGTTGACTTGCTGGAGTTGTGACAAAACTGGATACTTTGAATAGGAGTCGCAAAGTTATTTTTGCTAATAAATGCCAAAGAATCTGACGCGGATACGTTGTTTAAGCTTTTACTTTGGTTTCAAGAGTTTTTTGGGTACATAACTGTGGGTAACATGTGGTTGGATCATCATCTCGATTGCTCATCATTCGAAGTGTCTTCAGAAATTTTCAAAGGGTTTGAACACAGATTGTAATCGTTAACATACATTTGATATTCTAACACAGTTTTGAAGTCAAAATATAGCTTGTGAAAGATGTAAGGATCTAAGAGTGATGATTTTGGTCATATCTCAAGTTGAATTTTGAGATTTCAAAATCAGAATATGTAATTAAATTTGAATGAGTATGGTTGTTTTGATTTCTATAAAAGAATGTATATTGTTGTGAAAGTAGGGAGTATAATGGATGATTTGCTGAATCAGATTCGAAGAATGTAACATATTAATTGTGAATTTATATATCTTTCAGGTATTACCTACGCGTTAAAAAAAATTTCACAATTAATATTTTGTACAAAAGAATTTTATTACAGTCTTTATGAAAATATATATATGTATATTTTTTTCAGACGTAACATTGATTTAATGAGTTAATGTTAAATTAAACTCATTTGATTTACGGTTGAAACTAGAATTGAATATTCCCTAAAGGCTTTAAAAAGTACATAACTTTTACGCAGTATTTCTTTAATGACATTGAAATTATGAATCAATACTTCGTTATTTGTTGATGTATGATGTTCGGTTCGTGGAATTCTTGTGAATTTTGCAAAGTATGAATGATGTTATCTGAAAAGTTTCGGGTACATCGATGATGAAAGTGTAAAATCAAATATATACTTGATTTATTATGAATTGGAATTTGTTGAATTGCGACAGAGATTGTAGTTAACGCTGGTTAAGTTGCGGCCGAAGGACGTACATTATTGCATATTTGTAATATGAATTAACCGAGTATTTAAGATTCACACACAATAGCGTAGCACGGAAAGATTTATTTCAAAATATTTATATATATATATATATATATATATATATATATATATATATATATATATATATATATATATATATAATATACATATAATTTCTTCAGAGGGAATGAGTTAATTCTTCATAACTCGTTGATACAATATACACGTTATTGATTCGTAATGATGTCCACAGTGATTCTTGAACTGACAGAGTTTGTGATGTTATCGGTGTTGTTGATTCGGATGTTGACTGTACTGACGATGCTGGTAACGCTGACGGTACTGTTGATGTTGTTGGTAAAGCAAGTTTAGCTTGTTAATCACACACCATTTTTGTCAGGCTTTCTAATCTTCCTTCTATCATTTTGGTTCGCTTAACTGATTTATGGTTAGGGCTAGATTAGATAATCTCTAAGACTTTAGAGATTACATAATCGCCGCGGAATGTTTCTCCAATGAAGTTATGAATTAATACTTCGTCAGTTATTGTTGTTGGTACTCCTTGGTATCTATGGTGCGTATGACGTTGATGCTCGTAGGACAGATTGTGAAGTTGAGGTTTACGACGCGGTTGTAGTTGGAGGTGGTAATGGTACTGTTGGCGTTGATGATGGTGGTACTGGTTATGTTGCTGATGCTGCTGCTGGTGTTTGTAATCTCTGCACCATATTCTCCAAAGCCACTACCCGAGCGCGAAGCTGGTTGACTTCTTCTATTACACCGGGGTAATTGTCAGTTTGGACGAGCGGATAAATAAAATCTAAAATTTGATGTAATATATAATCGTGATGAGATACTCTGGAAATGAGCGAGAAAATGGTGATGAATCCTGTTGATAGATCTATCGGGCCTGACAACCCCAACCGGACTGGACGACCAGTATTCAACGGTTGCACAGTACTTCGTTTCGTGACTACACTTGGTACAGTGTAGTAAGATTTCATATTAAAGGGAATATGCGACGTGATTAATTGTTAAGTATGGTTACCAAGTGCTCAACCACTTAGAATATTTTTATTAAACTGTTTATATACGAAATCTTGTGGTCTATATATATATTGCTGCCGGCACTAAACCTATATCTCACCAACTTTATGTTCACCTTTTAAAACATGTCTATTCTCAGGTGATTTCTAAAAGCTTCCGCTGCATTATGTTGAATTTGAGCAGGATCTTGCGTACGCATATTTGTGTCAAAAATAAGACTGCATATCCAAGAACTTGTGTTGTAAAATATGCTAGAAATCGTGTTGTTATCATCATTTGTAAAGTTTGTAAGTCGAAGATTATCGCTAAACGATAATCATCTTTATTTCGTCCAAAGCTTGTATCAAAAATAAGAATCATGGTTTGTAATGTATAATATATGCAGTTTTTCTTTTAAAAATGTCGCATATAGAGGTCAATACCTCGCAATGAAATCATACGTTATCTAACACGTTCTTACGGTTAAGGACGGGTTATGACATGTGGTATCAGAGCGGTGGTCTTAGCGAACCAGGTTTGCATTAGTGTGTCTAACTGATAAGTCTTTAGGATACATTAGTAAGTCTGGACTTTGACCGGGTCTGATTTAAAAACCATTGCTTATCATTGTTGGTTAAAATTTATATGTAAATATTATGTAGTACTAATGGGTTAGTTGTTGTGTGATAGATGTCGGGCTCAAAACTTGTTATCACATTCAGCGACTCCGAACCAGAATCTTCAGATGGTGTTCCAGTCATTAACCTATCCGATGACGAAAATAATATCTTTGGGGAAGACTCACAAATTCCGGATGAACCGACTATAGAGAACCCGGAAAGTGAACCCGAGGAGGAAAGTGAACCCGAGGAGGAAAGTGAACCCGAGGAGGAAAGTGAACCCGAGGAAGAAATACAGGAAATTACAAAAGAAGAGTTCGAACTAGGAAAGAAACGAAAGGCTAATGAATTAGAAAATTCAAATCCTGAGTTTAATAAGGATGATGTGGCACCAACTCCACTAGACACTACCACCCCTATTCCCGCTATTCCTATTCGTTCTATCCCGGCATCCAGTTCTTCAGTCCCACAGCCAAAATATAGGCAGACAGCCAGGATAAGCGTTAAGCGATTCTTTGAACCTAAACGTCCTAGAAAATAGACCAAACGATGCGCTGCCGTATTAAACCATGGGATCATATAATGTTTTGTATAATATTATTAGTGTGGTTTGGTTAATGTTCGATGTAAGATAAGCATATGTAAAATAGTGAAGTGTGAAATGCAATAATTTTCCATGGTTAAGTATTATTTAGATGGTAGTAATTGATTCTGTACTAAGCTATTAAGTATGGACATTAACGGGTAGGTACTACCCTAGATATAATTATAAAACGCTAATAAGAAGAAAAGGCTTTTATAATAATACCTGGTTCATATTATTAATAAGCTATAATGTACTGTAAATATACACTACATCTATAATATTCCATGTGAATAATTATTTTCTTTTCATTCTTATAGAAGAATATGGCGCGATTGAACCGAATGACGGAACAAGAAATCCAGGAACTCATCAATCAGCGAGTGAACGACAGAATGTTATGGGTCGAGGCTGCAAGAGGTGCTGCAGTTAACCCAAATCCTCGTGTGGGGTGCACTTACAAAACTTTTCAAGCTTGCAAGCCCTCATCATTCAGTGGAACAGAAGGACCGATCGGTTTAACCCGGTGGATAGAAAAGATGGAGACTGTGTTTAAAATCAGTGGTTGTGTTGAGAAGGACATGACCAAGTATGCATCGTGCACTTTACAAGATAGTGCACTCACGTGGTGGAAAAATTATGTGAAGGCTGTAGGAGGAGATGTAGCTTATGATACTCCATGGGAAGAATTCAAAATAATGTTAATCAACGAGTATTGTCCAAGGAACGAGGTTAGAAAGTTGGAAGATGAATTACGAAGCCTGAAGGTTGTTGGTACTGAAGTCACCAACTACAATCAGCGATTCATGGAATTAGTTTTGCTATGTCCTGAATTGGTTCCAACCGAAGAACGGAAGATTGAAATGTACAAAGATGGTTTGCCCAAAAAGGTCAAGGCAAATGTTACAGCATCGAAACCTAAGACAATTCATGAAGCTATAACCATGGCAAACGAGCTAATGGATCAGGTCATCATGGATAAGAAAGCATCCAATATTGATGTGAAGGTATCAGGTAACAAAAGAAAGTGGAATGGAAATTATGATCGAGGTAACCAACAACAATCTTTTAAGAAACAAGAAACCACGCAAGGTGCAGGTAGTGGTTCAAGCTTTGGTTACAAAGGACAAAATCCTTTATGCAACTGTTGTCACAAACATCACTTTGGTTACTGTAGTGTGTTATGCACCAAGTGTAATCGACAGGGTCATCTTGCTGAAGATTGTAGGGCTCTCGTTACAAATACAAATGGTACCAAGACTCCTACCACCAATGCAAATAGAACTGCTTTGGCTACCGTTACTTGTTTTGGGTGTGGAAAACAAGGTCACTATAAGAGTCAGTGCCCGAATTCAGAGAAGAATGTCAGACCTGCACGTGGGAGAGCATTTGTTATTAATGCTAGAGAGGCACGCGAAGATCTGGAGCTTGTTACGGGTACGTTTACCATTAATAACTTATCCGCATCTATTATATTTGATACTGGTGCTGATAGAAGTTACGTGTGTAGAGACTTTCACGCTAAATTGAATTGTTCATCATTACCTCTAGATGCTAAGTACATGATTGAGTTAGCTAATGGTAAACTAATTAAAGCCGATAAAATTTGTCGTGATTGTAAAATAAATTTAGCCGGAGAAACGTTTAAAATTGACTTGATACCCGTAGAATTAGGAAGTTTTGATGTAATAGTCGGCATGGACTGGATGTCCAAAATAGGAGCTGAAGTTGTGTGCTCCAAGAAGGCAATTCGCATTCCTCGTAAGGATAAAATGCCAGTAATGATTTATGGAGAGAAGGGTAACTCAAAGCTAAAACTCATTAGTTATTTGAAAGCTCAAAAGTACTTGAAGAAAGGGTGCTATGCTATCTTAGCACATGTTAATAAAGTCGAAAAGAAAGAAAAAGAGAAGTGCATCAATGACGCGCCTGTGGCAAGAGATTTTCCTGAAGTATTTCCGAAAGAGTTGCCGGGATTACCTCCATTTAGATCTGTAGAATTTCAAATAGATCTTGTACTAGGAGCTGCACCGGTTGCCCGTGCTCCATATAGACTTGCACCGTCCGAGTTAAAAGAACTTCAGAGTCAGTTAAAAGAATTACTGGATCGTGGATTCATACGACCAAGTACTTCACCGTGGGGAGCTCCAATTTTATTCGTCAAGAAGAAAGACGGATCTTTCCGAATGTGTATAGATTATCGTGAATTAAATAAGTCAACTATGAAGAATCGGTATCCACTACCGAGAATTGACGACTTATTTGATCAACTCCAAGGATCATGTGTGTACTCGAAAATTGACCTAAGATCGGGCTATCATCAATTACGTGTCAAAGAAGAAGATATACCGAAAACTGCTTTTCGGACACGCTACGGTCATTACGAATTTTTGGTCATGCCGTTTGGATTGACGAATGCGCCAGCTGTATTCATGGACCTCATGAATCGATTTTGTAGTCCATATTTAGATAAGTTTGTTATCGTTTTCATTGATGATATTCTTATCTATTCCAAGAGTGAGCAAGAGCATGAGCAGCATTTAAGGTTGATATTAGAGTTGTTAAGAAAAGAACAGCTATATGCTAAATTTTCTAAATGTGCTTTCTGGTTGAAAGAAGTGCAATTTCTTGGCCACGTTGTTAGTAGCAAAGGAATTCAGGTTGATCCAGCAAAAATTGAAGCCATTGAAAAATGGGAGACTCCTAAGACACCAATGCAGATACGCCAATTTTTGGGTTTAGCCGGTTATTATAGAAGGTTTATTCAAGATTTTTCCCGAATAGCTAAGCCGTTGACAGCGTTAACACAAAAAGGGAAGAAATATGAATGGACTTCTGAGCAGGAGAGTGCATTTCAATTACTAAAGAAGAAGTTAACTACGGCGCCTATTTTATCGTTACCAGAAGGGAACGATGATTTTGAAATATATTGTGACGCTTCGCGACAAGGTTTTGGTTGCGTTCTTATGCAACGGAAGAAAGTTATTGCATACGCATCCCGACAATTAAAGATTCACGAGCGGAATTATACGACGCATGATCTAGAACTGGGATTAGTCGTGTTTGCATTGAAGATATGGAGACACTACTTGTATGGGGTTAAATGCACTGTGTTTACTGATCATAAAAGCCTTCAACATATTTTTGATCAGAAACAGTTGAACATGAGGCAACGTAGGTGGGTCGAGTTAATAAATGACTATGATTGTGAAATCCGTTATCATCCCGGGAAAGCGAACGTAGTGGCCGATGCTCTAAGCAGAAAGGAACGAGAACCAATCCGAGTTCGAGCAATGAACATAAAAATTCGCATGAATCTCAACTCACAAATCAAAGAAGTTCAACAAGAAGCACTCAATAAAGAAAACATAAGAAATGAAATAATGAAGAAGTATGAGAAGCAACTCGTTATACGGGAAGACGGAATTCGATATTTTGCAAATCGTATTTGGGTACCGAAGTTGGGTGGATTAAGGAAGTTGATATTGAATGAGGCACATAAGACAAGATACTCGATACATCCTGGTGTTGGAAAGATGTATCAAGATCTTAAGTCACGTTATTGGTGGCCTAATTTAAAGACAGACGTAGCAACATATGTTGGGGAGTGTTTAACTTGTTCCAAGGTCAAAGCAGAACACCAAAAGCCGTCAGGGTTACTTCAACAACCAGAAATCCCAGAATGGAAATGGGATGGTATTACCATGGATTTCATCACGAAGTTACCAAAGACTGCCTGGGGATACGATACCATTTGGGTAATTGTTGATCGTCTTACCAAATCTGCACATTTCTTGCCTATAAAGGAAACGGATAGAATGGAGAAACTATTACGATTATATATAAAGGAAATTGTTTCAAGGCATGGAATACCTATTTCCATTATATCTGATCGTGATAGTAGATTTACCTCAAAGTTCTGGCAATCACTACAGGAGGCACTAGGAACTCGTTTGGATATGAGCACCGCATATCATCCGCAAACTGACGGGCAGAGTGAAAGAACAATTCAGACTCTTGAAGACATGCTCAGGGCATATGTGATCGATTTTGGAAACGGATGGGATAAATATCTACCATTAGCAGAATTCTCGTATAATAATAGTTATCATGCGAGCATTAAAGCTGCGCCATTCGAAGCATTGTACGGAAGGAAGTGTAGATCTCCTATTTGTTGGAATGAAGTAGGAGATCGACAATTAACTGGTCCCGAGATCATACACGAAACGACTGAGAAGATAGTACAAATCAAGGAGAGATTGAAAACAGCCCGTAGTCGCCAAAAGAGCTACGCCGATGTCCGAAGGAAACCATTAGAGTTTCAGATCGGTGACATGGTTATGTTAAAGGTGTCACCATGGAAAGGTGTAATACGTTTCGGTAAAAGAGGTAAACTGAACCCAAGATATGTAGGCCCGTTCAAGATTATTGAACGCATTGGACCGGTAGCTTATCGACTTGAGTTACCGCAACAACTCGCCGGGGTACATAATACCTTTCACGTCTCAAACCTTAAGAAGTGTCTTGCAAATGAAGACCTCACTATTCCTCTTGAAGAAATCCATATCGACGAGAAACTACAATTCGTCGAAGAACCAATCGAAATCATGGACCGTGAAGTTAAACAGCTCAAACAGAGCAACATACCGATTGTTAAGGTTCGTTGGAATGCTAGAAGAGGTCCCGAGTTTACTTGGGAATGAGAGGATCAGATGAAACAAAAGTATCCACACTTGTTTCCCGATGACGCAAAATAGGTACAATTTTAAAATTTCGGGACGAAATTTATTTAACGGGTAGGTACTGTAATGACCCGCACTTTTTCGATCGTTCTTTACTTATAAGATTAATATTTACATAAATTAAACCTTACCAACATGATAAGCAATCCAAATTGTTGAGATTTATGTTTTCGAAAAGAGTTTTACACAACGTTTGACCTTCTAGTTTGACCGATGATATCACGAACTATATAATATATGATAATTATACGTTTGTGTATATATATGTATATATACATACTTAACATGATCTAAGGATGTTTTAATACCTCATTTTGTATTAATAACAATAAGTTATAAGTATATTTTGAAGCTACTAACTTAAGTTTTCAAAACGATAACCATACGTAACGTTATTTGACATAAATACTTATGACCTATAATGTTTATACATATATCGTATAAGTAATGTATTTAATCACTTTTTAAGGACTTAAATACATAAAACAATATAAGTGTATTTACAAAAGATAGTTATATTTGAATCCTCGTTCCATTTTCTCAAGATTTCTATACGTATATCGAGGGTATATGTACCCTTATCATACCCAGCTTCTATACGTATTTACTATTGGTATATACACATCAAATCAACATCTAAATCAGCCATATTACTGCCCTCCAAGAGAGGTAACCTTGATTGGATGCTAGCATGGAAAATTTCACAAGATTACAACATAAAAATCTTGTTTTGTCCCCCCCCCATTCACGAAATTTTCACCTTATATACCCCATCCATTTTTCAATTTTTACTACATCATTTCTCTAGCTAGGAACACACACTTACAAGCCTCATGCATCCCTAAGAAATCCAGCAAAAATCCTCTCAAGAATCACCTTAATAACCACCATATCAAGATCAAACAAAAACACTACAAAATACTACTTTCATTTCAAGTTTATGTCCTAAGTTGCTTCCAATCTTTCATCCAATTCCATCACCCTTTTGGTTCTAGGTCTTTACTCCTCTTTTACAGCAATCTTGTCCAAGTAACTTGAGGTAGTAACTATGTTCATAACCTTATTCGATTCATATATGTATAGCTATCTTATTTTATGGTATAAAATTTTAACAACAAGAACATAGTTTGAATGTTTTCAAACTTGTTTGCAAACTAAATAGATCCTTCTAACTTAACTTTTAAAATACTTCAAGACCTGTAATATATCATAAATATATGCTAACTTAACAAGGTAAAACTTGGTTTTTCAAAGAACACCTTAAAAACTGAATTTACGACGTCGGAGTGCAACCGGGGGCTGTTTTGGGTTGGATAATTAAAAACTATTTTGAACTTTGAATTGGAGGCTTATTTTCTGGAAAATTGATATTTACTATGAATATGTTAACACATAAAAATTTCATGATTTAACTCAAAGTATAAGTATTTTTAGAAAAATAATCATTTAAGGTTGTTTACATGATGGAAAATGATCAACTTCATAAGTTTCACTAAAGTTTGACCTATGACCTGTGATTTCGAATACAAACTAAGGTATTTACAGTTCATAGTCTTAAAGAGGGACTCGATCCAAGGAAGTGGCAAGTTGAATCAACGAAAACGGAGTTGTAACGAAGAAACTATGACCAAAACGAGATCGGATATCTAAGACTAGTTTAGCTACGAAAATAATTGGAGAAAATTAAATAAATCACATCTTTTTAAAATAACATGATATTTTTATATATATGTACTCATAATTTAATTTTATATGGTTCAGGATCACCCGTAAACAATACGAGAAGATTAATCATAAGATCCCATGATTGTACGCAACACGTCATTTGACAACACCGGTACTTTATGTACGCAACACGTCATTTGACAACACCGGTACCGTGGGTCAAGATTAATCTCGACCAATACATATACGATGGGGGTTTTTATTTATTTCATTGGGGGTTTATTAAACACCTAAAAATGAACCATTAAAATTGAATTACTAACATCGGACTGCTAACTACGGACTAAGAAATTATTAAAACTATTAAAAGTATAAAAAGTATATATATGTGACGATTGTTTAAAATAGAAATATATTGATAAACTATATATGGATAGGTTCGTGATATCAATCGGAGACCAAGTCGAAATTACATATCTTCAAGACAAAAGTGAGTATATAGTCCCACTTTTAAACTCTAAATATTTCGGGATGAGAATACATGTATTTTATGTTTTACGATATGGACACAAGTAACTGAAAAATATATTCTACGTTGAGTTGTACCACTGGCATACTTCCCTGTAGCTTGGTAACTATTATTTACAGCGGTATTGTAAACGCAAATCCTGTTGATAGATCTATCGGGCCTGACAACCCCAACCGGACTGGACGACCAGTATTCAACGGTTGCACAGTACTTCGTTTCGTGACTACACTTGGTACAGTGTAGTAAGATTTCATATTAAAGGGAATATGCGACGTGATTAATTGTTAAGTATGGTTACCAAGTGCTCAGCCACTTAGAATATTTTTATTAAACTGTTTATATACGAAATCTTGTGGTCTATATATATATTACTGCCGGCACTAAACCTATATCTCACCAACTTTATGTTGACCTTTTAAAACATGTCTATTCTCAGGTGATTTCTAAAAGCTTCCGCTGCATTATGTTGAATTTGAGCAGGATCTTGCGTACGCATATTTGTGTCAAAAATAAGACTGCATATCCAAGAACTTGTGTTGTAAAATATGCTAGAAATCGTGTTGTTATCATCATTTGTAAAGTTTGTAAGTCGAAGATTATCGCTAAACGATAATCATCTTTATTTCGTCCAAAGCTTGTATCAAAAATAAGAATCATGGTTTGTAATGTATAATATATGCAGTTTTTCTTTTAAAAATGTCGCATATAGAGGTCAATACCTCGCAATGAAATCATACGTTATCTAACACGTTCTTACGGTTAAGGACGGGTTATGACAACAGCCTCCTTCCTACTTTGCTCAATCCATTTTCCAGTTCCAAAACTTCTCTTTTTCTGCGCTTTGCCAGCACACTTCATCATTATCATCCAGCCTTTTCCGTTTAAAGTCGTTTATAGTTTTTGCTACTTCATCAGCATTTTTTTTCCATTTTCGCAGAACAAATTCGTAGTTCGGAGTGTTTTTCAGAAACTTCACATTCAAATTAAGTCTAGAAGATAGACGTTATATATACACATATAACTGTTGGCGTAGACATGCTGCGAGATTTCAAAATACCGATTGCTAATTCCAAATGATTCGTATGGTAATTCTCATTACAAGATGCGAATGAGTAAATGATGGGGTTTCAATGAATAATTATAATGACTTTTTGGAGAGGCTAAAGTCAAAGGGTAATGAAGTTGTTGGTACATCTGCTAATAATGTGGTAGAATGTAAAAGGTTTCCTGGTAATGATGGTGTATATCTCAAGGTTATAATAAGGTTAGTCTAACTGAAAAGTTGAAGTTGACTTGCTGGAGTTGTGACAAAACTGGATACTTTGAATAGGAGTCGCAAAGTTATTTTTGCTAATAAATGCCAAAGAATCTGACGCGGATACGTTGTTTAAGCTTTTACTTTGGTTTCAAGAGTTTTTTGGGTACATAACTGTGGGTAACATGTGGTTGGATCATCATCTCGATTGCTCATCATTCGAAGTGTCTTCAGAAATTTTCAAAGGGTTTGAACACAGATTGTAATCGTTAACATACATTTGATATTCTAACACAGTTTTGAAGTCAAAATATAGCTTGTGAAAGATGTAAGGATCTAAGAGTGATGATTTTGGTCATATCTCAAGTTGAATTTTGAGATTTCAAAATCAGAATATGTAATTAAATTTGAATGAGTATGGTTGTTTTGATTTCTATAAAAGAATGTATATTGTTGTGAAAGTAGGGAGTATAATGGATGATTTGCTGAATCAGATTCGAAGAATGTAACATATTAATTGTGAATTTATATATCTTTCAGGTATTACCTACCCGTTAAAAAAAATTTCACAATTAATATTTTGTACAAAAGAATTTTATTACAGTCTTTATGAAAATATATATATGTATATTTTCTTCAGACGTAACATTGATTTAATGAGTTAATGTTAAATTAAACTCATTTGATTTACGGTTGAAACTAGAATTGAATATTCCCTAAAGGCTTTAAAAAGTACATAACTTTTACGCAGTATTTCTTTAATGACATTGAAATTATGAATCAATACTTCGTTATTTGTTGATGTATGATGTTCGGTTCGTGGAATTCTTGTGAATTTTGCAAAGTATGAATGATGTTATCTGAAAAGTTTCGGGTACATCGATGATGAAAGTGTAAAATCAAATATATACTTGATTTATTATGAATTGGAATTTGTTGAATTGCGACAGAGATTGTAGTTAACGCTGGTTAAGTTGCGGCCGAAGGACGTACATTATTGCATATTTGTAATATGAATTAACCGAGTATTTAAGATTCACACACAATAGCGTAGCACGGAAAGATTTATTTCAAAATATTTATATATATATATATATATATATATATATATATATATATATATATATATATATATATATATATATATATAATATACATATAATTTCTTCAGAGGGAATGAGTTAATTCTTCATAACTCGTTGATACAATATACACGTTATTGATTCGTAATGATGTCCACAGTGATTCTTGAACTGACAGAGTTTGTGATGTTATCGGTGTTGTTGATTCGGATGTTGACTGTACTGACGATGCTGGTAACGCTGACGGTACTGTTGATGTTGTTGGTAAAGCAAGTTTAGCTTGTTAATCACACACCATTTTTGTCAGGCTTTCTACTCTTCCTTCTATCATTTTGGTTCGCTTAACTGATTTATGGTTAGGGCTAGATTAGATAATCTCTAAGACTTTAGAGATTACATAATCGCCGCGGAATGTTTCTCCAATGAAGTTATGAATTAATACTTCGTCAGTTATTGTTGTTGGTACTCCTTGGTATCTATGGTGCGTATGACGTTGATGCTCGTAGGACAGATTGTGAAGTTCAGGTTTACGACGCGGTTGTAGTTGGAGGTGGTAATGGTACTGTTGGCGTTGATGATGGTGGTACTGGTTATGTTGCTGATGCTGCTGCTGGTGTTTGTAATCTCTGCACCATATTCTCCAAAGCCACTACCCGAGCGCGAAGCTGGTTGACTTCTTCTATTACACCGGGGTAATTGTCAGTTTGGACGAGCGGATAAATAAAATCTAAAATTTGATGTAATATATAATCGTGATGAGATACTCTGGAAATGAGCGAGAAAATGGTGTTTCAGACAGGTTCGCCGGTAAGTGCTTCAGGTTCTTCGTCAAGAGGGCAATGTGGTGGATGGAAGGGATCACCTTCTTCTTGTCTCCAATGATTGAGTAGGCTACTACCCCATCCCCAATTCATCCAGAATAGGTGATGATTGATTGGTTGATCTTTTCCGGTCACACTGCTTTCGGAGCTTGAATGGGATTCCATTTCGGAATCTGAGTGACTTGAACTGATGATGAATTCCATTTCGTACGATTGGATAAAGGATTTTTTTTTTCGATATGAAATGATTTTGGCTAACGGATGGTATTCTAATTACATAGAATATATATATATATATATATATATATATATATATATATATATATATATATATATATATATATATATATATATATATATATATATATATCAAAAGATTTCGTAGATTACGGAGGACTTTGCGGGATATGTCAGGCAAAGTTTAAAGTAACAGATACGATAAGATATGATTTAGCAAATATGCTAAGATATGAATTTTTGTCTATACACTATTCATGCGATCAATGCAGCAAGATGTGTCTTAGACTAAAAATGATAAGCAGGTAATTTCCTGAGGATGATAAGTAGTTAATTTTTGACACAAAATGATAAGCAAAACTTTTGACATGCAGACACGGTCGAAGTCCAGACTCACTAATGCATCATATCGACTTATTAGTTAGACACACTAATGCGGACCTGGTTCGCTAGGACCACCGCTCTGATACCAACTGAAAGGACCCGTTCATATACATTATAAACGATTCCCAATAGTTGATTACATTGCGAGGCATTTCACCTCTATATGATACATTTTACAAATATTGCATTCGTTTTTAAAAGACAAACTTTCTTTACATCGAAAATTGACAGGCATGCATACCATTTCATAATATCCACTATCCAACTATAAATTGATTTAATAATAATCTTTGATGAACTCAATGACTCGAATGCAACGTTCTTCGAAATATGCTATGAAAGACTCCAAGTAATATCTTTAAAATGAGCAAATGCACAGCGGAAGATTTCTTTAACACCTGAGAATAAACATGCTTTCAAGTGTCAACCAAAAAGGTTGGTGAGTTCATTAGTTTAACATAAATAATCATTTCCATCATTTTAATAGACCACAAGATTTCATATTTCCATTTCTCATAACCATACGTCCCATGCATAGAGACAAAAATATCATTCATATGGATTGAACACCTGGTAACCGACATTAACAATATGCATATAAGAATATCCCCTATCATTCCGGGATCCTCCTTCGGACATGATATAAATTTCGAAGTACTAAAGCATCCGATACTTTGGATGGGGCTTGTTGGGCCCGATAGATCTATCTTTAGGATTCGCGTCAATTAGGGTTTATGTTCCCTAATTCTTAGATTACCAGACTTAATAAAAAAGGCCATATTCGATTTCGATAATTCAACCATAGAATGTAGTTTCGATCACTTGTGTCTATTTCGTAAAGCATTTATAAAAGCAGCGCATGTATTCTCAGTCCCAAAAATATATATTGCAAAAGTATTTAAAATGGGAGCAAATGAAACTCACCATACTGTATTTCGTAGTAAAAATACATATAACGTCATTGAACAAGTGCAAGGTTGGCCTCGGATTCACGAACCTAAATTAATTATATATATTTATGTGTTGGTCAATATTTGTCTAACAAATTAGGTCAAGTCATAGTGTACCACAATCCTAATGCTCGAGACTAATATGCAAAAGTCAACAAAAGTAAATTTGACTTAAAATAATTTCCAAAAATCTATACATGATTAATATATAGTTTAAATATCGTCGTTTTATATTTTTAAATATTTTTAAAAGATTTATTAGAGTAAATAATATAATTTATTTATTAATAAATAAAATTTTATATTAAATTTATATAATAAAATATACTTTTATATATATTAAGTAATAAAATTTATAGGGTTCATTTAATATCATAAAGATAATATGATAGGTATTATTAAAGTAAGTTATTACACATAGTAAAATATGTTTGTATCACATATTTATTTGATAAAATAATATCTATAATGATAGTAAGTAAAAGTTGTATTATTTTGTAATAATAATTATTATTATAAAAATATCAATATTTATAATTACTAAGATGACATTATGATAAAACGATAATTCTAATTATGATAACTTTAATATTTACGATAATTTTTAATATTATCTTTAAAATAATAATTCTATTTAAAATAATAATAATAATGATATTTTATAGTAACAATGACATTTCTATTAAAATGATAATTTTTGTTAAAATGATAGTTTTAATACTAACGATACTTTTAATAATAATAGTAATGATAAAAATAATAGGAACGATAATTTTATCTAAATCAATATCTTATAATATTTTAATTTAATCATGATACTCATACTCATTATTTCCTAATCGTTTCGTTTAATATCTTTTAATCGTCTTTTATATCGTGTTCATAATAATGATAATAATAGTAATCAAAATAATTAGGTGTTACAAATATTTGTTTTAATTACACAAATATTAATAATGATAGTTACTATAACATTATTAACGATAATACTAATAATTATCTTAATGATAATATAGTAATAATAATAATAATAACAATAACAATAACTATTTTTAAATAATGATATACATATTAATAATGATAATAATAATAATAATACTAATAAGAATAATAATAATAATTGGATAATAATAATAATACTAATTATAACTTTAACGATAATAACGATAGTAATAATAAAAAAATAACAATTTTTTAACGATAAATCCCTTTTATTGATAAAGATAATAATAATGATAATAATAAGATAAAACTAGAACGACGATAAAAACGACGATAATAATAATCATTTTTAATAAAAATATCGAAAATTTAATTGATTATAACTTCTAATCCGTTCATCGAAACCATTCGATATCTAAAGGAAAAGTTCTTAATTTTTCGCTAGCTTTCCAAGGACATGCATATCTTATACCTTATCTCAACTGTAAGTGTAACTAATTCAAGATTCAACCTAACCTGTCTAAGGGCAATATCAAAAGTACAAGCATGCATAATCCTAAATACTCGAGCACTAGTCAGGGATACACTATTAGTATGTAAAAGTTAAATTATGAGAACTCACGTATCAATATTGAGATTCAATATTGCAGGAAAGGTACGTAGACGCAACGGAAATGATAAACACTATATTGACCTCACGAGCATACCCATGAACCATAGTCAATCACCTCCATAGCTATAACTCATAATTTCCTTAATCCTATCCTACTCGAAAAACAATTTCGAAATCACTCGGACAGCACTCTGTCGTAATATTTTATGTATACTAATAATATCTTGAAATAATACAGAGTAAATATATATATGTAAATCAATTGAGAGAGTTTAGAGAAAAATATTTTCAAGTTTCTATGAAATAATGAAACCTATTGAATTCTATTTATAATAGATTTTTGAATTATTAAAGTAAATTATTAAAGTATGAATTATTAAAGTGAATTATTAAAGTATGAATTATTAAAGTGAATTATTAAAGTTAAAGTAAAGTAAAAATAAAGTAAAGGTAAAGTTTAAGTATAGTAAAAGTATAAAACTATGTACGTATAATACGCGTATAAATATATATAATATTAATTTAAATCATTATATATATTTAATAAAATAAAATATAAATATCGTTATCTTTATCATACTAGTTAAGTAATGAGTTGTCAAAAGTAATTCTAGATATTTATAAAAGTTATATACGTTTTAATAATAAAGTTCTTTTTAAACTGAAAACGTTTTTGTACGTTTGAAACTAAATAGATCATTCGAGTCTTTATGAGATTCAATCTTCCACTATCCTTTGTTTAGGTCTCAATGATTGACAATTTGTTCTTATTTATAAATCACTTTATCATTTTCCGAATATTGTTAAAATGGAAAGATTTCTCAAATCAACGTGGGCCTTTCAACAGAGACTTGTAATCATAATTCAATATATCTGATAATTCAATCATTTGATCTTATCTTCTAATTCCATTGATAAACATTTTGAAACAGATACAATCATATAAAGTATTTAATCTAATATTTTGTTTACGTTTCAAGCTATAATATATATACACATATAATCATATTCATTTAATGGTTCGTGAATCGTTGGAACTTGGTCGAGGTTGAATGAATGTATGAATATAGTTTAAAATTCTTGAAATTTAACTTAACAAATATTGCTTATCGTGTCAGAAACATATAAAGATTAAAGTTTAAATTTGGTTAGAAATTTCTGGGTTGTCACAAGCAGTGCACCTATTCAACAACCTTCGTATCCACCACAAGTTTCACCATGTTCTCTCAATACTCAATCACAGCCTACTTCCAATACTACAGAGTCATCTACACCAATTGCATCAGATGTTCTTTATGCACTTAAGATTGAAAACATAAGGAAAGTTGGGAAAGAAAAGATTAGTGAAGATATATCTTTACTATCAAGCCTTGTTAATTCTTATGATAGTTATCTTGATGGTCGTGTGGGTAACATTCATCTAACAACAGAAGATTATCATCAACTTGATAGAGATGAAGTAGAAAAGATGGATATTATGTGGGGTATGGCAAATATTGTAAGAAGAGCAAGAGATTACGAAGAGCGAACTGGAAAACCGATCAGTCTGACCAAAGATACAAAACTGGGATTTGATATGAATACTGTTACTTGTTACAACTATGGAGAATTAGGTCATTTTTCAAGAGAGTGCACAAAACAGAAGAAGCAGGGTAATCGTAATCCGTTGAAGAGTCAGAACTATAGTTCTCATAGTCAAACTACAAAGCGTGAGATCTACATTATTGATAAGGTAAATTAACCAGAAACAGCTGAGACTCCTAACAAAGCTTTGGTTGTCATTCATGGAGATGATGATGATTGGTCTATCAAATGGAATGTAGATGATCAACAACCTAAAGCTAATATGGTAAAGATCACTAAGTCTGAAGCAGATTGTGTTACTGATCAGAATTTAGTTGAGAAGCTGACTGCTCGTGCTGAAAGAGCTAAAAGATTGTCTCGAACAATTTGGAAAGAGAAGATTCAGAAATAGGTTAAAGACAAATTCAAGAAGTCACGTGATTCAGTTCCTCGTACACCTGAATCTGGAAGTGTTTCACCAACATCGTCAGAGGACTACTACTTCAAAGTGAAGAAACATCGGTTGATGCTGATCAAAGTGAAGAAACACCGATTGATGCTGATAAAGAACTAGACGAATGGGGTAGAATGATTGCCGGTGAGCTGGAAATGTTAGTTCTTATGGGTGAAGGTTCATATTTTGAGAGTGAAAATTCAGAAGATGAACAAACTGATTTTGAAGATAAAGCTAACCTTACTGGAGTTAACCAAACTGATTTTGAAGCATTGAACAAGCAACCAGTAGACTTACTAAGGATGTGCTTATCAAAAAGTGGTCTTGAGAAGGTCTCCGGGTTAACTACAGCCAAAGATATTTAGGACAGACTTGAACAGATTCATTTGGGTAAAGATGCTGATACATCAGAGTTCCTTACAGACTCGTCAGATTGAGAAGATGAGCTCGATGATGGGAAGAAGACAAATTACTTTGAATTTATGGCTGAGACTTCTTCATTAAATAACGCTCAACAGGTATCTTCTGATCTATCTATTGTTATTGAATGTGTTAAATGCGCTGAATCTAAGATAACAATAGATAATTTAACAAAGGCATGTGCTGAGATGAAAGAAAAATGGCATGCAGACCATGTGACCACTAAGGTTGAAAACGAGTTGAAAGAGCAGATCAAAGTTTATAAAAAACAACTTCACGATCTTAAATGTTACAACTTTGACATAAATCAAGCTTTAATTAAACGTGTTGACACAATTAATGAACTAAAGAAAGAAAATGAATGCGTTAAAGCTGATTTAGAAGCAATTTCAATTAAAATGAAATGTTGGGCAAGTGCATCGCAATGGAATGCATTAATGGTGGAACTTAATGACACCAAGGGCAAGGGTATTGGATATAAGTCTGCAATTCCTCCTTTTTAGAATACATTTGTTAATGCAAACGTAGTTGACGGTCGACCAGAAGATTGTATCCCTCCTAGTTATGAAGATTATGTTGAAAAGAATAAGAAATGTAGCTCAACTAAGAATACAACTTCTGATGATACTGTTGAAGGTGCTCTAGATCTTGAGGAAGATAAGAAAACTAGGTTAGGAGATAACTCTAAAACAAGTAGAGTTAGAACACCGAAAGGTCCTATTAAAATTTTAAGAAATCCTAGATTTGCTAACAAACCAGTTCCTCCTGTTACACCTAAGCCTGTTCCAAGAAATAAAACAAATGATTCTCCTGTGTTTGCAAGAACACAAGATCCGTCATCTTCAAACTCTAGTAACGTGTATGAATTTAGAGGACATAGGGAGTTTCGTTAATGTTTTAATTGTGCTATTTTTGGACATATTGCTGCTAATTATCCTAGAAGATATAGATCACCCAGACAGAAGCTTGACCTCACATATGATGATCACAGATCATCTTATGCTCACAGAACAGGTTCACATGTTAATGATGAAGTTCGTGTTAAAAATCATACGACAAATGTTGTCTATGGAGAGTATAAGAGAAAGAACTTCAATAGGTCAATTTCTCCTGTGAAGATTAAGGTTCCTAAATAGGATACTGAGGCAAGAGTTGCCAAATCAAGTAATGATAGTAGAGCTTTTAAACCAAAGGCACGATCACCTTCGCAAAAAGCTAGTCGTCGAAAATAATTTTCTCTTACCAGACCACGAGTGAATCGCTCTGAAAATGAGCAAAATGTGAAAAACCAGAAGAGAAATATTGCTACTTCTAAACTGTCTAAGTTTACGGTTTCTAATGATGAGATTCCATTGGACACAAACGGGAAATGGATGGAATTTCAAGCTATGGGTGTTAATGGACAACCTACTGCCGTCCGGGTGTAGGTTACCATTATCAATTAATTCTCTTAATGTGATGTGCAGGGAACCAGGGTACCTGCAAACAACACCTGGATAGCGGCGCTTCGAGACATATGAGTGGATAGCTATCTCTTCTTTCGGATGTACACCCAATTAAGGGACGTTATGTAGCTTTTGCTAAAGATAAAGGAGGTCACATTTCAGCTCAAGGTTTATTGAAGAATGAAAAAGTTAGTTTCGACAAAGTGAACTATTGTCAAGAGCTTGCAAACAACTTGTTGTCGGTTTCACAAATCTGTGAAAAATCTTTCAAGGTAGCATTTGATGACGAATTCAGCTACATTTTGAAGCCATAGTTTGTGATTCATCCAGAAATAATTTTGATGAAGGCTCCTAGACAAGCCGACTTATACATGCTAGATATGAATGTTGCTACTTCAATTACTGAACATCATCAAGCTTTTGTTTCTAAAGCGACTGAACAAGATTCTATTACATGGCACAAACGCATGGGTCATTTAAGTTTTCAGAAAATGAATCACCTTATCCACAAAAATCTTGTAGAAGATGTTGATCTTCGATCTTTTTAGATTCCAGGAACATGTGTTCCATGTAAGAAGGGTAAGCAGAGTAAGAAAGCTCATAAGCTGGTGAAGTATAATTCAATCTCTGCTCCACTTAAATTGTTACATATGGATCTTTTCGGTCCGATACGTTTTGAAAGCATTGATGGAAGTAAGTATTGTCTGGTTGTAACTGATGATTATTCAAGATTTTTTTGGGTAATGTTTTTGAAAGAGAAGTCCGATACTTTTGAGAATTTGAAAGTGCTAATCAATCGATTCGAGACATGTTTTAATTTAAAGGTAAGAAAGATTCGTTGCGACAACGGTACAGAATTCAAGAATCAGTATCTTGCAGGTTTCTGTATTGAAAAGGGTATCAATATGCAATTCAGTTCTGCATACGCTCCTCAGATGAATGGTGTTGCTGAAAGAAAGAATAGAGTATTGATCGAGACAGCTAGAACAATGCTAGCAGATTCATCGTTACCTGTTCATTTTTGGAGTGAAGCTGTTGCAAAATGCGTGTTACACTATGAATCGAGTTTTGACTGTAAAACGACTGGGTAAAACTTGCTATGAGCTATTGCATGGGAGAAAACCATTTTTGAAGCATCTAGAAAACCATTTGGAGTATTTCTTAGGTATAGTTCTCCTAACAAGCGAGTTTTCAACAATGAGACAAGATGTGTTGAAGAATGGTCTGAAGTTGATGTCCAGAGGAATCATATGAAGAATGCTCCGAAGAGCCATCCTTAGATTTATAACTATGATGAGCTGATTGACTCATTCAATATTGCTCCAGATCAGACGGAGAATGAAGTTGAGTTACAAATGTTATTTGATTTACAAAATGAACCAGAAGTATCTGCACCTACTCCAACTCCAACTCCATTACCCACTGTCGATGAACCAGTTCAAGATTCAGATCAAGACATTGATCCAGTGTACGATACCTGCGGACATGATATTTCAAGTGAGAGTTCTGATAATCATGAAGATATTGGTGATACTACGAATCTACAACCTAAGATACCTGTTCCCGCACAACCAGTTGCCAGAACTACAGCAGATCATCCTAGAGAAAATATTATTGGAGATCCAAATGCATGTGTTAGAACAAGAAGACAAGTTCAGTTTGATGGTCAACTTGATACTCATATGACAGCTGCTGCTGCATACTACGAGTACTCATGTCATATTTCTAGAATAGAGCCAAAGACAACAAAAGAAGCCTTGAAACATGTTGATTGGGTTATGGCTATGCAGGAAGAGATTCAATAATTCCATCGTTTATATATTTGGAAGCTAGTTACTAAGTCGCATGGTGCTAAAGTAATTGATCTCAAATGGGTTTGGAAGTGCAAATTTGACGAATATGGCAATGTTATCCGTAACAAAGCTAGATTAATGGCTAAAGGTTATCAGTAAAATCCTGAATTCGATTATGATGAAGTTTTTTCTCATGTTGCCAGATTGGAAGCTATTCGCATTTTCTTGACTTTTGCTTCATTTATGAAGTTCATAGTGTTTCAAATGGATGTCAAGAGTGCATTTCTTTATGGCAAGCTAAGTAAAAGAGTATATGTCAATCAACCACCAGGTTTTGAAGATCACCTTCATCCTGACAAAGTTTACCATTTACGAAGAGCCCTATATGGTTTACATCAAGCCCCGAGAACTTGGTATGGACGTTTGTCAAGTTATCTATTCAAAAAAGGTTATCAAATGGGCACGGTAGATTGTACTTCTAATGACCCGTCCTAATCCTTCCGGACGAAATCCATATCGATTATAAACAATTCACAATAGTTGATTTCATCGTGAGGTATTTGACCTCTATATGATACATTTGATAAACATTGCATTCGTTTTTAAAAGACAAACTTTCTTTTCATCGAAAGTTGATAGTATGCATACCATTTCATAATACATCCAACTATAATTGACTTAATAATAATCTTGATGAACTCAACGACTCGAATGCAACGTCTTTTGAAATATGTCATGAATGACTCCAAGTAATATTTCTAATATGAGCAAATGCACAGCGAAAGATATCTTTCATACCTGAGAATAAATATGCTTTAAAGTGTCAACCAAAAGGTTGGTGAGTTCATTAGTTTATCATCAATATTCATTTCATCATTTTTAATAGACCACAAGATTTTCATTTTCATTTCTAATAAATATAATCTCATATCAGACATTTCGCACGGCATAGAGATAAAATCATTCATATGGATTGAACACCTGGTAACCGACGTTACCTTAATGCATAGAATATCCCCAAAACAGAACGTCTCGTAAGTATAATAATCTCTAAGTACTAAACCATCCATAACTTCAATGGGGGTTGTTAAGCCCAATAGATCTATCTTTAGGATTCGCGTCAATTAGGGGCCATTTCCCTAATTCTTAGGTTACCAGACTCGAAGGGCGATATTCGTTTTAATAATCCAAGAATATAATGTAGTTTCAATTACTTGTGTCTATTTCATAAAACATTTATAAAAGCAGCGCATGTATTCTCAGTCCCAAACATATATATTGCAAAAGCATTTAAAAAGGGAGTAATGAAACTCACGATATTGTATTTTGTAGTAAAAATACATATTACGTCATAGAACACGTGTAGGGTTGGCCTCGGATTCACGAACCTATATCATTTGTATATATATTAACACAAATAATAGCAATCGAATAGATTTATATATTATATCTTAAATTATGTATTATATATATATATATATATATATATATATATATATATATATATATATATATATATATATATATATATATATATATATATATATATATATATATATATTTAAAATGACTAATATTTATATAGTTATATCAATATATATATATTAAAATATATAATTTGTTAAAAATGCTAATATGATTAATACCTACTTATAAGTAATATTACTATAAGTATATTTTTATATCAATAATAGTAACAAAGATTGCATTTGATTATCATGATAATATTAAAAATAATAATACTGATAATAATATTAATTATAGTAATAATAATAATAATAATAATAATAATAATAATAATAATAATAATAGTGTCTCTAAAAATAATACTAATAATAATAATGAGAATAATAATAATCCTAATAGTGATAAATATGATAATTTTACTAAAAATGTTATTTTAATAATATTGATAATAATAATCTTTAATAAAAATAATAATTTTTCTAAAATGATACTTTTCATAATAATGCTAAAAATGATAGTTTTAGAAAAAAAAATGATATTTATAATATTAATGATAATAATAATAAAAATATTGGTTTTAATCAAAAGGATACTACTAATAATAACTTAAATGATAATACTAATAATAACTATAACATGATAATATTAATAATAATAATAATATTTATAAAGTACAAATAATATAATACTAGTAATAATGATAATAATATTAATTTTATTAGTGCTAATGCTAATCATAATCATAATAATAATAATAATAATAATAATAATAATAATAATAATAATAATAATAATAATAATAATAATAATAATAATAATAATAATGATAATAATGATAATGATAATGATAATGATAATAATAATGTACAACCTCTGAAGAACAAGCTTCCTAAAAAAATGCCATAGCCCGGGCTCGAACCCGCGATCTCTCGCTCAACGCAAACACTCTTAACCATTCATCCAATTCATTCATTTCTTCTACAAATTCCGTGTTTCCTTTCTTCTACAAATTCCATCGACCATATCATCATATAATCTAACATCATCATCTAGTCAATATTATTATTATAGTATTACGTATCATTTTTCTTGTTTCACTATCATTATTAACATCATACTACACCGAATATCATTATCTTAAACATAATCTTAATCATAATCGAATCACCATGTTTTAATCACTATCGTCTCTTCATCATCGTATATCATCTAATCGTGATCTCATCATTATCATCATAAACTATTTATCATAGTATTAAATTTACCTCATCAAAATTATTATACTCATCGTCACTGTGCTATTTGATTATCATCTTCATCATCGTATTCGTCACTTACAATGAAACATATGTAACGGCCCAAGTTTAGTTAAGATTTATACAGGCCACTTAGAGCCCAATAACCAATCTTAAATATGCAGTCCATATGGGATCCATTATGGTGGGCTTCCAAAGCCCACTTTGTTTGAAAGAAAAACCAGTCAGAACTTGGTAACTGGGTTTCGAAGGTTGTGTGGTTTTGTTCGAATCATATACAGAAGTAACCAGAAACAGTAACACGATGGTTAGCGAGCAGCACCTGTAGCAACACAGTCGATATCATCATCGTTTACATCATTTTCATCAACATCTGTCACAATCGTTATCATCATGATCTTTACATTCATCATCCTCGCGTATATTACTAGAAAGGGAAACAAAGACAGAAACGTGAAGATGGTTGATGGTGAACGAAATAAGCAAGGTGTGGTGGTGTTGCGGCTAGAGCAAAAAACAAAAATAAGAGAGATAAACAAGAGAAGTAGTGATGGTTGAGGACGGTTCATCGATTAAGAGAAAGAGATATCGAGAGAGGTGTGACGAGGGTTGATGGTGGTGTTGGAAGGTGGTGGAGAGTTGAGGTGGGTGTAGGTGGATTCCCGAAAATATAATAGAGAAAGAAAAGAGATAGTGAAAGAAGAAGGTGGTGGTGAGTTGGTGAGCGATGGAGGATGTGGGTGGTTGTTTGGTGTTACTAGTTGGTTGCCGAGAACGAAGCAAGAAGGAGGAGGAGACCGGGTTGGTGTTGTGTTCATGTGTGTGATTGATCATAAATATAATTGTGGGTTTGTGATGATCTATAGATGATATATGATTATGGTTTAATATCAAGAACATAAGGAAATGGCAGCGATGTTATATGCATATGATATATGTATATATAATAAAGGGAAAGATAAATAGAAAAGATAAAGCAACCAACACAATACTTTTCTTATCAACTCACGGATTCAATTACTATACTTCTACCGACACTTTTATCATGAAGTATTTTAGTGTGTCCATTGCTAAACAGTTAATACATAAAAGTGTTCCTAATAATCCCAAATTTTTTAAATTAAGTCCATTTATTTATTTTGGTCATTATGGTATAAAATTCAGTCATTAATTTAATAAATAAAAATTACATCAACTGTCCCTCTCATTTATGGGTAAAATATAAAAAGTGTTAAAATTAAATAATTAGATTCTAAATATACTTTTAATAAGCTTATAACTTATATAACTCATTTTCGGATCACCTTTTATTTTAAAATCATATAAGCTCGTTTTTACTTGATTAATATCAATCGAAACATCAAACGAGTATTTCAATCATCTAATATTTATTTTAATATACTTTATTTATATATAGAGATATATTTTAAATAATAATTATTATAATATCCTATTTTTATTTTATTAAATTTTAATTACAACAACATATAATACTTCAAATTATATTTTGAATTATTATTTATATATTAATACACACATATCTATTTACAATTAATTGTTCGTGAATCGTCGAGAGCAGTCGATGGTCAATTGAATATATGAACATCGTTTCCAAAATTTTCTAAACTCAACATTACATACTTTTCTTATCATATCGAAATCATATAAAGATTAAGTTTAAAATTGGTCGAAAATTTTCAGGTCGTCACAGTACCTACTCGTTAAAGAAATTTTGTCCCGAAATTTTAACTGGAATGGTCATGGTTGACAATATGTATGTTTTCATGACGCATATGTGTTGATAAATAAAGTTTTATCATTATTGATTAATATAGATAAAACAATTTGATTACGCGAAGAGTATAGTTGAAGCTATCACAAAAGAGTGAGACGAGTAAATGCAGGTTCGTCTTAACTGATGACATAGTCGTGGTTGAATTTAGAAATTAATGTGCGTCTTAACTTTTGACGTTGTCTTGGTTGAATTCCGGAATTCAAAGGATTTAAAAGAAAATCTTGGAAATCTTATAAGATCTGATTCCTCGAGATTTAAGGAAATTAGGATCTCTTTAATTAAATGCAATTGATCTGTCCCGATTACTACGTTGGATATTTCCCTTATAAATTCACCTTTTCCGTTCCATTAGTTTTCACCACTTCTATACTCAATTCTCAAATTTAAAAGATTGTGAAAATGCTTAATCCAGTTCTGATCCTTGTCCTTACCCCGACTATCGCAACAATCATCCTCCTTTTCTAACTTCCACCGGAGGAATCGGTTTACTTCTACTTCACCCTTGGGGTTATAGTATTTTTAATTCTCCCTTTTCTTTATGTTGCGATAAACATTGATATCCACGGTTTGTAATTCATGTGTTGTTATCGAGCTTTATGTTCTCCCTTATATTTCGGAGTCCCTACTTCCATCTTCTATAATCATTGTCATTCACAGTTAATGCTCTCTCCTATTTGCTGTGATTTATACCCCCTTTCTATTTCGGAGTTTCATACTTTTGTTTTCTTTTCGCAAGTAATGGTCCAGAATTTGTAGGTATGGAGTTTCGAATTATCATAATATACAGGGTAGAAAGGAATGGTAGTAGAACGATTTAATTTTTCAAATTACCAGAATCACTGAGAATAGAACTATCAAGAATGTATTTTCTTGATATGTTCAGAAGTTAAGCAGAATGAAAGAGTTATGTAATATGACACATGATGATGGTATGATCTACTGTGAACCATCATCACGTTTCATTAGAAACTCAGCATGACTTACTGTAATATAATCACGTTCGCCGGACGTCATTATATTATACTAACTCATGCTTCAATTCCCAACACTTCTCTACAACTCATTCATAATTTATACTTAGATTTTACAGAAGTTTCCAATATAATGGAATACTGAAAGCACGAAGAGGTAGATAATTTCGAACAAGAATATTTATGAAAATATCCTCAGAAATATCGAAGATATTTATGATGATATTTTGGAATTTGTAAGTTCGAAGATTGATGAAGAAAAATTTTTCGCAAGATTTTAACATGACTTCGGAGCAAGATATTTTCTAGAGATTTCATCGTATCCAGAATTACCTGGATTCTTTGAATATAGGATTTGGTCCTTGTATTTTTCCTTGGTCTTCTTCATGGTTTGCTCAATCCGTATTTCAGTACCAAATTTTCTATCGAGCGTTCCTAACACTCCATTCCTTATCGTCAAACTTTTGGCCATTAAGACCTTCTACAGTTTAAGCTGTTTCATCTGCATTTAAGGAAGTCATATCTGAATCATCGGTTATCAATCCGAGGTGGTTTTAGGTGAATTGTGTTTTTAGATGAATAAACGATGATGGTAATATGGTGGAATATAAAAGGTTCCCCAGTAACAATAAAAGAGCACACATATATATCAAGGTGTTAATAAGGTTGTTTCGAACGAAAATTCGAAGTTGACTTGTTGGAGCTGTGACAAAATTTGCTACTTTGAAAGGAATCACCAAGTTATATTGGGTAATAATAACACTAAAGGAATTAGCACATATACGTGTTAAATATTACTCAAGTTCCGAGTGTTTTCAGGTGCATAACTATATGCATCAATCTTTTCTTCTTTAGATGAAATGCGGTTGGTTCATCCTCTGGATTGAGGTGTTTTCAAAAATCATGAAAGGTTTGAACGCAGATTATAATCGTCAAGATACAAATGAGATTTAAGATGAAATCAAGTGGCAAACTTGAAGGAATGTTTAGTTTCATATGTTATAATCAATATTTTAATTCATTTTAATTGTCCAATGTTGGCAGTCCACAGTTAGCAGTCTATAATTAGTAATCCAATAATTCATATATAGTTTAATATATAATATTCAAATTAATTAATACGTATTCGTGACCCATTGTATACATGTCTTAGACTCGATCACAACTCAAAGTATATATATTATTGTAGAATCAACCTCAACCCTGTATAGATGCGTCGATCACAATTCATATATAGTGTCTATGGTTATTCTAAATAATATATATAGATGCGTCGATATGATATGTCAAAACTTTGTATACGTGTCCCGATAGTTAAAGTGCGTAAAATAACAGAAATTAAATGACAATAAATAAAATTGCGAGAATTTAAATTGCGATAAATAAATTGCGATAATTAAATTGCGATAAATAAATGTAATAAGGAATTAACAGTTAGCTAGGAACAGTTACCTAGGACTTTGTTAGCGTGGATTCTTAATAGAATTTCTCATAGTTAATTTGTTTGTTTCTAACAAATTTTACCTTGTCAAATGTTTTCTTCATTATGCCACTTGTTGAATTTTGATAAATCAAAATCCAAATATGAAATTGTATGAAAATGGTTATTCTGCGATGAACGGATACGTATATCGGTGGATGTAAGTAGGATAGTGAATGACCGTTGAATCAGATTCAAAAATGTACAATGCAACTTATTAATGTGAAATTTAAATATTTCTCGGGTATTACCTACCCGTTAAAATATTTCACCATTAATCATTTGTACAAAAGAATTTTTAATTACAATCTTTATGAAAATATACTTACATATATATTCTCTTCAGATGTAATCATGGATTTAATGAGTTAATATAACATTAAACTCATTTTATTTACGGTTAGAACCAGAATACATAATCTCTAAAATATTAGAGATTACATAATCGCCATGTAAAACGAAGATAAATGATGTAGAACGATTCGTAGAATAATGATTAAGTTCGAGATATGGATTGTGATGTTGAGGCATGTGTTGTTGTGGTACTGTTGATGCCGTTGATATTGCTGAAGCTGGTACTTTTTGCACCATATTTTCCAAGGCTACAACTCGGGCGCGAAGCTAGTTGACTTCTCCCATTATTCTGGGATGATTGTCGGTCAGAACGAGTGGATGAATAAGGTTTAGAATTTTAGATAGAATATAATCGTGTGAGATATTCGGGAAATGAGGGCGAAAATGGTGTTTCGGACTGGTTCACCGGTAAGTGCTTCAGGTTCATCGCCAAGAGGTAAATTTGGTTGTGAAAAGGATCGCCTTCTTTGCGTCTCCATTGATTAAGTCGACTACGAACCCATCAGATGAATTGGGGATGGCTGATTGGTTGATTCATCCTGGTGACGCTGGTTTCGGAGCTTAGGTGAACATCCATGTTGGAATAGTTGTCGGAGTCTGATGAACTCGAACTTGTTGAAGGATCCATTTCGTACGATCAGGGAATTGATTTTTCGATATGAGATAGATTATAGGACTTAGAAATACATAATTTTCATATGTATATAAAATACCAAGTTCCCATACGTTACGGAGGAATTTTCAGAAGTTGTCAGGCAAAATTTACAGTGACGTATACGCTAAGATATGAATTTATCTATACACTATCTATGCAATAGAGGCAGTAAGATGTGTCTAGACTAAGAATGATAAGAAGGTAATTTTTGACACAAAATGATAAGCAAAACTTTTGACATGCAGACACGGTCGAAGTCCAAACCCACTAATGCATCTAAACAACTATCAGTCAGACACACTAATGCAAGACCTGGTTCGCTAAGACCACCGCTCTGATACCAACTCTAATGACCCGTCCTAATCCATTCGGACGAAATCCATATCGATTATAAACGATTAACAATAGTTGATTTCATCGCGAGGTATTTGACCTCTATATGATACATTTTACAAACATTGCATTCATTTTTAAAAGACAAACTTTCTTTTCATCGAAAGTTGATAGTATGCATACCATTTCATAATACATCCAACTATAATTGAATTAATAATAATCTTGATGAACTCAACGACTCGAATGCAACGTCTTTTGAAATATGTCATGAATGACTCCAAGTAATATCTCTAATATGAGCAAATACACAGCGAAAGATTTCTTTCATACCTGAGAATAAACATGCTTTAAAGTGTCAACCAAAAGGTTGGTGAGTTCATTAGTTTATCATCAATATTCATTTCATCATTTTTAATAGACCACAAGATTTTCATTTTCATTTCTAATAAATATAATCTCATATCAGGCATTTCGCACGGCATAGAGATAAAATCATTCATATGGATTGAACACCTGGTAACCGACGTTAACTTAATGCATAGAATATCCCCAAAACAGAACCTCTCGTCTGTATAATAATCTCGAAGTACTAAACCATCTATAACCTGAATGGGGGTTGTTAAGCCCAATAGATCTAACTTTAGGATTCGCGTCAATTAGGGGCCATTTCCCTAATTCTTAGGTTACCAGACTTGAAGGGCGATATTTGTTTTAATAATCTAACCATATAACGTAGTTTCGATTACTTGTGTCTATTTCGTAAAACATTTATAAAAGCAGCGCATTTATTCTCAGTCCCAAAAATATATATTGCAAAAGCATTTAAAAAGGGAGTAATGAAACTCATGATATTGTATTCTGTAGTAAAAATACATATTACGTCATAGAACACGTGTAGGGTTGACATCGGATTCACGAACCTGTATCATTTGTATATATATTAACACAAATAATAGCAATCGAACAGATTTATATATTATATCTTAAATTATGTATTATATATATATATATATATATATATATATATATATATATATATTTAATTTGTGTATATATTTAAAATGACTAATATTTATATAGTTATATCAATATATATATATATATTAAAATATATAATTTGTTAAAAATGTTAATATGATTAATACCTACTTATAAGTAATATTACTATAAGTATATTTTTATATCAATAATAGTAACAAAGATTGCATTTGATTATAACAAGATTGAAGGTACGCGCTACGCGGCTAAATATTATTGATAAAAATTAGTACGCGGCTAAACATGTATGATAGAAATTTGATAAATCGAACGATCTGGAAAGTTTCAAGCGCTTCAAAATTTACGCTCACACGTTATAGGTATTCGTTAGAAGCAGTTAATATATGTGAAATTACTGACTATAAAGGCAGCAAACAGAATCCAACTAATTACATAGACATGTTGAAATTACCTGAATCAGCATATTCACTTAGACGACTGTATTTAAAAAAAAGCATTATTTACAGATCAAATTGTTTAACCAAGGATTAGGAAGTTAACAGGCAACGTTAAGCTACACCCTAAAGTAGGTAAGGATTACAAATAGAAGTACACAAAGCAATTTTCCAGCAACCATACACATGATTAACGTTTGGGATAAATTTTTTTGCAAAACAGCACCAAGTAACCTGGTTTACAAAATTCCAGTCGTCAAACCCAAAAAAATGTTGATTGTGCCCGCTACCCTGTTCGTGATCAGCCCGGAAGCCTTCTACACTTTCTCTTTGCACCAGCGTTACCTTTCTTGATGTCTTTGGGGAACAAACTTCGCTTAGCTGTCTTCTTTGGACTCCTTTCTTCTAGTTCTCCTTTCTTTGTTTGCTCCTGCTTCTCTAACTGGACAGTTGGTAGGTTTGCCAAATAACGTGACTGGTGGTTGTACCAATATTCACTACAAATTAGCAGGCAGTGGTATTTTTAAAAAGCCATACGATGCTACCTTAAAAGACAATGCTTACTCATCTATCGAGTCATTAAATTCTGGTATTGGTGGATTGAAATAACAATGTGTTGCCTGGGTACAAGCAAGATGTAGTTCCCCTTTTACAAAGCAAAGTGAAAAAGGCAACAAATGGTTATAAAGTTTTTAAATGGGAGCATAACAATTACATGCAGTAATTACAAAGGTTGTGTTTTTAATTGTTAGATACCACGGTAAAGCTTACACCGACACGAACTGACTGCCAAAACAATTGGTTTTTCCATAGCGTTGTATGCGGCCGAGTCAAAAACAGTTGCGAGTTCGTTCCAGAGAGTTAGCTGAATTGTGTCACCACTGCACACGAATGTATGCCAAACTTTTAGCTAGAAATACATGCTAAAAAAACAGGGTGGGGAAAAAAATGCTCTTCGTTAGAAGTAATTCTTGCAGGTTACCCGTGTTGTGAAAAGCAAGTCAGTCTATTCCCGTTAACACATTATATTGAATAAATGCTGTTGTGTTTGAAATATTGCAAAGTAAATAAAGAAAATCCCAAACAATGCATTTATTTATTTTTATTTGGTAAATGATGACTTACTCAAGATTTGTGAGGTCGATTGTTCTTCTTATAAACTGTTTGTGGTTAACGTCTCCGATGATCACTGGGTCTCCAAGGTGATCGATGCAGCCAATGTAGTCTGTTCATTCACATTTCATATTGATCAAGCATATTTTCACGGGGTCAAGGTGAACCTATGCTTGAGTGCATAAAAGGGGTTTAAGGACTAACAACATTCGAACCTCCGATGCTTGGTCGTGGATAACCCACATCGGTATCATTTCGATTCCGACAGGGTGGCCGATTTGAGAGTCCACCAACAACCTACCATACGAGGTTGAGTGGCCCAAAGACATGAAGGTTTTATAGTTCAATACATACCTGAAAGTCTTAGAGACCGTAAGAAGCTTTGTTCGTACAATAGAGATTTGTATGCTGTAGTTTACGTATGAGTAAACAAGCGAACGTATATGTTTTTAGGGTTTATGAGATATATATTTATAGGCTCACGAATTAGGGTTTCGGTAGAATCTGTTCCCTAATTAAATGCAATCTCATCCTTAACTAACTTTCATTATTTAAGGAAGAGAATCCGACTTGATTATACCGTACACTCTTCTAGAATGTACCAGACCCCTGTGCAAGTATACAAAACTCGCACCAGATGGTATAGGCGCATAGCGTGCGGCTATACCCGTAACGTATGCCTTTGTGTGTGATTAAATGCTTTGGATGCGCATCTGCACAACCTTGCGGATATGCGTATCATTAAGTCCCCCCAGTTCGATGTTATATACAATGAAATATAGTGTATGACGTCGAACTAGCAAGAAAAGAAAAATGGATACACAATGAATCTTAACAATTTCTTTAAATCAGATAAGCGTACTTAATAGTGCCAATTTGATTCCTAGTCGGATTTCAAATGTAACCGGACAGTTTGTGTATAACGACCCAACCTGTATTAAAACCGGCCCATAAAAGTTTTTCCTTTTAATACGCTTTAAATAACACTTTAGGTCCCAAATGTGTTTCCATAAACATCTTTAATACAATAGAAGGTTTAATAACCCTTAAAACATTTAATACATTAATTAATTGTCCAAACGGACATACACGATGTGATGACCCGGAGATTTCCGACCAAATTTAAACTTAATCTTTATATAATTTCGACACGATAAGCAAAGTCTGTAATGTTGAGTCTCAAAAATTTTGAACTATTTCAATTACCCTTCGACTGCTCTTGATGATTCACGAACCACTAATTGTAAATAGATACATATATATATATATATATATATATATATATATATATATATATATATATATATATATATATATATATATATATATATATATATATATATATATATATATATATATATATATATATATATATATATATAAGTAATTTATAAATATTACGAGCATATATTTAGAAATTGTAATATTTCATTTTGTGTAAATAATTATGTATCAATGTTAATTTGTTATATTTAATAACATTATTAATATCAATAATTATTATCAATATTAATATTATTATTATTATTAATTATTAATATTAAATATAATAAAATACGAATAAGTTGTTAACCATCAAATTCAACTTTTAATCTTTTTCCTGATTACTGTATTCTGGGATTCCATATCAAAACACTAGAAGTTAAATGGGAAAAAAGACATGTCGGTTCCAATCATGGGTAATAAATCAAACAATTATCAAGTGTAATGCAATTGTATTCTTTATATGCATACATATATGCAGAGAGATCAAATAACAACCTCACTTCCAAAAATATTCTACTATCTCATATCATCACTCCAAACCCGAATAATTCTTGCTATGGTTCGATGAAGCTGCTTGACTGCCTGAATATCCAACCAACAAACCACTTCTTGATTGTCTTGTTGATTCTACTTCAAACGAAAATTCCCCAACAAAACTAACATATACGATTGTGTACTATTCGAGCACAATAAACCACCACTTAAAACACCCACCAACAAAAACCCATTTGCTAGATTACTTCTACTGTTATTATTCGATGATCAATCATCAACCACCACCATTTAAATCTAACATTCTCATCAACCTATACTACTCAATCCACTACTATAATCTACTCGTCATTACTACTGTTGCCTTGTTAACTAAACGAGAGCCATCATGACCATCACCACCAATAACATCCATTAACCACCTTGTAGTCCTCTTTCTTTCTTCTACGTGACAACCAACATCCACAACCCAAATCGAGAACCTATTGTTACTACTCGCTTGTACTACTATTTTTCTGACAAAGGAAAATACCCACAAAATGTTCACCTAACACGCACCCAAGATCATCGAAAACCCTACGGTATTATCTATATATTTCTTTCCTACTTCTTCTACTGAAATGAAACCCACCACTTCTTCTTTATACGTTGTATTTCTGCCTGTTTATTTCTGATTTTGTATGCAGCCGTTTACCACCAAACCTCTATTGCTATCTTCCTTTTGTCTTACATCGCAAACCACCACTCGTTTACAAACTACTACGATAAAATACAAAGAAGATAAAAAGTAAAGAATATAGAGTAATAAAGAATGATGATATAAATAGCCATGATGTAATACTTCCTGTTTTGGTTTGAGGTGTGCCGAAACAATAACCAAGCCACGAATTTATTTGAAGTATATAATGCTTGACCCATGACAACCAAGTGGAGAGGATGACAGACAAACATGGGGCGGTATGTGATTTAATTATTTTTATGCAGATTGTTATGAGGAGCATTTGATTACAGTATTTAAAGAATGATACAAAGCAAATTGCAAGATAATGGAAAGTGGGTCAGATCTCAAGTGATATTAAAGTTACACATGCGTTTTTTTTTTATTTCTTCTTTTCATTCTAGCCGACCAAGATGGGTCTTTAAAAGGGACCTGCAAATTTTTTTCCCCTTTTTACAATTGGAACGTGGCTATTTTTCTTTCCACTGGAGAAGCTTTACACCGACACCTTTCCAAACCCAATATTAATCGGACTACGCCTATTCCTTAATTGGGCCGTGAGCCTTTAATTGTGATTCTTGTTTGATATACACAACACCACATTTTTTTTACGATTCCCTACTGCAAATCCTCGTTTCTGTTTCTACTAACGTTGAACGCCAAAGGAACCTCCAAAAACTACTTGGGTCGTATACATAGTTGGGCCGGGAATTCAATCTTAACTCTGGGCCATGCATTGATCTTCGGTGGGTCGTGAATCTAACTCGCATATCCTCTTCTATCGGGCTGCTGCTATGCTTCTTGTATCGGTTGTTGTTGCCTTTTCTGTTTTGCAAATATTAGTAAAAACAACGTGAACAATAACCTGCAACGGTGAAGTTAGGAAGAGGTTGATCATGATGGTGATAAATAGATGTAGGGTGATGAGGATATGGATACTTGATCATGATGAAGATAATGATGCGTATGATATATGATATAGGATTAAGATTATGATATAGGATTATGATTATGATTATGAAATGATTATGATGATTAAATGATGATCATATTGATAAATGGTTAATGAGCCGAATGATTATGATATTGATCATGTGACGAAGATAGTCAAATACCCTAATTGATTCATATTTAGAAGTAAAAGAAGAAGAGGGATATGATACAACAAAATTCGGTTTAATTAAAACTGGTTCTGTCTATAAACAGAAAAGTAGAGAACAGAAGAGTGGTTAGGGAGTTAGGGTTTGATCGTGAGGTCTCGGGTTCGAGCCCGGGCTATGGCATTTATTTTCTTAGGCGTGTTGGAAGGTAGTCCCCTTTTTATTATTATTATTTAACTAACACTAAATATTATTATTATAAATTATTATTATTATTATTATTATTATTATTATTATTATTATTATTATTATTATTATTATTATTATTATTATTATTATTATTATTATTATTATTATTATTATTATTATTATTATCATTATTAACATATAACATTTTTTATCATTAGTATTATTTTTATCCTTATTATTACTAGTACTATTAATATTAATATATCAAATGTAGATTTTCTATATAAAAATATATTGTGACATAAAATCTAACTATATTAATATTTTTGTAATAAATGTTAATTATCTATATAAAGATAAAAATATCTAATTAAGTTATTAATAAAACACATGATATAAAATAAAAAATAAAATCACTAATAATATAAATATCTGTTCGATTACCATTATGTGTATTAATATACATGATTGAATAATAGGTTCGTGAATCCGAGGTCAACCCTATACTTGTTCAATGTCGTTCAATGTATTTTTACTACAAAATACAGTATGGTGAGTTCATTTGATTCCCTTTTACTCTTTACATTTTTGGGACTGAGAATACATGCAAATGCTTTATTAATTGTTTTACAATATTTATATGCGTGAGTTTCATTAATCCCTTTTTAAATGCTTTTGCAATATATATTTTTGGGACTGAGAATACATGCGCTGCTTTTATAAATGTTTTACGAAATAGACACAAGTAATCAAAACTACATTATATGGTTGAATGATCGAAATTGAATATACCCCTTTTTATTAAGTCTGGTAATCTAAGAATTAGGGAACAGACACCCTAATTGACGCAAAACCTAAAGATAGATCTATCGGACCCAACAAGCCCCATCCAAAGAACCGGATGCTTTAGTACTTCGAAATCATATCATGTCCGAAGGAGGATCCAGGAATGATGGGGATATTCTTATATGCATATTGTGAATGTCGGTTACCAGGTGTTCAATCCATATGAATGATTATTTTTGTCTCTATGCAAGGGACGTATGTTTATGAGAAATGGAAGTACGAAATCTTGTGGTCTAATAAAATTATGAAATGATTCTTTATGATAAACTAATGAACTCACCAACCTTTTGGTTGACACTTTAAAGCATGTTTATTCTCAGGTATGAAAGAAATCTTCCGCTGTGCATTTGCTCATATTAGAGATATTACTTGGAGTCATTCATGACATATTTTAAAAGATGTTGCATTCGAGTCATTGAGTTCATCAAGATCATTATTAAGTCAATTATTTTTGGATATATTATGAAATGCTTTACATGCCTGTCCACTGTCGATGTAACGAAAGTTTGTCTTTTAAAAACGAATGCAATGTTTGTAAAATTTATCATATAGAGGTCAATTACCTCGCGATGTAATCAACTGTTGTGAATCGTTTGTAATCGATATGGACTTCGTCCGGATGGATTAGGACGGGTCTTCACAGTTGGTATCAGAGCAGAGGTCTTAGCGAACCAGGTCTGCATTAGTGTGTCTAACTGATAAGTCATTAGGAGGCATTAGTGAGTCTGGACTTCGACCGTGTCTACATATCAAAAGTTTTGCTTATCATTTCTAGTCGGAAATCATCTGCTTATCAATCTTAGGAAATTACCTACTTATCATTCTTAGTCTAGACACATCTTACTGCAATGATTGCATGAATAGTGTATAGACAAAATTTATATCTTATCGTATCTGCTAATCTATATCTTAGCGTATCTGTTACTGTAACTTTGCCTGACATATTCCGTAGATTCCTCCGTAACTTATGGGATGTTAGTATTATATATGCATATGTAAATTATGTATTGCAGGGTACTAATCTACATCCTATAATCTATTTCTTATTGAAAATCCTTCATCTGATCGTACGAGATGAATCCTGCAACCTGTTCGAGTCCCTCAGATTTCGATAGCTATTCTGATAGTTATTCCGACAGCTATCCCAACATAGATGTTCACCTAAGCTCCGAAAACAGCGTCACCGGCATGAATCAACCAATTAGCCATTATCAATTCATCTAATGGGTTCGTAGTCGACTTAATTAATGGAAACGCGCAGAAGGCAATCCCTTCCACCAACTGAATTCACCTCTTGACAATGAACCTGAAGCGTTTACCGGCGAACCTGTTCGAGACACCATTTTCAGTCTCATTTCCAGGGTAACTCGACAATATTATATTCTATCCACAATTCTAAATCTTATTCATCCACTCGTTCTGACCGACAATTATCCTGGAGTAATAAATCAACGAACTTCGCGCTCGAATAATCAATTCGGAGAATATGATGAAAAATGTACCAGCTTTAGCAACATCACCGGCACCAACAGTACCATCAATAACAGCACTAGTACCATCAGCAATCCATGCTTCAATATCATCATCTGTACTTTGATTATGATCTTCGTTCTACGTATCGTTCTACCTCATTTATCTTCGTTCGACATGGCGAATATGTAATCTCTAAAGTTTTAGAGATTATTTATTCTAGTTCCAACCGAAAAGAAAATGAGTTTAATATCATATTAACTCATTAAATCCATGAATACATCTGAAGAAAATATATATGTATATATGTTTTCATAAAGATTGTAATTAAAAATTCTCTTGTACAAACTGTTAATGGTGAAAATATTTTAACGGGTAGGTAATACCCGAGGAATATTTAAATTTTACATTAATAAGTTACATTGTACGTTCTTCGAATCTATTTCAACAGTCATATACTATCCTACTTACATCCACCGATATACAAATCTGTTCACCACAGAATAACCATATTCATCCAATTTAATATTTGGATTTTGATTTATCAGAATCCAACAAGTGGCATAATGAAGAAAACATTTGACAAAATAAAATTTGTTAGAAACAAACAAATTAACTATGAGAAATTTTGTTAAGAATCCACGCTAACTGTTCCTAGCTAATTGTTCCTAGCTAACTGATTACATTTTATTTATCGCAATTTAATTATCGCAATTTACATTCTCGCAATTTTATTTATCGTCATTTAATTTCTGTTATTTACTTTACGCACTTTATTTATCGTCATTTAAATTTCTGTTATTTTTTTTACGCACTTTAAATATCGGGACACGTATACAAGGTTTTGACATATCATATCGATGCATCTATATATATTATTTGGAATCACCATAGACACTCTATATGCAGTAATGATCGAGTTCTCTATACAGGGTTGAGGTTGATTCTATAATAATATATATACTTTGAGTTGTGATCGAGTCTGAGACATGTACACGGGTCCCGATACGTATTAATTAATTCGGATATTATATATTAAGCTATATATGTATTATCGGACTGTTAATTGTGGACTATCAAATATGGACTGTCGACATTGGATAATTAAAATGAATTAAAATATTGATTATAACATATGAAACTAAACATATCTTCAAGTTTGCCACTTGATCTCATCTTAAACCTCATCTGTATCTTGACGATTACAATCTGCGTTCAAACCTTTTGTGATTCTTGAAAACACCTCAATCGATAGGATGAATCAACCGCACTTCATCTACGGAAGGAAAGGTTTATGCATATAGTTATGCACCTGAGAAACTCTCGGCAACTGAGTAAAAGTTTAACACGTAGCCGCATCAGATTCTTTAGCATTATTATTACCCAAAATAACTTCACAATCCCTTTTCAAGGTAGTAAATTTTGTCACAGCTCCAGCAAGTCAACTTCGACTTTTCACTCGATTTAGCTTATTATAACCCTGATATAAAAGTTGCCTTTCATCATCAATACCGGAAAACCGTTTATATCTCACTACATTAGCAGTAAACTTACCATCAACATCATTGATCTTTGACCTTATGAAAAGTTATTATATTCATTGAAATCCTATCATCTACTCATCTGCATCGGATAACGAGAATTCCATACTAAATACCGAGAATCGGCAATCAGTATTTTGAAATCTCGCAGCATGTCTACATCAACAGTTATATGTAAACATATAACATTTATCTCTTAGAATTATTATCTTCCATTCTGAAATTCTGAAAAAGCTGAATACAGCAGCAAAAACAGTACACGATCTTAACTGTCGAAAGTATGATGATAAAGAATGGAGTATTGGAAACACTCAATAGAAAATTTAGTACTGAAAAGCGAATTATGCGAAACTATGAAATAAACCGTGGACAAATCACAAAGAATAAGTTTGACTTCAAAGAATCCAAATGATTCAATGCCTGCTGAAGTCTTTAGCGAATATGTTGCTCCTTACTCTAAACCCTTGCAGATAATAGTTTCCGTCATCCTCTGATCTTAGATATTCAAAGATATTATCGTATCTTTCATTTTAAATATCCTTGATATTTTTGAATATATTCTCATAACTAATCTTATCTGAAATCATTTATCTCTTTGAACTATCAGTGTTACATCATATGAGAAACTATTGGTTTCTATATTCTGTAAACTTTCGAGCTTAAAATATGAATGTTATTGAGGTAATGTTGGGAATTGATGCATGAGTTAGTATAATATAATGACATTTGATCAACGTGATTATATTACAGTAAGTCATGCTGAATTTCTAATGGGACGTGATGGTTCACAGATCATAACTTCATCATGTGCCATGTTACATAACTCTGTCATTCTGCTTAACTTCTGAACATATCAAGAAAATATATTCTGGATAGTTCTATTTTCAGTGAATCTGGTAATTTGACAAATCAAATCGTGCTATTACGTTCCTTCTTATTTAGAACATTAACAATGTTCATTCTGAAACTTATATCTGCAAATTCTGAGCCATTACAAGAGATGCACAATCACAAAAAGAAAAGGAAACGAAGGGACAAAGCTCTGAAATATAAATTGAAGTATAAATCGCAGCAAATAAGGGGGGAAGTATTAACTGGGGATGACAATGATTATAGAAAATAGAAGCAAGGACTTCGAGGTATAGGGGAAGATATAAAGCCGATAACAACACATAAATTACAAACCGTGTATATCAATATTTATAGCAACATAAAGACACGGGAGGATTAAAAGCACTATCACCCCAAGGTAATAGTAGAAGTAAATAGATTCTTCTGGTGGAAGATTGAAAAGAAGGATGACAGAAATGATAATTAGGAAAATATCAAGGATTAGAACTGGACTAAACATTTTCACAATCTTTTGGATGTATGAACTAAGAAAGAAAGTATAGGAATGGTGAGAATAATGGAACGGAAGAGTTAAATTTAAAATGGAAATATCAGACGGAGTAATCAAAGCAGATCACCGTATTTAATAATAGAGATCTTAATGTCCTTATTCACCTAAGAATCAAATCTTTTAGATTTCGAAGATTTTTTTTTAAATCCCTTGAATTCCGGAATTCAACGCTCTACGTCAAAAGTTAAGACGCACCTTATTTTCTAAATTCCACCGTGACTACGTCAAAAGTTAAATCTCTATCTCAATCTGTTGTGACAGCTTCATTCGTACGCTTCACCTAATTGAATTGTTTTATCTATATTAGTCAATGATGATAAAACTCAATTTATCAACTCATATTCGTCATGAAAACATCTTTATTGTTAGCCATGACCACCTCACTCAAATTTCGGGACGAAATTTCTTTAACGGGTAGGTACTGTGATGACCCGGAGATTTCCGACCAAATTTAAACTTAATCTTTATATAATTTCGACACGATAAGCAAAGTCTGTAATATTTCATTTTGTGTAAATAATTATGTATCAATGTTAAATTGTTATATTTAATAACATTATTACTATCAATAATTATTATCAATATTAATATTATTATTATTATTAATTATTAATATTAAATATAATAAAATCCGAATAAGTTGTTAACCATCAAATTCAACTTTTAATCTTTTTCCTGATTACTGTATTCTGGGATTCCATATCAAAACACTAGAAGTTAAAAGGGGAAAAAGACATGTCGGTTCCAATCATGGGTAATAAATCAAACAATTATCAAGTGTAATGCAATTGTATTCTTTATATGCATACATATATGCAGAGAGATCAAATAACAACCTCACTTCCAAAAATATTCTACTATCTCATATCATCACTCCAAACCCGAATAATTCTTGCTATGGTTCGATGAAGCTGCTTGACTGCCCGAATATCCAACCAACAAACCACTTCTTGATTGTCTTGTTGATTCTACTTCAAACGAAAATTCCCCAACAAAACTAACATATACGATTGTGTACTATTCGAGCACAATAAACCACCACTTAAAACACCCACCAACAAAAACCCATTTGCTAGATTACTACTACTGTTATTATTCGATGATCAATCATCAACCACCACCATTTAAATCTAACATTCTCATCAACCTATACTACTCAATCCACTACTATAATCTACTCGTCATTACTACTGTTGCCTTGTTAACTAAACGAGAGCCATCATGACCATCACCACCAATAACATCCATTAACCACCTTGTAGTCCTCTTTCTTTCTTCTACGTGACAACCAACATCCACAACCCAAATCGAGAACCTGCTGTTACTACTCGCTTGTACTACTATTTTTCTGACCAAGGAAAATACCCACAAAATGTTCACCTAACATGCACCCAAGATCATCGAAAACCCTACGGTATTATCTATATATTTCTTTCCTACTTCTTCTACTGAAACGAAACCCACCACTTCTTCTTTATACGTTCTATTTCTGCCCATTTATTTCTGATTTTGTATGCAGCCGTTTACCACCAAACCTCTATTGCTATCTTCCTTTTGTCTTACATCGCAAACCACCACTCGTTTACAAACTACTACGATAAAATACAAAGAAGATAAAAAGTAAAGAATATAGAGTAATAAAGAATGATGATATAAATAGCCATGATGTAATACTTCCTGTTTTGGTTTGAGGTGTGCCGAAACAATAACCAAGCCACGAATTTATTTGAAGTATATAATGCTTGACCCATGACAACCAAGTGGAGAGGATGACAGACAAACATGTGGCGGTATGTGATTTAATTATTTTTATGCGGATTGTTATGAGGAGCATTTGATTACAGTATTTAAAGAATGATACAAAGCAAATTGCAAGATAATGGAAAGTGGGCCAGATCTCAAGTGATATTAAAGTTACACATGCGTTTTTTTTTTATTTCTTCTTTTCATTCTAGCCGACCAAGATGGGTCTTTAAAAGGGACCTGCAAATTTTTTTTTCCCTTTTTACAATTGGAACGTGGCTATTTTTCTTTCCACTGGAGAAGCTTTACACCGACACCTTTCCAAACCCAATATTAATCGGACTACGCCTATTCCTTAATTGGGCCGTGAGCCTTTAATTGTGATTCTTGTTTGATATACACAACACCACATTTTTTTTACGATTCCCTACTGCAAATCCTCATTTCTGTTTCTACTAACGTTGAACGCCAAAGGAACCTCCAAAAACTACTTGGGTCGTATACATAGTTGGGCCGGGAATTCAATCTTAACTCTGGGCCATGCATTGATCTTCGGTGGGTCGTGAATCTAACTCGCATATCTTCTTCTATCGGGCTGCTGCTATGCTTCTTGTATCGGTTGTTGTTGCCTTTTCTGTTTTGCAATTATTAGTAAAAACAACGTGAACAATAACCTGCAACGGTGAAGTTAGGAAGAGGTTGATCATGATGGTGATAAATAGATGTAGGGTGATGAGGATATGGATACTTGATCATGATGAAGATAATGATGCGTATGATATATGATATAGGATTAAGATTATGATATAGGATTATGATTATGATTATGAAATGATTATGATGATTAAATGATGATGATATTGATAAATGGTTAATGAGCCGAATGATTATGATATTGATCATGTGACGAAGATAGTCAAATACCCAAATTGATTCATATTTAGAAGTAAAAGAAGAAGAGGGATAGGATACAACAAAATTCGGTTTAATTAAAACTGGTTCTGTCTATAAACAGAAAAGTAGAGAACAGAAGAGTGGTTAGGGAGTTAGGGTTTGATCGTGAGGTCTCGGGTTCGAGCCCGGGCTATGGCATTTATTTTCTTAGGCGTGTTGGAAGGTAGTCCCCTTTTTATTATTATTATTTAACTAACACTAAATATTATTATTATGAATTATTATTATTATTATTATTATTATTATTATTATTAGTATTATTATTAGTATTATTATTATTATTATTATTATTATTATTATTATTATTATTATTATTATTATTATTATTATTATTATTATTATTATCATTATCATTATTAACATATAACATTTTTTATCATTAGTATTATTTTTATCCTTATTATTACTAGTACTATTAATATATCAAATGTAGATTTTCTATATAAAAATATATTGTGACATAAAATCTAACTATATTAATATTTTTGTAATAAATGTTAATTATCTATATAAAGATAAAAATATCTAATTAAGTTATTAATAAAACACATGATATAAAATAACAAATAAAATCACTAATAATATAAATATCTGTTCGATTACCATTATGTGTATTAATATACATGATTGAATAATAGGTTCGTGAATCCGAGGTCAACCCTATACTTGTTCAATGTCGTTCTATGTATTTTTACTACAAAATACAGTATGGTGAGTTCATTTGATTCCCTTTTACTCTTTACATTTTTGGGACTGAGAATACATGCAAATGCTTTATTAATTGTTTTACAATATTTATATGCGTGAGTTTCATTAATCCCTTTTTAAATGCTATTGCAATATATATTTTTGGGACTGAGAATACATGCGCTGCTTTTATAAATGTTTTACGAAATAGACACAAGTAATCAAAACTACATTATATGGTTGAATGATCGAAATTGAATATACCCCTTTTTATTAAGTCTGGTAATCTAAGAATTAGGGAACAGACACCCTAATTGACGCGAAACCTAAAGATAGATCTATCGGGCCCAACAAGCCCCATCCAAAGTACCGGATGCTTTAGTACTTCGAAATTTATATCATGTCCGAAGGAGGATCCCGGAATGATCTGGATATTCTTATATGCATATTGTGAATGTCGGTTACCAGGTGTTCAATCCATATGAATGATTATTTTTGTCTTTATGCAAGGGACGTATGTTTATGAGAAATGGAAGTATGAAATCTTGTGGTCTAATAAAATTATGAAATGATTCTTTATGATAAACTTATGAACTCACCAACCTTTTGGTTGACACTTTAAAGCATGTTTATTCTCAGGTACGAAAGAAATCTTCCGCTGTGCATTTGCTCATATTAGAGATATTACTTGGAGTCATTCATGACATATTTCAAAAGATGTTGCATTCGAGTCGTTGAGTTCATCAAGATCATTATTAAGTCAATTATATTAGGATATATTATGAAATGCTTTACATGCCTGTCAACTGTCGATGTAACGAAAGTTTTTCTTTTAAAAACGAATGCAATATTTGTAAAATTTATCATATAGAGGTCAATTACCTCGCGATGTAATCAACTGTTGTGAATCGTTTGTAATCGATATGGACTTCGTCCGGATGGATTAGGACGGGTCTTCACACACGACCCGACTAGTTACGTTTCTAACAAAACCGAGCATGGTGATTTGGGACTACGCTACCCAAATCCTAATCGAATACAAAAGCAAGATCTTCTAAGCAACCTAGCCAAGATCTCTAATCCCCAAGCTCACCCGAGCCGCCAAGCATGCGAACCTATAAAAATATCAACAACGAGAGGGTAAGCTAACGCTTAGTGAATGATAATATACTACATACATATATATGTATAAAATGGACACGCCACACAAATATCAAATACTGCATACCGAAGCATCCATGTATAAGGCAACTACACTAAGTATACCGTACGATCTCTAAGCAACAAGCTAAAGATATCAACAAAGTGTAAGTTCACCAACGACGATGTGAACAACGCCAATAAGCTACACCCGGAGGGTTAGCTACAACACAACATTATTTTAATGTATATGATAATATAAAAATGACCAAGGTTAACCCTTTAACCTAATACCGAGAACCAAGTACCACAATGAAGATTGGTCGAACTACACGAGCCCTAGTAATCCGAAATCACACGAGATTACTATCTTCACAACATCGAGGTTGGCCGAACTACACGAGCCTTAGTAATCCGAAACCACACGAGATTACTACCTCAATAAGATGACCGAACTACACGAGTCACCATGAATCCGAACTACACGCGATTCATTTTAGATAAGATGACCGAACTACACGCGTCATCGTGAATTCGAACTACACGCGATTCACTTCTCCAACTCAACCCACGGTCACGGGATTATAAAATCCACCACATCGGGGTTATCCACATCACGACAATATCAACCCTTCACCATTGGGGTTATAACATCCACATCACAACCACGTGTGATAACGTACACACAAAACGTGTACCTCGCCAAAGGAGGTCGACCAAAATGCACAACCGTGCCAATTGGACTCATACAAAAGTCCATCATATCCACCTATATGTGAAGTGAACTCTATAACCGAGAACCACTTCACCCGACCCGCACCCATCCTACACATACATATGCACATAGGACATTAACACTCACCTTGTTGCCTTGAAGAATGCTACCGAATAATCCGCAATCGCCGATGGAATGTACCTAATCCATTTATCACATAACAAGTAACACAATTAGGGTGGATATACAAATCAACCCAAATTGACAACTAGTGCAATTTCGACCCAAATGCACTTCCAAGCACAAACCGTGCCCAAACTAACGAATAATCACTAACACAAGTGATAATGGTCCTAATATGTGAATTAAACCCGAACACAAGTGTTAAACACTTATCGTTCTCAAAATCGCCCATAAACCCTAATTTTGACCCATAAGGTCAAAATCTCAGCATTTACAAGTTTTGACACCAAAACATGTTTAACTCGGTTTTATACTTCAAATTAATCCATTTTAAGTTTACAAACCTTATTAAATCAACAATCAGGTCATAATCCTCAACAAACCCTAATTTTGACTCTAGTCAAAATTAGTCAACCATGAAAACCCTAAAAGTTTCCAAAACACCAATAATCACTAATGCTAGTGATTATACACCATTCTCAAGTCTTAAACATGGTTAAATCATTAACCAACCCAAAACCCGCCTTTAACACTTATAAACCCGAATCTTGGTGTTAATATTCAATTAACAACTAAATGGGTTCCATCTATGAATCATACAATCAAAAGCCCCAAAATTGAATGATGAACACGAAAATGAAATTCTGAGTTAGAGCTTACCACTAGTATCACCATGTAGCTAAGAACGAGGAGAACAACCTAGTCAACTACGCCAAAGATCAAATCCCGCTTCTTCCTTTCCAAAAATCCCTTTGAAATCAAGTGGGTGTTTGAGTTTGAGAGGAAAAATGAAAAGAAAAGGGAAATTAAAATGAGAAATGAAATTAATGGATGAGGTTAAATCCTCAAATCTGGCTCAAATGCGAAAAGACCAAATTGCCCTTGCTCCTCATTTAAAATTACACAAAACCGGCACCAGTTTACCCGTAATGCCGCGTCGCGGCCTAATTCGTCGCGCCGCGGTGATTGCCTTGAACTGGGATCATTTTTAAACGAACTTCTGGTCTGGATTTCTTCAAAACACCGCGCCGCGGCCCTCTTTGTCGCGCCGCGACACCATGCCCTTCCTGATTCATTTTTCTCGCGTACAACTTCAACATATGAACAGGTCGCGAACCTTTCATCCACTAGTCGTATGTACACTTTACGCCTATAAATCACGTACGGGGAAAAACGGGGTGTTACAACTCTCCCCCACTTAGATTCAATCACGTCCTCGTGATCATAGTCACGAACCCAAACAGACCCACACTCAATGGTCATCGAACAAGCATTTCAAACTGACTTCTACCACAAATTCGCTAACCCGATGGTTAATCCAATGACAAATTACACACTTGATCGCATCCCGAGACGTACAATACATACAACAACCGAAGTCTACAACGATCCCTTGGACAATTCTTCTCAAAGAGTTACCCTTAACAGCTAAATCGTCACCCGCGATTTATCAAATTCCATAATTCCGAGCACTAGCACTAACTCAATCCCTCACATCGGGAAAACTCAACCAATCTCATATCGAGATATCAATTCCCTAGCATACCCTTACCGAGTACGACGCTAAAAACAACCAAGTCTCAACCTAAGGTCAACAACCCGAAGCGATGAAGACCGAACCAAACGAATCCTGACGGATAACACCAATCACTAAACATCCCTTGTAGTGCGCAATACGACCAATACGCAACTACCATAACATCATAATACACGGTTAAGACCGATAACGCCCAAAACGACTATGGTAACGTTAATCCCAAGGTGTACCAAATCGACTATTGTCACACCCGTAACAACACGTGAGCGAAACACGGCTATCACATCACTAATCATACAACATGGTCCTCACGACCCCACCATCGGCGTATAAAACAACCGATAGATCACACCACATGGTGTATAAAACAACTAATAGATCACACAACATGAAGGCTGGCCGAAAACACACGTGCCTTAGTCAATCCGAACTACACCTGACTCACTACCTTCACCACAACAACAATCGGGATTGACCGAACTACACGCGCCTTAGTGAATCCGAACTACACGAGAGTCACTATCCCGGAGGAATGACCGAACTACACGAGTTACTTGTGAATCCGAACTACACGAGACTCACTCCTCCATACAATGACCGAAACCACACGAGTCATTTGTGAATCCGAACTACACGAGATTCACTTCTACAAGAAGATGACCGAACTACACGCATCATCGTGAATCCGAAAACACACGCGATCCACGATCTCAACACAGGAATGGTACTCGCATTTCCCACCGGTACTCGCATTTCCCGATAATGTTACACCATAACGACATAACACTACTCCCTTGATGAAGTCAGCGGACCTCGAAGGTCATGCTCCACCAATCAATAATCCCATGATGAAGTCAGCGAACTCCGAAAGTCATGCTTCATCAATCAACGCCCTTTTGACCTCGAACGACGAGTAGCGTAACATCGCGCTCTGCTACGCCATAGTGAATCCTAACGGATACCACTAACCATTCACACACTCGAGCAAGAACCACCTATATCAAACATAGGCACAAAACAATAATTCTCTAGAAGAGAATCCGACACACACCTCCCTTAACCGAAGGATTTCACCTTGCTCACCAAACACGTCCATTATCTCTCAAAGAGATTTACCACATTACCACCTCGGTGATAATTCAAATCCAAACCATAAGTACAATTTATCCGAAATTGTAATCTACCACAAATTGACCAAAACCAGGTCTCGAAAACATTTTCTGGATCTACCAAAAAGCATCATCCGAAATCTCACACTAAAACTTCCTCGTGCGGGAGTGTAACTCCCCCACTTGGAACTACGTCCCATATCCACAACTCGTACAACCGTACAATGCTACCAAAGGTAGACTTTACTAACAATTGGGCTCACACGACCCATCACCATATCTTGCTCCAGCCTTGAGCACACGAAGGATTTCAATCAATCCTTAAACACTTTGAACGAAGAGTTCATCGCCACTACGCAAACTTTACTCTCGCAATCATCCAATTGCTATAGTCTGTCAAATTTCACCTTGTCACTCATGTACCTAAGGGTTTCACTTCGGTACCCTAAGTACAATGTAACCACAACATAATCGGAGTCGAACACCACGCTAGTAGGTATAAAAGAGGCACCTAATGTCGCGTCTTATATACTCTATTACCAACATACATCGAGATTCAAAACACTCGATCTCAAGGTTTTCAGCCACTCGTCGAACCTCACGGTTCATCGACCTCCACACAAAAGCGAACACGCGCTTAACAACCGAACACTAAAACCCATTTCCATGGCTTGGTAGAAATATTTCCAAATACTAAGGAATGCTTGGTGGTACCAAGTCTTACGCCCTTCGCCCGACAATCAACGTCACCATTGGGTACTTCCATTAGGAACGTCACCCATAACAATAATATGCACAACACAAGGCATTTTACAAACTCAAATTCAACGGCACTTAATAAATAATCAAAGGGCATATTTATTAAAACGAAACGTACCTTAACGTCTCTTTGCCGCACCCGTCCCCGCTAACTTGGGACATTCCGACTTACGATGTCCTTCTTCTTTGCAATTGAAACAGACCATACCATCACCCTTTGGTACCGAACATTCCCAAGACTTATGACCCCTCATGCCATAATTGTAACATCTAGATGCACTAGAATCCGGTATACCCGTCCGCGTACCACACGTGCTCACACTCGGACCCTTAGTCATCTTACTCGGAGCACCATACGAAACAATCCTTCTCTCACTTGAAGGTTCACCAATCTTTGATCACGTACATGACTCAAAACCTCTAGCCACGGCGAATAATTCCACAAACAATTTCGCGTGACCCCTGCTAATCTTATTCTTCAAGTCATCATTCAAGGTTCGATAGAAATCTTTCATCAATAAATTATCATTCCCCAAATACTCCGGGCAAAAACGAGCCTTCGCCATAAAGGTCGTCTTGAGAGTATTCAAATCCATAGAACCCTGTTGCAAATTTCGCAACTCATTACTCATTTCCGACAAATCAGCTGAAGTCCGGAATTCCTCGAAGAATTCCTTCTTAAACCTGTCCCATGATAACGCCATAAACGGTTCACCACCGACAAGATCAATCTTACCATCCAACCAATCCTTTGCCCTAACCCGCAACAAACTAGTAGCGAGTCTTGTCCTCTTCTCAGGAGGGCATTCAATAGTACGAAAACACCCTTCGACATCCGAGATCCAAGTTGTGCTTACCAAAGGATCCGGTTTCCCATCATACATCGGAGGTTTAGTCCTCATGAAGCTCTTAAGACAATGCTCCATTTCACCACTACTCCGAGATTCGGAATACTTCCTATCCATTTATTCTCGAAACGCACTCATTTGCTCCGCAACGGCGGCCGCAACTCTAGAGTTAAACTCCTCGTCATTCATCTCGATCTCATTTCGCGTCGTTATTCTAAAGAATGGAAAACGATTAGTCCACGAACGTATAAAACAACACGCATAACACCGCCCCATCTTGCTCAACACTCGTCGTACATCACTTCTTAGACACGATTTGCACCCGTAATAAGGTTTGCAAGTCCTTATTACGCACACACGTCGTATCAACTCGTTAGTACAACGACCGCCTCGCTCGATGATATAAACAAACACAAACGAAATTCTACACGATATAAACACACACGAGAATTATCATAACAACACAATCATATATTAATAATATCCGCATTACTAATATAAACGTTAGTCAACCTATAAACAAGGCACTAACTAAACCCATTTCGACCCGTAATCCTACAAGTCCCGCAACAAATAAGCACACACAAACGTCTAAGTCTAGGCACCTATCTCAAGTCACCTAAATCACTTAGACCATGCTCTGATACCACTTGTATTGACCCAACCCGTATTAAAACCGGCCCATAAATTTTTTCCTTTTAATACGCTTTAAATAACACTTTAGGTCCCAATTGTGTTTCCATAAACATCTTTAATACAATAGAAGGTTTAATAACCCTTAAAACATTTAATACATTAATTAATTGTCCAAACGGACATACACAACCCGACTATTTACGTTTCCAACAAAACCGAGCATGGTGATTTGGGACTACGCTACCCAAATCCTAATCGATTACAAAAGCAAGATCTTCTAAGCAACCTAGCCAAGATCTCTAATCCCCAAGCTCACCCGAGCCGCCAAGCATGCGAACCTATAAAAATATCAACAACGAGAGGGTAAGCTAACGCTCAGTGAATGATAATATACTACATACATATATATGTATAAAATGGACACGCCACACAAATATCAAATACCGCATATCGAAGCATCCATGTATAAGGCAACTACACTAAGCATACCGTACGATCTCTAAGCAACAAGCTAAAGATATCAACAAAGTGTAAGTTCACCAACGACGATGTAAACAACGCCAATAAGCTACACAACAGAGGGTTAGCTACAACACAACATTACATTAATATATATAATAATATAAAAACGACCAAGGTTAACCCTTTAACCCAATACCGAGAACCAAGTACCACAATGAAGATTGGCCGAACTACACGAGCCCTAGTAATCCGAAATCACACGAGATTACTATCTTCACAACATCAAGGTTGGCCAAACTACACGAGCCTTAGTAATCCGAAACCACACGAGATTACTACCTCAATAAGATGACCGAACTAAACGAGTCACCATGAATCCGAACTACACGCGATTCATTTTAGATAAGATGACCGAACTACACGCGTCATCGTGAATCCGAACTACACGCGATTCACTTCTCCAACTCAAACCACAGTCACGGGATTATAAAATCCACCACATCGGGGTTATCCACATCACGACAATATCAACCCTTTGCCATTGGGGTTATAACATCCAAATCACAATCACGTGTGATAACGTACACACAAAACGTGTACCTCGCCAAAGGTGGTCGACCAAAACGCACAACCGTGCCAATTGGACTCATACAAAAGTCCATCAAATCCACCTATATGTGAAGTGAGCTCTATAACCAAGAACCACTTCACCCGACCCGTACCCATCCTACACATACATATGCACATAGGACATTAACACTCACCTTGTCGCCTTGAAGAATGCTACCGAATAATCCGCAATCGCCAATGGAATGTACCTAATCCATTTATCACATAACAAGTAACAATTAGGGTAGATATACAAATCAACCCAAATTGACAACTAGTGCAATTTCGACCAAATGCACTTCCAAGCACAAACCGTGCCCAAACTAACCAATAATCACTAACACAAGTGATAATGGTCCTAATATGCCAATTAAACCCGAACACAAGTGTTAAACACTTATCGTTCTCAAAATCGCCCATAAACCCTAATTTTGACCCATAAGGTCAAAATCTCACCATTTACAAGTTTTGACACCAAAACATGTTTAACTCGGTTTTATACTTCAACTTAATCCATTTTAAGTTTACAAACCTTATTAAATCAACAATCGGGTCATAATCCTCAACAAACCCTAATTTTGACTCTAGTCAAAATTAGTCAACCACGAAAACCCTAAAAGTCTCCAAAACACCAATAATCACTAATGCTAGTGATTATACACCATTCTCAAGTCTTAAACATGGTTAAATCATTAACCAACCTAAAACCCGCCTTTAACAATTATAAACCCGAATCTTGGTGTTAATCTTTAATTAACAACTAAATGGGTTCCATCTATGAATCATACAATCAAAAGCCCCAAATTTGAATGATGAGCACGAAAATGAAATTCGGAGTTAGAGATTACCACTAGTATCACCGTGTAGCTAAGAACAAGGAGAACAACCTAGTCAACTACGCCAAAGATCAAATCCCGCTTCTTCCTTTCCAAAAATCCCTTTGAAATCAAGTGGGTGTTTGAGTTTGAGAGGAAAAATGAAAAGAAAAGGGAAATTAAAATGAGAAATGAAATGAATGGATGAGGTTAAATCTTCAAATCTGGCTCAAACGCAAAAAGACCAAATTGCCCTTGCTCCTCATTTAAAATTACACAAAACCGGCACTAGTTTACCCGTATTACCGCGTCGCGGCCTAATTCGTAGCGCCGCGACGATTGCCTTGAACTGGGATCATTTTTAAACGAACTTCTGGTCTGGATTTCTTCGAAACGCCGCGCTGCGACCTTCTTTGTCGCGCCGCGACACCATGCCCTTCGTGATTCATTTTTCTCGCGTACAACTTCAACACATGAACAAGTCTCGAACCTTTCATCCACTAGTCGTACGTACACTTTATGCCTATAAATCATGTACGGGAAAAAATGCGTGCAGTCACCAACATGTCTTTTCGGCTGCAATTCCTGCACCCGAGGTGACAACTGTCACTGTGTACCGAAAAGGTAATGATGGTAATTATGCAACCACCTGTTGATGCTAACGTACACTGGAACTTTTAACAAGGTAATTAACTTGAGATTGATACACATGTACGGCTGTAATTATACCCGCGTTGCCTTTTAACTCTCAAATTTTCTCTATAAATAGCCTTTTGGCTTTTTCGCATCTCACAATCTTTTTCCTTTTCAAGACAATCTTCCCTATTCATCTTCTCTACCAATACTCAAAAAAGGTATATCTTATACTTTTACGCTTTTGCATAATGTAACCCTAGCCATAAATTTTTCTAACTCGTTGTTTTGACTATTGTCGCTGCAGATGAAGTTGGAATCGTACACGCCAAACCCGACTATCGACTCTGGTAACCCGTCAAGTTCACCAGCCAGTCGGTCAGATTCGCTACCATTATTGTACCATACGCCTAGTTCAAGAGTGTTGTGTAACCAAAAAAGGTTACCCAACGAAGGTATGAATTTCATCCGACGACCGTTCAGTTTACTTATGACGTTATGATATTTATACACCATGTTTATTGCTTTTGCAGGTCCAAGTAGTTCAGCTCATCCATCAAAGCGTGTGTGCCCTAGCCTGGAAGTTTTTTCTTAACTAATTTCGAATATCGATGAACTTCTGAAGGTTTCTCTACCAGCATTTGCCCAACAGTTTTATTTCCTACAATCGTGTGCCTCCCAGTCATTGATTCAGAAGCTTTCTTCACTTTCTCCCACCGAGGAACTATATATGGACACGCAAACAACATTGTCCAATTTTGCAAAAGATCTCAACCGCTTGTAGCTTAAATCTACTGCGCTTGCACATCCACCTCAGCCATCACCAACAGAGACTACACTACAACAGGAAAATGCCAAACTCACTGCTCAACTCACGGTTGCTGTAACCTCGCACAAGTAAGAGGGGGAGCGAATTAATGTGATGATGTTCAAGAGGCATCAGGAGGAAGATCATCACATGGCTGAGAAGGCATTCATGGAGTCTGAGATTGCGGCTCTTTCTACAAAGCTTAAAGAGGCAGAGAGCCATGTCGTGTTTTTGAACGAGAGCTTTAACGACTGGATTTTAGCTCAGGAGTCTTGGGATGCAACACACGGTGTTATAAAAGCGCAATACGACATTCTCCGTTAGGGCATTCCGACAATTGTCCAACACGCTCTCGACTGCAAAGCGGTCGAGCAACGTTTTGGTGCAGCGATGGTCGCTGCTCGCGCCTATGAGCGGACCTTGTTTTGGAATGTCATTTACCGGGAGATGTGCGTACCTCCAGTAATTCCCCCCAATATTGCTGAGTTGCTTGTTGATAGAGCCAAAGAAAAGTGTGATGAAGCTTGTTCCCAATTCCAACATATTTCAATCCCCCGTCTCGAAGTTCTTGTCAATGATCCTAGCATCTCCTCTCAGGAGATAATTTCTAACAAACTCGACTGAGTTTGTGAAGCTACCTTGGGTGGTTACTTTTTACCATTCATGGTGGCTTGTTTTTGCCAGCGAGGGATGGGCCTTGCAGTCTCGGAGGTTTCGCATCCCTATAATATATTTTCTTTTTATGTTTACAGCGGAGTATGCTTCTGATCGCTGCGTGCGAGGATGGCATATTCTCCTTAGTGTAGGGCAAACGTTCTCGCCAATTGCCACCCTTTTTTTTATTAGCTAATAGCGTATATTGACATATATTAGGTCAAATTTTGGTGTTTGTCCCGCTTTTATGCTAAGCGGTTGATTTTAATATTCTCCAACTGTAATATGCTATATTTTGATTTAATATAATTTTGATGACTTTTTTGGTTAAGTTGCATTTATTGTGTTTTTACGAAATTAAAATGGCTGTTATAATGATTTGTTACAATATGATGCATTCAATAACTCGTATGTAGAATAAATGCCATGATTTCATGACGGGAGCGACCCTTCAATCATTTCATGATCTTTTTATTCTTGCGTCAACAATCCAATGTTGTACGCAAAAGTAAGCAAACCAATGCTTATAAGTTTATACTCAAGACTTTTATAAAAAAATTTATAATTATGTACGCGTACACAATCCAATGCAAATTACCCGTACTATAGACAAACCAATGTCTATACTCAAGAGTCTTCCGGCCACGCCAATGTACGGGTTATTTAAACAAGTAACCAAACTTGTAATTTATAGTCTAGACTATGCAAGGCTCCGTCTTGCGCGGTGTACTAGCGTTTGAAACAAACTAATATTTTATTACTGTCACCATTAAAAATAGTATTAGTAACCAAACTAAACTATGCCACTTGAGACTCGAGGTGTGTCCCTGTGCAGCTTAAGGGGCATGCAATCAACAAATGTAAAAATTACACAAGTTATTAGCTTAAATTGCATAATTCAATTTATTTCAAACATGTCTTTTGACCAGCATTTAGCTGTCATGTTTACAATGGAAAATAAAAATTTCACATAATAAAAACTTTAAACAGTTATGTGGGGTGATCAGTCCCTATGCAGTTTTTCATATGTAGCACCGTTTTAGTATATGGGCATGCCAAGTGCGCTTTATTGCTTTTCCATCCAAACTTGCTAGTCGATACGCCCCTGTATCGCTAATGCCAATAACCTTGTAAGGTCCTTCCCACTTAGGTCCAAGCTTACCCGTATCCTCTGCCCTACTTGCTTCTTTTTTTTGCCACACCAGATTATCCAATTGGAAGGATAATGGTTTGTCGCACTTATTATAGTAGCTTGCGATTCTTTGTTTGTTGATTGCTTCTTTTATTGCCGCCATTTCTCTGCGTTCTTCAACTAAGTTTAGATTTTCACGCAGTTCTTCGCTGTTGCTACTTTCATCGAATGATGTTATGCACATGGTTGACACATTTATTTCGATGGGTATTACAGCCTCGGACCCGTACACCAAACTAAAGGGTGTTTCATTAGTTGCGCCCTTCGGAGTTGTGCGGTGCGCCCACAAAACATTAGGCAATTCATCTATCCAACCACTTTGACACAATCCCAGCCTTGCTTTGATTCCTAAAATGATATCCCGATTCGTAACCTCACATTGACCATTCGCCTGAGGGTGTGCGACTGAGGTAAATGTTTGCTTTATATTCAATTCTTGGCACCAGCCACTAAATGGATTTCCTTCGAATTATGTACCATTGTCGCTTACTATTTAATTTGGTATTCCAAACCGACAGACGATGTTCTCCCACACAAAATTTCTAATTTGCTTGCCCGAAATTGTCTTTAGCGGTTTGGCCTCTACCCATTTTGTGAAATAATCAATGGCCACTACCAGGAATTTTACACCCCCTGGTCCTGCGGGGAATGGCCCCACTATGTCGATTGCCCACTTGCAGAGCAGCCATGGAGACGCGACCGATATCATAGGATGTCGCGGAGCCTTGCTTACTGGTGCATGAAGTTGACACGATTGACACTTGCGTATTACCTCTGTGGCATCTCTGTACATTGACGGCCAGTAATATCCAATCCGCATTATTTTGGACGCAACTGTTTTGTGTCCCGAATGCAGTGCGCACATTCCCTCGTGTACTTCCCGTATAATCGACTCCGCTTGAGTTGGATTGAGACACCGCAAGTGAGGCCCCAGAAAAGATTTTCTGTATAGGACTCCCTTATCTAACAGATACATTGGTGCTTTCATCTTAATCTTTCTTGCTTCACTTGAATCTATCGGCAATGTACCTTTGGTAAGAAATTCTATAATTGGTGTCATCCAACTCCGCTCTTCTTCTTCAACCGCAGCCGAAACACTATCTTTTTCAATAGATTTTACTTTAACTTCCTCAACCCAAATTTCTTTCTTAAAATGACTGAATGTTAATGCGGCTAACTTACTTAGCGCATCCGCCTTTTTATTCAGCGTCGAAACCCGAGTTATCTGGAATAAATCGAAGTCGACTGCTAGCTCTTGCACAAGCTTTAAGTATTTTTGCATCGACTCATCGTGTGCTTCGAATATTCCGTTAAATTGGTTTGCAACCAACTGCGAATCAACATATACTGATAGTTCTTTAATCTCCAGAAATTTGTCTACCCGCATCCCAGAAAACAATGCTTCATATTCAACTTCATTATTTGTGACAGGGAAGCTGAATCGCAGTGTGAAGGTATACTCTTCCCCTTCTAGACTTTTTAGGACTATTCCTGCCCCTGCGCCTTCTGGACCACAAGCCCTATCTGTGTGCATTTCCCATAGCTCTTCGGGCGGAGGTGGTATTTCTTTCGATTCATGTGAGACTTCGATATCTCCGGTTGTTTCAGCCAGATAATCTGCTAGGACTTGTCCTTTTACCGCACTTCGTGGTGAGAAACTTATTTCATGCTCTCCCAATTCAATATCCCATTTGGCCATGGGACCAGAATTTTCTGGTTTATATAGCACCTGCATTATCGGCTGATCTGTTAGAACCCTTATTGGGTGCGCTTGGAAATATCTCCGCAAGCGCCTAGCCGTATGCACGAGTGCATAAACCAGTTTTTCGATTGCAGGATAATTTAATTCGCTCCCTGTCAAAGCTTTGCTAACAAAATACACAGGCATTTGCACCTGTTCGCACAACATATTTATATAATTTTAAATGCATATTGATTGAAAATTAGCTATATTTAATTTTTATAGTGCGTACCTGTCCTCTGTCCGCTATTAACACTGAACTTATTGCTTCCTTTGATGCCGCTAAGTACAATATCAACATTTCTCTAGCAATTGGCGCAGTCATTGTTGGCAGCTCTTTCAGCAACTTTTTCATTTCTTGAAACACCACTTCTGCTTCCTCCGTCCACTTGAAGTCCGTTTTCTTCAAGCAACTCTTCAATGTTCCGAAAAAGGGGTGTGATCGCTCTGCGGATTTGGATAGGAACCTTGTCAAGGCCGCCAACTTACCCGTTAAGTTTTGCACTTCTTTTTTATTTCTTGGTGACGGCATATTCTCGATTGCCTCTATTTTCTTTGGATTTGCACGTATCCCTCGCTCAGTTATTATATGACCAAGAAACTTCCCTTCTTCTTCTCCAAAACTGCACTTCGATGGGTTAAGCTTCATATTAATCTTTCTTAACGATGCAAACATTTCTAATATGTCCTCCAACAAACCTTATTCTGTTGTGCTTTTTATAACCAGGTCGTCAACATATGCTTCTAAATTTCTTCCAATCTGACCTTTGAAAGCTTCATCTATTACCCGTTGGTAAGTTGCTCCAGCATTTTTTAAACCAAATGGCATCTTTGTATAGCAGTACATGCCTTGACTTGTGTGGAAAGCAGTCTTATCCTCATCGTCCGCTGCCATCTGTATTTGATGGTATCCTTTGTACACATCTAGGAAACATTTGTATTGGAAGCCAGCTAACAATTCAACTTTCCAGTGTATTTCTGGTAGTGGATAATTGTTCTTAGGGCAAGCTTTATTAATATCCGTGAAGTCAACACACATACGCCAAGACCCATCAGGCTTTTTTACCAACACTGGGTTTGCTACCCACGTTTGATACCTTACTTCTTGCAAGATGTTTGCTTTGACCAACTTGTCGACTTCTGCTTTCAACCATTCGCTTCTTTCAGGAGCCATGCCGCATTTCTTTTGTCGTACTGGCGTCAGACTAGGATTTGCGTTAACCTTGTGCTCAGCAATTTCCCTTGGTACACCCGTCATGTCTGCTTATTTCCAAGAAAATACGTCTGTATTAGAAGCTAATATATTGCGAAGCTTAAACTTCGTCTAATCAGACAATCCTCCGCCAATTTTAATTTTCTGCTCTGGATGCCGTGGGTTTGCAATGATCATGCAGCTTCTAAGTTGCTCTGCCTCACTCGGCTGCTGCTCTGCATGTTCCATGGCCGCAACGCTTGCATCTTTCTTTTCTGACCTTGTCGTTGCAATTCCCAATGGTGTTGGGAATTTGATAATGCCATGTACCGTGGATGGGATAGCTGCTAATTTTTGCAAAGTCGTGCGACCCAGAAGCGCATTATACTTTGAGTAGGACCTTACGACGACAAATTCTACTGTCGTACTTCTCACTAATTCCTTATTATCATTGTCCACCAGCTCCAACTCTAATTCAATGATCCCGATTGGCCATCCGAACTCACCAGAAAATCCTGATAACGCAGTGTTAGGAGCCACTAGCTTGGCTCACACAGCCCCTGGTAACAAGCAGAAACAGTGCTCGTACATTATATCAACACCGCAACCGGTGTCTACATGCAATCGCTTGATGATGTACCCGCAACTTTTGACACGTCCTTTAATTGTAATGGGCGCATCCGAGGGTTCCTGTGCTATGGCCGAGAATGTGATGGGAGTATTTTCCCATTCCTCAGATACCTCTAACTTGCGCCTCTGATTTATCCGTCCGCTGGTTACCATGTTTATGGTTTTATCCATTTCCTTTCCCTCATTTTTCTTTTGCCACGGATATTCTTTTTCTCCCTTTGGCTTGTCAGCTTGTGCTCTTGCGCTTTTCTTCAAGTGTTGCAATCTTCCTTTTTTGAGTTCAGCAACCACTCTTTCAATTAAGTGCCGCATTCATTAGTCTCAAGACCGTAATCATCGTGAAAATCACAAAATTTGCTTCTGTCTCTGTTTCCATAATACTTTAACAAAGGCACCGGGGGTCGAAGCTTTTGCATACTACCTCTGTAGCCAAAATTTCCTTTGGTGTTTTGGTGAGGTCTTTTATTTACGCAACATTTTCAGCATGGCTGCTTTTGAACCTCTGGCTTCCTCCCCCTTTATTGTTGTTGAACTTGCGATACTTATCATTATGATAGGTACCACCCCTAGGTTGGCCATTACCACCATAACGTTTACCCGGCTCCGAACCTCTTCCCTGCACTCGATAATAATCATCATCGATGTCCCTGTTTGAAGAGGTATTTTCGCAATTATGCTTTATATCTTCTTGTGACCGCATGTAGTCATGCGTTTCTTTTACGGCTTCCACGAAAGTTTCGGGCACTCTTCTTCGTAACCGTTGCCATAAAGACAGGTGTCTGTCAGTATCTATATAATGAATAAAGCCGGATACCTTCTGGCTTTCAGGCAAGTTTTATATCTTAGCCACCTCTTTAGTATATCTGTCTATTATTTCTCCCAAGCTCTCTTTCGATTTCTGCTTAATGTCGTGACATTCGACATGTGTTCTTTTGCGTGCGCGCAAATTGTGAAAGTTCAATAAAAACCTTGAGCGCAAATCCGCAAAACCTGTAATTGAAAGGACCCGTTCATATACATTATAAACGATTCACAATAGTTGATTACATCGCGAGGTATTTGACCTCTATATGATACATTTTACAAACATTGCATTCGTTTTTAAAAGACAAACTTTCTTTACAACGAAAATTGACGGTATGCACACCATTTCATAATACATCCAACTATAATTGACTTAATAATAATCTTGATGAACTCAATGACTTGAATGCAACGTCTTTCAAAATATGCCATGAATGACTCCAAGTAATATCCTTAAAATGAGCTAATGCACAGCGGAAGATTTCTTTAATACCTGAGAATAAACATGCTTTAAAGTGTCAACCAAAAGGTTGGTGAGTTCGTAGGTTTATCATAACAATCATTTCAATATATTAATAGACCACAAGATTTCCGTTTATAAATATATGTACACTCGCAAGTGTATAAAATTATTCTATAAGTTGTAGGCACCCGGTAACAAGCCTTAACGTTCATGTTTTACCCTCTGAAAGTACACCGAATCAGGTGTGTTATATAAACCTCGAAGTACTAAAGCATCCCATAGTCAGGATGGGGTTTGTCAGGCCCAATAGATCCATCTTTAGGATTCGCGCCTACCGTACATAGACAAGTAGTTTAATGTTACCAAGCTAAGGGTATATTTCTGGTTTAAACCCACATAGAATTAGTTTTAGTACTTGTGCCTATTTTGTAAAACATTTGTAAAACAGCGCATGTATTCTCAGCCCAAAAATATATAAAAAGGGAGTAATGAAACTCACAATACTGTATTTTGTAGTAAAAATACATATGACATCATTGAACAAGTGCAATGTTGGCCTTGGATTCACGAACGTATCAATATTGAGATTCAATATTGCAGGAAAAGTACGTAGACGCAACGGAGATGATAAAAACTAGTTTGACTCACGAGCAATACTCTCGATCAATACCCATAACCTCCATAGCTATAACCCATAATTTCCTTAGCTTTATCCCGTTTGAAAACTTATTTTGAAATTGTCTGAGTATAACTCCGTCGTAGTATTTTATGTATACTAATAATATCATGAAATAATACAAAGAAAATATATATATGTAATTCGATTGAGAGAGTTTAGAGAAATATATTTTCAAGTTTCTATGAAATAATGAAACCTATTCAATTCTATTTATAATAGATTTTTAAATTATTAAAGTATGAATTATTAAAGTGAATTATTAAAGTATGAATTATTAAAGTATGAATTATTAAAGTGAATTATTAAAGTGAATTATTAAAGTATAAATTATTAAAGTGAATTATTAAAGTATGAATTATTAAAGTTAAAGTAAAGTAAAAGTAAAGTAAAGGTAAAGTTAAAGTATAGTAAAAGTATAAAACTATGTACGTATACAACGCGTATAAATATATATAATATTAATTTAAATCGTTATATATATTTAATAAAATAAAATATAAATATCGTTATCTTTATCATACTGGTTAAGTAATGAGTTATCTTTAAATTACGGTATGTTGGTGAAGCATGGGATAAAGTCCAAAGGTTAAATAAACGTATGAAATCATCTTAATGAAAAATGTCGAGTTACTTAACTTGTCGATATCCAACATCTAAGTTATTTACACTCCACGTTCTTATTTTCATATTAAATAAAATGAAAGTTAACATAGTTATCTTATCAAGGTCACGAGGAAAATATTATAAAACATGCCTTGGAAATTAAACAGGAATTCCCACTAACCCTTGTCTAGTTCCCGTTAATTGACACATTTGTTCTTACTTATAAATCACTTTACCATTTTCCAAATGTTGTCAAAAAGAATAGATTTCTTAAATCACAGTGGACCTCATAACATAGGCCCGTAATCATATCATAATGTATCTGATAATTCAATCATTTGATATTATCTGTTAATTCTGTCGATAAATATATCGAAACAAATACGTTCATGTAAAGTATCATATATCTAATACTTTGTTAATGTTTTCAGTTAATATTATATATTATATATACATATCTATATACTCATAATTGTTCGTGAATCGTCGAACACGGTCAAAGGGTAATTGATTACATGAATGTAGTTCCAAACTTTTTGAGATTCAACATTACAAATTCTGCTTATCGTGTCGGAAACATATAAAGGTTAAGTTTAAATTTGGTCGGAAATTTTCGGGTCGTCACAGTACCTACCCGTTAAAGAAATTTCGTCCCGAAATTTGATCGAGGTCGTCATGGCTAACTATAAAAATGTTTTCATGATGAATATGAGTTGATAAATAGAGTTTTATCATCATTGAGTAATATAGATAAAACAATTTGATTACGCGAAGAGTATAAGTGAAGCTATCGCAAGAGAGTGAAATGAGTAAACGTATATTTGTTTTTAACTGATGACGTAGTTATGATTGATTTCCGGAATTCATGGGATTTAAAGAAAATCTTTGCAATAAGATTTGGTTCTTCGACGATTAAGGAAATCATGATCTTCTTTGATTAAATGCGATAATCTGTCTCGATTTCTCTGTCTGATATTTTACTATAAATCCACCCCCTTCGTTTCTTTATTTCCACAGCTCACACCTTCTAGTCTTTCTCCCCAATTCATACTTTAAAGCATTCGATAATATGCTTCATCCAGTATTGATTCTTGATATACTCTTAACTTTCATATCTGTCATTCTTCTTTTTCATCTACCACCGGAGGAAGTTATTTTCTTTTACCATTACCTTGGGGTTATTGTGTTTTTCATTCTCCCGTGTCTTTATATTGCTATACGCATTGATATACACGGTTTGTAATTTCGGGGTTGTTAGCGGGCTTTATATTCTCCATTATATTTCGGAGCTTCATGCTTTCGTTTTCTCTTCCCGGCCTTAAGTCAAGCGGATAATGGTCCAGGATTCGTAGATATGAATTTTTGGATGAACATAGTTAATTTTCCAAGAAGAAAATCGTAATGGCACGATCTTGATTTGGAAAATTACCAGAATATCCGAAAATATAGAGCTATCAAGATGATATGTTCTTAATATGTTTGGAAATTGGGTAGAATGTAAGAGTCGTGTAAATAGTACATGATGACGGTATGTTCTGTGAATCATCACGTTCCATTAGAAACTCAGCATGACTTACTGTAATATAATCACGTTGATCAAGTGTCATTATATTATACTAACTCATGCTTCAGTTCCCAACACTACTTTAAAAACATTCCTATTTTTTTAAATTCGAATTTTTTTTTTCAGAATTTAGAAACTAACACAGTTTCTTTTTATGTTGTAACGCAGATATTGCGAAGAGATAAAAGATTTTGGATAAGAATAGTTGTGAAAATATCTTCAGGAATGTCGAAGATATTTATAATAAAAGATACGATAATATCTTAGAATTCTTAACATAGATGGATGATGAAGAAGATTTGTCTGTGAAGGTTTAGAATAAGAAGTAAGGTGTTTGCTAACGATTTCAGTAGACACTGAATCATTTGGATCCTTTGAAGGAAGGTTTAGTCTTTGTGATTTGTCCACAGCCTCCTTCATGGTCTGCTCAATCCGTTTTCCAGTTGTAAACCTTCTCTTTTTCTCAGCTTTACCACCATACTATTCTTTATCATCAAACTTTTGACTGTTAAAGTCGTTTACAGTTTTTGCTGCTTCATCAGCATTTTTTTGAATTTCGGAGAACTAGTTCATAGTTTGGGATGTTTTTCAGAAAATTCACATTCGAAGTATGTAAGTCTAGGAGATAGACGTTATATGTATACATATAACTTTTTACGTAAAATTATCGCAAAATTCAAAATACTGATTGCTAATTCCCAGTAGTTGGTGTGACAATTATTGTTACAGGATGTAGGTGAGTACATGATGGAGTTTCAATGAATAAGTATAGTGGCTTTTCGGAGAGGCTTAAGTCGAAGGTTAATGAAGTTGTTGATAAGTTTACTGCTAATGTGGCGAGATATGAAAGGTTCCCCGGTAATAATGATGAAGGGGTAATCATTATAATATGGCTTATTCGAATGAACAATTGAAGTTGGTTTGCTGGAGCTGTGACAAAATCGTCTATTTTTAGAAGGGATTGAAAAGTTATTTTATCTAGTAAATGCCAAAAGGTCTGATATGGATACATGTTAAATTATGACTTTGGTTTCAAGAGTTTTTCAGGTACGTAACTGTGGATAACATGTGGTAGGATCATCATCTCGATTGTTCATTATTTGAAGTGTCTTCAAGTATTTCGAAGGGCTTGAACACAGATTATAATCGTTAATATACATACGATGTTCTAACACAAATTTGAAGTTAAAGTATAGCTTTGAAAGATGTAAGAATCTAAGAGTGATGATATCGGTTATAACTTGAATTGAATTCGGCGATTTCAAAATCAGAATATGTAATTAGATTTTTGAATGAGCATGGTTATTTTGTTTTCTATAAAAGAATGTATATTGTTGTGAAAGTAGGGAGTATAATGGATGACTTGCTGAATCAGATTCGAAGAATGTAACATATTAATTGTGAATTTATATATCTCTCGGGTATTACCTACCCGTTAAAAAAATTTTACAATTAATATTTTGTACAAAAGAATTTTATTATAGTCTTTATGGAAATATATATGTGTATATTTCTTCAGATGTAATATAGATTTAATGAGTTAATATTAATTTAAACTCATTTGATTTATGGTTAAGGCTAGGATAGATAATTTCTAAACTTTGGAAATTACATAATCGCCGTAGAATGTTTCCCCAATGAAGTTATGAATCAATACTTCATCGTTGTGGTATTCCTTGGTATCTACATGGCGTTTGAAGTCGATGCTCGTGGGACAGATTGTGAAATTGAGGTTTACGATGCGGTTGTTGTTGGTGGTGGTAATGGTACTGTTGATGTTGATGATGGTGATACTGGTTATGCTGCTGGTGCTGCTGGTGTTTGTAACCTTTTCACTATATTCTCCAAAGCCACTATCCGAGCGCGAAGCTCGTTGACTTCTTCTATTACACCGGGGTGATTGTCGGTTCGAACGAGCGGATAAATAAGATCTAGAATTTGGTGTAGTATATAATCATGACGAGATACTTTGGAAATGAGAGAGAAAATGGTGTTTCGGACAGGTTCGCCGGTAAGTGCTTCAGGTTCATTGCCAAGAGGACAATGTGGTGGATGGAAAGGATCGCCTTTTTCTTGTCTCCAATGATTAAGGAGGGTAAGAACCCATCCCCAATTCATCCAGAATAGATGATGGCTGATTGGTTGATCCATTCCAGTCACACTGCTTTCGGAGCTTGAGTGGGATTCCATTTCGGAATCCGAGGAACTTGAACTGATGACGAATTCCATTTCGTACGATTTGATAAAGGATTTTTCGATACGAAATGATTTTCCTGCTATCGGGTGGTATTCTAACTACATAGAATATCTATATATATAGATCAAAAGATTTCATAGATTACGGAGGAATTTACGGAATATGTCAGGCAAAGTTTACGGTAATAGATACAATAAGATATGATTTAGCAGATACGCTAAGATATGAATTTTGTCTATACACTATTCACGCAATCAATGCAGCAAGACGTGTCTAGACTAAGAATGATAAGCAGGTAATTTCCTAAGGATGGTAAGTAAATGATTTCCGACTAAAAATGATAAACAAAACTTTTGACATGCAGACACGGTCGAAGTCCAGACTCACTAATGCATCTTAACAACTATCAGTTAGACACACTAATGCAAGACCTAGTTCGCTAAGACCACCGCTCTGATACCAACTGAAAGGACCCATTCATATACATTATAAACGATTCACAATAGTTGATTACATCGTGAGGTATTTGACCTCTATATGATACATTTTACAAACATTGCATTCGTTTTTAAAAGACAAACTTTCTTTACAACGAAAATTGATGGTATGCACACCATTTCATAATACATCCAACTATAATTGACTTAATAATAATCTTGATGAACTCAATGACTTGAATGCAACGTCTTTCAAAATATGCCATGAATGACTCCAAGTAATATCCTTAAAATGAGCTAATGCACAGCGGAAGATTTCTTTACATTCTTTTATAGAAATCATTTCAATATATTAATAGACCACAAGATTTCCGTTTATAAATATATGTACACTCGCAAGTGTATAAAATTATTCTATAAGTTGTAGGCACCCGGTAACAAGCCTTAACGTTCATGTTTTACCCTCTGAAAGTACACCGAATCAGGTGTGTTATATAAACCTCGAAGTACTAAAGCATCCCATAGTCAGGATGGGGTTTGTCAGGCCCAATAGATCTATCTTTAGGATTCGCGCCTACCGTACATAGACAAGTAGTTTAATGTTACCAAGCTAAGCGTATATTTCTGGTTTAAACCCACATAGAATTAGTTTTAGTACTTGTGCCTATTTCGTAAAACATTTATAAAACAGCGCATGTATTCTCAGCCCAAAAATATATAAAAAGGGAGTAATGAAACTCACAATACTGTATTTTGTAGTAAAAATACATATGACGTCATTGAACAAGTGCAATGTTGGCCTTGGATTCACGAACGTATCAATATTGAGATTCAATATTGCAGGAAAAGTACGTAGACGCAACGGAGATGATAAACACTAGTTTGACTCACGAGCAATACTCTCGATCAATACCCATAACCTCCATAGCTATAACCCATAATTTCCTTAGCTTTATCCCGTTTGAAAACTTATTTTGAAATCGTCTGAGTATAACTCCATCGTAGTATTTTATGTATACTAATAATATCATGAAATAATACAAAGAAAATATATATATGTAATTCGATTGAGAGAGTTTAGAGAAATATATTTTCAAGTTTCTATGAAATAATGAAACCTATTCAATTCTATTTATAATATATTTTTGATTTATTAAAGAATGAATTATTAAAGTGAATTATTAAAGTGAATTATTAAAGTACGAATTATTAAAGTATGAATTATTAAAGTGAATTATTAAAGTCTTTATGGAAATATATATGTGTATATTTCTTCAGATGTAATATAGATTTAATGAGTTAATATTAATTTAAACTCATTTGATTTATGGTTAAGGCTAGGATAGATAATTTCTAAACTTTGGAAATTACATAATCGCCGTAGAATGTTTCCCCAATGAAGTTATGAATCAATACTTCATCGTTGTGGTATTCCTTGGTATCTACATGGCGTTTGAAGTCGATGCTCGTGGGACAGATTGTGAAATTAAGGTTTGCGATGCGGTTGTTGTTGGTGGTGGTAATGGTACTGTTGATGTTGTTGATGGTGATACTGGTTATGCTGCTGGTGCTGCTGGTGTTTGTAACCTTTGCACTATATTCTCCAAAGCCACTATCCGAGCGCGAAGCTCGTTGACTTCTTCTATTACACCGGGGTGATTGTCGGTTCGAACGAGCGGATAAATAAGATCTAGAATTTGGTGTAGTATATAATCATGACGAGATACTCTGGAAATGAGAGAGAAAATGGTGTTTCGGACAGGTTCGCCGGTAAGTGCTTCAGGTTCATTGCCAAGAGGGCAATGTGGTGGATGGAAAGGATCGCCTTTTTCTTGTCTCCAATGATTAAGGAGGGTAAGAACCCATCCCCAATTCATCCAGAATAGATGATGGCTGATTGGTTGATCCATTCCAGTCACACTGCTTTCGGAGCTTGAGTGGGATTCCATTTCGGAATCCGAGGAACTTGAACTGATGACGAATTCCATTTCGTACGATTTGATAAAGGATTTTTCGATACGAAATGATTTTCCGGCTATCGGGTGGTATTCTAACTACATAGAATATCTATATATATAGATCAAAAGATTTCATAGATTACGGAGGAATTTACGGAATATGTCAGGCAAATTTACGGTAATAGATACAATAAGATATGATTTAGCACATACGCTAAGATATGAATTTTGTCTATACACTATTCATGCAATCAATGCAGCAAGACGTGTCTAGACTAAGAATGATAAGCAGGTAATTTCCTAAGGATGGTAAGTAGATGATTTCCGACTAAAAATGATAAACAAAACTTTTGACATGCAGACACGGTCGAAGTCCAGACTCACTAATGCATCTTAACAACTATCAGTTAGACACACTAATGCAAGACCTGGTTCGCTAAGACCACCGCTCTGATACCAACTGAAAGGACCCATTCATATACATTATAAACGATTCACAATAGTTGATTACATCGCGAGGTATTTGACCTCTATATGATACATTTTACAAACATTGCATTCGTTTTTAAAAGACAAACTTTCTTTACAACGAAAATTGATGGTATGCACACCATTTCATAATACATCCAACTATAATTGACTTAATAATAATCTTGATGAACTCAATGACTTGAATGCAACGTCTTTCAAAATATGCCATGAATGACTCCAAGTAATATCCTTAAAATGAGCTAATGCACAGCGGAAGATTTCTTTACATTCTTTTATAGAAATCATTTCAATATATTAATAGACCACAAGATTTCCGTTTATAAATATATGTACACTCGCAAGTGTATAAAATTATTCTATAAGTTGTAGGCACCCGGTAACAAGCCTTAACGTTCATGTTTTACCCTCTGAAAGTACACCGAATCAGGTGTGTTATATAAATCTCGAAGTACTAAAGCATCCCATAGTCAGGATGGGGTTTGTCAGGCCCAATAGATCTATCTTTAGGATTCGCGCCTACCGTACATAGACAAGTAGTTTAATGTTACAAAGCTAAGGGTATATTTCTGGTTTAAACCCACATAGAATTAGTTTTAGTACTTGTGCCTATTTCGTAAAACATTTATAAAACAGCGCATGTATTCTCAGCCCAAAAATATATAAAAAGGGAGTAATGAAACTCACAATACTGTATTTTGTAGTAAAAATACATATGACGTCATTGAACAAGTGCAATGTTGGCCTAGGATTCACGAACGTATCAATATTGAGATTCAATATTGCAGGAAAAGTACGTAGACGCAACGGAGATGATAAACACTAGTTTGACTCACGAGCAATACTCTCGATCAATACCCATAACCTCCATAGCTATAACCCATAATTTCCTTAGCTTTATCCCGTTTGAAAACTTATTTTGAAATCGTCTGAGTATAACTCCGTCGTAGTATTTTATGTATACTAATAATATCATGAAATAATACAAAGAAAATATATATATGTAATTCGATTGAGAGAGTTTAGAGAAATATATTTTCAAGTTTCTATGAAATAATGAAACATATTCAATTCTATTTATAATAGATTTTTGATTTATTAAAGAATGAATTATTAAAGTGAATTATTAAAGTGAATTATTAAAGTATGAATTATTAAAGTATGAATTATTAAAGTGAATTATTAAAGTCTTTATGAAAATATATATGTGTATATTTCTTCAGATGTAATATAGATTTAATGAGTTAATATTAATTTAAACTCATTTGATTTATGGTTAAGGCTAGGATAGATAATTTCTAAACTTTGGAAATTACATAATCGCCGTAGAATGTTTCCCCAATGAAGTTATGAATCAATACTTCATCGTTGTGGTATTCCTTGGTATCTACATGGCGTTTGAAGTCGATGCTCGTGGGACAGATTGTGAAATTGAGGTTTGCGATGCGGTTGTTGTTGGTGGTGGTAATGGTACTGTTGATGTTGTTGATGGTGATACTGGTTATGCTGCTGGTGCTGCTGGTGTTTGTAACCTTTGCACTATATTCTCCAAAGCCACTATCCGAGCGCGAAGCTCGTTGACTTCTTCTATTACACCGGGGTGATTGTCGGTTCGAACGAGCGGATAAATAAGATCTAGAATTTGGTGTAGTATATAATCATGACGAGATACTCTGGAAATGAGAGAGAAAATGGTGTTTCGGACAGGTTCGCCGGTAAGTGCTTCAGGTTCATTGCCAAGAGGGCAATGTGGTGGATGGAAAGGATCGCCTTTTTCTTGTCTCCAATGATTAAGGAGGGTAAGAACCCATCCCCAATTCATCCAGAATAGATGATGGCTGATTGGTTGATCCATTCCAGTCACACTGCTTTCGGAGCTTGAGTGGGATTCCATTTCGGAATCCGAGGAACTTGAACTGATGACGAATTCCATTTCGTACGATTTGATAAAGGATTTTTCGATACGAAATGATTTTCCGGCTATCGGGTGGTATTCTAACTACATAGAATATCTATATATATAGATCAAAAGATTTCATAGATTACGGAGGAATTTACGGAATATGTCAGGCAAATTTACGGTAATAGATACAATAAGATATGATTTAGCAGATACGCTAAGATATGAATTTTGTCTATACACTATTCATGCAATCAATGCAGCAAGACGTGTCTAGACTAAGAATGATAAGCAGGTAATTTCCTAAGGATGGTAAGTAGATGATTTCCGACTAAAAATGATAAACAAAACTTTTGACATGCAGACACGGTCGAAGTCCAGACTCACTAATGCATCTTAACAACTATCAGTTAGACACACTAATGCAAGACCAGGTTCGCTAAGACCACCGCTCTGATACCAACTGAAAGGACCCATTCATATACATTATAAACGATTCACAATAGTTGATTACATCGCGAGGTATTTGACCTCTATATGATACATTTTACAAACATTGCATTCATTTTTAAAAGACAAACTTTCTTTACAACGAAAATTGATGGTATGCACACCATTTCATAATACATCCAACTATAATTGACTTAATAATAATCTTGATGAACTCAATGACTTGAATGCAACGTCTTTCAAAATATGCCATGAATGACTCCAAGTAATATCCTTAAAATGAGCTAATGCACAGCGGAAGATTTCTTTACATTCTTTTATAGAAATCATTTCAATATATTAATAGACCACAAGATTTCCGTTTATAAATATATGTACACTCGCAAGTGTATAAAATTATTCTATAAGTTGTAGGCACCCGGTAACAAGCCTTAACGTTCATGTTTTACCCTCTGAAAGTACACCGAATCAGGTGTGTTATATAAACCTCGAAGTACTAAAGCATCCCATAGTCAGGATGGGGTTTGTCAGGCCCAATAGATCTATCTTTAGGATTCGCGCCTACCGTACATAGACAAGTAGTTTAATGTTACCAAGCTAAGGGTATATTTCTGGTTTAATCCCACATAGAATTAGTTTTAGTACTTGTGCCTATTTCGTAAAACATTTATAAAACAGCGCATGTATTCTCAGCCCAAAAATATATAAAAAGGGAGTAATGAAACTCACAATACTGTATTTTGTAGTAAAAATACATATGACGTCATTGAACAAGTGCAATGTTGGCCTTGGATTCACGAACGTATCAATATTGAGATTCAATATTGCAGGAAAAGTACGTAGACGCAACGGAGATGATAAACACTAGTTTGACTCACGAGCAATACTCTCGATCAATACCCATAACCTCCATAGCTATAACCCACAATTTCCTTAGCTTTATCCCGTTTGAAAACTTATTTTGAAATCGTCTGAGTATAACTCCGTCGTAGTATTTTATGTATACTAATAATATCATGAAATAATACAAAGAAAATATATATATGTAATTCGATTGAGAGAGTTTAGAGAAATATATTTTCAAGTTTCTATGAAATAATGAAACCTATTCAATTCTATTTATAATAGATTTTTGATTTATTAAAGAATAAATTATTAAAGTGAATTATTAAAGTGAATTATTAAAGTACGAATTATTAAAGTATGAATTATTAAAGTGAATTATTAAAGTATGAATTATTAAAGTGAATTATTAAAGTATGAATTATTAAAGTTAAAGTAAAATAAAAGTAAAATTAAAGTAAAGGTAAAGTTAAAGTATAGTAAAAGTATAAAACTATGTACGTATACTAAGCGTATAAATATATATAATATTAATTTAAATCGTTATATATATTTAATAAAATAAAATATAAATATCGTTATCTTTATCATACTGGTTAAGTAATGAGTTATCTTTAAATTATGGTCTGTTGGTGAAGCATGGGATAAAGTCCAAAGGTTAAATAAACGTATGAAATCATCTTAATGAAAAATGTCGAGTTACTTAACTTGTCGATATCCAACATCTAAGTTATTTACACTCCACGTTCTTATTTTCATATTAAATAAAATGAAAGTTAACATAGTTATCTTATCAAGGTCACGAGGAAAATATTATAAAACATGCCTTGGAAATTAAACAGGAATTCCCACTAACCCTTGTCTAGTTCCCGTTAATTGACACATTTGTTCTTACTTATAAATCACTTTACCATTTTCCAAATGTTGTCAAAAAGAATAGATTTCTTAAATCATAGTGGACCTCATAACATAGGCCCGTAATCATATCATAATGTATCTGATAATTCAATCATTTGATATTATCTCTTAATTCTGTCGATAAATATATCGAAACAAATACGTTCATGTAAAGTATCATATATCTAATACTTTGTTAATGTTTTCAATTAATATTATATATTATATATACATATCTATATACTCCTAATTGTTCGTGAATCGTCGAACACGGTCAAAGGGTAATTGATTACATGAATATAGTTCCAAACTTTTTGAGATTCAACATTACAAATTCTTCTTATCGTGTCGGAAACATATAAAGGTTAAGTTTAAATTTGGTCGGAAATTTTCGAATCGTCACAGTAATGCTTTGGGCTGACAAATTATTGAACCATTCCCTTGCAACTCCTTGTAACACTATTGGTAGCATATGGCATGCTACTGCATCACCCCAACTGTGTGTTCTTGCGGTTCCTTCAAATTTTTGTAAAAAGTCATCCAGATCTGATAACCCATCATAACTTTCGAGTGTTAGAGGCAACACCGGTGAGACTGTGAAGGGATGATTGGCGATGTACGGCACAAACTTTTCTGTTGTAGGAGCTAGCTCAAGACCTTGCTTAGCTTTTTTCCCTTGCATCACTGTGAACCAATTGCTCATAAACTCTTGTACCCGCGCTGGATCATTGAAAGCGGGTGCCAAGTGTGGTGGCGCGACTTGCTGTAATTGAGATATAAAGCTATTTGACTGGGTTGCAGCATAGTGCGTTTCGCTATATTGATTGCTTGCAATAATATGGACTGATTGCGGAGACGCACGTGCCGTTGACCTTTGTTGTGGTGTCAGCATGATGTATGAACCATCTGGATTTCTCAGACCCATCTGCCTGATTCTTTCCTGGGCTTTCTCGGTAGTAACCCTTTCAATCGGTGTTTCGGGTTCAACCGAGGTGATAATTGGTATTGTACCCACACAGGTAGTTTTAAAGCCTGGTGGAACCGATCCGCTTGGAGAACCAAAGCTCAGGATTTTTTGTGACAGATCCTCGAATGGTTTAAAGCCAGTTCCTGTTTCCAGTAAACTTCCATCGGGAGTGTGCCACCATCTCCTAGATGACTCATTCAGGACAGTTTCTGATGTAACCGGCCCTGTTCCAACACTTGGTGTTGATGGAGGCTTTTATGTGCCTTTGGTTGGTGCTGACGGCGTTGACGGTGTGTTCAAAACAGTCACCGTAGGTGTTTGAAACCCTGGACTTCCTGGAGAGTCCGATCGCCCTTGATTCTTTGCACTCTTACTTCCTCCACCCATTCTTGGTGACAATAAAGAAAAACCTGAAAGTGACCGATTAGTTAAACAAAAAAGTTTTATGGAAAAAAGGTACGAAGTCATATACAACATAAATTCCAATCTTGTTTGTTTCATATAACCGGTCCCATGGATGGCGCCAAATGATCAAGCATATTTTCACGGGGTCAAGGTGAACCTACGCTTGAATGCATAAAAGGGGTTTAAGGACTAACAACATTCGAACCTCCGACGCTTGGTCGTGGATAACCCACATCGGTATCGTTTCGATTCCGACAGGGTGGCCGATTTGAGAGTCCACCAACAACCTAGCATACGAGGTTGAGTGGCCCAAAGACATGAAGGTTTTATAGTTCAATATATACTTGAAAGTCTTAGAGATCGTAAGAAGCTTTGTTCGTACGATAGAGATTTGTATGTTGTAGTTTACTTATGATTAAACAAGCGAACGTATATGTTTTTAGGGTTTATGAGCTATATATTTATAGGCTCACAAATTAGGGATTCGGTAGAATCTTTTCCCTAATTAAATGCAATCTCATCCTTAACTAACTTTCGTTATTTAAGGAAGAGAATCCGACTTAATTATACTGTACAATCTTCTAGAATGTACCGGACCCCTGTGCAAGTATACGAATTTCGCACCAGATGGTATAGGCGCATAGCGTGCGGCTATACCCGTAACGTACGCCTTTGTGTGTGATTAAATGCTTTGGATGCGTATCCGCACAACCTTGCGGATTTGCGTATCATTACCATATGAATGTATGTTTAAGAACTTAATTTTAAATCATACGTTATTATGCAATTATGTAAATCATACCAGCAAGAACAGTAGTGCTCAGCACACGTGTACGCAGTTGATTATAAGCTACAAACTGGAAGTAATGACCAGGATAGTCTGCAAATGGAAGCTCTTCAAAATTTATGTTGCGATCAAAAGACAATATTGTTGGGCCCGGTAATATTTTCTCCCACCGAGTTGTAGCATGAGTCGAGAAGTTTGTTATCACATACACCTTGTTCAAGTGCATCAAAATATTCCTTATCGCTGTATTGCATATTCACAAGCATAGGGTAGTTCTGTACCACATAAAGAGCATCAAACAGATGGTATAAATAAAAGAGGAAAACAGGTTAATAGAGATGTAAGACGTGAATACCATCTCTTCGATAAGCATGCAATAATAACCAGTTGGAATCTGGGTGTGATAACTGTAAGTCACCCATTTATGATATATTCTCGCTGCACTTGTTCTATCTCTATCACCCGGTATTAGTTGCCCAAGTCCTGTTATTTATACCATACTATCAAAAGGAAAATATTAATTAGTGCTAAATATAAATATATATTAACTATATACATAATTCATCTATGGCTGTGGTCTTCATTAGCAGTTGGAACGGGCAGGTGGTGCTGCCTCGAAGTCGGAAATTGCAGACAAAAAATCTGTGTAGATAATATTTTTGGTTATGTTAGGCCTGTTGTCTTCTTGTTTTTTAATTAGCAGTTTCAAACCGGCCGGTGATGTAGCTCTCGACAGCGCAACATACAGCTGTTCGTGGCCGAAAAGAGGTTTCGGTAGATAAACTCCAATTTGGTTGAGCGATTGACCCTGGCTTTTGTTTATAGTCATCGCATATGAGATTTTTAACGGGAATTGTTGTCTCTTCAGAATGAATGGCAACGTTGGTTCCTTGTGGATAAGCCTCATTCTTGGGAAAAAGACCTTCTCACCGACGCGGGTACCCGTAATAATTTCAGCTTCCACTGACTTGGATAACATCTGCGTAATTATAATTCGGGTGCCATTACAAAGCCCACTTGTTATGTTAATGTTGCGAAGCAGAATGGCTGGTACCCCCTTTTTTAAATGCAGTTCATGCGGTGGCAACCCAGGGTAGTTCAGCGTGTTTAGATATTCTGCAGGGTACAGCAACTCCGCCTCACCACCGTCATTTTTATGTGGATTTGCAGTGTCATAGCTACAGTAAGTTGTAACTGGACTATCAACCATATCGACGATTAAGCTGTTTATCGTATCGGCAACGTCATTTTTGGGACAGACAATTGCTTTTTGCTGCAGGTCAACTGCGGATGGATTTTGTAGCGATTCACGAGGGTATATAAAAGAAATCAGATTTGCCAACCCATTTTCATCATCAGGAATACAGAACTGATCAGGGATTTGTACCCAACGACTATTCAACGGGTCTTCTGTGTCAGGCACACCAATTTCACCATTTCCTACCCTCAACAACCACTTCGAAAAGTCTGCTTTCTTCACCCTCATTGATGGTGTGAGCCGTGGCCTAAGCAGTCGCATGTTTTCTGCAAATATGAAAACCTTGAATCGCTGCCACAAATGTGAAGTCATAATACAAGCACCAAGGATAGCTGATTTCCCTCCTTTTGTCTGAATAGGTAACGTTTGTTTAAAGTCACTACCAAGTATCACAGACTTACCCCCAAAAAACTCTTCAGTGTTTCCTAAAATATCTTGAAGACTCCTATCAAGAGCTTCGAAACAGCGCTTATCATTCGTTGGTGCCTCATCCCATACAATAAGGTCTGTGTTATGCAGTAATGTCGCTATATGGGTATTTTTCTTGACGTTGCACATCGATTCATCGGTTATGACTAGCGGTAGTTTGAATCGAGAATGTGCGGTTCTTCCCGAAGGTAGTAGTAGAGATGCAATGCCAGATGATGCAACAGAAAGAACTATCTTACCTCTAGATCTTAGTGCTATGATTATGGCTTTCCATAAGAATGTCTTCCCGGTGCCACCGTGTCCGTATACAAATACATGCTCAGTCTGTTCATTCAACGAAGCGCTTGTTATAAGATCGTAAATTTACTTTTGCTTCGAATTCATTTGACGTTCGAGTTCTAGCCGTTCGGTTTTTAAAACTATACGATCATAGTTTCTCTCCTCCATGATAAGACGATTGGCCAAATCTGCGAGCAGATCAGCTGGCAGCAGCGGTAACGCGAAATCAGAAATCGATTTCGAGCACTGTTTCAAAAGGATCTCTACTTCATACAGGACAAAGTTATGTAGGTCATCAGCGTTTATATGCAAGTGGGACATATTTAAATTGGCAGCTGCACGAAGTGGTATATCATCACCCATTAGTTTCCAGTGATTTTCCCCAAGAGCAAGTGGGTTCGTGACAGTGCAATAAGACAAAATGTGCACAAAAAGACAGCGTAGCTGAGACGACGTGGCAGATACGGATGCTTCTTCTGATACCGCTGACCACTCTCTATCATCACCGAGTAACCCAAATGCTTCACACGTAGACCGGTATGTATCATGAACGATCTGGTTGACTGTTCTAATATTTGCAAAGCTCTTGCACCCCTTTTGATGGCACAAAAGCATCCTTAGGAAAAATGCTTCTTCATCAGCGGGATGTATATATGATATCCTACCAATCGATGGTTTCTTTAGGTTTGCCCTGTGTTTCCAACCTTTTTTTGACTCGTACCAAACAAATTCGGTTGGGAAATCCAAATATGTAAGGTGGCTTCCATTAGCTGAAGATGCATTATAATTAAGCCACTCAGTGAGAGTAGTTTTTTTGGCTTCGGTATATTCAACAATAGCACGCAGGGGTTGCTTGCCCAAAAACTTTACCAACTGCATATTTTCAAGAAGAACAGCCAGAATCTGGACAGCAGGTTCCCGATGATGAATCGGGAAGTTAAAAATCTGCCAACAGGCTTCGTGAGGACAAATGAACCAAGCATCTATAAAGTTTTTAATTTCATCAACCGGCTGCGTCTGCTGCTATGATTGGCGACTGTCACTGCCTATGGGTTTTGCTATACGAACAGCCACACAGTTAGTACCTTTCAAAATATACTTGAACAGGTATTTAATGAGACTCGTCGTACGACAGCATTCAACGTTTATGTGAGCCTGAAAAGTCATACATAGTAGCCTATTGTAAGGAACAACATAGCTGTTATCGAGGTGGACACCGGTGCGTGTTGTATATATACCGGTATTACGCGTGCGGTAGTGAGCACGACCGTTGTCATCAAAGTACGTCTTGTCAATATATTTCTTTGGGAACTTTTTGAACACGAAAAATTTTGATTGCACGATGCCCGTTTATTGGCAAGGCCACATGGGCCATGCATCATAGTTGCAGATATGACAGCGTAACCGGGAAAATCAATTCTGGGGTCTGGCAGCTCTGCACTTATGTAGTCGTCTAAATTGTCCCTGATAGCTGCAGAAACCGAAGAGTGAACCCAAACCAAAGTGTGGCAATGTGGCAGCCCTCTTTTCTGAAATTCAATCGTATACAAAATTGCAAGACGCAAAGAGAATAGTGTCAATGAATTGGCAACAACAAAACATGTAATATTCATGAAGTAAAGAACAGATTGCAATTATGGGAGTGCAATAGTACCTCCGCGAACATGGCCAAGAGGCTGTTCGTCCTTTAAAAAGTTTATAAACTCATTGACCTTCATGTGGAACACACGAGCGACTATATCAGCTCGGTCTGAAGGCGATAGGTGAGGAAAAGGCTTCAGGTACCGAGCAATTTCAGGCCACTTTTCATTACACGTGAAAGTTACAAAAAATGCTGGGTTTCCAAAAACGCGTGAAATTGCCAGAGCATCGAGATAATGAATGTACATATAACGTGGTCCACCAGTAAACGAAGCGGGAATAATCGTCATGCTACCGACATCGAAACCAGTTTTATCACCTCTATCGATAGCATCGTACAGCCCTGAAAGGTAGTCAGCCCGTATATCGTTCTACTTGTTTCTGATATAGTCCATTCGGTCAAGCTCGATGCTGCAATATGTCATCACCACATACTGTTGAAATAGACGACCCGGTCTTAAAATCAGATTGTAACTGTTAAGTCTATCATGAATCTGGTAGCTGTAAAACATGTTAATCGACATTTTCCTAACACGGGCGCCTTGCGAACCCGAGGCTGCGCGCAGCTTCAGATCCGGGCGAAAACCAGGTTCACCGAAAAAGAACATCAGCGGGAATTGAAGTGACATATATAACGGATACAGCTTATTAACTCGCCTGGGAAGCTGAGACCGAGGCTCGATTATCACATCGTAATCAGAAATAGATTGTGGGCCAGAGTCAAAAATAATAGCGCCGATTGCATCCGAAGTAGGCAGTGCATGTTGGCTTGTCCCGGTCAAACTATACAAGCAAACCTGGAAAGTAGGTACGTCGCTGCCATCACACTTATCCCTCGCAGTGCGAAACAACTTTACCAGTGCTTTATTTGAATCAAGTAACTTCACGAACTGAGTAACAACTACTTCAGAAAGTTGTCCTGAATCACGGCCCCCAAAATGGCCCATTCAGTTTTCAACTTCACAATCCGTATCATAAATGTAAAGCTGCAGAAACCTAGGGGGTTCCCCTGTTCAGGGCAAAGACTATCGATCCAATGATAAATTTGGCCCGAGATCTTGAAAACTTAAGGAGAGCGACCATCGTTAACATTTTCATCAATACAAGCGCCAAAGGACGTCATGCTGAACATCTAGTTGTAGGCACGAACATTATCAACGAAAAAAGGAGTTTCTAACAAACGCTAAAATTCTGCAGGAGGATCCTCATAGCGTGGTAAATAGACGAGGCCATTTTCACAGCGTCGATGATAATGAAGTTGTTTGTCCCTGAAATATGACTTAACATTTTCAGCACGCCAGAACAAAGCCACGCACTGCATACAAACGGACATGCAGTCCCCTAAATCACGAAATAAAGGAGATACACATGCATAAATTTAAGGCAATTGTCAAAGAGTATATATAATAATATATAAACACACATGAAAATAGGCAAATAACTCGCACACTCAACAACGATAACCACCATTAAAATTAACTGTTTTCTTGAACTGACCAACTGCAGGTAATCAACTCAGGCTATATGAAATTTTCAGGATAGTAAATATCCAAATAGTCCAATTCTAGTTCCTCTTGCACTCAACAACCACAACCAAAAAACAAATACACATTGCAACGTCAATTCGGTAATTTACAAAAGGAAAAAACAGAGCTGGCAAAAATAATATCTCGCAAAGTCAACAACAATAACCGCCATTAAAATAAAAATGTTTTCTAGAACTGGCCAAGTGCAGGTAATCCAATTAGAGCACATGGAATTTTCACGCTAGTTAACATCCAAAGATTCGAAATCTAGTGCCTCAAGTACTCAACAATCCCAACAAAAAACAAATACACATTGCAGGCTTAAATTGGTAGTTTACAAAACAAAAACAAAAAAATTGGCACAATTAAATGAAACACAAAAACATCAAACAAATATAACACAAAACATGAGGCATAGGGATTTTTCAGGCTAGTTAATGTCTAAAGATTCCAATTCTAGTGGCTCTTGCACTCAACAACCATACATATAAAAGACAACATGCATATATGAAAGACAACATACATATACGAAAAGCAAAAAAGAAATAAAAGATAACATAATCCATAGATAGTGAAAGTTACAGTAGAACAGCATAGAAACAAATGACAACATAAGCCAAACATAATGCAACTCACACTAAAACAGCATACATATAGTTAGAAACTCGATTTACCTGACACATCAAAAGGTGCAAAGATAGTATATATGGGTGTCAATTGAGCATGAGGGGAAAAGCTAACAGAAGCTGCACAAACAGATATCTCTTAAAACTTGTAAAAAACTATTTCCGTGACAACAAATTAGAATAAAAAAGAATATCATACCATGAGAAGAAGCCGAAGCACTGGCATGTGCCTTACGTAGAGAAGCCCTTTTCTTAGATTGTTTATCGGAAACAACTTGTAGGTCTGAAGGTCCAACACTTTCTAACACAACACCACCCACTACATTCGGATTGACTAAGTTTTTTTCCTTTTTTGAGAACTCCTCATAACGGAAATTACCAAACAATGAAAAGGCAAAAAATTAACAGGGCTAGGAATGGTGAGCAGCTGAACAACGTAAGAAGGATGCGAAAACCACAGCCAAAAATAGCAAGCAAACAACATAAATTAAATATATAGATTAACAAAAGAAAAACGAACCTGTAATTTCTGTAGCCGATAGATTTTCTGTAACCAAGAAGGTAAGGGAGGAAGGAGTAGGGTGTAAGACTCGAATATTTTTCCTTGTAAATATGTGTGAATAAGTTATTCAAGTTGTGGGGTTTACGTTGTATATAATTAAAAGATAAAAGAAGCTGAACTGGGCATTTGGCGCGCCGCGCGCCACTACGGGCTGACAGATTCCTTTCTTTTTAAATTAGATATTTTGAGGGCAATTTGATAAAATCACTTAAGGGCCGACTTAAAGGCTTTGGATCAGTTTTTGGAGTGCCATTTACTCCATTTCCATCTACCTTATCCTCATCCATTCAATTCTAGAGAGAGAGTGTTAACCTAGTGTGAGAAAACTCATTTTTGGAGAAGAAGGTGGAATCTTGCTCAAGCTCAAGCATTAAACTTGTTCATCTACTTCCTAGCTACATTTTGAGTGTAGTGGTATGCTCTAAACTTGATATCCTAATTTAATTTTGTGTAAGGGTTAGGGTTAGGGTTAATGGTGAACCTAAAACCCACTTTGTTAGTAAATTGGGTGTTTTGGGTGAATTAGGGTTATGTTGACTCAAAGATGACTAAATAGGGTTTTTCAAGTATTAATTGTTGTTAACAAACCTTAATTAGTTAGTAAATTGCTAGAACACCAATATTTATGTAAATGGGTGTTGTGTGGGTTAGTGGATGACCCGAAATGGGTGTGTTGACCTTAAATGGGTCAAATGGGTCAAAATGGACCTAAGTTAGTAAATGTTTGTGATTAATGCATAAACCTAGTGTTAAAAGATGTTTTAAGACCTAACTTGGCTAATGTTAGGGTTTTGGCAAAAGAGGACCCAATTATGGGTTAGGTGTCCAAATGGGTCAAAATGACATAGTAGTGGTAAGTGTTGTGAGTTTGACCAACTTGAATGGTTGATTGATTGTATGTGCGTGATAATAGGTGCGTTACCTTGAAGATTCAAGCTTGATTTTATTGATTCACCGAAGGCGTAAGGTGAGTGGAATAATTATGCGTGTATGTATATAATGTATTTATTTGTGTAGAATGGATGTGGCATTGTCGCGTTGTTAAGACACCACGTTCTATGTAACGAGTAGTATTGTCGCGTTGTTAAGACACTACTCATTGTTTGATTGACATGTGGCATTGTCGCGTTGTCTAAGGCACCACGTTGTCATGGGAGTGGATTTCGCGTTGTTTAAGACAACACTCATCGTTTTGATTGGCATGTGGATCCGTCGCGTTGTTCAAGATGCCACATTGTCATGGGGGTGAGTGAGTCGCGTTGTTTAAGACATCACCCGGGGGGATTAGTGATTACGCGTCGTTTAAGTAACTCTAACAGATGTTACGAACTCCAACGGCCTTTTAAGTACCGTTCCCTTGCTCGATTGGTTAACCATGGTTATAAGAATGTTGTGTTAGCATATTTAATTATGAACTATATGCTATTGGTATTGCTAGCTCCTTATGAATTTGCGGTTATTGGTATATGCTTAATGTTTTGCATGGTTGTCGAATTGCTAGCTCGTATGCAATAATGTGTAAGTGATGCAAGTAAGTAGTTTATATATGTATGCGTATAATTATTGCATTCACTAAGCTTTGATTACCCTCTCGTTGTTTACTAATTTTATAGGTTCGGTTGTGGACAAGGGTAAGGGCATTATCATGGAATAGAGATCCCGCTTTGTTAATTAGGGGACGCTTTTTGGAAGTATTAGTCCTTGGAGGTTGACCGAGACTTGGGTAGTTTAATCCCAAACGCCATGCTCGTAGTGTAGTTTGGTACTTAAACTTTTTGGCGGTCGAACCTCATATTTTGTATTAAACTCGTAAATCATCCAATGTGGGCCCCATCATGTAAAACTTGTTTTTATGTTTGAATCGTGTTAGTTTTATACATTTCAAAATGTTGGTGAAAGCGTTCGGTCTAATTATGACGGGAAGTATTCGATCTTTTTCGCGTTTAAAACTTTTTTGGACAGACCAGTTTGGCGCGCCGCGCAGCCATCTGGCGCGCCGTGCCACACGCTGAACAGGAATTTTTTTTATTTTATTTTGTATTTTAACGCGGGTTGTTCGTGGTTTGGTTTGGGTTGTTACAAGTGGTATCAGAGCATGGTCTAAGGGATTTAGGCGACTTGAGATAGGTGCCTAGACTTAGACTTTATTGTGTGTACGCTTTATGCGAGACTTGTAGGACTTTGGGCTGGATCGGAAATTGTTAGTACTTTGGTTTATGTTAACTAACCTCGTGCTAATTGTTTTGTGGTATGTTTTACAATCATCAAGCGAGATAGACGTTGTACTAGCAAGTTAATGCGACGTGCTCGCGTAACAATGATTAGCTACCATTGTTACGGGTGTAAATCGTGTCGAACAAGCAATGTACGACGATTGTCAAGCGGCTAGAGAAGGTGGCGGGTACGGCTAGGGGTCGTAATTACTTGATGACGAACGAAGAAGCCAAACAATCAAATGAAGTTGTTTCAGGTACTTTCATGGTTAATTCTAATCCGGCGCGCGGATACTTTTTGATAGTGGTGCTAATTTGTCTTTTGTGTCTCCAAGATTTATGCCTAAGTTAAATAAACCGCTAGTAAAGTTAAGCCGTCCGGTAGAAGTTGAAATAGCGGATGGCAAGACGGCGCTAGTGGTTGATGTGTGTAGAAATTGTAATGTTGTGTTTGGTACCGAAAGTTTTAAAATTGATCTCATCCCGATCACCTTGGGCGATTTTGATGTTGTCATTGGTATGGATTGGCTCGATCGTTATAGAGCCGATATTGCATGCCATGATAAGTTTATTCGTGTAAAGACCCCAAGTGGGGGAGAGTTAATTATTCATGGCGATAAGCGAAGGAGACCGGTGCCGATATGCACTTTTGCACGGGCACGTCGTTTCGTTGTTACTGGTGGCATGGCTTTCCTTGCTCATGTTGTTGATACTCGTAATGAGCCACCACCCATTCCTGAAATTCCGGTGATTAATGAATTTGAAGACGTTTTTCCGGACGAGTTACCAGGTGTTCCGACGGAAAGACAAGTTGAATTTCGCAATGAGTTGGTTCCGGGGGCTACCCCCATTGCTAAAACTCCTTATCGTTTAGCACCGACGGAAATGCAAGAGTTGTTAAATCAAATCCAAGAGTTACTCGAAAAGGGTTTTATTCGACCGAGTGCTTCGCCGTGGGGGACTCCGGTATTCTTCGTAAAGAAGAAGGATGGTAGTATGCGGATGTGCATCGATTATCGGGAGTAGAACAAAGTGACGATCAAGAATCGTTATCCTTTGCCTAGGATTGACGATTTGTTTGACCAACTCCAAGGTGCAATGTATTTCTCTAAAATCGACCTACGGTTCGGCTATCACCAAATGCGGGTCCGTGAGGAATACATCGAGAAAACGGCTTTTTAACGCGTTATGGGCATTTTGAATTTGTGGTGATTCCTTTTGGTCTTACGAATACACCGGCAGCATTCATTAATCTTATGAACCGAGTGTGCCAACCTATGTTGGACAAGTCGGTCATAGTCTACTCGAAAAGTATGAACGAACATGAACGTCATTTGCGTGAAGTATTGAAGACGTTACGAAAGGAGAAGTTGTATGCAAAGTTCTCCAAATGTGAATTTTGGATAAGGGAAGTCAAATTCCTTGGTCATATTGTGAACAAAGACGGCGTTCAAGTGGATCCGGGGAAGATCGAGACGGTGAAGATTTGGGGACGACCAACTACGCCTACGGAAATCCAAAGTTTTCTCGGATTGGCCGGTTATTATCGTCGGTTTATCCAAGACTTTTCTAAGATTGCTTCTCCATTGACGAAATTGATGAGGAAGAATGCTAAATTTAATTGGGAAAACGAGCAAGAAATTGCTTTTCAATTGTTAAAAGAGAAGTTATGCCAAGCTCTGGTGTTAGTATTGCCGAAAGGTGTGGAAGATATGACGGTTTATTGTGATGCTTCTCTAAACTGGCTCGGGTGTGTTCTTATGCAAAGGGGTAAAGTCATCGCTTATGCCTCTCGATAGTTAAAGGAACACGAATTGAGATATCTGACTCATGATCTTGAGTTGGCGGCGGTGGTACATGCGTTGAAAATTTGGCCCCATTACTTGTATGGTGTCAAGAGTACGATTTATTCGGATCATAAGAGTTTGAAACATCTCTTTAATCAACAAGATTTGAATTATCGTCAACGTAGTTGGATGGATGTGGTAAAAGATTATGATTGTGAAATACTTTATCATCCGGGCAAGGCAAATGTGGTCGCGGATGCGTTAAGTTGAAAGAGTCATCACCCGGCGTTACGATTGGGATTGTTACGTATGATTATTACTAACGATTTTCTTGAAAAGCTAGGTGTAATTCAAATTGAGGCTTACGTTCACAACAAGCATGAGGAGCGAATTGTGGGGCAATCAGAGTTCATTACTATGGGCTCGCGTGGTTTGTTGTCTTTTCAAGGAAGGGTGTGGGTACCTAAGATGGGTGATTATCGACAAGTGCTACTTGATGAAGCACATAAGTCAAAGTATTCCATTCACCCGGGCGCGACAAAAATGTATCTTGATTTAAGGAAAGATTATTGGTGGCCGGGCATGAAGCGTGATGTTGTAAAATATGTTGAACAATGTGTTACTTATTTGCAAGTTAAGGCCGAGCACCAAAAGCCGTATGGTAAGTTGCAACCGTTAGAAATTTCGAAATGGAAATGGGAGCACATTACCATGGATTTCATTACAAAGTTACCAAAGACGGCGAGAACCCAATTTGATACGATTTGGGTGATAGTTGATCTTTTGATGAAAAGTGCTTTGTTTCTCTCCATTAAAGAAGCGATATCGTCAGAGGCCTTAGCTAAGTTGTTTATCAAGGAAGTGGTCTCGCGACATGGGGTTCCTATATCTATTATTTCGGATCGAGATACCCGTTTCACATCTCGATTTTGGAAAAAGTTTCACGAAGATATGGGTACGCAATTAAAGTTGAGCACGGCGTATCATCCTCAAACGAACGGTTAAACCGAACGTACGAATCAAACTTTGGAAGATATGTTACGGGCGTGCATTATTGATTTCGATGGTAGTTGGGATGAGCACTTGCCTTTGATGGAATTCTCGTACAATAATAGTTATCACACTAGTATCGGGATGCCACCTTATGAGATGCTTTATGGGCGTAGGTGTCGAACTCCAATTTGTTGGGGTGAAGTGGGTCAAGGGGAAATCGGGAGTACCGATTTGGTTTTGGAGACGAATAACAAGATTGAGATTATTCGGGATCATCTGAAGAAGGCTCAAGATAGACAAAAGTCGTATGCCGATAAACGTAGACGAACGATCGAATTTCAAGAAGGCGACATGGTAATGTTTAAGGTTTCGCCATGGAAGGGTATTATCCGATTTCGAAAACGGGGAAAGTTAGCTCCTCAATTTATTGGGCCATTCAAAGTTTTAGCTCGTGTTGGTGAAGTTGCATATCGATTGGAATTACCCGAAGAACTTGCGGGGATCCATAACACATTTCATGTTTCCCACCTCCGTAAGTGTCTTGCGGATGATTCTTCGTGGATGCCATTAGACGAAATCGAGCTAAACAACAAGTTGGAATATGTTGAAGAGCCGATTGCTATACTTGATGAGAAAGTGAAAATGTTGCGTAACAAGGAGGTGAGGACCTTTAAGGTTCAATGGCGTCGTAGTAAAGGTTTCGAGTTTACATGGGAACCCGAGGAATTTGTGTTGGTTTATCTTCCCGCTTGTCATGCGGCTGGGATCGCGAGGACGCGCTCCGATGTAAGTGGGGGAGAGTTGTAAGACCCGAATATTTTTCTTTATAAATATGTGTGAATAAGTTATTCAAGTTGTGGGGTTTACGTTGTATATAATTAAAAGACAAAAGAAGCTGAACTGGGCATTTGGCGTGCCGCGCGGCCCTATGGCGCGCCGAGCCACTACGGGCTGACAGATTCCTTTCTTTTTAAATTAGATATTTTGAGGGCAATTTGGTAAAATACTTAAGGGCCGACTTAAAGGCTATGGATCAGTTTTTGGAGTGCCATTTGCTCCATTTCCAACTACATTATCCTCATCCATTCAATTCTAGAGAGAGAGTGTTAACCTAGTGTGAGAAAACTCATTTTTGGAGAAGAAGAAGGTGGAATCTTGCTCAAGCTCAAGCATTAAACTTGTTCATCTACTTCCTAGCTACATTTTGAGTGTAGTGGTATGCTCTAAACTGATTTCCTAATTTAATTTTGTGTAAGGGTTAGGGTTAGGGTTAATGGTGAACCTAAAACCCACTTTGTTAGTAAATTGGGTGTTTTGGGTGAATTAGGGTTATGTTAGCTCAAAGATGACTAACTAGGGTTTTTCAAGTATTAATTGTTGTTAACAAACCTTAATTAGTTAGTAAATTGCTAGAACACCAATATTTATGTAAATGGGTGTTGTGTGGGTTAGTGGATGACCCGATATGGGTGTGTTGACCTTAAATGGGTTAAATGGGTCAAAATGGACCTAAGTTAGTAAATGTTTGTGATTAATGCATAAACCTAGTGTTAAAAGATGTTTTAAGACCTAACTTGGCTAATGTTAGGGTTTTGGCAAAAGAGGACCCAATTATGGGTTAGGTGTCCAAATGGGTCAAAATGACATAGTAGTGGTAAGTGTTGTGAGTTTGACCAACTTGAATGGTTGATTGATTATATGTGCGTGATAATAGGTGCGTTACCTTGAAGATTCAAGCTTGATTTTATTGATTCACCAAAGACGTAAGGTGAGTGGAATAATTATGCATGTATGTATATAATGTATTTATTTGTGTAGAATGGATGTGGCATTGTCGCGTTGTTAAGACAACACGTTCTATGTAACGAGTAGTATTGTCGCGTTGTTAAGACACTACTCATCGTTTTGATTGACATGTGGCATTGTCTCGTTGTCTAAGGCACCACATTGTCATGGGAGTGGATGTCGCGTTGTTTAAGACACCACTCATCGTTTTGATTGGCATGTGGATTCGTAGCGTTGTTCAAGACACCACATTGTCATGGGGGTGAGTTAGCCATGTTGTTTAAGACATCACCCGGGGGGATTAGTGATTACGCGTCGTTTAAGTAACACTAACGGGATGTTACGAACTCCAACGGCCTTTTAAGTACCGTTCCTTTGCTCGATTGGTTAACCATGGTTATAAGAATGTTGTGTTAGCATATTTAATTATGAACTATATGCTATTGGTATTGCTAGCTCCTTATGAATTTGCGGTTATTGGTATATGCTTAATGTTTTACATGGTTGTCAAATTGCTAGCTCGTGTGCGATAATGTGTAAGTGATGCAAGTAAGTAGATTATATATGTATGTGTATAATTATTGCATTCACTAAGCTTTGCTTACCCTCTCGGTGTTTACTAATTTTATAGGTTCAGTTGTGGACAAGGGTAAGGGCATTATCATGGAATAGAGATCCCGCTTTGTTGATTAGGGGATGCTTTTTGGAAGTATTAGTCCTTGGAGGTTGACCGAGACTTGGGTAGTTTAATCCCAAACGCCATGCTCGTAGGGTAGTTTGGTACTTAAACTTTTGGCGGTCGAAACTCATATTTTGTATTAAACTCGTAAATCGGCCAATGTGGGCCCCATCATGTAAAACATGTTTTTATGTTTGAATCGTGTTAGTTTTACATATTTGAAAATGTTGGTGAAAGCGTTCGGTCTAATTATGAGGGGAAGTAGTCGATCTTTTTCGCGTTTAAAACTTTTTTGGATAGACCAGTTTGGCGCGTTGCGCGTCCATCTGGCGCGCCGCTCCACATGCTGAACAGGAAATATTTTTTTTTATTTCGTATTTTAACGCGGGTTGTTCGTGGTTTGGTTTGGGTTGTTACATAGGGTGAGGCTAAAGGTGTGGGAGAAGGGAGCAGGTCAAAGTGAGAGGTGAGGGACGAACAGAGGAAGAGGAGAGGGTGACCAGTAGTTGGCCGCTCACTTTCCTGACTTTTGTGGCTCAATTAATAAAAAACGGCTTCCTGTCCTGACTTTTGTGACTCAATTAATTAAAAAACGTGAAACACCAAAAAAAATCTAAAAAATAAATAAATACCAAATAGGGTGAACAGTGTTTTTGTGTGAGGAGAACCGCCACGTGGACCAATCAGATTGCGTGGTTTAGTTTGCCTAATAGTAGATGGGTAATGATAATATTAGAAATAATAATACTGATAATAATATTAATTATAGTAATAATAATAATAATAATAATCTCTCTAAAAATAATACTAATAATAATAATGAGAATAATAATAATCCTAATAGTGATAAAAATGATAATTTTACTAAAAATGTTATTTTAATAATATTGATTATAATAATCTTTAATAAAAAATAATACTTTTTCTAAAATGATACTTTTCATAATAGTGCTAAAAATGATAGTTTTAGAAAGAAAAAAAATGATATTTATAATATTAATGATAATAATAATAAAATATTAGTTTTAATCAAAATGATACTACTAATAATAACCTAAATGATAATACTAATAATAACTATAACATGATAATATTAATAATAATAATATTTATAAAGTACAAATAATATAATACTAGTAATAATGATAATAATATTAATTTTATCAGTGATAATACTAATCATAATAAAAATAATAATAATAATAATAATAATAATAATAATAATAATAATAATAATAATAATAATAATAATAATAATAATAATAATAATAATAATAATAATAATAATAATAATAATAATAATAATAATAATAATAATAATAATAATAATAATAATAATAATAATAATAATAATAATAATAATAATAATGATAATGATAATGATTATAATAATGTACAACCTTTGAAGAACAAGCTTCCTAAAAAAATGCCATAGCCCGGGCTCGAAACCGCGACCTCTCGCTCAACGCAAACACTCTTAACCATTCATCCAATTCACTCATTTCTGATTTTAACACCCTTAAATAAATATAAAACCCATCCGTGTTTCCTTTCTTCTACAAATTCCATCGACTATATCATCATATAATCTAACATCATCATCTAGTCATTATTATTATTATAGTATTACGTATCATTTTTCTTGTTTCACTATCATTATTAACATCATACTACACCGAATATCATTATCTTAAACATAATCTTAATCATAATTGAATCACCATGTTTTAATCACTATCGTCTCTTCATCATCGTATATCATCTAATCGTGATCTCATCATTGTCATCATAAACTATTTATCATAGTATCAAACTAACCTCATCAAAATTATTATACTCATCGTCACTGTACTATTTGATTATCGTCTTCATCATCGTATTCGTCACTTACAATGAAACAGATGTAACGGCCCAAGTTTAGCTAAGATTTATACAGGCCACTTAGAGCCCAATAACCAATCTTAAATATGCAGTCCATATAGGATCCATTATGGTGGGCTTCCAAGGCCCACTTTGTTTGAAAGAAAAACCAGTCAGAACTTGGTAACTGGGTTTCGAAGGTTGTGTGGTTTTGTTCAAATCATATATAGAAGTAACCAGAGACAGTAACATGATGGTTAGCGAGTAGCTGCTGTAGCAACACAGCCGGTATCATCATCGTTTACATCATTTTCATCAACGTCCGTCACAATCGTTATCATCATGATCTTTACGTTCATCATCCTCACGTATATTACTAGAAAGGGAAACAAAGACAGAAACGTGAAGATGGTTGATGGTGAATGAAATAATGAAGGTGTGGTGGTGTTGCGGCCGGAACAGAAAACGACAATAAGAGAGAGAAACAATAGAAGTAGTGATGGTTGAGGACGGTTCATCGGTTAAGAGAGAGATATCGAGAGAGGTGTGACGAGGGTTGGTGGTGGTGTTGGAAGGTGGTGGAGAGTTGAGGCGGGTGTAGGTGGATTCCCGAAAATATAATAGAGAAAGAAAAGAGATAGTGAAAGAAGAAGTTGGTGGTGAGTTGGTGGGCGATGGAGGATGTGGGTGGTTGTTTGGTGTTACTAGTTGGTTTCCGAGAAAGAAGCAAGAAGGAGGAGGAGACCGGGTTGGTGTTGTGTTCATGTGTGTGATTGTTCATAAATATAATTGTGGGTTTGTGATGATCTATAGATGATGTATGATTATGGTTTAATATCAAGAACATAAGGAAATGGCAGTGATGTTATATGCATATGATATATGTATATATATAATAAAGGGAAAGATAAATAGAAAAGATAAAGCAACCAACACAGTACTTTTCTTATCAACTCACGGATTCAATTACAATACTTCTACGGACACTTTTATCATGAAGTATTTTAGTGTGTCCATTAATAAACAGTTAATACATAAAAGTGTTCCTAATAATCCCAAATTTTTTAAATTAAGTCCATTTATTTATTTTGGTCATTATGGTATAAAATTCAGTCATTAATTTAATAAATAAAAATTACATCAACTGTCCCTCTCATTTATGGGTAAAATAAAAAGTGTTAAAATTAAATAATTAGATCCTAAATATACTTTTAGTAAGCTTATAACTTATATAACTCATTTTTGGATCACCTTTTATTTTAAAATCATATAAGCTCGTTTTTACTTGATTAATATCAATCAAAACATCAAACGAGTATTTCAATCATCTAATATTTATTTTTAATATACTCTATTTATATATAGAGATATATTTTAAATAATAATTATTATAATATCCTATTTTTATTTTATTAATTTTTAATTACAGCAACATATAATTCTTCAAATTATATTTTGAATTATTATTTATATATTAATACACACATATCTATTTACAATTAATTGTTCGTGAATCGTCGAGAGCAGTCGAAGGTTAATTGAATATTTAAACATCATTTCCAAAATTTTCTAAACTCAACATTACATACTTTGCTTATCATATCGAAATCATATAAAGATTAAGTTTAAATTTGGTCAGAAATTTCTGGGTCGTCACAGCACTCTGTTCACAAAGGTTAAAGATGATGATATTATTTTGGTCCAGATCTATGTAGACGACATTATTTTCAGTTCTACTAAGCAGAAACTCATCGATGAGTTCAATCAGGTTATGAATGGATGAATTTGAAATGAGCAAATTGGGTCTCTTACACTACTTTCTTGGTTTGCAAGTCGAACAGACTGATAATGGAATTTTTCTTCATCAAGCAAATTATGTAAATGATATACTTGAACGTTTCGGTATGACTCAAGAACATCCTGTGTCAACCCCGCTAGCTGTGAATCATGGTATTTCGTTAGACTGTGAAAGGGAGCCTGTTGATCCTACATACTATCGAGCATTCATCGGATCGTTCATGTATCTCACTGCATCTAGGCCGGATATTATGTTCGCAACATGTCTGTGTGCTCGTTATCAAGTTAATCCGAATACAGTTCATCTTACAGCTGCCAAAAGAATTCTTCGTTATCTGTTACATTCTCCAAATCTCGGCATCTGGTATTCGAACGAAGAAAAGTTTGATCTTGTAGCATACAGTGATTCAGACTATGCAGGTTGCAAAATCAACAACAAATCTACATCAGGAGGATGTCAATTTTTAGGTGAAAGGCTGGTGACCTGGCAATGCAAGAAATAAACTGCAGTTGCGCTTTCCACGTGTGAAGTTGAATATATCGCAGCTGCTAGTTGCTGTTCGCAAGTTGTTTGGATTCAACAACAACTACACGATTACGGACTAAGAATCTCTTTCTCTCCTCTTTATATTGATAATACTGCTGCTATTGCAATAACTAAGAATCATGTGCAACTTTCTAAGACTAAACACATAGGTGTTAAATATCATTTTCTTATAGATTGCCATGAGAAAAAGATAATTGAGGTTAAGAGAATAGGAACTAAGAACCAGAGGGCTGACCTCTTCACTAAGGCATTTGATAAACCTAGGTTCTTGCTACTTTTAGAGATGAATGGCATTGTTGATCGAGACAAAGTAATTTTGGATGTTGTTTATGAGGGTTAATCAAACTTTTAGATTTTGCATGTAGGATGCATGACATATAGATTTTAGTTTTTTATTATCTGTATTGCATATTTTTGCTTCCTATCTGCATTTCTCTGCATGATTTCTTTCATGTTTGCATGCTAGTCTGTAGATATTTTCTGTTTCTGTTGTTAAAATGCTAAAAGACAAAAAGATTTTATGTTTTAGTATTTTAGGGGGAGTATATGTTTCAACATAAAATATCTAAAAAGTGTAAAATGCCTCATCAGAAAACCCTAAAAAGTTGAAAATTTCCGAAAATGAGCTTGTTTTGATTAATATGTGGGAGATGAAAAAATTACTATACTGAGAATTGATATATTTGATTAGTAAGGACCGATTTGAATGCTTATGTTTATCTATTGTGTGATGTACTATTAGATGTGACTTATGAATTCTTGGCATTAGACAATCATAATAAGAATAACGATCATCTAAGATTCAGAAGTCATGAACTATCTATAGTGTTTGAAGGTAGTCACCTAATTATCTCCAAAACTGTATCTAATGATAATTGTTGAGGAACTCAACAGTCGATTGAGGGTATCCCATATCATAATTGATAATCACTAGAAAAGGTTGGGGTGGATTTAAGATTGAGGATTATCTGTTTGGCTGGTGCATACCACGTTGTCACGGGTCTAAGACTTTATAATCGAAACTAAACCCCGAAAATATCAAAGAAAATTAGTTTATGTCGAAGTAACTATTGTAGTGACCCGAACTTTTACATGTTTATATATATTAAATGAAATTGATATTTATATGATTAAGTGTTTCCAACATGTTAAGCAATCAAACTTGTTAAGACTTGATTAATTGAAATAGGTTTTATATAGACAATTGACCACCAAGTTGACCGGTGATTCACGAACATTAAAACTTGTAAAAACTACATGATGTCATATATATGGATATATATATATATATATATATATATATATATATATATATATATATATATATATATAGTTAACATGGTATTATGATAAGTAAACATATCATTAAGTATATTAACAATGAACTACATATGTAAAAACAAGACTACTAACTTAATGATTTCGAAACGAGACATATATGTAACGATTATCGTTGTAACGACATTTAATTGTATATATATCATATTAAGATATATTAATATATCATAATATCATGATAATGTAATAATTTAACATCTCATTTTATATAATAAACAATGGGTTAACAACACTTAACAGGATCGTTAACCTAAAGGCTTTAAAACAACATTTACATGTAACGACTAACGATGACTTAACGACTCAGTTAAAATGTATATACATGTAGTCTTTTAATATGTATTTATACACTTTTGAAAGACTTCAAGACACAGCTTTTAGATGTATGTACTATTGGTATATACACTCCAATGATCAGCTCTTGGCAGCCCATGTGAGTCACCTAACACATGTGGGAACCATCATTTGGCAACTAGCATGAAATATCTCATAAAATTACAAAAATATTAGTAATCATTCATGACTTATTTACATGTAAACAAAATTACACATCCTTTATATCTAATCCATATACCAACGACTAAAAACACCTACAAACACTTTCATTCATCAATTTTATTCATCAAATTGATCTCTCTCAAGTTCTATCTTCAAGTTCTAAGCGTTTTTCATAAATTCTATAAGTTCTAGTTTCATAAAATCAAGAATACTTTCAAGCCATCCAAGAATCCTTTGATGCTAGATATATTTTTCTCATTTTCAGTTGGTTTATCCACAAAACCTGAGGTAGTAATGATGTTCATAACATCATTCGATTCATATATATAAAACTACCTTATTCGAAGGTTTAAACTTGTAATCACTAGAACATAGTTTAGTTAATTCTAAACTTGTTCGCAAACAAAAGTTAATCCTTCTAACTTGACTTTTAAAATCAACTAAACACATGTTCTATATCTATATGATATTCTAACTTAATGATTTAAAACCTGAAAACACAAAAAACACCGTAAAACTGGATATACGCCGTCGTAGTAACACCGCGGGCTGTTTTGGGTTAGTTAATTAAAAACTATGATAAACTTTGATCTAAAAGTTGTTCTTCTGGGAAAATGATTTTTCTTATGAACATGAAACTATATCCAAAAATCATGATTAAACTCAAAATGGAAGTATATTTTCCAAAATGGTCATCTAGACGTCGTTCTTTCGACTGAAATGACTACCTTTACAAAAATGACTTGTAACCTATATTTCCGACTATAAAGTTATACGTGAAAATTGGTAACAAATCTATACAAATCATATCCTAGCTAACTTATATTGTATTATACATGTATTCTAATATATTATGTAATCTTGGGATACCATAGACACGTATGCAAATGTTTTGACATATCATATCGACCCATCTATATATATTATTTGGAACAACCATAGACACTCTATATGCAGTAATGTTGAAGTTAGCTATACAGGGTTGAGGTTGATTCCAAAAATATATATACTTTGAGTTGTGATCTAGCCTGAGACGTGTATACACTGGGTCATGGATTGGGTCAAGATAATATATATCAATTTATTTTTGTACATCTAACTATGGACAACTAGTTGTAGGTTACTAACGAGGACAGCTGACTGAAAATATTTAAAACATTAAAACATCTTAAAAATTTTGTAAATATATTTTGAACATACTTTGATATATATTTACATATTTGTAATAGGTTCGTGAATCGACCAGTGGTCAAGTCTTACTTCCCGACGAAGTAAAAATCTGTGAAAGTGAGTTATAGTCCCACTTTTAAAATCTAATATTTTGGGATGAGAATACATGCAGCTTTATAAATGTTTTACAAAATAGACACAAGTACGCAAAACTACATTCTATGGTTGGATTATTAAACCGAATATCGCCCTTCAAGTCTGGTAGCCTAAGAATTAGGGAAATGGCCCCTAATTGACGCGAATCCTAAAGATAGATCTATTGGGCTTAACAACACCCATTCAGGTTATGGATGGTTTAGTACTTCGAGATTATTATACTGACGAGAGGTTCTGTTTTGGGGATATTCTATGCATTAAGTTAACGTCGGTTACCAGGTGTTCAACATATGAATGATTTTTATCTCTATGAAGTTTGCGAAATGCCTGATAAGAGATGTGTTATAAAAATGAAATCTTGTGGTTTATTATTATGATTTAATAATATGTAGGTTAAACCTATAACTCACCAATAATTTTGTTGACGTTTTAAGCATGTTTATTCTCAGGTGATTATTAAGAGCTTCCGCTGTTGCATACTAAATTAAGGACAAGATTTGGAGTTCATGCTTGTATATTATTGTTTAAAAACTGCATTCGAAGACTTATGTTGATGTGTAATATTATTGTAAACCATTATGTAATGGTCGTGTGAAAAACGCTGTATTTTAGATTATCATTATTTGATAAATCGTCGTAATATTTTAAAGGTTATGGTTTGTTTTAAAATCGAATGCAGTCTTTGAAAAACATCTCATATAGAGGTCAAAACCTCGCGACAAAATCAATTAATATGGAACGTTTATAATCAATAGGAACGGGACATTTCAACTGTCCCTTCTCGCTTAAGGTTGAAAAGTATAATTCCTTATTGCGGACCGTTCAAGCATTTAAGGGAGAACACCTTTGAGTGATCTGAGCACACAACAAAGAAACATGAGTTCATGCATAACAATAGAAAATCCATTCATGATGGCGTTCAAAATAAATATATCAAAAGACAGTGATATGCTGAAAAAGAAATATCAAAAGAAAATCAAAGTAAAAAATAATTAGCGTATCAAGATGGCAAAGTCCTGAAAGTATGAAGAATGCTGATTCATGATGTGCTCATAAAGAACTCAGATCATTCTTAGTGTGACGCCCCCGTGCAGCTTGAATTGTTTAATCATGACGTTCACACTGAACTATCAAGATTCTTGTCGTCTGCAATATAGAGTTATACCTATTAAGACTGTAAGTTGGAAAGATACTTACCTAGATATACTCTAAATAACATATATATGAAAGTTTAACTTTCGATTCTGTTTTCCATGTCAACTTGAACATAAAGAAGTTAAGGGCCTTGAGATTTATTTCGTGTGACGACTGGTCATCAGGCAAGTCTGCTTTAACTGTAGACCAATCCCCACGGTAAATAGTGTGCCTATTCGGATAATCCAATATATCCTAAGATCTGCTGAAACAACTAGATTGAAGATTGTCAACACATTGGTAGAAGCCAAAGGCTAACAGGGTTATTCAAAATGCCGTAAGAACCATCCTGTTCAATATGAATGAAGTACATGGAAAGAGATAACGGAAAGTTACGCATAATGAATTGACAACCTAATAAAAACACACAATCATAAGTGATGAAAGAATCAAGAATCAATGAACTTAGCGTGATCTCAAAAATCACTGCTTTATAGTGTTCAAGTAATTAATGCCAATATGATTGTCAAAGTGTCCGGAATGAATATGTTCATGTTTTATGAGAATTGATATCAGTAATTTCATGACAATAGACATAGACTGGATAATTAGGAATGAACAATTGAAGTTGATTCAATATGTTAGTTCTGATCCATTTTTAAATTGTTAATCATCTTGCTCACAAAAAGAATGTAGATTTGTATACCTTGCTTATCTGTTTATTAAATAGCTTACATCGGAAACTGTAAAATAATAAAAAGATTTTAGTTTTGCATGTTATTGCACTTAATGCTATAATGTCTTTTATTTGGATAGTTTTAGTTGCATGACATTATATCTCAGAAAATTTATAAAGATTTCTTTCGTTATTTTGTTTTCTGATTATCCTCTGAATGCACAATGACATCTAAAAGAACCTTGTCAAGATCAAGATATTTTTGGCCACCAAATCCAGAAAATAGAAGTTTGTAGAGCTTGTGATTATTTGAAGATTTTAATGATTTAAGGTGTTAGTGAACTTAAGATGACATTACACTGTAGGACTTACTCATGTGAAACAGAATGTTTAGAGTAATAACCTTGTTGTGGTTAAGATTTTTGATATACCTAAGTGTTAATGATCATTTCTTGATGGTTTAGTAATTTATGACTCAAATTGAAAGTGCTAGTTAGCTCTAAGATTGCCAAACAAGTCGAAATCCTAAGTTTGTGAAAATTTGGAAATTTGAAATTGCCTAAGTGGCTCACTCGCACGACTGATGTGTGAACCGTACGAGTAACCACACGTGTGAGGTTAACCGTACGGATGACCCTCTAGAATTGTCCTAAGACATCTAGGTCACACGCACGAGTTATTATGTGAGACGCGCGATTAATGATGGATCGTGTGATCAACCGTACGGTTGATCACGAGAGTATAAATAAAGAGTGCTGAGCACAGTCGCTAATCATCACCAATTCAGTTTTCCACTGCAGTGTTTGTTAAGCACATTAAGCCGACCACAGCGCCATCATCTAGGTATAATTTCATCAAGTTTTAGTGTCTTAAATCGTTGTTTGAATGTTTCGAAACCCTAAGGGTTTGTATGTCGAATTTCATGAAATTGAAGCTTGTTTTGAAGCTTATCTGTTATTGTTTTGTGTTAAACGATAAATAATGTTGTTATTTTGATGTAAATCGTCCCCTAAAACGTTCAATCATGTAATCCCATCGATTTAAATATAGCATTTAATATCGGTTTCATCAGATATGCATGAGTGACATCACTCGCATGTATGGGACATGACTCGCACGAGTCAGTACGCGGTCGATGATCAACCGTGTGAACCTTTGAGCTCACTCGTTTAAGTTGATTTGGTTGTTCACTCACTTGACTGAGCTGACACGTGTGAATAACCGCACGAGTCACCACACGGTTGACTCTGTCATAACCCGACCTTAACCATAAGGACGAATACCATAACATATAATTTCATCGCGAGGTATTGACCTCTATATGCGACATTTTTCAAAAACTGCATTCGTTTTTACAATACAAACCATAGCTTTGATTACAAATATAAGGTTTAAACAACTTAATAATGATTATCGTTTAGCGATAATCTTAGACTTACAAACTTTACATGTGATAATAACAATACGACCTCCAACATATTTTACATTACAGATCCTCCGATATGCAGTTTTATTTTGGACACAAATATGCATACTCAAGATCTTGCTTAAATTCAACATGTTGCAGCGGAAGCTTTTGGTTATCACCTGAGAATACACATGCTTAAAACGTCAACATAAAGTTGGTGAGATATAGGTTTAATGCCGGCAGCATTATGAATATAGACCACAAGATTTCATACATAAACGTTTTAATAAAAATATTCTAAGTTGTTGAGCACTTGATAACCATACTTAACATTTAATCAACGTCGCATATTCCCTTTATTATGAAATCTTACTACATCGTACCAAGTGTAGTCACTGAAACGAAGTACTGTGCAACCGTTGAATACTGGTAGTCCAGTTCGGTTGGGGTTGTCAGGCCCGATAGATCTATTAACAGGTTTCGCGTTTACAATACCTCATGTAAATAGTAGTTACCAAGTTACAGGGAAGTATGCCAGTGGTACAACTCAACGTAGAATATATATTTTTAATCACTTGTGTCCATAACGTAAATCATAAAATGCATGTATTCTCATCCCGAAATATTTAGAGTTTAAAAGTGGGACTATATACTCACTTTTGTCTTGAAGGTATTTAACTCGACTTGGTCTCCGATAGATATCACGAACCTAACCATATATATAATATATCAACATATTTTCTTTTCAAGTAATCGTTATATATATATATATATATATATATATATATATATATATATATATATATATATATATATACTTTTATTACTTTTAATATTTTCTTTGTCCGTAGTTAGCAGTTCGATGTTAGTGGTCCACAATTAGTTGCTTAAATACAATAAATAAAGACCCCATCGTATTCGTATTGATCAGAATTAATCTTGACCCATGGTACCATGTTGTCAAATGACGTGTTGCGTATATATATATATATATATATATATATATATATATATATATATATATATATATATATATATATATATATATATATATATATATATTGGGTGTTGTCAAATGACGTGTTACGTACAATCATGAGGTCTTATGATTAATCTTCTCGTGTTGATTACGGGTGGTCCTGAAATATATAAAATCAAATCATAAGTAAATATATATTAAATATTATGTTAATTAGCCAAGATATGATTAATCCGATTTTGTCATAATATGATATATTACAGGTCTTGAAGTGTTTTTAAAAATCAAATTAGAAGGATCTATTTAGTTTGCGAACAAGTTTGAAATCACTCAAACTATGTTCTTGTTGTTAAAATTTTATAACACAAAATAAGATAGCTATATAAATATGAATCGAATAAGGTTATGAATAAGGTTACTACCTCAAGTTACTTGGACAAAGCTACTGGAAAAGGTAAGAAAAATCTTGGAATCAAAAGAATGGTGGAGTGGGATTGAAAGATTGGATGTAATCTCCTTGAAATCGGATGACTATATTGATACGTTCTTGAGTAGGTAAATGAAGAGAGATTAGGGAGTGAATTAACTTGAAAGAAAATTGGAAATGAAATTGTATGTGTATGTGTGCAAAATAGCATGATTATGGGATGGATATATAGGAAATTTAGTTTGTTTTCTTGCACAAAAGTCACACATGAGGTTAAATGGCTGGTTCCCACATGTAACATCATGTCTAGTGGCTGATCATTGAAGTTTATTGTTGGTATATACCAATAGTAAATACGTATAGAAGCTGGGTATGATACGGTTACATATACCCTAGATATACTTGTAGAAATTTTGAGGAATCAGAACGAGAATTCAAATATGGACGGGTTTATAACTGTAAAAGAAGCTCAAAACTGGGCTTTTATTTTTGGGTCAAACCGGGCCAAAATAAAATTTTAAGACATTTTTAATAAAGCAATGTTTATAAAGCAATGTCTCCTTGAAATCGACCCCAGCCAGGGGCTCTGCCCCTTGGACCCCGCCAGGGGTTGCCACCCCTTGGACCCCGCTTATCGGGGGCGCTGCCCCCGAACCCCCGTCATAATCAAGATAAGTTCAAAAAAGTGTGCACTCCACACTTCCCCAAACTTGTTCGATATTTATCAAGATTATTTTGGTTACAAATTAATCCCATTACACTTAAATCATATTGGTGACATAGATCACCAACACATTATATATTGTAAGTATATATGTCAAAGAATGTTACATATAGTTATCGTTTTGAAAACTTAAGTTAGTGGTCTCAAAGTATACTTATAACTCATTGTTGTTAGTTCACAATGAAATGTTAAACCATCCTTAAATCATGTTAAATATGTATAGATATGTACATATATATAATCGTATAATTATCGTGTGTTATATAGTTCGTGATATCATCGGTCAAATTGGACGGTCAAACGTTGTGTGAAACTCTTTTCAAAAACATAAGTCTCAACAGTTTGGATTGCTTATCATGTTGGTAAGGTTTATTTTATGTAAATATTAATCTCATAAGTATAAAACGATCGGAAAAATGTCATTACAGACTCACTCTCTTATATATGTTGCCTCAACTATGTACCTTGTCTGAAACCATATTACTGCTCAAACGTGTCAACAGTGGCACGAGTGACTATGTTACTCGCACGTCTGATCCCTCAGCCGCACATGTGACAGTATCACTCGCACGGTTTGTCCTGTTTAACAAGTTTATGACACTTTGATGCGAATGCTTTAATGTTTTATGATATGTGGGTTGTATTTCTAACATTTCTATTGCTATTTCAGTTTGTTAAGATATCATCAATGGCTGAACAACATGTCAATGTTCCAGTTGTGAACCTAGAAGGATAGGGGGAGCAAGTAAATCCTCAAGTGAATCCCGTTAACCCACCTGCTCAACAAGAAATTATCCTAGAGAAGGATGATCTGAACAATCAAGTCACTCTCTATGACACTACTCTCGAGAGAGGTGATCATTTTAAGGAGATGGTAGCTTTTCTTCAGAGATCAAGGATACATACTGCTATTTCTACTCATTGCACAGCTTACTACAGTCATCAAAGAGAATTCTGGAGAAATGCGGCACTTGATGTATCGGAAGATGAGACTAAGATAGTCAGTACCGTTCAAGGGCATGAGATCGTTGTCTCTAAGACTGTGATAAGGAGGATTTTAGGTTTTAATGATGAGAACTACTCCCACATGACAATCGATCCTGAGAGAATTCACGGATGCTTTAAGAGATGCGCCTATTCTGGCTACATTGCTGGTAAGTCTGAACTGATGAAGACACTTCTGCCTCCACAGTTCTACTCAGAGATATCTTATTTATGCTCGTTTTCTTCAAATGATTATAAATGACGCTGCAACAGATCTACCAAAGCTTGAAGAGGATATTATTCACCTAAAGCCAATGAATTTGATAACCTTTCGAAGAATGGAGGAAACAAGAAACGAGGGTTTGAAACCTGATTTTAACAGAAAGCTTGTTTACCATCTGATTAAGAGAATTATCAATGTCCTGCTGGTAACACATGGAGAAACGATGATTCCGACTCTAACTACGAAGTTACAGATGAGGAAGGTGGAGATGATAATCAGAGAGCTACAGGTGAAGCTCGAAGAGGAAATGATGATAATGTTAATGTTAATGATGAAGTTATTGAAGGTGATGATGAAGCAACTGAGGAGGATGTTAGTTTGATTCAAAGGAAGAGGAAAGGTAAAAGATCGATGACTTCCGAACAACCAAAGAAGAAGGAGAAGAGAACTAAACACAATTATGACTCATCTCAAAGGTCATCTCAGGGAGGTTCGAAACAACAAGCTCAGAGACAACCATCCAGTTTCATGAAGGATGCAAGAGCCACTGTTACCTCACCGAAACCTGCCACCACAACACCTCTGGTCACGTCATCCGAATTCAAGACACAGCAAAATCTACTGTTGTCTTTGATCACAAAAATAACCATTCTAGAGAATCAAGCCACTGAGGAGAAGAAGATCAATGAAGCAAAGATTGAGTCGTTGGTGGAAGAAAACAAGAGATTATGGAATCGAATGAATTGTCAGAAGTGTAGGACAGGGAAGTTGAAGAAGAAGATATTAGCGATTAAGAGTGAGAACAAGGAGAAGTTGAAGGAGATGAACGATAAGATCGAATTACTTACCTCTGGTAAAACAAAGTTGATTAAGTAAAGAGGAGAAGCATATTCCTCTAATTTGGGTGGTGATGACGAAAAAGACGATGAAGAAGATGCTGGAACTGGTGGACCCTCTTTTGAAATACCGTTAGTGATACCTATTCGAAACTTTAATGAATATGGTGAGGTCTTTACTGCTGAATATTATATGAATTATTCAAATGTTTTTGATGATGCAGAAAAGGGAGACATTCCACCAAGCGATTTTCCAGTGGAACAGCTTGCTGCTCTAGCATACGATAGTGAGAATGATACAGAGGATGCAGAGACAGTTAAAGCTGAAGCCAAGGCTCCACAAGAAATCCAGCTGCTAATGTCCCTCCCGAATTAATACAAAATATTGACTTAAGTGATTTTGATAATTTGATTGCGGATGAAAAGAGTGAAGATTCTGTTGGTAAGGATAATGAGAAAGAGGATGTGATTGTTGAATCTGAAGATGAATTGGTAACAGAATCTGAAGAAGAAGAAGAAGAAGAAGTTGAGATTGTTATGCCTTCGCTTGAGCCATACTCAAATCCGTCACTCAACACTTTAAGTGACTTTTTCAATTTGAGTAGTGAGGTGAAAACAAAGAGATTGAATGAATTAGAAGAAGCGAGGAAAGTATTCAAGGAGCAAATCAAGGAAGTTGATGAGTTAATGGAAAGGAATAATAAAATCCGACATGAGAAACTGGCCTTTGAGAAAGAAAGAAAAGAGACTGAGCTAAAGAAGAAGAAACTCTGAGCTGAGCAAGGTAAAGCCGAGGCATGGAATGATATTAATAAGTGGTTCGAATGTGATAGGGTTAAAGTTAACAGAAACATTGAAGAAGACGAGATCCGTCAGAGTTGGTGGAAACATAATGTTTTTAACCCTAATCAGTTGAATAAGTCAGACCTCAAGTAGAAGTTTGTTAGTTTCTATAAAAGGGGAAAGAGAACCAAGAAGTATTCCAAGGGTAAAATTTTTGAGTTGGGGTTACTTCAAGGAGATCAATTGTTTTGCGATCAAGAGGGAAGGAGGAGTTGATTATATGGCAAGACTATGTCACTTCAAAACTCTACCTTACTTTGAGATCATGCAACTTGCGAAGCTGAAGATGTTGAATGCTGAAGATAGTGACCTTTCCAGGTTGTTTCAGAGAAAACTCAGATATGAGTATAAGACAGGGAAAAGGGATATCTTTAAGTCAACAGCCGCCAGGTTTTCCATGCATCCGACAAAGAGAAATTCGAAAGGTGGACCTGTTCACGTTGTTAAGTTCCGTCCAGCCAAGTACATGAAACAATCTCTGTTGATGCCCTTACCCAAGGATATATGTGAAAACTTCAGATGGTGGTTCTATGATGAATTTTCGGAAGAATCAGTGATCTTGACTGCAATTGAGAAAGAAGATGGAAGCATACAGTTTGAAAATGTGAGGATTCTAGATCCTATGTGGCAGAGAAACTTGTCGAGATTTGATGTGGAGACACTTCACCGCCATCACATTACGTTCAGAGAAGATAGAAAGGAGGAAGCTATGAGATATCAACGTGTGATCGATGTCTACTATGCATACCTCAACAGAGAAAGTGATGCTCAAAGCTCAAACCAAGATCAGGCCAACTGAATCCTGTCGGATACTGTATTGCTAGTCTGTATTTTGTTTTTGATGATGTATTTATGCGAGAGAGAGAATCTGGATGTGTATTTGATGTTAAACTGATGTTACTTTTGGACTTATATGTATTTCATGAACGTTTACTTTATTGTAATTGATGGTCTAGGTCATAGGGGGAGTTGTTGATGCATTTTCTATAATTCCCTAGACATCTTGCTTACGTTTGTGAACAGTACTTCAGTTTATGGGCTACCATGATCGCTCGTTATTATCCTATCTATGTTTATATGTGGTTATTGGTACTGCAGGAACGCGATAAGGATGTCTGACATTATTAGACTCTTTCAGACGTACGAGTGAATTCTCAATCATCCTACTGATAAGCTCATACGCACGGTTGAGCTGAGCTGAGTCATAAATCTAATCTGAGTATACATACACGAGTGAGTGATAACTCGCACGGCTGAGACAGATCACTCGTACGAGTGACATCTGACTCGCGTGGTTGACTCAACAGCAGGGGTATTTAAGTGTTATGTTCTTCATTTTAGGTTAAGCCTCTCATTACACACACACATCACTCAGATCTGGTAGCCTAATCTGATTATCTCTCAACCGAAATCACTCAAGAGGTGAATAATAGCTCTAGGTGTTAATCTAATCACACAATCCATTGTTGTGGTTTGACTAAATTAATCCCAAAAAGCACAATATTCACTAGAATGGTTTGATTCACTAATTCCGCCTTTGTGTGAATTAAACATGTTGATTTCGAAGTTCCTAGTCATGTTTCATCACTGTCCACAATGCGAGCCTACCAGATATTTCTGGCTTTGTTAAAAATTGCTTGATTGACATGTTAGTTAGCACATGCACTGGGTGCCCTTGAAAATATCTTCTCAACCTTCATGATGTTAATATTACACAAATTTTTCAATGGGCACATAGTTTATTTCGCTTCCCGCGAGATCTTTGCTGACAAAATTGTTGGGATTTAACAAGTTTCAATATGCTTAAAACCATTTAAGAATCTTTCAAAGCGAAAGCAAGTATATTACCATTTTGTAACTTGTTTAATCTTTAACCATTTAAAGTTAAATCCCAAAAGGATCAAGTTGTGAAACATACTTACAATTTAAAAGGATGTTTAGAGATTATACCTTCTCCAAGTTAGGAGGTTAACAAGTGATGATGAAGATGATGAACAAGTGTGTAAAACCCAAGATTTTGTGCTCCAACACCACCCTTAATGGAGTTAGGAATTAAGACTCTAAATCACCTTCAAACCAAGCTTGAAACCCTCTCCTTTTGCACCCAAGAAGTTTGGACAGCAGCTATGTCTAGAGATGATGATGAATGAAGCCTCAAAACTATGAAACCTCAAGTTTTTATACCCCAAACTTATCACCAACACTCTAGCCTTTAGTTAGGATTTAATCACACTTGAAAACAAGCTTGCATAATAAGAAGATGAAATCCTTTTTGCTGCTCAAAACTCACGGCTCAAACAGCAGCTATATCTCTCTTTGTGCAGTTTTTTCTTGCTTGTTTTTTATGTGTATTGCATGTATTACTTGAGTCAAGACCTTGGTAAACTAGTTAAGGATGTACCTAAGGAGTTGTGTTATCTTAAAAGTGACAAAACAAAGCATGGGGTGTCTCCTTGGAGACCCTAAAATCTGCCCCATTTAATTATATAACAAGGTTTATATTTTATAAAACTTGTTATAAAATACCTTGTAATTATATAAAACTTGTTATATAAAGTATGCATTTGTTAAGTCACTTATTTTATATACCAATTTTATAAAATATAACACAACATAATTATTTAAACCTATAAATAATTAAATACAAATTATCCAAATAATTTATTTCAAGTAATAACATTTCAGAAAACCGATTTTCTAATGTTCAAGTGTCGCGTATTTATTAAACGATCCAGTCGTTAAGATTAAATACATATAAAGTGTTGGTAAGCTTGTTATTGGGTATGACCCGACTTGGATCATAACACATTAGCCACATTAATTTAATATGTCTCTCGGGCATATGAAATACCTTCAATCTCCCACTTGCACGAGAAACATAAGAAATTAATGCAAGTGATGGATACCACCTAACGACCGTCCATCACCCCCAATATGTTATGACTTTGTGCCATTCAATAACATCATCCCTTTCGAGTTCCCATCTCGAATATGAATAGGTGAATCTTTTCATTATATCCTTTCGTCCTAGATGTCATGTTGAATCCAAGAGACACATAATGATCACTCTCTTTTAGATTTAACTTTATCATGCCTTAGACATCTGACACTCAACGAATAAGAGGGACAAATTCCATCTTGACTACATACGTCCTAGATATATACTTTGCATTATACCTGAGCTCTTCCTTATGAACTACCATATTTCAGAATAGTGAAGGAAAGAATCAAGGCACAATACTTGGTAAATATCCGAAGCCAATATGTATCTTAGGTCAGAGGATACAATGATATTCGCCTTTACTCAAGATTACATGTGATCAACCACAAAGGCTCCATTTAGTAAATCTTGAGGGCGGGTCTTCCAATATTTGTATCCCACAAATATCTATGAACCTTGGTTGCAACCTTGCCCCACATTCATCCCGTGAATGTATACCAATCCAAGTTCATAATAGTCTAAACCTCACACTTGTTCCCACGAATGTGATCGACTACGGAATTTAGAATAATTTCTTATTCATGGATAAAATATGCAAAATAGGAACTTGACTCAAAATAAATTAATACCATAATTATATTAATGAGTTTGAACAAATTTCATTCCGTTACAATACTTAAAACAGATCATGACCAATCACTAGAATGTCGATGCCCTAATGCACAAACATGTCCTGCATGTTTTGTTCCATGTAAGAGCTTCGTGAGAGGATCCGCTATATTAAGATCTGTGTGAACTTTGTGAATACATATCTTTCCTTTTTCAACTTCATCCCTTATGTAGTTGAATCTCCGCTCAATGTGACGGGTCTTTTGGTGAGCACGAGGTTCTTTGATTTGAGCAATCGCACTCTCGTTGTCACAAAAGATCTCAAGAGGGTCCTGAATGGAAGGGACAACTCCTAAGTCGTCGATGAATTTCTTCATCCATGCAGCTTCCTGAGCTGCCAATGAGGCGGCAATGTACTCCGAATCTGTAGTGGATAATGCAACAACATCCTGTTTTGAACTCTTTCAAGAGACCACACCTCCATTTAACGTGAAGACATAACCGGACTGTGATCGAGAATCATCTCGATCAGTTTGGAAACTCACGTCCACGTAACCTTTTACGGCGAGTTCCTCCTCACCAGACCCATATATTAGAAACATATCCTTAGTCCTCCTAAGGTATTTCAATATACTTTTAACCGCAATCCAATGACTATTTCCTGGGTTATTCTGGTATCTACTTGTCAAGCTAAGAGCGCATGACACATCCGGTCTAGTGCATATCATTGCATACATGATTGACCCAATAGCTGATGCGTACGAGACTCTCTTCATTTTTTCTTGTTCATCTTTCGTGGTAGGGTACTGAGATGAACTGAGAAGTGTTCCTCTTTGAATAGGTACCAAACCACTCTTAGAGTTCTCCATCTTGAACCTTTTCAAGACCTTTTCAATGTATGCACTTTGATTCAAACCTATCAGTTTCTTGGGTCTATCCCTGTAGATCCCAATCCCCAAAACATATTGTGCTTCTCCAAGATCCTTAATAGAGAAGCATTTACTTAACCAAGTTTTAACACCTACCATTGCCGGAATATCATTTCCAAATAACAATATATCATCCACATATAGTACAAGGAACATGATAATGCTCCCACTAGCTTTCTTGTATACACAAGCTTCATCACCATTTTTAATGAAGCCAATTTTCTTGGCCTCCTCATTAAAACGATGATTCCACATTCTAGATGCTTGTTTCAATCCGTAGATTGACTTCTTTAACTTGCATACCTTTTTAGGATATTTTGGATCAACAAAACCTTCAGGCTGAACCATATAGACATCTTCCTCAAGATGTCCATTTAGGAAAGCGGTCTTGACATCCATTTGCCATATTTCATAATCATAATGAGCAGCAATGGCAAGTAATATCTTAATAGACTTTAGCATTGCCACAGGCGAAAAGGTTTCATCATAGTCAACCCCTTGAGTTTGAGTGAAACCTTTTGCTACAAGTCTAGCTTTATATGTATCCAAGTTTCCATGTACGTCAGTTTTCATTTTGAAAAGCCATTTACAATCAACTAGTCTTGAGCCAGTAGGTTGTTCAACAAGTTCCCAAACTTGGATGTCATATGTAGTAACCCGAACTTTTCCATGTTTATATATATTAATTGAGATTGATATTTACATGATTAAATGTTTCCAACATGTTAAGCAATCAAACTTGTTAAGACTTGATTAATTGAAATATGTTTCATATAGACAATTGACCACCCAAGTTGACCGGTGATTCACGAACGTTAAAACTTGTAAAAACTATATGATGACATATATATGGATATATATATAGTTAACATGATACTATGATAAGTAAACATATCATTAAGTATATTAACAATGAACTACATATGTAAAAACAAGACTACTAACTTAATGATTTTTAAACGAGACATATATGTAACGATTATCGTTGTAAAGACATTTAATGTATATATATCATATTAAGAGATATTCATACATGATAATATCATGATAATATAATAATTTAAAATCTCATTTGATATTATAAACATTGGGTTAACAACATTTAACAAGATCGTTAACCTAAAGGTTTCAAAACAACACTTACATGTAACGACTAACGATGACTTAACGACTCAGTTAAAATGTATATACATTTAGTGTTTTAATATGTATTTATACACTTTTGAAAGACTTCAATACACTTATCAAAATACTTCTACTTAACAAAAATGCTTACAATTACATCCAGTTCAGTTTCATCAACAATTCTACTCGTATGCACCCGTATTCGTACTCGTACAATACACAGCTTTTAGATGTATGTACTATTGGTATATATACTCTAATGATCAGCTCTTAGCAGCCCATGTGAGTCACCTAACACATGTGGGAACCATCATTTGGCAACTAGCATGAAATATCTCATAAAATTACAAAAATATGAGTAATCATTCATGACTTATTTACATGAAAACAAAATTACATATCCTTTATATCTAATCCATACACCAACGACCAAAAACACCTAAAAACACTTTCATTCTTCAATTTTCTTCATCTAATTGATCTATCTCAAGTTCTATCTTCAAGTTCTAAGTGTTCTTCATAAATTCTACAAGTTCTAGTTACATAAAATCAAGAATACTTTCAAGTTTGCTAGCTCACTTCCAATCTTGTAAGGTGATCATCCAACCTCAATAAATCTGTGTTTCTTACAGTAGGTTATCATTCTAATACAAGGTAATAATCATATTCAAACTTTGGTTCAATTTCTATAACTATAACAATCTTATTTCAAGTGATGATCTTACTTGAACTTGTTTTCGTGTCATGATTCTGCTTCAAGAACTTCGAGCCATCCAAGGATCCGTTGAAGCTAGATCCATTTTTCTCTTTTCCAGTAGGTTTATCCAAGGAACTTAAGGTAGTAATGATGTTCATAACATCATTCGATTCATACATATAAAGCTATCTTATTCGAAGGTTTAAACTTGTAATCACTAGAACATAGTTTTGTTAATTCTAAACTTGTTCGCAAATAAAAGTTAATCCTTCTAACTTGACTTTTAAAATCAACTAAACACATGTTCTATATTTATATGATATGCTAACTTAATGATTTAAAACCTGGAAACACGAAAAACATCGTAAAACCGGATTTACGCCGTCGTAGTAACACCGCGGGCTGTTTTGGGTTAGTTAATTAAAAACTATGATAAACTTTGATTTAAAATTTGTTATTCTGGGAAAATGTTTTTTATTATGAACATGAAACTATATCCAAAAATTATGGTTAAACTCAAAGTGAAAGTACGTTTTCTAAAATGGTCATCTAGACGTCGTTCTTTCGACTGAAATGACTACCTTTACAAAAATGACTTGTAACTTATTTTTCCGATAATAAACCTATACTTTTTCTGTTTAGATTCATAAAATAGAGTTCAATATGAAACCATAGCAATTTGATTCACTCAAAACGGATTTAAAATGAAGAAGTTATGGGTAAAACAAGATTGGATAATTTTTCTCATTTTAGCTACGTGAAAATTGGTAACAAATCTATTCCAACCATAACTTAATCAACTTGTATTGTATATTATGTAATCTTGAGATACCATAGACACGTATACAATGTTTCGACCTATCATGTCGACACATCTATATATATTTCGGAACAACCATAGACACTCTATATGTGAATGTTGGAGTTAGCTATACAGGGTTGAGGTTGATTCCAAAATATATATAGTTTGAGTTGTGATCAATACTGAGATACGTATACACTGGGTCGTGGATTGATTCAAGATAATATTTATCGATTTATTTCTGTACATCTAACTGTGGACAACTAGTTGTAGGTTACTAACGAGGACAGCTGACTTAATAAACTTAAAACATCAAAATATATTAAAAGTGTTGTAAATATATTTTGAACATACTTTGATATATATGTATATATTGTTATAGGTTCGTGAATCAACAGTGGCCAAGTCTTACTTCCCGACGAAGTAAAAATATGTGAAAGTGAGTTATAGTCCCACTTTTAAAATCTAATATTTTTGGGATGAGAATACATGCAGGTTTTATAAATGATTTACAAAATAGACACAAGTACGTGAAACTACATTCTATGGTTGAATTATCGAAATCGAATATGCCCCTTTTTATTAAGTCTGGTAATCTAAGAATTAGGGAACAGACACCCTAATTGACGCGAATCCTAAAGATAGATCTATTGGGCCTAACAAACCCCATCCAAAGTACCGGATGCTTTAGTACTTCAAAATTTATATCATATCCGAAGGGTGTCCCGGAATGATGGGGATATTCTTATATATGCATCTTGTTAATGTCGGTTACCAGGTGTTCACCATATGAATGATTTTTATCTCTATGTATGGGATGTGTATTGAAATATGAAATCTTGTGGTCTATTGTTACGATTTGATATATATAGGTTAAACCTATAACTCACCAACATTTTTGTTGACGTTTAAAGCATGTTTGTTCTCAGGTGAATACTAAGAGCTTCCGCTGTTGCATACTAAAATAAGGACAAGATTTGGAGTCCATGTTTGTATGATATTGTGTAAAAACTGCATTCAAGAAACTGATTTCGATGTAACATATTTATATTGTAAACCATTATGTAATGGTCGTGTGTAAACAGGATATTTTAGATTATCATTATTTGATAATCTACGTAAAGCTTTTTAAACCTTTATTTATGAAATAAAGGTTATGGTTTGTTTTAAAAATGAATACAGTCTTTGAAAAACGTCTCATATAGAGGTCAAAACCTCGCAACGAAATCAATTAATATGGAACGTTTTTAATCAATAAGAACGGGACATTTCAGTTGGTATCCGAGCGTTGGTCTTAGAGAACCAGAAGTTTTCATTAGTGTGTCTTATCGAGTTTGTTAGGATGCATTAGTGAGTCTGGACTTCGACCGTGTTTACTTGAAAAATGATTGCTTAACAAATTTTATTAGAAACTATATATTTTTAACATGTCAATATTATGTGATATATTAATCTCTTAACGCGTTTGATATTATGTGATAGATGTCTACCTCTAGAACAAGTCCCATTGACTCACCTAATAATAATGAAGAGTCAAATGTAAATTAGAATGATTCGTGGACTGATTCACAAGTTCCCGAAGAGGAACCGGAAGAAGAGTCGGAACCGGAAGAAGAATCGGAACCGGAAGAAGAATCGGAACCGGATGAAGAAATAGAACCGGTGGGGGAAATAATAAAACGGTTAAGTAAAAGAAAATTCTCAACCAACCGACCAAGGTTAATTATGGTCAATCGTGTTTCCGCCAAGGAAGCAAAATATTGGGAGGATTACCAATTCTCCGATGAATCGGATTCCGACGAGAATTCCGATGATGTTATAGAAATTACCCCAACTGAATTTAAAAAGGCTAAAGAAAATAATAAGGGAAAGGGCATAAAAATAGAGAAATCTAATTCCAACCCCGATGAACTTTATATGTATCGTCAACCCCCGAAGTCCTTAAGTTGTAACAATGACCCGGGAACCTCTAAACCACCAGGTTTTTCTAAACCAATGTGGAAAATGACGGCTCGTATTAGGGAAACATCATATATCCCGAGAAACTTGGCAAAACGAACCAAAACTGAAGAAGAAGAAACAAGCAAGTCGGAATAAGATAGTTGTATTCGTGTGGTGTAATATATGTAATATAGTGTGCTTATGCTTTATGATATATGTAAAAATTGCTTGTATTAATAAGTATTTTTTTTTATGAATCTAACTCTTGTCTATTTTACAGTATAAAAACACAAAATGGATAGACAACCCAATATTTTAAGAGACCTACCCGGAGACATGATTGAAGAAATCTTGTCTAGAGTTGGTCAGAATTCTTCGGCACAACTATTTAAGGCGAGATCAGTTTGTAAGACATTCGAAGAACGTTCCAAGAATGCCTTGGTTTATAAAAGGCTTTCGTTCGAAAGATGGGGGATATCACATTGGGAAATCCATAAGTTACGATGTGTTTACTTTGACGCATATATTGCGGGGAACCCAAATGCTATTTTACGCAATGGGTTAAGAAATTATTTTGACTCAATATATCCGAATATTGGACTTCATGATTTAGAAAAAGCGGCTAACATGCAACATAAATAAGCATGTTATGCTTACGGATTAGTAATGTTCGCTTCTCACCAAAGTGAGAACAAGAACATCGGGCTACAACTATTAAACAAAACGTTCCCACAAGTGACGGAGTCGGTAATTGGGGTAAGAAATGAGGTTTTTAGATTATTACGGGACTGTTGGACATTACGTAACCCTCGTTCCTTTGACGACGTTACAACACGCTGTCTTATCAACGGCCATAACGGTTATGTTCCACAAGACCAAGGATGGGAAGTAGTCCTAGTAAAACCAGAATGCATGACTTGTTTCTGGACGTATGAATTACGTGTCTTTATTGCCTTTGCTGAACGAATTGTGTACTAGCTAAAATTATCTTCACAACTATCTTGTATCAAAGTTATTGTGTGCTATATTTCATGCTTTATGTAAAATAAGCGGTATTGTAAGTTTGTAAAATATTGTATAAAAGTTTGAACGCGAAATATTATTATAATCAGTTTTTCATATAGAATTGTAGTAGTTGAATTGTATATTAGCTACTAAGTATGAACTTAATGGGTAGGTACTACCAGAATTTAAACTTATAAAATGCTAATATGAAGAAAAAGCTTTTATAAATGAGTTCATATTATGCTACGAAATACTATTAACTACTCTTAATATTCTGTATGATTAACTTGTTCCATTTGACTATTTTGAAGGAAATGGCACCAACTACTCGACACACCGTGAATATGAATGAAGAGGAATTCCGTACTTTTCTAGCTTCAAACATAGCAGCAGTACAGGCTGCTCTACATACCAACAATAACCTTGGATCTAGCAGTACAGGAAATCGTGTAGGATGCACCTACAAAGAATTCACTGCCTGCAAACCTTTGGAATTTGATGGAACCGAAGGACCGATCGGATTGAAACGGTGGACCGAGAAGGTCGAATCGGTATTTGCCATAAGTAAGTGTACTGAAGAGGACAAAGTGAAGTACGCTACGCATACCTTCACAGGTTCTGCGTTAACATGGTGGAATACCTATCTAGAGCAAGTGGGATAAGACGATGCGTACGCACTACCGTGGTCAGCATTCAAGCACTTGATGAACGAGAAGTACCGTCCCAGAACCGAGGTCAATAAGCTCAAGACAGAACTTAGAGGGTTACGAACCCAAGGATTTGATATTACCACGTACGAAAGACGATTCATAGAATTGTGCCTATTGTGTCCGGGAGCATTCGAAGATGAGGAAGAGAAGATCGACACGTTTGTGAAAGGATTACCAGAAAGAATCCAAGAAGATATAAGTTCACACGAGCCCGCCTCCATACAACAGGCATGTAGAATGGCTCACAAACTAGTGAACCAGATTGAAGAAAGAATTAAAGAACAGACTGCTGAAGAGGCCAATGTGAAGCAAGTCAAAAGAAAGTGGGAGGAAAACGGTGATAAGAATCACTAATACAACAACAACAGCAATTACAACAATAATCGCAACAATTATCCCAACAATCGCAACATCAATCGCAACTACAACAAATGGCCCAACAACAACAACAACAACAACAACAGCAACTACAACAATCATCCCAATAACAATAATAACCGCAACAACAACAACAATCAGAAGCAGCTATGCCAAAGGTGTGAAAAGTATCACTCGGGGTTCTGCACCAAATTTTGCAACAAGTGTAAAAGAAATGGTCATAGCGCGGTGAAGTGTGAGGTCTACCGACCAGGGGTTAATAGAACGAAAGGAACAAATGGTGTCAGAACGAGTAATGGCGGAGCAAGTAGTGTCGGAGCAAGTTATGCCAATGTAGTTTGTTATAAATGTGGAAAACCGGGCTACATTATTAGAAATTGCCCGAACCAGGAGAACACGAATGGACAAGGCCGCGAAAGTGTTTTCAATATTAATGCGGCAGAGGCACATGAAGACCCGGAGCTTGTTATGGGTACGTTTCTTATTGACAATAAATCTGCTTACGTTTTATTTGATTCGGGTGCGGATAGAAGCTATATGAGTAGAGATTTTTGTGCTAAATTAAGTTGTCCTTTGACGCCTTTGGATAGTAAATTTTTACTCGAATTAGCAAATGGTAAATTAATTTCAGCAGATAATATATGTCGGAATCGAGAAATTAAACTGGTTAGCGAAACATTTAAGATTGACTTGATACCAGTAGAGTTAGGGAGTTTTGATGTGATAATCGGTATGGACTGGTTGAAAGAAGTGAAAGCAGAGATCATTTGTTACAAAAATGCAATTCGCATTATACGAGAAAAAGGAAAACCCTTAATGGTGTACGGAGAAAAGGGCAACACGAAGCTACATCTTATTAGTAATTTGAAGGCACAAAAACTAATAAGAAAAGGTTGCTATGCTGTTCTAGCACATGTCAAGAAAGTACAAACTGAAGAAAAGAGCATCAATGATGTTCCCGTCGCAAAAGAATTTCCCGATGTATTTTCGAAAGAATTACCGGGATTACCCCACATCGATCCGTTGAATTTCAAATAGATCTTGTACCAGGAGCTGCACCAATAGCTCGTGCTCCTTACAGACTCGCACCCAGCGAGATGAAAGAACTGCAAAGCCAATTACAAGAACTTTTAGAGCGTGGTTTCATTCGACAAAGCACATCACCGTGGGGAGCTCCTGTTTTGTTTGTCAAGAAGAAAGATGGTACATTCAGGTTGTGTATCGACTACCGAGAGTTGAACAAACTTACCATCAAGAACCGCTACCCACTACCGAGAATCGATGACTTATTTGATCAACTACAAGGCTCGTCTGTTTATTCAAAGATTGACTTACGTTCCGGGTATCATCAAATGCGGGTGAAAGAAGATAATATTCCAAAGACTGCTTTCAGAACACGTTACGGTCATTACGAGTTTATGGTCATGCCGTTTGGTTTAACTAATGCACCAGCTGTGTTCATGGACCTTATGAACCGAGTGTGTGGACCATACCTTGACAAGTTTGTCATTGTTTTCATTGATGACATACTTATTTACTCAAAGAATGACCAAGAACATGGTGAACATTTGAGAAAGGTGTTAGAAGTATTGAGGAAGGAAGAATTGTACGCTAAATTTTCAAAGTGTGCATTTTGGTTGAAAGAAGTTCAATTCCTCGGTCACATAGTGAACAAAAAAGGTATTAAGGTGGATCCGGCAAAGATAGAAACTGTTGAAAAGTGGAAAACCCCGAAAACTCCGAAACACATACACCCGTTTTTAGGACTAGCTGGTTACTACAGAAGGTTCATCCAAGACTTTTCCAGAATAGCAAAACCCTTGACTGCATTAAAACATAAAGGGAAGAAATTTGAATGGAATGATGAACAAGAGAAAGCGTTTCAGTTATTGAAGAAAAAGCTAACTACGGCACCTATATTGTCATTGCCTGAAGGGAATGATGATTTTGTGATTTATTGTGACGCATCAAAGCAAGGTCTCGGTTGTGTATTAATGCAACGAACGAAGGTGATTGCTTATGCGTCTAGACAATTGAAGATTCATGAGAAAAATTATACGACGCATGATTTGGAATTAGGCGCGGTTGTTTTTGCATTAAAGACTTGGAGGCACTACTTATATGGGGTCAAAAGTATTATATATACCGACCACAAAAGTCTTCAACACATATTTAATCAGAAACAACTGAATATGAGGCAGCGTAGGTGGATTGAATTGTTGAATGATTACGACTTTGAGATTCGTTACCACCCGGGGAAGGCAAATGTGGTAGCCGATGCCTTGAGCAGGAAGGACAGAGAACCCATTCGAGTAAAATCTATGAATATAATGATTCATAATTACCTTACTACTCAAATAAAGGAGGCGCAACAAGGAGTTTTAAAAGAGGGAAATTTAAAGGATGAAATACCCAAAGGATCGGAGCAGCATCTTAATATTCAGGAAGACGGAACCCGGTATAGGGCTGAAAGGATTTGGGTACCAAAATTTGGAGATATGAGAGAAATGGTACTTAGAGAAGCTCATAAAACCAGATACTCAATACATCCTGGAACGGGGAAGATGTACAAGGATCTCAAGAAACATTTTTGGTGGCTGGGTATGAAAGCCGATGTTGCTAAATACGTAAGAGAATGTTTGACGTGTTTTAAGGTCAAAGCTGTGCATCAGAAACCATCAGGTCTACTTCAACAACCCGAAATCCCAGAATGGAAATGGGAAAACATTACCATGGATTTCATCACTAAATTGCCAAGGACTGCAAGTGGTTTTGATACTATTTGGGTAATAGTTGATCGTCTCACCAAATCAGCACACTTCCTGCCAATAAGAGAAGATGACAAGATGGAGAAGTTAGCACGACTGTATTTGAAGGAAGTCGTCTCCAGACATGGAATACCAATCTCTATTATCTCTGATAGGGATGACAGATTTATTTCAAGATTCTGGTAGACATTACAGCAAGCATTAGGAACTCGTCTAGACATGAGTACTGCCTATCATCCATAAACTGATGGGCAGAGCAAAAGGACGATACAAACGCTTGAAGACATGCTACGAGCATGTGTTATTGGTTTCAGAAACAGTTGGGATCGACATCTACCGTTAGCAGAATTTTCCTACAACAGCAGCTACCATTCAAGCATTGAGATGGCGCCGTTAGAAGCACTTTATGGTAGAAAGTGTAGATCCCCGATTTGTTGGAGTGAAGTGGGGGATAGACAGATTATACAAGAAACTACCGAGAAGATCATCCAAATTCAACAACGGTTGAAAATCGCCCAAATTCGACAAAAGAGCTACGCTGACATTAAAAGAAAAGATATAGAATTTGAAATTGGAGAGATGGTCATGCTTAAAGTTGCACCTTGGAAAGGCGTTGTTCGATTTGGTAAACGAGGGAAATTAAATCCAAGGTATATTGGACCATTCAAGATTATTGATCGTGTCGGACCAGTAGCTTACCGACTTGAGTTACCTCAATAACTCGCGGCTGTACATAACACTTTCCACGTCTTGAATTTGAAGAAATGTTTTGCTAAAGAAGATCTCACTATTCCGTTAGATGAAATCCAAATCAACGAAAAACTCCAATTCATCGAAGAACCCGTCGAAATAATGGATCGTGAGGTTAAAAGACTTAAGCAAAACAAGATACCAATTGTTAAGGTTTGATGGAATGCTCGTAGAGGACCCGAGTTCACCTGGGAGCATGAAGATCAGATGAAGAAGAAATACCCGCATCTATTTCCAGAAGATTCGTCAACACCTTCAACAGCTTAAAATTTTGGGACTAAATTTATTTAACGGGTAGGTACTGTAGTGACCCGAACTTTTCCATGTTTATATATATTAATTGAGATTGATATTTACATGATTAAATGTTTCCAACATGTTAAGCAATCAAACTTGTTAAGACTTGATTAATTGAAATATGTTTCATATAGACAATTGACCACCCAAGTTGACCGGTGATTCACGAACGTTAAAACTTGTAAAAACTATATGATGACATATATATGGATATATATATAGTTAACATGATACTATGATAAGTAAACATATCATTAAGTATATTAACAATGAACTACATATGTAAAAACAAGAATACTAACTTAATGATTTTTAAACGAGACATATATGTAACGATTATCGTTGTAAAGACATTTAATGTATATATATCATATTAAGAGAAATTCATACATGATAATATCATGATAATATAATAATTTAAAATCTCATTTGATATTATAAACATTGGGTTAACAACATTTAACAAGATCGTTAACCTAAAGGTTTCAAAACAACACTTACATGTAACGACTAACGATGACTTAACGACTCAGTTAAAATGTATATACATGTAGTGTTTTAATATGTATTTATACACTTTTGAAAGACTTCAATACACTTATCAAAATACTTCTACTTAACAAAAATGCTTACAATTACATCCTCGTTCAGTTTCATCAACAATTCTACTCGTATGCACCCGTATTCGTACTCATACAATACACAGCTTTTAGATGTATGTACTATTGGTATATACACTCCAATGATCAGCTCTTAGCAGCCCATGTGAGTCACCTAACACATGTGGGAACCATCATTTGGCAACTAGCATGAAATATCTCATAAAATTACAAAAATATGAGTAATCATTCATGACTTATTTACATGAAAACAAAATTACATATCCTTTATATCTAATCCATACACCAACGACCAAAAACACCTACAAACACTTTCATTCTTAAATTTTCTTCATCTAATTGTTCTCTCTCAAGTTCTATCTTCAAGTTCTAAGTGTTCTTCATAAATTCTACAAGTTCTAGTTACATAAAATCAAGAATACTTTCAAGTTTGCTAGCTCACTTCCAATCTTGTAAGGTGATCATCCAACCTCAAGAAATCTTTGTTTCTTACAGTAGGTTATCATTCTAATACAAGGTAATAATCATATTCAAACTTTGGTTCAATTTCTATAACTATAACAATCTTATTTCAAGTGATGATCTTACTTGAACTTGTTTTCGTGTCATGATTCTGCTTCAAGAACTTCGAGCCATCCAAGGATCCGTTGAAGCTAGATCCATTTTTCCCTTTTCCAGTAGGTTTATCCAAGGAACTTAAGGTAGTAATGATGTTCATAACATCATTCAATTCATACATATAAAGCTATCTTATTCGAAGGTTTAAACTTGTAATCACTAGAACATAGTTTAGTTAATTCTAAACTTGTTCGCAAATAAAAGTTAATCCTTCTAACTTGACTTTTAAAATCAACTAAACACATGTTCTATATCTATATGATATGCTAACTTAATGATTTAAAACCTGGAAACACGAAAAACACCGTAAAATCGGATTTACGCCGTCGTAGTAACACCGCGGGCTGTTTTGGGTTAGTTAATTAAAAACTATGATAAACTTTGATTTAAAAGTTTTTATTTTGGGAAAATGTTTTTTATTATGAACATGAAACTATATCCAAAAATTATGGTTAAACTCAAAGTGGAAGTATGTTTTCTAAAATGGTCATCTAGACGTCGTTCTTTCGACTGAAATGACTACCTTTACAAAAACGACTTGTAACTTATTTTTCCGACTATAAACCTATACTTTTTCTGTTTAGATTCATAAAATAGAGTTCAATATGAAACCAAAGCAATTTGATTCACTCAAAACGGATTAAAAATGAAGAAGTTATGGGTAAAACAAGATTGGATAATTTTTCTCATTTTAGCTACGTGAAAATTGGTAACAAATCTATTCCAACCATAACTTAATCAATTTGTATTGTATATTATGTAATATTGAGATACCATAGACATGTATACAATGTTTCGACCTATCATGTCGACACATCTATATATATTTCGGAACAACCATAGACACTCTATATGTGAATGTTGGAGTTAGCTATACAGGGTTGAGGTTGATTCCAAAATATATATAGTTTGAGTTGTGATCAATACTGAGATACGTATACACTGGGTTGTGGATTGATTCAAGATAATATTTATCGATTTATTTCTTTACATCTAACTGTGGATAACTAGTTGTAGGTTACTAACGAGGACAGCTGACTTAATAAACTTAAAACATCAAAATAAATTAAAAGTGTTGTAAATATATTTTGAAAATACTTTGATATATATGTATATATTGTTATAGGTTCGTGAATCAACAGTGGCCAAGTCTTACTTCCCGAAGTAGTAAAAATCTTTGAAAGTGATTTATAGTCCCACTTTTAAAATCTAATATTTTTGGGATGAGAATACATGCAGGTTTTATAAGTGATTTACAAAATAGACACAAGTACGTGAAACTACATTATATGGTTGAATTATCGAAATCGAATATGCCCCTTTTTATTAAGTCTGGTAATCTAAGAATTAGGGAACAGACACCCTAATTGACGCGAATCCTAAAGATAGATCTATTGGGCCTAACAAACCCCATACAAAGTACCGGATGCTTTAGTACTTCGAAATTTATATCATATCCGAAGGGTGTCCAGGAATGATGGGGATATTCTTATATATGCATCTTGTTAATGTCGGTTACCAGGTGTTCACCATATGAATGATTTTTATCTCTATGTATGGGATGTGTATTGAAATATGAAATCTTGTGGTCTATTGTTACGATTTGATATATATAGGTTAAACCTATAACTCACCAACATTTTTGTTGACATTTAAAGCATGTTTATTCTCAGGTGAATACTAAGAGCTTCCGCTATTGCATACTAAAATAAGGACAAGATTTGGAGTCCATGTTTGTATGATATTGTGTAAAAACTGCATTCAAGAAACTGATTTCGTTGTAACATATTTGTATTGTAAACCATTATGTAATGGTCGTGTGTAAACAGGATATTTTAGATTATCATTATTTGATAATCTACGTAAAGCTTTTTAAACCTTTATTTATGAAATAAATGTTATGGTTTGTTTTAAAAATGAATGCAGTCTTTGAAAAACGTCTCATATAGAGGTCAAAACCTCGCAACGAAATCAATTAATATGGAACGTTTTTAATCAATAAGAATGGGACATTTCATCATACATGGATCACATCTCAGCGTTCATGGCTTCCTACCATTTATCCTTATCAATCCTTGATAAAGCATCTTGGTAGTTTGTTGGTTCATCCAAATCAACCACATAGCAACCATCCATGAGAAACCCATATCTCTCAGGAGGATTACTAATCCTACCAGATTTACGAATGTCTTGTGTATTTTGATCATCCATTTGATCACTCTCAACATATTCATGTTCAGTGCTAGTGTCAACCAATTGTGTATCATCTACTCGATCTTGAACCTCTTCAAGATCTATCTTCCTTTCACTATTTCCTTCCATTAGGAACTTAGTTTCAAGAAATTCAGCCTTTCGAGCAACAAATATATTTTGCTCGGTTGGGTCATAGAAATAGTATCCCATATCATCCTTGGGATATCCTATGAAGATACACTTCGTGGATCGAGCATTCAACTTATTAGGGACGTAACGCTTAGGATAAGCTTCACATCCCCATACCTTTAAGTATGATAGAGATGGAGGTTTTCCAAACCACATCTCATGAGGAGTTAGTTCCACTTTCTTGGTTAGGGCCATATTTAGAATACGAGCTGCGGAGCAAAGACAATAACCCCAAAATGATAGAGGTAACGAGCTTCTAGCCATCATAGATTGAACCATATCTATTAGGGTTCGGTTCCTCCTTTCGGATACACCATTAAGCTGTGGTGTCCCGGATGGAGTAAGTTGTGAGATAATCCCACAACTTCTAAGATGATCTTGGAAAGCATCGCTTAGGTATTCACCTCCTCTATCGGTACGAAGTACCTTGATTGTCTTGTTGAGTTGATTTTGTACTTCGTTTTGCTATTCTTTGAATGCTTCAAAAGTTTCGTCCTTGTGCCTTAATAAATAGACATATCCGAAACGACTGAAGTCATCAATGAAAGTGACGAAGTATCTTTCACCTTTCCTAGTCATGGGCTTAAAGGGTCCACATACATCCGAATGAATTAAGCTCAATAAGTCTTTAGCCCTTTCATAGGTCCCTTTGAAAGGTGCTTTAGTCATTTTGCCTTGTAAACAAGATTCACATACATCAAATGAGTCTAGTTCATTTGATTTCAAAAGTCCATTCTTTTGAAGTGTATGCATTCGATTCTTGTTTATGTGACCAAGGCAACAATGCCATAAGTAGGAATCACTCAAATCCATTTTGAGTTTCTTGGTGTTTGCATGGAATATTGAGCTATTGTATGATGTGTCATCATGAACCAGTTCATAAATACCATTCGAAGGTGAAGCCTTAAAATAGAACACATTATCTAAAGAAACATGGATATCATCATTAATGAAATTAAGATTAAAACCATATTGTTTCAAACGGGATACAAAAATAATGTTTCGAGATAAATCGGGTGCATACAAAACATTTTTCAAAATAAGCTCCAAACCACTTGGTAGCTTCAAAATAAAGTCTCCCTGAGCTTTCACTTGCACCCTTGCTCCATTTCCCATGAAGAGACTTGTTGTTCCCGCATCTTGATCACTTCTTTTGAACCCCTGCAAAGAATTGCAAATGTGAGTTCCACATCCTGTGTCTAATACCCATGTATTAGAAGAAGTAATACTAAGCTCAATGTATACCATATATACATTACCTGAGGTTTGCCCTGCATCCCTCTTTTCTTTCAACTCCTTTAGGTAGACCGGGCAGTTGCGTTTCCAGTGACCCATTTCACCGCAACCAAAGCACGGATCTTCCTTGGGGTTAGCTTTATCGGCAACCTTTTGCTTCTTGTTATTGTTGGTTGGGGTAACCATATTCCCCTTTCCCTTGCCCTTACCTTGGTAGGCGGGTCCTTTCCTCTTAGCCGTCTTTGGCTTAGAAGTGTTATTGGTTTTGGACCCGCCTTTATTGATCATAAACATGGGTGAAGCCCTTTTACCCATGCTCGCTTTGGCCGTCTTAAGCATGGCATGTAATTTGCCAATGCTTTTATCCCAACCATTCATGTTATAATTTAACATGAATGTGTCAAACCTCTTTGACAATGAGTTAAGGATAAGGTCCTTGGCTAATTCATTAGGCACGTTGCAATTAAGATGGTTCGCTCGATCAATTAGGCTTTTCATTTTAAAGACATAAGATGAAACGGATTGGGAGTCGTCCATCCGACATGCATGAAGCGCTCGGACCGTTTCAAAGTGCTCGACACGAGCTTATTGAAGGAACATCTCCTTGAACTGAGTGATCATGTCATATGCACTATGATGCTCGAAGTCCTTTTGGAGTTCGGGTATCATAGTCCCAAGCATAAGGCAAGAAACTTGCAATGAATCGGTGCAATATTTTTCCCAATATGCCATGCCTTCCGTATCATCCTCGTTCGGTTGATCGGGAATGGGGTCTTCCAACACATACGCCCTATCCTCAAGTTTGAGGACAATTCTTAGATTATGAAACCAATATATGAAGTTCGTATGGTTGAGTTTTTCCTTTTCGAGGATTGATCTCAACGATAGGTTGTTAAAGTTGATAGGTGCGTTTGGAATGTTGTTGTTATTGGCGGCCATCTACAAAACTTAACAAAGTTGTTTAAGTATTAATTTTAATTTAACAATCAACACCCTTTAAATCCAATTGATATTTATTAATTTTTAGAATCCAACAGTAAACCAAATTTCGGTTAGGTGACCTTTATTCCGTCATTCGATTTAGCTAGGTAGTCATTATATGACAATTGCAATCCTTTTGAAACTTCTAAGTTATGGAATCATGCAATCCTTTTGCATGGCATATTTATTCCATCAACGCCTATTTGTTCTCTCATGCTTCGGAGACCCTAAGTTCATGATTCCCAAATCAAGTTGTCCTACTTGTGTAAACGTGTAAATTTAACATACAAGTGGTTAGGTGACCTTTATCCCACAAGCATGCGAAATTCACCTTAATCATATTAGTTTGCTCATAACGGTTAGGTGACCTTTATCCCATTATGAATTCCCTAATATTTTTAAGTGTCACACAAAAGGATGTCGTTTAACTTGTTTGCCTTGTTGATAAAGGGATTTTAAGTTTTCATTAATTCTAGTTTGAGAAAACTTTTATGCCATACACCAACATGCATTTAGTGTATGGTTCATTTGAAATCCATTTTCAAGTCTCGTAATTAAGCCAATTACTTGATATAAACCATTTTATATGTGTGATCCTTTTAGTGTTCTTAATAACTATTTATTAATGTCCTTTTGCCATTTGAATTTAACCATTTAAATTGTCGTTTTGCATGTAGTTAATAATGTCTAATTTAACCAATTAAATTGTCATTTTGCTTGTTGCTAACTTGTGATATACTTGTAACAACCAAACATACAAACACAATAAACAACCATGCATGCAAAATAAATATGTTCACAATCAAGCCAATTTGGTAAACATTTGTTTAGCCGAAAACAAATACCACCGGTAAGGGTTATGACACAAAGTAGGAGATTTCAAATCTCCCACTTAATCTTGCATCTTCCTTGTCTTCATCTTGCATCTTCATTTTTACAAGAAAATATATCCTAGTACATTTTTCTAAAAAATGAAAATACAACCTAATCTATTTTACAAACCAAATGTAAAATAAATTACATAACCAAAATAATAATATTACAAACCAAATTGAATGAATATTACAACCACATGAATGAATTAATATTACATACCATACCAAATGAATAGATTAATTCAACTAAACAAGCAACCATTCAAACAAAAGGTCAAGGCTTGATTGTGAATTTTAACATACAACAAATATGACCAATATGGAACAACCCAAAACCCATTTTAGGTGTCCAATAATTCGGCCAAAATAGCAAACCCACCCAAACACGAGAATTTTTGCATTATACTATCATGCATGTTCATAAAATGCAAAAATATAGTGGGTTTAATAGATCATCTCGAAGCATATTTCAACAACTTCGGCTCTAGATACCATTGTTAGGATTTAACAAGTTTCAATATGCTTAAAACCATTTAAGAATCTTTCAAAGTGGAAGCAAGTATATTACCATTTTGTAACTTGTTTAATCTTTAACCATTTAAAGTTAAATCCCAAAAGGATCAAGTTGTGAAACATACTTACAATTTAAAAGGATGTTTAGAGATTATACCTTCTCCAAGTTAGGAGGTTAACAAGTGATGATGAAGATGATGAACAAGTGTGTAAAACCCAAGCTTTTGTGCTCCAACACCACCCTTAATGGAGTTAGGAATTAAGACTCTAAATCACCTTCAAACCAAGCTTCAAACCCTCTCCTTTTGCACCCAAGAAGTTTGGACAGCAGCTATGTTTAGAGATGATGATGAATGAAGCCTCAAAACTATGAAACCTCAAGTTGTTATACCCCAAACTTATCACTAACACTCTAGCCTTTAGTTAGGATTTAATCACACTTGAAAACAAGCTTGCAAAATAAGAAGATGAACTCCTTTTTGCTGCTCAAAACTCACGGCTCAAACAGCAGCTATATCTCTCTTTGTGCAGTTTTTTCTTGCTTGTTTTTTTATGTGTATTGCATGTATTACTTGAGTCAAGACCTTGGTAAACTAGTTAAGCATGTACCTAAGGAGTTGTGTTATCTTAAAAGTGACAAAACAAAGCATGGGGTGTCTCCTTGGAGACCCCAAACTCTGCACCATTTAATTATATAACAAGGTTTATATTTTATAAAACTTGTTATAAAATACCTTGTAATTATATAAAACTTGTAATATAAAGTATGCATTTGTTAAGTCACTTATTTTATAAACCAATTTTATAAAATATAACACAACATAATTATTTAAACCTATAAATAATTAAATACAAATTATCCAAATAATTTATTTCAAGTAATAACATTTCAGAAAACCGATTTTCTAATGTTCAAGTGTCGCGTATTTATTTAACGATCCAGTCGTTAAGATTAAATACATATAAAGTGTTGGTAAGCTTGTTATTGGGTATGACCCGACTTGGATCATAACACATTAGCCACATTAATTTAATATGTCTCTCGGGCATATGAAATACCTTCAAAAATATACTGGCTTTTTTATTTTATCCCATTTTCGCAACTAAAACTGAACCAAAAGCTTCATTTGCCACCTATATATAGAGGTAAATTGTTTTGCCTTTAATTGGTGCTGTTAACGTAGGCAATGTTTTCAACAACTTCTTCATTTCCTGAAACGCGGTTTCAGCTTCGCTTGTCCATATAAAACTTTTTTGCTATAAGCAACCTTTCTAAGTTTTGAAAAATGGTAATTGCCTTTCAGCGGCCTTGGACAAGAAACGCGTTAACGCGGCAAACTTAACCGTCATACTTTGCACTTCTTTGACCGTCTTAGGCTCATTCATGTTTTCAATGGCCGCTACCTTCTTTTATGCATCCGAAAGTGTTAGTAAAGGTACGCATCAAGAACTGCCACTAAAAGTCTACCTTATACTTGTGCATTTTCAGAATTTACATCAAAATCAGAATCACTCAACCTCAGTCCCTGAACTTAATAATAAAAATCTGGTTGCAGTTAAGCCGCGCCACGGGTCATTATAGGAACGCCGCAGCTAGCCTTTGTTTAGGTGTTTGAGTTTTGAGAAACTTCTGCCTTCGATTTTACCTTAAGGCCGCGCCGCAGGACATTATGGGCGTGTATATATATATATACATATATATATATATATATATATATATATATATATATATACATACATACATACATATATACATACATACATACATATATATATACATACATGCATATATATATACATACATGCATATATATATATATATATATATATATATATATAAACTATAAAGTCAATGTTATTCAAGGTCCGAGATCTCCTCGAGATTATTCCGAGATGCCGATATCTCCCCAAAAATGTTCAAACGAAATCTCCCCGAGATTCGAGTTCTCCATCCTTGCATGTTCAGTAATTCTTTTATTTTCCTCCGTTGTGTGATGACCCGGACTTTTCCATGATTATATATTATATGAGTTGAATATTTACATGCATAAATGTTTCTAAGATGTTAAGTAATCAAACTTGTTAAGACTTGATTAATTGAAACAGATTTTATGTAAACGTTTGACCACCCAGTTTGTTCGATGATTCACAAATGTTATAACTTGTAAATGACATGATAATATATATATGGACATATATATATGTTTAACATGATGAAATGATAATTAAGTATCTCATTAAGTATATTAACCATGAACTATATACATAAAATAAGACTACTAACTTAAGAATTTCGAAACGATATATATATGTAACGATTATCGATATAATAACGTCTTAATATATATATATATATATATATATATATATATATATATATATATATATATATATATATATATATATATATATATATATATATATATATATATATATATATATATATCGTATTAGGATATATTAATACACTATGTTATCATGATAATATAACAAATTAACATCTCATTAGGTATAATAACAATGGGTTAGTTACATTAAACGAGATCGTTAACTTAAAGGTTTCGAAACAACACATACATTTAACGACTAACGATGAATTAATGACTTAATTAAAATGTATATATATAGTGTATTAAGATGTATTAATACACATTTGAAAGACCTAAAGACATATATCAAAGTACTTATACTTAACAAAAATGGTTACAAATGCATTCCCATTCGTTTTCATCAAGAATTCTACTCGTATTCATTCTGTAATTGTACCTGTATAATACCCAGCTTCTAGATGGATATACTATTCATATATACACATAAAAATCTGCTCCTTAGCAGCCCTAAATGATTAAGGAACATGGGGAACCAATCATTTGTCAACTAGCATAAATTATTTAGCAAGAAAACAAACTTAAGAATCTTTTATTTCTTTATAATAAGTAAAAACGTTTTTATGCATGCACGCCATTTCTTCATTCCATTTTCTCATACTTACACTCTAAATTCTCTCCCTCTTAACTTCATACTTGATCATCTCCAAGCATTTTCCCCATCTTTTAGCTTCAATTACAAGCTTTAATCATCATAAAAATAACCATTCAAGAACACTTCAAGAATCATTTCAAGTTTACTAGATTACTTCCAAGCTTTCAAATCCATTCCAAGTAATCATCCAAGATCAAGAAACCTTTTTTATTTACAGTAGTTTATCTTTCTAATTCAAGGTAATATTCATATTCAAACTTTGATTCGATTTCTATAAACTATAACTATCTTAATTCAAGTAGTAATCTTACTTGAATTTGTTTTCGTGTCATGATTCTACTTCAAGAACTTTCAAGCCATCAAAGATCCTTTGAAGCTCAAGTTTTTTTCTCATCATTTCCAATAGATTTACCTACTATACTTGAGGTAGTAACGATGTTCATAACATCATTCAATTCATATATATATAACTATAATATTCGAAAAATATAACTTGTAATCACTATAACATAGTTTAGTTAATTCTAAACTTATTCGCAAACAAAGTTAATCCTAACTTGACTTTTAAAAACAACTTAACATATATTTTATAGCTATATGATATGCTAACTTAATGAGTTAAAACTTGGAAACACGGAGAACATCGTAAAATCGGACATACGCCATCGTAGTAAAACTGGGGACTGTTTTGGGTTGGATAATTAAAAACTATCATAATCTTTGATTTAAAAGTTGTTCTTCTGGAAAAATGATATTTCATATGAACATGATACTATATCCAAAAAACATGGTTAAACTCAAAATAGAAGTATGTTTTTCAAAATGGTCATCAAGATGTCGTTATTTCGACAAAAATAACTACCTCTTTTAAATATGGACTTATAACCTATAACTCTGACTATAAACCACTACTTTTTCAGTTTAGTTTCACAAATTTGGGTTCATTATGAAACCATAATAATTTGATTCACTCAAAACGGAGTTGTAATGAAGAAGTTATGAGCAAAATAATATTGGTTAAAAATGGCTAAAATGACTACGGGATTATTTTGATAAAATCTATACTAACCATATCCTAGCTAAATTTTCTTGTATTATACATGTATTCTAACATGTCTTTAGTATTTCCTTATAATATACTAGTCTTGGTTAAGTCCGAGACAATATAATATAATCTTGATTAGTTAAGACATATACACAATACGTCGGATAAATCGAAAGACACCACATATACAATACGTCGAGATAACTTCAAAGACAATAGATGTATCGTGGGTCATGATTGAGTCTTATACAATACGTGTATACTATGTCTTGATTATTTCAGGGTGATGTATCGATCTATATATGTACTACTAACTGTTGACTACTAACTGTGGACTACTAACGTTGGACTACTAACTTAAACAACTTAAATCGTCAACAAGTAAATAAAATTATGATGTGAATATATTTCTATCATACTTTGATATATATTTATATATTTTGTTATAGGTTCGTGAATCGATCCTTGGCCAAGTCTGATTTTTGACGAATTGAAAATCTGTGAAAGTGAGTTATAGTCCCATTTTTAATATCTAATATTTTTGGGATGAGAATACATGCAGTTTTATAAAAGTTTTACAAAATAGGCACAATTATGAAACTACATTCTATGATGAAACTACATTCTATATATAAATATGAAAAGTATGATGAATATATATATTATATATACTTTTTATACATAATTATTATTATACGTATATTGTAAAATATACTAAAAGATATCTAACATTAATACTTAAATATAAGATATTATAAATAATCACTAAATATTATATGATTAATAATATATAATCTTAATATATAAAATATAATTAAAGTCAAAATATAATTGTTATAGTACTTTCAATAGTTAAAATCAATATTAGTATTATTGATAATATTATGTTAGATATATAACATATAGATATGAAGTTTATCATATATAAATGTTTGTGTTCTTGTTATTAATACTATTATTCTTATTAATATTATTACTTTTATAATTACCATTAACATTAAAAATCATTGTTATAATTATAAGTTATCATTGTTAATAACATTATTAATATAACTAGTAGTAAAATTTAAACTTTAGTTATTATGATTTATATTATTATTATCAGATATTATATATAAAAGTTAGTACTCATTATAATATAATACATAATATATAATTATATTACATAATCGATAATAAGTAAATATTAAAATATTAAATATAGTTGTTATAAAAATATTGTTGTTACTTTTAAATATTAATATAATTACTAGTGTTGTTAATATCCTTATTAAAAAATATATATAATATATAGATAAGAAATTTGAGATATTTGATTATTTATATTACTTTTATTATTATTCTTATTATTATTAAAATTTTAATATTTTTATCAGTAATATTATTATTTCAGTTATTATTATTATTATTATTAACATTTTAATTATTTGTATTATTATTATTATAAATATAATTACTAATTAATATTTATTAATTATGTATAAAATAAAACAGATTGATAAATTAGATCTGTTATCCATCTACATCGTTCTATATCTTCTTTCCCCTGTACGTGATTTCTTTGTCGCCCAATTAGCACTAGATAACAACAGTGTATACTGCTCTAATTATTCGTTTGACATTCTCATTATCGATTAAATATTAATTGGAGCTGCTATTAAGAGAAAAGAACACATAATAATTGATAAACTGAATTGTTTTTCTCCTGTCGCCTTAACTTTTATGCAATGACTCAAATTTCATTCAATTTTCAAAATCCACAAAAGCAGATGTGTTAGGATACATATAGTTGAACTATCTGCAAGATTTTACAACCAATTCTTCTTATCAAAAACGAATTCAAGAGTCAAAGATTTAAAACCAAAAACTCAACTTTTGTTCTTCAGCTAAATTCGAAGTTTCTGTTTCAATTTGAGTCAAATTGATAATTTTTATAGTTTCCAGAAGTGATTTGAAACATAGTTTGTGTTATAATCTTTGTCTATAACTTCTTTGAAATCAAAATTAATATTTTTTTCTCCTTCTTTAAAAATAACGACTGCAGTGCAGTTTCATTTTTTTTCTTTTCGTTTTATATTATTGTAAATTCGTAAGAATGATTAGTTCCAATTATATTGGGGAGTTTAATTAGGTTTGGAAATAATGAAATTGTTACTGGATTGGTGCAATGGTCGAGTAAACTAAGTGAAGAAGAAGAGGAATTAGGGAAACTGCTATATAAGGGTTAAATAGATAAACGGTTCGTATAATTACAGAAAGATAGAAATGGCTGGGTGGTAAGCAGTGTTAGCGGTGAGCGAGAGGTCTCGGGTTCGAACCCGTCTTGTGCATTTCTTTTTAAAGAAGGTAGTTTCATATTTTTATTTACCATTATTATTATAATTATTATTATTATTATTATTATTATTATCATTAATTTTTATTATTGTTATTAATTTTATGATTATTATTATTATTGTTATTATTATTAGTACTAAATATTATAATTATTATGATTATTATTATTGTAAATGTTAATGATAACCTTATGATAAATATGAAAATGAATTTATAATATGAATATGATTGTAAATAAAAGATAAGTATAAAGATTGAGTATGAATATATATATATATATATATATATATATATATATATATATATATATATATATATATATATATATATATATATATATATATATATATATATATATATGTACATATGATAGGATAGCTTGAAGATTAGGATTTGCGATAATTAAAAACATATAGTTATATATATATATATATATATATATATATATATATATATATATATATATATATATATATATATATATATATATATAAAACTCATAAGGTTAAACTTTAATATAAGTATTGATATGAACCTACTTTTAATATATAACGACTATTATAACCTTAAAGTGTAAATCTTAGTTACATATAAATTAGGCATATATTAAGATACAAAATATATTACGACTATAAATGAGAACTATGTATATATATATATATATATATATATATATATATATATATATATATATATATATATATATATATATATATATATATATATATAGCTTAATATAGTTTAATGAAACATTAGTAAAATGGTAAATATATTTATAAGACGTGAGTTATAAATATAACTAATGTTTATACATATAAATATATATATATATATATATATATATTACTAAACATATATATAAAATGCAAACATTTTGGATAAAACCTATGCTATTATAATCATCAAATAATTATAAGATAACATTTTTATAGATATACTAGAACTATATAATGTATTAATAAGTATTTAATAAATTGACATTATTAATTTTTTTTAATTTAATTAAAACATATAATAAATATATTTAATTAATATAACATATAATTGTTTACTAAAATAACAAGTATATTATTACTAATAAAATATATAAAATTATTCGATTACGATTATATGTTTTAATATATATACTGGATATAGGTTCGTGAATCCGAGGCCAACCCTGCATTGTTCAGTTGTTCAAAATCGTCATGTGTATTTTTACTACAAAATACAGTATCGTGAGTTTCATTTGCTCCCTTTTTAAATGCTTTTGCAATATATATTTTTGGGACTGAGAATACATGCGTTGTTTTATAAATGTTTGACGAAATAGACACAAGTACTTAAAACTACATTCTATGGCTTGATTATTAAACCGAATATGCCCCTTTTTAGTCTGGTAATCTAAGAATTAGGGAACGGACACCCTAATTGACGTCAATCCTATAGATAGATCTATTGGGCCCAACAAGCCCATCCAAAGTACGGGATGCTTTAGTACTTCGAATTTATCATGTCCGAAGAGAGTCTCGGAATGATGGGGATATTCTATATGCATATTGTTAAGGTCGGTTACCAGGTGTTCACCATATGAATGATTTTTGTCTTTATACACGGGGCGTATATTTATGAGAAATGGAAATGAAAATCTTTTGGTCTATTAAAATGATGGAAATGAATGTTTATGATAAACTAATGAACTCACCAACCTTTTGGTTGACACTTGAAAGCATGTTTATTCTCAGGTTTGAAAGAAATCTTCCGCTGTGCATTTGCTCATTTAGAGATGTTACTTGGAGTCATTCATGGCATATTTCGAAAGACGTTGCATTAGAGTCATTGAGTTCATCAAGATTATTATTAAGTCAATTATAGTTGAATGTATTATGAAATGGTATGCATGCTGTCAACTTTCGATGTAATGAAAGTTTGTGTTTTTAAAAATGAATGCAATGTTTGTAAAATGTATCATATAGAGGTCAAGTACCTCGCGATGTAACCAAATGTAATGTATTCGTCCAGATGGATTAGGACGGGTCATTTTAGGTGGTATCAAAGTGGTGGTCTTAGCAAACCAGGTCTTGCATTAGTGTATCTAACTGATAGTTGTTTAGATGCATTAGTGGGTCTGGACTTCAAACGTGTCTGCATGTCAAAAGTTTTGCTTATCATTTAGTGTCAAAAATTATTTGCTTATCATCCTTAAAGTCTAGACACGTCTTACTGCCTCTATTGCATAGACAGTGTATAGATAAATTCATATTTTAGCTTATCTGTTAGTGTTACCTTTGACTGACAGCTTCCGTAGATTCCTCCGTAACTTATGGGATTTTAGTATTAGATATGCATATGTAAATTATGTATTGCAGGGTACTAATCTACATCCTATAATCTATTTCTTATCGAAAATCAATTCTCTAATCGTACGAGATAGATCCCTCAACCAGTTCGAATTTATCAAATTCCGATAGCTATTCCGATATGGATTTCCACACGAGCTCCTGCCGCAGTATAACCGGAATGGATCAACTAATTAGTCATCCTCAGTTCTGGATGAATTAAGAATGAGTTCGTAGTTGACTTAATCAATGGAAATGAGAAGAAGGCGATCCTTTCCATCAACCAAATTCACCTCTTGGCGAAAAACCTGAAGCATTTACCGGCAAACCTATTCGAAAAGCCATTTTCTCTCTCATTCCCAGAGTATCTCACCACGACTATATCATAACTCAGATTCTAAACCTTATTCATCCGCTCGTTCCGACCAAAAATCATCCTGGAATAATAGAAGTCAACGAACTTCGCGCTCGAGTAATCAATTTGGAAAACGTGGTGCAAAACCTACCAGCTTTAACAACAGCACCGGCAACACCAGTACCAAAAACAACCCAAGTATCAACATCACATGCCTCAACATCACAATCTATACCTCAAGCATAATCATCGTTCTACATGACGTTCTACATCATTTATCCTCGTTCGACATGGCGATTGTGTAATATCTAAAGTTTTGGAGATTATTCATTCTAGTTCCAACCGAAAATCAGATGAGATTAATATCATATTAACTCATAAATCTATGATTACATCTGAAGAAAATATATATGTACATATGTTTTCATAAAGATTGTAATTAAAAATTCTTTTGTACAAAGTGTTAATGGTGAAAATATTTTAACGGGTTGGTAATACCCGAGGAATATTTAGATTTCACCCTAATAAGTTACACTGTATATTCTTCGAATCTGATTCAACAGTTATTTACTATCCTACTTACATTCACAGATATACGAATCCGTTCATCACAGTATAACCATTTTCATTTAATTTCATATTTGGATTTTAACTTATCAGAATCCAACAAGTGGCATAATGAAGAAAACATTGGACAAAATAAAATTTGTTAGAAACAAACAAATTAACTATGAGAAAAATGTTGTTAAGAATCCACGCTAATAAAATCCTAGCCAACTGTTCCTAGCTAACTGTTAATTCCTTATTACATTTTAATTATCGCAATTTATTTTATCGCAATTTTAATTCTCGCAATTTTGTTTATCGTCATTTAATTTCTGTTATTTATTTTACGCACTTTAAATATCGGGACACGTATACAAGGTTTTGACATATCATATCGACGCATCTATATATATTATTTGGAATAACCATAGGCACTCTATATGCAGTAATGTTCAAGTTAGCTATACAGGGTTGAGGTTGATTCTACAATAATATATATACTTTGAGTTGTGATCGAGTCTGAGACATGTATATAATGGGTCACGTCACGTATTAATTAATTCAAATATTATATATTAAACTATATATGAATTGTTGTACTACTAATTGTGGAATACGAACTGTGGACTAATGACATTGGATAATTAAAATGAATTAAAATATTGATTATAACATATGAAACTAAACATCTCTTTAAATTTGCCACTTGATTTCAACTTAAACCTCATTTGTATCTTGACGATTAAAATCTGCGTTCAAACCTTTCATGGTTCTTGAAGACACCTCAATTGAGAGGATGAACCAACCGCACTTCATCTACGAAAGAAAAGATTTATGCATATAGTTATGCACCTAAAAATACTCGAAACCTGAGTAAACGTTTAACACGTATCTGTGCTAGTTCCTTTGGAGTTGTTATTACCGAAAATAACTTTGCAATTCCTTTTCAAATTAGACAATTTTGTTACAGCTCCAGCAAATCAACATCAACTTTTCATTCGGGTTTGCCTTATTATGACCTTGATATATAAATTTGCCTTTCGTCATCGTTACCGGGGAACCGTTTATATCCTATCAAATTAGCAGTAAACTTACCAGCAACTTCATTACTTATCAGCTTAAGTCTCCCTGAAGAACCATTATATTTGTTCATTAAAACCCTATCATATACTCATTCGCATCTTGTAACGAGAATAGCAATATCAATTATCGACAATCGGTAATCAGTATTTTGAAATCTTGCAGCATGTCTACATCACCCGTTATACGTATACATATAATATTTATCTTTTGGAAAGTGCTGATGAAGCAGCAAAAACTGTAAACGACTTTAACAGTCAAAAGTTGAATGATAAAGAATAGTATGTTGGTAAGGCTCAGAAAAGTTGAAACTAGAAAACGGATTGAGTAAACCATGAAGGAGGCTGTGGACAAATCACAAAGACTAAACCGACCTTCAAAGAATCCAAATGACTTAGTATCTGCTAAAGTCATTAACGAATACCTTGCTCCGGACTCTAAATCTTTATGAAGAAATCTTCATCATCATCCATCGATATTAGAAATTCTAAGATATCATCGTATCTTTCATTATAAATATCCTCGATATTTCTGAAGATATTTTCATAACTATTCTTATCTGAAATCATCTATCTCTTCGCGCTATCTGTATTATATCATAAAGGAAACTATTTAGTTTCTATATTTTGTAAACTTTCGAGTTTAAATTATGAATGTTTTTGAAGTAATGTTAGGAATTGAAGCATGAGTTAGTATAATATAATGTCACTTGATCAACGTGATTATATTACAGTAAGTCATGCTGAGTTACTAAATGAAACGTGATGATTCACAGACTATAACGTCATCATGTGCCATGTTACACGACTCTTACATTCTATCTAATCTATAAACATATCAAGAACATATTTTTTTTATAGTCCTATTTTTTTCCTTGAATTCTGGTAATTTGACAAGACAGATTGTGCTATTACCGTTTCTTTCTTAGAACATTATCTATGTTCATTCCGAAATTCATATCTACAAATTTTGTACCATTATTCGCTTGACTTAAAGTCGGGAAGGGAAAACAAAAGTATGGAACTTCTAAATATAAGGGAAAATATAAAGCCCAACAACAACACAGGAATTACAAACCGTGTATATCAATGCGTATAGCAATATAAAGACACGGGAGAATGAAAAAAATACTATAACCCCAAGGTAATGGTAGAAGTGAATAGATTCTTCCGGTGACAGATGAAAAAGATGAATGACAGATATGAAAGTAAGAGTATATAAAGAATCAGAACTGGATGGAGCATATTGACGAATGCTTTAATGTATGAATCGAGGGAGAAAGAATAGAAGGTATGAGTTGTGGAGATAAGGAAATGAAGTGGGTGGAATTATAGTGAAATATCAGATAGAACAATCAAGACAGATCATCGCATTTAACCAAAGAAGATTCTAATTTCCTTAATTACCGAAGAATCAAATCTTATATCGATTTCGAAGATTTTCTTTAAATCCCTTGAATTTCGGAATTCAACTGAGACAACGTCAAAAGTTAAGACGGACCTTATTTTCTAAATTCAATAATGACTACATCAATAGTTAAGACGAATCTTTATTTATTCATTTCACTCTTTTGTGATAGCTTCACTCGTATTATTTGTGAAATCGAATCGTTTTATCAATGGTGATAAAACTCCATTTATCAACTAATATTCGTCATGAAAACATTCTTATTGTTAGCCATGACTACCACACTCAAATTTCGGGACGAAATTTCTTTAACGGGTAGGTACTGTGACGACCCGGAAATTTCCGACCAAATTTTAAACTTAATCTTGATATAGTTTCGACACGATAAACAAAGTCTATTAAACCAAGTCTCAAAATTTTTGAACTATTTACATGAGTCAGTTAACCTTTGATTATTCCCAACGATTCACGAACCACTAATTATAAAATATATATATATGTATTAACTTGAAATATAAATCTATATGAGTTAAGTAATTTTGTAAATAAAATAATATATGATAGTACTATAAATATATATATATATATATAAATATGAAAAGTATGATGAATATATATATATATATTATATATACTTTCTATACATAATTATTATTATACGTATATTGTAAAATATACTAAAAGATATCTAACATTAATACTCAAATATAAGATATTATAAATAATCACTAAATATTATATGATTAATAATATATAATCTTAATATATAAAATATAATTAAAGTCAAAATATAATTGTTATAGTACTTTCAATAGTTAAAATCAATATTAGTATTATTGATAATATTATGTTAGATATATAACATATAGATATGAAGTTTATCATACATAAATGTTTGTGTTCTTGTTATTAATACTATTATTCTTATTAATATTATTACTTTTATAATTACCATTAACATTAAAAATCATTGTTATAATTATAAGATATCATTGTTAATAACATTATTAATATAACTAGTAGTAAAATTTTAACTTTAGTTATTATGATTTATATTATTATTATCAGATATTATATATAAAAGTTAGTACTCATTATAATATAATACATAATATATAATTATATTACATAATCGATAATAAGTAAATATTAAAATATTAAATATAGTTGTTATAAAAATATTGTTGTTACTTTTAAATATTAATATAATTACTAGTGTTGTTAATATCCTTATTAAAAAATATATATATATAATATATAGATAAGAAATTTGAGATATTTGATTATTTTTATTACTTTTATTATTATTCTTATTATTATTAAAATTTTAATATTTTTATCATTAATATTATTATTTCAGTTATTATTATTATTATTATTAGCATTTTAATTATTTGTATTATTATTATTATAAATATAATTACTAATTAATATTTATTAATTACGTATAAAATAAAACAGATTGATAAATTGGATCTGTTATCCATCTACATCGTTCTATATCTTCTTTCCCCTGTGCGTGATTTCTTTGTCGCCCAATTAGCACTAGATAACAACCGTGTATACTGCTCCAATTATTTGTTTGACATTCTCATTAACGATTAAATATTAATTGGAGCTGCTATTAAGAGAAAAGAACACATAATAATTGATAAACTGAATTGTTTTTCCCCTGTCGCCTTAACTTTTATGCAATGACTCAAATTTCATTCAATTTTCAAAATCCACAAACGCGGATGTGTTAGGATACATATAGTTGAACTATCTGCAAGATTTTACAACCCAATTCTTCTTATCGAAAACGAATTCAAGAATCAAAGATTTAAAACCAAAAAGTCAACTTTTGTTCTTCAGCTAAATTCAAAGTTTTTGTTTCAATTTGAGTCAAATTGATAATTTTTATAGTTTCCAGAGGTGATTTGAAACATAGTTTGTGTTATAATCTTTGTCTATAACTTCCTTGAAATCAAAATCAATATTTTTTTCTCCTTCTTTAAAAAGAGCGACTTCAGTGCAGTTTCACTTTTTTTTATTATTTTTTTCTTTTCGCTTTATATTATTGTAAATTCATAAGAATGATTAATTCCAATTATATTGGGGAGTTTAATTAGGTTTGGAAATAATGAAATTGTTACTGGATTGGTGCAATGGTCGAGTAAACTAAATGAAGAAGAAGAGGAATTAGGGAAACTGCTAGGTAAGGGTTAAATAGATAAACGGTTCGTATAATTACCAAAAAGATAGAAATGGCTGGGTGGTAAGCAGTCTTAGCGGTGAGCGAGAGGTCTCGGGTTCGAACCTGTCTTGGTGCATTTCTTTTTAAAGAAGGTAGTTTCATATTTTTATTTATCATTATTATTATTATTATTATTATTATTATTATTATTATTATTATTATTATTATTATTATTATTATCATTAATTTTTATTATTGTTATTATTTTTATGATTATTATTATTATTGTTATTATTATTAGTACTAAATATTATAATTATTATGATTATTATTATTGTAAATGTTAATGATAACCTTATGATAAATATGAAAATGAATTTATAATATGAATATGATTGTAAATAAAAGATAAGTATAAAGATTGAGTATGAATATATATGTACATATGATAGGATAGCTTGAAGATTAGGATTTTCGATGATTAAAAACATATAGTTATATGTAACATATACATATATATATATATATATATATATATATATATATATATATATATATATATATATATATATATATATATATATATAAACTCATAAGGTAGGTTAAACTTTAATATAAGTATTGATATGAACCTACTTTTAATATATAACGACTATTATAACCTTAAAGTGTAAATGTTAGTTACATATAAATTAGGCATATATTAAGATACAAAATATATTGCGACTATAAATGAGAATTATGTATATATATATATATATATATATATATATATATATATATATATATATATATAGCTTAATATAGATTAATGAAACATTAGTAAAATGGTAAATATATTTATAAGACGCGAGTTATAAATATAACTAATGTTTATACATATAAATATATATATAAAATGCAAAAATTTTGGATAAAACCTATGCTATTATAATCATCAAATAATTATAATATAACATTTTGTATAGATATACTAGAACTATATAATGTATTAATAAGTATTTAACAAATTGACATTACTAAATTTTTTTAATTTAATTAAAACATATAATAAATATATTTAATTAATATAACATGTAATTGTTTACTAAAATAACAAGTATATTATTACTAATAAAATATATAAAATTATTCGATTATGATTATATGTTTTAATATATATACTGGATATAGGTTCGTGAATCCGAGGCCAACCCTGCATTGTTCAGTTGTTCAAAATCGTCATGTGTATTTTTACTACAAAATACAGTATTGTGAGTTTCATTTGCTCCCTTTTTAAATGCTTTTGCAATATATATTTTTGGGACTGAGAATACATGCGCTGTTTTATAAATGTTTGATGAAATAGACACAAGTACTTAAAACTACATTCTATGGCTGGATTATTAAACCGAATATGCCCCTTTTTAGTCTGGTAATCTAAGAATTAGGGAACTTACACCCTAATTGACGCGAATCCTAAAGATAGATCTATTGGGCTCAACAAGCCCCATCCAAAGTACCGGATGCTTTAGTACTTCGAATTTATCATGTCCGAAGGGAGTCGCGGAATGATGGGGATATTCTATATGCATCTTGTTAAGGTCGGTTACCAGGTGTTCACCATATGAATGATTTTTGTCTCTATGCATGGGACGTATATTTATGAGAAATGGAAATAAAAATCTTGTGGTCTATTAAAATGATGGAAATGAATGTTTATGATAAACTAATGAACTCACCAACCTTTTGGTTGACACTTGAAAGCATGTTTATTCTCAGGTTTGAAAGAAATCTTCCGCTGTGCATTTGCTCATTTAGAGATGTTACTTGGAGTCATTCATGGCATATTTCGAAAGACGTTGCATTAGAGTCATTGAGTTCATCAAGATTATTATTAAGTCAATTATAGTTGAATATATTATGAAATGGTACATGCCTTCAACTTTCGATGTAATGAAAGTTTATCTTTTTAAAAATGAATGAAATGTTTGTAAAATGTATCATATAGAGGTCATGTACCTAACGTTGTAACCAAATGTAATGTATTTGTCCAGATTGATTAGGACGGGTCATTTCATATGGGCACTAACAACCCCCGTTCTGGAAAATGGAATGCTTTAGTACTTCGATTTATTAGTATACAGAGTGCGGCCTGTATGCTGGGGGATATTTCTTTGACGTCTTGTTAATGTTGGTTTCCAGGCAATTAATCATATGAATGTATTTTACAGACAAAGTTCTGTATGTTTACTAAATGAAATCTTGTGGCCTATTATTACGATCTATGATATAGGTTAAACCTATAACTCACCAATATTTTTGTTGACATTTTAAACATGTTTATTCTCAAGTGATTATTAAGAGCTTCCGCTGTTGCATGCTAATTAAACACAAGATTTGTAGTCAGCATGCTTGTATTATATTGTTTAAAACTGCATTCGGGAACTTAATTTGTTGTAACATATTAATATTGTTAACCATTATGTAATGGTCGTGTGTAAAAGTTATATTTTAGATTATCATTACTTAATAACCTACGTTATGTCTTTTAAACCTTTGTTGATAAAATAAAGGTTATGGTTTGTTTTAAAAACGAATGCAGTCTTTGAAAAACGTCTCATGTAGAAGTCAAAACCTTGCAATGAAACCAATTAATATGAAACGTTTATAATCGATATGAACGGGGAATTTCATGTTGTCATCTTTAAATATTGGAACTCTAGATGTGACATCATCTGAGGTCACACATAACTTCTTTCCCACCTTTTTCATATCAGGCTTGTGGTTTGAGCAGTCCGTTCAAAGGTAATTGTTTTAAAATAAGTACGATATCATTTTACTTAACTTTAAAACTCAACTATAAGATGTTCGATTTTATTACGTCAAGGCAGACACCTCTAACCCCATTACTGTAACACCTTGTTTTTTTTTAAATCACAGTGAAAGACTTAATTTACATAATTAACCTTAGTTAATTACAAACATAATTATCACAAATCATTAGTTAATTACTTAATTACAAACCACTGTTGTTACGTTAAACGACTAGTTACATATTCATAAAAGTTAAGACATCAGAGTTCGTCTTGTCAAACATATCGTTAGCCCAACTCACGTCCTTACCAGCACTAAGATTCAAAACCTGCAAGGGAGGAGGTGAGGGGTTAGCACGAGGCTAAGTGAATGGAACTATCAAAATATCCAGTATACAGTAGCAACTTGTACTCCTACAGCAACAACATACAACAACAAGCAACGTACAACAACTGGCAACTATGCTCCAACTAGATGATCGGCGGCTTGTACGGGTACACGACCACTAGCTGATTAGGTTAGAGTCTACCAATAGTCCTTAAAACTGAATCCCCAGTATATTCATCCACACGCAGGTGATGCATCGTTCAGCACTATACTCAACAAACAGTAGCCAATTGGACCCAACCGCAACTAGGTTGACCTCTTTGAGCTGAACTTAACAGATATAGGTTCCAACTACAACAACAACAACTTGTGTACATACAATCAGTCAACTACTACTCTTATAACAGGTAACTAATACAACTAAAAGCATGGCAACCATAATTGCGATCAACTGTACAACATAACTACTAAACATGGCAACTAACAACAATATAAATATAGTAGCGCAACTTGCTACTCTATACTACACCTAGTGATAAACCCACTCACCGATTACCAACAACAGAAGGCACTCAGAATTCTAATCTTACTGAGCCTTCTCTTCGTCCTTATCACTTGAGAATAGACATAACATAGTTAGTAATCATGTCTTGATAATAACCTGAAAACAAGACAATAAAACCAATACCAACACTTAATCACTTTACAATTGGTCTGCCAACCGTACAAGTAACACCATCACATGCACATTTGATAACACTCAACCGTGCAGTTGATAACTCACTCGTACGTTTGGTCTAGGACCAAACATCCTACAGTGACTCACCTGATCTGTACGGTTCACCATACGAGTGACCAGTGACTCGTACGAGTCACATCTCAATCGTACGTATCGTCACAATCAAAACATAAGTTCCCATCACCACTCGCATGGTTCACCACACGGTTGACTATCTCAACCGTACGAGTGAATGCTCACTCGTGCGAGTGATGAAGAACAGTAGCAGAAAATATTTAGACGGGTTTCAACCCAAAATGCACAATATCAAATATTAGTACATATTCTAAATCAACATATACAATCATGCATTCACTATATGATAAGTCTACAATATAATTTCAATCAATAACGTCACTCAAATGCGTGTAAAACAAGACATACATGCTAAAAACCCCTTTTTAACCAAAATAAAGATTGATCCAGCTTCTTAAAAGCTTACCATTGAAAAGTACTCTTCAATATGATTCCAACGATATTTGATTCATCAAAAACGAAGATACGGTTTGAAAGTTATGCCCTTTTCAATTTTACCAAAGGCTGACCAGTGCTCAACCGCGTGGTTGAGCCCTCAAACGCGTGCTCAACCGCGTGGTTGAGCTTTCAAAAGTGTAGAAGCTGTAGAACAGCTCCAGCTCGTTGTTTTCACGTTTTTTTGACCCCAAAACATGATTTTTGCTCATTCTGATCATGAAACTTACTTACAAACATCATATAACAAGTATATAACAAGTATCTAACTTCAATTAGCACTAATAAACACATTTCATGAAGATTCAAGATAAAAATGCACAGTTTTACTCAAGAACACAAAACCAAAATTAAACAAGAAATTACAACCAAATTCAAGTACACTAACCTGATTATCAACTCTAGATGATACACAAAATCGGGTTCTAGGCTTGATTAACTTCAATTCTTCACTAGATTCACTTAGGGTTTGTGAGTGATGCAAAGATTAGGTACGGGAGCAAGTTTTAGAAGAGTTCTAGAAATGAACTCATGAAACAGATACATACACTTAAAAGTGTTAAAAACCCATACTCTGCAATACACGGGTATTTATCAGTTATCTAATATCTTTCGTACATCCTTAGGTCATCCTAACGGTCAACACACTCATATATACAACTCAATCCATCAAAATTCTATCGTCAATACACATTCGATACAATAAAATTACCACTACGTCCATCGGTTAACAACTGGAACCCACAAATTCCATGGCCAAGCCATTTAGTCAAGGATAAAATTCACGTTTTTAGATCATTCCGTATCGTCACTTTCACAATCTGTCCTCAATTCAACTCTTTATACAGTCCACTTTTCCCAATTATCCCAAGCTTAGGCAATAGAATTAGTCATCATGCTAAAATATATACCTATGTCCACGAAATTTTTTCTTAAGTAAACAGAACTTCACAGGTTTTTCGTCTCATGTCCAGTCACATCACAATCCAATATAGCACAGGCTACCTAATTTTACTTCAGTCCCATAAATTCCGTATGATTTATCACAATATACTTCGGTTGGCCAGACACAAGCATATTATCCTAAATCATACCTTCATTCTGAGTTGCTCGAAACGAAAAAATTCTACTTGTCTCATTCACTAACGTATGTCCAATCAATCTCCTCAATAAGCATCGGTAATTAATTTAACTACTTCGTGACTAATCAATCACACCATCTGTCCAATCATGGTTATTAAAACACTGTCCATCAAATGTTCAACTATAATCTACCAACATTACCACACATTCAACAAGCATAGGAAATATCTGGTTAATAAGGTCCACTACCGACATATCACTCATACTCATGTCACTATCTAACAACTTCCTGTCGTCCCAAAGTCTACTCTATAAAGATACCAAACACATCTCTATCCAAGTCACGGTCTTCAATCCTAAAAAGTCAACCTAAGGGTTACCCTTACCCCACAAAGCACATAAAGGTCGCAACCAAACCTACCACAACATAACCCAACAAAATAAATCTTACACTACAATCAAGATCTACCAATCTACACACACACATATATATACACAATCATATACATATATACAACTAAATAGTACGAGGATTTTGAAGCATACCTGTATTCACATCATATTCAACATCTGCATCTGCAACCATCTGATAAGCTCTTGTTGTTACCGTAGGTGGATTCTTTCTTTTCTGCCTAACTGGAGAACCAAAAAATCCACCTACTGATCCCGACTGCGCTCCTGGCCTCGCCCCAGAACCTGATCCTCTTAAATACAGACACTGAGCTGATCTATGTCCCACTTGATGGCATTTCCAACATACATCCTCTTGGAATGAACACATCCGAATCTCGTGTCCCACAATACCACATCTCAAAAATCTTTTGGTTAAATCTGAACAAGGACCACTATGAGATGATCTACAACTATAACACCAAGAATTCTGACTTGATGCTGTCCCACTCTTTTCTGACCCACTTTTCTAGTTCAACTTAACAGACTTCTTTAACCTAGAGTCTGAATGACTCATCACCTGCTCTTGTTATGGTACCACATAACCTACCATTATATTTCTTGCTGCTTTAACGTCATCTTCTACCATCTTGGCCATAACAAACGAATGCGATAGTGTCGTCACCATCCTAACCATCGTTTTGTACTATGGTAAAATTATATTAACAAAATGTTGAATTCTGGCCTGTTCGTCTGGAACCCACTGTTGAACGAACCTTAATTTATCCATATACTGCTCAATCACCTCATCTATCATCATCCAAGGTGTCATTTTCATTGCCAGAAATTCTGTCTTAATTCCATTAAGGTCATTGAACGAACAATACTGCTCACAAACTTTACTATAAAATTGTTCCCAATTAATCATGTTTAATTACTCTTTTGGTATACTAGAAATAACTGTATCCCACCAAACCATTGCCCTATTTTTCAACATATGACTAGCATAAATAAACTGTAATTCTGGTTCGCACTGACAGGCCTTAAAAACCTTTTCTATCTCTCTTAACTAGTTAAGGGTTACCATTGGGTTAGAACTGAAATGTCCCGTTCTTATTGATTAAAAACGTTCCATATTAATTGAATTCGTTGTGAGGTTTTGATCTCTATATGAGACATTTTTCAAAGACTGCATTCATTTTAAAACAAACCATAACCTTTATTTCATCAATAAAGGTTTAAAAAGCTTTACGTAGATTATCAAATAATGATAATCTAAAATATCCTGTTTACACACGACCATTACATAATGGTTTACAATACAAATATGTTACAACAAAATAAGTTTCTTGAATGCAGTTTTTACACAATATCATACAAGCATGGACTCCAAATCTCGTCCTTATTTAAGTATGCGATAGCGGAAGCTCTTAATAATCACCTGAGAATAAACATGCTTAAAACGTCAACAAAAATGTTGGTGAGTTATAGGTTTAACCTATATATATCAAATCATAATAATAGACCACAAGATTTCATATTTCAATACACATCCCATACATAGAGATAAAAATCATTCATATGGTGAACACCTGGTAATCGACATTAACAAGATGCATATATAAGAATATCCCCATCATTCCGGGACACCCTTCGGATATGATATAAATTTCGAAATACTAAAGCATCCGGTACTTTGGATGGGGTTTGTTAGGCCCAATAGATCTATCTTTAGGATTTGCGTCAATTAGGGTGTCTGTTCCCTAATTCTTAGATTACCAGACTTAATAAAAAGGGGCATATTCGATTTTGATAATTCAACCATAGAATGTAGTTTCACATACTTGTGTCTATTTTGTAAATCATTTATAAAACCTGCATGTATTCTCAGCCCAAAAATATTAGATTTTAAAAGTGGGACTATAACTCACTTTCACAGATTTTTACTTCGTCGGGAAGTAAGACTTGGCCACTGGTTGATTCACTAACCTATAACAATATATACATATATATCAAAGTATGTTCAAAATATATTTACAACACTTTTAATATATTTTGATGTTTTAAGTTTATTAAGTCAGCTGTCCTCGTTAGTAACCTACAACTAGTTGTCCACAGTTAGATGTACAGAAATAAATCGATAAATATTATCTTGAATCAATCCACGACCCAGTGTATACGTATCTCAGTATTGATTACAACTCAAACTATATATATTTTGGAATCAACCTCAACCCTGTATAGCTAACTCCAACATTCACATATAGAGTGTCTATGGTTGTTCCGAAATATATATAGATGTGTCGACATGATAGGTCGAAACATTGTATACGTGTCTATGGTATCTCAAGATTACATAATATACAATACAAGTTGATTAAGTTATGGTTGGAATAGATTTGTTACCAATTTTAACGTAGCTAAAATGAGAAAAATTATCCAATCTTGTTTTACCCATAACTTCTTCATTTTAAATCCGTTTTGAGTGAATCAAATTGCTATGGTTTCATATTGAACTCTATTTTATGAATCTAAACAGAAAAAGTATAGGTTTATAGTCGGAAAAATAAGTTACAAGTCATTTTTGTAAAGGTAGTCATTTCAGTCGAAAGAACGACGTCTAGATGACCATTTTAGAAAACATACTTCCACTTTGAGTTTAACCATAATTTTTGGATATAGTTTCATATTCATAATAAAAATCATTTTCTCAGAATAACAACTTTTAAATCAAAGTTTATCATAGTTTTTATTTAACTAACCCAAAACAGCCCGCGGTGTTACTACGACGGCGTAAATCCGGTTTTACGGTGTTTTTCATGTTTCCAGGTTTTAAATCATTAAGTTAGCATATCATATAGATATAGAACATGTTTTTAGTTGATTTTAAAAGTCAAGTTAGAAGGATTAACTTTTGTTTGCGAACAAGTTTAGAATTAACTAAACTATGTTCTAGTGATTACAAGTTTAAACCTTCGAATAAGATAGCTTTATATGTATAAATCGAATGATGTTATGAACATCATTACTACATTAAGTTCCTTGGATAAACCTACTGGAAAAGATAAAAATGGATCTAGCTTCAACGGATCCTTGGATGGCTCGAAGTTCTTGAAGTAGAATCATGACACGAAAACAAGTTCAAGTAAGATCATCACTTGAAATAAGATTGTTATAGTTATAGAAATTGAATCAAAGTTTGAATATGATTATTACCTTGTATTAGAATGATAACCTACTGTAAGAAACAAAGGTTTCTTGATCTTGGATGATCACCTTACAAGATTGGAAGTGAGCTAGCAAACTTGAAAGTATTCTTGATTTTATGTAACTAGAACTTGTAGAATTTATGAAGAACACTTAGAACTTGAAGATAGAACTTGAGAGAGATCAATTACATGAATAAAATTGAAGAATTAAGATGTTTGTAGGTGTTTTTGGTCGTTGGTGTATGGATTAGATATAAAGGATATGTAATTTTGTTTTCATGTAAATAAGTCATGAATGATTACTCATATTTTTGTAATTTTATGAGATATTTCATGCTAGTTGCCAAATGATGGTTCCCACATGTGTTAGGTGACTCACATGGGCTGCTAAGAGCTGATCATTGGAGTATATATACCAATAGTACATACATCTAATAGCTGTGTATTGTACGAGTACGAATACGGGTGCATACGAGTAGAATTGTTGATGAAACTGAACGAGGATGTAATTGTAAGCATTTTTGTTAAGTAGAAGTATTTTGATAAGTGTATTGAAGTCTTTCAAAAGGGTATAAATACATATTAAAACACTACATGTATATACATTTTAACTGAGTCGTTAAGTCATCGTTAGTCGTTACATGTAAGTGTTGTTTTGAAACCTTTAGGTTAACGATCTTGTTAAATGTTGTTAACCCAATGTTTATAATATCAAATGAGATTTTAAATTATTATATTATCATGATATTATCATGTATGAATATCTCTTAATATGATATATATACATTAAATGTCTTTACAACGATAATCGTTACATATATGTCTCGTTTAAAAATCATTAAGTTAGTAGTCTTGTTTTTACATATGTAGTTCATTGTTAATATACTTAATGATATGTTTACTTATCATAGTATCATGTTAACTATATATATATATATATCCATATATATGTCATCATATTGTTTTTACAAGTTTTAACGTTCGTGAATCACCGGTCAACTTGGGTGGTCAATTGTCTATATAAAACATATTTCAATTAATCAAGTCTTAACAAGTTTGATTACTTAACATGTTGGAAACAATTAATCATGTAAATATCAATCTCAATTAATATATATAAACATGGAAAAGTTCGGGTCACTACAGTACCTATCCGTTAAATAAATTTCGTCCCGAAATTTTAAGCTGTTGAAGGTGTTGACGAATCTTCTGGAAATAGATGCGGGTATTTCTTCTTCATCTGATCTTCATGCTCTCAGGTGAACTCGGGTCCTCTACGAGCATTCCATCGAACCTTAACAATTGGTATCTTGTTTTGCTTAAGTCTTTTAACCTCACGATCCATTATTTCGACGGGTTCTTCGATGAATTGAAGTTTTTCGTTGATTTGGATTTCATCTAACAGAATAGTGAGATCTTCTTTAGCAAAACATTTCTTCAAATTCGAGACGTGGAAAGTGTTATGTACAGCCGCGAGTTGTTGAGGTAACTCAAGTCGGTAAGCTACTGGTCCGACACGATCAATAATCTTGAATGGTCCAATATACCTTGGATTTAATTTCCCTCGTTTACCAAATCGAACAACGCCTTTCCAAGGTGCAACTTTAAGCATGACCATCTCTCCAATTTCAAATTCTATATCTTTTCTTTTAATGTCAGCGTAGCTCTTTTGTCGACTTTGTGCGGTTTTCAACCGTTGTTGAATTTGGATGATCTTCTCGGTAGTTTCTTGTATAATCTCCGGACCCGTAATCTGTCTATCCCCCATTTCACTCCAACAAATCGGAGACCTGCACTTTCTACCATAAAGTGCTTCAGAAGGCGCCATCTCAATGCTTAAATGGTAGCTGTTGTTGTAGGAAAATTCTGCTAACGGTAGATGTCGATCCCAACTGTTTTCGAAATCAATAACACATGCTCGTAGCATGTCTTCAAGCGTTTGTATCGTCCTTTCACTCTGCCTATCAGTTTGTGGATGATAGGTAGTACTCATGTCTAGACGAGTTCCTAATGCTTGCTGTAATGTCTGCCAGAATCTTAAAATAAATCTGCCATCCCTATCAGAGATAATAGAGATTGGTATTCCATGTCTGGAGACGACTTCCTTCAAATACAGTCGTGCTAACTTCTCCATCTTGTCATCTTCTCTTATTGGCAGGAAGTGTGCTGATTTGGTGAGACGATCAACTATTACCTAAATAGTATCAAAACCACTTGCAGTCCTTGGCAATTTAGTGATGAAATCCATGGTAATGTTTTCCCATTTCAATTCCGGGATTTCGGGTTGTTGAAGTAGACCTGATGGTTTCTGATGCTCAGCTTTGACCTTAGAACACGTCAAACATTCTCCTACGTATTTAGCAACATCGGCTTTCATACCCGGCCACCAAAATTGTTTCTTAAGATCCTTGTACATCTTCCCCTTTCCAGGATGTATTGAGTATCTGGTTTTATGAGCTTCTCTAAGTACCATTTCTCTCATATCTCCAAATTTTGGTACCCAAATTCTTTCAGCCCTATACCGGGTTCCGTCTTTCCGAATATTAAGATGCTTCTCCGATCCTTTGGGTATTTCATCCTTTAAATTTCCCTCTTTTAAAACTCCTTGTTGGGCCTCTTTATTTGAGTAGTAAGGTTATTATGAATCATTATATTCATAGATTTTACTCGAATGGGTTCTCTGTACTTCCTGTTCAAGGCATCGGCTATCACATTTGCCTTCCCCGGGTGGTAACGAATCTCAAAGTCGTAATCATTCAATAATTCAATCCACCTACGCTGCCTCATATTCAGTTATTTCTGATTAAATATGTGTTGAAGACTTTTGTGGTTGGTATATATAATACTTTTGACCCCATATAAGTAGTGCCTCCAAGTCTTTAATGCAAAAACAACCGCGCCTAATTCCAAATCATGCGTTGTATAATTTTGTTCGTGAATCTTTAATTGTCTAGACGCATAAGCAATCACCTTCGTTCATTGCATTAATACACAACCGAGACCTTGCTTTGATGCGTCACAATAAATCACAAAATCATCATTCCCTTCAGGCAATGACAATATAGGTGCCGTAGTTAGCTTTTTCTTCAATAACTGAAACGCTTTCTCTTGTTCATCATTCCATTCAAATTTCTTCCCTTTATGCGTTAATGCAGTCAAGGGTTTTGCTATTCTGGAAAAGTCTTGGATGAACCTTCTGTAGTAGCCAGCTAGTCCTAAAAACTGGCGTATGTGTTTCGGAGTTTTCGGGGTTTCCCACTTTTCAACAGTTTCTATCTTTGCCGGATCCACCTTAATACCTTCTTTGTTCACTATGTGACCGAGGAATTGAACTTCTTCCAACCAAAATGCACACTTTGAAAACTTAGCGTACAATTCTTCCTTCCTCAATACTTCTAACACCTTTCTCAAATGTTCACCGTGTTCTTGGTCATTCTTTGAGTAAATAAGTATGTCATCAATAAAAACAATGAAAACTTGTCAAGGTATGGTCCACACACTCGGTTCATAAGGTCCATGAACACAGCTGGTGCATTAGTTAAACCAAACGGCATGACCATAACCTCGTAATGACTGTAACATGTTTTGAAAGCAGTCTTTGGAATATCATCTTCTTTCACCCGCATTTGATGATACCCGGAACGTAAGTCAATCTTTGAATAAATAGACGAGCCTTGTAGTTGATCAAATAAGTCGTCGATTCTCGGTAGTGGGTAGCGGTTCTTGATGGTAAGTTTGTTCAACTCTCGGTAGTCGATACACAACCTGAATGTACCATCTTTCTTCTTGACAAACAAAACAGGAGCTCCCCACGGTGATGTGCTTGGTCGAATGAAACCACGCTCTAAAAGTTCTTGTAATTGGCTTTGTAGTTCTTTCATCTCGCTGGGTGCGAGTCTGTAAGGAGCACGAGCTATTGGTGCAGCTCCTGGTACAAGATCTATTTGAAATTCAACGGATCGATGTGGGGGTAATCCCGGTAATTCTTTCGGAAATACATCAGGAAATTCTTTTGCAATGGGAACATCATTGATGCTCTTTTCTTCAGTTTGTACTTTCTCGACGTGTGCTAGAACAGCATAGCAACCTTTTCTTATTAGTTTTTGTGCCTTCAAATTACTAATAAGATGTAGCTTCGTGTTGCCCTTTTCTCCGTACACCATTAAGGGTTTTCCTTTTTCTCGTATAATGCGAATTGCATTTTTGTAACAAACGATCTCTGCTTTCACTTCTTTCAACCAGTCCATACCAATTATCACATCAAAACTCCCTAACTCTACTGGTATCAAATCCATCTTAAATGTTTCGCTAACCAGTTTAATTTCTCGATTCCGACATATATTATCTGCTGAAATTAATTTACCATTTGCTAATTCGAGTAAAAATTTACTATCCAAAGGCGTCAATGGACAACTTAATTTAGCACAAAAATCTCTACTCATATAGCTTCTATCCGCACCCGAATCAAATAAAACGTAAGCAGATTTATTGTCAATAAGAAACGTACCCGTAACAAGCTCCGGGTCTTCCCGTGCCTCTGTCGCATTAATATTGAAAACTCTTCCGCGGCCTTGTCCATTCGTGTTCTCCTGGTTCGGGCAATTTCTAATAATGTGGCCCGGTTTTCCACATTTATAACAAACTACATTGGCATAACTTGCTCCGACACTACTTGCTCCGCCATTACTCGTTCCGACACCATTTGTTCCTTTCGTTCTATTAACCCCTGGTCCGTAGACCTCACACTTCGCCGCGCTATGACCATTTTTTTTACACTTGTTGCAAAATTTGGTGCAGAACCCTGAGTGATTCTTTTCACACCTTTGGCATAGCTGCTTCTGATTGTTGTTGTTGTTGCGGTTATTATTATTGTTGTTGGGATGATTGTTGTAGTTGCTGTTGTTGTTGTTGTTTTTGTTGGTGTTGTTGTTGTTGTTGGGTCGTTTGTTGTAGTTGCGATTGATGTTGCGATTGTTGGGATAATTGTTGCGATTATTGTTGTAATTGCTGTTGTTGTTGTATTGGTGATTCTTATCACCGTTTTCCTCCCACTTACTTTTGACTTGCTTCACATTGGCCTCTTCAGTAGTCTGTTCTTTAATTCTTTCTTCAATCTGGTTCACTAGTTTGTGAGCCATTCTACATGCCTGTTGTATGGAGGTGGGCTCGTGTGAACTTATATCTTCTTGGATTCTTTCCGGTAATCCTATCACAAACGCGTCGATCTTCTCTTCCTCATCTTCGAATGCTCCCGGACACAATAGGCACAATTCTGCGAATCGTCTTTCGTACGTGGTAATATCAAATCCTTGGGTTCGTAACCCTCTAAGTTTCGTCTTGAGCTTATTGACCTCGGTTCTGGGACGGTACTTCTCGTTCATCAAGTGCTTGAATGCTGACCACGGTAGTGCGTACGCATCGTCTTGTCCCACTTGCTCTAGATAGGTATTCCACCATGTTAACGCAGAACCTGTGAAGGTATGCGTAGCGTACTTCACTTTGTCCTCTTCAGTACACTTACTTATGGCAAACACCGATTCGACCTTCTCGATCCACCGTTTCAATCCGATCAGTCCTTCAGTTCCATCAAATTCTAAAGGTTTGCAGGCAGTGAATTCTTTGTAGGTGCATCCTACACGATTTCCTGTACTGCTAGATCCAAGGTTATTGTTGGTATGTAGCGCAGCCTGTAGTGCGGCTATGTTTGAAGCTAGAAAAGTACGGAATTCCTCTTCATTCATATTCACGGTGTGTCGAGTAGTCGGTGCCATTTCCTTCAAAATAGTCAAATGGAACAAGTTAATCATACAGAATATTAAGAGTAGTTAATAGTATTTCGTAGCATAATATGAACTCATTTATAAAAGCTTTTTCTTCATATTAGCGTTTTATAAGTTTAAATTCGGGTAGTACCTACCCGTTAAGTTCATACTTAGTAGCTAATATACAATTCAACTACTACCATTCTATATGAAAAACTGATTATAATAATATTTCGCGTTCAAACTTTTACACAATATTTTACAAACTTACAATACCGCTTATTTTACATATAGCATGAAATATAGCACACAATAAATTTGATACAAGATGGTTGTGAAGATAATTCTAGCTAGTACACAAGTCGTTCAGCAAAGGCAATAAAGACACGTAATTCATACGTCCAGAAACAAGTCATGCATTCTGGTTTTACTAGGATTACTTCCCATCCTTGGTCTTGTGGAACATAACCGTTATGGCCGTTGATAAGACAGCGTGTTGTAACGTCGTCAAAGGGACGGGGGTTACGTAATGTCCAACAGTCCCATAACAATCTAAAAACCTCATTTCTTACCCCAATTACCGACTCCATCACTTGTGGGAACGTTTTGTTTAATAGTTGTAGCCCGATGTTCTTGTTCTCACTTTGGTGAGAAGCGAACATTACTAATCCGTAAGCATAACATGCTTCTTTATGTTGCATGTTAGCCGCTTTTTCTAAATCACGAAGTCCAATATTCGGATATATTGAGTCAAAATAATTTCTTAACCCATTGCGTAAAATAGCATTTGGGTTCCCCGCAATATATGCGTCAAAGTAAACACATCGTAACTTATGGATTTCCCAATGTGATATTCCCCATCTTTTGAACGAAAGCCTTTTATAAACCAAGGCATTCTTGGAACGTTCTTCGAATGTCTTACAAACTGATCTCGCCTTAAATAGTTGTGCCGAAGAATTCTGATCGACTCTAGACAAGATTTCATCAATCATGTCTCCGGGTAGGTCTCTTAAAATATTGGGTTTCTATCCATTTTGTGTTTTTATACTGTAAAATAGACAAGAGTTAGATTCATAAAAAAAAAAATACTTATTAATACAAGCAATTTTTACATATATCATAAAGCATAAGCACACTATATTACATATATTACACCACACGAATACAACTATCTTATTCCGACTTGCTTGTTTCTTCTTCTTCGATTTTGGTTCGTTTTGCCAAGTTTCTAGGGATATATGATGTTCCCCTAATACGAGCCGTCGTTTTCCACATTGGTTTAGAAAAACCTGGTGGTTTAGAGGTTCCCGGGTCATTGTTACAACTTAAGGACTTCGGGGGTTGACGATACATATAAAGTTCATCGGGGTTGGAATTAGATTTCTCTATTTTTATGCCCTTTCCCTTATTATTTTCTTTTACCTTTTTAAATTCAGTTGGGGTAATTTCTATAACATCATCGGAATTCTCGTCGGAATCCGATTCATCGGAGAATTGGTAATCCTCCCAATATTTTGCTTCCTTGGCGGAAACACCATTGACCATAATTAACCTTGGTCGGTTGGTTGAGGATTTTCTTTTACTTAACCGTTTTATTATTTCCCCCACCGGTTCTATTTCTTCATCCGGTTCTGATTCTTCTTCCGGTTCCGATTCTTCTTCCGGTTTCGACTCTTCTTCCGGTTCCTCTTCGGGAACTTGTGAATCAGTCCACGAATCATTCCAATTTACATTTGACTCTTCATTATTATTAGGTGAGTCAATGGGACTTGTTCTAGAGGTAAACATCTATCACATAATATCAAACGCGTTAAGAGATTAATATATCACATACTATTCACATGTTAAAAATATATAGTTTCCAATAAAATTTGTTAAGCAATCATTTTTCAAGTAAACACGGTCGAAGTCCAGACTCACTAATACATCCTAACAAACTCGATAAGACACACTAATGCAAAATTCTGGTTCTCTAAGACCAACGCTCGGATACCAACTGAAATGTCCCGTTCTTATTGATTAAAAACGTTCCATATTAATTGATTTCGTTGCGAGGTTTTGACCTCTATATGAGACATTTTTTAAAGACTGCATTCATTTTAAAACAAACCATAACCTTTATTTCATCAATAAAGGTTTAAAAAGCTTTACGTAGATTATCAAATAATGATAATCTAAAATATCCTGTTTACACACGACCATTACATAATGGTTTACAATACAAATATGTTACAACAAAATAAGTTTCTTGAATGCAGTTTTTACACAATATCATACAAGCATGGACTCCAAATCTCGTCCATATTTAAGTATGCGATAGCGGAAGCTCTTAATAATCACCTGAGAATAAACATGCTTAAAACGTCAACAAAAATGTTGGTGAGTTATAGGTTTAACCTATATATATCAAATCATAATAATAGACCACAAGATTTCATATTTCAATACACATCCCATACATAGAGATAAAAATCATTCATATGGTGAACACCTGGTAACCGACATTAACAAGATGCATATATAAGAAAACCTGCATGTATTCTCAGCCCAAAAATATTAGATTTTAAAAGTGGGACTATAACACACTTTCACAGATTTTTACTTCGTCGGGAAGTAAGACTTGGCCACTGGTTGATTCACGAACCTATAACAATATATACATATATATCAAAGTATGTTCAAAATATATTTACAACACTTTTAATATATTTTGATGTTTTAAGTTTATTAAGTCAGCTGTCCTCGTTAGTAACCTACAACTAGTTGTCCACAGTTAGATGTACAGAAATAAATCGATAAATATTATCTTGAATCAATCCACGACCCAGTGTATACGTATCTCAGTATTGATCACAACTCAAACTATATATAGTTTGGAATCAACCTCAACCCTGTATAGCTAACTCCAACATTCACATATAGAGTGTCTATGGTTGTTCCGAAATATGTATAGATGTGTCGACATGATAGGTTGAAACATTGTATACGTGTCTATGGTATCTCAAGATTACATAATATACAATACAAGTTGATTAAGTTATGGTTGGAATAGATTTGTTACCAATTTTCACGTAGCTAAAATGAGAAAAATTATCCAATCTTGTTTTACCCATAACTTCTTCATTTTAAATCCGTTTTGAGTGAATCAAATTGCTATGGTTTCATATTGAACTCTATTTTATGAATCTAAACAGAAAAAGTATAGGTTTATAGTCGAAAAAATAAGTTACAAGTCGTTTTTGTAAAGGTAGTCATTTCAGTCGAAAGAACGACGTCTAGATGACCATTTTAGAAAACATACTTCCACTTTGAGTTTAACCATAATTTTTGGATATAGTTTCATATTCATAATAAAAATCATTTTTTCAGAATAACAACTTTTAAATCAAATTTTATCATAGTTTTTAATTAACTAACCCAAAACAGCCCGCGGTGTTACTACGACGGCGTAAATCCGGTTTTACAGTGTTTTTCGTGTTTCCAGGTTTTAAATCATTAAGTTAGCATATCATATAGATATAGAACTTGTGTTTATTTGATTTTAAAAGTCAAGTTAGAAGGATTAACTTTTGTTTGCGAACAAGTTTAGAATTAACTAAACTATGTTCTAGTGATTACAAGTTTAAACCTTCGAATAAGATAGCTTTATATGTATGAATCGAATGATGTTATGAACATAATTACTACCTTAAGTTCCTTGGATAAACCTATTGGAAAAGAGAAAAATGGATCTAGCTTCAACGGATCCTTGGATGGCTCGAAGTTCTTGAAGCAGAATCATGACACGAAAACAAGTTCAAGTAAGATCATCACTTGAAATAAGATTGTTATAGTTATAGAAATTGAACCAAAGTTTGAATATGATTATTACCTTGTATTAGAATGATAACCTACTGTAAGAAATAAAGATTTCTTGAGGTTGGATGATTACCTTACAAGATTGGAAGTGAGCTAGCAAACTTGAAAGTATTCTTGATTTTATGTAACTAGAACTTGTAGAATTTATGAAGAACACTTAGAACTTGAAGATAGAACTTGAGAGAGATCAAGTAGATGAAGAAAATTGAAGAATGAAAATGTTTGTAGGTGTTTTTGGTCGTTGGTGTATGGATTAGATATAAAGGATATGTAATTTTGTTTTTATGTAAATAAGTCATGAATGATTACTCATATTTTTGTAATTTTATGAGATATTTCATGCTAGTTGCCAAATGATGGTTCCCTCATATGTTAGGTGACTCACATGGGCTGCTAAGAGCTGATCATTGGAGTGTATATACCAATAGTACATACATCTAAAAGCTATGTATTGTACGAGTACGAATACGGGTGCATACGAGTAGAATTGTTGATGAAACTGAACGAGGATGTAATTTTAAGCATTTTTGTTAAGTAGAAGTATTTTGATAAGTGTATTGAAGTCTTTAAAAAGTGTATAAATACATATTAAAACATTACATGTATATACATTTTAACTGAGTCGTTAAGTCATCGTTAGTCGTTACATGTAAGTGTTGTTTTGAAACCTTTAGGTTAACGATCTTGTTAAATGTTGTTAACCCAATGTTTATAATATCAAATGAGATTTTAAATTATTATATTATCATGATATTATCATGTATGAATATCTCTTAATATGATATATATACATTAAATGTCTTTACAACGATAATCGTTACATATATGTCTCGTTTAAAAATCATTAAGTTAGTAGTCTTGTTTTTACATATGTAGTTCATTGTTAATATATTTAATGATATGTTTACTTATCATAGTATAATGTTAACTATATATATATATCCATATATATGTCATCATATAGTTTTTACAAGTTTTAACATTCGTGAATCACCGGTCAACTTGGGTGGTCAATTGTCTATATGAAACATATTTCAATTAATCAAGTCTTAACAAGTTTGATTGCTTAACATGTTGGAAACATTTAATCATGTAAATCTCAATCACAATTAATATATATAAACATGGAAAAGTTCGGGTCACTACAAGAACTTCCTGAGTACTCTGGTGGATTACAATTCAGAAACTGTTTGAAGGTACATTTCTTCGGTTGTTGAAATGTCAGCATCTGATAAGGACCCCACATCTGATTTGGGAACTGTTGATTAAACCGAAGTGGCATCTGATACTGTTGAGGAAACGGATACTGAGGTGGTAACCATTGCTATTGTTGGAAAGCACTTCCAGTTTGCTGATACATATTTGACTGCACCGGATACCCACTAAACATCTGATTCTGTACACTACCACTTGGATTCACTATTACCTGACTTTGTTCTAATTCTCTTATTCGATCATTTGCTTCCTTTAACCGACTATCTAAATTTAGAATTTGTTCCTGCGGATTATCTTCTGACACATACCTGTCTTCATTCGGGGCTCTTAATGTTCTGGTGGCTGATGGACCAGTTGCGTTCTCTGTATTATCTGTAATACCTGCACTACCACAACAACTCACACTAACTCTTAGTGGAAAACATGTTAGTGCCTATCGACTAACGCAAGTAATCCATACATTCACTTAACATGTCCCCTCAGATATGTTTGACACAACACAAGGTTTGGGAACAAGACATTCAACACAATGTACGTGCGGCCAAACCTATGCTCTGATACCAAGTTGTAAATCCCTATTTTTTTAAATCACAGTGGAAGACTTAATTTACATAATTAACCTTAGTTAAATACAAGCATAATTATCACAAATCACTAGTTAATTACTTAATTACAAACCACCGGTGTTACGTTAAACGACTAGTTACATATTTACAAAAGTTAAGACATCAGAGCTCTTCTATATCGTCAGCCCGACTCCCGTCCCTACCAGCACTAAGATTCAAAACCTGCAAGGGAGGAGGTGAGGGGTTAGCATGAGGCTAAGTAAATGGAACTATCAAAAGGTCTAGCATACAGTACCAACTTGTACTCCTACAGCAACAGCATACAACAACAAGCAACGTACAACAACTGGCAATTATACTCCAACTAGGGGACCAATGTCTTGTACGGGCACACGCCCACTAGCTGATCAGGCTAGAGTCTACCGATAGTCCTTACTACTGAATCCCAAGTATAGTCATCCGCATGCAGGTGATGCGTCATTCAGCACTATACTCAACAAACAATAGCTAACTGGACCCAACCACAACTAGGTTGACCTCTCTGAGCTGAACATAACAGATCAAGGTTCCAACAACAACAACATCAATAACTTGTGTACATATAATCAGTCAACTACAACTACTACAAAAGGCAACTAATACTACTAAAAGCATGGCAACCCTAATTGCGATCAACTGTACAACATAACCACTAAACATGGCAACTAACAACAATATAAATATATTATCGCAACTTGCTACTCTATACTACACCAAGTGATAATCCCACTCACCGATTACAAGTAACAGAAGGCACTCAAAATTTTAATCTTACTGAGCCTTCTCTTCGTCCTTATCACCTGAGAATAGACATAACACAGTTAGTAATAATGTCTTGATAACAACCTGACAACATGATAATAACACCAATACCAACACTTAATCACTTTACAACTGGTCTGCCAACCGTACGAGTAACACCATCACACACACGTTTGATAACACTCAACCGTGCGGTTGAAAACTCACTCGTACATTTGGTCTAGGACCAAACATCCTACAGTGACTCACCTGATCCGTACGGTTCACCACACGAGTGACCAGTGAATCATACGATTCACGTCTCAACCGTACGTATTATCACAATCAAAACATAAGTTCCCATCACCATTCACTCACACGGTTCACCACACGGTTGACTATCTCAACCGTACGAGTGAATGTTCGCTCGTGCGAGTGACGAAGAACAGTAGCAGCAACTATTTAGACGGGTTTCAATCCAAAATGTACAATATCGAACATTAGTGCATACTCTAAATCAGCATATACAATCATGCATTCATTATCTGATAAGTCTACATTATAATTTCAATCAATAACGTCACTCAAATGCGTACAAAACAAGACATACACGCTAAAACCCCTTTTTATAACCAAAATAAAGTTTGATCCAGCTTCTTAAAATTTACCATTGAAAATTACTCTTCAATATGATTCCAACGATACTTGATTCATCAAAAACGAAGTTACGGTTTGAAAGTTATGCCCTTTTCAATTTTACCAAAGTCTAACCAGCCCTCAACTGTGACGACCCGGAAATTTCCGATCAAATTTAAACTTAATCTTTATATGTTCTTGACAAGATATGCAAAGTCCGTTATGTTGCGTCTTAAAATTTTTGAACTATTTTCGTACATTCGTTTGACTTCGACTGTTCCCGACGATTCACGAACAATTAATTGTAAATAGATATGTGTGTGTATATATATATATATATATATAATAATTTGAAATATAATTTGAAGTATTGTATGTTGTTGTTATTAAAATTAATAAAATAAAATAGGATATTATAATAATTACTATTTAAAATATATCTACATATATAAAAAAAGTATATTAACAATAAATATTAAATGATTGTAATACTCGTTTAATGTTCCGATTGATATTAAGCAAGTTAAATTCAAACTTATGTAATTTTAAAATAAACAGTGATACGAATATGAGTAATATAAATTTTAGGCTTATTAAAAATGTATTTAGGAACTATTTCTTGAATTTTAAAACTTTTTATATTTTACTTGAGATTGGGGGTGAATAATTAATGTAATTTTTATTTAATAGTTAATGATCGAATTTTATACCATAATGACTAAAATAAATAAATATAATTAAACTAAAAATTTGGGATTTTTAGGAACAATTTTATACGTTAACTGATTAGCAATGGACACGATATAGTCATCCGGGATAAACTGTCGGCATAAGAATACAATTATGATGGCTACTACTATTGTCTGTGCACGTTTAGGATTCAAATTAGTTTATTATAATTATTATTATATTATATTACTATTTCTGATTGATTACTATAATCAATATCTCTATCTATCCTAATTTTATCTATATACATATTCATATAAGATATAGATATATATATATATATATATATATATATATATATATATATATGTAAACAATCACTACAACCACCACCTCTTTCTTCTTCTGATGCTTAATATTTCTTCTTCTTCTACTCATAGAACTGCCACACTAAAAACCAACTATCGCCATCACTTTTCTGTTTCTAATGGTCACAATCAAAACACCATACCATTATTTTTCTTTTGTGACCGACACCACTTCACCACCCTAAACTGAATACTATCATCATCGTTTGATGTTTGCTGATGAAAGTTCACTATATTTCTGTTACTATTCGTGAAACCACACCTAACAAGAACCATTCGACAACTTACTACTGCTTTTCTATTGAAGTTCATAACCATCAAAACCCACAATAACCACTATCCATTCTATTTCCATTTGGATTACCACCACCTTCATCATAACAATCAAACGTTTCTATATATATATATATATATATATATATATATATATATATATATATATATATATATATATATATATATATATATATATATTTATGTATTTTCGTTCGAACCACACAACAACCTTCATCACCATTATTAAACCACCACTCGTTATCACCCCAAACAGTCACCACCGTCTTGCAAACTATCACCACCCATCGCCATTTAAACACCTACAAGCTGTGACGACCCGGAAATTTCCGACCAAATTTAAACTTAATTTTTATATGGTTTCGACATGATAAACAAAGTCTATTAAATTGAATTTCAAAATTTTTGAACTATTTTATGAAATCATTTTACCTTCAATGAGTTCTGATGATTCACGAACCATTAATTGTAACTAAGTGTGTGTGTATATATATATATATATATACAGTAAATATAAACAAAAGTATATATATAATCATTGGAAATAATAAAATACAATTTAAATAATTGGAATTAAAAATGTAGAATAATGAACAAAATAATTAAGTAATTAATAAAATGAATATAAAAAATATATATATATATAATATTATTATGAATCTATACAAGATATATATATAAATGATTCTATTAATAATTATTATGTTGAAACATATATAAAACATATAAATATTAAACATTCAATAAATGTATTCTTATAATTTATGATATAATTATTAGATATTACAAAATTAATAAATTATAATATTAAATGTAATTACAAGTTTAATCATAGTTATTATAATATTGTTACATTCATTATTAATATAAATATTAGTATTGTTAATGTTATTAAAATTATAATATTGAAATTTGATACATTCACTTTGTTATATTTATTAATATTATTGTTATCATTATTATTATCTAGTATTATTATAATTAATATGTTATTATTATTAGTACTATTATTAATATTAATATTAAATATTAATATAATTAGTATTAATATATATTAAATTCATTATTTTAAGTATTATTATTTATATTAAGATACAACTTATTATTATTAACATTAATGTTATTATTATTACTATTAAATATTGTTATTTATATTATTCTTAATATTATTATTATTATTATTTATAGATAATAATATTATTATTATATTTATATAATAACTATTAATATTTATTGTATATATATATATATATATATATATATATATATATATATATATATATATATATATTATGAGGAAAAGGGTACGATTCTGTATCCATCAACTGTAACCAATTCTTGTTTCTGTCTCTAAATCTATTTAACATCGATCTCCATTCATACAAGATAACAAGAGTCAGTTTCATGTCATCCTCAACTTTTTTTTTATTTAACTTTTTTTTTCTTTCCTGACCCGCTTGATTCCTTCTGTCGAGCAATGGGTTATAAGACAAATCGATTTGCTTAATGATTTTGATAAAAACACACTTCACCCTCCATTATCAAATATAAATTACTAAACAACAGCTGTCATATTATTGAATTTTTTTAAAGAAAGAAAGATGAACACCGGTATAAATACTCTGTTCGTATGCAATTTTTTTTTGAAAAACCTTAATTCGAATTTAATTGCAAATTGTATTAATGCAAAGTTGTTAGGAATAATCTATTCAAATTTTCTGTAAGTTTTCAACCTTCAATTTCTCATATCAAGCTTGAATTTTCGAGTCAAACTTTTAAAAACAAAAAGTCAAAATTTGTGTTCATCTTCAAATTTGTAATCGTTTTAAGTTTTCTGTTGAAATTGATAATTCGGAAAGTTTATAAGAACGATTTAGAATCTTTTTCATGTTTTGATCCTTACCTAAAACACCTTTAATTTTCGAGTTTGAATTTGGGTTTATATCGAGCTTTATAGTCTGTTACAGCTTTTTCTTGATTTTTTTTTTCTGTTTTTAATTAATTTAAACACCCTCTAAACGTTTCTGTATCAGTTATCAGTCCTAAATTAAATACAAAATTTAGGGATTTTCGGTATTGAACTCTGATCGAACTTGGTTCGAGATTTTAAGGAAGATGATGATTAATGAATACGGGTTATAAGGTTATATGTGGATATTAAAACAGAAAAGTCGAAATGGTTGGATGGTTAGGCGTGTTTTGGGTTAAGCGGGAGGTCATGGGTTCGAGACTAGTTCGCGACATAAATTTTTTTTTTAAGCCTTGGAAGGTAGTTTTTCTATATCAAAAATATTATTATTATTATTATTATTATTATTATTATTATTATTATTATTATTATTATTATTATTATTACTATTATTATTATTTTTAATATTATTATTATTATTATTATTATTATTTTTATTATTATTATTATTATTATTATTATTATTATTATTATTGTTATTATTATGATTATTATTGTTATTGTTATTATTAGTATTATAAATATTATTATAAGTATCATAATTGTTATTATTATTATTATCATAATTAAAAGTATTATATCTATTATTATTATTACTATGAGTATTACTCATGATATTATTAGTAATTTTAAAACCTTAATATTATTGTCATTATGTTGAAAAGGTTTATTATTAATAGCATTATGAAAATAATACAAATTATTATTATTTTCGTAAATATTAGTATTAGTATCATCTTAGACTTATTATTATTATTATTATGAATAAAAGTATTATTATTAGGATTACCACTAGTAATAAGATTGTTATAATTATTAGTATTATTAAGTATTATGTAATAATATCAAAATTATTAATTTCATTACCATTATTATTAAATTATCAATCTTATTAAAACTACTGATGTTATCATTATATTTACTATTAGTATTATCATTATATTACTTCAAATATTATCTAATATTATTAAAATACTGTGATATACATATATATATAAATATATAAATATATTTAATATATAAAACATAACAAACTTAATATCTTATTTAGTTAAAATATATAAAACGAATACATGGAACATATAAGTTATTAACATAAAAACGATATAACTAAGAAATTTATATATATATATATATATATATATATATATATATATATATATATATATATATATATATATATATATATATATATATATATATATATTTATTCGATTATGATTATGTGTATTAATATATATATATATATATACACACACAAATGATAGAGGTTCGTGAATCCGAGGTCAACCCTGCATTTGTTCAGTGACGTCATATGTATTTTTACTACAAAATACAGTATTGTGAGTTTCATTTGCTCCCTTTTTAAATACTTTTGCAATATATAATTTTGGGACAGAGAATACATGCGCCGCTTTTATAAATGTTTTACGAAATAGACACAAGTAATCAAACATTTTACAAACATTGCATTCGTTTTTAAAAGACAAACTTTAATTACATCGAAAGTTGACGGCATGCATGTAGTGACCAAAACTTTTCAATATTTTTATATATTAAATGAAATTGATATTTACATGATTAAATGTTTCCAACATGTTAAGCAATCAAACTTGTTAAGACTTGATTAATTGAAATAGGTTTCATATAGACAATTGACCACCCAAGTTGACCGGTGATTCACAAACGTTAAAACTTGTAAAAACTATATGATGACATATATATGGATATATATATAGTTAACATGATATTATGATAAGTAAACATATCATTAAGTATATTAACAATGAACTACATATGTAAAAACAAGACTACTAACTTAATGATTTTGAAACGAGACATATATGTAACGATTATCGTTGTAACGACATTTAATGTATATATATCATATTAAGATATATTAATACATCATGATATCATGATAATGTAATAATTTAACATATCATTTGATTTAATAAACAATGGGTTAACAACATTTAACAAGATCGTTAACCTAAAGGTTTCAAAACAACACTTACATGTAACGACTATCGATGACTTAACGACTCAGTTAAAATGTATATACATGTAGTGGTTTAATATGTATTCATACAATTTTGAAAGACTTTAATACACTTATCAAAATACTTCTACTTAACAAAAATGCTTACAATTACATCCTCGTTCAGTTTCATCAACAATTCTACTCGTATACACCCGTATTCGTACTCGTACAATACACAGCTTTTAGATGTATGTACTATTGGTATATACACTCCAATGATCAGCTCTTAGCAGCCCATGTGAGTCACCTAACACATGTGGGAACCATCATTTGGCAACTAGCATGAAATATCTTATAAAATTACAAAAATATGAGTTATCATTCATGACTTATTTACATGAAAACAACATTACATATCCTTTATATCTAATCCATACACCAACGACCAAAAACACCTACAAACACTTTCATTCTTCAATTTTCTTCATCTAATTGATCTCTCTCAAGTTCTAACTTCAAGTTCTAAGTGTTCTTCATAAATTCTACAAGTTCTAGTTACATAAAATCAAGAATACTTTCAAGTTTGCTAGCTCACTTCCAATCTTGTAAGGCGATCATCCAACCTCAAGAAATCTTTGTTTCTTACAGTAGGTTATCATTCTAATACAAGTTAATAATCATATTCAAACTTTGGTTCAATTTCTCTAACTATAACAATCTTATTTTAAGTGATGATCTTACTTGAACTTGTTTTCGTGTCATGATTCTGCTTCAAGAACTTCGAGCCATCCAATGATCCGTTGAAGCTAGATCCATTTTTATCTTTTCTAGTAGGTTTATCCAAGGAACTTAAGGTAGTAATGATGTTCATAACATCATTCGATTCATACATAAAAAGCTATCATATTCGAAGTGGTAAACTAGTAATCACTAGAACATAGTTTAGTTAATTCTAAACTTGTTCGCAAATAAAGTTAATCCTTCTAACTACACTTTTAAAATCAACTATACACATGATATATATCTATATGATATGCTAACTTAATTATTTAAAACCCGAAAACACGATAAATACCATAAAACCGGATTTACGTCGTCGTAGTTACAACCTGGGGCTGTTTTGGTTTGGATAATTAAAAACTATGAAAAACTTTGATTTAAAAGCTATACTTCTGAGAAAATGATTTTTCTTATGAACATGAAACCATATCCAAAAATCATGGTTAAACTCAAAGTGAAAGTATGTTTTTCAAAACAGTCATCAAGATGTCGTTCTTTCACGAAAATGACTACCTCTTTCAAAAATGACTTGTAACTTGTATTTCTAACTATAAACCTATACCTTTTCTGTTTAGTTTCAAAAAGTAAAGTTCAATACAAAACCGTGGCTGCTTAAATCACTCAAAACGGATTAGAAACGAAGAAATGGCGAGCAAAACAAAATTTGTAAAAACTACTCATTTTAGCTACGTAAAAATTGGTAACAAATCTATTTCAACCATAACTTAATCAACTTGTATTGTATATTATGTAATCTTGAGATACCATAGACACGTATACAATGTTTCGACCTATCATGTCGACACATCTATATATATTTCGGAACAACCATAGACACTCTATATGTGAATGTTGGAGTTAGCTATACAGGGTTGAGGTTGATTCCAAAATATATATAGTTTGAGTTGTGATCAATACTGAGATATGTATACACTGGGTCATGGATTGATTCAAGATAATATATATCGATTTATTTCTGTACATCTAACTGTGGACAACTAGTTGTAGGTTACTAACGAGGACAGCTGACTTAATAAACTTAAAACATCAAAATGTATTAAAAGTGTTGTAAATATATTTTGAACATACTTTGATATATATGTACATATTTGTTATAGGTTCGTGAATCGACCAGTGGCCAAGTCTTACTTCCCGACGAAGTAAAAAAATCTGTGAAAGTGAGTTATAGTCCCACTTTTAAAATCTAATATTTTTGGGATGAGAATACATGCAGGTTTTATAAATGATTTACAAAATAGACACAAGTACGTGAAACTACATTCTATGGTTGAATTATCAAAATCGAATATGCCCCTTTTTATTAAGTCTGGTAATCTAAGAATTAGGGAACAGACACCCTAATTGACGCGAATCCTAAAGATAGATCTATTGGGCCTAACAAACCCCATCCAAAGTACCGGATGCTTTAGTACTTCGAAATTTATATCATATCTGAAGGGTGTCCCGGAATGATGGAGATATTCTTATATATGCATCTTGTTAATGTCGGTTACCAGGTGTTCACCATATGAATGATTTTTATCTCTATGTATGGGATGTATATTGAAATATGAAATCTTGTGGTCTATTGTTACGATTTGATATATATAGGTTAAACCTATAACTCACCAACATTTTTGTTGACGTTTAAAGCATGTTTATTCTCAGGAGAATATTAAGAGCTTCCGCTATTGCATACTAAAATAAGGACAAGATTTGGAGTCCATGTTTGTATGATATTATATAAAAACTGCATTCAAGAAACATATGTCGATATAATATATTTCTATTGTAATCCATTATGTAATGGTAGTGTGTAAACAGTATATTTTAGATTATCATTATTTGATAATCTACGTAATGATTTTGAAACCTTTATTGATAAAATAAAGGTTATGGTTGTTTTAAAAATGAATGCAGTCTTTGAAAAACGTCTCATATAGAGGTCAAAACCTCGTAACGAAATCAATTAATATGGAACGTTTATAATCAATATGAATGGGACATTTCAGTTGGTATCCGAGCGTTGGTCTTAGAGAACTAGAAAACTTGCATTAGTATCTTATTGAGTTTGTTAGGATGCATTAGTGAGTCTGGACTTCGACCGTGTTTTCTTTAAAAATGATTGCTTAACATTTTTGTTGGAAACTATATATTATTAACATGTATATATTATGTGATATATTAATCTCTTAACATGTTTGATATTGTGTGATAGATGTCTACCTCTAGCACAAATCCCATTGACTCAGCTAATAATAATGAAGAGTCGAATATATATTGGACTGATTCACAAGTTCCCGAAGAGGAACCGGAAGAAGAATCAGAACCAGAAGAAGAATCAGAACCGGAAGAGGAGGAACCGGAGGAGGAAATAGAACCGGTGGGGGAAATAATAAAACGGTTAAGTAAAAGAAAATCCTCAACCAACCGACCAAGGTTAATTATGGTCAATGGTGTTTCCGCCAAGGAAGCAAAATATTGGGAGGATTACCAATTCTCCGATGAATCGGATTCCGACGAGAATTCCGATGATGTTATAGAAATTACCCCAACTGAATTTAAAAAGGTAAAAGAAAATAATAAGGGAAAGGGCATAAAAATAGAGAAATCTAATTCCAACCCCGATGAACTTTATATGTATCGTCAACCCCCGAAGTCCTTAAGTTGTAACAATGACCCGGGAACCTCTAAACCACCAGGTTTTTCTAAACCGTTGTGGAAAACGACAGCTAGTATTAGGGGAACATCATATATCCCTAGAAACTTGGCAAAACGAACCAAAACCAAAGAAGAAGAAACGAGCGAGTCGGAATAAGATAGTTGTATTCGTGTGGTGTAATATATGTAATATAGTGTGCTTATGCTTTATGATATATGTAAAAATTGCTTGTATTAATAAGTATTTTTTTTTATGAATCTAACTCTTGTCTATTTTACAGTATAAAAACACAAAATGGATAGAAACCCAATATTTTAAGAGACCTACCCGGAGACATGATTGATGAAATCTTGTCTAGAGTCTGTCAGAATTCCTCGGCACAACTATTTAAGGCGAGATCAGTTTGTAAGACATTCGAAGAAGGTTCAAAGAATGCCTTGATTTATAAAATGCTTTCGTTCGAAAGATGGGGCATATCACATTGGGAAATCTATAATTTACGATGTGTTTACTTTGACGCATATATTGCGGGGAACCCAAATGCTATTTTACGCAACGGGTTAAGAAATTATTTTTATTCAATATATCCGAATATAGGACTTCGTGATTTAGAAAAAGCGGCTAACATGCAACATAAAGAAGCATGTTATGCTTACGGGTTAGTAATGTTTGCTTCTCACTAAAGTGAGAACAAGAACATCGGGCTACAACTATTAAACAAAACGTTCCCACAAGTGACGGAGTCGGTAATTGGGGTAAGAAATGAGGTTTTTAGATTGTTATGGGACTGTTGGACATTACGTAACCCTCGTCCCTTTGATGACATTACAACACGATGTCTTATCAACGGCCATAACGGTTATGTTCCACCAGACCAAGGATGGGAAGTAGTCCTAGTAAAACCAGAATGCATGACTTGTTTCTGGACGTATGAATTACGTGTCTTTATTGCCTTTGCTGAACGACTTGTGTACTAGCTAGAATTATCTTCACAACTATCTTGTATCAAAGTTAATGTGTGCTATATTTCATGCTATATGTAAAATAAGCGGTATTGTAAGTTTGTAAAATATTGTATAAAAGTTTGAACGCGAAATATTATTATAATCAGTTTTTCATATAGAATTGTAGTAGTTGAACTGTATATTAGCTACTAAGTATGAACTTAACGAGTAGGTACTACCCGAATTTAAACTTATAAAACGCTAATATGAAGAAAAAGCTTTTATAAATGAGTTCATATTATGCTACGAGATACTATTGACTACTCTTAATATTCTGTATGATTAACTTGTTTCATTTGACTATTTGAAGGAAATGGCACCGACTACTCGACAAACCATGAATATGAGCGAAGAGGAATTTCGTACCTTTCTTGCTGCAAACATAGCCGCAGTATAGGCTGCGCTACATACCAATAATAACCTTGGATCTAGCAGTACAGGAAATCATGTAGGATGCACCTACAAAGAATTCACTGCCTGCAAACCTTTGGAATTTGATGAAACCGAAGGACCGATCGGATTGAAATGGTGGACCGAGAAGGTCGAATCGGTGTTTGCCATAAGTAAGTGTACTGAAGAGGACAAAGTGAAGTACGCTACGCATACCTTCACAGGTTCTGCGTTAACATGGTGGAATACCTATCTAGAGCAAGTGGGACAAGATGATGCTTACGCACTACCATGGTCAGCATTCAAGCACTTGATGAACGAGAAGTACCGTCCCAGAACCGAGGTCAATAAGCTCAAGACAGAACATAGAGGGTTACGAACCCAAGGATTTGATATTACCACATACGAAAGACGATTCACAGAATTATGCCTATTGTGTCCGGGAGCGTTCGAAGATGAGGAAGAGAAGATCGACGCATTTGTGAAAGGATTACCGAAAAGAATCTAAGAAGATATAAGTTCACACGAGCCCGCCTCCATACAACATGTAGTGACCCAAACTTTTCCATGTTTATATATATATATTAATTGAGATTGATATTTACATGATTAAATGTTTCCAACATGTTAAGCAATCAAACTTGTTAAGACTTGATTAATTGAAATATGTTTCATATAGACAATTGACCACCCAAGTTGATCGGTGATTCACGAACGTTAAAACTTGTAAAAACTATATGATGACATATATATGGATATATATATAGTTAACATGATACTATGATAAGAAAACATATCATAAAGTATATTAATAATGAACTACATATGTAAAAACAAGACTACTAACTTAATGATTTTTAAACGAGACATATATGTAACGATTATCGTTGTAAAGACATTTAATGTATATATATCATATTAAGAGATATTCATACATGATAATATCATGATAATATAATAATTTAAAATCTCATTTGATATTATAAACATTGGGTTAACAACATTTAACAAGATCGTTAACCTAAAGGTTTCAAAACAACACTTACATGTAATGACTAACGATGACTTAACGACTCAGTTAAAATGTATATACATGTAGTGTTTTAATATGTATTTATACACTTTTGAAAGACTTCAATACACTTATCAAAATACTTCTACTTAACAAAAATGCTTACAATTACATCCTCGTTTAGTTTCATCAACAATTCTACTCGTATGCACCCGTATTCTTACTCGTACAATACACAGCTTTTAGATGTATGTACTATTGGTATATACACTCCAATGATCAGCTCTTAGCAGCCCATGTGAGTCACCTAACACATGTGGGAACCATCATTTGGCAACTAGCATGAAATATCTCATAAAATTACAAAAATATGAGTAATCATTCATGACTTATTTACATGAAAACAAAATTACATATCCTTTATATCTAATCCATACACCAACGACCAAAAACACCTACAAACACTTTCATTCTTCAATTTTCTTCATCTAATTGATCTCTCTCAAGTTCTATCTTCAAGTTCTAAGTGTTCTTCATAAATTCTACAAGTTCTAGTTACATAAAATCAAGAATACTTTCAAGTTTGCTAGCTCACTTCCAATCTTGTAAGGTGATCATACAATCTCAAGAAATCTTTGTTTCTTACAGTAGGTTATCATTCTAATACAAGGTAATAATCATATTCAAACTTTGGTTCAATTTCTATAACTATAACAATCTTATTTCAAGTGATGATCTTACTTGAACTTGTTTTCGTGTCATGATTCTGCTTCAAGAACTTCGAGCCATCCAACGATCCGTTAAAGCTAGATCCATTTTTCTCTTTTCCAGTAGGTTTATCCAAGAAAATTAAGGTAGTAATGATATTCATAACATCATTCGATTCATACATATAAAGCTATCTTATTCGAAGGTTTAAACTTGTAATCACTAGAACATAGTTTAGTTAATTCTAAACTTGTTCGCAAACAAAAGTTAATCCTTCTAACTTGAAATGTCCCGTTCTTATTGATTAAAAACGTTCCATATTAATTGATTTCGTTGCGAGGTTTTGACCTCTATATGAGACGTTTTTCAAAGACTGCATTCATTTTTAAAACAAACCATAACCTTTATTTCATAAATAAAGGTTTAAAAAGCTTTACGTAGATTATCAAATAATGATAATCTAAAATATCCTGTTTACACACGACCATTACATAATGGTTTACAATACAAATATGTTACATCGAAATCAGTTTCTGGAATGCAGTTTTTACACAATATCATACAAACATGGACTCCAAATCTTGTCCTTATTTTAGTATGCAACAGCGGAAGCTCTTAGTATTCACCTGAGAATAAACATGCTTTAAACGTCAACAAAAATGTTGGTGAGTTATAGGTTTAACCTATATATATCAAATCGTAACAATAGACCACAAGATTTCATATTTCAATACACATCCCATACATAGAGATAAAAATCATTCAAATGGTGAACACCTGGTAACCGACATTAACAAGATGCATATACATAAGAATATCCCCATCATTCCGGGACACCCTTCGGATATGATATAAATTTCGAAGTACTAAAGCATCCGGTACTTTGGATGGGGTTTGTTAGGCCCAATAGATCTATCTTTAGGATTCGCGTCAATTAGGGTGTCTGTTCCCTAATTCTTAGATTACCAGACTTAATAAAAAGGGGCATATTCGATTTCGATAATTCAACCATAGAATGTAGTTTCACGTACTTGTGTCTATTTTGTAAATCATTTATTAAACCTGCATGTATTCTCATCCCAAAAATATTAGATTTTAAAAGTGGGACTATAACTCACTTTCACAGATTTTTACTTCGTCGGGAAGTAAGACTTGGCCACTAGTTGATTCACGAACCTATAACAATATATACATATATATCAAAGTATGTTCAAAATATATTTACAACACTTTTAATATATTTTGATGTTTTAAGTTTATTAAGTCAGCTGTCCTCGTTAGTAACCTACAACTAGTTGTCCACAGTTAGATGTACAGAAATAAATCGATAAATATTATCTTGAATCAATCCACGACCCAGTGTATACGTATCTCAGTATTGATCACAACTCAAACTATATATATTTTGGAATCAACCTCAACCCTGTATAGCTAACTCCAACATTCACATATAGAGTGTCTATGGTTGTTCCGAAATATATATAGATGTGTCGAAATGATAGGTCGAAACATTGTATACGTGTCTATGGTATCTCAAGATTACATAATATACAATACAAGTTGATTAAGTTATGGTTGGAATAGATTTGTTACCAATTTTCACGTAGCTAAAATGAGAAAAATTATCCAATCTTGTTTTACCCATAACTTCTTCATTTTAAATCCGTTTTGAGTGAATCAAATTGCTATGGTTTCATATTGAACTCTATTTTATGAATCTAAACAGAAAAAGTATAGATTTATAGTCGGAAAAATAAGTTACAAGTCGTTTTTGTAAAGGTAGTCATTTCAGTCGAAAGAACGACGTCTAGATGACCATTTTAGAAAACATACTTCCACTTTGAGTTTAACCATAATTTTTGGATATAGTTTCATGTTCATAATAAAAATCATTTTCTCAGAATAACAACTTTTAAATCAAAGTTTATCATAGTTTTTAATTAACTAACCCAAAACAGCCCGCGGTGTTACTACGACGGCGTAAATCCTGTTTTACGGTGTTTTTCGTGTTTCCAGGTTTTAAATCCTTAAGTTAGCATATCATATAGATATAGAACATGTGTTTAGTTGATTTTAAAAGTCAAGTTAGAAGGACTAACTTTTGTTTGCAAACAAGTTTAGAATTAACTAAACTATGTTCTAGTGATTACAAGTTTAAACCTTCGAATAAGATAGCCTTATATATATGAATCGAATGATGTTATGAACATCATTACTACCTTAAGTTCCTTGGATAAACCTACTGGAAAAGAGAAAAATGGATCTAGCTTCAATGGATCCTTGGATGGCTCGAAGTTCTTGAAGCAGAATCATGACACGAAAACAAGTTCAAGTAAGATCATCACTTGAAATAAGATTGTTATAGTTATAGAAATTGAACCAAAGTTTGAATATGATTATTACCTTGTATTAGAATGATAACCTACTGTAAGAAACAAAGATTTCTTGAGGTTGGATGATCACCTTACAAGATTGGAAGTGAGCTAGCAAACTTGAAAGTATTCTTGATTTTATGTAACTAGAACTTGTAAAATATATGAAGAACACTTAGAACTTGAAGATAGAACTTGAGAGAGATCAATTAGATGAAGAAAATTGAAGAATGAAAGTGTTTGTAGGTATTTTTGGTCGTTGGTGTATGGATTAGATATAAAGGATATGTAATTTTATTTTCATGTAAATAAGTCATGAATGATTACTCATATTTTTGTAATTTTATGAGATATTTCATGCTAGTTGCCAAATGATGGTTCCCACATGTATTAGGTGACTCACATGGGCTGCTAAGAGCTGATCATTGGAGTGTATATACCAATAGTACATACATCTAAAAGCTGTGTATTGTACGAGTACGAATACGGGTGCATACGAGTAGAATTGTTGATGAAACTGAACGAGGATGTAATTGTAAGCATTTTTATTAAGTAGAAGTATTTTGATAAGTGTATTGAAGTCTTTCAAAAGTGTATAAATACATATTAAAACACTACATGTATATACATTTTAACTGAGTCGTTAAGTCATCGTTAGTCGTTACATGTAAGTGTTGTTTTGAAACCTTTAGGTTAACGATCTTGTTAAATGTTGTTAACCCAATGTTTATAATATCAAATGAGATTTTAAATTATTATATTATCATGATATTATCATGTATGAATATCTCTTAATATGATATATATACATTAAATGTCTTTACAACGATAATCGTTACATATATGTCTCGTTTAAAAATCATTAAGTTAGTAGTCTTGTTTTTACATTTGTAGTTCATTGTTAATATACTTAATGATATGTTTACTTATCATAGTATCATGTTAACTATATATATATCCATATATATGTCATCATATAGTTTTTACAAGTTTTAACATTCGTGAATCACCGGTCAACTTGGGTGGTCAATTGTCTATATGAAACATATTTCAATTAATCAAGTCTTAACAAGTTTGATTGCTTAACATGTTGGAAACATTTAATCATGTAAATATCAATCTCAATTAATATATATAAACATGGAAAAGTTCGGGTCACTACAGTACCTACCCGTTAAATAAATTTCGTCCCGAAATTTTAAGCTGTTGAAGGTGTTGACGAATCTTCTGGAAATAGATGCGGGTATTTCTTCTTCATCTGATCTTCACGCTCCCAGGTGAACTCGGGTCCTCTACGAGCATTCCATCGAACCTTAACAATTGGTATCTTGTTTTGCTTAAGTCTTTTAACCTCACGATCCATTATTTCGACGGGTTCTTCGATGAATTGAAGTTTTTCGTTGATTTGGATTTCAAAACATTTCTTCAAATTGGTATCTTCTTTAGCAAAACATTTCTTCAAATTCGAGACGTGGAAAGTGTTATGTACAGCCGCGAGTTGTTGAGGTAACTCAAGTCGGTAAGCTACTGGTCCGACACGATCAATAATCTTGAATGGTCCAATATACCTTGGATTTAATTTCCCTCGTTTACCAAATCGAACAACGCCTTTCCAAGGTGCAACTTTAAGCATGACCATCTCTCCAATTTCAAATTCTATATCTTTTCTTTTAATGTCAGCGTAGCTCTTTTGTCGACTTTGGGCGGTTTTCAACCGTTGTTGAATTTGGATGATCTTCTCGGTAGTTTCTTGTATAATCTCCGGACCCGTAATCTGTCTATCCCCCACTTCACTCCAACAAATCGGAGACCTGCACTTTCTACCATAAAGTGCTTCAAACGGCGCCATCTCAATGCTTGAATGGTAGCTGTTGTTGTAGGAAAATTCTGCTAACGGTAGATGTCGATCCCAACTGTTTCCGAAATCAATAACACATGCTCGTAGCATGTCTTCAAGCATTTGTATCGTCCTTTCACTCTGCCCATCAGTTTGTGGATGATAGGCAGTACTCATGTCTAGACGAGTTCCTAATGCTTGCTGTAATGTCTGCCAGAATCTTGAAATAAATCTGCCATCCCTATCAGAGATAATAGAGATTGGTATTCCATGTCTGGAGACGAATTCCTTCAAATACAGTCGTGCTAACTTCTCCATCTTGTCATCTTCTCTTATTGGCAGGAAGTGTGCTGATTTGGTGAGACGATCAACTATTACCCAAATAGTATCAAAACCACTTGCAGTCCTTGGCAATTTAGTGATGAAATCCATGGTAATGTTTTCCCATTTCCATTCCGGGATTTCGGGTTGTTGAAGTAGACCTGATGGTTTCTGATGCTCAGCTTTGACCTTAGAACACGTCAAACATTCTCCTACGTATTTAGCAACATCGGCTTTCATACCCGGCCACCAAAAATGTTTCTTGAGATCCTTGTACATCTTCCCCGTTCCAGGATGTATTGAGTATCTGGTTTTATGAGCTTCTCTAAGTACCATTTCTCTCATATCTCCAAATTTTGGTACCCAAATCCTTTCAGCCCTATACCGGGTTCCGTCTTCCTGAATATTAAGATGCTTCTCTGATCCTTTGGGTATTTCATCCTTTAAATTTCCCTCTTTTAAAACTCCGTGTTGCGCCTCCTTTATTTGAGTAGTAAGGTTATTATGAATCATTATATTCATAGATTTTACTCGAATGGGTTCTCTGTCCTTCCTGCTCAAGGCATCGGCTACCACATTTGCCTTCCCCGGGTGGTAACGAATCTCAAAGTCGTAATCATTCAATAATTCAATCCACCTACGCTGCCTCATATTTAGTTGTTTCTGATTAAATATGTGTTGAAGACTTTTGTGGTCGGTATATATAATACTTTTGACCCTATATAAGTAGTGCCTCCAAGTCTTTAATGCAAAAACAACCGCGCCTAATTCCAAATCATGCGTCATATAATTTTGCTCGTGAATCTTCAATTGTCTAGAGGCATAAGCAATCACCTTCATTCGTTGCATTAATACACAACCGACACCTTGCTTTGATGCGTCACAATAAATCACAAAATCATCATTCCCTTCAGGCAATGACAATATAGGTGCCGTAGTTAGCTTTTTCTTCAATAACTGAAACGCTTTCTCTTGTTCATCCTTCCATTCAAATTTCTTCCCTTTATGCGTTAATGCAGTCAAGGGTTTTGCTATTCTGGAAAAGTCTTGGATGAACCTTCTGTAGTAACCAGCTAGTCCTAAAAACTGGCGTATGTGTTTCGGAGTTTTCGGAGTTTCCCACTTTTCAACAGTTTCTATCTTTGCCGGATCCACCTTAATACCTTATTTGTTAACTATGTGACCGAGGAATTGAACTTCTTCCAACCAAAATGCACACTTTGAAAAATTAGCGTACAGTTCTTCCTTCCTCAATACTTCTAACACCTTTCTCAAATGTTCACCGTGTTCTTGGTCATTCTTTGAGTAAATAAGTATGTCATCAATGAAAAAAATGACAAACTTGTCAAGGTATGGTCCACACACTCGGTTCATAAGGTCCATGAACACAGCTGGTGCATTAGTTAAACCAAACGGCATGACCATAAACTCGTAATGACCGTAACGTGTTCTGAAAGCAGTCTTTGGAATATCATCTTCTTTCACCCGCATTTGATGATACCCGGAACGTAAGTCAATCTTTGAATAAAGACGAGCCTTGTAGTTGATCAAATAAGTCGTCAATTCTCGGTAGTGGGTAGCGGTTCTTGATGGTAAGTTTGTTCAACTCTCGGTAGTCGATACACAACCTGAATGTACCATCTTTCTTCTTGACAAACAAAACAGGAGCTCCCCACGGTGATGTGCTTGGTCGAATGAAACCATTCTCTAAAAGTTCTTGTAATTGGCTTTGTAGTTCTTTCATCTCGCTGGGTGCGAGTCTGTAAGGAGCACGAGTTATTGGTGCAGCTCCTGGTACAAGATCTATTTGAAATTCAACGGATCGATGTGGGGGTAATCCCGGTAATTCTTTCGGAAATACATCGGGAAATTCTTTTGCAATGGGAACATCTTTGATGCTCTTTTCTTTAGTTTGTACTTTCTCGACGTGTGCTAGAACAGCATAGCAACCTTTTCTTATTAGTTTTTGTGCCTTCAAATTACTAATAAGATGTAGCTTCGTGTTGCCCTTTTCTCCGTACACCATTAATGGTTTTCCTTTTTCTCGTATAATGCGAATTGCATTTTTGTAACAGACGATCTCTGCTTTCACTTCTTTCAACCAGTCCATACCGATTATCACATCAAAACTCCTTAACTCTACTGGTATCAAATCAATCTTAAATGTTTCGCTAACCAGTTTAATTTCTCGATTCCGACATATATTATCTGCTGAAATTAATTTACCATTTGCTAATTCGAGTAAAAATTTACTATCCAAAGGCGTCAATGGACAACTTAATTTAGCACAAAAATCTCTACTCATATAGCTTCTATCCGCACCCGAATCAAATAAAACGTAAGCAGATTTATTGTCAATAAGAAACGTACCCGTAATAAGCTCCGGGTCTTCCTGTGCCTCTGCCGCATTAATATTGAAAACTCTTCCGCGGCCTTATCCATTCGTGTTCTCCTGGTTCGGGCAATTTCTAATAATGTGGCCCGGTTTTCCACATTTATAACAAACTACATTGGCATAACTTGCTCCGACACTACTTGCTCCGCCATTACTCGTTCCGGAACCATTTGTTCCTTTTGTTCTATTAACCCCTGGTCCGTAGACCTCACACTTCGCCGCGCTATGACCATTTCTTTTACACTTGTTGCAAAATTTGGTGCAGAACCCCGAGTGATACTTTTCACACCTTTGGCATAGCTGCTTCTGATTGTTGTTGTTGTTGCGGTTATTATTGTTGTTGGGATGATTGTTGTAGTTGTTGTTGTTGTTGTTGTTGTTGTTGGGCTGTTTGTTGTAGTTGCGATTGATGTTGCGATTGTTGGGGTAATTGTTGCGATTATTGTTGTAATTGCTGTTGTTGTTGTATTGGTGATTCTTATCACCGTTTTCCTTCCACTTTTTTTTGACTTGCTTCACATTGGTCTCTTCAGCAGTCTGTTCTTTAATTCTTTCTTCAATCTGGTTCACTAGTTTGTGAGCCATTCTACATGCCTGTTGTATGGAGGCGGGCTCGTGTGAACTTATATCTTCTTGGATTCTTTCCGTTAATCCTTTCACAAATGCGTCGATCTTCTCTTCCTCATCTTCGAATGCTCCCGGACACAATAGGCACAATTCTGTGAATCGTCTTTCGTACGTGGTAATATCAAATCCTTGGGTTCGTAACCCTCTAAGTTCTGTCTTGAGCTTATTGACCTCGGTCCTGGGACGGTACTTCTCGTTCATCAAGTGCTTGAATGCTGACCACGGTAGTGCGTACGCATCGTCTTGTCCCACTTGCTCTAGATAGGTATTCCACCATGTTAACGCAGAACCTGTGAAGGTATGCGTAGCGTACTTCACTTTGTCCTCTTCACTACACTTACTTATGGCAAACACCGATTCGACCTTCTCGGTCCACCGTTTCAATCCGATCGGTCCTTCGGTTCCATCAAATTCCAAAGGTTTGCAGGCAGTGAATTCTTTGTAGGTGCATCCTACACGATTTCCTGTACTGCTAGATCCAAGGTTATTGTTGGTATGTAGCGCAGCCTGTACTGCGGCTATATTTAAAGCTAGAAAAGTACGGAATTCCTCTTCATTCATATTCACGGTGTGTCGAGTAGTCAGTGCCATTTCCTTCAAAATAGTCAAATGGAACAAGTTAATCATACAGAATATTAAGAGTAGTTAATAGTATTTCGTAGCATAATATGAACTCATTTATAAAAGCTTTTTCTTCATATTAGCGTTTTATAAGTTTAAATTCGGGTAGTACCTACCCGTTAAGTTCATACTTAGTAGCTAATATACAATTCAACTACTACGATTCTATATGAAAAACTGATTATAATAATATTTCGCGTTCAAACTTTTATACAATATTTTACAAACTTACAATACCGTTTATTTTACATAAAGCATGAAATATAGCACACAATAACTTTGATACAAGATAGTTGTGAAGATAATTCTAGCTAGTACACAAGTCGTTCAGCAAAGGCAATAAAGACACGTAATTCATACGTCCAGAAACAAGTCATGCATTCTGGTTTTACTAGGACTACTTCCCATCCTTGGTCTTGTGGAACATAACCGTTATGGCCGTTGATAAGACAGCGTGTTGTAACGTCGTCAAAGGGACGAGGGTTACGTAATGTCCAACAGTCCCGTAATAATCTAAAAACCTCATTTCTTACCCCAATTACCGACTCCGTCACTTGTGGAAACGTTTTGTTTAATAGTTGTAGCCCGATGTTCTTGTTCTCACTTTGGTGAGAAGCGAACATTACTAATCCGTAAGCATAACATGCTTCTTTATGTTGCATGTTAGCCGCTTTTTCTAAATCACGAAGTCCAATATTCGGATATATTGAGTCAAAATAATTTCTTAACCCATTGCGTAAAATAGCATTTGGGTTCCCCGCAATATATGCATCAAAGTAAACACATCGTAATTTATGGGTTTCCCAATGTGATATCCCCCATCTTTCAAACGAAAGTCTCTTATAAACCAAGACATTCTTGGAACGTTCTTCGAATGTCTTACAAACTGATCTCGCCTTAAATAGTTGTGCCGAGGAATTCTGGCCGACTCTAGACAAGATTTCATCAATCATGTCTCCGGGTAGGTCTCTTAAAATATTGGGTTGTCTATCCATTTTGTGTTTTTATACTGTAAAATAGACAAGAGTTAGATTCATAAAAAAAATACTTATTAATACAAGCAATTTTTACATATATCATAAAGCATAAGCACACTATATTACATATATTACACCACACGAATACAACTATCTTATTCCGACTCGCTCGTTTCTTCTTGTTCGGTTTTGGTTCGTTTTGCCAAGTTTCTAGGGATATATGATGTTCCCCTAATACGAGTCGTCGTTGTCCACATTGGTTTAGAAAAACCTGGTGGTTTAGAGGTTCCCGGGTCATTGTTACATCTTAAGGACTTCGGGGGTTGACGATACATATAAAGTTCATCGGGGTTGGAATTAGATTTCTCTATTTTTATGCCCTTTCCCTTATTATTTTCTTTTGCCTTTTTAAATTCAGTTGGGGTAATTTCTATAACATCATCGGAATTCTCGTCGGAATCCGATTCATCGGAGAATTGGTAATCCTCCCAATATTTTGCTTCCTTGGCGGAAACACCAATGACCATAATTAACCTTGGTCGGTTGGTTGAGGATTTTCTTTTACTTAACCGTTTTATTATTTCCCCCACCGGTTCTACTTCTTCATCCGGTTCCGATTCTTCTTCCGGTTCCGATTCTTCTTCCGGTTCCGACTCTTCTTCCGGTTCCTCTTCGGGAACTTGTGAATCAGTCCACGAATCATTCCAATTTACATTTGACTCTTCATTATTATTAGGTGAGTCAATGGGACTTGTTCTAGAGGTAGACATCTATCACATAATATCAAACACGTTAAGAGATTAATATATCACATAATATTCACATGTTAAAAATATATAGTTTCCAACAAAATTAGTTAAGCAATCATTTTTCAAGTAAACACGGTCGAAGTCCAGACTCACTAATGCATCCTAACAAACTCGATAAGACACACTAATGCAAAATTCTGGTTCTCTAAGACCAACGCTCGGATACCAACTGAAATGTCCCGTTCTTATTGATTAAAAACGTTCCATATTAATTGATTTCGTTGCGAGGTTTTGACCTCTATATGAGACGTTTTTCAAAGACTGCATTCATTTTTAAAACAAACCATAACCTTTATTTCATAAATAAAGGTTTAAAAAGCTCTACGTAGATTATCAAATAATGATAATCTAAAATATCCTGTTTACACACGACCATTACATAATGGTTTACAATACAAATATGTTACATCGAAATCAGTTTCTGGAATGCAGTTTTTATACAATATCATACAAACATGGACTCTAAATCTTGTCCTTATTTTAGTATGCAACAGCGGAAGCTCTTAGTATTCACCTGAGAATAAACATGCTTTAAACGTCAACAAAAATGTTGGTGAGTTATAGGTTTAACCTATATATATCAAATCGTAACAATAGACCACAAGATTTCATATTTCAATACACATCCCATACATAGAGATAAAAATCATTCAAATGGTGAACACCTGGTAACCGACATTAACAAGATGCATATATATAAGAATATCCCCATCATTCCGGGACACCCTTCGGATATGATATAAATTTCGAAGTACTAAAGCATCCGGTACTTTGGATGGGGTTTGTTAGGCCCAATAGATCTATCTTTAGGATTCGCGTCAATTAGGGTGTCTGTTCCCTAATTCTTAGATTACCAGACTTAATAAAAAGGGGCATATTCGATTTCGATAATTCAACCATAGAATGTAGTTTCACGTACTTGTGTCTATTTTGTAAATCATTTATAAAACCTGCATGTATTCTCATCCCAAAAATATTAGATTTTAAAAGTGGGACTATAACTCACTTTCACAGATTTTTACTTCGTTGGGAAGTAAGACTTGGCCACTGGTTGATTCACGAACCTATAACAATATATACATATATATCAAAGTATGTTCAAAATATATTTACAACACTTTTAATATATTTTGATGTTTTAAGTTTATTAAGTCAGCTGTCCTCGTTAGTAACCTACAACTAGTTGTCCACAGTTAGATGTACAGAAATAAATTGATAAATATTATCTTGAATCAATCCACGACCCAGTGTATACGTATCTCAGTATTGATCACAACTCAAACTATATATATTTTGGAATCAACCTCAACCCTGTATAGCTAACTCCAACATTCACATATAGAGTGTCTATGGTTGTTCCGAAATATATATAGATGTGTCGAAATGATAGGTCGAAACATTGTATACGTGTCTATGGTATCTCAAGATTACATAATATATAATACAAGTTGATTAAGTTATGGTTGGAATAGATTTGTTACCAATTTTCACGTAGCTAAAATGAGAAAAATTATCCAATCTTGTTTTACCCATAACTTCTTCATTTTAAATCCGTTTTGAGTGAATCAAATTGCTATGGTTTCATATTGAACTCTATTTTATGAATCTAAACAGAAAAAGTATAGGTTTATAGTCGGAAAAATAAGTTACAAGTCGTTTTTGTAAAGGTAGTCATTTCAGTCGAAAGAACGACGTCTAGATGACCATTTTAGAAAACATACTTCCACTTTGAGTTTAACCATAATTTTTGGATATAGTTTCATGTTCATAATAAAAATCATTTTCTCAGAATAACAACTTTTAAATCAAAGTTTATCATAGTTTTTAATTAACTAACCCAAAACAGCCCGCGGTGTTACTACGACGGCGTAAATCCGGTTTTACGGTGTTTTTCGTGTTTCCAGGTTTTAAATCATTAAGTTAGCATATCATATAGATATAGAACATGTGTTTAGTTGATTTTAAAAGTCAAGTTATAAGGATTAACTTTTGTTTGCAAACAAGTTTAGAATTAACTAAACTATGTTCTAGTGATTACAAGTTTAAACCTTCGAATAAGATAGCTTTATATATATGAATCGAATGATGTTATGAACATCATTACTACCTTAAGTTCCTTGGATAAACCTACTGGAAAATAGAAAAATGGATCTAGCTTCAATGGATCCTTGGATGGCTCGAAGTTCTTGAAGCAGAATCATGACACGAAAACAAGTTCAAGTAAGATCATCACTTGAAATAAGATTGTTATAGTTATAGAAATTGAACCAAAGTTTGAATATGATTATTACCTTGTATTAGAATGATAACCTACTGTAAGAAACAAAGATTTCTTGAGGTTGGATGATCACCTTACAAGATTGGAAGTGAGCTAGCAAACTTGAAAGTATTCTTGATTTTATGTAACTAGAACTTGTAAAATATATGAAGAACACTTAGAACTTGAAGATAGAACTTGAGAGAGATCAATTAGATGAAGAAAATTGAAGAATGAAAGTGTTTGTAGGTGTTTTTGGTCGTTGGTGTATGGATTAGATATAAAGGATATGTAATTTTGTTTTCATGTAAATAAGTCATGAATGATTACTCATATTTTTGTAATTTTATGAGATATTTCATGCTAGTTGCCAAATGATGGTTCCCACATGGGCTACTAAGAGCTGATCATTGGAGTGTATATACCAATAGTACATACATCTAAAAGCTGTGTATTGTACGAGTACGAATACGGGTGCATACGAGTAGAATTGTTGATGAAACTGAACGAGGATGTAATTGTAAGAATTTTTGTTAAGTAGAAGTATTTTGATAAGTGTATTGAAGTCTTTCAAAAGTGTATAAATACATATTAAAACACTACATGTATATACATTTTAACTGAGTCGTTAAGTCATCGTTAGTCGTTACATGTAAGTGTTGTTTTGAAACCTTTAGGTTAACGATCTTGTTAAATGTTGTTAACCCAATGTTTATAATATCAAATGAGATTTTAAATTATTATATTATCATGATATTATCATGTATGAATATCTCTTAATATGATATATATACATTAAATGTCTTTACAACGATAATCGTTACATATATGTCTCGTTTAAAAATCATTAAGTTAGTAGTCTTGTTTTTACATATGTAGTTCATTGTTAATATACTTAATGATATGTTTACTTATCATAGTATCATGTTAACTATATATATATCCATATATATGTCATCATATAGTTTTTACAAGTTTTAACGTTCGTGAATCACCGGTCAACTTGGGTGGTCAATTGTCTATATGAAACATATTTCAATTAATCAAGTCTTAACAAGTTTGATTGATTAACATGTTGGAAACATTTAATCATGTAAATATCAATCTCAATTAATATATATAAACATGGAAAAGTTCGGGTCACTACATAACTTGACTTTCAAAATCAACTAAACACATGTTCTATATCTATATGATATGCTAACTTAATGATTTAAAACCTGGAGACACAAAAAACACCGCAAAACCGGATTTACGCCGTCGTAGTAACACCGCGGGCTGTTTTGGGTTAGTTAATTAAAAACTATGATAAACTTTGATTTAAAAGTTGTTATTCTGAGAAAATGATTTTTATTATGAACATGAAACTATATCCAAAAATTATGGTTAAACTCAAAGTGGAAGTATGTTTTCTAAAATGGTCATCTAGATGTCGTTCTTTCGACTGAAATGACTACCTTTACAAAAACGACTTGTAACTTATTTTTCCGACTATAAACCTATACTTTTTCCGCTTAGATTCATAAAATTGAGTTCAATATGAAACCATAGCAATTTGATTCACTCAAAACGGATTTAAAATGAAGAAGTTATGGGTAAAACAAGATTGGATAATTTTTCTCATTTTAGCTACGTGAAAATTGGTAACAAATCTATTCCAACCATAACTTAATCAACTTGTATTGTATATTATGTAATCTTGAGATACCATAGACACGTATACAATGTTTCGACCTATCATGTCGACACATCTATATATATTTCGGAACAACCATAGAAACTCTATATGTGAATGTTGGAGTTAGTTATACAGGGTTGAGGTTGATTCCAAAATATATATAGTTTGAGTTGTGATCAATACTGAGATACGTATACACTGGGTCGTGGATTGATTCAAGATAATATTTATCGATTTATTTCTGTACATCTAACTGTGGACAACTAGTTGTAGGTTACTAACGAGGACAGCTGACTTAATAAACTTAAAACATCAAAATATATTAAAAGTGTTGTAAATATATTTTGAACATACTTTGATATATATGTATATATTGTTATAGGTTCGTGAATCAACCAGTGGCCAAGTCTTACTTCCTGACGAAGTAAAAATCTGTGAAAGTGAGTTATAGTCCCACTTTTAAAATCTAATATTTTTGGGATGAGAATACATGCAGGTTTTATAAATGATTTACAAAATAGACACAAGTACGTGAAACTACATTCTATGGTTGAATTATCGAAATTGAATATGCCCCTTTTTATTAAGTCTGGTAATCTAAGAATTAGGGAACAGACACCCTAATTGACGCGAATCCTAAAGATAGATCTATTGGGCCAAACAAACCCCATCCAAAGTATCGGATGCTTTAGTACTTCGAAATTTATATCATATCCGAAGGGTGTCCCGGAATGATGGGGATATTCTTATATATGCATCTTGTTAATGTCGGTTACCAGGTGTTTACCATATGAATGATTTTTATCTCTATGTATGGGATGTGTATTGAAATATGAAATCTTGTGGTCTATTATTATGATTTGATATATATAGGTTAAACCTATAACTCACCAACATTTTTGTTGACGTTTTAAGCATGTTTATTCTCAGGTGATTATTAGGAGCTTCCGCTGTCGCATACTTAAATAAGGACGAGATTTGGAGTCCATGCTTGTATGATATTGTGTAAAAACTGCATTCAAGAAACTTATTTTGTTGTAACATATTTGTATTGTAAACCATTATGTAATGGTCGTGTGTAAACAGGATATTTTAGATTATCATTATTTGATAATCTACGTAAAGCTTTTTAAACCTTTATTGATGAAATAAAGGTTATGGTTTGTTTTAAAATGAATGCAGTCTTTGAAAAACGTCTCATATAGAGGTCAAAACCTCGCAACGAAATCAATTAATATGGAACGTTTTTAATCAATAAGAACGGGACATTTCAGTTGGTATCCTAGCGTTGGTCTTAGAGAACCAGAATTTTGCATTAGTGTGTCTTATCGAGTTTGTTAGGATGCATTAGTGAGTCTGGACTTCGACCGTGTTTACTTGAAAAATGATTGCTTAACAAATTTTGTTGGAAACTATATATTTTTAACATGTGAATATTATGTGATATATTAATCTCTTAACGCGTTTGATATTATGTGATAGATGTCTACCTCTAGAACAAGTCCCATTGACTCACCTAATAATAATGAAGAGTCAAATGTAAATTGGAATGATTCGTGGACTGATTCACAAGTTCCCGAAGAGGAACCGGAAGAAGAGTCAGAACCGGAAGAAGAATCGGAACCGGAAGAAGAATCGGAACCGGAAGAAGAAATAGAACCGGTGGGGGAAATAATAAAACGGTTAAGTAAAAGAGAATCCTCAACCAACCGACCAAGGTTAATTATGGTCAATGGTGTTTCCGCCAAGGAAGCAACATATTGGGAGGATTACCAATTCTCCGATGTTTCGGATTCCGACGAGAATTCCGATGATGTTATAGAAATTACCCATACTGAATTTAAAAAGGCAAAAGAAAATAATAAGGGAAAGGGCATAAAAATAGAGAAATCTAATTCCAACCCCGATGAACTTTATATGTATCGTCAACCCCCGAAGTCCTTAAGTTGTAACAATGACCCGGGAACCTCTAAACCACCAGGTTTTTCTAAACCAATGTGGAAAATTACGGCTCATATTAGGGGAACATCATATATCCCTAGAAACTTGGCAAAACGAACCAAAACCGAAGAAGAAGAAACAAGCGAGTCAGAATAAGATAGTTGTATTCGTGTGGTGTAATATATGTAATATAGTGTGCTTATGCTTTATGATGTGTAAAAATTGCTTGTATTAATAAGTATTTTTTTTTATGAATCTAACTCTTGTCTATTTTACAGTATAAAAACACAAAATGGATAGACAACCCAATATTTTAAGAGACCTACCCAGAGACATGATTGATGAAATCTTGTCTAGAGTCGGTCAGAATTCTTCGGCACAACTATTTAAGGCGAGATCAGTTTGTAAGACATTCGAAGAACGTTCCAAGAATGCCTTGGTTTATAAAAGGCTTTCGTTCGAAAGATGGGGGATATCACATTGGGAAATCCATAAGTTACGATGTGTTTACTTTGACGCATATATTGCGGGGAACCCAAATGCTATTTTACGCAATGGGTTAAGAAATTATTTTGACTCAATATATCCGAATATTGGACTTCGTGATTTAGAAAAAGCGGCTAACATGCAACATAAAGAAGCATGTTATGCTTACGGATTAGTAATGTTCGCTTCTCACCAAAGTGAGAACAAGAACATCGGGCTACAACTATTAAACAAAACGTTCCCACAAGTGACGGAGTCGGTAATTGGGGTAAGAAATGAGGTTTTTAGATTGTTACGGGACTGTTGGACATTACGTAACCCTCGTCCCTTTGACGATGTTACAACACGCTGTCTTATCAACGGCCATAACGATTATGTTCCACAAGACCAAGGATGGGAAGTAATCCTAGTAAAACCAGAATGCATGACTTGTTTCTGGACGTATGAATTACGTGTCTTTATTGCCTTTGCTGAACGACTTGTGTACTAGCTAGAATTATCTTCACAACCATCTTGTATCAAATTTATTGTGTGCTATATTTCATGCTATATGTAAAATAAGCGGTATTGTAAGTTTGTAAAATATTGTGTAAAAGTTTGAACGCGAAATATTATTATAATCAGTTTTTCATATAGAATTGTAGTAGTTGAATTGTATATTAGCTACTAAGTATGAACTTAACGGGTAGGTACTACCCGAATTTAAATTTATAAAACACTAATATGAAGAAAAAGCTTTTATAAATGAGTTCATATTATGCTACGAAATACTATTAACTACTCTTAATATTTTGTATGATTAACTTGTTCCATTTGACTATTTTGAAGGAAATGGCACCGACTACTCGACACACCGTGAATATGAATGAAGAGGAATTCCGTACTTTTCAAGCTTCAAACATAGCCGCAGTACAGGCTGCGCTACATACCAACAATAACCTTGGATCTAACAGTACAGGAAATCGTGTAGGATGCACCTACAAAGAATTCACTGCCTGCAAACCTTTGGAATTTGATGGAACCGAAGGACCGATCGGATTGAAACGGTGGACCGAGAAGGTCGAATCGGTGTTTGCCATAAGTAAGTGTACTGAAGAGGACAAAGTGAAGTACGCTACGCATACCTTCACAGGTTCTGCGTTAACATGGTGGAATACCTATCTACAGCAAGTGGGACAAGACGATGCGTACGCACTACCGTGGTTAGCATTCAAGCACTTGATGAACGAGAAATACCGTCTCAGAACTGAGGTCAATAAGCTCAAGACAGAACTTAGAGGGTTACGAACCCAAGGATTTGATATTACCACGTACGAAAGACGATTCACAGAATTGTGCCTATTGTGTCCGGGAGCGTTCGAAGATGAGGAAGAGAAGATCGACGCGTTTGTGAAAGGATTACCTGAAAGAATCCAAGAAGATATAAGTTCACACGAGCCCGCCTCCATACAACAGGCATGTAGAATGGCTCACAAACTAGTGAACCAGATTGAAGAAAGAATTAAAGAACAGACTGCTGAAGAGACCAATGTAAAGCAAGTCAAAAGAAAGTGGGAGGAAAACGGTGATAAAAATCACCAATACAACAACAACAGCAATTACAACAATAATCGCAACAATTATCCCAACAATCGCAACATCAATCGCAACTACAACAAACGGCCCAACAACAACAACAACAACAACAACAACAACAACAGCAACTACAACAATCATCCCAACAACAATAATAACCGCAACAACAACAACAATCAGAAGCAGCTATGCCAAAGGTGTGAAAAGTATCACTCGGGGTTCTGCACCAAATTTTGCAACAAGTGTAAAAGAAATGGTCATAGCGCGGTGAAGTGTGAGGTCTACGGACCAGGGGTTAATAGAACGAAAGGAATAAATGGTGTCGGAACGAGTAATGGCGGAGAAAGTAGTGTCGGAGCAAGTTATGCCAATGTAGGTTGTTATAAATGTGGAAAACCGGGCCACATTATTAGAAATTGCCCGAACCAGGAGAACACGAATGGACAAGGCCGCGGAAAGTTTTCAATATTAATGCGGCAGAGGCACAGGAAGACCCGGAGCTTGTTACGGGTACGTTTCTTATTGACAATAAATCTGCTTACGTTTTATTTGATTAGGGTGCGGATAGAAGCTATATGAGTAGAGATTTTTGTGCTAAATTAAGTTGTCCATTGACGCCTTTGGATAGTAAATTTTTACTCGAATTAGCAAATGGTAAATTAATTTCAGCAGATAATATATGTCGGAATCGAGAAATTAAACTGGTTAGCGAAATATTTAAGATTGATTTGATACCAGTAGAGTTAGGGAGTTTTGATGTGATAATCGGTATGGACTGGTTGAAAGAAGTGAAAGCAGAGATCGTTTGTTACAAAAATGCAATTCGCATTATACGAGAAAAAGGAAAACCCTTAATGGTGTACGGAGAAAAGGGCAACACGAAGCTACATCTTATTAGTAATTTAAAGGCACAAAAACTAATAAGAAAAGGTTGCTATGCTATTCTAGCACACGTCGAGAAAGTAAAAACTGAAGAAAAGAGCATCAATGATGTTCCCATTGCAAAAGAATTTCCCGATGTATTTCCGAAAGAATTACCGGGATTACCCCCACATCGATCCGTTGAATTTCAAATAGATCTTGTACCAGGAGCTGCACCAATAGCTCGTGCTCCTTACAGACTCGCACCCAGCGAGATGAAAGAACTGCAAAGCCAATTACAAGAACTTTTAGAGCGTGGTTTCATTCGACCAAGCACATCACCGTGGGGAGCTCCTGTTTTGTTTGTCAAGAAGAAAGATGGTACATTCAGGTTGTGTATCGACTACCGAGAGTTGAACAAACTTACCATCAAGAACCGCTACCCACTACCGAGAATCGACGACTTATTTGATCAACTACAAGGCTCGTCTGTTTATTCAAAGATTGACTTACGTTCTGGGTATCATCAAATGCGGGTGAAAGAGGATGATATTCCAAAGACTGCTTTCAGAACACGTTACGGTCATTATGAGTTTATGGTCATGCCGTTTGGTTTAACTAATGCACCAGCTGTGTTCATGGACCTTATGAACCGAGTGTGTGGACCATACCTTGACAAGTTTGTCATTGTTTTCATTGATGACATACTTATTTACTCAAAGAATGACCAAGAACACGGTGAACATTTGAGAAAGGTGTTAGAAGTATTGAGGAAGGAAGAATTGTACGCTAAGTTTTCAAAGTGTGCATTTTGGTTGGAAGAAGTTCAATTCCTCGGTCACATAGTGAACAAAGAAGGTATTAAGGTGGATCCGGCAAAGATAGAAACTGTTGAAAAGTGGGAAACCCCGAAAACTCCGAAACACATACGCCAGTTTTTAGGACTAGCTGGTTACTACAGAAGGTTCATCCAAGACTTTTCCAGAATAGCAAAACCCTTGACTGCATTAACGCATAAAGGGAAGAAATTTGAATGGAATGATGAACAAGAGAAAGCGTTTCAGTTATTGAAGAAAAAGCTAACTACGGCACCTATATTGTCATTGCCTGAAGGGAATGATGATTTTGTGATTTATTGTGATGCATCAAAGCAAGGTCTCGGTTGTGTATTAATGCAACGAACGAAGGTGATTGCTTATGCGTCTAGACAATTGAAGATTCACGAACAAAATTATACTACGCATGATTTGGAATTAGGCGCGGTTGTGTTTGCATTAAAGACTTGGAGGCACTACTTATATGGGGTCAAAAGTATTATATATACCGACCACAAAAGTCTTCAACACATATTTAATCAGAAACAACTGAATATGAGGCAGCGTAGGTGGATTGAATTATTGAATGATTACGACTTTGAGATTCGTTACCACCCGGGGAAGGCAAATGTGGTAGCCGATGCCTTGAGTAGGAAGGACAGAGAACCCATTCGAGTAAAATCTATGAATATAATGATTCATAATAACCTTACTACTCAAATAAAGGAGGCGCAACAAGGAGTTTTAAAAGAGGGAAATTTAAAGGATGAAATACCCAAAGGATCGGAGAAGCATCTTAATATTCGGGAAGACGGAACCCGGTATAGGGCTGAAAGGATTTGGGTACCAAAATTTGGAGATATGAGAGAAATGGTACTTAGAGAAGCTCATAAAACCAGATACTCAATACATCCTGGAACGGGGAAGATGTACAAGGATCTCAAGAAACATTTTTGGTGGCCGGGTATGAAAGCCGATGTTGCTAAATACGTAGGAGAATGTTTGACGTGTTCTAAGGTCAAAGCTGAGCATCAGAAACCATCAGGTCTACTTCAACAACCCGAAATCCCGGAATGGAAATGGGAAAACATTACCATGGATTTCATCACTAAATTGCCAAGGACTGCAAGTGGTTTTGATACTATTTGGGTAATAGTTGATCGTCTCACCAAGTCAGCACACTTCCTGCCAATAAGAGAAGATGACAAGATGGAGAAGTTAGCACGACTGTATTTGAAGGAAGTCGTCTCTAGACATGGAATACCAATCTCTATTATCTCTGATAGGGATGGCAGATTTATTTCAAGATTCTGGCAGACATTACAGCAAGCATTAGGAACTCGTCTAGACATAAGTACTGCTTATCATCCACAAATCGATGGGCAGAGCGAAAGGACGATACAAACGCTTGAAGACATGCTACGAGCATGTGTTATTGATTTCGGAAACAGTTGGGATCGACATCTACCGTTAGCAGAATTTTCCTACAACAACAGCTACCATTCAAGCATTGAGATGGCGCCGTTTGAAGCACTTTATGGTAGAAAGTGCAGGTCTCCGATTTGTTAGAGTGAAGTGGGGGATAGACAGATTACGGGTCCGGAGATTATACAAGAAACTACCGAGAAGATCATCCAAATTCAACAACGGTTGAAAACTGCCCAAAGTCGACAAAAGAGCTACGCTGACATTAAAAGAAAAGATATAGAATTTGAAATTGGAGAGATGGTCATGCTTAAAGTTGCACCTTGGAAAGGCGTTGTTCGATTTGGTAAACGAGGGAAATTAAATCCAAGGTATATTGGACCATTCAAGATTATTGATCGTGTCGGACCAGTAGCTTACCGACTTAAGTTACCTCAACAACTCACGGCTGTACATAACACTTTCCACGTCTCGAATTTGAAGAAATGTTTTGCTAAAGAAGATCTCACTATTCCGTTAGATGAAATCCAAATCAACGAAAAACTCCAATTCATCGAAGAACCCGTCGAAATAATGGATCATGAGGTTAAAAGACTTAAGCAAAACAAGATACCAATTGTTAAGGTTCGATGGAATGCTCGTAGAGGACCCGAGTTCACCTGGGAGTGTGAAGATCAGATGAAGAAGAAATACCCGCATCTATTTCCAGAAGATTCGTCAACACCTTCAACAGCTTAAAATTTCGGGACGAAATTTATTTAACGGGTAGGTACTGTAGTGACCCGAACTTTTCCATGTTTATATATATATTAATTGAGATTGATATTTACTTGATTAAATGTTTCCAACATGTTAAGCAATCAAACTTGTTAAGACTTGATTAATTGAAATATGTTTCATATAGACAATTGACCACCCAAGTTGATCGGTGATTCACGAACGTTAAAACTTGTAAAAACTATATGATGACATATATATGGATATATATATAGTTAACATGATACTATGATAAGAAAACATATCATAAAGTATATTAACAATGAACTACATATGTAAAAACAAGACTACTAACTTAATGATTTTTAAACGAGACATATATGTAACGATTATCGTTGTAAAGACATTTAATGTATATATATCATATTAAGAGATATTCATACATGATAATATCATGATAATATAATAATTTAAAATCTCATTTGATATTATAAACATTGGGTTAACAACATTTAACAAGATCGTTAACCTAAAGGTTTCAAAACAACACTTACATGTAACGACTAACGATGACTTAACGACTCAGTTAAAATGTATATACATGTAGTGTTTTAATATGTATTTATACACTTTTGAAAGACTTCAATACACTTATCAAAATACTTCTACTTAACAAAAATGCTTACAATTACATCCTCGTTTAGTTTCATCAACAATTCTACTCGTATGCACCCGTATTCTTACTCGTACAATACACAGCTTTTAGATGTATGTACTATTGGTATATACACTCCAATGATCAGCTCTTAGCAGCCCATGTGAGTCACCTAACACATGTGGGAACCATCATTTGGCAACTAGCATGAAATATCTCATAAAATTACAAAAATATGAGTAATCATTCATGACTTATTTACATGAAAACAAAATTACATATCCTTTATATCTAATCCATACACCAACGACCAAAAACACCTACAAACACTTTCATTCTTCAATTTTCTTCATCTAATTGATCTCTCTCAAGTTCTATCTTCAAGTTCTAAGTGTTCTTCATAAATTCTACAAGTTCTAGTTACATAAAATCAAGAATACTTTCAAGTTTGCTAGCTCACCTCCAATCTTGTAAGGTGATCATCCAATCTCAAGAAATCTTTGTTTCTTACAGTAGGTTATCATTCTAATACAAGGTAATAATCATATTCAAACTTTGGTTCAATTTCTATAACTATAACAATCTTATTTCAAGTGATGATCTTACTTGAACTTGTTTTCGTGTCATGATTCTGCTTCAAGAACTTCGAGCCATCCAAGGATCCGTTGAAGTTAGATCCATTTTTCTCTTTTCCAGTAGGTTTATCCAAGAAAATTAAGGTAGTAATGATATTCATAACATCATTCGATTCATACATATAAAGCTATCTTATTCGAAGGTTTAAACTTGTAATCACTAGAACATAGTTTAGTTAATTCTAAACTTGTTCGCAAAAAAAAGTTAATCCTTCTAACTTGACTTTTAAAATCAACTAAACACATGTTCTATATATATATGATATGCTAACTTAATGATTTAAAACCTGGAGACACAAAAAACACCGTAAAACCGGATTTACGCCGTCGTAGTAACACCGCGGGCTGTTTTGGGTTAGTTAATTAAAAACTATGATAAACTTTGATTTAAAAGTTGTTATTCTGAGAAAATGATTTTTATTATGAACATGAAACTATATCCAAAAATTATGGTTAAACTCAAAGTGGAAGTATGTTTTCTAAAATGGTCATCTAGACGTCGTTCTTTCGACTGAAATGACTACCTTTACAAAAACGACTTGTAACTTATTTTTCCGACTATAAACCTATACTTTTTCTGTTTAGATTCATAAAATAGAGTTCAATATGAAACCATAGCAATTTGATTAACTCAAAACGGATTTAAAATAAAGAAGTTATGGGTAAAACAAGATTGGATAATTTTTCTCATTTTAGCTACGTGAAAATTGGTAACAAATCTATTCCAACCATAACTTAATCAACTTGTATTGTATATTATGTAATCTTGAGATACCATAGACACGTATACAATGTTTCGACCTATCATGTCGACACATCTATATATATTTCGGAACAACCATAGACACTCTATATGTGAATGTTGGAGTTAGCTATACAGGGTTGAGGTTGATTCCAAAATATATATAGTTTGAGTTATGATCAATACTGAGATACGTATACACTGGGTCGTGGATTGATTCAAGATAATATTTATCGATTTATTTCTGTACATCTAACTGTGGACAACTAGTTGTAGGTTACTAACGAGGACAGCTGACTTAATAAACTTAAAACATCAAAATATATTAAAAGTGTTGTAAATATATTTTGAACATACTTTGATATATATGTATATATTGTTATAGGTTCGTGAATCAACCAGTGGCCAAGTCTTACTTCCCGACGAAGTAAAAATCTGTGAAAGTGAGTTATAGTCCCACTTTTAAAATCTAATATTTTTGGGATGAGAATACATGCAGGTTTTATAAATGATTTACAAAATAGACACAAGTACGTGAAACTACATTCTATAGTTGAATTATCGAAATCGAATATGCCCCTTTTTATTAAGTCTGGTAATCTAAGAATTAGGGAACAGACACCCTAATTGACGCGAATCCTAAAGATAGATCTATTGGGCCTAACAAACCCCATCCAAAGTACCGGATGCTTTAGTACTTCGAAATTTATATCATATCCGAAGGGTGTCCCAGAATGATGGGGATATTCTTATATATGCATCTTGTTAATGTCGGTTACCAGGTGTTTACCATATGAATGATTTTTATCTCTATGTATGGGATGTGTATTGAAATATGAAATCTTGTGGTCTATTATTATGATTTGATATATATAGGTTAAACCTATAACTCACCAACATTTTTGTTGACGTTTTAAGCATGTTTATTCTCAAGTGATTATTAGGAGCTTCCGCTGTCGCATACTTAAATAAGGACGAGATTTGGAGTCCATGCTTGTATGATATTGTGTAAAAACTGCATTCAAGAAACTTATTTTGTTGTAACATATTTGTATTGTAAACCATTATGTAATGGTCGTGTGTAAACAGGATATTTTAGATTATCATTATTTGATAATCTACGTAAAGCTTTTTAAACCTTTATTGATGAAATAAAGGTTATGGTTTGTTTTAAAATGAATGCAGTCTTTGAAAAACGTCTCATATAGAGGTCAAAACCTCGCAACGAAATCAATTAATATGGAACGTTTTTAATCAATAAGAACGGGACATTTCACAACAGGCATGTAGAATGGCTCACAAATTAGTGAACCAGATTGAAGAAAGAATTAAAGAACAGACTGCTGAAGAGGCCAATGTGAAGCAAGTCAAAAGAAAGTGGGAGGAAAACGGTGATAAGAATCAACAATACAACAACAACAGCAATTACAACAACAATCGCAACCATTATCCCAACAATCGCAACATCAATCGCAACTACAACAAACGGCCCAACAACAACAACAACAATAACAACATCAACTACAACAATCATCCCAGCAACAATAACAACCGCAACAACAACAACAACAACAACAACAATCAGAAGCAGCTATGCCAAAGGTGTGAAAAGTATCACTCGGGGTTCTGCACCAAATTTTGCAACAAGTGTAAAAGAAATGGTCATAGCGCGGTGAAGTGTGAGGTCTACGGACCAGGGGTTAACAGAACGAAAGGAACAAATGGTGTCGGAACGAGTAATGGCGGAGCAAGTAGTGTCGGAGCAAGTTATGCCAATGTAGTTTGTTATAAATGTGGAAAATCGGGCCACATTATTAGAAATTTCCTGAACCAGGAGAACACGAATGGACAAGGCCGCAGAAGAGTTTTCAATATTAATGCGGCAGAGGCACAGGAAGACCCGGAGCTTGTTACGGGTACGTTTCTTATTGACAATAAATCTGCTTACGTTTTATTTGATTCGGGTGCGGATAGAAGCTATATGAGTAGAGATTTTTGTGCTAAATTAAGTTGTCCATTGACGCCGTTGGATAGTAAATTTTTACTCGAATTAGCAAACGGTAAATTAATTTCAGCAGATAATATATGCCGGAATCAAGAAATTAAACTGGGTAGCGAAATATTTAAGATTGACTTGATACCAGTAGAGTTAGGGAGTTTTGATGTGATAATCGGTATGGACTGGTTGAAAGAAGTGAAAGCAGAGATCGTTTGTTACAAAAATGCAATTCGCATTATACGAGAAAAAGGAAAATCCTTAATGGTGTACAGAGAAAAGGGCAACACGAAGCTACATTTTATTAGTAATTTGAAGGCACAAAAACTAATAAGAAAAGGTTGCTATGCTATTCTAGCACATGTCAAGAAAGTACAAACTGAAGAAAAGATCATCAATGATGTTCCCGTCGCAAAAGGATTTCCCGATGTATTTCCGAAAGAATTACCGGGATTACCCCCACATCGATTCGTTGAATTTTAAATAGATCTTGTACCAGGAGCTGCACCAATAGCTTGTGCCCCTTACAGACTCGCACCCAGCGAGATGAAAGAACTACAAAGCTAATTACAAGAACTTTTAGAGCGTGGTTTCATTCGACCAAGCACATCACCGTGGGGAGCTCCTATTTTGTTTGTCAAGAAGAAAGATGGTACATTCAGGTTGTGTATCGACTACCGAGAGTTGAACAAACTTACCATCAAGAATCGCTACCCACTACCGAGAATCGATGACTTATTTGATCAACTACAAGGCTCGTCAGTTTATTAAAAGATTGACTTACGTTCCGGGTATCATCAAATGCGGGTGAAAGAAGATGATATTCCAAAGACTGCTTTCAGCACACGTTACGGTCATTACAAGTTTATGGTCATGCCGTTTGGTTTAACTAATGCACCAGCTGTGTTCATGGACCTTATGAACCGAGTGTGTGGACCATACCTTGACAAGTTTGTCATTGTTTTCATTGATGACATACTTATTTACTCAAAGAATGACCAAGAACACGGTGAACATTTGAGAAAGGTGTTAGAAGTATTGAGGAAGGAAGAATTGTACGCTAAATTTTCAAAGTGTGCATTTTGGTTGGAAGAAGTTCAATTCCTCGGTCACATAGTGAACAAAGAAGGTATTAAGGTGGATCCGGCAAAGATAGAAACTGTTGAAAAGTGGGAAACCCCAAAAACCCCGAAACACATACGCCAGTTTTTAGGACTAGCTGGTTACTACAGAAGGTTCATCCAAGACTTTTCCAGAATAGCAAAACCCTTGACTGCATTAACGCATAAAGGGACGAAATTTGAATGGAAGGATGAACAAGAGAAAGCGTTTCAGTTATTGAAGAAAAAGCTAACTACGGCACCTATATTGTCATTGCCTGAAGGGAATGATGATTTTGTGATTTATTGTGATGCATCAAAGCAAGGTCTCGGTTGTGTATTAATGCAACGAACGAAGGTGATTGCTTATGCGTCTAGACAATTGAAGATTCACGAACAAAATTATACGACGCATGATTTGGAATTAGGCGCGGTTGTTTTTGCATTAAAGACTTGGAGGCACTACTTATATGGGGTCAAAAGTATTATATATACTGACCACAAAAGTCTTCAGCACATATTTAATCAGAAACAACTGAATATGAGGCAGCGTAGGTGGATTGAATTGTTGAATGATTACGACTTTGAGATTCGTTACCACCCGGGGAAGGCAAATGTGGTAGCCGACGCCTTGAGCAGGAAGGACAGAGAACATATTCGAGTAAAATCTATGAATATAATGATTCACAATAACCTTACTACTCAAATAAAGGAAGCGCAACAAGGAGTTTTAAAAGAGGGAAATTTAAAGGATGAAATACCCAAAGGATCGGAGAAGCATCTTAATATTCGGGAAGACGGAACCCGGTATAGGGCTAAAAGGATTTGGGTACCAAAATTTGGAGATATGAGAGAAATGGTACTTAGAGAAGCTCATAAAACCAGATACTCAATACATCCTGGAACGGGAAGATGTACAAGGATCTCAAGAAACATTTTTGGTGGCCGGGTATGAAAGCCGATGTTGCTAAATATGTAGGAGAATGTTTGACGTGTTCTAAGGTCAAAGCTGAGCATCATAAACCATCAGGTCTACTTCAACAACCCGAAATCCCGAAATGGAAATGGGAAAACATTACCATGGATTTCATCACTAAATTGCCAAGGACTGCAAGTGGTTTTGATACTATTTGGGTAATAGTTGATCGTCTCACCAAATCAGCACACTTCCTTCCAATAAGAGAAGATGACAAGATGGAGAAGTTAGCACGACTGTATTTGAAGGAAGTCATCTCCAGACATGGAATACCAATCTCTATTATCTCTGATAGGGATGGCAGATTTATTTCAAGATTCTAGCAGACATTACAGCAAGCATTAGGAACTCGTCTAGACATGAGTACTGCCTATCATCCACAAACTGATGGGCAGAGTGAAAGGACGATACAAACGCTTGAAGACATGCTACGTGCATGTGTTATTGATTTTGGAAACAGTTGGGATCGACATCTACCGTTAGCAGAATTTTCCTACAACAACAGCTACCATTCAAGCATTGAGATGGCGCCGTTTGAAGCACTTTATGGTAGAAAGTGCAGGTCTTCGATTTGTTGGAGTGAAGTGAGGGATAGACAGATTACGGGTCCGGAGATAATACAAGAAACTACCGAGAAGATCATCCAAATTCAACAATGGTTGAAAACCGCCCAAAGTCAAAAAAAGAGCTACGCCGACACTAAAAGAAAAGACATAGAATTTGAAATTGGAGAAATGGTCATGCTTAAGGTTGCACCTTGGAAAGGTGTTGTTCGATTTGGTAAACAGGGGAAATTAAATCCAAGGTATATTGGACCATTCAAGATTATTGATCGTGTTGGACCCGTAGCTTACCGACTTGAGTTACCTCAACAACTTGTGAATGTACATAACACTTTCCACGTCTCGAATTTGAAAAAATGTTTTGCTAAAGAAGATCTCACTATTCCGTCGAAATAATGGATCGTGAGGTTAAGAGACTTAAACAAAATAAGATACCGATTGTTAAGGTTCGATGGAATGCTCGTAGAGGACCCGAGTTCACCTGGGAGCGTGAAGATCAGATGAAGAAGAAATACCCGCATCTATTTCCAGAAGATTCGTCAACACTTTCAACAGCTTAAAATTTCGGGACGAAATTTATTTAACGGGTAGGTACTGTAGTGACCCAAACTTTTCAATGTTTTTATATATTAAATGAAATTGATATTTAAATGATTAAATGTTTCCAACATGTTAAGCAATCAAACTTGTTAAGACTTGATTAATTGAAATAGGTTTCATATAGACAATTGACCACCCAAGTTGACCGGTGATTCACGAACGTTAAAACTTGTAAAAACTATATTGTGATGACCCAGAGATTTCCGACCAAATTTAAACTTAATCGATAAATGTTTCTGACACGATAAGCGAAGTCTGTAATGTTGGGTCACCAAAATTGTGAACTGTTTCATACATTCATGTAACCTCGACCATTGACGACGATTCACGAACCATTATTTATAAATAAATACATATGTGTTTATAAATGTATGAATATAATAATTGGAATTGGATGTAAGTAAAAATACAGAATAATTAAGTGCAACTTAAAAAGAAACCATATATAAATATGTATAGTTATTATAATTTTTGTATTTTTTAAAAATGTAAAAAATATGGATATTTAAATTAAAATTATTATATAATTTATTATATGATTAATAAATGTTACATAAGTAATAATATACATATATATAACAAATTAAAATATAGTTGTTATAATAATATCATAACTGTCATTATCAAGATATATATTAGTATTAATAATATTATGATATAATTATGAAATTTGGTGTAACTAAGTTGTTATATTGTTATTAATATTATTATTATCATTAATATTAATATTATTATAGTTAGTAGTATTATAAGTATTATGAGTAATATTATTATAACCATTTTTATAAATAATACCATTACTAATATCTAATATTATTATAATTATTATTAAAAATAATTATTTGTGTTTATTTGAAACTAATACAGTTTATGGATATTAACATTAATAATAAGAATTTTTTTTATCATTATTATTTATTATTAATATAATTATTAATATTAATATTACATTTAATAAATATTAGAATTTGTTTTAATAAATTGTATATCTAAAGCAAAAATCGTGCAAGTGGGTTTATGGTAGCTATCATACTGTAATTAAGTTGTTATTTGTCTCTAAATCCAGTACAAGATCACAGATTACATTATCAATAACATCCAAAAATTGTTATCAATCTCTTTCACCTTTTAATTATTTATTTTTTCTTTCTTTTGAGCTGGATATATGTCGATATATATACAGCTTAGATATATCAAATCGTCCAATTAGTAGAGGGAACAAAAGTCATTCAATCTTTCCATATTCAATTTTCATTTACAACTACAACCAACTACAATTATATGTCAATTTTAAATCAAAAATGCAAGAAACCCGGTAGCCTCTGTTCGCGTTAGTTGTTTTGTCCATAAACTCAATTCGAATGAATTTGTAAAATCTAAAATTGCAGAAGAGTTAGGAATTCTCTAGTGAAAATAACTGCAAAATTACGGCCTTCAATTCTTTAAAATGAGTTCGAATTTTTGAGTCAAACTTTTAAAATCAAAAAGTCAACCTTTGTTCTTCATTAAAATTTGGATTCGTTCTTGTGTTTCATAACAAATTGAAGGTCCCTAAGGTTTCTAGGATGGATTTTAAAACTAATTCGTGTAGAAACTTTGGCCTGAAACAACCTATATATCAAAAATCATATTTTTTTTTTGTTGAAAATAGCGACTGCCAGCAGCAGCACTCTTTCGTTCGTTTTAAATTTTTTTTTATATATATCAAATAATCATTACGTATGGATATTAAATCCTCTAATCGATTTTTTTTTCTTACCATTATTAAGCTTTAAAAGATTAGGATTCGATTTTGATTTTGATAGGGAAGATGAAGGAGAAGCAACAGCTTTAATATGTGTATTATATATTTAAGACTATGTTTATGATCAGAAAAATTAAAGTGGCGGAGTGGTTAGGCAGTGGGTTAGGGAACATGAGGTCACGGGTTCGAGGCCAGGTGCAGGCAGTCTTTTTTTTTTTTGGAATTCTTCTTTATGAGGTAGTTACTCTCATTTATTATTATTATTATTATTATTATTATTATTATTATTATTATTATTATTATTATTATTATTATTATTATTATTATTATTATTATTATTATTGTTATTGATTATTATTATTGTTATTAGTAATATAATTATAATTATTAGTATTGTTATTATTACTAATACAAGTTTTATGATACTTTATTATTATTGTTATTATTAAGGTTATAATTATTATCATTGTTATTATATCTAAATGTATTATAATTATCGTTAGTATTATTATAAGTATTATTGATATTATTATTACTAATATTACATATGCATTATTGTTATCATAATTATGATCATTATTATTACTATTATCATTATTATGAACATAATACAATTTATCATTTTAAATATTATTATTAGTATCTTTTTATAAATTGTTAGTATTAATATTGTTATTATCAACAAAAGTGTTAGTAACAAAATCATTACTGACGTTATCATTTATTATTAGTATTATGATTATTGACGCAACCATGAATATTATTATTATTATTATGATCATTAACTTATCATTTTAGTGCTATTATTAACATAAGTATTTTTTTTCTTTCTAAAAAATATCGTTATTATTATTAGTAAATCATAATTTTTAAAAACTATTTTTTTATATACAATATTTTGACCTAACATATATATTATAATTGTACTAGTAGTTTATATACCTATATGTAAAACATATTAACATTATTCACATAAATACTTATATATATAACAAACCAATGAATTTTAGATATAATACTAACTATATATATATATATATATATATATATATATATATATATATATATATATATATATATATATATATATATATATATATATATATATATTAATCATTTTGGATATATATACAACATAAATATATATATATATATATATATATATATATATATATATATATATATATATATATATATATATATATATATATATATAACTATATATGTAATAATCATTTGCAAATATTTATATATACAAATTAAATAAATAATATATAAAGAGATAGTATATGAAATTGTTCGAGTACGGTTATATGTATTAATGAATATACAAATGATATAGGTTCGTGAATCCGAGGTCAACCCTGCATTGTTCGGTTGTTTAATGTCGTTATATGTATTTTTACTACAAAATACATTAGGTGCGTTTCATTAATCCCTTTTTTTTAAATGCTTTCGCAATATATATTTTTGGGACTAAGAATGCATGCGCTGCTTTTATAAAATGTTTTACGAAATGGACACAAGTGATCGAAACTACATTCTATGGTTGGATTATCTAATCGAATATGCCCTTTTTATATAGTCTGGTAATCTAAGAATTAGGGAACAGAAACCCTAATTGACGCGAACTCTAAAGATAGATCTATCGGGCTCAACAAGCCCCATCCAAAGTACCGGATGCTTTAGTACTTCGAAATTTATATCATGTCTGAAGGAGGATCCCGGAATGATGGGGATATTCTTATATGCATATTGTGAATGTCGATTACCAGGTGTTCAATCCATATGAATGATATTTTTGTCTCTATGCATGGGACGTATGTTTATGAGAAATGGAAATATGAAATCTTGTGGTCTATTAAAATATTGAAATGATTATTTATATTAAACTAATGAACTCACCAACCTTTTGGTTGACACTTGAAAGCATGTTTATTCTCAGGTACGAAAGAAATCTTCCGCTGTGCATTTGCTCATTTTAAAGTTATTACTTGGAGTCATTCATGGCATATTTCAAAAGACGTTGCATTCGAGTCGTTGAGTTCATCAAGATTATTATTAAGTCAATTATAGTTAGATATATTATGAAATGATATGCATGCCGTCAAATTTCGATGTAATGAAAGATTGTATTTTCAAAAACGAATGCAATGTTTGTAAAATGTATCATATAGAGGTCAAATACCTCGTGATGTAATCAACTGATGTGAATCGTTTATAATCGATATGGACTTCGTCCGGATGGATTAGGACGGGTCCTTTCAGTTGGTATCAGAGCGATGGTCTTAGTGAACCAGGTCTTGCATTAGTGTGTCTAACTGATAGTCATTAGGATGCATTAGTGAGTCTGGACTTCGACCGTGTCTTCATGTCAAAAGTTTTGCTTATCATTTCGTGTCGAAAATTTACCTGCTTATCATTCTTAGTCTAGACACATCTTACTGCATTGACTGCATGAATAGTGTATAGACAAAATTCATATCTTAGCGTATCTGTTACTGAAAACTTTGTCTGACAGCTTCCGTGAAATTCCTCCGTAACTTATGGGATTTTAGTATTATATATGTATATGTAAATTATGTATTGCAGGATACTAATCTACATCCTATAATTTATTTCTTATCGAAAATCCTTCATCTGATCGCACGAGATGAATCCCTCAACTAGATCGAGTCCCTCGGATTTCGACAGCTATTCCGACATAGATGTTCACCTAAGCTCCGAAAACAGCGTCATCAGCATGAATCAACCAATCAGCCATTATCAATTCATCTGATGGATTCTTAGTCGACTTAATTAATGGAAACGCGCAGAAGGTAATCCCTTCCACCAACCGAATTCACCTCTTGACAATGAACCTGAAGCGTTTACCGGCGAACCTGTTCGAGACACCATTTTCAGTCTCATTTCCAGGGTAACTCTACAAGATTATATTCTATCCACAATTCTAAACCTTATTCATCCGCTCGTTCCGATCGACAATCATCCTGGAGTAATAAGTCAACGAACTTCGCGCTCGAATAATCAATTCGGAGAATATGGTTCAAAATGTACCAGCTTCAGCAACATCACCGACATCAACAGTACCACCAGTAACAACACCAGTACCATCAACAATCCATGCTTCAATATCATCATTTGTACTTTGAGTATGATCTTCGTTCTACGTATCGTTCTACCTCATTTATCTTCGTTCGACATGGCGAATATGTAATCTCTAAAGTTTTAGAGATTATTTATTCTAGTTCCAACCGAAAAGCAAATGAGTTTAATATCATATTAACTCATTAAATCTATGAATACATCGGAAGAAAATATATATGTATATATGTTCTCATAAAGATTGTAATTAAAAATTCTCTTGTGCCAACTGTTAATGGTGAAAATATTTTAACGGTTAGGTAATACCCGAGGAATATTTAAATTTCACATTAATAAGTTACATTGTACATTCTTCGAATCTAATTCAACAATCATTTACTATCCTATTTACAATCACAGATATACGAATCCGTTCACCACAAAACAACCATTTTCATTCAATTTTATATTTGGATTTTGACCTATCAGAATCCAACAAATGGCATAATGAAGAAATAATGGACACAATAAAAATTGATTAGAAACAGACTAATTGACAATATGAAATTTTGTTAAGAAACCACGCTAACAAAATCCTAGATAACTGTTCCTAGCTAACTGTTAATTCCATATTACATTTTATTTATCGCAATAAATTATCGCAATTTATTTTATCGTAATTTTAATTCTCGTAATTTTATTTAAATGTCATTTAATTTCTGTTATTTATTTTACGCACTTTAAATATCGAGACACGTATACAAGGTTTTGACATATCATATCGACACATCTATATACATTATTTGGAATCACCATAGACACTCTATATGCAGTAATGATCGAGTTCTCTATACAGGGTTGATGTTGATTCTAAAATAATATATATAGTTTGAGTTGTGATCGAGTCTGAGGCGGATACGGGTCATGATACGTATTAATTAATTCGAATATTATATATTAAACTATATATGAATTATTGGACTGTTACTGTGGAGTATCAACTGTGGACTACCAACACTGGACAATTAAAATGAATTAAAATATTGATTATAACATATGAAACTAAACAATTCTTCAAGTTTGTCACTTGATTTCATTTTAAACCCCATTCGTATCATCACAATTACAATCTGCGTTCAAACCTTTCATAATTCTTGAAAACACCTCAATCGAGAGGATGAACCAACCGCACTTCATCTACGGAAGGAAAGATTTATGCATATAGTTATGCACCTGAGAAACTCTCGACAACTGAGTAAAAGTTTAACACGTAGCCGCGTCAGATCCTTTTGCATTTATTAGCAAAAATAACTTTGCGATCTCTTTTCAAATTAGTCAATTTTGTCACAGCTCTAGCAAGTCAACTTCGACTTTTCATTCAAAACAACCTTATTATAACTTTGATATATATGCGTGCTCATTTATTGTTACTGGGGAACCTTTCATATTCCATCATATTACCATCAGCGTTTAATCATCTAAAAACACAATTCTCCTGAAACCACCTCGAATTGATAACCGATGATTCAGATATCATAGCATTAAATGCAGAGGAAACAGAAAAATGGTAGATGGTATAAACGACCAAAAGTTTGATGATAAAGAAAGGAGTGTTGGAAACGCTCGATAGAAAATTGGGTATTGAAAAAAACAGATTGAGCTATCTATGAAGAAGACCAAGGACAAATACAAGGACCATACCATATATTCAAAGAATCCAGGTAATTCTGGATCCAATGAAACCTTCAATGAATACCTTGCTCCGTACTCATGTTAAAATCTTGCGGAAAGTCTTTCCCCATCAACCATCGAACATAGAAATTTCAAAATATCATCATCAATATCTTCGATATTTCTGAGGATATTTTCATAAATATTCTCGTCCAAAATTATATACCTCCTCGTGCTTCCTGTGTATCATTATATTGAAAACATTCAATAGAAATTTAGTACTGAAAAGCGGATTATGCGAAACTATGAAGGAAGCCGTGGACAAATCACAAAGAATAAGTTTGACTTCAAAGAATCCAAATGATTCTATTTCTGATGAAGTCTTTAGCAAATACCTTGCTTCCGAATCTAAACCCTTACGGATAAATCTTCTTCATCATCCATTGATATTAGAAATTCCAAGATATCATCGTATCTTTCATTATAAATATCCTCCATATTTCTGAAGATATTTTCATAAGTATTCTTATCTGAAATCATTAATCTCTTCATGATATCAGTGTTACATCATATAGAAACTGGTAGTTTCTATATTCTGTAAACTTTCGAGCTTAAAATATGAATGTTATTGAAGTAATGTTGGGAACTGATGCATGAATTAGTATAATATAATGACACTTGATCAACGTGATTATATTACAGTAAGTCATGCTGAGTTTCTAAATGGAACGTGATGATTCACAGATCATAACGTCATCATGTGCCATGTTACATAACTCTTTCATCCTACTTAACTCCGGAACAAATCAAGAAAATGTATTCTTGATGGTTCTATCTTCCGTGATGTTGATAAATTTGAAAATCAAATCGTGCTATCACGTTCCTTCCTGCTTTGAACATTATAATCATTCGAGACTCTATATCTACAAATTCTGGACCATTATTCGCTTGACTTGAAGTCGGGAACAGAAAACAAAAGCATAAAGCTTTGAAATATAAGGGAGAATATAAAGCCCGATAACAACACATAAATTACAAACCGTGTATATCAATGTTTATCGCAACATAAAAACACGGGAGAATTAAAAACATTATAAACCCAAGGGCGAAGTAGAAAAAGCAGATTCCTCTGGTGGAAGTTGGAAAAGGAGAATGATCATTGTGATAGTTAGAATAAGAACAAGGATCAGAACTGGATTAAGCATTTTCACAAACTTTTGGATGTATGAACTAAGAAAGAAAGTATAGAAATGGTGAAAGTAATAGAACGGAAGAAGTACATTTATAGTGAAAATACCAGACAAAGAAATCAAGGCAGATTTCCGCATTAATTATAGCGATCTTAATTTCCTTACTCGCCGAAGAATCAAATCATTTAGATTTCGAAGATTTTCTTCAAATTCCTTGAATTCCGGAATTCAATCAAGACAATGTCAGAAGTTAAGACACACTCTATTTTATAAATTCAACTCTGACTCTGTCAAAAGTTAAGATGAATCTTTACTTTCCTATTTCGCTCTTTGGTGATAGCTTCATTAGTACTCTTCGAATAATCGAATTACTTTTATCCATATTACTCAATGGTGATAAAACTCAATTTATCAACTCACATTCGTCATGAAAACATTTTTATTGTTAGCCATGACCACCTCACTCAAATTTCGGGACGAAATTTCTTTAACGGGTAGGTACTGTGATGACCCAGAGATTTCCGACCAAATTTAAACTTAATCGATAAATGTTTTCGACACGATAAGCGAAGTCTGTAATGTTGGGTCACCAAAATTGTGAACTGTTTCATACATTCATGTAACCTCGACCATTGACGACGATTCACGAACCATTATTTATAAATAAATACATATGTGTTTATAAATGTATGAATATAATAATTGGAATTGGATGTAAGTAAAAATACAGAATAATTAAGTGCAACTTAAAAAGAAACCATATATAAATATGTATAGTTATTACAATTTTTGTATTTTTTAAAAATGTAAAAAATATGGATATTTAAATTAAAATTATTATATAATTTATTATATGATTAATAAATGTTACATAAGTAATAATATACATATATATAACAAATTAAAATATAGTTGTTATAATAATATCATAACTGTCATTATCAAGATATATATTAGTATTAATAATATTATGATATAATTATGAAATTTGGTGTAACTAAGTTGTTATATTGTTATTAATATTATTATTATCATTAATATTAATATTATTATAGTTAGTAGTATTATAAGTATTATGAGTAATATTATTATAACCATTTTTATAAATAATACCATTACTAATATCTAATATTATTATAATTATTATTAAAAATAATTATTTGTGTTTATTTGAAACTAATACAGTTTATGGATATTAACATTAATAATAATAATTTTTTTATCATTATTATTTATTATTAATATAATTATTAATATTAATATTACATTTAATAAATATTAGAATTTGTTTTAATAAATTGTATATCTAAAGAAAAAATCGTGCAAGTGGGTTTATGGTAGCTATCATACTGTAATTAAGTTGTTATTTGTCTCTAAATCCAGTACAAGATCACAGATTACATTATCAATAACATCCAAAAATTGTTATCAATCTCTTTCACCTTTTAATTATTTATTTTTTTCTTTCTTTTGAGCTGGATATATGTCGATACATATACAGCTTAGATATATCAAATCGTCCAATTGGTAGAGGGAACAAAAGTCATTCAATCTTTCCATATTCAATTTTCATTTACAACTACAACCAACTACAATTATATGTCAATTTTAAATCAAAAATGCAAGAAACCCGGTAGCCTCTGTTCGCGTTAGTTGTTTTGTCCATAAACTCGATTCGAATGAATTTGTAAAATCTAAAATTGCAGAAGAGTTAGGAATTCTCTAGTGAAAATAACTGCAAAATTACGGCCTTCAATTCTTTAAAATGAGTTCGAATTTTCGAGTCAAACTTTTAAAATCAAAAAGTCAACCTTTGTTCTTCATTAAAATTTGGATTCGTTCTTGTGTTTCATAACAAATTGAAGGTCCCTAAGGTTTCTAGGATGTATTTTAAAACTAATTCGTGTAGAAACTTTGGCCTGAAACAACCTATATATCAAAAATCATATTTTTTTTTGTTGAAAACAGCGACTGCCAGCAGCAGCACTCTTTCGTTCGTTTTAATTTTTTTTTATATATATCAAATAATTGTTACGTATGGATATTAAATCCTATAATCGATTTTTTTTTCTTACCATTATTAAGCTTTAAAAGATTAGGATTCGATTTTGATTTTGATAGGGAAGATGAAGGAGAAGCAACAGCTTTAATATGTGTATTATATATTTAAGACTGTGTTTATGATCAGAAAAATTAAAGTGGCAGAGTGGTTAGGCAGTGGGTTAGGGAACATGAGGTCACGGGTTCGAGGCCGGGTGCAGGCAGTCTTTTTTTTTTTTTTTGGAATTCTTCTTTATGAGGTAGTTACTCTCATTTATTATTATTATTATTATTATTATTATTATTATTATTATTATTATTATTATTATTATTATTATTATTATTATTATTATTATTATTATTATTATTATTATTATTGTTATTGATTATTATTATTGTTATTGTTATTAGTAATATAATTATAATTATTAGTATTGTTATTATTACTAATACAAGTTTTATGATACTTTATTATTATTTTTATTATTAAGGTTATAATTATTATCATTGTTATTATATCTAAATGTATTATAATTATCGTTAGTATTATTATAAGTATTATTGATATTATTATTACTAATATTACATATGCATTATTGTTATCATAATTATGATCATTATTATTACTATTATCATTATTATGAACATAATACAATTTATCATTTTAAATATTATTATTAGTATCTTTTTATAAATTGTTAGTATTAATATTGTTATTATCAACAAAAGTGTTAGTAACAAAATCATTACTGACGTTATCATTTATTATTAGTATTATGATTATTGACGCAACCATGAATATTATTATTATTATTATGATCATTAACTTATCATTTTAGTGCTATTATTAACATAAGTATTTTTTTTCTTTCTAAAAAATATCGTTATTATTATTAGTAAATCATAATTTTTAAAAACTATTTTTTTTATATACAATATTTTAACCTAACATATATATTATAATTGTACTAGTAGTTTATATACCTATATGTAAAACATATTAACATTATTCACATAAATACTTATATATATAACAAACCAATGAATTTTAGATATAATACTAACTATATATATATATATATATATATATATATATATATATATATATATATATATATATATATATATAGATATTAATCATTTTGGATATATATACAACATAAATATATATATATATATATATATATATATATATATATATATATATATATATATATAACTATATATGTAATAATCATTTGCAAATATTTATATATACAAATTAAATAAATAATATATAAAGAGATAGTATATGAAATTGTTCGAGTACGGTTATATGTATTAATGAATATACAAATGATATAGGTTCGTGAATCCGAGGTCAACCCTGCATTGTTCGGTTGTTTAATGTCGTTATATGTATTTTTACTACAAAATACATTAGGTGAGTTTCATTAATCCCTTTTTTTTTAAATGCTTTCGCAATATATATTTTTGGGACTAAGAATGCATGCGCTGCTTTTATAAAATGTTTTACGAAATGGACACAAGTGATCGAAACTACATTCTATGGTTGGATTATCTAATCGAATATGCCCTTTTTATATAGTCTGGTAATCTAAGAATTAGGGAACAGAAACCCTAATTGACGCGAACTCTAAAGATAGATCTATCGGGCTCAACAAGCCCCATCCAAAGTACCGGATGCTTTAGTACTTCGAAATTTATATCATGTCTGAAGGAGGATCCCGGAATGATGGGGATATTCTTATATGCATATTGTGAATGTCGATTACCAGGTGTTCAATCCATATGAATGATATTTTTGTCTCTATGCATGGGACGTATGTTTATGAGAAATGGAAATATGAAATCTTGTGGTCTATTAAAATATTGAAATGATTATTTATATTAAACTAATGAACTCACCAACCTTTTGGTTGACACTTGAAAGCATGTTTATTCTCAGGTACGAAAGAAATCTTCCGCTGTGCATTTGCTCATTTTAAAGTTATTACTTGGAGTCATTCATGGCATATTTCAAAAGACGTTGCATTCGAGTCGTTGAGTTCATCAAGATTATTATTAAGTCAATTATAGTTAGATATATTATGAAATGATATGCATGCCGTCAAATTTCGATGTAATGAAAGATTGTATTTTCAAAAACGAATGCAATGTTTGTAAAATGTATCATATAGAGGTCAAATACCTCGCGATGTAATCAACTGATGTGAATCGTTTATAATCGATATGCACTTCGTCCGGATGGATTAGGACGGGTCCTTTCATATATGATGACATATATATGGATATATATATAGTTAAAATGATATTATGATAAGTAAACATATCATTAAGTATATTAACAATGAACTACATATGTAAAAACAAGACTACTAACTTAATGATTTTGAAACGAGACATATATGTAACGATTATCGTTGTAACGACATTTAATGTATATATATCATATTAAGATATATTAATACATCATGATATCATGATAATGTAATAATTTAACATATCATTTGATTTAATAAACAATGGGTTAACAACATTTCACAAGATCGTTAACCTAAAGGTTTCAAAACAACACTTACATGTAACGACTATTGATGACTTAACGACTCAGTTAAAATGTATATACATGTAGTGTTTTAATATGTATTCATACACTTTTGAAAGACTTTAATACACTTTTCAAAATACTTCTACTTAACAAAAATGCTTACAATTACATCCTCGTTCAGTTTCATCAACAATTCTACTCGTATGCACCCGTATTCGTACTCGTACAATGCACAGCTTTTAGATGTATGTACTATTGGTATATACACTCCAATGATCAGCTCTTAACAGCCCATGTGAGTCACCTAACACATGTGGGAACCATCATTTGGCAACTAGCATGAAATATCTCATAAAATTACAAAAATATGAGTAATCATTCATGACTTATTTACATGAAAACAAAATTACATATCCTTTATATCTAATCCATACACCAATGACCAAAAACACCTACAAACACTTTTATTCTTCAATTTTCTTCATCTAATTGATCTCTCTCAAGTTCTATCTTCAAGTTCTAAGTGTTCTTCATAAATTCTACAAGTTCTAGTTACATAAAATCAAGAATACTTTCAAGTTTGCTAGCTCACTTCCAATCTTGTAAGATGATCATCCAACCTCAAGAAATCTTTGTTTCTTACAGTAGGTTATCATTCTAATACAAGGTAATAATCATATTCAAACTTTGGTTCAATTTCTATAACTATAACAATCTTATTTCAAGTGATGATCTTACTTGAACTTGTTTTCGTGTCATGATTCTGCTTCAAGAACTTCGAGCCATCCAAGGATCCGTTGAAGCTAGATCCATTTTTCTCTTTTCCAGTAGGTTTATACAAGGAACTTAAGGTAGTAATGATGTTCATAACATCATTCGATTCATACATAAAAAGCTATCATATTCGAAGTGGTAAACTAGTAATCACTAGAACATAGTTTAGTTAATTCTAAACTTGTTCGCAAATAAAGTTAATCCTTCTAACTACACTTTTAAAATCAACTATACACATGATCTATATCTATATGATATTCTAACTTAATGATTTAAAACCCGGAAACACGAAAAACACCATAAACCGGATTTACGCCGTCGTAGTTACAACCGGGGGCTGTTTTGGTTTGGATAATTAAAAACTATGAAAAACTTTGATTTAAAAGCTATACTTCTGGGAAAATGATTTTTCTTATGAACATGAAACCATATCCAAAAATCATGATTAAACTCAAAGTGAAAGTATGTTTTTCAAAACAGTCATCAAGATGTCGTTCTTTCGACGAAAATGACTACCTCTTTCAAAAATGACTTGTAACTTATATTTCCGACTATAAACCTATACCTTTTCTATTTAGTTTCATAAATTCAAGTTCAATACAAAACCGTGGCCGCTTAAATCACTCAAAACGGATTAGAAACGAAGAAATGGCGAGCAAAACAAAATTTGTAAAAACTACTCATTTTAGCTACGTGAAAATTGGTAACAAATCTATTTCAACCATAACTTAATCAACTTGTATTGTATATTATGTAATCTTGAGATACCATAGACACGTATACAATGTTTCGACTTATCATGTCGACACATCTATATATATTTCAGAACAACCATAGACACTCTATACGTGAATGTTGGAGTTAGCTATACAGGGTTGAGGTTGATTCCAAAATATATATAGTTTGAGTTGTGATCAATACTGAGATATGTATACACTGGGTCGTGGATTGATTCAAGATAATATATATCGATTTATTTCTGTACATCTAACTGTGGACAACTAGTTGTAGGTTACTAACGAGGACAGCTGACTTAATAAACTTAAAACATAAAAATGTATTAAAAGTGTTGTAAATATATTTTGAACATACTTTGATATATATGTACATATTTGTTATAGGTTCGTGAATCGACCAGTGGCCAAGTCTTACTTCCCGACGAAGTAAAAAAATCTGTGAAAGTGAGTTATAGTCCCACTTTTAAAATCTAATATTTTTGGGATGAGAATACATGCAGGTTTTATAAATGATTTACAAAATAGACACAAGTACGTGAAACTACATTCTATGGTTGAATTATCAAAATCGAATATGCCCCTTTTTATTAAGTCTGGTAATCTAAGAATTAGGGAACAGACACCCTAATTGACGCGAATCCTAAAGATAGATCTATTGGGCCTAACAAACCCCATCCAAAGTACCAGATGCTTTAGTACTTCGAAATTTATATCATATCCGAAGGGTGTCTCGGAATGATGGGGATATTCTTATATATGCATCTTGTTAATGTCGGTTACCAGGTGTTCACCATATGAATGATTTTTATCTCTATGTATGGGATGTATATTAAAATATGAAATTTGTGGTCTATTGTTACGATTTGATATATATAGGTTAAACCTATAACTCACCAACATTTTTGTTGACGTTTAAAGCATGTTTATTCTCAGGTGAATATTAAGAGCTTCCGCTGTTGCATACTAAAATAAGGACAAGATTTGGAGTCCATGTTTGTATGATATTATATAAAAACTGCATTCAAGAAACATATTTCGATGTAATATATTTCTATTGTAATCCATTATGTAATGGTCGTGTGTAAACAGTATATTTTAGATTATCATTATTTGATAATCTACGTAATGATTTTGAAACCTTTATTGATAAAATAAATGTTATGGTTGTTTTAAAAATGAATGCAGTCTTTGAAAAACGTCTCATATAGAGGTCAAAACCTCGCAACGAAATCAATTAATATGGAACGTTTATAATCAATATGAACGGGACATTTCAATGCATACCATTTTATAATATATCCAACTATAATTTACTTAGTAATAATCATGATGAACTCGACGACTCGAATGCAACGTCTTTGGAAATATGTCATGAATGACTCCAAGTAATATCTCTAATATGAGCAAATGCACAGCAGAAGATTTCTTTCATACCTGAGAATAAACATGCTTTAAAGTGTCAACCAAAAGGTTGGTGAGTTCAGTAGTTTATCATAATCGATCATTTTCATCATTTTAATAGACCACAAGATTTTTATTTCCATTTCTCATAAATATACGTCCCATGCATAGAGACAAAAATCATTCATATGGATTGAACACCTGATAATCGACATTAACAAGATGCATATAAGAATATCCCCATCATTCCGGGACACCCATCAGACATGATATAAAAACTCGAAGTACTAAAGCATCCGCTACAACGGATAGGGTTTGTTGGGCCCAATAGATCTATCTTTAAGATTCGCGTCAATTAGGGGTGCACTAATTCTCAAAATTAGTGATGTTCCCTAATTCTTAGATTACCAGGCTAAAAGGGGCATATTCGACTTCGATCATTCAACCATATAATGTAGTTTCAATTACTCGTGTCTATTTCATCAAACATTTATAAAAGCGCATGTATTCTAAGTGCCAAAAATATATATTGCAAAAGCATTTAAAAAGGGAGTAATGAAATTCACAATACTTTATTTTGTAGTAAAAATACATATGACGACATTGAACAATGCAGGGTTTGGCCTCAGATTTACGAACCTATATTAGTTATATATATTAAAACATATAATGATAATCAATTAATTCCATCTATTAATTATATAATATTTATATATTTAGTGTTGTGGTTTATATATATAATTTGTACCAAATTCTAATATATTTTATACTTCAAATTGCATGTTATATATGTATTTATTTTGTATATACATAATAGAAATGTTAATATTTTTAATATATGATTATAGGTCATATTATTAAAATTTTAGTATAAGTATATTTTTATCTAAAAAATATTTATTTGTTTTAATAATATAACAAAAATAATGATAATGAAATTTTAAATAAAAAGGTAGTTTTAATAATAATAGTTATAATAATAATAATAATATAAATCTTAACAAAAAAATTAATTTTAAATGATACTTTTGATAATACTAATAATTTTAATGAAAATGAAAATTTTAATAAAATGATAATTTTAAAAATAATGATTCTTTAATAATAATAATAAAAATGATAATAATAATAATTCTAATAATAAATTTATTTTTATAAGAATAATAATACTTATACTAATAATAATAATAATAATAATAATAATAATAAGAAATAATAATAATAATAATAATAATAATAATAATAATAATAATAATAATAATAATAATAATAATAATAATAATAATAATAATAATAATAATAATAATAATAATAATGTAATAATAATAATAATAATAATAATAATAATAATAATAATAATAATAATAATAATAATAATAATAATAATAATAATAATAATAATAATAATAATAAATTTTTATAGAGTACAACCTTTGAAGAACAAGCTTCCTAAAAAAACGCTATAGACCGGGCTCGAACCTGAGACCTCTCGCCTAACCCACACACACCCAAACCAGCTACTCCGCTCATGATTTCCTGATTATTTCAAACATTTATTCCTTTTAACCCATTATCTCTCCTTTTCTTCTTCTTCTAAAAAAAAATGTCCCAGGTAGGGATTGAACTCACGACTCCTAGGTTACACCCAACACTCCAAACCATTGAGCTGCTTGTATCTTTCTTATTTAATTCTTCAATTAAATTCCATTAACCCTGTCTGACTATATCCTTATTCTTCACCATTTATCCATCGGCATCATCTTTATTATTCATCACATATGCCATCATCATTTACCTTCATCTTCATCACAGTCATCTACTCGTCACAACAGTAGTAAAGCGAGTTTAAGGGTGTCATTTGTGGTGATATAACCGGATAACAAAAAAAAGAAAAACAGCCTTCGCTGTTGGGTTGACGAAGGAAGAAAAAGAAAAAAAATATAGATGCAGTAGGCTAGCGGTGGTCTCGATGGTTGCTGTGGTGGTTCGTTGTGATGTTCGAAGGTGGCTCGAAGATGGGTTCAGGTGGTGAGTAGGGTGACGATTTGTTTGATTCAAAAAAAGAGAGAGTGAGATATATATATATATATATATATATATATATATATATATATATATATATATATATATATATATATATAGAGAGAGAGAGAGAGAGAGAGAGAAGAGAAATAAAGGGGTGGTGACGGTTGAGTAGTAATGATTGAGTGACTGATGGTGATTCAAATGGTGATGGTGGTGGTTTAATGGGATGAAGGTGGTGGCGACGGTTTGATGGTGTGGGTGATGGAGTAGTGGTGGCTCTCGGCTATGGTGGCCAATGGTGTAGAGGTAGGGTTGCGATGGACGGTGGTGATTTGTCGGCTGTCAAGTTGGTGGACGGTAGTGTGAAGGAGGTGAAGGAAGAAGGCAAAGTGATGGTGGCTGATGATTTCTGTGTACTTCCTTCTCAATCTCACATACATATACATATAAGATGTTATATATTAAATATAATATTAATAATAATTATTAATAATTAATAATAATTATTAATAATTAATAATAATTATAATATAATAATAATAAATTTTAAACATGTGTTTGGTGAAAGAAACAGTAAACCATTTCAATGATTCATTCTGTCGACACTCTCTACGGCCCGTGTATCGTGCACTATTTGAAATCAGGGGCGAATAAAAGTCTTCGAAAAAATCCCAAAATTTTAATTTAAGTATCTTTATTTATTTAGGTAATTATGGTATAAAATTCTGTCATTAATTTAATAAATAAAAATTACATTAACTGTCCCTCTCATTTTTGGGTAAAATATAAAAAGTGTTAAAATTAAATAATTAGATCCTAAATATACTTTTAATGGGTCTATAACTTATGGATCTTATTTTTGAATCACCGTTTATTTTAAAATCATATAAGTATGTTAACATAACCATTTGAATAATAAACGAGTGTTATTATTGTTTCCTAAATGAATTCAAAACAATTTATTTTTGAATTACATTATATTTACAAAAATATATATTAACTATCAATTTAATTATTAATTCAAAATATCAAATCATATAATAGTTTATTTAATACCCCTAATTATTATTTATGCACTTATATATATATATATATATATATACATATTTATTTTCAAATAATTGTTCGTGAATCATCGGGAATGGTCGAAGTCAAATGGTAAATGAATATATGAACATAGTTCCAAAATTTTCGAGACTCAACATTACAGACTTTGCTTATCGTGTCAGAATCATTTACAAATTAAGTTTAAATTTGGTCGAAAATTTCCGGATCGTCACAGTACCTACCCGTTAAAGAAATTTCGTCACGAAATTTGATCGAGGTCGTCATAGCTAACAATAAGAATGTCTTTATGACGAATGTGAGTTGGTAAAATAGAATTTTTATTCCATAGAGTAATATGGATAAAATGATTCGATTACTCGAAGCGTATGAATAAAACTATTACAAAGAAGTGAATTTTGAATAAAGATTCGCCTTAACTTCTGACGTGGTCACGTTTGAATTTAGAAAATAAGGTGCGTCTTAACTTTTGACGTTGTCTTGGTTGAATTCCAGAATTCATGGGATTTAAAGAAAATCTTTGAAATCTAAAAGATTTGATTCTTCGACGAGTAAGGAAATTAAAATCCTCTTTGATTAAATGTGATGATCTGTCTCGATTGCTCTTTCTAATTTTTCACTATAAATCCACCCTCTTCGTTTCCTTTATATTTTTAGAGTTCCATTTATTTGGTTTTCTCTTCCCGACTTTAAGTTAAATGAATAAGGGTCCAGAATTCGTAGGTATGAAGTTCCAAATGAACATAACTAACGTTCTAAGAGAGAGATTGTAATAGCACTTTCTTGATTGGTTAAATTACCAGAATTCAGGAGAAAAATAGAACTATCAAGAAAGTATGTTCTTGATGTGTTTATAGATTAAGTAGAATGTAAGAGTCGTGTAATATGGCACATGATGATGTTATGATATGTGAATCATCACATTCTATTAGAAACTCAGCATGACTTACTGTAATACAATTACGTTGATCAAGTGTCATTATATTATACTAACTCATGCTTCAATTCCCAACACTACTTCAAAAACATTCATATTTTTAAATTTGAATTTTTTAGAATTTTAGAAACTAAAACAGTTTCCTTTCTGATGTAACTCTGATATCGCGAAGAGATAAATGATTTCAGATAAGAACAGTTATGAAAATATCTTCAGAAATATCAAGGATATTTATAATGAAAGATACGATAATATCTTAGAATTTTAGAATCAATGTGTGATGAAGAAATTCATTCACAATGATTTAGAGCGATTAAGGAGCAAGGTATTCGCTAAAGATTTCATCAGATACAGAATTATCTGGATTCTTTATGTACAAGTTTAGTCCTTGTGATTTTTCTACAGTTTCTGCTGCTTCATTCAGCTTCCTCAAAATTTGGAGTATTGATTCGTAGACTGGGTGCTTTTCAGAATTTTAGAATGGAAGATTATAATTTTAAGAGATAAATGTTATATGTATACATATAACTGTTGATGTAAAAACACTGCGAGATTCAAAATACTGATTGCTAATTCTCGATAGTTGGTATGGCAATTCTTGTTACAAGATGTGGATGAGTAGATGATAGGGTTTTAATGAACAAATATAATGGTCTTTCGGAGAGACTTAAGCCAGTGAGTAATGAAGTTGCTGGTAAGTTTATTGCTAATGTGGTGGGATATAAAAGGTTCCCCGGTATCGATGACGAAAGACAAACTTATATCTCAAGGTTGTAATTAGGCTAATCTGAATGAAAGTCGAAGTTGATTTACTGAAGTTGTGACAAAATTGGCTAATTTGGAGAGGGATGATTGTAAAATGATTTTCGGTAATAACACGCCAATGGATCATAGATTCGTATTAAACTTCTACTTGGATTCCGGAAGTTCTCCCAGGTGCGTGACTGTGGATAACATGTGGTTGGATCATCATCTTGATTGAGGTGTTTTCAAGAATCATGAATGGTTTGAACGTAGATTGTAATCGTCGAGATACAAATGAGGTTTAAGAGGAAATCAAGTGGCAAACTTGAAGAATTGTTTAGTTTCATATGTTATAATCAATATTTTAATACATTTTAATTGTCAAATCTTGGTAGTCCACAGTTAGTAGTCCACAGTTACTAACTCAATAATTTATATATAGTTTATAATATTCGAATTAGTTAATACGTATCGTGACCCGTGTACATGTCTCAGACTCGATCACAACTCAAAGTATATATCACGACCCTCATTTTTCCATTCTATATTTTTCCAATATTAAATGCCCAAACAATATAATTAAAACTTAATGATTAAACTTTAATCAACAATTGTTAAGTGTTAAGAGTTATAAAACATATTAATTACCTTTGTGCAATAATTGACAAGTTAATAAAAGATGAAAATAATAAACTGTTAGTCGACACTCACTGCTAATTAAAATTTATGCATTTATGTAATATTATAACTAATAACCTATAAGTAATAAATAAAAAGTGACAATTATATAAATAATAAAACAATTGGGAACTAAATAAAAAAAATATATACAAGTCATGAATTAGTAAAAAGAAAATAATACTTATCGTGTAGTAAATGTAAAAATAATAATAATAATAATAATAATAATAATAATAATAATAATAATAATAATAATAATAATAATAATAATAATAATAATAATAATAATAATAATAATAATAATAATAATAATAATAATAATGAGACTAAAGAATCTTAAACAATTACTTCCTTATGTTGACTAAAAAAATAAAATAAAATATATATAATAAAGTGTATATATATATATAAATAAACTAGTACCACCTATTTTTGACTAAAAATTATAAAATAAAATAAAATCATTAATTAGAACATCCTTATGTTGACTAACACTCTGATACTTACACTATATAAACACCCCTAGACTCCTAGTTTCTCATTCACAAATCACACCAAAATCCTCTCTCAAAAAAAATCTCTCCCTCTCCCTCTCTTGTGGTATTCGGATATTCAAGCTTGTTCTTCGTGTTCATCAAGATTTTCAAGCGTGTTCTTCATTATTTGGGGTATTTGATCTTCATCACCAAGTTTTCTTCTTGTTTCTTGTTAATCTTCATCATCTTTAACAAGGTATGATCCAAAATCTTAAAACTTTTAAATATTTCTTTCAATTCATGTTTATATTCATAATCATATTCGTGCATGATCTTAACATTCATATTATTTAGATCCTCAAAACCCTAAACCCTAATCATTAAAATACTACTTTAATTAACTAACCCTAATTAATGAAACCCTAATACTACTTATACTATTAATTAACATGTATACACTATTACTATTACTAACACCTATAACCTACTATTTATATTATAACACATAAAAATATTTTGGGATATGTATTAGAGATGTATAGATCTTTGAACTTTCTTGACGAATGGTTTCTACGAAACTCTAGGCGGAAGGGTTTGGATTTCCGATTTAAAGGATCCTATAGTTCAAGCCCCTAGACCTGAAATGGCCATTCGAAGGGAAAGGGGTGATTGGAAGCTTATCTAATACGGGAAGTATCATAAAATGGAAAACACTCTTAAAGTAGAAACTTTCTAGTTATAGAAACTTACTAAGATAAGAAATCTACTAAAAGTGGAAACTTTCTAAAAATAGAAACTTACTAGGAAATGAAACTTAGTAAAATGAAATATACTTACAACACTATCATAATTAAACATCTACTTAAACTTGGGCAAAAACACTTACTACTCTTAAATGTCAATAGGTTAACTTTTCTGCTCACTCATCCAACTTTCTATTTTGAGGAATAACTCTCTCTCTCTCTCTACTTACTAAGGTGAATTCATAGCCCCACTCTTTATTGCTAGCAAACTTACTTACTTTTATTAGGGTGAGACACATGCTGTTTTTACATTTTACAACTTAGACACAAGTACCAAACTACTAAACTATGCTATACCCGGCTATGTCCGACTAAGTCCCTACAATGATATTTTTAATTGCTCGATGAATGCATGCTTAATTATTGGGGGTAGGCCTATCGGTAGTAACGTCCCCGATACATTTGACTAAGTCTTTGTATTACTTAATAATGAAATTAAACCGACAAGTATAAACTACAACTTGTCTTTGGGGCAAACTTGAACGTTTAGTCAAAATATCACGCATTGGCATAACTTTTTGATCCTGCGGGAGATCAACTTTACAAACTAAATCTTGTGGTCTAAAAACAACGATAACTACTTTTGTTAAACCTATGATTTCACTCAACCTTTTTGGTTGACACTTTAGTATGTTTATCTCAGGTGCTGATTGATTCCAGCTTACTTACTTACTGCTTATGTGATGCTACTTGGACTTAGGAACAAGAGATATCACATTTACTATTCTTGCATTTGAAACATTTACTTTATTGTAATTTCAATTCTTGTAACGACATTTCATTTTTCGCTGCGTACTCTCAATAAAGTTTGATTTTATCATGTAGTATTGTTCTCGTATATTATAATATGTTGGTTTATTTGATATTAGTGACGTTTCTTCCAGACCTTATCTGGAGGACGTTACAGTATATATATTATTTGAGAATCAACCTCAACCCTGTATAGCTAACTCAACCATTACTGCATATAGAGTGTCTATGATTATTCCAAATAATATATATAGATGCGTCGATATGATATGTCAAAACTTTGTATACGTGTCCTGATATTTAAATGCGTACATAACAATATTTAAATGACGATAAATAAAGTGCGTAAAATAAATAACATAAATTAAATGACGATAATAAAATTACGAGAATTAAAATTGCGATAAATAAATTGCGATAATTAAATTGTGATAAATAAATGTAATAAGGAATTAACAGTTCGCTAGGAACAGTTAGCTAGGACTTTGTTAGCGTGGATTCTTAACAGAATTTCTCATAGTTAATTTGTTTGTTTCTAACAAATTTTATTTTGTCCAATGTTTTCTTCATTATGCCACTTGTTGGATTCTAATAAGTCAAAATCTAAATATGAAATTGAATGAAAATGGTTATTCTGTGGTGAACGAATACATATATCAGTGGATGTAAGTAGGATAGTAAATGACTGTTGAATCAGATTCGAAGAATGTACAGTGTAACTTATTAATGTGAAATCTAAATATTCCTCGGGTATTACCTACCCGTTAAAATATTTTCACCATTAACAGTTTGTACAAAAGAATTTTTAATTACAATCCTTATGAAAACATATATATATATATATATATATATATATATATATATATATATATATATATATATATATATATATATATATATATATATATATATATTCTTCTGATGTAATCATGGATTTATGAGTTAATATGATATTAATCTCATTTGCTTTTTGGTTTGAGCTAAAATAAATAATCTCTTAGACTTTAGAGATTACATAATCGCCGCCTAATAGTTCTCCAATGAAGTTATGAATCAATACTTCATCGTTGATTCTTATTAGTACTCCTTGGTATCTATGGTAACTACGATGTTGATGCTCGAGGTACAGATTGTGATGTCGAGGTGTGGGATGCGGATGTTGCTGTTGGTGTTGCCGCTGGTGCTTGTAATCTTTGCACCATATTCTCCAAAGTCACTACCCGAGTGCGAAGCTCGTTGACTTCTTCTATTACTTCGGGATGCTTGTCGGTTCAGATGAGTGGATGAATAAGATCTATAATATGAGATAGTATATAATCGTGACGGGATACTCTGAAAATGAGAGAGAAAATGGTATTACGAACAGGTTTGCCGGTAAGTGCTTCAGGTTCATTGCCAAGAGGTGAATTTGGTTGATGGAAAGGACCGCCTTCTTCTCGTCTCCATTGATTAAGTCGACTATGAACCCATCCTCAATTCATCCAGAATTGATGATGGCTGATTGGTTGATCCATTTCGGTTACACTGCTTTCGGAGTTCAAGTGGAAATCCATATCGGAATAGCGGTCGGAACGAATATCGGAATAGCTTATCGGAATCTGAAGGACTCGATCTGGTTGAGGGATCCATCTGGTGCGATCAGGTAATTGATTTTCGATATGCAATAGATTATAGGACTTAGTTTGATATTCTAAAATCTCATAAGTTACGGAGGATTTTTCAAAACTGACAGGCAAAGTTTATAGTAACAGATACACTAAGATATAGATTAACAGATACGCTAAGTTATGAATTTTGTCTATACACTATTCATGCAATCAATGCAGTAAGATGTGTCTAGACTAGGAATGATAAGCAGGTAATTTCCTAAGGATGATAAGTAGATAATTTTCGACACGAAATGATAAGCAAAACTTTTGACATGCAGACACAGTCGAAGTCCAGACTCATTAATGTATCCTAATGACTATCAGTTAGACACACTAATGCAGACCTGGTTCGCTAATACCACCGCTCTGATACCACCTGTAGTGACCCGTCCTAATCCATCTGGACGAATACATTACATTTGGTTACATCACGAGGTACTTGACCTCTATATGATACATTTTACAAACATTGCATTCGTTTTTAAAAGACAAACTTTCATTACATCGAAAGTTGACGGCATGCATACCATTTCATAATATATCCAACTATAATTGACTTAGTAATAATCTTGATGAACTCGATGACTCGAATGCAATGTCTTTTGAAATATCTCATGAATGACTCCAAGTAATATCTCTAATATGAGCAAATGCACATAGGAAGATTTCTTTCATACCTGAGAATAAACATGCTTTAAAGTGTCAACCAAAAGGTTGGTGAGTTCATTACTTTATCATAATCGATCATTTTCATCATTTTAATAGACCACAATATTTTCATTTCCATTTCTCATAAATATACGTCCCATGCATAGATACAAAAATCATTCATATGGATTGAACACCTGATAATCGACATTAACAAGATGCATATAAGAATATCCCCATCATTCCGGGACACCCATCGGACATGATATAAAAACTCAAAGTACTAAAGCATCCGCTACAACGGATGGGGTTTGTTGGGCCCAATAGATCTATCTTTAGGATTCGCCTCAATTAGGGGTGCACTAATTCTCAAAATTAGTGATGTTCCCTAATTCTTAGATTACCAGGCTAAAAGAGGCATATTCAGCTTCGATCATTCAACCATATAATGTAGTTTCAATTACTTGTGTCTATTTCGTCAAACATTTATAAAAGCGCATGTATTCTCAGTCCCAAAAATATATATGGCAAAAGCATTTAAAAAAGGTGTAATGAAACTCACAATACTGTATTTTGTAGTAAAAATACATATGACGACATTGAACAATGCAGGGTTTGGCCTCGGATTCACGACCTTATATCAGTTATATATATTAAAACATATAATGATAATCAATTAATTCCATCTATTAATTATATAATATTTATATATTTAGTGTTGTGGTTTATATATATAATTTGTACCAAATTCTAATATATTTTATACTTCAAATTGCATGTTATATATGTATTTATTTTGTATATACATAATAGAAATGTTAATATTTTTAATATATGATTATAGGTCATATTAATAAAATTTTAGTATAAGTATATTTTTATATATAAATATTTATTTGTTTTAATAATACAATAACAATAATGATAATGAAATTTTAAATAAAAAGGTAGTTTTAATAATAATAATAATAGTTATAATAATAATATAAATCTTAACAAAAAAATTAATTTTAAATGATACTTTTGATAATACTAATAATTTTAATGAAAATGAAAATTTTAATAAAATGATAATTTTAAAAAAATGATTCTTTAATAATAATAATAAAAATGATAATAATAATAATTCTAATAATGAACTTATTTTTATTATTATAATAATAATAATAATAATAATAATAATAATAATAATAATAATAATAATAATGTAATAATAATAATAATAATAATAATAATAATAATAATAATAATAATAATAATAATAATAATAATAATAATAATAATAATAATAATAATAATAATAATAATAATAATAAATTTTTATAGAATACAACCTTTGAAGAACAAGCTTTCTAAAAAAAAAACCTATGGACCGGGCTCGAACCCGAGACCTCTCGCCTAACCCACACACACCCAAACCAGCTACTCCGCTCATGATTTCCTGATTATTTCAAACATTTATTCCTTTTAACCCATTATTTCTCCTTTTCTTCTTCTTATAAAAAAAAAATGTCCCAGGTAGGGATTGAACTCAAGACTCCTAGGTTACACCCAACACTCTAAACCATTGAACTACTTGTATCTTTCTTATTTAATTCTTGAATTAAATTCCTTTAACCCTGTCTGATTGTATCCTTATTCTTCACCATTTATCCATCGGCATCATCTTTATTATTCATCACATATGCCATCATCATTTACCTTCATCTTCATCACAGTCATCTACTCATCACAACAGTAGTAAAGCGAGTTTAAGGGTGTCGTTTGTGGTAATATAACCGAAAAACAAAAAGAATAAAAACAGCCTTCGCTGTTGGGTTGACGAATGAAGAAAAAGAAAAAAAATATAGATGCAGTAGGCTAGCGGTGGTCTCGATGGTTGCTATGGTGGTTCGTTGTGACGTTCGAAGGTGGCTCGAAGATGGGTTCAGGTGGTGAGTAGGGTGACGATATGTTTAATTCACAAAAAAAGATAGGGATATATATATATATATATATATATATATATATATATATATATATATATATATATATATATATATATATATATAGAAGAGAAATAAAGGGGTAGTGACGGTTGAGTAGTAATGATTGAGTAACTGATGGTGATTCAAATGGTGACGGTGGTGGTTCAATGGGATGAAGGTGGTGGCGACGGTTTGATGGTGTGGGTGATGGAGTAGTGGTGGCGCTCGGCTATGGTGGCCAATGGTGTAGAGGTAGGGTTGCGGTGGACGGTGGTGATTTGCCGGCGGTCAAGTTGGTGGACGGTGGTGTGAAGGAGGTGAAGGAAGAAGGCAAAGTGATGGTGGCCGATGATTTCTGTGTACTTCCTTCTCAATCTCACACACATATACATATAAGATGTTATTTATTAAATATAATATTAATAATAATTATTAATAATTAATAATAATTATAATATAATAATAATAAATTTTAAACATGTGTTTGGTGAAAGAAACAGTAAACCATTTCAATGATTCATTCTGCCGACACTCTCCACGGCCCGTGTATCGTGCACTATTTGAAATCAGGGGTTAATAAAAGTCTTCGGAAAAATCACAAAATTTTAATTTAAGTATCTTTATTTATTTAAGTCATTATCGTATAAAATTCAGTTATTAATTTAATAAATAAAAATTACATTAACTGTCCCTCTCATTTATGGGTAAAATATAAAAAGTGTTAAAATTAAATAATTAGATCCTAAATATACTTTTAATGAGCCTATAACTTATAGATCTTATTTTTGAATCACTGTTTATTTTAAAATCATATAAGTTTGTTAACATAACCATTTGAATAATAAACGAGTGTTATTATTGTTTCCTAAATGAATTCAAAACAATTTATTTTTGAATTACATTATATTTACATAAATATATATTAACTAACAAATTAATTATTAATTCAAAACATCAAATCATATAATACTTTATTTAATACCTCTAATTATTATTTATGCGCTTATATATATATGCATATTTATTTTCAAATAATTGTTCGTGAATCGTCGGGAATGGTAGAAGTCAAATGGTAATTGAATATATGAACATAGCTCCAAAATTTTCGAGACTCAACATTACAGATTTTGCTTATCGTGTCAGAATCATTTACAAATTAAGTTAAATTTGGTCGGAAATTTCCAGGTCGTCACATTAAATGCTTTTGCAATATATTTTTTTTGGGACTGAGAATACATGAGCCGCTTTTATAAATGTTTTACGAAATAGACACAAGTAATCGAAACTACATTCTATGGTTGAATTGTTATACCGGATATCACCCTTGTTGAACTTGGTAGCCTAAGAATTGGTGTTTATTATAATTGCCACCAATTGACGCGAATCCTAAAGATAGATCTATGTGCTTTGACACGCCCCAGTCAGAGAATTTGAACTGCTTTAGTACTTCGATGTTTATATGTTTGGGGATATTATAGATGCATTTTGTTAATGTCGGTTACCAGGTGTTCAATCCATATAAATGAATTTTAAACACTTGCGAGTGTATGATTATTGAATAAATGAAATCTTGTGGTCTATTAAAATTATGGAAATGATTGATTATGATAAACTAATGAACTCACCAACCTTTTGGTTGACACTTTTAAGCATGTTTATTCTCAGGTATGAAAGAAATCTTCCGCTGTGCATTTGCTCATTTTAGAGATATTACTTGGAGTCATTCATGACATATTTCAAAAGACGTTGCATTCGAGTCGTTGAGTTCATCAAGATTATTACTAAGTCATTTATAGTTGGATATATTATGAAATAATATGCATGCCGTCAACTTTCAATATAATGAAAGTTTGTCTTTTAAAAATGAATGCAATGTTTGTAAAATGTATCATATAGAGGTCAAGTACCTCTCGATGTAACCAAATGTAATGTATTCGTCCAGATGGATTAGGATGGGTCATTATAGGTGGTATCAGAGCGGTGGTCTTAGCGAACCAGGTCTTGCATTAGTGTGTCTAACTGATAGTTGTTTAGATGCATTAGTGAGTCTGGACTTCGACCGTGTCTGCATGTCAAAAGTTTTGCTTTCCATTTCGTGTCGAAAATTACCTGCTTATCATCCTTAAAGTCAAGACACATCCTACTGCATTGATTGCATGAATAGTGTATAGACAAGATTCGTTTCTTAGTGTATCTGCTAATTCATATCTTAGCGTATCTGTTACAGTAAACTTTGCCTGACATATTCCATAAATCCCCTCCGTAATCTACGAAATCTTTTGCTCTATATATATAGATATTCTTTGTAATTAGAATACCATCCGATAGTCAGAAATCATTTATATTGAAATATCTTTACTCAATCTTATGAAATGGAACTCGTCACTAGTTCAAGTTCTTCGGAACCCGACAGCTATTCCGACATGGATGTTCACCTAAGCTCCGGAAGCGGCTTCACCAGAATGAATCAACCAATCAGCCATCCTCAATTCATCTGATGGGTTCGTAGTCGACTTAATCAATGGAGACGAGAAGAGGGCGATCCTTTCCACCAACCGAATTCACTTATTGGTGAAGAACCTGAAGCACTTACCGGCGAACCTATTCGAGATACCATTTTCTCTCTTATTTCCATAGTATCTCGTCACAATTATATACTATCTACAATTCTAGACCTTATCCACCAGCTCGTCCGAACCACCGATCATCCCGGAGTAATAGAAGAAGTCAACGAGCTTAGTGCTCAGGCACTGGCTCTGGAGAATATGGTACAAAGTTTACAAACACCAACAGAATCATTATCACCACCAACAACATCCGCATCTCACACCTCGACATCACAATCTGTACCTCGAGCATTAACGTCGTACACACCATAGATACCAATGAGTACTAATAAAAATCAACGATGAAGTATTGATTCATAACTTCATTGGAGAACTATTAGGCGGCGATTATGTAATCTCTAAAGTCTTAGAGATTATTTATTCTAGCTCAAACTGAAAATCAAATGAGTTTAATATCATATAAACTCATTAAATCCATGATTATATCTGAAGAAAATATATATGTATATATGTTTTCATAAAGATTGTAATTAAAACTTCTTTTGTATAAACTGTTAATGGTGAAAATATTTTAACAGGTAGGTAATACCAGAGGAATATTTAGATTTCACATTAATAAGTTATACTGTAGAATCTTCAAATCCGATTCAACAAGTCATTTACTATCCTACTTACATCCACAGATATACGTATCCGTACACCGCAGAATAACCATTTTCATTCAATTTCATATTTGGATTTTGAACTATCAGAATCCAACATGTAGCATAATGAAGAAAACATTGGACAAAATAAAATTTGTTAGAAACAAACAAATTAACTATGAGAAATTTTGTTAAGAATCCACACTAACTTTTCCTAGCTAACTGTTAATTCCCTATTACATTATCGCAATTTTAATTATCATAATTTAATTCTCGCACTTTATTTATCGCAATTTTAATTCTCACAATTTTATTTATCATCATTTAATTTCTGTTATTTATTTTACGCACTTTAAATATCGGGACACGTATACAATGTTTTTACATATCATATTGACGTCATCTATATATATTATTTGGAATAACCATAGACACTCTATATGCGGTAATGATCGAGTTAGCTATACAGGGTTGAGGTTATTTCTCAAATAATATATATACTTTGAGTTGTGATCGAGTCTGAGACATGTATACAATGGGTCACGATACGTATTAATTAATTTGAATATTATATATATATATATATATATATATATATATATATATATATATATATATATATATATATATATATATATATATATATATATATATATGAATTGTTGAATTACTAACTGTGGACTACCAACATTGGACAATTAAAATGAATTAAAATATTGATTATAACATATGAAACTAAACAATTCTTTAAGTTTGTCACTTGATTTCATCTTAAACCTCATTTGTATCTTGACGATTACAATCTGCGTTCAAAAATTTCATGATTCTTGAAAACACCTCAATCGAGAGGATGAACCAACCGCACTTCATTGACAGAAGGAAAGATATATGCATATAGTTATGCACCTGAAAACACTTGGGACCTGAGTAAACGTTCAACACGTATCTGTGCTAGCTCCTTTGGCGTTGTTAATACCGAAAATAATTTTGCAATCCCTTCCAAAGTAGCCAATTTTGTCACAGCTTCAGTAAATCAATCTCGACTTTTCATTCGAATTAACCTTATTATAACCTCGATATATAAATTTACCTTTCGTCATCGTATCAGAGAACCGTTTATATCCCACCACATTAGCAGTAAACTTATCAGCAACTTCATTACTAATTGGCTTAAGTCTCTCCGAAGAACCATTATATTTGTTCATTAAAACCTTATCATATACTAATTCACATCTTGTAACGAGAATTGTCATACCAATTACCGAGAAGCAGCAATCCGTATTTTGAAATCTCGTAGCATGTCTACATCAACAGTTATATGTATACATATAACATTTACCTCTTAAAATTATGATCTTCCATTCTGAAATTCTGAAAAGCACCCAGTCTACAAATCAATACTCCAAATTATGAAAAAGCTGAATGAAACAGCAGAAACTGTAGACAATCGTAAACTATCTTAACAGCCAAAAGTTTGATGATAAAGAATAGTATGTTGGAAAAGCTCAGAAAAGTTGGAACTGGAAAACGGATTGAGCTAACCACGAAGGAGACGAAGGACAAATACAAGATTTAAAGAATCCAGGTAATTCTGGATCCGTTGAAATCTTTAGAGAATATCTTGCTCCGAAGTCATGTTAAAATCTTGCGGAAAATTTTTCTTCATCAACCTTCGAACTTGGAAATTCCAAAATATCATCATAAATATCTATGACAACCCGAAAATTTCTGACTAAATTTAAACCTAACTTTTACATGATTTCGATGATTCACGAACAATTATTTGTAAATAGATATGTATATATATAATTTAATGTAAATAATTATATAATATCCAGATATGAAAATTTATACATTTAATCTATTATATTCAATATTACTAACATTATTGATAATATTATTATTATCATTATTATTATAATTAGTAGTAAAATTATGACTTTAGTTATTATTATGATTATTAATATTATTATCATAATTATTACCAATATCATTAAAAATTATTATTATTATTTTGATCATCATTATTATTACTAGTATTATTAATATTATTAATAATAATTTTGTCATTTATGTTATTGTTATTTATATTATTATTAGTATTTTTATTACTCTTAATAATATCAAAAGTAATATTATTATTACTAATATAATTGTTATTATTAGTATTATTATTATTAATAATATTAATTATTAATAAAAAAATAAATAAATAAATTAAAAAGTCAAAAAAGAGTACGAATGATTATCGGCTTTTATTTTTTTATTTCTTTTATATATTTTTTTCCTCCTGATCTTGACTCTGGAAGATGATTGTCGACAACTTCAATTATATAGTGAATCGATTAGCTTGTGAATTCATTTAACTCTCCATCATCTTTATCAATTATCAAATCTGAAATCATTTATTCATTTATATTTTTTTCTAAACAGCTCGACACCTCTGTACTTAAACTCAAATTGCCAAGGCTCAATTATATATTATTTTTCAAAATCTAGAAATGTAGTTGTGTTAGGATTCGTCTACTCAAACTTTCTGTAAAATCCCAAGTTCGAATTTCTCATAACGAATCCGAATTTTGAAGTCAAAGTTTCAATTTTAAAAGTCAACTGTCGTGTTCATCACAAAATTCGAATTCCATTTGATGTTTCAAAATCAATTGAGGATTCAAAGAGTTTCTAGAAACGATTTACTGCTATTTCAATTTTTTTTATTTTTTTATTTTTTCTTCTTTCTATTTTCTGATGAAACCGTGAACCTGCAAACAAGATGATGATGAGACCCTCAACCTGCAATATGATGATGATGGTTAAGACGATAATAATAAAGAATGATGATGAAGATGACGTCAGAGAATAATGCTTAAATATATTGAAGTTAAGAACTTTAACAGAAAACAATAAACAGAGGAACGGTTAAGGTGTTAGTGAGTGAGCAGGAGGTCTCGGGTTCGAACCCGGTTCGTGCCATTTTTTTTGTAGAAGGCTTATAAGGTAGCTTTTCTTTTATTATTATTATTATTATTATAATTATTATTATTATTATTATTATTATTATTATTATTATTATTATTATTGTTATTATTATTATTATTATTATTATCATTTTTATTATTATTATTATTACTAATACAAATATTAATTACCATTTATGAATATAATTATAATTATGATTATGATTATTATTATTATTGTTATTATTAAGTATTAGTTATCATAGTTATATTTACAAGTAAGATTTTTATTATTATCATTATTACTAATATTATTATCATTACTAGTATTATCCTTAAGTAGTATTAATATAAAAACTATCATTAGTAATAAGATCGTTATTATTATTAATTATTAGCAAAGTTATTATTATTATTATTATTAAACTTACCATTTTTATTAAAAACTAATATTATTATTAAAAGTAATATTTCTATTAAAATTATGATTTCACTAATAGTATTAATCAATTTTACTATAAATATACTATTAATATCATTACTGTTATCATTATTAATATATGTATTATTATCAAATTTTTGTATTAACATTATTAATAAAGTTATTATTATTAAAAGAATTATTATTAGCAAAAACTATTGTTTTAACATTTATATTGAAAACATCATTTTAGTAAAATTATTATTTTTTTTAAAAGTTATCATTATTTTTAGTATCGTAATTATTATGAATATTACCATTACCATTATGAATATTATTATTATTATTACAAAATAATACAACTCTTTATTCATTATAATTATTAAAATCATTTTATCAAACAAATACTTATACATAAAATGTATATATATAAGTATATATATATATATATATATATATATATATATATATATATATATATATATATATAACAAATGAAAAAATATATATATAAACTTGTTCGATTACGAATATATGTGTTAATATATATATACTTGATATAGGTTTGTGAATCCTAGGATAACTCTGTACTTGTTCAGTGCTATCATACGCATATCATACAAACTATCGTATCTTGAGTTTATAGTTCCTTTTTAAACTTTATATATATTTTTGGGCTTAGAATACATGCGCAACTTTTATAGCTGTTTTACACGCTAGGCACAAGTACTAACTGCTAAAACTATGCTATACCCGGCTATGTCCGACTAAGTCCATACAGTGATATTTTTAATTGCTCGATGAACACATTCTTAATTATTGGGGATAGGCCTATCGGGAGTAACGTCCCCGATACATTTGACTAAGTCTTTGTATTACTTAATAATGAAATTAAACCGACAAGTGTAAATGATAATGCTAAAAACGAACATATATTTCATAGCATTATTCCTCAAGAAAGACAAGCTTTTAGTTGCAATTGTTCTATTTACAAGTGATATTCGTTTAAATAATAAAAGGTGAAGACAAAAGACAGATTCGACGAATTGAAGACGTAAACAACCAAAAAGCTCAAAAGTACAAAATACAATCAAAGAGTTTCCAATTATTGATAAGAAACGTCTCGAAATTACAAGAGTACAAGATTCAAAACGCAAAGTACAAGATATTAAATTGTACGCAATTACGTTCGAAAATCCGAAACCGGGACCAGAGTCAACTCTCAACACTCGACGCAACGGACCGAAAGTTATAAATTAATTATGTATATAAATATAATATAATATATAATTAATTATATTAATTATATATTTATATTATATTTATATATTAAATTCCATCGGCAGATTAAAAGACAAAGATGTGTGGGCTGGAAATACGATCTCCGCGACTCGCGGAGTTTGAAGACCAAATGGGCCGCGACTCGCGGAGCCCCAAAAAATGAATCTGCCTATAAAAGCAAACGCAGTTTGATCGCAAAAATATCAAATATATCCATCCATATATCTATACGTAATATTTATATTTATATTTTAATTTTAATTTTAATTTTAATTCTAATGATAAGGGTATGTTAGCGAATGTTGTAAGGGTGTAAGTCGAAATTCTGTCCGTGTAACGCTACGCTATTTTTAATCATTGTAAGTTATGTTCAACCTTTTTAATTTAATGTCTCATAGCTAAGTTATTATTATGCTTATTTAATACCGAAGTAATCATGAAGTTGGGCTAATTACTAAAATTGGGTAATTGGGCTTTGTACCATAATTGGGATTTGGATAAAAGAATGATACTTGTGGAAATTAGACTATGGGCTATTAATGGGTTTTATATTAACTAAACAATACCTTGTTAATTTAATATACAAACTTATAATTCGACGTATTTATATATAACCACATACGCTTGACTGGGTACGGTGTGCGGGATATCTATAAATACCAATAATTATTCATTTTACCGGACACGGAACTGGATTAATAGTTAATAGACTTTTTGAAACAGGGGTGAATTACATTCAAGGGTAATTGGTGTAATTGTTAACAATGTAGTAAAACCTTGGTTTACACGCAGTCGATAACCTGGTGTATTCATTAAACAAAGTATTAAAACCTTGTTACAATTCGAATCCCCATTTAGTTGGAATATTTGACTTCGGGAATAAGAATAATTTGACGAAGGCTTTCGCTCTTTATATTTATGACTGATGGACTATTATGGACAAATCCGTATGGACATATTAAATAATCCAGGACAAAGAACAATTAACCCATGGGCATAAAACTAAAATCAACACGTCAAACATCATGATTACGGAAGTTTAAATAAGCATAATTCTTTTATTTCATATTTAATTTCCTTTATTTTATATTTAATTGCACTTCTAATTATCGCATTTTTATTTATTGTTATTGTATTTAATTGCACTTTTAATTATCGTACTTTTTAATTATCGCAAGTTTATTTTATCGCACTTTTATTATTCGCAATTTCATTATCATTATTCACTTTACGCTTTAAATTAAGTCTTTTATTTATTTAATATTTTACATTTTGTTTTAACTGCGACTTAAAGTTTTAAAATCGACAAACCGGTCATTAAATGGTAAAAACCCCCCTTTATAATAATAATATTACTTATATATATATTTGTATTTTTATAAAATAAAACTAATATAGCGTTAAGCTTTGATTAAAAGATTCCCTGTGGAACGAACCGGACTTACTAAAAACTACACTACTGTACGATTAGGTACACTGCCTATAAGTGTTGTAGCAAGGTTTAAGTATATCCATTCAATAAGTAAATAAATATCTTGTGTAAAATTGTATCGTATTTAATAGTATTTTATACCCCTTAGCTTTGACATCAAGTATTTTTGGTGCCGCTGCTGGGGAACATCTAGCTTAAAAGCCGGAAGCGCAACGCTAATATAAAAAAAAAATTATTTTTTACTAATATAAAAAAGTTACGCTTTTGTAAAAATAGGTTTTAAATAATATAAAAAAAAGAGAAAACAAAAATATAAATATTTTTAAGAGTTTGTTAAATATTCAAGTTTTATAAAGTTTCTTTATTTTTATTTTATAAAAATATAAGTTTTATTTAAATATTTTGTGTTTATTTAAATCATAAAATTAAAAAACCGAAAATATATATATATATATATATATATATATATATATATATATATATATATATATATATATATATATATATATATATATATATATATATATATATATATATAAATCTATTTTTATAATTTTTATAAAATTATAAAGTATCTTATTTTTTTTAAATATAAGTTTTATTTAGTTTTTTATAAATATTTTATATAAATATTAAAAATAGAAAATAAAAAAAATATATTCAAATAAAATTAAACCTTTCGAACGAAACAGCCTGCCTCATTTGAATTTTTAAGCCCCGCGACTTGCGGAGTTTTTTGCCAGGTGTCACCGCGACTCGCGGAGTTCTCCCTGACGCACCTGACAGAACCCTAATCAGCATTTATTACGGAGTAATTATTATTATTAATTTTTAATTAAACCCTAATTAGTTTTGTTAATTTATTATTAAGTTTAGTTTATTTATTTAATTTGTATATTTAGTTTATTTAGTTTTATTAAATTGTAAAATTAATAGTTTTAATAAATAAATAATATAAGAATAATATTTTTATAAAAATTGTACTTTTTACAACTTTTAGTATATTTTTATATTTTGTCCCTTTTTAATTGTTTTAGCGTAATTTTTGTATTTTTCGCTCGTTTTTAGTTTTAAACTTAGTTTTTGCCATAATTATTTTTATTTATAGATTTTTAGGCCTTGCCGTAAAATCCCTTAAGTGCTTTTTCTTTAGACTAAGATTTAGGTGCTTTAGAATTTTGCGACGCCTTTTTAAATTTTAGTACCTTTTTAAGTTATTGCCATTTGGGATATAGTTTTACTTGTAAGTTTTAATATTTTTAGACACCTTTTACCTATGTATCAATTATCATTCCAATTAGTAATCTCAATTTGCGATTACAATTTTAATATTACCTTTTACCTATGTATCAATTATCATTCCCGTTCTTATTGATTAAAAACGTTCCATATTAATTGATTTCGTTGCGAGGTTTTGACCTCTATATGAGACGTTTTTCAAAGACTGCATTCATTTTAAAACAAACCATTACCTTTATTTCATACATAAAGGTTTAAAAAGCTTTACGTAGATTATCAAATAATGATAATCTAAAATATCCTGTTTACACACGACCATTACATAATGGTTTACAATACAAATATGTTACATCGAAATCAGTTTCTTGAATGCAGTTTTTACACAATATCATACAAACATGGACTCCAAATCTTGTTCTTATTTTAGTATGCAACAGCGGAAGCTCTTAGTATTCACCTGAGAATAAACATGCTTTAAACGTCCACAAAAATGTTGGTGAGTTATATGTTTAACCTATATATATCAAATCGTAACAATAGACCACAAGATTTCATATTTAAATACACATCCCATACATAGAGATAAAAATCATTCATATGGTGAACACCTGGTAACCGACATTAACAAGATGCATATATATAAGAATATCCCCATCATTCCGGGACACCCTTCGGATATGATATAAATTTCGAAGTACTAAAGCATCCGGTACTTTGGATGAGGTTTGTTAGGCCCAATAGATCTATCTTTAGGATTCGCGTCAATTAGGGTGTCTGTTCCCTAATTCTTAGATTACCAGACTTAATAAAAAGGGGCATATTCGATTTCGATAATTCAACCATAGAATGTAGTTTCACGTACTTGTGTCTATTTTGTAAATCATTTATAAAACCTGCATGTATTCTCATCCCAAAAATATTAGATTTTAAAAGTGGGACTATAACTCACTTTCACAGATTTTTACTTCGTCGGGAAGTAAGACTTGGCCACTGGTTGATTCACGAACCTATAATAATATATACATATATATCAAAGTATGTTCAAAATATATTTACAACACTTTTAATATATTTTGATGTTTTAAGTTTATTAAGTCAGCTGTCCTCGTTAGTAACCTACAACTAGTTGTCCACAGTTAGATGTACAGAAATAAATCGATAAATATTATCTTGAATCAATCCACGACCCAGTGTATACGTATCTCAGTATTGATCACAACTCAAACTATATATATTTTGGAATCAACCTCAACCCTGTATAGCTAACTCTAACATTCACATATAGAGTGTCTATGGTTGTTCCGAAATATATATAGATGTGTCGACATGATAGGTCGAAACATTGTATACGTGTCTATGGTATCTCAAGATTACATAATATACAATACAAGTTGATTAAGTTATGGTTGGAATAGATTTGTTACCAATTTTCACGTAGCTAAAATGAGAAAAATTATTCAATCTTCTTTTACCCATAACTTCTTCATTTTAAATCCGTTTTAAGTGAATCAAATTGCTATGGTTTCATATTAAACTCTATTTTATGAATCTAAACAGAAAAATTATAGGTTTATAGTCAGAAAAATAAGTTACAAATCGTTTTTGTAAAGGTAGTCATTTCAGTCGAAAGAACGACGTCTAGATGACCATTTTAGAAAATATATTTCCACTTTGAGTTAACCATAATTTTTGGATATAGTTTCATGTTCATAATAAAAATCATTTTCCCAGAATAACAACTTTTAAATCAAAGTTTATCATAGTTTTTAATTAACTAACCCAAAACAGCCCGCGGTGTCACTACGACGGCGTAAATCCGTTTTTACGGTGTTTTTTGTGTTTCCAGGTTTTAAATTATTAAGTTAGCATATCATATAGATATAGAACATGTGTTTAGTTGATTTTAAAAGTCAAGTTAGAAGGATTAACTTTTATTTGCGAACAAGTTTAGAATTAACTAAACTATGTTCTAGTGATTACAAGTTTAAACCTTCGAATAAGATAGCTTTATACGTATGAATCGAATGATGTTATGAACATAATTACTACCTCAAGTTCCTTTCATAAACCTACTGGAAATGAGAAAAATAGATCTAGCTTCAAAGGCTCCTTGGATGGCTTGAAAGTTCTTGAAGCAGAATCATGACACGAAAACAATTTCAAGTAAGATTTCCACTCGAAATAAGATTGTTATAGTTATAGAAATTGAATTAAAGTTTGAATATGATTATTACCTTGCATTAGAAATATAACCTACTGTAATTAACAAAGGTTTCTTGATCTTGGATGATTACTTGGAATGGATTTAGAAAACTTGGAAGTAAACTTGCAATCTTGGAAGTATTCTTGATTTTATGAAACTAGAACTTTTGAAATTTATGAAGAACACTTAGAACTTGAAGATAGAACTTGAGAGAGATCAATTAGATGAAGAAAATTGAAGAATGAAAGTGTTTGTAGGTGTTTTTGGTCGTTGGTGTATGGATTAGATATAAAGGATATGTAATTTTGTTTTCATGTAAATAAGTCATGAATGATTACTCATATTTTTGTAATTTTATGAGATATTTCATGCTAGTTGCCAAATGATGGTTCCCACATGTGTTAGGTGACTCACATGGGCTGCTAAGAGCTGATCATTGGAGTGTATATACCAATAGTACATACATCTAAAAGCTGTGTATTGTACGAGTACGAATAAAGGTGCATACGAGTAGAATTGTTGATGAAACTGAAAGAGGATGTAATTGTAAGCATTTTTGTTAAGTAGAAGTATTTTGATAAGTGTCTTGAAGTCTTTCAAAAGTGTATGAAGACATATTAAAACACTACATGTATATACATTTTAACTGAGTCGTTAAGTCATCGTTAGTCGTTACATGTAAATGTTGTTTTGAAACCTTTAGGTTAACGATCTTGTTGAATGTTGTTAACCCATTATTTATTATAACAAATGAGATGTTAAATTGTTATATTATCATGATATTATTATATATAATATATCTTAGTGTGATATATATATAGTTAAATGTCGTTACAACGATAATCGTTACATATATGTCTCGTTTCGAAATCATTAAGTTAGTAGTCTTATTTTTACATATGTATTTCATTGTTAATACACTTAATAATATATTTACTTATCATTTAACATAATTAACCAAGTGTATCAATATCTTAATATGATTCATATGTACCTAGTGAGACGTTGTTATAACGATAATCGTTATATATATCGTTTTCGAGTTTCTTAAATTAATAGTCTCATTTTTATGTATATAACTCATTGTTAAAATACCTAATGAGATACATACTTATAATAAAATCATGTTAACTATATATATAACCATATATATGTCATCGTATAGTTTTTACAAGTTTTAACGTTCGTGAATCACCGGTCAACTTGGGTGGCCAATTGTCTATATGAAACCTATTTCAATTAATCAAGTCTTAACAAGTTTGATTGCTTAACATGTTGGAAACACTTAATCATGTAAATAACAATTTCATTTAATATATATATAAACATGGAAAAGTTCGGGTCACTACAGTACCTACCTGTTAAATAAATTTCGTTCCGAAATTTTAAGCAGTTGGAGGTGTTGATGTATCTTCTGGAAATAAATGCGGGTATTTCTTTTTCATCTGATCTTCACAATCCCAGGTGAACTCGGGTCCTCTACGAGCATTCCATCGAACCTTAACAATAGGTATCTTGTTTTGTTTAAGTCTCTTAACCTCACGATCCATTATTTCGACGGGTTCTTCAATGAATTGAAGTTTTTCATTGATTTGGATTTCGTCCAACGAAATAGTGAGATCTTCTTTAGAAAAACATTTCTTTAAATTTGAGACGTGGATAGTGTTATGTACAGCCGCGAGTTGTTGAGGTAGCTCCAGTTGGTAAGCTACTGGTCCGACACGATCTATAATCTTGAATAGTCCAATGTACCTTGGATTTAGTTTCCCCCGTTTACCAAATCGAACAACGCCTTTCCAAGATGAAACCTTAAGCATGACCATTTCTCCAATTTCAAACTCTATATCTTTTCTTTTACTGTCCGCGTAGCTCTTTTGTCGACTCTGGGTGGTTTTCAATCTTTGTTGAATTTGGATGATTTTCTCGGTAGTTTCTTGTATTATCTCCTGACCCGTAATCTGTCTATCCCCCACTTCATCCAACAAATCGGAGACCTGCACTTTCTACCATAAAGTACTTCAAACGGCACCATCTCAATGCTTGAATGGTAGCTGTTGTTGTAGGAAAATTCTGCTAACGGTAGATGTCGATCCCAACTGTTTCCGAAATCAATAACACATGCTCGTAGAATGTCTTCAAGTGTTTGTATCGTCCTTTCGCTCTGCTTTAACGCCTTGATTCGAGTAAATTTTTTTTTTTTTTTTTTTTTTTTTAAAAGTTAAGTCACTGGCCGGACAAGGCTTATGCCGCGGCGCGGCAAGCCTTGTCGCGGCGCGACATAACACAGGAAATTTTAGACTCCTTAACCTTGCTTCTGTTCCCAACTTCAGTTATATGCCGCGGCGCGGACCCCTTTGCCGCGGCGCGACATAACCCTAATCCGGGTGCCTGACCTGCAACATTGTATTTAAACCAACTTTTGCACGTTCCATCATTCTCAAACACATTTAAAACAACCAAATTCATACACAAACTTAAGATTCAGTTTCTAACATCGTATACCATCTAATAACAACATTTAGACATCAAACGTGTTTTCATGAAACAAAACCATCATTTGGTCCCAAATTCAATAATGACAAACATGACACTTCAAATACATGGCGTTTGATAAGCGGTAACCATAGAGCGTGATTACAAAAGGGACTTGCAATACCACTTACGCTAATGCCAATGCTCCTCCAGCTCTTCACACGGGTTCCTTACCTTCTCGATGAACCTTAGCACCTAAAACATAAAACATCATGGGGGTAAGCTTTTACACTTAGTGAGTTATAGGAAAGTAACAAAACACAAAACATAAATCATTTGGGCATAATCAAAACACTTATCCTTCAACCCTTAGATTACTTGCATACTTTCGGATCCGATCATTCATACCATAGGCATGACTTACTAGGCCGAACCTAGTAATCATGTCTAAGCTAAACATAGACATACTAAATATGCCTAAGCTATCATCATCTCATACATAGACACCCGAAGTGTCTAAGCTAACATGAACCATAGGCAAGATTACTAGCAATGTAATAACCTTGCCTAAGCTAAGCATCATCCATAGACACAACTATTGAGCTAACCCAATAGTTCTATCTAAGCTACGTAACTAGTGCACTTAGTCGTTACTCTCTTGCACGGATGCAATCCGAGAACACTAAGCCACTCTTGACCCGCCCATATTACCCCCTATAAACTCACCTTGTTTAAATGGATTTCCTTGGTCACTTGAGGCTCCTTTACCTTGATTAGCACCTATACATGAGCTAATCTCATTAATAACACAACTTAATCAAAATCACAACTTTCACAAGCTTTTAACACATTCATACACTTACACATTTACTTAACCCCCTAATCACATCAAATACACAAGAACAATTTCACACATAGCCTTTGATCTCATCTTTTCTAATATAACAACATTATCAATCCAACATCATTTTCCTTAATCATGCAAATCTCTAGTTCATCTCTTTTAACCATAACATGCAATTTCCTTCAATTCTTCCATTAAATATCAAATGTGCATAAATCCATTTCCATTACTAGCAACCCTAAATTATCAATTATTCAAATTCTATGACTTACAACAATAACAATAATTCATACATGAACATTCTTCTTCAAAATTACTAACTAGAACACATCAACATTTCATTGAGGCATTTCATCAAACACTTAGTGTGCATGACTAGAATTTAAGCTAGAACATCATCGAATTGACCACAATCATTCCATACTTTCATAATGCAAGTTCATACTTGAACTTATTCCCAAAATTACTAACAAATTCGTTTTCAATCATACAAGCGTGCACAATAACAACAAACAACAACATTTAAGCCTAAAATTCATCACAATCATCCAACAATAGCAACACTTAGTCATAGAAACTCATACCTTAGCTTTTAGAGTTCAAGAACTCTAATTATGCACAAAGAGGATGAAATTGAAGATTCAAGACTTGCTAGAGTGCTTAAGATGTCTTAGATTTCACTAAATCAAGCTTGCATGAACACAATTTTAACAATTGATGATTTCTCCTTGCTCTTCCTCTTGGGTCGCCACTTACAGACACACACACACACAATAAACTCTCTGCACTTTTATTTTTTTTTTTATAAAATGAGTTCCAGCCTTTTTCTTTTCTTTTATTTAAAACAACTATGACTTATTTGCAATTTCTACCCTCCCCATCACAACTATAGTTAGGGAGGTCCTAAATCTTAACTTTGCATCCTTAGTCCTTCCTAACTTAACCAACAAACTTAACTTTTGACCATTTAAATAAAATAACCTATACCCTTTAATTTCTAAATAATAAAATTTACGTAAAATAATACCTTAAATATTTGGGATGTTACAACTCTCCCCCTCTTGGATCGTTCGCGTCCTCGCGAACCATTCTTGATGCAACGACGGATAATACTTCATGAGCCATTCTTCGGGTTCCCATGTACATTCGGAACCTTTTCTAAATTGCCATAACACCTTCAACAATATAACCGACTTATTTCTCAAGTGCTTAACCTTTTGATCCAAAATCTTTATCGGCTTCTCCGCATATCTTAACTTATTATCGACCTCAATTTCATTCAAAGGAACATAGGTTGAATCATCCGCCAAACACTTTCTCAATTGTGACACGTGAAACGTGTCATGTATATTACTTAATTCATCGGGTAAAGCCAAACGGTAGGCTACCTTCCCCACTTTCGTCACTATCTCAAATGGTCCCACGAACCTTGGACCCAATTTTCCCCTCTTTCTAAAACGGATGATGCCTTTCCATGGAGAAACTTTTAGCATCACTTTATCACCTACTTGAAATTCTATCGGCTTTCTCCTCTTATCAACATATGACTTTTGTCTATCTTGTGCCGCCTTCATTCTTTCACGAATTTGATCAATCATCTCGGTGGTTTGTTGTACTATTTCCGTGCTTCCTAATTCTCGTTGACCTACTTCGCCCCAACATATCGGGGTTCTACACCTCCTTCCATACAACATTTCATATGGTGCCATCCCAATCGTAGAGTGATAACTATTGTTGTATGAAAATTCAACTAACGGTAAATGAGTATCCCAACTTCCACCAAAATCAATGACACATGCTCTTAACATATCCTCAAGAGTTTGTATAGTCCGTTCACTTTGACCATCCGTTTGTGGGTGAAACGCGGTACTTATATGTAACTTAGTACCCATTTCCTCTTGAAACTTTCTCCAATATCTAGATGTAAATCGAGTGTCTCGATCCGAAACTATGGAAACCGGCACTCCATGCCTTGCAACAACTTCTTTCATATATAACTTAGACATTGCTTCCGATGACGAAGCTTCTCTTATTGCCAAAAATAATGCACTCTTAGTCAATCTATCAACAATAACCCAAATTGCATCGTGTTGTCTAGGGGTCTTAGGCAACTTAGTCACCAAATCCATCGTAATATGCTCCCATTTCCAAACCGGTACCTCTAAAGGTTGCATCTTACCGTAAGGCATTTGATGATCGGCTTTCACTTGAAGACAAGTAAGACACTTGTGCACATACTTAACTATATCCCTCTTCATTCCCGGCCACCAATAGTCTTTCCTTAAATCTCTATACATTTTCGTAGCACCGGGGTGAATCGAATACTTAGACTTGTGAGCTAAGTCAAGGAGCTCACTTCTAACACCACCTTGCAAAGGTACCCAAATTCTCCCATATCTAAGCCTTAAACCACGAGAATCTACCACAAAATCGTCAACTTGCCCCTTGATTCTTTCTTTTCTCACGTTTTCGGGCGATAATGCTTCACCTTGTGCAACACGAATATCATCAAATATTTGAGGTGATATTACCATAGCCAAGCTTGTTATCTTAATCGGTTGATGACTTGACTTCCTACTAAGAGCATCCGCTACTACATTCGCTTTTCCGGGGTGATATAAGATCTCACAATCATAATCTTTCACCAAATCGAGACCTCTCCTTTGCCTATCGTTCAAATCCCTTTGATCAAACAAATACTTTAAGTTCTTATGATCGGTATAAATGGAAAACTTAACACCATAAAGATAATGACGCCAAATCTTTAGAGCAAAAACCACGGCCGTCAATTCTAAATCATGCGTAGGATAGCGTTTCTCGTGTTCCTTCAATTGTCGGGAAGCATAAGCTATGACCTTCCCATTTTGCATCAATACACACCCTAAGCCTTTCTTAGAAGCATCACAATAAACCGTCATGTTCTCATTCCCTTCCGGTAAAACCAATATGGGAGCTTGAACGAGCTTTTCCTTAAGGAGTTGAAACGCTTGTTCTTGCTTTTCTTCCCATCTCCATGGCACACTTTTACGAGTCAACTTGGTGCGTGGGGTGGCTATTCTAGAAAAATCTTGTATAAATCGCCGATAATACCCCGCTAAACCTAGAAAACTCCTAATCTCGGTAGGATTCGTAGGTGGTTCCCATCTCATAATTGCCTCTATCTTCACCGGATCAACACAAATACCCTTCTTGTTAATGACATGACCCAAAAATTGAACTTCACGAAGCCAAAACTCACACTTAGAGAACTTAGCAAACAATCTTTCTCTTCTTAAAGTCTCTAATACTTGTCTTAGATGTACCGCATGTTCCTCTTCACTCCTAGAATATACCAAAATATCATCAATAAATACAATTACGAACCTATCAAGCATCGGTCGACAAACTCTATTCATCAAATCCATAAATGCGGCCGGTGCATTCGTTAACCCAAACGGCATAACCACAAACTCATAATGACCATACCTCGTTCGAAAAGCCGTTTTAGGGACGTCTTCTTCCCTCACTTTCAGTTGATGGTAACCCGACCTTAAATCTATCTTTGAAAAGAAACTTGCACCTTGTAATTGATCAAACAAGTCGTCTATCCTTGGCAACGGATACTTATTCTTAATCGTGACTTTATTCAATTCTCGATAATCAATACACATTCTCATAGTTCCATCCTTCTTTTTCACAAATAAAACCGGAGCTCCCCAAGGTGAACTACTAGGACGTATAAAACCTTTATCTATCAAATCTTGTAATTGAGTCATCATTTCTCTCATTTCCGACGGGGCTAGTCGATAGGGAGCTTTGGCAATTGGCGTGGCCCCGGGTATCAAATCTATTCTAAACTCTACCTCTCGCTCGGGAGGTACACCGGGCAATTCACTTGGAAACACATCCGGAAACTCGTTAACTATTGGTACATCATCTAATTCAACAACCTTTTTCGAATCATCAACAACATGTGCCAAAAACGCACAACACCCATGAGACAAAAATCTTTTAGCTCTAGCATACGTGCATATAGGAATAGCACGCCTAGCCCATTCCCCATAAATCCATATAACCTTCCCACTTGGTGATTGTACTAACACAATTTTCTTACGACACAAAATTATCCCTTCATTGTCATCTAACCAATCCATGCCCACAATTACTTGAAATTCCCCCATATGCATAGGTATTAAATCAATGACAAACTTTTCATCATCCAAAACAATTTCACACCCCTTAATGATACTATACACCATCACGGTCTTATTATCCGCTATTTCAACCTCTAATGGGTGTTCTAACATACTTGGGGTCATATTAAAATGCTTACAAAAAGAATATGATACAAACGACCGCGTAGCACCGGAATCAAACAAAACATGCGCAGGTAAAGAGTTTACAATAAAGGTACCTGACACCACATTTTGGGACTCCTTCGCTTCGAGTGCGGTAATCTGATGAGCTCGGGCCCTTGGTCGGCTATCACTAGTCTTCGGTTCCGTCTTAACCTCTTTCTTAACACTACCACTAGCTAAATCCTTCTTGTATTCCGGACATTCGGCTTGAAAGTGACCTTTCTCAAAACAATAGTAACATTGCTTACCTTTCTTAGGGCATTCGGCGGCCCTATGACCCGGCCTCCCGCAAGAGTAACAATCGGTGGTACCCGCTTTACATTCACCCGTATGATTCTTACCACACCTGGTACACGACTTGGCTTCTTTCCCACCGCTCTTACCCGACACAAAACCCCCTTTTGACTTGTGCGGGGATTCGAAACCAAACTTACCCTTTTTCGGACTAACATTTTGCATTACCTTGGAGTCTTGATCTAACTTTCGCTTGAACGCCGCCTTCTTCCTAAGTTCATGTTCTCTAACAAGTGCTCGATTCATCATCTCGGCTAAAGTCTTATAAGTACTCTTATCGATAAACTCACTTATTTCGGGATTCAACTTTTCATGATAATGATCCATCATCAACTTGGGACTTGACACAAAGTCCGGACAAAAACGAGACTTGTCATTAAACTCGGCATTAAACTCGGTCACCGACTTACTTCCATGCTCTATATTCATAAACTCGGATTTCAACCTACTAACCTCGGCGGGTGGAGCAAAATGAGTCATAAACATTTCACGGAACTTGTCCCATGAGAAACTTGTAGCCACGTCTCGCCCATGAGATTTAACTATGAAATTCCACCACTCATAACCACTACCCTTCATTTGATGAGCCGCATAAATTACCTTTAATTGCTCGGGGCATCCGCACAACATGAAAGTTTCCTCGATTTCATCAATCCATCTTTGACTAACAATAGGGTCAACCTTTCCATGAAACTCGGGAGGATGGCAATTTGCAAAGTTTTTATATTCAAAACGATCATCCTTTCTTTTCGGGGCTTCTACCTCTTCTTGCCTTACCCCACTTCCCCCTTCACCTCTTAAGGTAGGGTTATTAGCAACCAAAGTCTTTAACTTTTCATCTAGTTGATCATTGATCAACGTCTTGATCTTTTCTAGCAAGGTTGGGGTATAACGTATCAAGGCTTGCCCTATTTGCCCCGAAATGTCATTTGGCATGTTAACTTCTTCCGATTCATTGTGAGAGTCTTCTATAGACTCCGTGGATGGGGTGCGGACGTACTCATCATCCTCGTCTTGACCTCGGTTTGGTGATACAATAGCCATACTGAAAATCACAATTAATCCATTAGTTCAAATACCGGTAACACCATTATTCAACAAACCAAACCATTCGAAAGAATTCCTAACTCGATTCACCATGACTATAGTAGACGTTCATGTGTACTAAAATGAAGTAATAACAATGGCCTGTTGTTATTACACCGTTTCATTACACATTAAGTCCACTATGACATCATGGCTAACGGGTATCAAACTCCTTTCATAGATCAATCATTATACTACGGGTCTCGTCAATGACTCTACCCTATGGAGCATGGCACAACTATACGACTTTAACACTTATGCAAGTCCTAAACCGCTTATCCTTCACAACAATGGTTTAAGCCTAGATAATCCCTATCGTGGGTTATCCAAGTCCCTTAAACCACAGCTCTGATACCAACTTTTAACGCCTTGATTCGAGTAAATTTTTTTTTTTTTTTTTTTTTTTTGAAAAGTTAAGTCACTGGCCGGACAAGGCTTATGCCGCGGCGCGGCAAGCCTTGTCGCGGCGCGACATAACACAGGAAATTTTAGACTCCTTAACCTTGCTTCTGTTCCCAACTTCAGTTATATGCCGCGGCGCGGACCCCTTTGCCGCGGCGCGACATAACCCTAATCCGGGTGCCTGACCTGCAACATTGTATTTAAACCAACTTTTGCACGTTCCATCATTCTCAAACACATTTAAAACAACCAAATTCATACACAAACTTAAGATTCAGTTTCTAACATCGTATACCATCTAATAACAACATTTAGACATCAAACGTGTTTTCATGAAACAAAACCATCATTTGGTCCCAAATTCAATAATGACAAACATGACACTTCAAATACATGGCGTTTGATAAGCGGTAACCATAGAGCGTGATTACAAAAGGGACTTGCAATACCACTTACGCTAATGCCAATGCTCCTCCAGCTCTTCACACGGGTTCCTTACCTTCTCGATGAACCTTAGCACCTAAAACATAAAACATCATGGGGGTAAGCTTTTACACTTAGTGAGTTATAGGAAAGTAACAAAACACAAAACATAAATCATTTGGGCATAATCAAAACACTTATCCTTCAACCCTTAGATTACTTGCATACTTTCGGATCCGATCATTCATACCATAGGCATGACTTACTAGGCCGAACCTAGTAATCATGTCTAAGCTAAACATAGACATACTAAATATGCCTAAGCTATCATCATCTCATACATAGACACCCGAAGTGTCTAAGCTAACATGAACCATAGGCAAGATTACTAGCAATGTAATAACCTTGCCTAAGCTAAGCATCATCCATAGACACAACTATTGAGCTAACCCAATAGTTCTATCTAAGCTACGTAACTAGTGCACTTAGTCGTTACTCTCTTGCACGGATGCAATCCGAGAACACTAAGCCACTCTTGACCCGCCCATATTACCCCCTATAAACTCACCTTGTTTAAATGGATTTCCTTGGTCACTTGAGGCTCCTTTACCTTGATTAGCACCTATACATGAGCTAATCTCATTAATAACACAACTTAATCAAAATCACAACTTTCACAAGCTTTTAACACATTCATACACTTACACATTTACTTAACCCCCTAATCACATCAAATACACAAGAACAATTTCACACATAGCCTTTGATCTCATCTTTTCTAATATAACAACATTATCAATCCAACATCATTTTCCTTAATCATGCAAATCTCTAGTTCATCTCTTTTAACCATAACATGCAATTTCCTTCAATTCTTCCATTAAATATCAAATGTGCATAAATCCATTTCCATTACTAGCAACCCTAAATTATCAATTATTCAAATTCTATGACTTACAACAATAACAATAATTCATACATGAACATTCTTCTTCAAAATTACTAACTAGAACACATCAACATTTCATTGAGGCATTTCATCAAACACTTAGTGTGCATGACTAGAATTTAAGCTAGAACATCATCGAATTGACCACAATCATTCCATACTTTCATAATGCAAGTTCATACTTGAACTTATTCCCAAAATTACTAACAAATTCATTTTCAATCATACAAGCGTGCACAATAACAACAAACAACAACATTTAAGCCTAAAATTCATCACAATCATCCAACAATAGCAACACTTAGTCATAGAAACTCATACCTTAGCTTTTAGAGTTCAAGAACTCTAATTATGCACAAAGAGGATGAAATTGAAGATTCAAGACTTGCTAGAGTGCTTAAGATGTCTTAGATTTCACTAAATCAAGCTTGCATGAACACAATTTTAACAATTGATGATTTCTCCTTGCTCTTCCTCTTGGGTCGCCACTTACAGACACACACACACACACAATAAACTCTCTGCACTTTTATTTTTTTTTTTATAAAATGAGTTCCAGCCTTTTTCTTTTCTTTTATTTAAAACAACTATGACTTATTTGCAATTTCTACCCTCCCCATCACAACTATAGTTAGGGAGGTCCTAAATCTTAACTTTGCATCCTTAGTCCTTCCTAACTTAACCAACAAACTTAACTTTTGACCATTTAAATAAAATAACCTATACCCTTTAATTTCTAAATAATAAAATTTACGTAAAATAATACCTTAAATATTTGGGATGTTACATCTGCCCATCAGTTTGTGGATGATAGGCAGTACTCATGTCTAGACGAGTTCCTAATGCTTGCTGTAATGTCTGCCATAATCTTGAAATAAATCTGCTATCCCTATCAGAGATAATAGAGATTGGTATTCCATGTCTGGAGACGACTTCCTTCAAATACAGTCGTGCTAACTTCTCCATCTTGTCATCTTCTCTTATTGGCAGGAAGTGTGCTGATTTGGTGAGACGATCAACTATTACCCAAATAGTATCTAAACCAATTGCAGTCCTTGGCAATTTAGTGATGAAATCCATGGTAATATTTTCCCATTTCCATTCCGGGATTTCGGGTTGTTGAAGTAGACCTGATGGTTTCTGATGCTCAGCTTTGACCTTAGAACACGTCAAACATTCTCCTACGTATTTAGCAACATCGGATTTCATACCCGGCCACCAAAAATGTTTCTTGAGATCCTTGTACATCTTCCCCGTTCCAGGATGTATTGAGTATCTGGTTTTATGAGCTTCTCTAAGTACCATTTCTCTCATATCTCCAAATTTTGGTACCCAAATCCTTTCAGCCCTATACCGGGTTCCGTCTTCCCGAATATTAAGATGCTTCTCCGATCCTTTGGGTATTTCATCCTTTAAATTTCCCTCTTTTAAAACTCCTTGTTGCGCCTCCTTTATTTGAGTAGTAAGGTTATTGTGAATCATTATATTCATAGATTTTACTCGAATGGGTTCTCTGTCCTTCCTGCTCAAGGCGTCGGCTATCACATTTGCCTTCCCCGGGTGGTAACGAATCTCAAAGTCGTAATCATTCAACAATTCAATCCACCTACGCTGCCTCATATTCAGTTGTTTCTGATTAAATATGTGTTGAAGACTTTTGTGGTCGGTATATATAATACTTTTGACCCCATATAAGTAGTGCCTCCAAGTCTTTAATGCAAAAACAACCGCGCCTAATTCCAAATCATGCGTCGTATAATTTTGCTCGTGAATCTTCAATTGTCTAGACGCATAAGCAATCACCTTCGTTCGTTGCATTAATACACAACCGAGACCTTGCTTTGATGCGTCACAATAAATCACAAAATCATCATTCCCTTCAGGCAATGACAATATAGGTGCCGTAGTTAGCTTTTTATTCAATAATTGAAACGCCTTCTCTTGTTCATCCTTCCATTCAAATTTCTTCCCTTTATGCGTTAATGCAGTCAAGGGTTTTGCTATTCTAGAAAAGTCTTGGATAAACCTTCTGTAGTAACCAGCTAGTCCTAAAAACTGGCGTATGTGTTTCAGAGTTTTCGGGGTTTCCCACTTTTCAACAGTTTCTATCTTTGCCGGATCCACCTTAATACATTCTTTGTTCACTATGTGACCGAGGAATTGAACTTCTTCCAACCAAAATGCACACTTTGAAAACTTAGCGTACAATTCTTCCTTCCTCAATACTTCTAACACCTTTCTCAAATGTTCACCGTGTTCTTGGTCATTCTTTGAGTAAATAAGTATGTCATCAATGAAAACAATGACAAACTTGTCAAGGTATGTTCCACACACTTGGTTCATAAGGTCCATGAATACAGCTGGTGCATTAGTTAAACCAAACGGCATGACCATAAACTCGTAATGACCGTAACGTGTTCTGAAAGCAGTCTTTGGAATATCATCTTCTTTCACCCGCATTTGATGATACCTGGAACGTAAGTCAATCTTTGAATAAACAGAAGAGCCTTGTAGTTGATCAAATAAGTCGTCGATTCTCGGTAGTGGATAACGGTTTTTGATGGTAAGTTTGTTCAACTCTCTGTAGTCAATACACAACCTAAATGTACCATCTTTCTTCTTGACAAACAAAACAGGAGCTCCCCATGGTGATGTGCTTGGTCGAATGAAACCACACTCTAAAAGTTCTTGTAATTGGCTTTGCAGTTCTTTCATCTCGCTGGGTGCGAGTCTATAAGGAGCACGAGCTATTGGTGCAGCTCCTGGTACAAGATCTATTTGAAATTCAACGGATCGATGTGGGGGTAATCCCGGTAATTCTTTCGGAAATACATCGGGAAATTCTTTTGCGACGGGAACATCATTGATGCTCTTTTCTTCAGTTTGTACTTTCTCGACGTGTGCTAGAACAGCATAGCAACATTTTCTTATTAGTTTTTGTGCCTTCAAATTACTAATAAGATGTAGCTTCGTGTTGCCCTTTTCTCCGTACACCATTAAGGGTTTTCCTTTTTCTCGTATAATGCGAATTGCATTTTTGTAACAAACAATCTCTGCTTTCACTTCTTTCACCCAGTCCATACCGATTATCACATCAAAACTCCCTAACTCTACTGGTATCAAGTCAATCTTAAATGTTTCGCTAACCAGTTTAATTTCTCGATTCCGACATATATTATCTGCTGAAATTAATTTACCATTTGCTAATTCGAGTAAAAATTTACTATCCAAAGGCGTCAATGGACAACTTAATTTAGCACAAAAATCTCTACTCATATAGCTTCTATCCGCACCCGAATTAAATAAAACGTAAGCAGATTTATTGTCAATAAGAAACGTACCCGTAACAAGCTCGGGGTCTTCCTGTGCCTCTGTCGCATTAATATTGAAAACTCTTCCGCGGCCTTGTCCATTCGTGTTCTCCTGGTTTGGGCAATTTCTAATAATGTGGCCCGGTTTTCCACATTTATAACAAACTACATTGGCATAACTTGCTCCGACACTACTTGCTCCGCCATTACTCGTTCCGACACCATTTGTTCCTTTAGTTCTGTTAACCCCTGGTCCGTAGACCTAACACTTCGCCGCGCTATGACCATTTCTTTTACACTTGTTGCAAAATTTGGTGCAGAACCCCGAGTGATACTTTTCACACCTTTGGCATAGCTGCTTCTGATTGTTGTTGTTGTTGTTGTTGCGGTTGTTATTGTTGTTGGGATGATTGTTGTAGTTGATGTTGTTGTTGTTGTTGTTGTTGTTGTTGTTGTTGTTGTTGTTGTTGTTGTTGGGCCGTTTGTTGTAGTTGCGATTGATGTTGCGATTGTTGGGATAATTGTTGCGATTATTGTTGTAATTGCTGTTGTTGTTGTATTGGTGATTCTTATCACCGTTTTCCTCCCACTTTCTTTTGACTTGCTTCACATTGGCCTCTTCAGCCGTCTGTTCTTTAATTCTTTCCTCAATCTGGTTCACTAGTTTGTGAGCCATTCTACATGCCCGTTGTATGGTGTAAGACCCTCCAGATCAGTTTTAAATTTTTTTTCCCGCGTTTTTGGTTGGTTAACGGGTTGGGTCGTTACAAGTGGTATCAGAGCATGGTCTAAGGGATTTAGGTGACTTGAGATAGGCGCCTAGACTTAGACTTTTTGTGTGTGCGTTATGCGAGACTTGTAGGACTTTGGGTCGGATCGGGATTGGTTTGTGCATAGGTTTATGTAAACTAATCATGCGCTATTTGTTATGTATGTTTAGCGGGCATCGAGCGAGATGGACGTTGTACTAGCAAGTTAATGCGACGTGCTCGCGTAACAATGATTAGCTACCATTGTTACGGGCGCAAATCGTGTTAAACAAGCAATGTACGACGATTGTTGAGTGAGATGGAGTAGTGTGGCATATATGTATATACACATGTAATTGTCCTTTCGTTTTTGTGGTTTAACCTATTTCGTTTTATAGAATGAAGACGAGAAACGGTCCCGATCATGATAACGGAAGTACAAGCGAGGACGCCGAGTTTTCGGCCAAGGTTGAGGCCGTCTTTAAAAAGTTAAAAGCGGATTTTCTTACGGACGTCCGAAAGGTCTTTCAAGATTCGGTCGATGGGCAGGTGACCGATTTGATAAATGAACGAATGAAGGCCACTTTCGAAGAGGCCCTTGACGCTAGGAATATCTATCCTCGCGGTGAAGGAGGCGAAGGAAGGCGGGACTTCCACTACAAGAACTTCAAGGATGCTCAACCCCCGATGTTTAATGGGGTGCGAGATCCCTTGAAAAGTACATGTTGGATCTCCGATATTGAGGGAGCTTTCCGTACCGCGGAATGTCCTCCCGAAAAGAAGACGAGGTATGGTTCTAGCATGTTACGCGAAGAAGCTAAGTTGTGGTGGGACAATAAAATCAACTTGTATGGTGAAGAAAAATGTATGGGTTTGACTTGGGAAGACTTCAAGAAAGTGTTTTTCAAAGAATACCGAACTTCTTCCGACCTCGATAGAATCCGGGACGAGTTGCACCATTTGCAACAAGGTTCCATGGATTTGGTTACCCTCAAGTCTACATTCTTGGCAAAGACTCGTTTTTGCCCGAAATATGTTGGTGATAATCATAAGCTCATGAAGGATTTCTACCGTACTTTGAATGATGAGTACAAGGGGAAGATTAGTCGGGGAATGGCTAAGACTTTTGATGAATTGTTTGAGTTGGCTTGGGGTTTTGAGCTGGAGGTTCCAAGAAAGAGTGATTTCATGTTTTCCAAAAGAAAGTTTGAAGGTTTTAGTTACTCTAACGCCTCAAGCAAGAAGAGCAAGAGCAAGAGCAAGAGGGGGGCCGAAAGTGTCAATAGTGCAAAGAAGGGCACTACCGGTGGGTTTTCTTATACGTGCTACAATTGTGGGCAACCGGGTCATATGGCTCATGAGTGTCCGAAACCATCTTCCGGAAACAAAGTCACTTGTTTTAATTGCGGCAAAGAAGGGCATAAGAAGCCGGAGTGTCCCGACTTGCGAAACGACAATGTGAAGCGGTTAGAGAAGGCGGCGGGTACGGCTAGGGGTCGCAACTATTTGATGACCAATGATGAAGCCAAACAATCGCACGAAGTTGTCTCAGGTACTTACATGGTTAATTCTAATCCGGCAAGGATTCTTTTCGATAGCGGTGCAAATTTGTCGTTTGTGTCTCCTAAATTTGTGCCTAAACTTAATAGACCGTTAGCTAAGTTAAGTCGTCCGATAGAAGTCGAAATAGCGGACGGCAAGACGGTGCTAGTGGTTGATGTGTGTGAAAATTGTGATGTTGTTTTTGGTGTCGAAACCTTTAAAATTGATCTTATTCCAATGACCTTGGGCGACTTTGATATTGTCGTTGGTATGGATTGGCTCGATTGTTATAGAGCCGATATTGCATGCCATGATAAGTTTATTCGTGTGAAGACCCTAAGTGGGGGAGAGTTAATTATTCATGGTGATAAGCGAAGGAGACCGGTGCCGATATGCACTTTTGCACGGGCACGTCATTTTGTTGTTACCGGTGGCATGGCTTTCCTTGATCATGTTGTTGATACTCGCAATGAGCCACCACCTATTCATGAAATTCCGGTTGTTAGTGAATTCGAAGACGTTTTTCCGGACGAATTACCGGGTGTTCCGGCGGAAAGACAAGTTGAGTTTCGTATTGAGTTGGTTCCGGGAGCTACTCCCATTGCTAAAACTCCTTATCGTTTAGCACCAACGGAAATGCAAGAGTTGTTAAATCAAACCCTAGAGTTGCTCGAGAAGGGTTTTATTCGACCGAGTGCTTCGCCATGGGGCGCTCCGGTGTTATTTGTGAAGAAGAAAGATGGTAGTATGCGTATGTGCATTGATTACCGTGAGTTGAATAAAGTGACGATCAAGAATCATTATCCATTACCTAGGATTGACGATTTATTTGATCAACTTCAAGGTGCAACGTATTTCTCTAAGATCGACCTACGGTCCGGCTATCACCAAATGCGGGTCCGTGAGGATGACATAGAGAAAACGGCTTTTCGAACGCGTTACGGGCATTATGAGTTTGTAGTTATGCCCTTTGGTCTTACGAATGCACCGGCGGCATTCATGGATCTTATGAACCGAGTGTGCCAACCTATGTTGGACAAGTCGGTAATAGTGTTCATTGACGACATACTAGTCTACTCGAAAAGTATGAACGAACATGAACATCATTTGCGTGAAGTATTGAAGACGCTACGAAAGGAGAAGTTGTATGCAAAGTTCTCCAAATGTGAATTTTGGCTAAGGGAAGTTCAATTCCTTGGTCATATTGTGAACGAAAATGGTATTCAAGTAGATCCGGGGAAGATCGAAACGGTGAAGAGTTGGGGACGACCGACTACGCCTACGGAAATCCAAAGTTTTCTCGGATTGGCCGGTTATTATCGTCGGTTTATCCAAGATTTTTCTAAGATCGCTTCTTCGTTGACGAAATTGACAAGGAAGAATGCGAGGTTTGTTTGGGAGAACGAGCAAGAAATTGCTTTTCAATTGTTAAAAGAGAAGTTGTGTCAAGCTCCGGTGTTAGTGTTACCGGAAGGTGTTGAAGACATGGTGGTTTATTGTGATGCTTCCTTAAATGGTCTCGGGTATGTTCTAATGCAAAGAGGTAAAGTCATCGCTTATGCCTCTCGACAATTAAAGGAACATGAAACGAGGTATCCGACTCATGATCTTGAGTTGGCGGCGGTTGTGCATGCGTTGAAAATTTGGCGCCATTACTTGTATGGTGTCAAGTGTACGATTTATTCGGATCATAAGAGTTTGAAACATCTCTTTAATCAACGAGATTTGAATTATCGCCAACGTAGGTGGATGGATGTGGTGAAAGACTACGATTGTGAAATACTTTATCATCCGGGTAAGGCGAATGTGGTCGCGGATGCGTTGAGTCGAAAGAGTCAACATCCGGCGATACGAGTTGGATCGTTACGTTTGATTATTACCAACGATTTTCTTGAAAAGCTTGGTGAGATTCAAATAGAGGCTTATGTTCACAACAAGCATACGGAGCGAATCGTGGGCCAATCGGAGTTTATTACTATGGGTCCGCGTGGTTTGTTTTCTTTCCAAGGAAGGGTATGGGTGCCTAAGATGGGTGATTACCGACGAGTGCTACTTGATGAAGCACATAAGTCAAAATATTCCATTCATCCGGGCGCGACGAAAATGTATCTTGACTTGAAGAAAGATTATTGGTGGCCGGGCATGAAGCGTGATGTTGTGAAGTATGTTGAGCAATGCGTCACGTGTTTGCAAGTAAAAGCCGAACACCAAAAGCCGTATGGTAAATTGCAACCGTTAGAAACTCCGAAATGGAAATGGGAGCACATTACCATGGATTTCATAAAAAAAGTTACCTAAGACGGCGAGAACCCAATTTGATACGATTTGGGTGATAGTTGACCGGTTGACGAAAAGTGCTTTGTTTCTTCCCATTAAAGAAGCGATATCGTCGGAGACCTTGGCTAAGTTGTTTATCAAGGAAGTGGTCGCTCGACATGGGGTTCCTATATCTATTATTTCGGATCGAGATACCCGTTTTACATCTCGATTTTTGGAAAAGTTTCATGAGGATATGGGTACACAATTGAAGTTGAGCACAGCGTATCATCCTCAAACGGACGGTCAAACCGAACGTACGAATCAAACTTTGGAAGATATGTTACGGGCGTGCATTATTGATTTCGGTGGTAGTTGGGACGAGCATTTTCCTTTGGTGGAATTCTCGTACAATAATAGTTATCACACTAGTATCGGGATGCTACCTTATGAGATGCTATATAGGCGGAGGTGTCGAACTCCCATTTGTTGGGGAGAAGTGGATCAAAGAGAAATCGGGAGTACCGATTTGGTTTTAGAGACGAATAACAAGATTGATATTATTCGGGAACATTTGAGAAAGGCTCAAGATAGACAAAAGTCGTATGCTGACAAACGTAGACGAACGATCGAATTTCAAGAAGGCGATATGGTGATGCTTAAGGTTTCGCCATGGAAGGGTATTATTCGATTTCGAAAACGGGGAAAGTTAGCTCCTCGGTTTATTGGTCCCTGTAAAGTTTTAGCTCGTGTTGGTGAAGTCACGTATCGTTTGGAATTACCCGAAGAGCTTGCGTGGATTCATAATACATTTCATGTTTCCCATCTCCGTAAGTGTCTTGCGGATGATTCATCATGGGTGCCGTTAGACGAAATTGAGCTAAACAATAAGTTAGAGTATATTGAGGAGCCGATTGCCATACTCGATGAGAAGGTCAAAAGGTTGAGGCATAAAGAGGTTAGGTCTTTCAAAGTTCAATGGCGTCGTAGTAAGGGTTCCGAGTTTACTTGGGAGCCCGAAGAATTCGTGTTGGTTTATCTTCCCTCTTGTCATGCGGCATGGATTGCGAGGACGCAATCCGAATAAGTGGGGGAGAGTTGTAAGACCCTCCAGATCAGTTTTAAATTTTTTTTCCCGCGTTTTTGGTTGGTTAACGGGTTGGGTCGTTACATATGGAGGCGGGCTCGTGTGAACTTATATCTTCTTGGATTATTTCCGGTAATCCTTTCACAAACGCATCGATCTTCTCTTCCTCATCTTCGAAAGCTCCCGGACACAATAGGCACAATTCTGTGAATCGTCTTTCGTATGTGGTAATATCAAATCCTTGGGTTCGTAACTCTCTAGGTTCTGTCTTGAGCTTATTGACCTCGGTTCTGGGACGGTACTTCTCGTTCATCAAGTGCTTAAATGCTGACCACGGTAGTGCGTACACATCATCTTGTCCCACTTGCTCTAGATAGGTATTCCACCATGTTAACGCAGAACCTGTGAAGGTATGCGTAGCGTACTTCACTTTGTCCTCTTCAGTACACTTACTTATGGCAAACACCGATTCGACCTTCTCGGTCCACCGTTTCAATCCGATCGGTCCTTCGGTTCCATCAAATTCCAAAGGTTTGCAGGCAGTGAATTCTTTGTAGGTGCATCCTACACGATTTCATGTACTGCTAGATCCAAGGTTATTGTTGGTATGTAGCGCAGCCTGTACTGCGACTATGTTTGAAGCTAGAAAAGTACGGAATTCCTCTTCATTCATATTCACGGTGTGTCGAGTAGTCGGTGCCATTTCCTTCAAAATAGTCAAATGGAACAAGTTAATCATACAGAATATTAAGAGTAGTTAATAGTATTTCGTAGCATAATATGAACTCATTTATAAAAGCTTTTTCTTCATATTAGCATTTTATAAGTTTAAATTCGGGTAGTACCTACCCGTTAAGTTCATACTTAGTAGCTAATATACAATTCAACTACTACAATTCTATATGAAAAACTGATTATAATAATATTTCGCTTTCAAACTTTTATACAATATTTTACAAACTTACAATACCACTTATTTTACATAAAGCATGAAATATAGCACACAATAACTTTGATACACAATAGTTGTGAAGATAATTCTAGCTAGTATACAAGTCGTTCAGCAAAGGCAATAAAGACACGTAATTCATACGTCCAAAAACAAGTCATGCATTCTGGTTTTACTAGGACTACTTCCCATCCTTGGTCTTGTGGAACATAACCGTTATGACCGTTGATAAGACAGTGTGTTGTTACATCGTCAAAGGGATGAGGGTTACGTAATGTCCAACAGTCCCGTAACAATCTAAAAACCTTGTTTCTCACCCCAACTACTGAGTCCGTGAACGTTTTGTTTAATAGTTGTAGCCCGATGTTCTTGTTCTCACTTTGGTGAGAAACGAACATTACTAACCCGTAAGCATAACATGCTTCTTTATGTTGCATGTTAGCCGCTTTTTCTAAATCACGAAGTCCTATATTCGGATATATTGAGTCAAAATAATTTCTTAACCCGTTGTGTAAAATAGCATTTGGGTTCCCCGCAATATATGCGTCAAAGTAAACACATCGTAACTTATGGATTTCCCAATGTGATATCCCCCATCTTTCGAACGAAAGCCTTTTATATACCAAGGCATTCTTAAAATGTTCTTCGAATGTCTTACAAACTGATCTCACCTTAAATAGTTGTGCCGAGGAATTCTGACCGACTCTAGACAAGATTTCATCAATCATGTCTCCGGGTAGGTCTCTTAAAATATTGGGTTGTCTATCCATTTTTTGTTTTTAAACTGTAAAATAGACAAGAGTTAGATTCATAAAAAAAAATTACTTATTAATACAAGCAATTTTTACATATATCATAAAGCATAAGCACACTATATTACATATATTACACCACATGAATACAATTATCTTATTCCGACTCGCTCGTTTCTTCTTCTTCGGTTTTGGTTCGTTTTGCCAAGTTTTTAGGGATATATGATGTTCCCCTAATACGAGCCGTCATTTTCCACATTGGTTTAGAAAAACCTGGTGGTTTAGATGTTCCCGGGTCATTGTTACAACTTAAGGGCTTCGGGGGTTGACGATACATATAAAGTTCATCGGGGTTGGAATTAGATTTCTCTATTTTTATGCCCTTTCCCTTATTATTTTCTTTTGCCTTTTTAAATTCATTTGGGGTAATTTCTATAACATCATTGGAATTCTCGTCGGAATCCGATTCATCGGAGAATTGGTAATCCTCCCAATATTTTGCTTCCTTGGCGGAAACACCATTGACCATAATTAACTTTGGTCGGTTGGTTGAGGATTTTCTTTTACTTAACCGTTTTATTATTACCCCCACCGGTTCTATTTCCTCCTCCTGTTCCTCCTCTTCCGGTTCTGATTCTTCTTCCGGTTCTGATTCTTCTTCCGGTTCTTCTTCGGGAACTTGTGAATCAGTCCAATATATATTCGACTATTCGTTATTATTAGGTGAGTCAATAGGATTTGTGCTAGAGGTAGACATCTATCACACAATATCAAACATGTTAAGAGATTAATATATCACATAATATTCACATGTTAAAAATATATAGTTTCCAACAAAATTTGTTAAGCAATCATTTTTCAAGTAAACACGGTCGAAGTCCAGACTCACTAATGCATCCTAACAAACTCGATAAGACACACTAATGCAAAATTCTGGTTCTCTAAGACCAACGCTCGGATACCAACTGAAATGTCCCGTTCTTATTGATTAAAAACGTTCCATATTAATTGATTTCGTTGCGAGGTTTTGACCTCTATATGAGACGTTTTTCAAAGACTGCATTCATTTTAAAACAAACCATAACCTTTATTTCATAAATAAAGGTTTAAAAAGCTTTACGTAGATTATCAAATAATGATAATCTAAAATATCCTGTTTACACACGACCATTACATAATGGTTTACAATACAAATATGTTACATCGAAATCAGTTTCTTGAATGCAGTTTTTACACAATATCATACAAACATGGACTCCAAATCTTGTCCTTATTTTAGTATGCAACAGCGGAAGCTCTTAGTATTCACCTGAGAATAAACATGCTTTAAACGTCAACAAAAATGTTGGTGAGTTATAGGTTTAACCTATATATATATCAAATCGTAACAATAGACCACAAGATTTCATATTTCAATACACATCCCATACATAGAGATAAAAATCATTCATATGGTGAACACTTGTTAACCGACATTAACAAGATGCATATATATAATAATATCCCCATCATTCCGGGACACCCTTCGGATATGATATAAATTTCGAAGTACTAAAGCATCCGGTACTTTGGATGGGGTTTGTTAGGCCCAATAGATCTATCTTTAGGATTCGCGTCAATTAGGGTGTCTGTTCCCTAATTCTTAGATTACCAGACTTAATAAAAAGGGGCATATTCGATTTCGATAATTCAACCATAGAATGTAGTTTCACGTACTTGTGTCTATTTTGTAAATCATTTATAAAACCTGCATGTATTCTCATCCCAAAAATATTAGATTTTAAAAGTGGGACTATAACTCACTTTCACAGATTTTTACTTCGTCGGGAAGTAAGACTTGGCCACTGGTTGATTCACGAACCTATAACAATATATACATATATATCAAAGTATGTTCAAAATATATTTACAACACTTTTAATATATTTTGATGTTTTAAGTTTATTAAGTCAGCTGTCCTCATTAGTAAACTACAACTAGTTGTCCACAGTTAGATGTACAGAAATAAATCGATAAATATTATCTTGTATCAATCCACGACCCAGTGTATACGTATCTCAGTATTGATCACAACTCAAACTATATATATTTTGGAATCAACCTCAACCCTGTATAGCTAACTCCAACATTCACATATAGAGTGTCTATGGTTGTTCCGAAATATATATAGATGTGTCGACATGATAGGTCGAAACATTGTATACGTGTCTATGGTATCTCAAGATTACATAATATACAATAAAAGTTGATTAAGTTATGGTTGGAATAGATTTTTTACCAATTTTCACGTAGCTAAAATGAGAAAAATTATCCAATCTTGTTTTACCCATAACTTCTTCATTTTAAATCCGTTTTGAGTGAATAAAATTGCTATGGTTTCATATTGAACTATATTTTATGAATCTAAATAGAAAAAGTATAGGTTTATAGTCGGAAAAATAAGTTACAAATCATTTTTGTAAAGGTAGTCATTTCAGTCGAAAGAACGACGTCTAGATGACCATTTTAGAAAACATACTTCCACTTTGATTTTAACCATAATTTTTGGATATAGTTTCATGTTCATAATAAAAATAATTTTACCAGAATAACAACTTTTAAATCAAAGTTTATCATAGTTTTTAATTAACTAACCCAAAACAGCCCGCGGTGTTACTACGACGGCGTAAATCCGTTTTTACGGTGTTTTTCGTGTTTCCAGGTTTTAAATCATTAAGTTAGCATATCATATAGATATAGAACATGTGTTTAGTTGATTTTAAAAGTTAAGTTAGAAGGATTAACTTTTATTTGCGAACAAGTTTAGAATTAACTAAACTATGTTCTAGTGATTACAAGTTTAAACCTTCGAATAAGATAGCTTTATATGTATGAATCGAATGATGTTATGAACATCATTACTACCTCAAGTTCCTTGGATAAACCTACTGGAAATGAAAAAAATAGATCTAGCTTCAAAGGATCCTTGGATGGCTTGAAAGTTCTTGAAGCAGAATCATGACACGAAAACAATTTCAAGTAAGATTTCCACTCGAAATAAGATTGTTATAGTTATAGAAATTGAATTAAAGTTTGAATATGATTATTACCTTGTATGAGAAATATAACCTACTGTAATTAACAAAGGTTTCTTGATCTTGGATGATTACTTGGAATGGATTTAGAAAACTTGGAAGTAAACTTGCAATCTTGGAAGTATTCTTGATTTTATGAAACTAGAACTTTTGGAATTTATGAAGAACACTTAGAACTTGAAGATAGAACTTGAGAGAGATCAATTAGATGAAGAAAATTGAAGAATGAAAGTGTTTGTAGGTGTTTTTGGTCGTTGGTGTATGTATTAGATATAAAGGATATGTAACTTTGTTTTCATGTAAATAAGTCATGAATGATTACTCATATTTTTGTAATTTTATGAGATATTTCTTGCTAGTTGCCAAATGATGGTTCCCACATGTGTTAGGTGACTCACATAGGCTGCTAATAGCTGATCATTGGAGTGTATATACCAATAGTACATACATCTAAAAGCTGTGTATTGTACGAGTACGAATACGGGTGCATACGAGTAGAATTGTTGATGAAACTGAACGAGGATGTAATTGTAAGCATTTTTGTTAAGTAGAAGTATTTTGATAAGTGTCTTTAAGTCTTTCAAAAGTGTATGAATACATATTAAAACACTACATGTATATACATTTTAACTGAGTCGTTAAGTCATCGTTAGTCGTTACATGTAAATGTTGTTTTGAAACCTTTAGGTTAACGATCTTGTTGAATGTTGTTAACCCATTGTTTATTATAACAAATGAGATGTTAAATTGTTATAATATCATGATATTATGATATATAATATATCTTAGTATGATATATATACAGTTAAATGCCGTTACAACGATAATCGTTACATATATGTCTCGTTTCGAAATCATTAAGTTAGTAGTCTTATTTTTACATATGTATTTCATTGTTAATACACTTAATAATATATTTACTTGTCATTTAACATAATTAACCAAGTGTATCAATATCTTAATATGATTCATATGTACCTAGTAAGATGTTGTTATAACGATAATCGTTATATATATCGTTTTCGAGTTTCTTAAATTAATAGTCTCATTTTTATGTATATAACTCATTGTTAAAATACCTAATGAGATACATACTTATAATAAAATCATGTTAACTATATATATAACCATATATATGTCATCGTATAGTTTTTATAAGTTTTAACGTTCGTGAATCACCGGTCAACTTGGGTGGTCAATTGTCTATATGAAACCTATTTCAATTAATCAAGTCTTAACAAGTTTGATTGCTTAACATGTTGGAAACACTTAATCATGTAAATAACAATTTTATTTAATATATATATAAACATGGAAAAGTTCGGGTCACTACATATAAGTCATTTTTTCTTTTTCTTTCTTATTTTTTCGATCTTTTCTTTTTTGACCTTTTTCGACGCGCTCTTTTTCTTTCTTATTTCTCGCTATTCTAGTTTTTAGGACATAGATTTTTATTCTACTTCTTATCTAAATTTCTTAAAATTACGAAAATTTATTTTAAGTGGTTAAATTGATAGACATCAAAATTTTCTGGTTCGTAGTAATAGTTGGATTTGTACGTGGACCGGGTTATTGGAGCCAAACAGTCCTCAATTATATTGAGACCAAACGAATCCTGCCCCTCTGCTGCATCTTTTGGCTATTCGAAACGTGGACAAAATCGGAAAAGTCTATTAATTGGATAACTTATATAATTTTTCTTTCCTTTTAAAAACTAATAGGATATTCAGTGAATGCACCGAGCAAGACGTTCACCACCTTTTGTACGTTCACCACCTGTAACTAGATCAAGACATCTAGCAAATATTACCGCCGTTGATTTTCCTTTAGAATCGTCATCCAGTCGACCAAGTACTCCAATTCAAATTTCCGATAATCCATTTTTTGAACCCGACCTCACAACTGAGAATCCGGAGAATATTCAGGGACAATTCATAGATCCTGAACCATTAAATTCTCCTCCGGAACCACCAATCATTCAAACAGAGATTGTTGAGGAACGAACAATTAAATCAAAATCCTCTAGTGATTCCGATTCAACAAATTCAATTATGAAGAATCTGGAACCTTTAAGTATGGAAGATCGAATGAGAGCTATACGCACTGGCCAAGGTCACGCAATTACTCATCCAGACATTAATGCGCCAGATTATGAAATCAAAGGACAAATTCTACACATGGTGACTAATCAATGCCAATTTAGTGGTGCGCCGAAGGAAGATCCAAATGAACATCTACGTACCTTTAATAGGATCTGCACACTATTTAAAATAAGAGAAGTGGAGGATGAACAGATATATCTCATGTTATTTCCCTGGACTTTAAAGGGAGAAGCCAAAGATTGGTTGGAATCATTACCTGAAGGGGCGATTGATACATGGGACGTTTTAGTTGAAAAATTTCTTAAACAATTCTTTCCGGCATCTAAAGCTGTAAGACTTCAAGGAGAAATTGTTACGTTCACACAGAAACTGAATGAAACTCTATATGAGGCGTGGACAAGATTTGGAAAATTATTAAGAGGATGTCCGCAACATGGTTTAGACACCTGTCAAATAGTACAAATATTCTAGCAAGGATGCGACATCACTACAAGGAAAGACATCGATATAACAGCTGGTGGTTCCATTATGAAGAAAACAGAAACTGATGCTTACAAAATTATTGATAACACTGCTTCCCACTCACATGAGTGGCACCAAGAAAAAGATATTGTTAGATCATCTAAAGCAGCTAGAGCCGATTCTAGCCATGACTTAGATTCCATTTCCGAAAAGATAGATGCTGTCGAGAGACGAATCTAAAAGATGACTAAGGATATCCACTCAATACAAATTAGTTGTGAGCAGTGTGGAGGACCACATTTGACAAAAGATTGTCTCAGTATTGAATTAACAATGGAACTAAGAGAGAATGTTTCATATCTAAACCAAAGGCCTGGAAATAATTATCAGAATAATTATCAACCGCCAAGACCGATTTACAATCAAAACCAGAACTATAACCGAAATATTCCATACAACAACCAACAAGGTCCTAGCAATCAACAAGTATCCAATAATACTTACAACCAGCAAAGACCTAATTTTCAAAACAAACCACAACCCGATGATAAAAAAGCCGAATTTAGAAGATATGATGACGAAGCTAGTTGTAACTCAAACGCAGTTTTTCACATCTCAGAAACAAACTAATGAACAAAATGCTCAAGCATTTAGAAATCAACAAGCTTCTATTCAAAATTTGGAACAAGAAGTAAGTAACCTAGCAAGGTTAATAGGTGAAAGAAAACCGGGAAGTTTACCTAGTGATACAAATGCTAACCCCCGGAATGAAACAGCTAAAGCCATTACCACAAGAAGTGGTACAACACTTAAACCACCTGAAATACCTGTAACTTCTAATGAAGCTATTCCTACTCTACAAGAACCACAACCTAAACAAGATAAGGAAAAAGAACCGGTAGTTGAAAAGGTTAATGAAGATAACAGAGTTAAGGCTAAACCTTATGTTAAACCATACCAACCACCACTTCCTTACCCGAGTAAAATGAAAAAAGAGAAACTTGAAGCCGAGCAATCCAAATTCTTGGATATGTTTAAACAGATAAATGTAAATCTTCCTTTCATTGATATGATTTCAGGAATGCCTAGATATGCTAAATTCTTGAAAGATCTGATCACGAATAGAAAGAAAATGGAAGAACTCTCGGCTGTTACTATGAATGCTAATTGTTCAGCAGTGCTGTTGAATAAGATACCAGAAAAATTATCTGATCCAGGAAGTTTCACAATTCCATGTTTTCTGGGTAGTCTTAGTTCAATAGAAGCATTGGCAGACTTAGGTGCTAGTATAAATTTAATGCCGTATTCACTATACGCTAAACTAGACCTTGGAGAATTGAAACCAACAAGAATAAGTATACAACTAGCCGATCGATCAATAAAATATCCTAGAGGGATAATGGAGAACATGCTAGTTAAAGTTGGTACTTTAGTATTTCCAGTATATTTTGTTGTTCTAGACATGGAAGAAGATTCTCAAGTTCCTCTCATATTAGGAAGACCATTCTTAAACACGGCTAAAGCAATGATAGACGTGTTTGGTAAAAATTGACCCTAAGTATAGAGGATGAGAGTGTTACCTTTTCAGTTGATAGAGCAATGCAACAACCGCAATCTGCAGATGATACATGTTATTATATTCAAACTATAGATTCACATGCAGAATTATTAGAAGAATTTCCAGAATTACAAGGAACAGGAGAATGTTCTTTAGGAGAAGGTAATGAACCAATTAATGAAGCTGAAATGTTAGCTACACTAATAGCTAATGGATATGAACCAACAACAGAAGAAATTCAAATGCTAAAAGAAGAAGACAGATATCGATATAAATCATCGATAGAAGAACCACCGACATTAGAGTTAAAGCCACTTCCAAACCATTTGGAATACGCTTATTTACATGGTGAATCTGAATTACCTGTAATAATATCGTCTTCTCTTACTAAAAATGAGAAATCTCAACTCATTTCTGTGTTGAAAGCTCATAAACCAGCCATTGCATGGAAGATTCATGATATTAAAGGAATAAGTCCTTCGTATTGCACACATAAAATCCTTATGGAAGAAGGTCATAAAACGTATGTGCAACGCCAACGAAGACTAAATCCTAATATGCAAGATGTTGTTAAAAAGAAATAATTAAACTGCTAGATGCAGGTTTAATTTATCCAATTTCTGATAGTCCATGGGTAAGCCCAGTTCAATGCGTGCCTAAGAAGGGTGGCATGACTGTTATCACAAATGAAAAAAATGAGCTTATTCCTACAAGGACTGTAACAAGATGGCATGTGTGTATTGATTATAGAAAATTAAATGACGCCACCAGAAAAGATCACTTTCCCTTACCTTTCATTGATCAAATGTTGGAAAGATTAGCCGGAAATAGTTACTATTGTTTTCTTGATGATTTTTCCGGATATTTTCAAATTCCAATAGCACCCGAAGATCAAGAGAAAACCACATTCACATGCCCTTATGGTACTTTTGCTTACAAACGCATGCCATTTGGACTTTGCAACGCCCCTGCAACCTTTCAAAGGTGCATGATGGCAATTTTTCACGACATGATAGAAGAATGCATGGAAGTTTTCATGGATGACTTTCAGTCTTCGGTGATACATTTGAAACATGTCTAGCTAATCTGGAACGAATGCTTATTAGATGCGAACAATCAAATCTAGTACTTAATTGGGAGAAATACCATTTCATGGTTAAAGAAGGCATCGTTCTTGGTAATAAAATTTTAAAAGAAGGAATTGAAGTGGATAGAGCTAAAGTAGATGTAATTGCTAAACTTCCACATCCCACCAATGTTAGAGGAGTTAGGAGTTTTCTAGGGCATGCCTGTTTTTACCGACGTTTCATAAAAGACTTTTCTAAAATTGCCACTCCTATGAATAAACTCCTAGAAAAGGATGCTCCATTCATCTTTTCAGATGAATGTATCAAATCTTTTAATATTCTTAAAGAGAAACTCACTAATGCACCGATCATGATAATACCAAATTGGAATCTACCGTTTGAACTAATGTGCGATGCAAGTGATTTTGCAATGGGAGCCGTTTTAGGACAAAGGATTGAAAAACGATTTCAACCAATATATTATGCTAGTAAGATGTTACAAGGAGCACAAACGAATTACACAACTACTGAAAAAGAACTCCTTGCTATTGTCTTTGCTTTTGACAAATTTCGTTCATATCTAGTTCTAGCAAAAACGGTGGTCTATACCGACCATTCTGCTCTTAGACACCTATTTTCAAAACAAGATGCCAAACCAAGATTAATCCGTTGGATCTTACTCTTACAAGAGTTTGATATTGAAATCCGAGATAAAAGAGGAGCAGAAAATCTAGCCGCTGATCATCTTTCTCGTCTTGAAAATCCCGAATTAGAAGTTCTAAATGAATCGGCCATACAAGACAACTTTCCTGATGAATATCTATTGAAGATAGATTATAATGAAATTCCATGGTTTGCAGACTATGCAAACTACTTAGTATGTGGATTCCTTGAAAAAGGATTATCGTACCAAAAACGAAAGAAATTCTTCAGTGATATAAAACACTATTTCTGGGAAGATCCATATTTGTTTAAAAGTTGTCCAGATGGAATAATACGCCGATGTGTATTCAGAAATGAAGCCAATCAAATCTTAAATCATTGTCACACAGGACCAACAGGAGGGCATTATGGGCCTCAACTAACAGCAAGAAAAATTTATGATGCTGGATTCTATTGGCCTACAATTTACAAAGACGCACACCTTCTTTGCAAATCCCGTGATGCTTGTCAAAGGGCCAGAAAAATAAGTCAACGTGATGAAATGCCACAAAATGTCATTCAAGTACGTGAAGTATTTGACATTTGGGGTATTGACTTTATGGGTCCATTTCCAAAATCTCATAATAATCTCTATATTCTCATAGCCATTGATTATGTATCTAAATGGGCAGAAGCACAAGCTCTCCCAACTAACGATGCACGAGTTGTAGTCAACTTTTTAAAACGTTTTTTTTCAAGGTTTGGAACACCGAAAGCTTTAATAAGTGATCGGGGAACTCATTTATGTAATAATAAACTTGAGAAAGTTCTTAAAAGATATGGAGTAACTCATAAAATCTCCACCGCATATCATCCACAAACAAGTGGACAAGTTGAAAATACCAACCGAGCTTTAAAACGTATTCTAGAAAAAACCGTAGGATCAAATCCGAAGGAATGGTCCATTAAATTGGAGGATGCACTCTGGGCTTTTAGAATAGCCTACAAAACTCCAATTGGAACTACACCTTTTAAACTCGTCTACGGAAAGTCATGTCATCTTCCAGTAGAAATTGAACACAAAGCATTTTGGGCTTTGAAAACATGTAATCTTGATTTACATGAAGCTGGACATCTACGGTTAAGTAAACTAAACGAATTAGAAGAATTAAGACATGAAGCATACGAAAATTCGTTAATCTATAAAGAAAGAACGAAGAAATGGCATGATAAAAGAATCAGAAGTTCAAAAGAATTTAAAGAAGGAGACAGAGTTCTTCTTTTCAATTCACGATTCAAGCTATTTCCTGGAAAATTGAAATCAATATGGTCTGGACCATTCATAGTCAAAAGAGTTTTCCCATACGGAACGATAGAATTAATAAATTCAAATGGGATTGAATTTAAAGTTAATGGTCACAGAGTTAAACATTACATACATGGTTCGATGGAAGTTGACAATGAAGTTAATCATAATTTCACCACCCAAGAAAATCTTCAAAATGAAAACATAAATATGTTATCAACAACATATGAAAAATCAAAATTAGAATATAAGGAGGATTCAAATTTGAGTAATGAAGAAGAATTCTTATACAAACCTCCCATTCCAAGAAACGAAGAAAAATGTGAACAAGAAATTCAAATAGAAGTGAAAGAACCAAGGAAAGAACACCCGAAAAAGGTTTACAAACCAACTCGACTTACTAAAGCAGGAGACCCGGGTGAATTTATCATTTCTTGCTTGCTTAATGATGGTGCTGTATATAATGGACTCGCAGATTTAGGAGCAAGTGCAAATATTATGCCTCTTTCCTTATACAAAAGATTAGGCATGGGTAAATTAAAACCAACCAAAATAGGTGTTCAATCATTTGACCAAACCATTAAACACCCGGTTGGAATAGCAAATAATTTACTTGTTAACGTGGGAAGTTTGACCTTTGTTGCAAACTTCATAGTGATTAATATGGAGGAAAACCTTGATATTCCTCTAATTCTAGGTCGCCCATTTTTAGCAACCACTGAGGCATTCATTGATGTAAGAGAAGGTAGAATGACACTTAGGGATGGTGATACATCGATCACCTTTGTGAACCGAAAGTTTAGATCTCCACCAACCAAAACTGTTAGACCAATAAAAACGCATAAGTGTGGGGAAGATGAAGAAATACTTAATGATGATCCAATCACAAAGAATGCCGTTGATGATACGAAATTAGATGAACCCATTTTTAACAGTTCAACGAAGAAACTTTATAAACGGATTCACGATGCTAAGATTAAAAGAAACTTTAAGTTATATAATCGATTAATATCCAATTTATCGTCAAAAGAAAAGGCGATGTTAGTTGAATTTGTGAAAGTTACGGAGGAAATCAACAAATGGATTGAAGTAAAAGTCAAAGATATACAAGTTGTTGATGATTCAATTGAAAATAATGTTAATCACAATTTCGATACCACAGCTAACTAAGTGTGGGGAGAATCAAGTCTTTAAAGGATAATATGTATTTCTGTTAGAGTTAGATTTTCTGTTTTCATGTAGTTCTCGAAAATGGAACCCGAATGGTCTTTCCCTAGCAGACCCTAAAGAACTAGTCTTCTCCCCCCATTCTGAATTTTTATTTTTTTTTTTAGGTTTTTACGAAATGAAGACTTCCTGTGAACTAAACCATGGTCTAATGCTACATGCTTTGATCACTAAACGTAATAATGACACACTTCCGAGTGAAATAGTATCAGTAATCAGAGAAAGATTGGATGGAGTGAGAAAAGAATCCAGATGCGAAGATAATAAGTTACAATTTGGTAAAGGAAAATCAAAATCCGCAGTGAAAAGAAGAGCACGACACCTTGAAAGATGTCACAAATGCGGAAAATGGTCACATGGAGGTAAATGTTCAAATAATCAAACCTATTCAAACACCGTATTTGTTACTTTATGTAGAGACGGACCGTTCATATGTTTAGAAGAAAAAACACTGAATGCTCGAGGTTACGCCTATGTAGCCATGGAAAATCAATTAAACCGACTATCTTATGAATGGGATAGATCATATCACTAAGAATACTATCTCACAGGTAAGTCTGTACAGTTTTTATTTTTTATTTTCATTTTTAACCTTTTTATAATAAACGCTAATTTGTTCGCTATAAAGTATTAAATTGGTATTGGATAAAATTAGGTTTGGCGACCGAAATTATTGATATCATTCAAAAATTTATTACATCACTGCGAAATTTAACGTTTATTCTTAAGGTATAAATATCTTTAATCAATCAACCCAAAATATTTCAAAAATTCGCATGAGTTAAATTAGGTCATGGAACCGAAATTACTTTACTGAAAAGAGGGGCGTATATTTTTGATAATATTTGATTGATTAAAGTGGGATAAAAGATCAAAAAGATTTTTAATTTTATTTTTACCATGTTTTTAAAATTAATATGTAAATCTTAAATTAATATTGTGAGCTCTGTAAAATTAATATATTTAAGTTTGTCAATATTTGAAAAATTAATATTTTTAATATAAGTTTGTATGTATAAAAATAAAATATAATATAAGTTTGGTGTGAATTTTTAATATCATGCATTTTTAATTAAGTTTCGTGTAAATTTTTAATTTTATGCATTTTTAAATTTAAGTTGTGTGAATTTAAAAACAAAAATTTACTTTATGTCGCTAAGTTAAAAATATGATTTTTAAAATTCGTCGTAAGTTGAAGACTAGGTCTTTGAACCGAAATTGCTTTACCCGAGGGAGGGACGAGAACTTTTATTATCATTATTTTTAATCTTATTGAATTAAAGTATGCCAAAAACATTAAAAAAAAAAAAAACCCAAAAATCTAAGCTTTTAAAACAATCGCTTGAAAAAGACAAATTTTAAAAGTTTGTCGAGGGACGGATTAGGACATCGATCCGAAACGACCTCATCCTAAAACAAAGGAAAACAAAATTTTAAATTTATTTTATATTTGTTTTATAAGTTAAGGCTTATTAAAAAAAAAATACAAACTCCGCGACTCCCGGAGTTTGAAGGGTAAATATGCCGCGACTCGCGGAGAGACAAAAATACAGAAAAAAATAAAAACGGCTGGAACAGATCAGTTGCACCCACACCACACCCACAAACTGCGAAAATACACGAAAAAACACTCCCAAATTCACAATTTTTCACCATTTTTCATCACATTTTTTACTAAAATCATGTTGAGAAGGATGCTATCAAGGAATTACTCAAGAAAAACGGTAAATTTCTACACCTAAACACCATTTAATCCGAAAATTGGTGTTCTTGAGCAATTTTTTCCCCAATTCGATTTTGATACTTTTTAGTGTAATTATGCTTAAATTGCTTATATATTATGCTTGTATAACCTAGATTGATGCTATTTAACATGATTAGATGCCTTAAACTTCAAATTTTGAGTAACCTAGGGTTTGTGTTCTTGAGCAAATTTGGGGCTTTTTGATATAAACAGGTTATGGCCGATTTTTGTCATGAATTATTGCTAAATTAAGTAGTGTAACATGTTTAGGTAGTTAAATGATCCAAACCTTGAGCCTAAACATGATTTAGAGAATTAAAGTGGACTTTTTCAAGTCTAAAATTCATGAACTTGATTTTTGAGAGATAATGCCATTTGAAACTTGTTTAATTGCTAGTAATGATTATTTTGACATGTTATTTGAGTTAAATGCTTATGAACTTGGCGAACATTTTCGTATATGCTTATTTGAAAAAGTGTAGATTTGATAAAAATATGAAAATGAGCATAAGTTTGATATAAATTGATCATGTCATTGTAATTATTTTGATTGATAATTTTGCTGACACTAATGCATATTTGGATGCACAAAAATTGTGTTTGATGTGTTTTGCAGACTGAAAGGGGTGAATCTTCATCCCAAGCTCGCAATGCTCCTGCTGAGAATGCGGAACAACAGGAGGTGGATAACTACTACAAACAAGATATACCTCATCCAGTTATGACATTTTATGATATGCACTTGGAAGATTTGCACCCGAATTTGAGATTTGACAGACGTTGGATAGATTATCCAAAATACCAAAGGGGCTTGCATACTCTTCATTCTAAAGCTGTTGAAGTACCTAGGGTCATAGAATGGGGACCATTAGAAGCTGTAGAATTGGCCGAGCCAATTAGGGAATTACTTACACAGAGGTATGGTAATTCTACTTTTAATGATTGGGTACGTTTATTCAACATGTGTAGACCTGTATATAAAGTATGGTGTGAAGAATTGTTGTGTAGTATAGAAATAAATGATCGGGTAGCTAGTTTAACCGATCGATCTTTTATTAGATTTTTGTTAGGAGGTTCGATGCGCCACATGTCTTTACTAGACATGGCTCAGGCCTTACGTATATATACGCCTGAGGAGCTAGCATCTGCCGATTGTAGAGGGTTGATACTAAATGGTAGGAAGATAGACGAAAATTTTGACACGCATGGTGTATGGAGTCAAATGACTAGTCATCACCGATTCAAAGGGGAAAATTACTCTTATTTGGTTATAGATAGAGCTGAATTAAGAGTAATTCATAGGTTTTTAGCTAATTCGATTACACAAAGAGGTAAGAATAAGGAAAAGGTAAATGAACAGGATTTGTTTTACCACATGTGTATTCGAGACCCACAAAGCGCTGTAAGTATACCTTATTGTGTGGGTTATTATTTATCAGCTATGGTTAGGGGGATGAGACCGCATAGCATAATAGGAGGTGGTATATTTATTACTTTGATTGCTGAATATCTCGGTGTGGATATAAGTCGGGGGGGATTATTAGTCGAAGAACCAGAACCCAGCGATACAATAGGTTTAAATGTATACCATGGTGCGAAGATTTTGAAGAGGCGAAATAACGCCGCAGTACAATACCATGGTAGACATCCACAGGTTGAGAGAAACCAACAGCCGGGTAATGTGGGAGGAGGAAATGAAATGACAGAAATGCAAAGGTTTATAGCTTCACAAGAGTATGAAAATGCTAGACATCGAGCATTTGAAGATTGGCAAGTTCATCAAAACCAAATCATAGCTCATTGCCAACATGTAGGTAGAAACTATATTCCTACTCTATCGCCCGTATTTCCTCCCTGGTCTATAGAGATCCAACCACCGTATCCTACGTATAACCCAGCCGAAGCATTTTATAACACTTATGGTTATGCATGGAACCCCTACTGGTATCAGTATCATCCCTAGTCTACTTAGTTTTATTTATTTTATAACTTGTAATGTTGATACATTTAATACTTATTAGTTTTTATAACACATATGGTTATGCATGGAATTGTATTAGTTTTTATAATTTCAAATTTTTATTTTTAGATTTTAATAATGTTTGAATGTGGGGTAATATACCAAACTTCAAAAATATGTATATATGTTTGCAGTTTATCTTATATACACAACAGGGTAAAACAACGCATTTTCAAAGACTGACATTAAGTTCAGCAAAAGCAACTAATTTTGACGACAAGATGCAAAATAAATGTGATATAACAACAAGACGGAATGAACAAATGATGTGCACCATTTATCATTCAACACAAACAACAATATGTTTGGAAACTTTGGTAAAATTTAATCATTTCTACGCTAATCACCCTCAATAATTTAAATTATTACTAATTTCTTGCAAATGAGGGCATTGCAAGATCTTAAGTGTGGGAAGGGGTTAAATTCTTTCGGATTTTTAAAAATTTTTATCTTAAACACTTGGTTACCATTAAAAATACTAGTAAAGTAGTATTTGTATTAGAATCTAGTGCTCTCTGATAATAAAGAACAGCCCTAGTCTTATATACTGACTACCCAATTCTAGTAAAATTTTTAAAAAATTTTCAATTAAATGAACTCAAAATCATGTTTATACATATTTATGAACGATAAAACTAGGTTTTAACACCGAAATTATTGTTACCTCGGAAAGGACATAAATTGAGAAACAAACCAAAATGTTAAAATTCATTTAAAATGGAATAGAGGACAATAAAAAGGAAAATAAAAGCCAAGTGTGGGAAAATTTACCAAGATATTTTAAACATATGTCACATATTTCTATAACAAATAACTGAAAATACTTTTGCTTTGGACTAAACTAAACTGTTTTACCCGATGAAAGAAAAGAAGAGATGGATCTACACGATGAATCAATTCTATCATTAAAAGGAAGTAAAGTCTTCCGAAAAAGAAACGCGCTTCTTGATTTAGGTCAGGAAGTTGTCGTCCAGACCAGCTGTAGGTTGACGAAAAATCTAGAAAAGTCATCACTAAAATCAGTAGGAAATCCACGGACCTCAGCATAAAACAGGGTCGCCAAGTGGTCAGATTTATCCTAACCATGAGAAGGATTTATCTCATAAAATGGGGGGGCACCGTGCAAATTAGCTTGATAAGACTAATAAATCAGATCCCCAGAAAGGATAATCTCCTTAAAGATCAAAAATCAGCTTTTAAGACTGATATTACTCAATCCTTGAGATTGACCTTAAAGATTGAGAATTCAAACTCATGGAATTCAATGATATCTAAACTCGAGCTTGAACGAGAAAATATTTTGATCAAAATTACAAACCGATTTGTTTTCTGAAAATCCATTTTCAATGCGTTCATTACCATTGAACGTAAAATCCTAGAAATTCACCTGGAATTCATTAGGTCACCTGAACCAAATCGGGTGTCAACCGTAAGAACGATGGTTGCATAGCATGGTCAAAGACATGACCTTGTGCTAGACCGAAAAATCATAAGGGTGAGCTTTACTATTGCTCCTACCAAGGATAGTAATTGCATCCGACACGTTATAGACCATAATTAAAAGCATGTCAGGGGACATTGCCTTAACAGTTGCTTGTTCAACGCTTTCCTTTACAACCGGACGGTAGTTTACCGAAAGGTAATATACGGAGCAAGTATACTGGACGTGTTGCTTTCCTAATACAAGGTTAGCAAGTGGGTGACACAAAACCGCAAGTTTTGAGCTAAAATTTTCAAATCTGAAACCCACCAAACCCACAAAAATATTTTGCAAGCACCGGTGAAGGGTTATTCCGGAAAACTTATCTAGGGTAAAAACTAGATTTAATTTTCAAAAGATCAAATGTTTTCATAAAGATCCAATTTCTTAAAGGATCTAAATTTTATAGTCATGTGGGACTGTAAACCATATCGTTACTACCATTATTTATACCGCCGTATAGAAATCACTGATGTACAAAGTTTGAAGAATAAAGAAGTGATTCTAGTATTTCAAGACTATATTGCTTGAGGACAAGCAACGCTCAAGTGTGGGAATATTTGATAATGCTAAAAACGAACATATATTTCATAGCATTATTCCTCAAGAAAGACAAGCTTTTAGTTACAATTGTTCTATTTACAAGTGATATTCGTTTAAATAATAAAAGGTGAAGACAAAAGACAGATTCGACGAATTGAAGACGCAAACGACCAAAAAGCTCAAAAGTACAAAATACAATCAAAGAGGTTCCAATTATTGATAAGAAACGTCTCGAAATTACAAGAGTACAAGATTCAAAACGCAAAGTACAAGATATTAAATTGTATGCAAGGACGTTCGAAAATCCGAAACCAGGACCAGAGTCAACTCTCAACGCTCGACGCAACGGACCGAAAGTTATAAATTAATTATGTATATAAATATAATATAATATATAATTAATTATATAAATTATATATTTATATTATATTTATATATTAAATTCCGTCGGCAGATTAAAAGACAAAGATGTGTGGGCTGGAAATACGATCTCCGCGACTCGCGGAGTTTGAAGACCAAATGGGCCGCGACTCGCGGAGCCCTAAAAAATGAATCTGCCTATAAAAGCAAACGCAGTTTGATCGCAAAAATATCAAATATATCCATCCATCTATCTATACGTAATATTTATATTTATATTTTAATTTTAATTTTAATTTTAATTCTAATAATAAGGGTATGTTAGCGAATGTTGTAAGGGTGTAAGTCGAAATTCTGTCCGTGTAACGCTACGCTATTTTTAATCATTGTAAGTTATGTTCAACCTTTTTAATTTAATGTCTCGTAGCTAAGTTATTATTATGCTTATTTAATACCGAAGTAATCATGATGTTGGGCTAATTACTAAAATTGGGTAATTGGGCTTTGTACCATAATTGGGGTTTGGATAAAAGAACGACACTTGTGGAAATTAGACTATGGGCTATTAATGGGTTTTATATTAACTAAACAATACCTTGTTAATTTAATATACAAACTTATAATTCGACGTATTTTTATATAACCACATACGCTTAACTGGGTACGGTGGGCGGGATATCTATAAATACCAATAATTATTCATTTTACCGGACACGGAACTGGATTAATAGTTAATAGACTCGTTGAAACAGGGGTGAATTACATTCAAGGGTAATTGGTGTAATTGTTAACAAAGTAGTAAAACCTTGGTTTACACGCAGTCGATAACCTGGTGTATTCATTAAACAAAGTATTAAAACCTTGTTACAATTTGAATCCCCAATTAGTTGGAATATTTGACTTCGGGAATAAGAATAATTTGACGAAGGCTTTCGCTCTTTATATTTATGACTGATGGACTATTATGGACAAATCCGTATGGACATATTAAATAATCCAGGATAAAGAACAATTAACCCATGGGCATAAAACTAAAATTAACAGGTCAAACATCATGATTATGGAAGTTTAAATAAGCATAATTCTTTTATTTCATATTTAATTTCCTTTATTTTATATTTAATTTCACTTCTAATTATCGCATTTTTATTTATTGTTATTGTATTTAATTGCACTTTTAATTATCGTACTTTTTAATTATCGCAAGTTTATTTTATCGCACTTTTATTATTCGCAATTTCATTATCGTTATTTACTTTACGCTTTAAATTAAGTCTTTTATTTATTTAATATTTTACATTTTGTTTTAACTGCGACTTAAAGTTTTAAAATCGACAAACCGGTCATTAAATGGTAAAAACCCCCCTTTATAATAATAATATTACTTATATATATATTTTTATTTTTATAAAATAAAACTAATATAGCGTTAAGCTTTGATTAAAAGATTCCCTGTGGAACGAACCGGACTTACTAAAAACTACACTACTGTACGATTAGGTACACTGCCTATAAGTGTTGTAGCAAGGTTTAAGTATATCCATTCAATAAGTAAATAAATATCTTGTGTAAAATTGTATTGTATTTAATAGTATTTTATACCCCTTAGCTTTGACATCAGTAAACTACAACTTGTCTTGGGACAAACTTGAACGTTTAGTCTAAATATCATGCACTGGCATAACTTTTTGATCCTGCGGGAGATCAACTTGACTGGATCTAAGTGATCTACTTATGAAAACAAATCTTGTGGTCTAACACTATTACTGAAATCATTATTTATGACAAACCTATGAACTCACTCTACCTCGTGTTGACTTTTTAAGCATGTTTATTCTCAGGTACTTAAGTATTGCTTACGCTATATATCAGCTGGTTTGATGATGATTGCTTGCTATGCTTGGAGTCATGCATTTCATATCATACCAATTAAAGACATTTAATGCATTGTTCATTAAATACAATGTAATCTTTTTATCTTCCGCTGCAAAACTCAATAAAACGTTTCATATAGGGTCGTTCTCGTTTATACAACTGTGATTTGATATATTTAGTGACGTTATTCTTCCAGGCCCTAACTGGGGACGTCACAGATTGGTATCAGAGCAGTGTTATTGTAGAGAACCTTAGCAATGTAGGACTACAACTTTCCTTGACCATAGTGCCTTTAATTGTTGCCTTTAACTGTTAAATGCTACACTATACCTTAGAAACTTTACTCATCTTAGAATGCAAAGCCAATCTAAGAACTTTCCTAAGTATTATCCAATTCTGCCACCGCATTTAAATGCAACACCATGATTTCAGAAATTCTTGACATTCCAATGTCATTTATCATGGTTTTGTGTATTACATATGTATTACATGAAATATTATCCATGATTTTTGAAACTCCTATAATTGTTACTATTCATACTCAAACGTATATAACTCCCTGTTATATATCACGTACCTATATGCCTTATGCCTTTATGCATCGATTTGCGAACTGGAAAATGTCATTGGGTTATCACATTATACGAATTGAAAGTCTTTAATCGAAATATTATTAGATTACATACTTATCATTTTATGATCTCGACACGTCATACTGCCATTATTGGAGTATAGACAAATCATATCTTATCATATCTATCCCAATAGACTTTGCCTAACACTTTTCCTAAATTTTCTCCGTAAATTACAGAAATCTTTTGCTATATATACATATTCAAGGAGACAAATATAGCATTCAATATTCAACAACTCATCTCATATCGAAACCCTTATCCGATAACATAATATGGATTTCTCACTTGATTCCTCAGACAGTGTAACCAGAACAAACGAACCAATCAGCCATCATCTATTTTGGATGAATTGGGGATGGGTTCGTAGTAAACTTAATCAATGGAGATAAGAAGAAAGTGATCCCTTCCACCAACCGAGTTCACCAATTGGCAAAGAACCTGAAGCGCTTACCGACGAACCCGTTCAGAACACTATTTTCACACTCATTTCCAGAATATCCCATCACGAATATATAATTTCGAAAATTCTAGATCTTATTCGTCCCCTTGTTCGAACCGCCAATCATCCCAGTATAATAGAAGAAGTTAATGAGCTTCGTGCTCGAGTTCTGGCTCTGGAGAATATGGTGCAATATCTACAAGCATCAGCAGCACCAGCAGCATAACCAGCACCACTAGTACCATCAGCATCACCACCAACAACATCAGCTTCAACAACAACATCCGCATCCCACGCCTCAACATCGCACTCGGTACCTCAGATATCAACATTATACGCCCATAGATACCAAGGAATATTAGTAATAACGAGTTAAGATGTATTGACTCATTCTTCCTGAAGAATTATATATGTATACTTTATATATATATGGTTTGGAACAATAATAAATCTTTTCGTACTAAGCTATTACGTGTGAATCTTAACTAGTATGTACTACTTGGTTAATTCATATCACTAATATGCTATAATATACATCCTTCATTAATGACTTAACACTCGTTAATCATTGCTTCAACACCATGAACTCCATTTCATAATAAACCAAGTGTATTATTCAAATACATGTTTGATTTTCCATTTTTGATGTACTCGAAACTTTCTAGAAAACATCATTAGTGCCTTATAAATTTCACAAGGATTCCACGTGCACCATAATCATATACCGAGGTACATCAATAACAATGAACAATGAAGCATTGATTCATAACTTCATTAGCGAGATATTTCGCGACAATTATGAAATCTCTAAGGTTTTGAAGATTATTTATTCTCGTTTCAACCGCAAATCAAATGAGTTTAATATTATATTAACTCATTAAATCCATGATTATATCTGAAGAAAATATATATGTACGTATATTTTCATAAAGATTATAATTAAAAATTCTTTAGTACAAACTGTTAATTGTGAAAATATTTTAACGAGTAGGTAAAACCCGAGAAATATTTATATCTCACATTAATATGTTACATTGTACATTCTTCAAATTTTGATTCAATAATCAGTAGCTATCCTACTTACATTCACAAGATATATGTATCCGTTCACTAAAAAAAAACAACCATTTTCATACAAATTCAATTGCATATTCTGATTTAGACATATCAGAATCCAAGTAAAGCTTTAGCAGGTGTTATCTTCCTAAGGATCATTACATTCATGAATTATATTCATTCGTATTATGTGATGAATTATCACATCAAACCACCGAAATTAGAACCATTGATGGTTACATTCTACGCTTAAACACTTCAAATTCAAAATTCTTGAAAACACCTCGGATTGATAATCAATGATTCAGATCCGTTAACTTTGAGAATGCTGACGAAGCACCAAAAGCTATAGATAGTCTTAATGGCCAAAAGTTTTATGATAAAGAATGACGTATTGAAAAAGCTCAGATTTGGAACTGAAAAACGGATTGAGCTAACCATGAAGGAGACCAAGGACAAATACAGGGACCAAACCCTATATTCAAAGAATCCAGGTAATTCTGGATCCGATGAAATCCTTAACGAATACCTTGCTCCTTATTTACCTTAAATTCTTACAGAAGAATTTTTCTCATTATCATTCGATCTTAGAAATTCTAAGATATCATCGTATCTTTCGTTATAAATATCCTCTATATTTCTGAAGATATCTTCATAACGATTCTTGTCCGCAATTAATTATCTAATTGCAATATCATAAATGAAAGTGTTTAGTTTCTATATTCTGTAACATACAAGTTTAAATTATAAATGTTTTGAAGAAGTGTTGGAAATTGAAGCATGAGTTAGTATAATATAATGACATCAGGCCAACGTGATAATATTACAGTAAGTCATGCTAAATTTTTAATGGAATATGATGATTCATAGACTTTATAATCATCATTTGCCATGTTACACGACTCTTACATTCTACTTAATCTCTGAACATATCAAGAAAATATATTCTTGATAGTTGTATCCTCAGTAATTCTGGTAATTTAATAAGTCAAATCGTGCTATTACCTTTCCTTCTGCTTTGTATATTATGATCATTCGAAACTCCATACCTACGAATTCTGGACCATTACTCGCTTGACTTGAAGTCGAGATGGAAAAACAAGAGCATAGAGCTCCGACATATAAGGGAAAATATAAAGCCCGATAACAACACGGAAATTACAAACCGTGTATATCAATACGTATTGCAACGTAAAGACACGGGAGAATTAAAAACATTGTAACCCCAAGGGAATAGTAGAAGAAAACAGATTCCTCTGGTGGTAAAAGAAAAAGAAGAATGACTGCATATATGGTCAATATAATAACAAGTATCAATACGGGATTGAGCATATTAACAAATCTTTTGGAAGTATGAATTTAGGAAGAAAGTATAGAAGTGGTGAAGATAATGAAATGGAAGAAGCTAATTTATAGCGAAATTCCAAGCACAACAATCGAGGCAATTCACCGCATTTAATCAAAGAAAATCTTAATTTCCTTAATTAACGGAGAATCAAATCTTATAAAGATTTCGAAGATTTCTTTAAATCCCTTGAATTCCGGAAATCAACTTTAACCATATCAAAAGATAAGGTGAACATTTAATTTTCTCATTCACTCTTTTACGATAGCTTCGCTTATACTCTTCCTATAATCGAATCATTTTATCCATATTATTTAATGTCAATAAAACTCTAATTTTCAACTCATATTCATCATTCTTGTTGTAAAGAATGACTATCGCTATCATGACTATAATTTTCATGAACTCCTCTCTACTTGTTAGCCCTAATATTATGGTATAAAACGCTCAAAGTTTTAAATGAGCTCAATACTATTCATAACACATTTTATATATCCAATTTACTGAAATGACTTGTAAAACATCATCAGTCCTTTATGAGAAAACCTAATCAGCTAACACTCTTGTTAATCCTTTAGATAACCACTGCATTAATGATAAAATGCACTTCATAAAAGAACCTGTAGAAATTATGATTCGTATGATTTAAACTCTTGAAACAAATCAATATTCTATCCGTTGGAATTCACACAAAGCCCCGATCATATCTGGGAACGTGAAGACCAAATAAAACGTAAATATCCTCGTCTATGTACGAACAACACCGACTGATGGCAACAACTAAATTTCGGGACGAAATTTCTTTTAACGGGTAGGTACTATGACAACCCAAAAATTTCCGACTAAATTTAAACCTAACTTTTACATGATTCCGACGATTCAAGAACAATTATTTGTAAATAGATATGTATATATATAATTTAATGTAAATAATTATATAATATCTAGATATGAAAATTTATACATTTAATCTATTATATTCAATATTACTAACATTATTGATAATATTATTATTATCATTATTATTATAATTAGTAGTAAAATTATGACTTTAGTTATTATTATGATTATTAATATTATTATCATAACTATTACCAATATCATTAAAAATCATTATTATTATTATGGTCATCATTATTATTACTAGTATTATTGATATTATTAATAATAATTTTGTCATTTATATTATTATTAGTATTTTTATTACTCTTAATAATATCAAAAGTAATATTATTATTACTAATATAATTGTTATTATTAGTATTATTATTATTAATAATATTAATTATTAATAAATAAAATAAATAAATAAATTAAAAAGTCAAAAAAAGAGTACGAATGATTATCTGCTTTTATTTTTTTATTTCTTTTATATATTTTTTTCCTCCTGATCTTGACTCTGGAAGATGATTGTCGACAACTTCAATTACATAATGAATCGATTAGCTTGTGAATTCATTTAACTCTCCATCATCTTTATCAATTATCAAATCTGAAATCATTTATTCATTTATATTTTTTTCTAAACAGCTCGACACCTCTGTACTTAAACTCAAATTGTAAAGGCTCGATTTTATATTGTTTTTCAAAATCTAGAAATGTAGTTGTGTTAGGATTCGTCTACTCAAACTTCCTGTAAAATCCCAAGTTCGAATTCCTCATAACGAATCCTAATTTTGAAGTCAAAGTTTCAATTTCAAAAGTTAACTGTCATGTTCATCACAAAATTCGAATTCCATTTGATGTTTCAAGATCAATTGAGGATTCAAAGAGTTTCTATGAACGATTTACTACCACTTTCATATAAGAATCTTAGCCTAAAACGGTTCGAAACTCAAAATTAATTTTTTTTCTTACCCACGTCGAGCAGCAGCAGCACTCTGCTATTTCAGTTTTTTTATTTTTTTCTTCTTTCTATTTTTTTGATGAAACCGTTAACCTGCAAACAAGATGATGATGAGACCATGAACCTGCAATATGATAATGATGGTTAAGACGATAATAATAAAGGATGATGATGAAGATGAAGTCAGAGAAGTAATGCTTAAATAGATTTAAGTTAAGAACTTTAACAGAAAACAATAAACAGAGGAGCGGTTAAGGTGTTAGTGAGTGAGCGGGAGGTCTAGGGTTCGAACCCGGTTCGTGCCATTTTTTTTGTAGAAGGCTTATAAGGTAGCTTTTCTTTTATTATTATTATTATTATTATTATTATTATTATTATTATTATTATTATTATTATTATTATTATTATTATTATTATTATTATTATTATTATTATCATTTTTATTATTATTATTATTACTAATACAAATATTAATTACCATTTATGAATATAATTATAATTATGATTATTATTATTATTGTTATTATTAAGTATTGGTTATCATAGTTATATTTACAAGTAAGATTTTTATTATTATCATTATTACTAATATTATTATCATTACTAGAATTATCCTTAAGTAGTATTAATATAAAAACTATCATTAGTAATAAGATCGTTATTATTATTAATTATTAATAATTATTAGCAAAGTTATTATTATTATTATTATTATTATTATTATTATTATTATTATTATTAAACTTACCATTTTTATTAAAAACTACTATTATTATTAAAAGTAATATTTCTATTAAAATTATCATTTCACTAATAGTATTAATCAATTTTACTATAAGTATACTATTAATATCATTACTGTTATCATTATTAATATGTGTATTATTATGATTATTATTATCAAATTTTTGTATTAACATTATTAATAAAGTTATTATTATTAAAATAATTATTATTAGCAAAACTATCATTTTTACATTTATATTGAAAACATCATTTTAGTAAAATTATCATTTTTTTTAAAAGTTATCATTATTTTTAGTATCGTAATTATTATGAATATTACCATTACTCTTATGAATATTATTATTATTATTATTATTACAAAATAATACAACTCTTTATTCATTATAATTATTAAAATCATTTTATCAAACAAATACTTATACATAAAATGTATATATATAAGTGTATATATATATATATATATATATATATATATATATATATATATATATATATAAATATATAAAAAATGAAAAAATATATATAAACTTGCTCGATTACGAGTATATGTGTAATATATATACTTGTTATAGGTTCGTGAATCCGAGGACAACTCTATACTTGCTCAGTGCTATCATACGCATATCATATAAACTATCGTATCGTGAGTTTATAGTTCCCTTTTAAACTTTATATATATTTTTGGGCTGAGAATACATACGCAACTTTTATAACTGTTTTACACGCTAGACACAAGTACCAACTGCTAAAACTATGCTATACCCGGCTATGTCCGACTAAGTCCCTACAGTGATATTTTTAATTGCTCGATGAACGCATTCTTAATTTTTGGGGATAGGCCTATCGGAAGTAACGTCCCAGATACATTTGACTAAGTCTTTGTATTACTTAATAATGAAATTAAACCGATAAGTATAAACTACAATTTGTCTTGGGGCAAACTTGAACGTTTAGTCTAAATATCACGCACTGGCATAACTTTTTGATCCTGCGGGAGATCAACTTGACTGGATCGGAGTGATCTACTTATGAAAACAAATCTTGTAGTCTAACACTATTACTGAAATCATTATTTATGACAAACCTATGAACTCACTCAACCTCGTGTTGACTTTTTAAGCATGTTTATTCTCAGGTACTTAATTATTGCTTCCGCAGTATATCTGCTACTTTGATGATGATTGCTTGCTATGCTTGGAGTCATGCATTTTATATCATATCAATTAAAGACATTTAATGCATTGTTCGTTAAATACAATGTAATATATTTATCTTTCGAGGCAAAACTCAATAAAACGTCTCATATAGAGTCATTCTCGTTTATACAACTGTGATTTGATATATTTAGTGATGTTATTCTTCCAGGACCTAACTGGGGACGTCACAATATCTTCAATATTTCTGAGGATATTTTCATAAATCTTCTCGTCCGAAATTATATACCTCTTCATGCTTTCTGTGTTTCATTATATTGGAAACTCCTGTAAAATCTAAGTTTAATTTATGAATGAATTCTCGAGAAATGTAAAGAAATTGATGCATGGGTTAGTATAATATAATGACACTTGATCAACGTGATTATATTACAGTAAGTCATGCTGAGTTTCTAATGGAACGTGGTGATTCACAGATCATAACGTCATCATGTGCCATGTTACATAACTCTTTCATTCTACTTAACTTCTGAATATATCAAGAAAATATATTCTTGATAGTTCTATTCTCAGTGATTCTGGTAATTTGACAAATCAAATCGTGCTATTACGTTCTTTCTTATTTAGAACATTAAAGTTCATTCGAAACTCCATACTTACGAATTCTGGACCATTACTCGCTTTACTAGAGATCGAGAAGAGAATAAAAAGGCAAAGAACTCCCAAAATATAAGAGAAAATATAATGCCCAATAACAACACGGAGGTTACAAACCGTGGATATTAATACGAATAGCAATATAAAGACACGGTAGAATTAAGAATAGTATCACCCCAAGGTAATAGTAAAAGTAAACAAATTTTTCTGGTGGAAGATTGAAAAGAAGGATTACAGATGATACTTAGAAAAATATCAAGGATTAGCATGGGATTAAGCTTTTTTACAATCTTCTGGATGTATGAACTAAGAAAGAAAGTATAGGAATGGTGAGAATGATGGAACGGAAGAGTTTAATTTATAAAGGAAAAATCAGACATAACAATCGAGGTAGATCACCGTATTTAATTATAGAGATGTTAATTTTCTTATTCGGTGAAAAATCAAATCTTTTAGATTTCGAAGATTTTCTTAAATCCCTTGAATTCGGGAATTCAACAGTGACTACGTCAATAGTTAATACGAATCTTTATTTCTTCATTTCACTCTTTTATGATAGCTTCATTCGTGCTCTTCGAATAATCAAATTGTTTTATCCATATTACTCAATGATGATAAAACTCTATTTATCAACTCATATTCGTCGTGAAAACAGATTTATTGTCAGCCATGACCATTTCAATCAAATTTCGGGACGAAATTTCTTTAACGGGTAGGTACTATGACGACCCGAAAATTTCTGACCAAATTTAAACTTAATCTTTATATGCTTTCGACATGATAAGCAAAGTCTATTAAATTGAATTTCAAAATTTTGAACTATTTTATGAAATCATTTTACCTTCAACGAGTTCTGACGATTCATGAACCATTAATTGTAACTAAGTGTGTATATATATATATATATATATATATATATATATATATATATATATATATATATATATATATATATATATATATAAAGTAAATATAAACAAAAGTATATATATAATCATTGGAAATAATAAAATACAATTCAAATAATTGGAATTAAAAATGTAGAATAATGAACAGAATAATTAAGTAATTAATAAAATGAGTATAAAAAAATATATATATATATAAATATATATATATATATATATATATATATATATATATATATATATATAAATGATTCTATTAATAATTATTATGTTAAAACATATATAAAACATATAAATGTTAAACATTTAATAAATGTATTCATATAATATATGATATAATTATTAGATATTACAAAAGTAATAAATTTTAATATTAAATGTAATTAAAAGTTTAATCATAGTTATTATAATATTGTTACATTCATTATTAATATTAATATTAGTATTGTTAATGTTATTAAAATTATAATATTGAAATTTGATACATTCAATTTGTTATATTTATTAATATTATTGTTATCATTATTATTATCTAGTATTATTATAATTAATATGTTATTATTATTAGTACTATTATTAATATTAATATTAAATATTAATATAATTAGTATTAATACCTATTAAAATCATTATTTTAAGTATTATTATTTATATTAAGATACAACTTATTATTATTAACATTAATGTTATTATTATTACTAATAAATATTGTTATTTATATTATTCTTAATATTATTATTATTATTATTATTTATAGATAATATTATTATTATTATATTTATATAATAACTATTAATATTTATTATATATATATATATATATATATATATATATATGTATATTTTATAAGGAAGAGGGTACGATTCTGTATCCATCAACTGTAACCAATTCTTGTTTCTGTCTCTAAATCTGTTTAACATCGATCTCCATTCATAAAAGATAACAAGAGTCAGTTTCATGTCATCCTCAACTTTTTATTTTTTTATTTATTTTTTTTTCTTTCCTGACCCGCTTGATTCCTTCCGTCGAGCAATGGGTTATAAGACAAATCGATTTGCTTAATGATTTTGATAAAAACACACTTCACCCTCCATTATCAAATATAAATTACTAAACAATAGCTTTCATATTATTGAAAGTTTTTAAAGAAAGAAAGATGAACACAGGTATATATACTCTGTCCGTATGCAAATTTTTTTGAAAAACCTTAATTTGAATTTAATTGCAAATTGTATTAATGCAAAGTTGTTAGGAATAATCTATTCAAATTTTCTGTAAGTTTTCAGCCTTCAATTTCTCTTATCAAGCTTGAATTTTCGAGTCAAACTTTTAAAAACAAAAAGTCAAAATTTGTGTTCATCTTCAAATTTGTAATTGTTTTAATTTTTCTGTTGAAATTGATAATTCAGAAAGTTTATAAGAACAATTTAGAATCTTTATCATGTTTTGATTTTTACCTAAAACACCTTTAATTTTTGAATTTGAATTTTGGTTTATATCGAGCTTTATAGTCTGTTACAGCTTTTTCTTAAAAAATTTTCTATTTTTAATTAATTTAAACACCCTCTAAACGTTTCTGTATCAGTTATCAATCCTAAATTAAATATGAAATTTAGGGATTTTCGGTATTGAACTCTGATCAAACTTGGTTTGAGATTTTAAGGAAGATGATGATTAATGAATACGGGTTATAAGGTTATATGTGGATATTAAAACAGAATAGTTGAAATGGTTGGATGGTTAGGCATGTTTTGGGTTAAGCGGGAGGTCATGGGTTCGAGACTAGTTCGCGGCATAAATTTTTTTTTAAGCCTTGGAAGGTAGTTTTTCTATATCAAAAACAATAATAATAATAATAATAATAATAATAATAATAATAATAATAATAATAATAATAATAATAATAATAATAATAATAATAATATTATTATTATTATTATTATTATTATTATTATTATTATTATTATTGTTATTATTATGATTATTATTGTTATTGTTATTATTACTATTATAAATATTATTATAAGTATCATAATGGTTATTATTATTATTATCATAATTAAAAGTATTATATCTATTGTTATTATTACTATGAGTATTACTCATGATACTATTAGTAATTTTAAAACCTTAATATTATTGTCATTATGATGAAAAGGTTTATTATTAATAGCATTATGAAAATAATACAAATTATTATTATTTTTGTAAATATTACTATTAGTATCATTTTAGACTTATTATTATTATTATTATGAATAAAAGTATTATTATTAGGATTACCACTAGTAATAAGATTGTTATAATTATTAGTATTATTAAGTATTATGTAATAATATCAAAATTATTAATTTCATTACCATTATTATTAAATTATCAATCTTATTAAAACTACTGATGTTATCATTATATTTAATATTAGTATTATCATTATATTACTTCAAATATTATCTAGTATTATTAAAATACTGTGATATACATATATATAAATATATAAATATATTTAATATATAAAACATAACAAACTTAATATCTTATTTAGTTAAAATATATAAAATGAATACATGGAACATATAAGTTATTAACATAAAAACGATATAACTAAGAAATTTATATATATATATTTATTCGATTATGATATATATATATATATACACAAATGATATAGGTTCGTGAATCCAAGGTCAACCCTGCATTTTTTTCAGTGACGTCATATGTATTTTTACTACAAAATACAGTATTGTGAGTTTCATTTGCTCCCTTTTTAAATGCTTTTGCAATATATATTTTTGGGACTGAGAATACATGCGCCGCTTTTATAAATGTTTTACGAAATAGACACAAGTAATCAAAACTACATTCTATGGTTGAATTGTTATACCAGATATCACCCTTGTTGAACTTGGTAGCCTAAGAATTGGTGTTTATTATAATTGCCACCAATTGACGCGAATCCTAAAGATATATCTATGGGCTTTGACACGCCCCAGTCAGTGAATTTGAACTGCTTTAGTACTTCGATGTTTATATGTTTGGGGATATTTTAGATGCATTTTGTTAATGTCGGTTACTAGGTGTTCAATCCATATGAATGAATTTTAAACACTTGCGAGTGTATGATTATTGAATAAATGAAATCTTGTGGTCTATTAAAATTATTGAAATGATTGATTATGATAAACTAATGAACTCACCAACCTTTTGGTTGACACTTTTAAGCATGTTTATTCTCAGGTATGGAAAAAATCTTCCACTGTGCATTTGCTCATTTTAGAGATATTACTTGGAGTCATTCATGACATATTTCAAAAGACGTTGCATTCGAGTCATTGAGTTCATCAAGATTATTACTAAGTCAATTATAGTTGGATATATTATGAAATGGTATGCATGCCGTCAACTTTCGATGTAATGAAAGTTTGTATTTTAAAAACGAATGCAATGTTTGTAAAATGTATCATATAGAGGTCAAGTACCTCGCGATGTAACCAAATGTAATGTATTCGTCCAGATAGATTAGGACGGGTCATTATACAAGCACCACCACACCATCGCTATTACTGCAGCTGTAAACAGACCTCGAAACCACCACCATAGAGCCACCTTTGTTACACGATTTCAGCTACTACTACTTTTTTTTATTGTCAACTGACCCGCTATTTCCACTCCTATTTTTCTGGTTAACCGACACCTTTACTGCTGCCCGCTATTTTCTTCTATTTTCTGGTTCGATCTGCTCAGCTCATAAACACCACCACCAACTTATTCCCATTAATATTTCTACTATATCTCAAACGTGAAACACCAACACTTGTAGATATGATCGCTGCTATAGCTATTTTCTTTCTCCTGCTACAATGATCTGCAAAAAGAGTTATATTTTCCAAGCTGCTATCGTGTAATTTATTTCGATTGTGCCCGACAGCAATAAACTAGTAAACCACTTGGAAATATTGTGTTACTCGTTATTCTTTTTAATTGTTGTAGGGCCCAAAACCAATAAACTACTTGCAAGATCAACTCATGCTTTCGTTTATATTTACAACCGTAACCCGATTTAATTTTGTTACTTGGGCTTGTAATGAGCTGGAGAAATTGCTTTCTAGTTGGGCCGTATTAATTTTATTGAGCTGTTATAATTTTCGATTAAAGTTTTGAGAAGAAGATGAAAACGGGTTTAATATACTCATGATGCGAATAATTTCAGAAAAACAAAATAGCTTGGATGGTTAGGGGTGTTGTCATTAATCAAGAGGTCATGCGTTCGAATCTAGGCAACTGCAAATATTTTTATCAAAATTAAAAATCGAATTAGGCTTTAACTTAGCTGCTGCTATTGATTATTGGGTCGATTTATGGTTGGGCTGTTAGCAGGCTAGAAACAGGAAGAAAGAGTTATATAGATTTAGTTAAGAGATAATTCAAAAAAATTGGACAGAACACATGGTTTGGGGTTATGTCAGGTTAGCATGAGGTCGCGGGTTCAAGCCCTAGCAGAGGCGTTTATTTTTTTTTAAAGGCATGTTACAATAAGGTAGCCTTTTTATTATTTTTGTTATTATTATTATTATTATTATTATTATTATTATTATTATTATTATTATTATTATTATTATTATTATTATTATTATTGTTATGATTATTGTTATTATTATTATTATCCTAATTATTATTAAATAACTAGTATTACAATAAGTATTATTATTATTATATAATTAAGATTAAGATTATGATTATTATTGTTGTTAATATAAATCTTAATGACAAAATAATGATTGTTGTATAAATATGGAAGTAGTATATAAAGTTTAAGATTACATTAAGATGATGATGGTAAAATCTAATTTTTTTTTAAATATTATTAATATCATTATTAAAGTTAATATTATTTTATAGAAATTATTATTAGTATTACTATGGTTATTATTTTGATTATTACAAATTGTAGTTATTATCATTATAAAGACAATACAACTTTTTACTTATTATTATTATCATTATTACTTTCTTATTAACAAAATTATTATAACAAATAAATATTTTCTATATAAGAGTATATTTATTACAACTATCATAATATTTCATATAATTATTAGGATTATTTATATAAATATTTACATATAATAAATTATTTATTTTTAATATAATATTAATTATATGTATATATATATATATAAAACTATATATATATTAACTATTTTAAATATATATAAGATATATAATTTAAGACATAATATGTAAATTTGTTTTTTTTACGATTAAAAGTATTAATATATATAAATGATATAGGTTCGTGAATCTGAGGCCAACCCTGCATTGTTCAGTTCTGTCGTATGCATATTTTTACTACAAAATATCGTATCGTGAGTTCATTTGCTCCCTTTTACTCTTTACATTTTTGGGACTGAGAATACATGCACTGTTTTTTATAACTGCTTTATTAAATACTTTTGAAATATATTTTGAACTGAGAATACATGAAATACTTTTATAAATGTTTGACGAGATAGACACAAGCAAAACATTCCTCGAATGAATTATTATGCAGACAGAAGTTCTGTGGATTATTATTGAATTAGTTGGACGTTATAATTGCCACTAATTGTTTTGAATATTTCCCCTGATTATTATTGCTTGGTAACCTAAGAATTAGAAACGGGTATGACCCTAATTCACGCGAATCCTAAAGGTAGCTACCGGGTTTAACACCCTCACCCAGAATGTTCACTAGACGGAAGAGCTAGTGGGTGTGGTGTTTAGTACTTCGAAGTTTATATATTATACAGACGAGATATTCTGTTTTGGGGATATTTTTGATGCGCATTATATGTTAAGGTCGGTTACCATGTTGAGCATTGAAATCAAATTGAATGTTATGTATCGAGAGAATGATTTTTATACACAGGTTATGTGTATTATATTTTGTACACAAGATATGTGTACGGTTATTAAAAATCGCGAGGCAACCTACGGGGGAGAAAAGGATACGAACCTACTCTGCTAAGCATTATGAAAAATGGTTTCGTACACAAGATAGGTGTACTGTATTTGAATCTTGTGGTCTATCAAAATGATGAATTTTATTACTTATGATAAACCAATGAACTCACCAACCTTTTGGTTGACACTTGAAAGCATGTTTATTCTCAGGTATGAAAGAAATCTTCCGCTGTGCATTTGCTCATTTAGAGATATTACTTGGAGTCATTCATGACATATTTCAAAAGACGTTGCATTCGATTCGTTGAGTTCATCAAGATTATTATTAAGTCAATGATAGTTGGATATATTATGAAATGGTATGCATGTCGTCAACTTTCGGTGTAAATAAAGTTTGTCTTTTAAAAACGAATGCAATGTTTGTAAAACATATCATTTAGAGGTCAAATACCTCTCGACGTAATCAACTATTGTGAATCATTTATAATGTATATGAATGGGTCCCTTCATCAACCGTGGGGTTGAGCCCTCAACCGCGTGGTTGAGCCCTCAAACGCGTGCTCAACTGCGTGGTTAAGTTGTCAAAAGTGTGGGAGCTGTAGAACACCTCCAACTCGCTGTTTTCACGTTTTTTGACCATAAAACATGATTTTTGCTCAATCTGATCATGAAAGTTACTTACAAACATCATATAACAAGTATATAACATATATCTAACATCAATTAGCACTAACAAACACATTTCATGAAGATTCAAGATAAAAATGCACAGTTTTGCTCAAGAACACAAAACCCCAATTAAACAAGAAATCACAACCAAATTCAAGCACATTAACCTGATTATCAACTCTAGATGATACTTAAAATCGGGTTCTAGGCTTGATTAAATTCAATTCTTCAGTAGATTCACTTAGGGTTTGTGAGTGATGCAAAGATTAGGTACAGGAGCAAGTTTTAGGAGAGTTCTAGAAATGAACTCATGAAACAGATACATACACTTAAAAGGGTTTAAAACCCATACTCCACAACACACGAGTATATATGATAGTATTTACATATCAAGCTTAAAGAAATGATTAAGCATAAGAAGATCATATCGTTTCCTCTTGATGAAACACGTTAGACAATGAACCCAAACCATTAAACAACCCATAGAGATTATCGATCATGAGGTCAACCGACTTAAACAAGGTACCGCCTTTATCGATGAAATTGTTATAACTCTATTGCGTGAACTCGAGTTCCCATAAGAACGTGGAGACCTAATGAAACGTACATGTCCTCAACTGTTTCTCTAACACCACAATGTCAAATCACAATAACTTAAATTCTGGGACGAAATTTTCTTTATCGAGTAGGCAATGTAACGACTCTCCTTTTTCCGTTAACTTTTATTTCGTTAATTCTTTAACGATCATTAGTTGACCTTGCATGAATAGTACTTCTTAGATAACATGTCTATGTTATATTTATTATAAATATTATTTGTAGTATTTATGTTCCAATCTTTGATAAGAATTTTTATTATTAGTAAAGTGTAGTTTAACGACCATTAAGCGACTTTTTAGTCACAATTTGATAAAATAGCATTTTTATGTTATCTTTCTGGAGAGATATATATTTTTAATATTTATCAGGACTTATGTGTCACTTTTGATAATTGTTAATTAGATAAGAAACTTAGGGTTAAGGAAATTCATTATACCTTGCACATCTTTTTCTTTTCTCTCCCTCTTTCTTGGCCACGACTTCCATCACCATTACTATCATCTTCATCGATCACCTTCATCACTATAATCATCACTTTTACTTTCTTGCTCACTAAATTTTTTGTACATTCGTGTTCTACGAGTAAATCTTTATACATCTATCCGTCAAATTGCTCGTGTCCATGCTTGTATAATGTGTTTTAGTCATTAATTTGTTCGAAAAGGGTTTTTTCATTAAATCATGAATTTAACATTTAACCTACTGATATGAACTTGATATTGTCATGTTATGAATTGTATGTTTAGATGAAGCTTTTGAAAATTTAATAACTTTTCATTTCGAAATTGCATGTTTTCGATGTACGGATTGAAAGATATGACTATTTTAATTTTGGTTTAAATTTTGTAATTTATTTTTGACATCTGGAAAAGTTAGACTTATATTCATACTTTTAGAGTTTTATAATTGAATTCGTTGAGGAAAAATAATAAGTTTTCATTTAGATATTGTGTGTATTCGATTAACGAGTCAAAAGTTATGATTAAATTAAGATATGTTTTTGTATGATTTGAAGTTGAATGTTTTTGACATTGTTTATTATATGTAACTGATAATATGAGTTCACAGGGTTATTGGCATCGAATAACCACTGAGTTTGGACTCAAGAATCGAGTCATTTCTGTTATGTATTTAACCCTACACGAATTTTTAAAGTTTGTGTATTTATTTATAAAGTGCTGTAAGTTTTCGATAAAACTATCAGGTGCACATATAACTGTTGCGACTTTTTGGTTTGGAGTTAGAATCTGATTTTCGAATATGTTTTAGATCATTGGGTACCAGATATTTTGGCGTGTGTTTCAGGTCAAACCAACATGTTCTTATTTTTATAAAAATTATAGAAATTTACAGCGCAGTTTAAATTGTTAAAAGTATTATAATTACTATAAGTTTAGTATATTTTGACACGTATGTTAATGACCTTAGGTTTGAACGAACTTTTAGGTCAGACTTGAATTGTTGACCATGTTGACCATATCGTTGACCTTGGTTAACCAATCGGTCAAACCATTGACCAAGTACGTGTTGTAGTAATTATATATTTAAATAATATAATATTACTTATACAAAATGAATGGTTAAAGTTTGACTTTAGAGTATGACATTGACCATGACTCCCTGAGTTGACCTGTGTATTTATCTCTGTCATGGCTGCTTAAACTGAAACACAAGTACAAGATATGGTTGCTGACTATTCTAGACTCAGTCACACGTACGAGTGAAGCGTCACTCGTACGGATGACCAGCTCATACGCACGGCTGTGTTGAGTTGTGTCCTGAAACTTAAATTGTTGAGGATTACACGAGTGATGATCCAAAACTTTACGGTTAAGTCAGCTCACTCGTACGGGTAAGAAAGTGACTCATACAGTTGGCAGGTCAGTATGTGGTATATAAGTGTTATGATCTTCATTTTAGGTTAAGCTTCTCATTTATTTCACTCAGATCTGGTAACCCTAGCCTATTTTCTCTCTTTGCTTAGAATCTAAAACCTTATATAAGGTGAATAATAGCTCTAGGTGTTGATCTTATCACTCATCAAGTGTGATTTGACTCAGTCAATCCCAAAAGCATCTCAATATTCACTAGAAAATACAATACACTTGAATTTTTCCTTTTGTTTGTGGATATATTGATTTTTAAAGATTAAAAACATGTGTTATCACTGGTATCAGAGCTTTGGTTGAGGAAACAACATAAATCTAGTGTAAATTTGAAGATTGAAGATTGAAGATCTAAATTTGTGGGTTTTATGTTCTTAAGACAGTTTAGATTAAAAGTGATTATTTTTACATTTTTATTATTGTTTAGTTGTTGTGTTTATGTTAGTTTAGTTCTAATACAGCTTGTGAACGAAGAATTTCAAGTTTTACATCAAAAATTAGTGATTTTAGGTGATTAACCTAATCAGTTCTGCTGATATACGGTTGAGTATCAATTTGAAGGTTCACTCGAACGGTTGGGCTTACAGTTGAAGCTGAACCGCACGTGTTAGACTAGACTTAGAGGTGATAGTACTAGCTTATGACTCGTACATAAGATCACATGGTTGATACCTAACTCGTAAGCTTGATAGGTGAAATGTACGTTTGATCATACGGTTGATCGTAATCGTACGCTTGAGATCTTAGTGTCGTTGTCTGTTAGGTAGTTGAAGTCACTCGCACGATTGACTTAGGGATTCCTACGACTAAGACCTTAGATTACTGAAACATACACTTGATTACTTGAACCAAATGGTTTACTTATCTTTGATTGTTAAAGATGCATAATTCAAACGACTAAGCGTTGGCTGCTCCATTTGTTCAGAGTATTATGAGTATGAATCAACGTTTACTTCTGGTAGAATGTGAATCCGGTAGTGGAACCAAATGTGAATGACTAATGTATGGATAATTACTCGGCCTGGAAATCAAGATTCAAAATTTGGTCTGGTGGTCAAGACACCAAGATTTGGAAGTACATTTAAGCTGAGTTTAAGTAGCCGCGTTTACCAGTTACAAATGAGCTATACACTTGACACAATATGCCTACTGAGGAACGTTGATATCGGCTAAAAAGTCACGTTTTCACCTCGGTATTAAGGCCCAAAAACAATAAAGTTCCAATCTTTATCGCAAAAATACCCGCTTCGTCGGTTAAAATTGAAGAACAAGTGACTACTAAGACGGTGCAAAAAGAATGAAGAGAATCGGAGCTAAAACGAAGATTCTAGAGCGAAAACGGTGAAAGACAAGAAATCAAGTTACGATCCAGTGAATTCAGAAAACCAGGGCAGGCCAAATGGCTTGCCAAAAGGATTGCTAAACGACCTACTGCTATGGCAAATGGCCTGCCACACGGGTCAAGTAAACGGGCACAGCAAACGGGAAAAGCTGGCAAACGGCCCCTGCAAACGGCTTGGCAAACGGCCTGCCAGCCGTTTGCAGGCAAATTTCAAGTCTATTTAAAGGGTCTTTGTCATCCAATTTTACACACACTTCAATTCACTTCTTTCTTTCTCTTTCTATAATATTAGTCATACTTTCAAGGTCTTCGACTCCGTGCGAGAAATCTAGTACCCAGAGAAGAACGCCGAAGATTGTATTAGGAGCGGTCTGGAGTTTGAAGTTGTCACTTTTGTATTCGGAACTCTTTTAATCTACTGGTACTTCTATCCTTTGTCTTTATATAATGTTTTCCATTATTATGCTTTGTGATATTGTTTCCATGATTAGTGAGTAGTTATCTTTAGTTAATATTATGATATAGTCAGTTATAATGCCAAAATAATATTATGGCTTGTGTATGTTATCGAGATGCTTTCCGATTATGCTTTAAACTCAATCGCTTTTCTAACTATTAGAACGTAGTTATTGGCTCTGTTATTGGGAAGTCACCAACCCCGATTCAGAGTACACTATCTGTGTCACTCCTTGATAAGAGAAGTCTATCGGATATAACGTAAGTTTGAATAAGGCACACCGGCTGTAGTAAGTTCACCGAACCTTGGATTTTGACTGAGGACTCTTTCGTAGTGAAACATCTAACTAGACCCCCAGTACATTGTCGGTCCTAGACCATGCTAGTGTAGTCACAAAGCATATAAACTTCATACGTGCACGTTGAAGCACAACAGTTGTTGTAAGCTGTACCTCTGCTAAGTAAGGCTATGGAACCAGGTCAGTGCTGATTAGTACACTTCACCATAACGTGGTCTCAAGCATTGCACTTCGCTTGAGGGATTCTTGATTAATTAAGGAGCTGTTTATTTAAACACATAAAGGATTAGACCGTTAGGATAACCGAACGTGTTCATGGAAGTCAACTTGACTTGGCCATGGTGTTCTTTATGGTTGAACTCTTTTTAAGGGCCTAACTATCTTTTAAACCCAATCATTAACAAAAGCATTGAAACACATCACGTCTCTCGGATACGGTAAACCCTGTATTCTATTATGCTTAAGAAAGTTTAGACCTTTGTAGAATGTTAATACGTCACCCAACCGAGTCGCTCAATTGGATGAGCCATCTGAACGTGTATGAATGTAGTCAGACTGCACGGGCGTTGGGGGTAAGGGATGTTGTTGTCTATTCAGAATCTTCAAGCCTATCGCGTTACCCAGTGACATGTCTTATGACAGGGGCATTTAGGACTAGTGTAATGAATACAGGGTCCCTACCTATTCATGAGCCAGTATTCCATAATCCCGGCAGAGTAACTAACGAAATCATAGCATGCACTTGTTTTAACCTTATCTGAATTACAAATTTTATCGCATTTACTTTATCTGTCTTATAAACTAGAAAACCCAAAATTAGGTAAACACTACTCATCCACCTTAGAATTATCTTAAGCTTTAAATATAGGTTCGATTCTACTGATATCTTAAAATACGACCCTAGGTCATACTTCCCTTACTTATAATAAGGAGTAGTACGATTTAGGCGCCGTTAAATATACATTTAAAACCATTACCCCCTGTTGGTGGTTGATTCTGACGCCTTGCGGTCTAATGACACCGCATAAATAAAACCGTCCGTTTTGGCCATATCAGGAGAGTAACAAAGTTTTTGACGCCGCTTCATAGTCGGCCTGGCCACTTGGTTTGTTGAATACATGGACTTAGTTGTTGAATACACAGACGCCGCTCCGTAAGAAAGACAATTATACACGGACTTGGTTGTTGAATTTTCTGAACAGTCTCCAATTATATTGGAACCAAAAGGATCCTGCCTCTCTGTAGTCGGCCTGGCCACTTGGTTTGTTGAATAGTTCGTACAAAGCTGTGTTATCAAAATACCAGGGAATTAGTAGCAAGAACCAAAAACATATCTAAACTTAGGATAATTAGATTACCTTAGATTAGATTACCTTAGAGTTAAACTACTTTGGATTAAGACTACCTTAGATTACCTTAGATTAATTTATAATAGCCTAAGATTACTTTAGATTAAATTAGGAACTTAGTTTATCTACTTAACATTGAAAACAAAAAGGCATACCCAGTGTATGACCCAAACCCGATCTAGACGAGGGCCGTTGTTCTCTGTACCTGATCCAGACATAATAATATCTAAAGCACGCAAGGAAGAACGAACCAGAAATCAAATGGCGTTACGCGTTACTTTAGCAGAAAACATAAAACCCTCGATTGAAGGTTGAGGATGACCAATCAGATATCAGACATTCAAGGACACTCGTTCGAGTTAAAACATCACATCATACAGCTCATCCAGAAATAGCTGTCAGTTTCATGGGTTACCGAATGACGATCCTAACTCTCACCTTGATAAATTCATATCTCTTTCAAACTCCTACAAACAGCCAGGGATAGGACAAGATATAGTCCGGTACTCCGGCTATACTTGTTCCCCTATTCTCTCACTCATCATGCACAAACATGGTTTGAAGTATTGGAAAAAGATTCCATCACGTCATGGACGGAGATGGCTACTAAATTCCTAACCAAATATTTCCCTCCTTCTAAACAAACCAAACTCAAGAATGACATCATTAACTTCAAACAAAGTTATGATGAATCTCTTTACACTACATGGGAGCGATTCAAAACTCTGCTGAAGAAATGCCCTAATCACCATTTAGAACGGGTAGCTCAAATCTGTACCTTCTACAATGGCCTTACGGTAAATCATAGGATGACGATCGATGCTGCAGCTCAAGGAAATTTAATGAACCAAACAGCAGACGAAGCATGGGAGTTGCTCGAGAACATGACAATGCATCATCAAGACTGGAATAGTGGTGAAACAACTTCATCATCTGCACCACTCTCAGCACTTAATAATCAAACGGAGGCCATCAAATCTCTGACGGACAAGATGAAATCTCTTGCCAAACACTCGGAGAATTGAAGACGCAGCCGCAGCAGGTTAACCAGGTCCAGGCCTATGTTAATTGTACCAACCCGTAACCCACTGAAGAATAACAAGCTGAGTACGAGAACCCTGACGGTTCAGTCTGTTACGTTCAATACCCAACTCGTCAATCAAATCCCGGATTCAATCAACGACCTAGGGTTAACCAATTTCAACAAAACAACCAGCCTTTTCGCTCTCGTTACCCACCTTATCCACCCCAACAATCTCAATTGTCCTACGATCAACCACTTCCACTCACTGGTCCACCAGTCGAGAAAAATTCCTCCACCACCTAAATTACAAAAGTAACCAACCTCACTCTTGTAGCTGATGATCAGTTGACTTAGTTCATTCAAGGACAACAACAGCTAAATCAGAGAACTGCATCCAAACAAGACCAGAAAGAGATACTAATGAGAAACCAATTGGCTCTGCTCAAAAGTCTAGAAATGTAGCTCGAACAGTTACCACAACGCCTTAAACCTGACCACAAGGAATGTTACCAAGTAATACTATCCAAAATCCCCATATAGAGGAAGCTAAGCAAATGGATTCCATAATCCCAGAGGAGGAACCACGAAGAAGGTCAGCTAGGCTCAAGAATAAATCGTCATTTACTCAGAAGCTATCCACTGCAACTCTGGTTCGTGTACCTTACTCTGGAAGGCTACAGGAGGAACTATTCAAGCTTGATTCCTTCAAACTTGATGGAAGATTCTCGGACACCATGTCCAAAGTTCCCAAGCAGAAGAGATACATCCGAAGGCTTCTCTCTACAAAGAAAAGGATACCAGATTCTAACATAATTCTACTGAGTGAAGAATGCTCGACATTACCCAGAAACTCTCTACCGCAAAAGCTAGGAGATACGGGCTAATTCATTTTCCCGTGTTCAATCTACCAATCTCGAACCATTCATGCGCTAGCAGATTTAGGAGCAAGTATCAACCTAATCCCCTACTATCTCTATAAGAGATTAGAGTTAGGAGACTTGTCACCAACTAATATGACAATCCAACTTGCCGATCACACAATTCGAAATCCTCAGGGAATAGTTGAGAACGTCTTGGTGAAAGTTGACAAATTCTTGTATCCTACGGATTTTGGAGTGATGGACATTAAGGAAGACCTACACACACCAATAGTGTTAGGAATACCTTTCATTAATATGGCTAGGACTGTCATTAAATGGGAGACGTAAAAGAAACTGCGATGATACCCTCTCCAAGCCAGGAATGTCACAAAGAATTAATGAGGCTTGAGACAGAAGATCACAGTTTAATCATTCGCTTCAAGAAGAAGACTGATAAGGTTGAGGTTAAGGATATAGAAATTGACCCTGCAAATGTCAAAGTAAAGAACCGGAATACTGAAGAAGCCGGTTCATCAGAAGAATCCTCAGAAGACTATTATACCGATGATAACGAGGAAGAGTAACATGAAGATATTCTAGATGACTCATATTCTCCAGCCGAACCAGATCTGGAGGAGCCGAACTCTTTTTCAGATCGGATTCCGATCATATCTACCCACGCCGACATGATAACCATCATCAATGACACCGATGAATTTGAAGATATTCTCGAAGCCATCCTTAAATCAACAATAGATTTCACGCTACGCTTAACAGAACGAATCATGGCTATCAGGAACAAATACAACCTCTATCTACAGAGAGAAGATAATAATGTTGAAATCCTAGAAGATCGCATTCAAGACATTATCAATACCCTTCACGATCATATCTACCGTGAAGAAAGGCAACGAGAGCAAAATTCAGTGGTTCGCACTATTCTTGAGAGAAGATTCTGTCAAGATCAGAAGATCATTTGATGAAACATGACTAGGAACTTCGAAATCAACAGATTTAACTCACACAATGGCGGAATAAGTGAATCAAACCCTCTAGTGAATGAGAAATGCTTTTTGGGATTAATTAAGTCAAACCACAACAATGGATGTGTGATTAGATTAACACCTAGAGCTATTATTCACCTCTTGAGGGATTTGGGTTGTGAGAGAATCGGACAGGTTACCAGATCTGAGTGATGTGTGTGTAATGAGAGGCTTTACCTAAAATGAAGAACATGAACACTTATATACCCCTGATATTGAGTCAATCGCGCGAGTCAAGCCTCACTCGTATGAGTGGGCTGTCTCAGGCGTATGGTTGATCACTCACTCGTGTATGTTGTAACAACCCAACTCGTTGTCCAACCAAAAACGCGGAATAAATTTTTTTTATACAGATAGGGTGTGTGGCGCGCAACCCTCCTTGTGCGCGGCGCGCACAAGGCCATTCAGCTTTTGTCCGGATTTTACATTTTTGCGTTAAAGATCTATCGCTTCCCGACGCTTTTAGACTAAACGGTTTTCGCAACACATTATAATAGGTAAAACTCACACGTTTTTATAATAAAACAAGTTTTACGATGTCGGGCCCACATCGGTCCGTTTTACGAATTAAGTACGAAATACAATTTTCGACTGCATGTTTTTAATACAACATAAAAGCCGAACATGGCGATTGGGGATACGCTACCTAATCTTAATCAAATCCAAAAGCAAGTCTTCTAAAGCAAACTAAGCGAGTCCACTAGTTCACACGCTTACCCGAGCCACCGCCTCCATGCAAATCTATAAAAAAATGTAAACAACGAGATGGTAAGCTAACGCTTAGTGAGTGAGAATATACTACGTACATATATATGCATTAAATGGACACGCCATACAAATAATCAAATAACACATACCGGAGCATCCACGTATAAGACAAACTAAGCATACCGTTCAACCGCTATATAACAAGCTAATAATCAACAAGTAAGTTCACCAACGACGATATGAACCACTCCAACAAGCTACACCCGGAGGGTTAGCTACATCACAACGATACAACAATATATAAAAATAAAGCGTACAATGACCAAGGTTAACCCCTTAACCCAATACCAAAAGTCAATTACCACAATGAAGATTGGCCGAACTACACGAGCCATAGTAAATCCGTATCCACACGAGACTACTATCTTCATTACCACAACAACATCGAGGTTGGCCGAACTACACGAGCCTTAGTGAATCCGTAACCACACGAGATCACTACCTCAATAAGATGACCGAAACTACACGTGTCATCGTGAATCCGCATCCACACGTGATCCACTTCTCCAATCACAACTCAATACCAACCCTTCCCCATTGGGGTTATATAATCCACATCACAAGCACATGTGATAACGTACACACGAAGTGTGCACCTCGCCAAAGGTGGTCAACCAAAATGCACAATCGTGCCAATTGGACCTATACACAAGTCCATCAAATCCACCTATATGTGATGTGAGCTCTATAGCCGAGAATCATTTCACTCGAACCGCACCCATCCTACACATACATATGCACATAGGATATTAACACTCACCTTATCGTCTTGATGAATGCTACCGAATAATCCGCAACTCGCCAATGGAATGTACCTATTCGAATAACACAATACAAGTAACACACTTAGAGTGGATTTATAAACCAACTCAAAACGACACTTAGTGCAATTTCGACCAATTGCACTTCCAAGCACAAAACGCGCACAAACTAACCAATTATCACTATCACAAGTGAAAATGGTCCTAATACGCCAATTAAACCCATACACAAGTGTTAAACACTTATCATTCTCAAAATCACCCATAAACCCTAATTTTGACTCATTTCAAAATTAGTCTTTCAAGTACACCAAAAATGGGTTCCAACACTACCATAATCACCAAACCTAGTGATTAAACCCAATTCCAAGTCCTAAATCACAGTCAAGTCGGTTTCCAACCCAAAACCCACCAACAACAACAATAAACCCGATTACTAGCATCGAAGAACTCACTTCAAGAGTTTAAATGGGTTTCTCAACAATTTAAGTTCAAACCCTAACTTGAATATCAAAATCAAACAATGAAATTCAGAGTTTGAAGTTACCAATACTACCACAACGTAGCAATGAACGAGATGAACAACTTACCCGAGCCGCCAAGCATGCGAACCTATAAAAATATCAACAACGAGAGGGTAAGCTAATGCTTAGTGAATATAAAGATACTATACACATACATATGCATAAAATGGCCCATAAAACCGGCCCATAAAATGGCCCATAAAACCGGCCCATAAAATGGCCTATAAAAATATCAACCCAACCCGTATTAAAACCGGCCCATAAAAATTTTTTCCTTTTAATACGCGTTAAATAATACTTTAGGTCCCGTTACACATATTCCAAAATGTATTTGTTATCAAAGTAAGTTCATCGAACTTAAAACATACATTAATAATTTAAACTCCTTAATACAATGGTTCATTAATTAAATCGTAAACCGGTTATAATCATTATGACCCGACTAGTTACGTTTACACAAAACCGAGCATGGTGATTTGGGACTACGCTACCCAAATCCTAATCGAGTCCAAAAGCAAGATCTTCTAAAGCAACCTAGCCGAGATCTCTAATTCCCAAGCTTACCCGAGCTGCCAAGCATGTGAACCTATAAAAATATCAACAACGAGAGGGTAAGCTAATACTTAGTGAATGTAAAGATACTATACACATACATATGCATAAAATGGCTACGCATCACCAAGCATCAAAATAACACATACCATATCCGCATGGCAAACAAACTACAAAAGAGCACAATACACAAAGTAACTACACGCTACGTAATCACCAAGCTAATGCCACAAGATTAGCTATAACACAACAATAAGTATATACGCGTACGCAATAAATATAATCAACAATATAACAATAAGGTTAACCCCTTAACCCAAACCATATGAAGGTTGGCCGAACCACCCGGACCTTAGTGAATTCGTACTACCCGAGATTCACCACATCGACAACCGAGAATGGCCGAACTACCCGAGCCTTAGTGAATTCGCACAACCCGAAATTCACCTATTCAACGAGATGACCGAAACAACCCAAGTCATCATGAATCCGCACTAACCGAGATTCCTTTCCTCAACAACAAAGCTAGCAACCCATCGCCAAAAAGGGTTATCCAAAGCGCTAGCTAATTCACAACACCATGGGTAAAAACCCCCAACGCATAAGCGTATCACATGGACCCGAAGCATAAGAGGAGTCCATTCAACCACAACAACATAGAGTAAACCCAAGCAAGGGTCACTCTACACACACGCACCCATTTTACACATACACATGTGCATAGTAAATTTACACTCACCTTAACGCCTCGATGAAGTGCAATCCAATAATCCGCAACACGCCAATGGAACATACCTATTCCATTAATCACAAATACAACAACACAATTAGGGTGGATTTACAAATCAACCCAAATTGATAACTAGTGTAATTTCGACCCAAATTGCACTTCCAAGCTCAAACCGCGCCAAAACTAGCCAATAATCACTAACCCAAGTGAAAATGGTCCTAATATGCCAATTAAACTCAAGCATAGGCATTAAATACCAATCTTGCCCAATATGACACCTTAACCCTAATTTTGACCCATTTCAAAATTAGTTAACCAAAATACACCCAAAGTGGTTCCATCACTTCTATAATCACTAATACTAGTGATTACACACTACATACAACCTTAAATATGGTTAAATCATTAACCAACCTAAAACCCACCAACATCAACAATAACTAGTTACAATTACCCATTTCACCTCCTAAATGGGTTTTACAACTAACTAGCTCAAAAGTCTAAACTTGAATATCAAATCACAAGAAAGAATTCGGAGTTGAGACTTACCAATACAGCCAAAATGATGCCGTTGACGAGTGGAACAACTTTAACACTTGAGGTTTGACCCGAAACCCTCTTCTTCTTCTCCAAAAGAAGCTTTATCTCTCTAAGACTCAATCTCTCTCTAGGGTTTGGAGTTGAGAGTGTTTTTGAGTGAAGATGAGGATAATATGAGCCTTGAATCAGTCTTATGGCTCTAGAACCGGCCATAAGTGAATTTACCAAAACACCCTCAAAAGATTCCATTAAAATGGGTTAATAATGTCATTACAGCGACATTTGTCACGTTTCGCGACACCTTGTCGCGTTTCGCGACACCAATACGCGACAAACAACACTCAAATGCGACAAAGTGGACAGAAATCACCATCAGAAGTTGTCTCGTTTCAAGCATGTTTGTCACGGAACGCGACGCACCAGAACGCGACAAACTGCACTCAAACTCGACAGTTTATCTGATGTACTCCAATTTCACTTTTAAAACATCCCAAAGTCAATCGTGGTCAATGCAGTACATCCAAACTATTAAATAATCATTCTTGGACTTCAAATGACGTCACAAACATCATGTTTAGAAAAACGGGGTGTTACATCAAGTTCTCTTCCAACTTTTCTAGGCAATTCTTCTCAACGAATCGCCTTTAACACTAAATCGTCATCCGCGATTTATCAAAACAACAAATCCGAGCACTAAACTTGCTCAATCCCTCACATCGGGAAAAACTCAACCAATCTCTTACCGAGATATCAACCCTTGGAGTACCCTCGCCAAGTACAATGCTAAAAGCAACCAAGTCCCAACATACGGTCAATAACCAAAACGATGAAGACCGAACAAAAGCGAATCCTTACAGATAACACTTATCACTAAACATCCCTTGTAGTGCGCAATACGACCAATACGCAACTATCGTAACATCATAAGCAAACGGCTAAAACCGATAGCGCCCAAAATGACTATGGAAAAGCTAATCCCAAGGTTTACAAAATCGACTATTGTCACACCCATAACAACATGTGAGCGAAACATGGCTATCGCATCACTAATCACACAACATGGTACTCGCGACCCCACCATTGGTTTATAAAAACAATTAATAGTTCTCAACACAAACCACATGAAGGATGGCCGAAATTACACGCGCCTTAGTGAATCCGCACCACACGCGACTCACCACCTCCACCGCAACAACAATCGGGATTGGCCGAACTACACGCGCCTTAGTGAATCCGAACTACACGAGAGTCACTATCCCAATAGAATGACCGCATCCACACGCATCATTGTGAATCCGGACTACACGAGACTCACTTCCTCAATATAATGCCCGCATCCACACGTGTCATTGTGAATCCGAACTACACGAGACTCACTTCCACAATAAGATGACCGAACTACACGCGTCATCGTGAATCCGCAACCACACGTGATTCACCTCCCAAATCTCAACACAGGAATGGTCTCCCATTCCCCATCGGTACTCGCATTTCCCGATAACCTTATACCATATCGATATAACACTACTCCCAAGGTGAAGTTAGCGGACCACGTCAATGGCCATAACTCACCAATCACACACGCTCTTTTGGCCTCATACAACGAGTATTGTAACATCGCGCACTGCTACACCATAGTGAATCCTAACGGAATACACTAACCATCAACACACGCTCTTTTGGCCCCGATCACAACGAGTAGTGTAACATCGCGCACTGCTACACCATAGTGAATCCTAACGGATTACACTAACCATCCACCCCAAACAAATATCCATTAGTGTACTTAACACCGCGTAACACTAACCACCAGGTGGTGTCTTAACACCGCGACTAACCCACCCAAGTAAATCCATCATACACGTACGTGCATCGTACGTATGCGTACACAACGCCAACACAATCAAGCAAGAACCGTCCGTACCGCACATAGGCACAAAACAATAATTCTCTAGAAGAGAATCTGACACGCATATCTCTTAACCGAGGGATCTCACTTGCTCGTCAAACACATCCATTATCTCTAAATAAGATTCACCACATTACCACCTCGGTGATAATTTAAATCCAAAACCATAAGTACAATTTATTCCAAATCGTACTTTTACCACAATCGACCAACGTAGGTCTCAACGCTAGCTCCGAATCCATACGATCATCGTCCAATATCAATACACTATAACACCTTCGTGCGAGAGTACAACTCCCCCACTTAGAACTCCGTTCCATAACCACATCATCGAGATAAGATATCCCATGATATACACTTCACAATACCTTGTCCTATCCATGAGCATACAAAGGATTTTAACCTATCCTTAAACACTTCGAACAAAGAGTTTACCACAATTACACAAACTTTAATCTTGCAATCCTCCGATTGCTCTAGCTTGTCAAATTTCCACTCAGTCACTCATGTACCTAAGGGTTTCTCTCCGGTACCCTAAGTACAATGTAATCGCAACATCATCGAAGTCGAATACCATGCTAGTAGGTATGAAAAAGGCACCTAACATCGCGTCACGTAGATTCTATTACCAACATACATCGAGATCAAACACTCAATCTTTAGGGTTTTATCCACCCGTCGAACCTCATGGTTCCTCAACTTCCTGTCGAACCTCATGGTTCCTTAACTTCAATACGAAAGCAAGCACGCGCTTAACGACTAAACACCAAAGCCCATACCTATGTCTTGGTAGAAACATTTCCCGAACACTAAGGAATGCTTGGTTACACCAAGTTTTACGCCCTTCATCCGCCAATCCATACGCCACCATAGGGTAATTCCATTAGGAATGTCACCCCTAACAATAATATGTACAACACAAGGCATTTAACAAACCCGAACTCAATCGACACATAATAAATAATTAAAGGACATATTTATTAAAACGAAACATACCTTAACATCTCCTTACCGCACCCGTCCCTGCTAACTCGGGACACTCTGACTTACGATGTCCTTCTTCTTGGCAATTAAAGCACACCGTGCCATCACCCTTTGGCACCGAACATTTCCAAGACTTGTGACCCCTCACGCCACAATTGTATCACCTAGACGCACTAGAATCTGATATACTCATCCGTGTACCACCCGTGCTCACACTCGGACCCTTAGTCCTCTTACTTGGAGCACCATACGAAACAACTCTTCTCTCACTTGAAGGTTCACTAATCTTCGATCGCGAATACGACTCGAAACCCCTAGCCATCGCGAATAACTCCGCAAACGACTTCGCGTAACCCCGGCTAATTTTATTCTTCATGTCATCATTCAAAGTCTGATAGAAATCTTCCATCAACAAACGATCATTCCCCATATACTCCGGGAAAAAATGAGCCTTCGCCATAAAGGTCGTCTGAGAGTATTCAAATCCATAGAACCCTGTTGCAAATTTTGCAACTCATTACGCAATTTCGACAAATCGGCTGAAGTCCAGAACTCCTCGAAGAATTCCTCCTTAAAATCGTCCCACGATAATGCCATAAACGGTTCACCATCGACAAGATCAATCTTACCATCCAACTAATCCTTCGCCCTACCCCGCAACAAACAAGTAGCGAGTCTCGTCTTTTTCTCGGGAGGGCATTCAATAGTGCGAAAACACCCTTCAACATCCGAGATCCATGTTGTACTTACTAAAGGATCGGGTTTCCCGTCATACATCGGGGGTTTATTCCTCATGAAGCACTTATGACAACGCTCCATTTCATCCCTACTTTGAATTTCGGAATACTTCCTATCCATTTCTTCTCGAAATGCTCCCATTTGCTCCGCAACTGCTGCCGCAACCCTAGCGTTAAACTCCACGTCGTCCGTCTCGATCTCGTTTCGCGTCCCCATTCTAAAGAATGCAAAACGATTAGTCCACGAACGCATAAAATCACACGCACAACACCGCCCCATCTTGCTAAACACTCGTCGTACATCACTTGTTAGATACGATTTGCACCCGTAATAAGGTTTGCAAGTCCTTATTACGCACACACGCCGAATCAACATGTTAGTACAACGACTATCTTGCTTGATGATATCCGCAACGCAAAAATATATACAAACACAACGCAAAGTATATTAATAATATCCGCATATTAATATAAACGTTAGTCCACCTACAAATTAAGGCACTAACCAAAATCCCATTCCGGCCCGTAATCCTACAAGTCCCGCAACAATTAAGCACACACAAAAGTCTAAGTCTAGGCACCTATCTCAAGTCACCTAAATCCCTTAGACCATGCTCTGATACCACTTGTAACAACTCAACCCGTTGTCCAACCAAAAACGCAGAATAAAATTATTTTTTATACAGATAGGGTGCGCGGCGTGCAACCCTCCTTGTGCGCGGCGCGCACAAGGCCATTCAACTTCTGTCCGAATTTTACGTTTTTGTGTTAAAGATCTATCGCTTCCAGATGCTTTTAGATTAAACGGTTTTCGAAACACATTATAATAGGTAAAACTCACACGTTTTTATAATAAAACAAGTTTTACGACGCTGGGCCCACATCGGCCCGTTTTACGAATTAAGTACGAAATACAATTTTCGACTACATGTTTTTAACACAGCATAAACGCCGAGCATGGCGATTGGGGATACGCTACCCAATCCTAATCAAATCTAAAAGTAAGTCTTCTAAAGCAAACTACGCGAGTCCACTAGTTCACAAGCTTACCCGAGCCACCGCCTCCATGCAAATCTATAAAAAAATGTAAACAATGAGAGGGTAAGCTAACGCTTAGTGAGTGAGAATATAGTACGTACATATATATGCATAAAATAGACACGCCACACAAATAATCAAATAACACATACCGGATCATCCACGTATAAAGAAAACTAAGCATACCGTTCAACCGCTATATAACAAGCTAATAATCAACAAGTAAGTTCACCAACGGCGATATGAACCACTCCAACAAGCTACACCCGGAGGGTTAGCTACATCACAACGATACAACGATATATATAACAATAAGGCGTACAACGCCCAAGGTTAACCCCTTAATCCAATACCAAAAGTCAATTACCACAATGAAGATTGGCCGAACTACACGAGCCATAGTAAATCCGCATCCACACGAGACTACTATCTTCATTAACGCAACAAAATCGAGGTTGGCCGAACTACACGAGCCTTAGTGAATCCGCAACCACACGAGATCACTACCTCAATAAGATGACCGAAACTACACGCGTCATCGTGAATCTGCATCCACACGTGATCCACTTCTCTAATCACATCTCAATACCAACCCTTCGCCATTGGGGTTATATAATCCACATCACAAGCACATGTGATAACGTACACAAGAAGTGTGCACCTCACCAAAGGTGGTCAACCAAAATGCACAATCGTGCTAATTGGACCTATACACAAGTCCATTAAATCCACCTATATGTGAAGTGAGCTCTATAGCTGAGAATCACTTCACTCGACCCTCACCCATCCTACACATACATATGCACATAGGATATTAACACTCACCTTGTCGTCTTGATGAATGCTACCGAATAATCCGCAACTCGCCGATGGAATGTACCTATTCCAATATAACAATACAAGTAACACACTTAGAGTGGATTTATAAACCAACTCAAAACGACACTTAGTGCAATTTCGACCAATTGCACTTCCAAGCACAAAACGCGCCCAAACTAACCAATAATCACTATCACAGGGGAAATGGTCCTAATACGCCAATTAAACCCATACACAAGTGTTAAACACTTATCATTCTCAAAATCACCCATAAAACCTAATTTTGACTCATTTCAAAATTAGTCTTTCAAGTACACCAAAAATGGGTTCTAACACTTCCATAATCACCAAACCAAGTGATTAAACCCAATTCCAAGTCCTAAATCATGGCCAAGTCGGTTTCCAACCCAAAACCCTCCAACAACAACAATAAACCCGATTACTAGCATCGAAGAACTCACTTCAAGAGTTTAAATGGGTTTCTCAACAATTTAAGTTCAAACCCTAACTTGAATATCAAAATCAAACAATGAAATTCAGAGTTTGAACTTACCAATACTACCACAACGTAGCCGTGAACGAGATGAACAACTCTAAAACCCGATCTTAGGTGAGAACCCAACTCCTTCTTCTCCAAATGGAGCTTCCTCTCTCTAAAACTCTTCTCTCTCTAGGGTTTGAAGATGAGAGTGTTTGTGGTGTAGAAATGAGGATAAGATGATCAATGGATCAGCTTTGAAGGCTCCAAACTGACCCCAAGTGAAATGACCAAAATGCCCATCATTTAATTCAAAATAGAAAAAGGCTGGAATTCTGTCACAGGTGGTGCGCGGCGCACTCCCACAAGTGTGCGCAGCGCCCATGACTCCCAAAACAGTCTGTTAGCTTTAATTTAATACCATGCTTCGCCCACTATGCGCACATCACTAATACTCTATGTACAATCAATATCAGGGTCTTACATATGTGTACACATATTAGGTTTATGACTCAGCTCAGCACACTCGTGCGTATGAGCTTGTCAGCTGTACGAGTGAGGCTTCTCTCGTACGTCTGACTGAGTCTAATATAGCCAAACTTCCATATCACGTTCCTGCAGTACCTGTAACCACATATAAACACAGATAGGATGACAACGAGCGACCATGGTAACCCACAAACTGAAGTACTAATCACAAACTTACGATAGATGTCTAGGGACTTACATAAAATGCATCAACAACTCCCCCTAGGACCTAGAACATCAGTTACAATAAAGTAAACATTCGTGAAATACATATAAGTTTAAAAGTAACATCAGTTTAACATCAATACATATCCAGATTCTCTCTCTCTCAAATAAATACATCATCAATAACAAAATACAAACTAGCAACACAGTATAAGACAGGATTCAGTTAGCATGAGCTTGGTTCGAGCTTTGAGCATCATTATCTCTGTTGAGGTAGGCATGGTAGACATCGATCACACGTTGATATCTCATAGCTTCCTATTTTCTATCATATCTGAACGTAATATGATGTCGGTGAAGTGTCTCCACATCAAACTCGAAAAGTTCCTCAGCCACATAGGATCCAGAATCCTCACAGTGTTGAACTATATGCTTCCATCATCTTTCTCAATTGCAGTCAGGATCACTACTTTCTCCAACAACTCATCATAGAACCACCATATGAAGTTTTTGCAAATGTCCTTGGGTAAGGGTATCAAGGGAGATTGTTTCATGTACTTAGCTGGACGGACCTTAACAACACGAACAGGTCCACCTTTCGAATTCAACTTTATCGGGTGCATGGAGAACCTGGCGGCTATTGACTTGAAGATATCCCACTTCCCTGTTTTGTACTCAAATCTGAGTTTTCTTTGAAACCATCTAGAAAGGTCACTATCCTCAGCGTTCAACATCTTCAGCTTTGCAAGTTGCATGATCTCAAAGTAAGGTAGAGTTTTGAAGTGACTCGGTCTTGCCATGTAATCAACTCCTCCTACTCTTTTGATTGCAAAATAATTGATCTCCTTGAAGTAACCCCAGCTCAATATTTTACCCTTGACATACTTCTTGGTTCTAATCCCTTTTTCATAGAAACTAATAAACTTTTGCTCGAGTTCTGGCTTATTCATCTGATCAGGGTTAACAACGTTCTGTTTCCACCAACTTTGACGAATCTCGTCTTCTTCAACGTTTCTATTCACCTTAACCCTATCACGTTCGAACCACTTCTTAATCTCATTCCATACCTCGGCCTTAGCTTGCTCAGCTCGGAGTTTCTTCTTCTTTAGTTCAGTCTCATTTCTTTCTTTCTCAACGAGCAGTTTCTCATGTAGGATTCTCTTATTCCTTTTCATCAAAACATCAACTTCTTTGATTTGCTCCTAGTATACCTTCCTCGCCTTTTCTAATTCATTTAAATTCTTCTGTTTCACCTCACTACTCAAATTGAAAAAGTCACTTAAAGTATTGAGTGACGGATTCGAGTAGGGCTCAAGCGAAGGTATAACAATCTCAACTTCTTCTTCTTCTTCATTCTCAGATTCTGTCTACAGCTCATCTTCGGATTCAATAATCACATTCTCTTTCACGTTACCTTTACCGACATAATCTTCACTCTTTTCATCCTCGAACAAATTATCAAAATCACTTAAATCGATATTTTGGATTGATTCGGGAGGGACTTCAGCAGCTAGCTCTTCTTGTGGAGCCTTGATTTCAGCTTCAACTATCTCTGCATCCTCTGTATCATTATCACTGTTGTATGCCAGAGCAGCAAGTTGTTGTACTAGAAAATCACTTGGTGGAACGTCCCCCTTTTCTGCATCATTAAAAACATTTGAATAATTCATATAATATTCAACATTAAAGGCCTCACCATATTCATTAAAACTTTGAATAGGTATCACTAACGGGTATCCAAAAAAGGATCCTCCAGTGCCAGTGTCTTCTTCATCTTTTTCGTCACCACCCAAATAAGAGGAATATTATTCTCCTCCATCTGTTATCAACTTAGTTTTACCAGTGGTGAGCTGCTTAACCTTATTATTCAACTCTTTCAACTTCTCTTCATTCTCACTTTTAATTTCAACAATCTGTTTCTTCAGCTTCTCAGTCTTTCCTTTCTGATGATTTACACGTTTCCATAAATTCTTATTATCTTCCACTAACAACTCAATCTTCGCATCACTCGCCTTCTTTTCCTTAACGGCTTGATTTTCAAGATTCGTAATCTTAGTGATCAATGACAAGAGAAGATTTTGATGTGTCTTGAATTCGGATGGAGTAACCTGAGGTGTTGTAACAGCAGACCTCGGTGAGGTAACAGTGGCTCTAGAATCCTTCATGAAACTGAAAGGTTGTCTTTGAGTCTGTTGCCTTGAACCTCCATGAGATGATCTCTGTGGTGAGTCATTATGGTGTTTGGTTCTCCTCTCCTTCTTTTTAGGTTGCTCAGATGTCATCAGTTGTTTCCCTTTCCTCTTCCTTTGAATCAAACTAACATCCTCTTCAGCCGCTTCATCATCATCACCATCATTATCATCATCATTGTTTCCACCTTGTGCTTCACCATCAGCTCTCTAATTATCATCTTCTTCTTCTTCCTCATCAGTAACTTCATGACCAGAATCGGAATCCTCGTTTCTCCAAGCATTACCAGATGGACATCTATAATCCTCCTTGATAAGATGGCAAACAAGATTTCTTTTAAAATCAGGTTTCAAATCCTCATTTCGTGTTTGCTCCATTCTCTGAAAAGTCACAACATTCATTGGATGTAGAGGAATAATATCATGTTCAAGCTTTGGTAAGTCTGGTGCAGCGTCGTTGGTAATCAATTGAAGAAAACGGGCATAGATAAGATACTTTTGTGTGGAACTGAAATGATTTGCTTTGAAGTAATAGAAGATAAATCTGGAGAAATCATACGGAGCCTTTAGGACGAGTGCAACAAACATACTCTGCACTTTCTCATTCAGCTTATCAAAACCTGCTTTTCATCCACTCAAGCAGTGCATTAACACGTGAGCAAGATATCGATACTGTGGAGGCAGAAGTGTCTTCATCAGTTCTGAATTATCGACAAGGTAACCAGAGTATCCACATATCTTGAAGCATCTCTGGATTCTTTCTCGATTAATTGTCATGTGGGAGCAGTTCTCATCATTAAAGCATAGGATTTTCCTAATCACAGTCTTAGAAACAACGATCTCGTTCCCTTAAACATTACTAACCACCTTAGCTTCATCCTCTGACACATCAAGTACTGCATTTCTCCAGAATTCCCTTTGGTGGCTATAGTAGGCTGTGCATGGAGTTGAGATGGCAGTATGGATCCTTGATCGCTTTAGAAAATCTACAATCTCTTCAAAGTGGTCACCTTTCTTAATAGTAGTGTCGTAGAGAGCGACTTGATTGTTGAGCTCACCTATTTCAAGGATAATCTCTGGTTGAGCAGGTAGATTTACAGGATTAACTGGAGGATTCTGTGCTTGCTCCCCCTGAGCTTCTTGGTTAACAACCGGAACATTAACTTGTTGTTCAGCCATTGAAAGTATCTTAACAAACTGAAACATCAACAGAAATGCTAGAAATAGTAATCATAAATCATAAATCATCAAAGCATTCGCAACAAAGTGTCATAAACTTGTTAAACAGGACAAATCGTGTGAGTGGTACTGTCACACGTGCGGCTGAGAGGTCAGTCGTGCGAATAACATTGTCACTGGTGTCACTGTTGAAATGTTTTAGCAATAACATGGTTTCAGACAAGATACACGGTTGAGGCAACATGGATAAGCGAGTGAGTCAATCAGGTGGTGACTCGTGCGGTTAAGCACATGTGTCACCTCAGTCAAACAAGTGAGCATCCAAATAAACACTAAGTGATATCAAACGAGTGGGCTCAAATGTTCACACCGTTAAGCCTTAACCGCGTACTGACTCGTGCGAGTCATGTCCCACGCGTGCGAGTGAGGTCACTCGTGCATGTCTGATGAAACCAATATTAAATGCTATTATTTAAATTAACGGGATCACATGTTTGTGTGTTTTAGGAGCCGATTTACATCACGATAGCAAGCTTGGGTACCGTTTAACTCAAAACCACATCAAACAATCAACAAAACACACTGTAATTATACAAAATTTGACTTATAACCCACTAGGGTTTTGACACATTCAAACAACAAATTAAGCAATTAAAACTCGATGAAATTGTACCTAGTTAGTGGCGCTGTGATCGGCTTTTGATGCTTATTAAAACCTACGGTGGAAAACTCGAATGGTGAGAATCGAATTTGAGAGCAAAAATAGGTGTGGGTGTACAAGTGTGAGCGACTGTGCTCAGCACCCCATATTTATACTCTCGTGCTCAACCGTACGGTTGCGCACACGATTCACCTTCCAACCGCGCGCCTCACATTCACTCGTGCGTGTGACCCAGAAGTCTTTGGACAAGTCTAGAACACGGTCATCCGTACGGTTAACCTCAATCGTATAGTAACTTGTACGGTTCACACTTCAAATGTGACGACCCGAAAATTTCTGACCAAATTTAAACTTAATCTTTATATGATTTCGACACCATAAGTAAAGTCAGTAATGTAGAATTCTCAAAAATTTTGAACTGTGCTCATGTATTCAATTACCCTTTGACTATTCCCAACGATTCATGAACAATTATATGTAAATATATATATATATATATATATATATATATATATATATATATATATATATATATATATATATATATATATATATATATATATATGTATATTAACTGAAGACATTAGCAAAGTATTTATAATACTGTACATTAAACTTATTGGTTTCCATATCTATTTGATATATTGAACTATCCAAGCTAAAAGATAATGTCAAACGATTGAATTAAAATATATTTATCAAGTCCCTTTAAAGATGTGATATTGTTATGAGTCTCTGTGGTGAGGTCCACGTTGATTTGAGAAATCGTTCCTTTTTAATGGTATTCGGAATAAATGATAAAGTGATTTACAAGTAAGAACAAATGTGTCAATTAACGAAAGATTAGACAAAAGTTAGTGGAGAAGTGAATTTCGTAATATTCAATTGATTTAGTTTCAAACGTGCGGAAACGTTTTCCGATTCGATAGAATTTGATTATTAAAATGTTTGTTTAAATAACATAATTTGAGTATATACAATAAGTTGGAATGTTGGTTATTAAATATGTAAATAACTAGCAACGTGTATATAAAACATGTTTATGAATACTGAATATATATATATATATATATATATATATATATATATATATATATATATATATATATATATATATATATATATATATATATATATATATATATATATATATATATATAATTTCTATAGATAACTAATATTATATGTATATTGTAACATATATAAAATATATAAATATTCAAATATGTTATTATATAAAATAAATATTACATAATTAATGAAATGTAAGGTTAATATATTATATGTAATTACAAATTAAAGTATATGTTAATATTTGCACCATTAATATCATCAATTCTAATATATATATATATATATATATATATATATATATATATATATATATATATATATATATATATATATATATATATATATATATATATATATATATATATATATATATACTTGAAACTGGATATGAATAAGTTGTTATATTATTATTAATATTATTATCATCATAAATAATATTAATATTATTATAACCAATATTATTATTAGTATTATTAATAATACTATTATTATCATTTTTATTATTATTATCGTTATTTTTAAATTAATATTAAACTTATTAAAATCATTATTATTGTTATTATTAATATCATTTTAGTAGTAATTCATAATATTAATATTATTATTATTAACTATATTACTATTATTTATATTATTTTTATTAGTACTTTATTAAAAGTATTATTATTATTATTTATATTAATATTAAATTATTAATACTAATCCAAATCTGTATAAATCACGAACGAGCTTTATTCCTTTTTCATTTCTCTTTTTCAATTTTTTTGTTCCTGTCTGTTGAATGATTACCAGTCGACTTCAATGGTTACTACAATCCAATTGTGATAAAATCATGTTACAGTATCAATCAAATTCAGTTACACATCAATTTCTTTTATTTTTTTTATTTTTTCTGACTTTTCTGTTTAGCTGTGATTCATTGTCGACACCATGGATTCTATATAACAATCATTCAAACTACTTTATTGATTAATCCCACTCGTTTTCCATCGTCATTATCAATTATAACTACAACTGCTCTTATCAATTTAATTGAACAGAAATATATAAAAAAAAAGGTACGAACCTCTGTTATGAACACTTTTTACTCAAAACATGATTTTGTATTGAAATTCAAAATCCTTAAATGGAATATTGTTTGAAATCTTCCATTCAAAGTATCTGGAATGTTTCAATCTTCAATTTTTCATATTGATCACGAATTCGTGAGTTAAAGTTTCAAATTTAAAAAGTCAAACATTGTTCATCGATTGAATTCGAGATATATATTGTGATTCAGGTCCAATGGAGGGTTCCTAAAGTTTCTTAGAGTGATTTTTAACCTTTTTCATGTATAATTTAGTAGCTAAAACAATCTTAAAACTTAAAATCAATTTTAGGTTCAAAAATGTGTTCTACAGCCGTTTCTTATTATGTTTTTTCTGTTATAGAAGTCGATTAAATTAAATTGTAGTTGTTTCTGTTTCGTTTGAGAGTCCTAAAACCAGAGGAATTATTTGTTGGTATGATTTGGGTTTAATTCCTCGTCGACTAGAAACATAAGAAGAAGAAGAACAGTATTATTTATGGGTTACATAGTAATGAAATGAGTATTGATCAGAAAAATTGGAACAGACGAGTGGTTAAGAGTGTTTGCGGGTGACCGAGGGGTCTTGGGTTAGATCCCGGGCTGCGGCAATATTTTTTAAAGCTCCTTTTATAAGGTAGTCCTCTTTATTATTATTATTATTATTATTATTATTATTATTATTATTATTATTATTATTATTATTATTATTATTATTATTATTATTATTATTATTATCATTATCGTTATCATTATCATTATCCTTATTATTATTATTATTATTATTATTATTATTATTATTATCATTATTATTATTATTATTATTATTATTATTATTATTATTATTATTGTTATTGTTATTGTTATTGCTATTATTGGTAATTATTATTTAGTATATATACTAAGATTAAAAATATAATTGTTATTATCACTAATATTATTATCATTAAAATAAGTATTATGATTATCATTAATATTATAATCCTAAGTATTATTATTGTAATTATTATCATCATTAATATTAATATTAAGATTATTATTACTATTATTACTATTATTATTAGTATTGTCAATTAGGTTATTATTAGTAATATCATTATGATTAAAAATCATTATCATTGATATTAAAATTATTATTATTATAAATATTTTTATGATGACCATTATTACTAAAAGTATCATTATTATTAATAATAATATTAGAATTATCATCTAACATTAACATTGGTATCATTATTAATATGAATATTAAAAATTTCTATTAAAACCATCATTATGATTCAAAATTACCATTTTTAATAAAAATATTATTTTTATAAAAATAAAAAATTTTATCTTATTATTATTATTATTATTATTATTATTATTATTATTATTATCACTTTTACTAAAATTATTATTCTGATATCACTAAAACTGTCATTATTATTGTTATCAGTATTATCTATATCATTATTATTAATATTTATGATTATGAGAAATAAAAGTTTTAAGGACGCAATTAAAGTTATAAGGATAAAAATAAATATTATATATAAATACATATTTAATACACATAAGCTAACTACATTAATATTTCTATATATATAATGAAAATATATAATTAAATAATGAAAGTTATAAATTATTAAATATAACAATTACATCACTAATAATAATATATAAAATTATCTGACTACGATTACATGTTTTAATATATATATATATATATATATATATATATATATATATATATATATATATATATATATATATATGAATGATATATGTTCGTGAATCCGAGGCCAACCCTGCATTGTTCAGTATCGTCGTATAAATATTTTTACTACAAAATATTGTATTGTGAGTTTCATTTGCTCCCTTTTTAAATGCTTTTGCAATATATATTTTTGGGACTGAGAATACATGCGCTGCTTTTATAAATGTTTGACGAAATAGACACAAGTACTCAAAAATTACATTCAATGGTTGGATTATCGAATCGAATATCACCCATTTAGCTTGGTAGCCTAAGAATTAGGGAACAGACACCCTAATTGACGCGAATCCTAAAGGTAGATCTACGGGCACTAACTCCCCCATACTGGAAAATGGTATCCTTTGTTACTTCGAGTTTATATTATACAGACGAGTTTCTGTTTGGGGATATTCTATATGTATTATGTTAATGTCGGTTACCAGGTGTTCAATCCATATGAATGATTTTTAAACACTTGCGAGTTTATGATTATTGAATAAAGGAAATCTTGTGGTCTATTAAAATTATGGAAATAATTGATTATGATAAACTAACGAACTCACCAATCTTTTGGTTGACACTTGAAAGCATGTTTATTCTCAGGATTGAAAGAAAACTTCAGCTGTGCATTTGCTCATTTTAAAGATATTACTTGGAATCATTCATGGCATATTTCAAAAGACGTTGCATTCAAGTCGCTGAGTTCATTAAAGATTATGATTAAGCAAATGACATATTAGGTCATTTATAGATGGATATTATCAGTGGTATGCATGTCTGTCAACTTTCGATGTAATGAAAGTTTGTCTTTTTAAAACGAATGCAATGTTTGCAAAATGTATCATATAGAGGTCAAATACCTCGCAATGTATCCATATGATATTGTATTCGTCCTTATGGATTAGGACGGGTTGCTTCATGTGGTAATAGAGCGGTGGTCTTAGCGTACCAGGTCTGCATTAGTGTATCTAACTGATAGTGGTTAGGATGCATTAGTGAGTCTGGACTTCGAACTTAATTGCACGTCAAATTTTTTTTTTGTTTATCATTTCTTGTCGGAAAATTTCATGCTTATCATTCTTATTCTAGACACGTCTTACTACATTAATTTCATGAATAGTGTACAGACAAAATTCATATCTTAGCGTATCTGCTAATTCATATCTTAGCGTATCTGTTAATGTAAACCTTGCCTGACATATTCCGTAAATTCCTCCGTAATCTACGAAATCTTTTATGCTATATATATAGATATTCTATGTAATTAGAATACCATCTGATAGCCGAAAATCATTTCATATCGAAAAATCATTTATTCAATCGTACGAAATGGAATTTGCCACTAGTTCAAGTCCCTCGAATTCCGATATGGAGTTCCACTCAATCTTCGAAAGCAATGTGACCGGAATGGATCAACCAATTAGCCATCATCTATTCTGGATGAATTGGGGATGGGTTTGTAGTCTACTTAATCATTGAAGATAAGAAGAAGGTTATCCCTTCCATCCACCACATTGCCCTCTTGGCGAAGAACCTGAAGCACTTACCGGCGAACCTATTCGAGACACCATTTTCTCTCTCATTTCCAGAGTATCTCGTCATGATTATATACTATCTCACATTCTAGATCTTATTCACCCACTTGTCCGAACCGACAATCACCCCGGTGTAATAGAAGAAGTCAACGAGCTTCGTGTTCGGGTAGTGGCTTTGTAGAATAGGGTGCAAAGGTTACAAGCACCAGCAGCAACACCGACAGTAACAGTACCATCACCACCACCAACAGCAACATCCGTACCCCACACTTTAACATCACAATCGATACCTCAAGCATCAACGTCACACACACCATAGATACCAAGGAGTACCAACAACAACAAACGATGAAGTATTGATTCATAACTTCATCAGAGAAACATTCTACGGTGATTATGTAATCTCTAAAGTTTTAGAGATTATTTATTCAAATCATAGTCGTAAACCAAGATGAATGGATGGATAGAAATGATACAGGGAAGAATAGAAACCCTGACATGGATGGTGCATGAATTACAAGCTAGACTTGTTTACCAGCAGCATCAATAGTATCGCCAGCATCACCGTCAGTATTACCAACACCAGCAACACCTGTAACACTACAAGCTCCATCAATTACATAACCACCAATGATATCGACAATACAATCACCAATAGGTATATTGAAATAATGAGTTATGAAGTATTAACTCATTTCCACTGAAGGAATTATATGTATATCTTATATATATAAATTTTTAAACCATAATAAATCTTTCCGTACTAAGCTATTATGTGTAAATCTTAACTACTCGGTTAATTCATATTACTAATATGCTATGATGTACATCCTTTGTCAGCGACTTAATCATCACTAACTATAATCTCTGCTTCAAATCAATGAATTCCATTTCATAATAAATCAAGTCTATTATTCAAATATATGTTTGATTCTATACTTTCATCATCGATGTACTCGAAACTTTTCAGATAACATCATTCGTACCTTGCGAAGTTCACAAGAATTTCACGAACACCAACATCATGCATCAATAAATAACGAAGTATTGATTCATAATTTCAATTTTATTGAAGAAATACTCCTTAAAAGTTATGTAATTCCTAAAGTTTTTAGGGATTATTCAATTCTAGTTTCAACCGTAAATCAAATGAGTTTAATTTAATATTAACTCATTACATCTATGTAACATCTGAAGAAAATATACACATATATATTTTCATAAAGACTGTAATAAAATTCTTTTGTACAAAATATTAATTGTGAATTTTTTTAACGGGTAGGTAATACCCAAGAGATATAAATACACAATTAATATGTTACATTCTTCAAATCTGATTCAGCAATCATCAACTATACTCACTACTTTCACAACAAAATACATTCTTTTATAAGAATCAAAACAACCATACTCATTCAAATCCAATTACATATTCTGATTTTGAAATCTCAGAATTCAATTCGAGATATAACTGAAATCATTACTCTTAGATTCCTACAGCTTTCAAAGCTATACTTTGATTTCAAAACTGTGCTCGAACATCATTTCTATACATAGAGTCCAGAAAAATATTCGTATCATTCAAAATTCTAGAACAGCATATGTGTATTGACGATTACAATCTGTGTTCAAACCCTTCGAAATTCCTGAAGACACTTCAAATAATGAACAATTGAGATGATGATCTAACCACATGTTACCCACAGTCATGCACTTGAAAAACTCTCGAAACCAAAGTCGTAGTTTAACATGTACCCGCGTCAGATCCTTTGGCATTTATTAGCTAAAATAACTTTTCAATCTCTTTTCAAAGTAGATAGTTTTGTCACAGCTCCAGCAAATCAACTTCAATTGTTCATTCGAATAAGCCTTATTATAACGATTATCCTTTCATCATTTTTATCGAGGAACTTTTTATATCTCGCCACATTAGCAGTAAACTTACCAACAACTTCATTGATCTTAAAGCCTCTTCGAAGAATCACTATACTTATTCATTGAAACCCTATCATGTACTCATCTGCATCTTGTAATGGTAGTTTCCATACCAAAAAGCTTGAATCATTATTCTCGAATTTCGCAGCAATGCTACGCCAACAGTTATATATATACATATAACGTCTATCTCCAAGACTTACATACTTCGATAGTTAAGTTTCTGAAAAACACCCCAGACTGCAAACTAGTTCTCCGAAATTGGAAAAATGCTGATGAAGCAGCAAAAACTGTAAACGACCTTAACAGTCAAAAGTTTGATGATAAAGAATAGTGTGTTGGCAAAGCTCAGAAAAAGAGAAAGTTTGGAACTTGAAAACGGAATGAGCAAACCATGAAGGAGGCTGTGGACAAATCACAAAGACTAAGCCCATCTTCAAAGAATCTAAATGATTCAGTGTCTGCTATAGTTATTATCAAATACCTTGCTCCTGACTCTAAACCTTTACGAACAAATCTTATTCATCATCCATAAATATTAGAAATACTAAGATATCATCGTATCTTTCATTATAAATATCCTTGATATTTTTGAAGATATTTTCATAACTATTCTTATCAGAAATAATTTATCTCTTCACGTTGTCTGCGTTACATCATAAAAGAAAATGTGTTAGCTTCTAAATTCTAAAAAATTCGAATTTAAAATATGAATGTTTTTGAGGAAGTGTTGGGAACTGAAGCACGAGTTAGTATAATATAATGACACTTGATCAACGTGATTATATTACAGTAAGTCATGCTGAGTTTCTAAATGGAACGTGATGATTCACAGACCATAACGTCATCATGTGCCATGTTACACGACTCTTACATTCTATTTAATGTATAAACATATCAAGAACATAATTTCTTGATAGTTCTATCTTTTCTCTTGAATTCTGGTAATTTAACCAATCAAGATCATGCTATTACAATCTCTCTCTTAGAACATTAACTATGTTCATTTCAAAATTCATATCTACGAATTCTGGACCATTTTTCGCTTGACTTAAAGTCGGGAAGAGAAAGAAAAAGAACGAAGTTCTAAAATAGAAATGGGAGTATAAATCGCAGCAAATAAAAGAGAGCGTTAACTGTGGATAATAATGATTATAGAAGACAGAAGCAGGGACTTCGAAATATAAAGGAAGATATAAAACCCAATAACAGCACAGAAATTACAAACCGTGTATATCAATGCGTATAGCAATATAAAGACATGGGAGAATTAGAAATACTATAACCCTAAGGTAATAGTAGAAGTGAATAGATTCCTTCGGTGGTAAATGAAAAAGAAGAATGTGTTGGGATTTAACAAGTTCATAATATTACTTAAAACATTTGAAGATCAAATTAAAGCGGAAGCATGTAAATACCATTTTAGAACATTGTATATCTTTAACCTTTTAAAGTTAAATCCCAAGTAGGATCAAGTTGTGAAACATACTTACAAACTACAAGAAAGAAAGGAGTTTATACCTACTCCAAGCTTAGTAGTGAGTGATGAAAATGATGATGAATGGAGCTCCAAAAGAATGAAACTTCAAGTTGTTATACCCCAAACTTGTGCACCAAAACCCTAACTTTAGTTAGGATTTTATTGACACTTGAAACCAAGCTTGAAAAAAAGAAAATTGATCTCCTTTTGACCTCCAAAGGTCACGGCCATAATCAGCTGCAGAATGCAGTTTTTCTTTGCTATACAACTTGATATGTTTGCATGTGTATGTGACTTCTAGTCAAGGGACATGCATATATGGAATTGTGTTATGGAAAGCAACAAGAATAAGCATGGGATAGTCTTTCTTGGGGCATAAAAATCTGCCCACCATCACCCTATTTTATAAATAAACTTTGTTATTTATAAAACTTGTATAAAACCCATTTATTGTCATGTTACTTATATATTTTATAAACCTTTTATAAAATATAACACAATATAATTATTTAAAACTATAAATAATTAAATATAAATTATCCAAATAATTTATCTCTGGTGATAATATTTTAGAAAACCGATTTTCTAAAATTCAAGTGTCGCGTATTTATTTAACGATCCAATCGTCAAGATTAAATACATATAAGGTATCGGTAAGCTTGTTATTTGGTATGACACAACTTGGATCATAACATATTAGCCACATTAATTTAATATGTCTCTAGGGCATACGAAAAACCTACAATCTCCCATTTGCACGAGAAACATAAGAAATTAATGCAAGTGATGGATACCACCTAACGACCGTCCATCACCCCCAATATGTTATGACTTTGTGCCATTCAATAACATCATCCCTTTCGAGTTCCCATCTCGAATATGAATAGGTGAATCTTTCATCACATCCTTTTGTCCTAGATGTCATGTTAAATCGAAGAGACACAAAGTGATCACTCTCTTCTAGATTTAACTTTATCAGGCCTTAGACATCTGACTCTCAACGAATAAGAGGGACAAATTCCATCTTGACTACATACGTCCTAAATATATATCTTGCATTATACTTGAGCTCTTCCTTATGAATTACCATATTTCAGAATAGCGAAGGAAAGAATCAAGGCACAATACTTGGTAAATATCCGAACCCAATATGTATCTCAGGTCAGAGGATACAATGATATTCACCTTTACTCAAGATTACATGTGATCAACCACAAAGGCTCTATTTAGTAAATCTTGAGAGCGGGTCTTCCAATATTTGTATCCCACAAATATCTATGAACCTTGGTTGCAACCTTGCCCCACATTCAGCATGTGAATGTATACCAATCCAAGTTTATAATAGTCTAGACCTCACACTTGTTCCCACAAATGTGATCGACTACGGAATTTAGAATAATTACTTATTCATGGATAAAATCTGCAAAATAGGAACATGACTCAAGATTAATAAATTAACACCATAATTATATTAATGAGTTTGAACCACTTCGTTCCGTTACAATACATAAAACAGATCACAACCAATCACTAGAATATCGAAGCCCTAATGCACTAACATGCCCTTGATGTTTTGCACCATGTAAGAGCTTCGTGAGTGGATCCACTATATTAAGATCTGTGTAAACTTTGTGAATACATATCTTTCCCTTTTCAACTTCATCCCTTATATAGTTGAATCTCCGCTCAATGTGATGGGTCTTTTGGTGAGCACGAGGTTCCTTGATTTGAAAAATCGCACCCTCGTTGTCGCAAAAGATCTCAAGAGGGTCCTGAATGAAAGGGACTACTCCTAAGTCGTCGATGAATTTCTTCATCCATGCAGCTTCTTGAGCTGCCAATGAGATGGCGATGTACTCCGACTCTGTAGTGGATAATGCAACAACATCCTGTTTTGAACTCTTCCAAGAGACCGCACCTTCATTTAACATAAAGACATAATAGGATTGTGATTGAGAATAATCTCAATCAGTTTGGAAACTCGTGTCCACGTAACCTTTTACGGCGAGTTCCTCCTCACCAGACCCGTATATAAGAAACATATCCTTAGTCCTCCTAAGGTATTTCAATATATTTTTAACCGCAATCCAATGACTATTTCCAGGGTTATTCTGGTATCTACTTGTCAAGCTAAGAGCGCATGACACATCCAATCTAGTGCATATCATTGCATACATGATTGACCCAATAGCAGACGCGTATGGGACATTCTTCATTCTCTCTTATTCATATTTCGTGGTGGGGCACTGAGATGAACTGAGGAGTGTTCCTCTTTGAATGGGTAGCAAACCTTTCTTAGAGTTCTCCATCTTGAACCTTTTCAAGACCTTTTCAATGTATGCACTTTGATTTAAACCTATCAATTTCTTGGATCTATCCCTGTAGATCCCAATCCTTAAAACATATTATGCTTCTCCAAGATCCTTAATGGAGAAACATTTACTTAGCCAAGTTTTAACACCTTGCATTACCGAAATATCATTTCCAAATAATAATATATCATCCACATATAGTACAAGGAACATGATAGTGCTCCCACTAGCTTTCTTGTATACACAAGCTTCATCACCATTTTTAATGAAGCCAAATTTCTTGGTCTCCTCATTAAAATGATGATTCCATATTCTGGATGCTTGTTTTAATCCGTAGATTGACTTCTTTAACTTGCATACCTTTTTAGGATATTTTGGATCAACAAAACCTTCAGGCTGAACCATATAGACATCTTCCTCAAGATATACATTTAGGAAAGCGATCTTGACATCCATTTGCCATATTTCATAATCATAATGAGCAGCAATGGCAAATAATATCCTAATAGACTTTAGCATTGTCACAGGCAAAAAAGTTTCATCATAGTCAATCCCTTGAGTTTGAGTGAAACCTTTTGCTACAAGTCTAGCTTTATATGTATCCAAGTTTCCATGTATGTCGGTTTTCATCTTGAAAAGCCATTTACAATTAACTAGCCTTGAGCCAGTAGGTTGTGCAACAAGTTCCCAAACTTGGTTGTCATACATGGATTGCATCTCAGCGTTCATGGCTTCCTACCATTTATCTTTACCAATCCTTGATAAAGCATCTTGGTAGTTTGTTGGTTCATTCAAATCAACCACATAGCAACCATCCATGAGAAACCCATATCTCTCAGGAGGATTACTAATCCTACCAGATCTGCGAACGTCTTGTATACTTTGATCATCCATTTGATCATTCTCAACATTTTTATGTTGAGTGCTAGTGTCAACCAATTATGTATCATCTACTTGATCTTGAACCTCTTCAAGATATATCTTCCTTTCACTACTACCTTCCATTAGGAACTTAGTTTCAAGGAATTTAGCCTTCCGAGCAACAAATACATTTTGCTCGGTTGGATCATAGAAATAGTATCCCATATCATCCTTGGGATATCCTATGAAGATACACTTCGTGGATCGAGCACTCAACTTATTAGGGACGTAACGCTTAGGTTAAGCTTCACATTCCCATACCTTTAAGTATGATAGAGATGGAGGTTTTCCAAACCACATCTCATGAGTTGTTCATTCCACTTTCTTGGTTGGGGCCATATTTAAAATACGAGCCGCGGAGCATAGACAATAACCCCAAAATGATAGAGGTAACGAGCTTCTAGCCATCATAGATCGAACCATATCCATTAGGGTTCGGTTCCTCCTTTCAGACACTCCATTAAGCTGGGGTGTCCCAGGTGGAGTAAGTTGCGAGATAATCCCACAACTTTTAAGATGATCCTGGAAAGCATCGCTTAGGTATTCACCTCCTCTATCACTACGAAGTATCTTGATTGTCTTGTTGAGTTGATTTTGTACTTCATTTTGATATTCTTTGAATGCTTCAAAAGTTTTGTCCTTGCGTCTTAATAAACAGACATATCCGAAACGACTGAAGTCATCAATGAAAGTGACGAAGTACCTTTCACCTTTCCTAGTCATGGGCTTAAAGGGTCCACATACATCTGAATGTATTAATCCCAATAAGTCTTTAGCCCTTTCATAGGTCCCTTTGAAAGGTGCTTTAGTCATTTTGCCTTGTAAACAAGATTCGCATACATCAAACGAGTCTAGTTCATTTGATTTCAAAAGTCCATTCTTTTGAAGTGTATGCATTCTATTCTTGTTTATGTGACCAAGGTGACAATGCCATAAGTAGGAATCACTCAAATCCCTTTTGAGTTTCTTGGTATTTGCATGGAATATTAAGCTATTGTATGATGTGTCATCATGAACCAATTCATAAATACCATTCAAAGGCGAAGCCTTAAAATAGAACACATTATCTAAAGAAACATGGATATCATTATTAATAAAATTAAAATCAAAACCACATTGTCTTAAACGGGAAATAGACATAATGTTTTGAGTCAAATCAGGAGCATACAAAACATTTTTCAAAACAAGCTCCAACCCAGTTTGTAGCTTTAAAACAAAGTCTCCTTGAGCTTCTACTTGCACCTTTGCAACATTTCCCATGAAGAGACTTTTTGTTCCCGCTCCTTGTTTACTTCTTTTGAACCCCTGCAAAGAATTGCATATATGAGTTCCACATCCTGTGTCTAATACCCATGTATTAGAAGAAGTAATACTAAGCTCAATGTATACCATATATACATTACCTGAGATTTGCCCTGCATCCCTCTTTTCTTTCAACTTCTTTAGATAGATCGGGCAGTTGCGTTTCCAGTGACCCATCTCACCGCAACTAAAGCACGGATCTTCCTTGGGGTTTTCTTTTCCGGCAACCTTTTGCTTTTTGTTCTTGTTGGTTGGGGTAACCATCTTCCCTTTTCCCTTGCCCTTGCCTTGGTAGGCGGGTCCTTTCTTCTTAGTCACCTTTGGCTTAGAAGTGTTATTGTTTTTGGACCCGCCTTCATTGATCATAAGCACGGGTGAAGCCCTTTTACCCATGCTTGCTTCGGCCGTCTTAAGCATGGCATGTAATTCGCCAATGCTCTTATCCCAACCATTCATGTTGTAATTCATTACGAATGTGTCAAACCTTTTTGACAAAGAATTAAGGATAATGTTCGTGGCTAATTCATTAGACATGTTGCAATTTAGATGGTTCGCTCGATCAATTAGGCTTTTCATCTTAAGGACATAAGATGAAACGGATTGGGAGTCATCCATACGGCATGCATGAAGCGCTCGAACCGTTTCGAAGCGCTCGACACGAGCTTATTGAAGGATCATCTCCTTCAATTGTGTGATCATGTCGTATGCACTATGATGCTCGAAGTCCTTTTAGAGTTCGGGTATCATAGTCCCAAGCATAAGGCAAGCGACTTACACTGAATCGGTGCAATACTTATCCCAATAAGCCATGCCTTCCGTATCATCCTCATCGGGTTGATCTGGAATGGGGTCTTCCAACACATACGCCCTATCCTCAAGTTTGAGGACAATTCTTAGATTGTGAAACCAATCCATGAAATTCGTATGGTTGAGTTTTTCCTTTTCGAGGATTGACCTCAACGATAGGTTGTTAAAGTTGATTGGTGCGTTTGGAATGTTGTTGTTATTAGCGGCCATCTACAAAATTTAACAAAGTTGTTTAAGTATCAATTTTAATTTAACAAGCAATACCCTTTTAATCCAATTGATATTTATTAAATTTTAGAATCCAACGGTAAACCACATTTCAGTTAGGTGACCTTTATCCCGTCATTTGATTTAGCTAGGTAGTCATTATATGACAATTGTAATCCTTTTGCAACTTCTAAGTTATGGGATCATGCAATCCTTTTGCATGGCATATTTATCCCATCAACGTCTATTTGTTCCTCATACTTCGGTGACCCTAAGCTCATGATTTCTAAATCAAGTCGTCCTACTTGTGTAAACATGTAAATTTAACATACAAGTGGTTAGGTGACCTTTATCCCACAGGTGTGCGAAATTCACCTTAATCATATTAGTTTGCTCATAAAGGTTAGGTGACCTTTATCCCATTATGAGTTCCCTAATCACAAAAGGATGGCGTTTAACTTGTTTGCCTTGTTAATAAGGGATTTTAGGTTTTCATTATTTCTAGTTTAAGAAAACTATTATGCCATACACCAACATGCATTTAGTGTATGGTACTTATGAAAAACCATTTTCATGTCTTGTAATTAAGCCAATTACTTGATATAAACCATTTTATATGTGTTTCAATAACCAATTATTATAATCCTTTCAGTGTTCTTAATAATCATTTATTAATGTCCTTTTGCCATTTCAATTTAACCATTTAAATTGTCGTTTTGCATGTCGTTAATAATGTCTAATTTAACCAATTAAATTGTCATTTTACGTGTTGTTAACTTGTGATTTACTTGTAGCAACCAAACATACAAACACAATAAATATGTTCACAATCAAGCCAATTTGGTAGACATTTATTTAGCCGAAAACAAATGCCACAGGTTAAGGGGTTATAACACAAAGTAGGAGATTTTAAATCTCCCACTTAATCTTGCATCCAAATGCTTCTTCTTGTGTTCCTCCAAGTCTTCATCTTGTATCTTCATCTTTTTTACAAAATATATCCTAATACATTTTTCTCTAAAAAATGAAATTACAACCTAATCTATTTTACATACCAAATATAAAATAAATTACATAACCAAAATAATATTACAAACCAATTGAATAAATATTATTACAAACCAAATGAATGAATAACAAATTAACCAAACAAGCATGCATTCAAACATAAGGTCAAGGCATTGATTGTGAACATTAATATATCAACAAAATATGACCAAAATGGAAGAACCCAAAACCCATTTTGGGTCGCAAACAAATCGGCCAGACCATCAAACCCACCCAAACATATAATTTTTGCATTTTACTTTCATGCATGTACATAAAATGAAAAATATATAGTGAGTTTAATAACCATCTTGAAGTTTATTTCAACAACTTCGGCTCCGATACCATTGTTGGGATTTAACAAGTTCATAATACTACTTAAAACATTTGAAGATCAAATTAAAGCGGAAGCATGTAAATACCATTTTAGAACATTGTATATCTTTAGCCTTTTAAAGTTAAATCCCAAGTAGGATCAAGTTGTGAAACATGCTTACAAACTACAAGAAAGAAAGGAGTTTATACCTATTCCAAGCTTAGTAGTGAGTGATGAAAATGATGATGAATGGAGCTTCAAAAGAATGAAACCTCAAGTTGTTATACCCCAAACTTGTGCACCAACACCCTAGCTTTAGTTAGGATTTTATTGACACTTGAAACCAAGCTTGCAAAAAAGAAAATTGATCTCCTTTTGACCTCCAAAGGCTACGGCCAGAATCAGCTGCAGAATGTAGTTTTTTTTTTTGCTATACAACTTGATATGTTTGCATGTGTATGTGACTTCTAGTCAAGGGACATGCATATATGGAATTGTGTTATGGAAAGCAACAAAAATAAGCATGCGATGGTCTCTCTTGGGGCACAAAAATCTGCCCACCATCACCCTATTTTATAAATAAACTTTGTTATTTATAAAACTTGTATAAAACCCATTTATTGTCATGTTACTTATATATTTTATAAACCTTTTATAAAATATAACGCAATATAATTATTTAAACCTATAAATCATTAAATATAAATTATCCAAATAATTTATCTCAAGTGATAATATTTTAGAAAACCGATTTTCTAAAATCCAATTGTCGCGTATTTATTTAACGATCCAATCGTTAAGATTAAATACATATAAGGTGTCGGTAAGCTTGTTATTGGGTATGACCCGACTTGGATCATAACATATTAGCCACATTAATTTAATATGTCTCTCAGGCATACGAAAAACCTACAGAATGACAGAAGTGACAGCCAGAAAAATATCAAGGATCAGAACTGGATTAAGCATTTTCACAATTTTTGGAATTATGAATTAAGAAAGAAAGTATTGGAGTGGTGAAAATAATAGAACGGAGGAAATAAATATATAGTAAAATATCCGAAAAAATAATCAAAATAGATTATCGCATTTATTCAAAGCGGATCCTAATTTCATTAATTATCGAAGAACCAAATCTTATTACGAAGATTTTCTCTAAATCCATTGAATTCCAAAAATCAACCGTGACTACGTCACCGGTTAAGACGAACCTGCATTTACTCATTTCACTCTTTAGTGATAGCTTCATTCATACTCTTTATAAAATCAAATTGTTTTATCCATATTACTCTCTAATGATAAAACTCTAATTTTCAGCTCGTATGCAACATGAAAACATACTTATTGTTAGCCATGACCATCCCAATCAAATTTTGGGACGAAATTTCTTTAACGGATAGGTACTGTGACGACCTGGAAATTTTCGACCAAATTTAAACTTAATCTTTATATGATTTTGACACGATAAGTAAAGTCAATAATGTAGAAGTCTCAAAATTTTTGAACAATGTTCATGTATTCAATTACCCTTTGACTATTCCCAACGATTCACGAACAATTATATGTAAATAGATATGCATATATAATTTTATATATATATATATATAAATATATATATATATATATATATATATATATATATATATATATATATATATATATATATATATATATATATATTAACTGAAGACATTAACAAAGTATTACGTGTATAATACTGTACATTAAACTTATTGATTTCCATATCTATTTTATATATTGAACTATCCAAGCTAAAAGATAATGTCAAACGATTAAATTAAAAGATATTTATCAAGTCCCTTTAAAGATGTGATATTGTTATGAGTCTCTGTGGTGAGGTCCACGTTGATTTGAGAAATCGTTCCTTTTTAGTGGTATTCGTAATAAATGATAAAGTGATTTACAAGTAAGAACAAATGTGTCAATTAACGAAGATTAGACAAAAGTTAGTGGAGAATTGGATTTCGTAATATTCAATTGATTTAGTTTCAAATGTATGGAAACGTTTTTCGATTCAAGAGAATTTGATTATTAAAATGTTTGTTTAAATAACATAATTTGAGTATATACAATAAGTTGGAATGTTGGTTATTAAATATGTAAATAACTAGCAACGTGTATTTAAAACAAGTTTATGAATATATATATATATATATATATATATATATATATATATATATATATATATATATATATATATATGATTTCTATGAAATGTCCCGTTCATATTGATTATAAACGTTTCATATTAATTGATTTCGTTGTGTGGTTTTGACCTCTATATGAGACGTTTTTTCAAAGACTGCATTCGATTTTTAAACAAACCATAACCTTTAAAATATTACGACGATTATCAAATAATGATAATCTAAAATATAGCATTTTCACACGACCATTACATAATGGTTTACAATAATATTACACAACAATATATGTTTTCGAATGCAGTTTTTAAACAATATTATACAAGCATGCTGACTCCAACTCTTGTCCATTAATTAGCATGCAACAGCGGAAGCTCTTAATAATCACCTGAGAATAAACATGCTTTAAACGTAAACAAAAATATTGGTAAGTTATAGGTTTAGCTTATATATTTATCAAATCGTAATAATAGACCACAAGATTTCCATTTCCATTTCTCAATAACATGCAATCTGCATAAAAATTATTCATATGATGAACACCTGGTAACCGACATTAACAAGATGCATATAGAATATCCCCATCATTCCGGGACTCACATCGGATATGATAAATCGAAGTACTGAAGCATTCGTAACTCTGATGAGGCTTGTTGGGCCAAATAGCTCTATCTTTAGGATTCGCGTCAATTGGTGGCAATTATCATAAACACCAATTCTTAGGCTACCAAGCTAATAAGGGGCATATTCGGTTCGATAATTCATAATAGAATGTAATTTCGATCACTTGTGTCTATTTTGTAAAACATTTATTAAACTGCATGTATTCTCATTCCAAAAATAATAGATTTCAAAAGTGGGACTATAACTCACTTTCACGTATTTTCACTTTGTTGGAAAATAAGACTTGGCCACTGGTCGATTCACGAACCTATAACAAATATGTACATATATATCAAAGTATGATAGAAATATATTCACAACATTTTTATTACGTTTTAATGATTTAAATTTGTTAAGTTAACAGTCCAACGTTAGTAATCTACAACTAGTTATCCACAGTTAGATGTACATAAATAAATCAATATATATTATCTCGAATCAATCCACGACCCAGGGTATACAAGTCTCAGGCTAGATCATAACTCAAAGTATATATATTATTTTGGAATCAACCTCAACTCTGTATAGCTAACTCAAGCATTACTGCAAATAGAGTGTCTATGGTTGTTCCGAAATATATTATATAGATGGGTCGATATGATATGTCAAAACATTATATACGTGTCTATGGTATCCCAAGATTACATAATATATGTTAGAATACATGTGTAATACAATATAAGTTAGTTAAGTTATGATTTGTATAGATTTGTTACAAATTTCACGTAGCTACCACAAGCAAAATTATCCAATCTTGTTTTACCCATAACTTCTTAGTTTTAAATCCGTTTTGAGTGATTCAAGTTGCTATGGTTTCATAATGAACTGAAATTTATGAAACTAAACATAAAAAGTATAAGTTTATAGTCGGAAATACAAGTTACAAGTCATTTTTGTAGATTTCAGTCGAAAGAACGACGTCTTGATGACCATTTTGAAAAACATACTTCCACTTTGAGTTTAACCATGATTTTTGGATATAGTTTCATGTTCTTAAGAAAAATAATTTTTCCAAAATTATAGCTTTTAAATCAAAGTTTATCATAGTTTTTAATTATTCAAACCAAAACAGCCCCCGGTTTCGCTACGACGGCGTATGTCCGGTTTTACGGTGTTCTTCGTGTTTTTAGGTTTTAAATCATTAAGTTAGCATATCATATAGATATAGAACATGTGTTTAGTTAATTTTAAAAGTTAAGTTAGAAGGATTAACTTTGTTTGCGAACAAGTTTAGAATTAACTAAACTATGTTCTAGTGATTACAAGTTTAAATCTTCGAATAAGATAGTTATATATATATGATGTTATGAACATCATTACTGCCTCAAGTTTAGTAGGTAAACCTACTAGAAGTGACAAGAAATGATCTAGCTTCAAAGGATCCTTGGATGGCTTGAAAGTTCTTGAAGTAGAATCATGACACGAAAACAAGTTCAAGTAAGATTTCTACTCGAATTAAGATAGTTATAGTTATAGAAATTGAATCAAAGTTTGGATATGAGTTTTACCTTGAATAAGAAAGATAACCTACTATAAATAACAAAGGTTTCTTGATCTTAGATAATTACTTGGAATGGATTAGAAAGCTTGGAAGTATACTTGCAAACTTGAAAGGATTTTCAAAGTGTTCTTGAAGTGTTCTTCCTATGATGATTATAGCTTGATTCTTGAAGTAGTTTTTAATGAAAATGATGATTTGGTTACTGGAAAAATTCGTTCATAGGTGTATGTGTGTGTTTAGAGTGAATTAGAAAGGAAAACGGAAATGAAATGAAGTGAATGGTGAGTGGTGAATGGTGAGTGGGGTTAAAAGGAGTTCTTGTTAGTTGACTAGTTCATGGTAGAAGTTAAACTTGATTATTCATGCATGACATAATCAAGAGTGGAATCCCATGCTAGTTCCTATTGGTATATACCTATAGTAAGTACGTCTAGAAGCTGGGTATAATACGAGTACGAAGACTAAATGAATATGAGTAGAATTGTTGATGAAAATGAATGAGAATGTAATTGTAAGCATTTTTGTTAAGTATGAGTGTTTTGATATATGTCTTAAAGTCTTTCAAAAGTGTATTAATATAACTTAATACACTACATGTATATACATTTTAACTGAGTCGTTAAGTCACCGTTAGTCGTTACATGTAAGTGTTGTCTTGAAACTTTTAAGTTAACTATCTCATTTAATGTAGTTAACCCATTGTTTATTATATCTAATGAGAAGTTAAATTATCATATTATCATGATAACATGGTGTATGAATATATCTTAATATAATATATATATATATATATATATATATATATATATATATATATATATATATATATATTAAAACGTCATTACAACGATAATCGTTACATATATAACTCGTTTCGAAACTCTTAAGTTAGTAGTCTTGTTTTACATATATAGTTCATTGTTAACACACTTAATGATATATTTAATTATCATTTTATCATGTTAAACATAGTGTATCAATATCTTAACATGATTCATATGTATTTAGTAAGACGTTGTTATAACGATAATCGTTATATATATCGTTTCGAGTTTCTTAATTCAATAGTCTCATTTTTATGTATATAACTCATTGTTATTATAACTAGTGTGATACTTACCTATGATAATTCTCATGTTAACTATATATATATATATATATATATATATATATATATATATATATATATATATATATATATATATATATATATATCATGTAGTTGTTACAAGTTTAAACGTTCGTGAATCGCCGGTCAACTTGGGTGATCAATTGACTACATAAACTCATTTCAATTAATCAAGTCTTAACAAGTTTGATTGCTTAACATATTGGAAATATTTAATCATGTAAATATCAATTTCATTTAATATATATAAACATGGAAAAGTTCGGGTCACTACATTCTATAGACAACTAATATTATATGTATATTGTAACATATATAAAATATATAAATATTCAAATAAGTTATTATATAAAATAAGTATTACATAATTAATGAAATGTAAGGTTAATATATTATATGTAATTACAAATTAAAGTATAAATGTTATATTAGTATTATGATCATTACTTTCATTATTATTAGTAATGTTAATATTTGCACCATTAATATCATTAATTCTAATATATATATATATATATATATATATATATATATATATATATATATATATATATATATATATATATATACATATATATACATATATATATATATATACATGAAACTGGATATGAATAAGTTGTTATATTATTATTATTATTAATATTATTATCATCATAAATAATATTAATATTATTATAACTAATATTATTATTAGTATTATTAATAATACTATTATTATCATTTTTATTATTATTATCATTATTTTTAAATTATTATTAAACTTATTAAAATCATTATTATTGTTATTATTAATATCATTTTAGTAGTAATTAATAATATTAATATTATTATTATTAGCTATATTACTATTATTTATATTATTTTTATTAGTACTTTATTAAAATTATTATTATTATTATTTATATTAATATTAAATTATTAATACTAATCCAAATCTGTATAAATCACGAACGAGCGTTATACCTTTTTCATTTTTCTTTTTCAATTTTTTTGTTCTTGTCTGGTGAATGATTACCAGTCGACTTCAATGGTTACTATAATCCAATTGTGATTAAATCATGTTACAGTATCAATCGAATTCAGTTACACATCAATTTCTTTTTTTTCTGACTTTTCTGTTTAGCTGTGATTCATTGTCGACACCATGGATTCTATATAACAATCATTCAAACTACTTTATTGATTAATCCCACTCGTTTTCCATCATCATTATCAATTATAACTACAACTGCTCTTATCAATTTAATTGAACAGAAATATAAAAAAATGCATGAACCTCTGTTATGAACACTTTTTACTCAAAACGTGATTATATATCGAAATTCAAAATTCTTAAATGCAATATTGTTAGAAATTTTCCATTCAAAGTATCTGGAAATTTTCAATCTTCAATTTTTCATATTGATTCGTGAGTCAAAGTTTCAAATTTAAAAAGTCAAACATTGTTCACCGATTGAATTCGAGATATATGTTGTGATTCAGGTTCAATGGAGGGTTCCTAAAGTTTCTTAGAGTGATTTTCAACCTTTTTCATGTGTAATTCAGTAGCTAAAACAATCTTAAAACTTAAAATCAATTTTGGGTTCAAAAACATGTTCTACAGTCGTTTCTTAATATTTTTTTTTTGTTATAGAAGTTGATTAAATTAAATCGTAGTTGTTTCTGTTTTGTTTGAGAGTCCTAAAACCAGAGGAATTATTTGTTGTTATGATTTGGGTTTAATTCATGTTCGACTAGAAACATAAGAAGAAGAACAGTATTATTTATGGGTTATATAGTAATGAAATGAGTATTGATCAGAAAAACTGGAACGGACGAGTGGTTAAGAGTGGTTGCGGGTGACCGAGAGGTCTTGGGTTCTATCTCGGGCTGGGCAATATTTTTTAAAGCTCCTTTTATAATGTAGTCCTCTTTATTATTATTATTATTATTATTATTATTATTATTATTATTATTATTATTATTATTATTATTATTATTATTATTATTATTATTATTATTATTATTATTATTAGTATTATTATTATTATTATTATTAGTATTATTATTATTATTATTATTATTATTATTATTATTATTATTGTTATTGTTATTGTTATTGTTATTGTTATAATTGGTAATTATTATTTAGTATATATACTAAGATTAACAATATAATTGTTATTATCACTAATATTATTATCATTAAAATAAGTATTATGATTATCATTAATATTATTATCCTAAGTATTATTATTGTAATTATTATCATCATTAATATTAATATTAAGATTATTATTACTATTATTACTATTATTATTAGTATTATCAATTAGGTTATTATTAGTAATATCATTATCATTAAAAATCATTATCATTGATATTAAAGTTATTATTATTATAAATATTTTTATGATGACCATTATTACTGAAAGTATCATTATTATTAATAATAATATTAGAATTATCATCTAACATTAACATTGGTATCATTATTAATATGACTATTAAAATTTTTTATTAAAACCATCATTATGATTCAAAATTACCATTTTTATTAAAAATATTATTTTTATAAAAATTAACATTTTTATCTTATTATTATTATTATCACTTTTACTAAAATTATTATTCTGATATCACTAAAACTATCATTATTATTGTTATCAGTATTATATATATCATTATTATTAATAATTATGATTATGAGAAATAAAAGTTTTAACGACGCAATTAAAGTTATAAGCATAAAAATAAACATTATATATAAATATATATTTAATATACATAACCTAACTACATTAATATTTCTATACATATAATGAAAATATATAATTAAATAATGAAACTTATAAATTATTAAATATGACAATTACATCACTAATAATAATATATAAATTTATCCGACTACGATTACATGTTTTAATATATATATATATATGAATGATATAGGTTCGTGAATCCGAGGCCAACCCTGCATTGTTCAGTATCGTCGTATGAATATTTTTACTACAAAATATTGTATTGTGAGTTTCATTTGCTCCCTTTTTAAATGCTTTTGCAATATATATTTTTGGAACTGAGAATACATGAGCTGCTTTTATAAATGTTTGACGAAATAGACACAAGTACTCAAAAATTACATTCTATGGTTGGATTATCGAATCGAATATCACCCTTTTAGCTTGGTAGCCTAAGAATTAGGGAACAGACACCCTAATTGACGCGAATCGTAAAGGTAGATCTACGGGCACTAACTCCCCCATACTGGAAAATGGTATGCTTTAGTACTTCAAGTTTATATTATACAGACGAGTTTCTGTTTGGGGATATTCTATATGCATTATGTTAATGTCGGTTACCAGGTGTTCAATCCATATGAATGATTTTTAAACACTTGCGAGTGTATCATTATTGAATAAAGGAAATCTTGTGGTCTATTAAAATTATGGAAATGATATTACTTGGAATCATTCATGGAATATTTCAAAAGACGTTGCATTCAAGTCATTGAGTTCATTAAAGATTATGATTAAGCAAATGACAGATTAGGTCATTTATAGTTGGATATTGTGAATGGTATGCATGCATGTCACCTTTCGATGTAATGAAAGTTTGTCTTTTTAAAACGAATGCAATTTTTGTAAAATATATCATATAGAGGTCAAATACCTCGCAATGTATCCGTATGTTATTGTATTCGTCCTTATGGATTAGAACTGGTCGCTTCATCAAACGTGTGAGTGAGCCACTTAGGCAAATTCAAATTTTCACAAACTTAGGATTTTGACTCTTTTGTCAATCTTAGAGCTAACTAGCACCTTCAATTTGAGTCATAAATCACTAATCCATCAAGAAATGAACACTAACACTTAGGCAATCCGAACATCTTAACCAAAAAGAGGTTATTACTCTAAACATTCTGTTTCTCATGAGTAAGTCCTATAGTGTAATGTCATCTTAAGGTCACTAACACCTTAAATCATTAAAGTCCTTCAATCAATCACAAGCTCTACAAAAACTTCTATCTTATGGATTTGATGGCCAAAAATATCTAAATCTCAACAAGGTTCTTTCAGATGTCATTGTGCTTTCAGAGGATAATCAGAAAATAAAGGAAAAATAAAATCTTTATTAATTTTCTGATATATAAAATGTCATGCAACTAAAAATATGCAAATGAGAAACATTCTATCATTAAATGCAATAACATGTAAAACCAAAATCTTTTTGTTGTTTTACAATTTTCAATGCAAACTATTTGACAAGCAGATAAGCATAACATACAAATCCACATTCTTTTTGTGAGCTAGATGATTAACAATTTAAAAATGGATCAAAACTGACATATTGAATCAACTTCTTTTGTTCATTCCTAATTGTCCAGTGTAGTTCTATTATCATGCAATTACTGATATCAATCCTCATTAAACATGAACATATTTATTCCGGACACTTCGATAATCATGTTGGCATTAATTACTTGAACACTAAAAAGCAATGATTTTTGAGATCACGCTAAGTTCATTAATCCTTGATTCTTTCATCACTTTTGATTGTGCGTTTCTATTAGGTTATCAATTCATTACACGTAACTTTCCATTATTTCTATCCATGTACTTTATTCAAATTGAACAGGATGGTTCTCACGGCATTTTGAATAACCCTGTCAGCCTTTGGCTTCTACCAATGTGTTGACAGTCTTCAATCTAGTTGGCTCGGCTGATCTCAGAATATATTGGATTATCCGAATAGGCACATTACTTACCACGGGGATTGGTCTACAGTTAAAGCAGACTTGCCTGATGACCAGTCGTCACCCGAAATAAATCTCAAGGCCCTTAACTTCTTTATGTTCAAGTTGTCATGGATAACGGAATCGAAAGTTAAACTTTCATTTATATATTATTTAGAGTATATCTAGGTAAGTATCTTTCCAACTTACAGTCTTAATAGGTATAACTCTAAATCGCAGACGACAAGAATCTTGGTAGTTCGGTGTGAACGTCGTGATTAAACAATTCAAGCTGCGCGGGGGCGTCACACTAAGAATGATCTGAGTTCTTTATGAGCACTTCATGAATCAGTATTCTTCATACTTTCAGGACTTTGCCATCTTGATACGCCAATTATTATTGACATTGATTTTCTTTTGATATTTTATTTTTTCAGCATATCATTATCTTTTGATATATTGATTGTGAATGCCATCATGAATGGATTTTCCATTTTTATGCATGAACTCATGTTTCTTTGTTGTGTGCTCTGATCACTCGAAGGTGTTCTCCCTTAAATACTTGAACGGTCCGCAATAAAGAATCATACTTTTCGACTTTAAGCGAGAAGGGACACTTACTTCAATATAAACAAATTTTTCTCTGACTTTTTGGGATTTAGTTTCGATTATTAAGTCTTAGGCCCATGACAACGTGGTATGCACCAGCCAAACAGATAATCCTCAACACCTTAAATGATCTATTGAATTTCCCAATCATAGCCGTGAGGATGAATTGGTAGTGCAACGTTTGAATATTGCTTAGGGACATCCAACACCAACTTTCTCTAACGATTATCAATTGTGATAGGGATACCCTCAACCGACTGTTGAGTTCCTCAACAAATATTATTTCATACAGATTCGGAGATAATTAGGTGATTACCTTCAAACGCTACAAATCGTCAATGATTTCTGAATCTTAGATGATCGTAATTCTTATTATGATTGTCTAATGCCAAGAATTCATAAGTCACATCTATCAGTACATCACACAACAGATAGCCATAAACGTTCAAATTAGTCCTTACTAATCAAATATATCAATTCTCAGTACAGTAAGTTCTTCATCTCCAACATATTAATCAAAACAAGCTAATTTTCGGAATTTACATCTTTTTAGGATTTTCTGATGAGACATTTTACACTTTTTAGGTATTTTCCAGTTGAAACATATACTCCCCCTAAAATACTAAAACATAAATTTTTTTTGTCTTTTAGTATTTTAAAAAAATAGAAAACATCTACAGACTAGCATGCAAACATGAAAGAAATCATAAAGGAAATGCAGACAGAAAGCAAAAATATGCAGTACAGATAATCAGAAACTAAAATCTATATGTCATGCATCCTACATGTAAAGTCTAAAAGTTTGATTAATCCTCACACTCAACATCCAAAATTACTTTGTCTCGATCAACAATGCCATTCATCTCTAAAAGTAGCAAGAACTTAGGTTTATCAAAAGCCTTAGTGAAAAGGTCAGCCCTCTGGTCCTTAGTACCTATTCTCTTAACCTCAATTATCTTTTTCTCATGGCAATCCCTAAGAAAATGATACTTAACACCTATGTGTTTAGTCTTAGAATGTTGCACAGGATTCTTAGTAATTGCTATAGCAGTAGTATTATCAATATAAAGAGGAGAGAAAGAGATTCTTATTCCGTAATCGCGAAGTTGTTGTTGTATCCAGACAACTTGCGAACAGTAACTAGCAGCAACAATATATTCAGCTTCACATGTGGAAAGAGCAACTGCAGTTTGTTTCTTGCATTGTCATGTCACCAGCCTTTCACCTAGAAATTGACATCCACCTGATGTAGATTTGATGTTGATTTTGCAACCTGCATAGTCTGAATCACTGTACGCTACAAGATCAAACTTGTCTTCATTCAAATACCAGATGCCGAGATTAGGAGAATGTAACAAATAACGTAGAATTCTTTTGGCAACTGTAAGATGAACTGTATTCGGATTAACTTGATAACGTATACACAGACATGTTGCGAACATAATATCCAGCCTAGATGCAGTGAGATACATGAGCTATCCGATGATTGCTCGATAGTATGTAGGATCAACAGGCTCTCCCTCACAATCTAACGAAATACCGTGATTCACAGCTAGCGGGGTCGACACAGGATGTTCTTGAGTCATACCGAAATGTTCGAGTATATCATTTATATACTTTGCTTGGTGAAGAAAAATTCCATTATCAGTTTATTCGACTTGCAAACCAAGAAAATAGTGTAAGAGACCCAGTTTACTCATTTCGAATTCGTCCTTCATCACCTGCTCAAACTTTTCTACGAGTTCCTGCTTTGTAGCACCGAAAATAATGTCATCTACATAAATCTGGACTAAGATAATATCATCATCTTTAACTTTCGTGGACAGAGTACAATCTACCGTGCCCATTTGATAACCTTTTTCGATCAGATAACTTGACAAACGTCTATACCAAGCACGTGGGGCTTGATGCAAACCATATAGGGCTCTCCGTAAGTGATAAACTTTTTCAGGATGAAGATGATCTTTAAAACACGGTGGTTGACTGATAAATACTCTTTCATTAAGCTTGCCATAAAGAAATGCAGTCTTGACATCCATTTGATACACTTTGAACTTCATAAATGATGCAAAAGTCAAGAAAATGTGAATAGCTTCCTATCTGGCAACAGGAGCAAAACCTTCATCATAATCGAATTCAGGATCTTGCTGATAACCTTTTGCAACTAATCTTGCTTTGTTACGGATAACATTGCCATCTTTGTCAAACTTCACTTCCAAACCCACTGGAGATTAATTACTTTAGCTCCATGCGGTTTGGTAACTAACTTCCAAATATCTAAACGATTGAATTGCTGAATCTCTTCTTGCATGGCCATGACCCAGTTAACATGCTTCAAGGCTTCTTTTGTTGTCTTTGGCTCAATTTTGGAAATATGACATGAGTAGTCATAGTATGCAGCAGTAGCTGTCATATGAGTATCAACTTGACCATCAAACTGAACTTGTCTTCTTGTTCTAACACATGCATTTGGATCTCCAATAATATTCTCTCTAGGATGAGTAGCTGTAGTTCTGGGAACTGGTTGTGCGAGAACATGTATCTCATGGTGTAGATTCGTAGTATCTCCAATATCTTCAGGATTGTCAGAACTTTCACTTGAAATATCAGATCCGCAGGTATCGTACACTGGATCAACATCTTGAACTGAATCTTGAACTGGCTCATTGACTGTTGGTAATGGAGTTGGAATTGGAGTAGGTGCAAACACTTCTGGTTTATTCTGTAGATCAAACAGCATTTGTAACTCTACTTAATTCTCCGTCTGATCTAGAGAAAGATTGAATGAGTCAATCAGCTCATCATAGTTATAAATCCAAGGATGACTCTTAGGAGCACTCTTCGTTTGATTCCTTTGGACGTCAACTTCAGACCATTCTTCAACACATCTTGTTTCATTGTTGAAAACTCGCTTGTTAGGAGAACTATACCCAAGAAATACTCCAATAACCACTTCAGAATCAAACTTACTTCCTGGTTTTTTTTTCAAGATGGTACATGGTGCACCAAATGGTTCTAGATGCTTCAATGATGGTTTTCTCCCATGCAATATCTCATAGCAAGTTTTACCCAGTCACTTAATAGTCAGAACTCGATTCATAGTGTAGCAAGCATTAGCAACAGCTTCTCCCCAAAAATGAACAGGTAATAATGAATCTGCCAGCATTGTTCTAGCTGTCTAGATCAAAACCCTATTCTTTCTTTCAGCAACACCATTCATCTGAGGAGCGTATGCTGAACTAAACTGCATATTGATACCTTTTTCAATACAGAAACCTGCAAGATACTGATTCTTGAATTCTGTACCGTTGTCGCAATGAATCTTTCTTACCTATAGATTAAAACCTGTATATAATCGATTGATTAGCACTTTCAGATTCTCAAATGTATCGGACTTCTCTTTCAAAAACATTCCCCAAGAAAATCTTGAATAATCATCAGTTACCACCAGACAGTACTTACTTCCATCCATGCTTTCAAAATAAATTCGACCGAAAAGATCCATATGTAACAATTCAAGTGGAGCAGAGATTGGATTATACTTCACCAGCTTATGAGCTTTCTTGCTCTGCTTACCCTTCTTACACAGAACACATGTTCCTGGAATCTGAAAAGATCGAAAATCAACACCTTCTACAAGATTATTGTGGACAAGGTGATTCATTTTCCGAAAACTTAAATGACCCATGCGTTTGTGCCATGTAATAGAATCTTGTTAAGTCGCTTTAGAAACAAAAGCTTGATGATGTTCAGCAGTTGAAGTAGCAACATTCATATCTAGCATGTATAAATCAGCTTATCTAGGAGCCTTCATCAAAATCATTTCTGGAGGAATTACAAACTCTGGTTTCAAAATGTAGCTGAATTCATCATCAAATGCTACTTTGAAAGATTTTTCACAGATTTGTGAAACCGACAACAAATTGTTTGCAAGCTCTTGACAATAGTTCACTTTGTCGAAACTAACTTTTTCATTCTTTAATAAACCTTGAGCTAAAATGTGACCTCCTTTATCTCCAGCAAAAGCTACATATCCTCCCTTAATTGGGTGTACATCCAAAAGAACAAATAGCTGTCCATTCATATGCCTCGAAGCGCCGCTATCCACTATCTAGGTGTTATTTGCAGGTACTCTGGTTCCCTGCATATCACATTAAGAATATTAATTGATAATGGGAACCCATGCCCGGACGGCAGTAGGTTGTCCATTAACACCCATAGCTTGAAATTCCATCCATTTCCCGTTTGAGTCCGGTGGAATCTCATCATTAGAAACCATAAACTTAGATAGTTTAGAAGTAGCAATATTGCTTTTCTGGTTTTTCACATTTTACTCATCTTCATAGCAACTCATTTGTGGTCTGTTACGGGAAAATTATTTTTGACGACTAACTTTTTGCGAAGGTGATCGTGCCTTTGGTTCAAATGATTTTTCTTGATTACAAAACTCTGTTACATTTTCCTCAAAACTTCTTTTTAGAATTTTACCTTTCACAGGTGAAACAGATCTCTTTAAATTCTTTCTCTTAGGATCTCCATAAACTACATTTTTCGTAAACCTCTTATCACGACATTCATTACTTACGAGTGAATTTGTTCTATGAACATAAGATGATCTAAAATTATCATGTGTCAAGTCAATCTTATGACTAGTGGAACGAACTCTTCTAGGACAATAAGCAGCAATGTGTCCAAAGACAACACAGTTAAAACATTGACGAAACTCCCTATGTCCTCCAAATTCATACACGTTATTAGAGTTTGAAGATGAAGGGTCTTGTGTTCTTACGAACACAGGAGAATCATTTGGTTATCTCTTGGAACAGGCTTAGGGGTAACAGGAGGAACTGGTCTGTCAGCAAATCTAGGATTTCTTAAAATTTTAGCAGGACCTTTTGGTGTTGTTACCCTACTTCTCTTAGAATTATCTCCTAAACCAGTATTCCTATCTTCCTCATGATTTAGAGCACCTTCGGCAGTATCATCAGAAGTTGTATTCTTAGTTGAGCTACATTTTTTATTCTTTTCAACGTAATCTTCATAACTAGGAGGAAAACAGTCTTCTGGTCGACCATCAACTACGTTTGTGTTAATAAATGTGTTCTGAAAAGGAGGAGATGCATACTTATATCCAATACCCTTGCCCTTGGTGTCATTAATTTCCACCATTAATGCATTCCATTGTGACGCACTTGCCTAACATTTCATTTTAATTGAAATAGCTTCTAAATCAGCTTTAATGCATTCATTTTCTTTCTTTAGTTCATTGATTGTGTCAACACGTTTAATTAAAGCTTGATTTATGTCAAAGTTATAACATTTAAGATCGTGAAGTTGCTTTTTATAACCTTTGATATGCTATTTCAGCTCGTTTTCAACCTTAGTGGTCACAAGGTTTGCTTGACATTTATCTTTCATCTTTGCATAATCCTTGGTTAAATTGTCTATTGTTATTTTAGATTCAGCGCATTTAACACATTCATTATCAGTAGAAGGATGATGGATCAGAAGATACCCGTTGAGCATTATTTTATGAAGAAGTTTCAGCCATAAATGCAAAGTAACTTATCTTCTTCCCATCATCGAACTCATCTTCTGATTCTAATGAATTTGTAAGAAACTCTGATGTATCAGCATCTTTTCCCAAATGAATCTGTTCAAGTCTGTCCCAAATATCTTTAGCTATTGTTAACCCAGAAATCTTCTCAAGATCACTTTTTGATAAGCACATCTTTAGTAAATCTATTGCTTGCTTGTTCAGTGCTTCAAAATCAGTTTGATCAAGTCCAGTATGATCAGCTTTAACTTCAACTTCTGAGTCTGAAATTTTGTCTGAATCATCATCTTCTGAATTTACACTCTCAAGATCTGAACCTTCACCCATGAGAACTAACATTTCCAACTCTACGGCAATCATTCTACCCCATTCGTCTAGTTCCTTGTCAGCATCAAATAAGGTTTCTTTATGTTGATCAGCTTCTAGACTGTCTTCAAACGCTGAGGTATCACCATATTTATTCTTCTAACTGTTGAAGTAATAGTCCTCTAACGACATTGGTAAAACACTTCTAGATTGAGGTGTACGAGGAACTTAATCGCGTGCCTTCTTAAATTTTTCTTTAACCTGTTTCTGAATCTTCTCCTTTCGAATGGTTCAAGACAACTGTTCAGCTCTTTCAGCACGAGTAGTTACCTTCTCAATTAAATTTTGATTAGTGACACAATCTTCTTCTACTTCAGCGATCTTTGCCATGTTAGCTTTAGGTTATTGATCATCTACATTCAATTTTATAGACCAATCATCATCATCTCCATTAATGACAACCAAAACTTTGTTAGGAATTTCAGCTGTTTCTGCCTCATTTACTTTATCAGTAATGTAAATCTCACGCTTAGTTATTTGAATCTGAGAACTGTAATTCTGATTCTTGAAAGGATTACGATTACCCTGCTTCTTCTGTTTTGTACACTGTCTTAAAAAATGACCTAATTCTCCACAGTTGTAACAAGTAACAGTATTCATATCAAATCCCAATTTTGTATCTTTGGTCAGACTGATTGGTTTTCCAGTTCGCTCTTCATAATCTTTAGCTCTTCCCACAAGATTTGACATACCCCACATAATATCCGTCTTTTCTGCTTCGTCCTTATCAAGTTGATGATAATCTTCAGTTGTTAGATGAATGTTACCCACACGACCATCAAGATAACTATCATAAGAATTAACAAGGCTTGATAGTAAAGCTATATGTTCACTAATCTTTTCTTTCCCATCTTTTCTTATGTTCTCGAGCTTAAGTGTAGATAGAACATCTGATGCAGTCGGTGTAGATGACTCTGTAGTATTGGAAGTAGGTTGTGATTGAGTATTGAGTGAACATGGTAAAACTTGTAGTGGATATTAAGGTTGTTGAATAGGTGCACTGCTAACATTCAAACCATACATATTCTGATTGCTTGTAGCAAAAGGAGTTTGAAATGGTGCATGAGCTGATTTTGGAGGTGTATAACCATTTGGACAATACATTTTGGTGTCTTGAACTTGTCTAGACCTCTTAACTTTGTTTAACAATTCTAACTCTTCTTCCCGAAGTCTTGTAATAAACGAGATCACTGTAGCAGTAGCAAGTTCTCCACTGGTTTTCATAGTTAGTACGAAACCATTCCATTCTAATTGGTATACTCCAGCTAGACATGTCACTTTATCTTTCACAGTAATGGTTACATCATGCTTGTGTAGTTCAGCTAGCAAGTGACGGTATCTTTCAACCAATTCAGTAATAGATTCTCTGACCTGCCAGTGAAAACGATCAAACTCAGCTTTCAACTCTAAACCTTTTCTAGTTCTGTAAGATGTATTTCCTTCATTGAAAGTACGAAGTGCTTCCCATATCTTGAATGAATTATCATGACACAGAAATTGATGGAAAATTCGGACCATCAAGAGCACTTGTCAAGTTACAGTACATCTTCTTCTCCAAGTTATACTCTTCGCGTTCTTCCGAAGGCATATTATGCAACGTATACAACTCATTTGTAACTGGTGAAAGTGGCCATTGAAAATCGGTTTCAATGTACTTCCAAAGCTTCGTGTCTTGACCATCAGACCAAATCTTAAATCTCGACTTCCATGTGGAATAGTTATCCATATTCATCAATCTTGGACATTTCGTACCACTTCCGGATTCACTCTCAGCAAGGAGTAATCTTTGAGTCATATTCGTGATACTCTGAACTAACGGTGCTGCTAACGCATAATCGCTCGAATTAAACATCTTGACAATCTTACCAAAACAGGTAAACCGTGCGGTTCAGAATCTCAGTCGTACGAGTCATAAACTCAAACGTACGTGTCACTATCTCAAGTGTACGTGTCACAACTTAATCGTACGTATGACCAAAACAACCAAAAGAACCAACAATAAACCTCAAACGTGCGAGTAAGGATCAACCGTGTGATCACTCGTACGTGTCACAGTCAACCGTATAATCACTCGTGTGATCAGACTGTAGTCACTTAACCTAATTAAGGTTATGCTAAACCGTGCAGATGAGTTCACGAGTAAGGCTCAGTCGCGCGAGTGAGGAAATTTCTGTCGACCCACTCGTGTGACCTGCTGTTTACCCTAAATCACTCTAAAACCCTAGAAAATGATGTTAAACCTCAATTTCTCCATCCACAAGCTGTATTAGCACTAAACTAACATAAGCACACTCTCTAATTACAATTACACACGTAAAAATGATTACTTTTTGATCAAAATCACTCTAAACTCAAAAACCCAAATAATAAACTATTTGATCACCAAAAATCACTAGGATGATGTTGAAATCACAACCAATGCTCTGATACCAATGATGAAACATGACTAGGAACTTCAAAATCAACAGATTTAACTCACACAATGGTGGAATAAGTAAATCAAACCCTCTAGTGAATGAGAAATGCTTTTTGGGATTAATTAAGTCAAACCACAACAATGGATGTGTGATTAGATTAACACCTAGATCTATTATTCACCCTTTAGTGATTTGGTTTGAGAGAGAACCGGACAGGTTACCAGATCTGAGTGATGTGTGTGTAATGAGAGGCTTTACCTAAAATGAAGAACATGAACGCTTATATACCCCTGTTGTAGAGTCAACCGCGCGAGTCAGGCCTCACTCGTACGAGTGGGCTGTCTCAGGCGTACGGTTGATCACTCACTCATGTATGTGTACACATATTAGGTTTGTGACTCAGCTCAGCACACTCGTGTGTATAAGCTTGTCAGCCATACTAGTGAGGCTTCACTCGTACGTCTGACTGAGTCTAATATAGTTAACTTCCTTATCGCTTTCATGCAGTACCTATAACCACATATAAACACATATAGGATAACAATGAGCGATCATGGTAACCCACAAACTGAAGTACTAATCACAAACGTACGATAGATGTCTAAGGACTTACATAAAATGCATCAACATCATTTACTCTAAGGTTTACAATGCCTTAGCTGGATCTACACTTCCTTTCTCAGCAACCCAACGAGCACTACTGACTCTCATCCGGAAGTATATGGATCTTTCCACCGTACGCCCAACTTATCACTCTGATTTGCAAATGATCGAGGATATTCACAGCTTTTTCGCTCTCTTGGAAAGAGATAATTTCGTAAGCACACCAGACAGGCTAGTGATTTATGTAATAATTGATCACCACGCTGATCTGATTATCAAAGAATTACGAGACGCAGTCACAGGAGAAGTAAGACGCAACAATCCATTTTCTCATCTTGAACCAGAGCGAGTCAACATTGCCACCTACATTACGAAGCAGATAGCATGTATCTTCCACGAGTCCACTGATCCAAGTTTCATATTTAAATCTAGATAGATATACTCAAAGATGGTGACATTAATGCTCAGTCAGGATTGCTCTTCACCTCTTTTCAGCTTCGCCTCTTGACTAATCTATGCAAGGCTATAGACTCCTACTGTGGAGACCACCAATCAGAAGATTTTGAGATACTAAATATACAACTTCTGACACTATTTGAAGATCTCTGAAATGAACATCCTATCATAGAAGTAATCACCACCAGCATCGCCTCAATGATTAACATTCATGGATCAATCAGCAGAGCAGTGGATCATATTCTTATCTGACTTCAAGATCTGTCACGAGCAAAAACAGCGCATTATCTCTCTTTCAGAAGATCTTCAAGAGAAGTACCGGATTAGCTACCACTTTTGGTCCGACACTTTCTCAGGATTTATCCACCAAGACTCACATTCCCTCGAGAAGACCAAGATCACAACTACCAGAGAGGAATGTCTGCTTTTTAGGCATCATTACGGTCGAGCCAACGACCTTAAACAAAAGCGCTTCTCGGAAGGCAACCTGTGCAATAAAGTAGAGTAGAAGAATAAAGGATGATAAATGAGCCGATAAATAAAGGACGTAACTTCCAAGATTGCAAGCCAGCTAGTTTCTTCACAAGCAACCACATCTGCTGGGGGAACTCCTTTCTTCCTGTTATTAGCTCATATTTTAAAGCCACATCCTAGCTTATCACTAAGTGTGGGATTCCAACCCAAATAAACACTAGACAAATATTCTCAAATCTTTAACTAAAACACCTAAGTGTGGGATACACTGGAAACATTGAGGATCGTCTAAGTATTGGATGTTGGTATAAAATTTTTATGCTATATTAAAATAACCCATTACGAAGATTCCAAGTTCCTAAGCCAAATTTCAAAAAAAAAATTTAACAAGAGAAAGCCTTTCCGAAAAAGTATTTTTTAAAACCTGAAGCGTTTGTAAATAAAATTAAGGCTTAAGTAAGGTGGAAATCTTGTTAGGATGAACCAAATCTCTAATAGAGCATTGCATGACTAGGCATTATCGACCTAAATTGATTATGGTGAGGCACTGATATCGGCTAAAAAGTCACCTTTTTACCCCCGATATTGAGTCCTAAATTAATAAAGTTCAAAACTTTGTCGGCAAAATAATCGCTTTTTCGGTTAAATTTGTAGATAAAATTATTACGAAGATGATGCAAAAAGAATCAAGAGAATCCAATCTAAAATGAAGATTCTAGAGCGAGAACGGTGAAACACAACAAATCAAGTTACAATCTAGAAAATCAGCACGCCAAACAGCTTGCCAAATGGGCTGCCAAACGGCTTGCCACTATGGCAAATGGCCTGCCACACGCCCAAGGCAAACGGGCATAGCAAATGGGCTAACCTGCCAAACGGCCTCACTAAATGACCTGCCAAATGGCTTGCCAAACGGCTTGCCAAACGGCCTGCCAGCCGTTTGCAGGCCATTTTCACTTCTATTTAAAGGCTTTTTGTCATCCATTTTCAATACACCTCTCTTCACTCTCTCACTACAATACACTTTCTCTCACTAGAGCTTTCAAGGCCTTCTCACCTCTGAGCGGGAAATTAAGTACCCAGAGGCGAACGCCGAAGATTGTAATAGGAGTGGTCTAGAGGATGTCAGCACTTGTAATGGTCCAGATCTCGTCTGTAAACGGTGAATGCTTTCCTTAATTTAATGAAGTTATTTTGTTACTTTAAGTTGATTTCATCTTGCATGTTTATCTATCTGTTGCAAATGTTTATTATGTGTTGAATATTTATCTGTAACTTATGCTATTGTTATGCTGAAACCTTGACGGTTTAGAAGTTTAATTTACGGATCACCCTTTTTCCGCTTATTCACGTGGCTATAACCTAGTATTTGGACTTGATCAACCCTAGGATATGGGTAAGTAGTTATGTGTGCTTAACGTCACAATAGGGATATAGTACCTACGTACGAATAACCATTTATTCGTCAGAGAAGAGCTGCCCATTTAGGTTGTGATTAGAGTAGGTAATATAGAGTTCAGTGAACACTGGCTTGCTTAGAAGCATGATTCGCGTCAAAAGCAACGTTCTTGAGATGTTGTAAGATGATCCGGGGTTGAGTAAGCGATCACAAAGGAGAGATTTCTAATCTAATTAGTAGTACCTTAGAACACCTAAGATTGCACATCTGTTAATGTTAAGGCATAGCTTAGTATTAAGTGGTGGAATATTACTATAGTTAGACCAACTAGGATTAAGAAAAGCTGAAACTTTCCTTTAGGGATATACCACTTTGTTCATGTACCTAGGATTCTATCCATAAGGTCTTTTAAACCCTCTAAGGTTAACGTTGGGAGTAGGGATATCCATCGTAGTCAAAATCATCAAGGCCTAAACTCTTCGTGACAAATCAGTTAGGTTCATAGCCTAGTTGATTGAGGTTTAGTGTTTATTCTAGAAAGTTAAACTCTTGTGATAATTCCCCATCAGGATTCTATTCTTCATTCCTATCCGTCTTTATCGTTATAGTTATATTATAGTATTAGTAGTTAATATTAATCTATCACCACTTATCAATAAGGGTTAACTATTTAGGCACTTTTGTCCCATGTTACTGAGCAAACGTACAAAAATACGAACCTGAGTTATATTTACCACTTACTCGTTAAAAGGAAGACAAGTAGGTGAGTTATAGCTAGGAAACCCCATCTAAATATAATTAATAATACCGTTGCTCTCTTTTGGTAGCTAATTCTGACGTATTGTGGCCTAACGACACCGCATAAATAAAACCGTCCGTTTTGGCCACATCATAAGAAAGCAAAGTTTTTGGTGCCGCTGCTGGGGATTCGAATTTTCTGTCTGTTAAGGTAATCGTTTATTCTATCAAGATATCTAAGATTCTTAAGTGGTTTCTAAGAAAGACAATTATACACGAACTTGGTTGTTGGATTTTCCGAACAGTCACCAATTAAATTGGAACCAAAAGGATCCTGCCTCTCCGTTGTCGGCCTGACCACTTGTTTCAAAGATAAATTGATAAGGAGAACACATGCTTAACAAACATGGAGTTTGTCGGTATAGGAGTCTCCATTATAGTAAACCCTTTTTAAAACTATAAAAACAAAATATTAATTATGGTATTAAATTCTGTAGATTCCAGTTCAAATTTAACCAATTACGAAGAAAGTACGAAAGGAAGTTGCTCTCCCACAACTTCAGAAACCGGAGAAGTTTTTCTTTATAAAACCAAAAAAAATCTAAACCCTGATGAATCTCATCAAGAATTGATTCTTGATCCTTATAGTCCAAGAAGCCGGATAACTTCATCCGACTTAGAGATTTCATTGCTTTTGGATAAGTTTTACTCAAATGAACCAGGATTCGACCCTCTTCACAATCCAAAAGGGAGGCTCAATCTTAACGAACTTTTCATTCTGGAAGATGAAATACGGGAAGAATACCCAACTATTTTCAAATATCCAGACTTGGTTGAATTTAATCCAAAAGCAAAACAACACATTGATAAGTCAAAATCTCTGTTTACTGGAAATCTGTTAAATCCTTACAGAAGGTTAGACGTCTATAGAGAATTCGTTAGGCACCTCTATTCCTCGAACTTCCCGTTCTCAACATTTCAAATAAATCTGTTGAAAGAGCTACGTTCTCAAGATCGTTCTCTTCACAAACTATTAAAAGAATGTGGGGATGATGTTTTCGTCAAGTATCGGGTGCAGAAATTAACTTCAAATTCGATTTAGAGTCATTCGACACTTTTCTACCTCATATCAGTGATAAGGAATTTTCTCAAATTTATATCAACCGTTATGTCGCCGCAACGGTTTCTGAATTAGAATTTCGGATTGAAAGCAAAAAACCTAACCCTATTTCAAAATATGGAGATCAAGATTTCTTCTACTTTGATCCAGCCTCATTTCTTATCAATCGATTAATCAAAGTTTTTCCAGATTCAACCAAGGAAAGAATAAATCAGAATTTCTTCGCAAAAAGAAAGGAAATATATTCTGAACTTATGCAAATCCTCACTATGTCAAAATTTCCATTTACAACTATGTAAGGAAAGATCATTCGGGAAATATCTGAAAGCTTTAAATTTACTATCGGTGATCCTGACTGAGCGGAAGATCTTTTATTTCAAGACACAGTGCCAAAATTTCCTTTCGAACTTAATTATCGAGATACTGGACCTAAGGATGGAATTTCAAACATTAAAGAAGTTAGAAGGGCTTTGATTAAACTTATGGACGACATCGGAGATAACAAAAGCGTGAGCGTGAAATGCTAAGTTATTTTGAAATATTTTCAGTACACTCCGCTGATTTACTCTGGATGGTCAAAGAAGCGTTAAATTTATCTTTCTTTCCGCGTCATTTCTGGAACTTAGTTGTGGAACCTGTAATTTGTGTTATTAATAAAATAAAAATTTTAATTTTACTTCGTCCATTTTTCTTTTCTTTTAATTTTTAGTTTAATTAGTAAAAATAACCGGATTAAGATCCGAAGCAAAATTTTATTTATCTTTTATTAACTTAGTGATGAATTTTAAAATTTTAAAAAATATAAAAATTCGCGAGTCAGGTTGGGGAAATAAGTCCGTGAGCCGTACGGGCCCAAAATCCTTCATCTTTTCTTCTCCTTCTCACCTTTTTCTCCTTTTTTTTCTTTTCTTCTTCCCTTCCCTTTTTCTTTTGACCGACGACCCAAGCACACCACCACCATCACCATTTCCTGACCAATTTTAATGATTCAAAGCACTAATCCGCATCTCTCATGCCTCCTAAACACGTTTCCATCATCAATTTTGCATAAAACGTACTCTTTCACGGTTAAAAATCGAGTTTTTACTCGACGTCAAATTTCTTATTTTTGAGAAAAATTGTGTTTTATGTCCAATTTTGATTTCCTATATGCTTAGTTTGACATTGTGATTAATATGTGTTAGTTTTTAGGTTCGATTGAGGCATTTTGGTTCACTTTTAGCTTTCAATTCGTTAGTTTGAGTTTTAGGTTATAAATTGGTGAAATTTTTGGAAATTTGATGTTTTGCTTGCTCATGTAGGCTTAGTTATTCATCTAGTATGCTTAGAAACTAGTTTTGGAACAATTTAGGATTGTTTGATTGAAAATTGGAGTTTTGATAAAACTATACAAAATTAGTGATATCGGCTAAAAAGTCATGTTTTCACCCCGGTATTAAGGCCCAAAAACAAGAAAGATTCGAACTTTATCAGAAAAATACCCACTTCGTCGGTTAGAACTGAAGAGCAAGTAATTACGAAGATGATGCAAAAAGAATCAAGAGAATCGGAGCTAAAACGAAGATTCTAGAGCGAAAACGGTGGAAGACAAGAAATCAAGTTATGATCCAACGAATCAGCAAGCCAAACAGCTTGCCAAACGGGCTGCCAAATGGCCTGCCAATATGGAAAACGGAATGCCATACGTCCACATCAAACGGGTACGTTAAACGGACTAGCCTGGTAAACGGCCCCTGCAAACGACTTGCCAAACGGCCTGCCAGCCGTTTGCAAGCAAATTTCATGCTTATTTAAAAGGTCTTTGTCATTCAGTCCAACACACACTTCAATTCACTTCTTTCTCTCTCTTGTACAATATTAGTCATACTTTCAAGGTCTGGAGTTTGAAGTTGTCACTTTTGTATTCGGAACTCGTTTAATCTACTTGTACTTCTATCCTTTATCTTTATATAATGCCTTCTCTCATTATGTTCTGTGATGTCGTTGCCATGATTAGCGAGTAGTTATCTTTAGTGTATGCTATGATATAACCACTTATAATGCTAAAATAATGTTATAGTTTGTGTATGTTGTCGAGATGCTTTTCAATTAAGCTTTAAACTCAATCGCTTTTCCAACTAATTGAACGTAGTTATTGGCTCTGTTATTAGGAAGTCGCGAACCCCGATTCAGAGTACACTATCTGTGTCACCCATTCGTAAGAGAAGTCTATCAGATACAACATAAGATCGTCTGAGGTACACCGGTTGTAGTAAGTCTATCAAGCTTTGGATTCTGACTGAAGACTCTTTCGTAGTGAAACATCCGACTAGACCCTTAGTACATTTTCGGTCCCAGACCATGCTAGTATAGTCACCAAGCATATAAACTTCGTACGTGCATGCTGAAGCACAATGGTTATTGTAAGCTGTACCTCTGCTAAGTAAGGCCATGGAACCCGGTCAGTGCTAATTAGTACACTGCACCATAACGCGGTCTCAAGCATCGCACCCGCTTGAGGGATTCTTAATTAATTCAGGAACTGTTTGTTTAAACACATAAAGGATTGGACCATTAGGATAACTGAACGTGTTCATGGAAATCAACTGGACTTGGACATAGTGTTCTTTATGGTTGAACTCTTTTTAAAGGGCCTAACTATCTTTTAAAACCAATCATTAACGAAAGCATTGAAACACATCACGTTTCTCGGATATGGTAAACCATGTATTCTATTATGCTTAAGAAAGTTTAGACCTTTGTGGAATGTTAATACGTCAGCCAACCGAGTTGCTCAATTGGATGAGCCGTCTGAACGTGTATGATAGGTCAAATCATGGTGAGATTAGAAGATGTGATGAGTTAGAGTTAGACTTGGTAAGTGAAGAATAGACTCGGTAAGAGAGAGATTCGGTAAAATTTACATTCCACAGCTTCTAGAATTTAGTTACAATACAATAGCTATCTAATTAAGACTACATAGGTTCCTTATATAGCCCTCTTCTAAGGAACCTTCATTTAAGCATGTTTACATTAACACTATACAACTTCGGGGTCCTAACAATCCCCCTTTAGTGTTAAATGTGAAATTTACAATATAATCCTATTCGAAACATCTAAAGGAACTTTGTTCCTCTGAAATGAATCTTTAATTTGAATCCTTTAAGTCCCTCATATCTTCTTATGTTTACTCTTGATTTGAGACGACTCTTCAATCTTGAGAGAATGTATTTGACTATCTCACTATCTTCTGTTGAGTAGCATTTATTAATCAGTCTCCATCTAAGATATTTGAAACCATACATCAATGTTCCATCTGAATATCTTTTGAAGTCTGAAACTCTGATGAAGACCTTTGTGTAATGAGAGTGACAAACACAAAACCATATGGACAGTCACTTACTTCAAGTAAGGACATATATCTTAGCTCTTCAATCACTTGATTTGGCGGTTTGATTCCGAGATTTTTGTGTCCAGATTCCAACCCCAACTAAAAGTCGTGAACAGACTCCATCTCATTGAGTCAAGAACAAATCTGTAGACTGCCTTCATCGCATTAGCATGATAAATTGTTGCAGATTCATTCAAGTCTATCAAGTAATTGTAGATGAAGATAATGTCGTCCATCTTTAAACTATCAAAATCCGCTTCTGAGAACTGATAGTCCTCGTCATCCATTCTTGTCACATGAAATAATGGCATCTTCACTCCATCCTTGTTAATCATTGAAATCTTATTTAAGCTTTTGATTTCTGAATTCCGCTGTTCTTGAAGTTTTTCTTCATTCTTCAATTTAAATTTGTTGCGAACACTCAGATAAGCTTTGAGATATTTCGGTATCTTATGATATTTCCATGCACCCAGAACACTCATTGATGTAGAAAGGACAAGATCAAAATCACCATAAATCTTGTAAGCTTGTTGTTCTATGAATGTTGATTGAAGAATCAGTTTCTCTTCATCCTCATCAACTTTATAATCAGCATCACGCTCAAGAACAATTTCTGCAGTTTGAGATGGAACATTAAGATCAGGAGGAGTCGTAGTATCTTCTTTGTCATTTTATAAAATCTCCTTCTCAAAGTGTATCCCAAATTCATCGGTTGGAGATGTCATGTTGACAAATTGATGTTCATTAAATTCATTGGCAACACTAGACCCCCTCAAAATATTTTCAATATTATCAAAATTTCGATTATCCTCTGGAGCTGACTTGTTCTCTATTTGTTTAGCTGAATCCATAATCATTAAATTCCCTGAGTTACCCTCTCTCTGAGCTTCCAATTCATCTAGAAAACTTTCACATTGAATTTCCTCAATTTCATCACTCTCAGAATCAGATATTTCAACGACATCGTGATCCCAATGTTGACTAGACGAACCAGCTTCATAAATTGATCTTTGAAAACCACTGGACCTATAACCACCATGTCTATTCTCCCCCTCATGAAGATTATAGGGATCGAAATCGTCATGGTTAGGCATGTGAATTGGTCCTGGTGACTTACACGAAGATAAAGGATATACTACTCTTGCATGCTCAAGGTAAATCATCACAGTCTCACGACCTTCATCAAGATCAGTTCGTTTAGCAAATGCAGAAAGATATATATCCTCCACCTCATTGTTAGAGAGATATTTGAATCCATATTTGTTAGAAATACGAGAAGGTGACCCAGTTGGTGAAACAACAGTGTAACCATGAGCATCATCAGCATCAGCAGCAACTGTTGAAGGCGATGTCGGTGGAAGTATTTGATTTGCCGTGAGGGCAGGTAAGGATAAATGTGCGGTATTATTCTTATATGTAGGGTTGTACGTACTACTAGTCAGATTCATGATATCCCCTTCTGATGGAGGTTGGGCAACAACCGGAGTTGTCACCAGCGAAGATTTTTTCGAATCACCTGCCTCCATAACTTTAGTCTCATCGGAGTCTGACAAAGTAGCAGAACTACCCATCGGTTTAGCTCTTACAGAGATATTACTATCTTCGACACCTGAAATGATTGATATACCATGAGGTGGCACATCACTTTCAGTTAAAGACTCATTCCCCTGACCCAGAGATTCAGAATCTGGAAAAGAAGTGGTTTGAACCAATGGATCAATTTCTTGAACCAAAGGAACAGTCTGCTGGAAGTCTGATAAATATCCTGAAGGATTGTCATGTTAACTCGTTTCCATGGGATGCGGCAGATCTCTCTCATCAAGATAAGCCGGACCTCCAGACCCTTTTGTACGTTGAGGTATAAGAGGATTTCCAGCCGATACGCTGTAACGACCATACTTTTTTGACTTATATTTATACTTTATACTTTCACGAACCTGCGCATATGTGCGTACAGAGCTAGATTATATTCTGGGATCATTATCCATGTTAATTACTTTCGTTAATGTCTTAAAACGTTTTATTAAGTACTTAATTACTTAACTTGATCCTCGAATGCTTTTATGACCGTTAGTGTCACTTGTCATTTAGAACTAGATACGTACTTGGTTCACGTTAAACTTTTTTCATAATTGGAGTGTTATGACTACTTAATCCTAATTGTTATTTCTAAATGACAATTATTTAGCTTGACGGGTGCTTAATTATGCTTAGCGTTTTAATAATGTACACTAGTTAGTATTAATGGGCTTATCACCTTAATGGACTTAGTTTATCAAAGGCCCGCCCTACTCTAGCTAATGGACTAGTATGTTAGCCCATCTTAATGGACTTATGATCCATTAAAACATAAAACAAGACCCAATAAGATATTAGACAAATTTACTAGCATGCTTGTGTACCATTTCTTACATCTTTTAACTCCATGCACCATGCTATCCAACATACAAACGTCACCTTGTACCACCACCCATGCCAAGCCAAATGGTCCCCCTCATGCTTGAAACCTTCAGCCATATTAACCACCACCACCACCTTCATTTTTTTTTTTTCAAACTTCATTTCATTTCTCAAAACACACACCCAATTCTCTCTTGTTTTCTCTCTAGTTTCTTACTCTAAAAAGCTTAAGAAAACTTGTAACTTTTCTTGAATTTCTTTTCTTCTTTTTCTTTCATAATCGAAATCATCATCATTATTCTTCAAAGATTCAAGTTTTGTAACTTGAATCTTCATATATCTTGCAACTTCAAACTTTAGTTGAAGAAGATGCATGAACATGGAGGATTCAAGCTCTTTAGCTTTGAATGTTCATTACTCTTGCTAGATCTAAGCTCATAGCATAAGATCTCTTTATTTTTGTTAAAGGATCAAAACTTATTTTTATGATCTTCATGTAACTTGTAGATCTAGCTTTTTGCTTTAAAGATCTTCAAGAACATTAGAGATCCAAGCTTTCTAGCTTGAGGTTTCTACAAAAAGTTTGTTAAAAGATCAAGTTTATTACCCTATGATCTTCTTTAATTTGTTTTACTTCAATTTGTAACTTGTGTTTTCATTAAACAAAGATACAAGCTTTCTAGCTTGAAGTCTCATAAGTATTGTTAAGAGATCTAAGCTTTCTAGCTTAGGGTTTCATTATTTAATTTGATCTAAGTTATGTAACTTATGGTCATCCAACTTGTTAAAACAAAAGCTCATTAGCTTATATTCATTCTACTTTGTAAAATTCTAAGTTTTATAACTTAAGGTTTTGTAAAAGTTGAAAGTCTAAGTTCTATAACTTAGGGTTTCACCTAGACCACATGATCTAGACTTTCTAGCCTAAGGTCTTTAATATTTAGCTAAGATCTAAGTTCTATAACTTAAGGTCTTGCTTGTTTGGTTTGAATCCAAGTTTGTAGCTTTAAATTTCAAATAGAACTTGTACTTGTGTCGAAACTAAGAACTTGATGTAACTTTGGTTCATCATCCTTCTAAAACTCTTAAGTGAGTTGTACTTCTTTTCTTAGTCTTGAAATTGTGTGTTGATGGTTAAAACTTGGTCAAAATGATGCTAAAACATTAAGGAGTTATACACTTGAGGCTTATACGCATCAAGGATGAGAACCGTGATAAGCATCAAACACCAAGAAACCCACCGGAGCACTTGTATCAATTTTTCAAGGTCTGATCTGACTCCTGGAGCTTCTGAAAAATTTATTTCCATAAAGTTCCGGATGTGAAGATGACTTTTTGTTTAAGACTCGCCTAAATCCGATATACGGTTTAGGATTTATAGTCTTCCAAAGTTTACTACGCCTTCATAACGACGTGCTAAAATTTCTGACCTACTCGTGCTTTGACCGTCGCCACGGTCAAACGACATCGAGTTAGGATCTGAATTTCGGACAGCGGTAAGAGGACTCACAAACAGAGCCTTGGCCACTGGCCGCGCGTCATTTCAGTTTGTGTAGAGGTCGTGGCGGCTGTTCGAATTCAGCTCTTCGTTTCGACCTCTATTCTTGTTAAAAAATTACTTTATCTTTTACGTATGATGATAATGATGATACTTAAGACTTAACTTACTTACTTTTAAACATTTTAGGACAATTTACTGACTTAGCAACCATTGACTTAGGTTGAGGACCTTTGGACCGACTTACTACTTGCTTACATTTTCATATCGACTTTACCGCACATTCACTGTGAGTTATAGCTCCCTTTTTATTTTAACTATTTTTGGAACTGAGAATATATGCGCTTTTTATGTTTTAGATACTAGACACGAGTACTTAAACTTTATATATGTGTGGGTGACATAACGGAACAAATTTTCCCCTGAGTTCGGTAACGTTTAGCCATTGGTTTATGAACCAGTGAACGCGAATATTAGATATGGATCCATAGGGTTTGACATCCCCACTAGGGCTAGTCGCGCTAGCATTTAACGGATGTTTAATACTTCGTCTGATTTAATGCACTCGCCAGGTGTACTTTTAGGGGGTGATATTTATTTTACTTTGTTAAGTTAGTTACCAAGTGCCCACGGTTAAGCATATACTTTTCATACTGTTTTGAATACAAAATCTCGTGGTCTACATTGCATTATTGTTTACAATAAAACTATAGCTCACCAACATTCGTGTTGACCTTTTAGCATGTTTTTTTTCCCAGGTAACTAAGACGTTTATTGCTTCCGCTGTAATAGACTTGATGTGTTAGACTTCTGCTGCATTGTTAGAGATGTCTCCTAGTCACGGACTTTTTACTTTGCATTCACTACTTATGTTATTTTCGAACCATGGTTTTGTAATGACCTAAGTGTCACGTACTTTTTTAATGCTTTCTATTCGTAGAAGCACATTACTTTTGTAAAACATTTGTCATTGGAAAAATGTTATCTTTTTATGAATGCAAAACCTTGTTTTAAACAGCATGTAGTGTTATACCGTGTAATGGACCTGTTGTTGATGATCCGTACCATGATGGTTTTGGATGGGGCATCACATTTGGTATCAGAGCATTGGTTGTAGGGAATTAGGTTGCATTAATGTGTCTTGACCTAGTCGATTAGGAATCACTAATAGGACTAATCTACAACTTGATCGTTTACTTGTTTCTACGGAACTACTGCATGCTACTGCTTACTATTACTGTTATATGTTATTGCCGTATGCTACTATTTATTCCCACTACTACATGCTACTACTATCTACTTTTGATTGCACGATACTGCTGTATGATACTACTATTGCATGCTATGTACTACTGTAGATGATCTAGGCTATTGTTGTTATTATGTCTGATTACATGCTTTCCATATGTCTTACTGACATGGAAAAATTTTATTTTTCCTTTTTCAGATATCGGACATACCGCCTATGATTATTGACTTGGAGAGTGATTCGGACTCGTCTGCTACTTCGTCGACTGTTGTTGCTGACTCACCTATTCCATCACCACTACCCTACGACGACTCCAGTGATTCGTTTTCTGTGGATAGTAGTCACTCGCCTGACCTGATGGTCATATCGGATAGTGATGAGGATCCCAAGGAGATCCTAGTTCCACCCAGCCCTAGTCTCCGGGGCCACATTATCATTCCGATGGTACCGTGATCCCTAGGATAAATGGGGGCCGTCCATTTCTTAACGAACGTGGACGCTGGGTCAGATACACCGCCAACGGTCGGGTTATGTCGGTTACACCTGGCACACATCGGATCATGACCACCGGCCGGACATATTCTCCCGCACGTGATGCACCTGTACCACCTTCAGACGACTCAGACAGTTCATCATCAGATGAGACCAGTGAGGAGGATCCCGAGGAGGATTCTGAGGAGGACCTCGAGGAGGATTCGGAGGAGGATCCCGAGGAGGAGCCTGTACTGCCACCCTCTACCCCACTGAAGAAGCGTTACCACTACGATGGTACCATTATTCCTGGGGTAAATGGAGGCAAGCCGTTCGTGAACGCGCAGGGACAGTTGGTTAGGATCACCGCTCGTAAGCGGGTTGTGCCGACACCTCCTGATCCATTTGTGCGTAAGGTCACCCATACTACGTCATCTACTTCTAGTGCTACCTCTACACCACATGCACCACTTGCACCATTTGCACCACTTGCGCCACCTGCAATATCCGCACCACCTACACCACCTGCCCCACCGGCACCTCCCACCATCAAGGAGCTGATGAGGGAAGTGCGTGCCCTACGTGCCCGGGTGACTGAGCTCGAGGACCAGGTGTCCCACATGATGGACGTCATATATCCTCCATAGGACTATTGTACTAGATTTCATTATGTATTTCCATAGTAGTTTCATGATTTCATTCGTGTATTGTACGGAAACTTATGGAGTTGTATGCGACTTTTTTTTTTCTTATTATGAATGGAACTTAATGTTGTTTGATTAATTGTGCGATGTTTTCTTTAAGTTATTGTATGATGGTTTTATGATATCTGTAACTAGTTTGCCATACTTAGTTAACATGTATTGTGTTGATTGAATAATTGATTACCTTATCGCTATGACATTATTAATTATTGAATAATGGATCTTGACTTAAGTCGAAATTTTTGTCTGGAAGATCAATGGCAGCAAGGAGAGGTCCAAGAGAAATGCCCACTGCAGCGTAAATCGAGGAAATGGTGGCTGCTCGAGTGGCCATAGCCATGGTGAATGCCAGCCCAGCGCAAACTCCGACGGCTAACAGAAATGTTCAGAATGGGTGCACTTACAAAGAATTTATGAGTTGAAAGCCACAGACCTTCAGTGGAATGGAAGGACCAGTTGGGTTAACAAGATGGTTTGAAAAGTTAGAATCGGTATTTCGGGTCAGCAACTGCTCCGACACGAACAAGACTAAGTACGCATCCTGCACGCTGTCGGATGGCACTTTTACATGGTGGGACACGTTCGCCCAGGCTCAGGGAATCGACGAAGCTTATGCAACACCATGGGAGGAGTTTAAGAGGGCTATGATAGAGGAATACTGCCCCAGAACCGAAATTCAGAAGATAGAGACGGAGTTTTGGGGATTGAAGGTCTCAGGAACTGATCTTGATGGTTATGATCGGAGATTCTTGGAGTTAACCTTAATGTGCCCCATAATGGTTACACCTGAGTAAAAATAGTTGGAGCGATATCTGTGGGGACTTCCCAAAGACATTCAGGGGAATGTCACTTCTTCAAAACCAGGGACTGTCCAGGAAGCTATGCGCATGGCGCACACCTTGATGGATCAGGTTATCCGCCAAGAGCCAGAGAAGGTGCAATCAGGGTCTGGAGCAAGTAATGGGAAGCGCAAATGGGATGGAAACAAGGGTAAAGGTATTGATCAGAATCCAGTCAAGAGGCATGAGAACTTTGGGGGAACAATGAGGGGAGGAGCCCTAATCCAAACTACAAGGGTAACTTTCCTCAGTGCAAGAGATGCTATAAGCATCATACTGGGTACTGCAATGTGGTGTGTGAGAAATGTAAGAGGACGGGACACATTGGCAAGGATTGTAGGATCAACACTTCAGCTGTGAAAGCGAATCTGAATGCGCCAAGGAAGTGCTTCGAGTGCGGCCAACACGGTCATTCTAAGAATGAATGTCCTAATAAGAAGAAGGATGGCGGGCCTGCACGTGGAAGAATCTTTAACATGAACGCTGAGGATCCTGACTTGGTTACAGGTACATTCACTGTTAATAAATATTAGCTTCTGTCTTGTTTGATAATGGTGCCGATAGGAGTTATATGTGTAGACATTTTTGCTCTAAGTTAGATTGGTCATTAGTTCATTTGGATGAGAAATATCTTGTTGAGGTGGCTAATGGGAAATTTGAGAAAGCTGATCAAATTTGTCGTTGAAGTATAATAAACTTAGCTGGTGTGGATTTTAAGATTGATTTGATACCCATTAAGTTGGGAAGCTTTAACGTGATAGTCGGCATGGACTGGCTGTCTAAGGTAAAAGCAGAAGTTGTCTGTAGAGAGAAGATTATTCGTATACCTCATGAGAATGGTGAGCCATTAATAGTTTACGAAGAGAGATGTAGCCCAAAGCTGAACCTTATTAGTTGTATGAAGGCACAAAAGGTCATGAGAAAAGGGCGTTTTGCTATTTTGGCACATGTAAAGAAGTTGGAAACTGAGGAGAAAAGCGTGAAGGATGTACCGATTGTAAACGAATTCCCTGAAGTTTTTCTAGAAGAGTTGCCGGGGTTACCCCACTGCGATCAGTGGAGTTTCAGATTGATCTAGGGCCGGGAGGTGCACCTGTAGAAAAACTTCAGGGAATTCGTTTACAATCGGTACATCCTTCACGCTTTTCTCCTCAGTTACAAGAGTTGCAGAGTCAGCTACAAGAACTGTTAGACCGTGGATTCATTCAACCAAGCTCTTCGCCTAGAGGTGTTCCCGTTTTGTTAGTAAAGAAGAAAGACGGATCTTTCCGCATGTGTACCGATTATCGTTATCCCCTTCCCAGGATTGATGATCTATTAGATCAATGCAAGGATCCAACGTTTACTCCCAGATTGATTTGCGATCAGGTTATCACTAGTTGAGGGTGAAGGAGGGCGATGTCCGTAAGACTGCGTTCCGAACTCGTTATGGTCATTATGAGTTTCTTGTGATGCCATTCGGTTTAACTAACGCATCTGCTGTGTTCATAGATCCTATGAACCGCGTGTGCAAGCCGTATCTAGATAAATTCATTATCGTACTCATAGATGATATCTTAATCTATTCAAAAAGTGAAGAAGAACACGAACAACACCTTCGACTCGTGCTTGAACTCTTGAGACAAGAACAACTCTATGCCAAATTCTCCAAGTGTGAAATTTGGTTAAAAGAAGTTCAATTTCTTGGTCATGTTGTAAGCAGTCAAGGTATTAAAGTCAATCCCACGAAAATTGAAGCCATTAGCAATTGGGAAACCCCCACTACTCCTACTCATGTTCGTCAATTTTTAGGCCTCGCAGGTTATTATCGTAGATTCATCGAAGATTTCCCTTTGATTGCACGTCCTTTAACCGCATTAACTCACAAGGGAAAGAAATTCGTTTGGGCGGCCGAATAAGAGACGGCGTTTCAAACCTTAAAGAAAAAGTTAACCACTGCTCCTATCTTATCCCTTCCTGAAGGCAATGATGACTTTATTGTATATTGCGATGCCTCGAAACATGGTTTTGGGTGTGTATTGATGCAACGAAAGAAAGTTATTGCTTATGCCTCTCGATAATTGAAAAATTCACGAACGAAACTACACGACACACGATCTCGAACTTGAAGTCGTTGTCTTTTCACTCAAATTATGGAGAGACTATCTTTACGGAACCAAAAGTACCATCTTCACCGACCACAAAAGCCTCCAACACATTTTTGATCAAAAACAACTAAATATGAGACAACGACGGTGGATCGAAACATTGAATGATTACGATTGTGAACTTCGTTACCATCCCGGAAAGGTAAATGTAGTAGCCGATGCCTTGAGCCGAAAGGAAAGAATGGTACCTCTTCGTGTCTGAGCCTTAAACATCACCATCCACACAAATCTCAATAGCCAAATCCATGTAGCCCAAGATGAGGCTCTTGAAGATGAAAATATTTCTCACGAACGCTTGAACATTCTCGTCTCTCGATTCGAGGTTAAGGAAACCGAACTCCGATATTTAGCAGGAAGAATTTGGGTGCCTAGTTATGGGGATTTACGAAGCCTTATTCTAGACGAAGCCCATAAGTCAAGGTATTTGTAACGACCCAACCCGTTAACCAACCAAAAACGCGGAATAAAAAAAATTAAAAAACAGAACTGTTCAGATGGGGTGCGCGGCACGCAGCCCCACCTGTGCGCGGCGCGCACAGGGCCTGGCAGCCCGCTGTCCATTTTTTCCAATTTTCATAAAAAGATCTGTTTCTTCCCGACACTTTTAGGCTAAACGATTTTCGCAACATAAATTAATATGTAAAACTAACACATTTCAATAATAAAATAAGTTTTACGACATCGGGCCCACATCGACCGTTTTACGACTTTCGTACAAAATACAAGTTTTCGACTACATGAGTTTAAGTTCCAAACACACTACGAGCATGATATTTGGGGATAAACTACCCAATCCTAAGTCAAAACCAAAAGTAATCCAAGCAAGCATCAAAAGGGGAAATCATCTAATCCCGAGCATACCCTTGCCACGTCCGCCTCCGAACCTAAAAATGTAAACAACGAGAAGGCTAAGCTAAAGCTTAGTGAATGCAATACTTATACGCATACATACATAATCCAATTACTTGTATACACCTACACAAACAACACAATATCATTAGCAAACTGCAATAAACGAATAATCAACATACAATGCTAATAAAACTTACACATCGAAATATACCCAATGTCGACATTCGACTCGATGGTGGCCGACGAAGAGCGGTAGGTCAAATACGTTAACCACTCACCAACCATCGCAAGCGTACGTGATCGACGAAGAGCTGTAGGTCAATATCATTAACCACTCATCACTACGCACCATGAGGCCGACGAAAAGTGCAACCGAAACGTTAGCACTTACCTCAATCACAAAGATGGCCGACAAAAAGCGAAACCGCTTACCATCCTACGATACGTGGACAACGAAGAGCGAATCCCTAAACGGATAACACTCACCACTTACCCAAACACACACGTGGCCAACGAAGAGCGATAGGTCAAACATTAATCACTCGCCACATAACCAAATACTCACATGTGACCGACGAAGAGCGATAGGTCAAACGTTAATCAATCGTCACATGCTCACCTCCAATTGTGGTCGACAAAGAGTCATTCCTTTCGGATATCACTCACCACATTCCAAACACACACATACACCCGTGGCCGACAAAGAGCGATAGGTCAAACGTTTATCACTCGCCACATTCACAAACCTAATATAGCCAACGAAGAGCTATCCACACGGATATCACTCATTATATTTTCTCAACTCAATTGTGGTCCACGAAAAGTGAATCCTAACGGATGTCACTTACCACTTCGCACGCAAGCAACCAAATTATATACATAAACGTATAAATATTCCACTCACCTCGATTACTTGAAAAGCAATCCTACTTGAGCTCCAAATCGTCCAATGCAAAATCACCTAAATAATTCACAAACAAATAAGCTAAACACTTTAGCTTATACCCAAGACACCATAAGTGCAATTTCGACCCATTAGCACTTTGACTAAGTCAAATCTCACCCGAAAACCCCCATAATCATAATCGACTAGTGATTATGTTCCAACAACTCACTTTACTCAAGGTTTCATCATCAAAACATATTACTTGCATCAATTTACACAAAACCCATTTTGACCTAATCTCAAGTCAAAACACCCATTTTGCAAGCTTACACAATTAATCACTTATAACCTAAGTTAACTAGTGATATAACACCCGAACATGATTATCAACTTATCAATTCCATCATCCAATCCAAAACCCACCAACAATGGTTATCAACCCCATTTACTAGCTCAATCACCCAATTATCAACTAGTGGGTTTACTTAAGAACACCCAAATCAAAACCCCAATTATGAACACTAAATCAAACTATGAAAACTCGGAGTTAGAACTTACCAATACCACCACAACGTAACCAAGAGCGAGATGAACAACCTTAACACTCGAGCTTTTGATCGATTCAAGCTCCTTCTTCTCCAAATCACCAAATTCTCTTTAGAAATCTCTCTCTCTCTCTCTAAGAATGAAATGAGAGTGTTTGTGAATTTGAAATATGGTCCAAAACTAGATCCAAAACTGATAATATGGCCACACATCTGGCCTCAGGTGAAAAGACCAAAATGCCCTTCATTTAATTCAAACTATCAAAAAGCAGAATTCTGTCGCAGACTAAGTGCGCTGAGTGCACCACTATATGTGCGTGGCGCGCACAAGCTCCATCTCAGCGGTCAGTTTCAGTTTGATTATTCGACGTTCATGTACACTTGTACACTTGGGTTTAGGGTCTTAAAACTCTTCCCCACTTAGATTGGATCACGTCCCCGTGATCCTCGCCACTTAACTAACAGGACCCACGCTCCATGGTCCTCCGACATACTTCTAAACTCGATGTCCACAACAATTCCACCAAATCCGAAGATTTCACAGAAATCCCTTAGGTGACTTTACTCAAAAGTTACCTTTCCAACACCCGTGATTTACTAAATCTACCAAATCGAGCACTAAATATCGCTTCGTACCCAAATCGGAACGAACTCACGCCTCGACTGCATGACAAACACATGTTAACATTCCAAAATCTCGTACCGAGTTAGCAATCCCTTTAGCGTACCCTTATCATGTACATTGCTAAAGTAACAACACACCAATAATATGGCCAACAAACAATACATTGGAGTCGATGAAAAGTGAATCCTCACGAATGGATACCACTTGCCCCACATCCTCACACGTACGTGGCCGACGAAAAGAGGTAGATCAAACGTTAACCACTTACCACTACGCAACAAGAGGCCGAAAAAAAGCGCATCCTTACGGATCACACTTACCTCTCCTCACACATGGCCAAACAAAAGCGATTTCTAATGAAAAACGCATTCCACACACTAATAAATAGCCGGCAAAAATCAAATCCTAACGGATAACACTTACTACTTATCACACTCCAACCGTGGCCAACGAAAAGTGAATCCTCGTAATTGGATAGCACTTGCCACAATACATACAATTTAACCGAAATTGCATTTCACCACAAAATCCATTAGTGTACTTAACACCGCGTAATCACTAATTCCCCGGGTGATGTCTTAAACACCGCGACTAACTCACCCCCATGACCATGTGGTGTCTTAAACACCGCGACAATTCCACATGTCAATCAAACCAATGAGTGGAGTCTTAAACACCGCGACTAATCCACCCAAGTAAAATCCATTATACACATGCACGCATCATACGTAAGCGTACACAACGTCAACGCAATCGAGCAAGAACCACCTATATCGCACATAGGTACAAGAAACCCATTCTCTAGCAAAGAATCCGACACGCACACCCCTTAACCGAGGGATTTCACCTTGCTCGTCAAACACTTTCATTATCTCCCAACGAGATTTACCACATTACCACCTCGGTGATATTTTAAATCCAAAAACATAAGTACAATTTAACCGAAATTGTACTCTACCACAAATCGACCAAATCTAGGTCCCCACACAAATTTCGGATCCACTGTGAGCATCATCCGAAATCTCACACTAAAACCTCCTCGCGTGGGAGTGTTGTAGTGACCCGAACTTTTCCATGTTTATATATATTAAATGAAGTTGATATTTACATGATTAAATATTTCCAACATGTTAAGCAATCAAACTTGTTAATACTTGATTAATTGAAATAGGTTTCATGTAGACAATTGACCACCCAAGTTGACCGGTGATTCACGAACGTTAAAACTTGTAAAAACTATATGATGATATATATATATGGATATGTATATAGCGAACATGATATTATGAAAAGTAAGTATCTCACTAGGTATATTAACAATGAGTTATATACATAAAATGAGACTATTGAATTATGAAACTCGAAACGATATATATAACGATTATCGTTATAGCAACGCCTTACTAAATACATATGTATCATATTATGATATATTCATTGTTGGTGATTTGTGTCACCAATATGATTTAAGTGTAATGGGATTAATTTGTTAACCAAAATAACCTTGATAAATATCGAACACGTTTGGGAAAGTGTGGAGTGCACACTTGTTTGAACTTATCTTGATTATGACGGGGGTTCTGGGGCAGCGCCCCTGATAGCGGGGTCCAAGGGGTGGCAACCACTGGCGGGGTCCAAGGGGCAGATCCCCTGGCAGCCTACGAGCCAGCCTACGAGCAAGTGAAGTCTATCGACACCAAAAACACCGCTGAGTGATAATCTAATCTCATAGTTACTAGCTTGGGCCATCTCGGTTTCTAACGCCACCATCTTCTAACACAAAGATTATCTTCTTACACTCGAAGATCAATTGAAGTATGCGACTCTTCAATTATAGGATTCTTCATAAGACTACACTGCCTCACCGATCACTCTTAACATGTCCAATCCCGAATACACATGTCAATGATCACCCTCATACGTGATTTCACTGTGTATATATGATTTTCCTTCCCAGCATTCAAAAAATCCAAAAGACGCCCTCGTAGACTCTTCTTCAAGGCTCCAGTGAGAACGCAGTCACAACCTCGAAGTCTACTACCTTTTTAACATTCCGCTTTCTCACTGGTTCACTGACCTCATCATAGCTATGAATTTCAAAAACCTCATCTTCTCATCCCAAGCACGCTCCCATTGTACGAGTAAGAAATAAAACCGCAGCTACTCGAGAAGAAACTTGGTTCGTACTACCAGTCAGTCTCAAATTTCGTTGCCATCAGAGAGCAAAACAAGTATTCGAAGCCCTAGTGTTACCCGGAATCATCACACTAATCTTGAGAACATTGGAGACAACATCGCATAATCATCTCTACAACTCCATTAGTCGACTAACTCCCGCGAGCTCTGATACCACTTGTTAGGATTTAGGACCCAAACAAGACAAGTGATTTATCATAATTACTAACCCATGAATGACAAATGAATAATAAAGTGTAAAGTTAAAGATAAACGACACGAGATTTAACGTGGTTATATCCTAACTCCAAAACACGGAGAAGGGTACACTCCACATATGCAAACTAGAAAATTTTTCACTATACATTTCGTGCACACATTGTACGTGTTACATAGGATGTTTATATAGGCAAATCTAAACAAGGAAACAACTTAACGAGCAAGAAAACACGATTCTGGAAGTTTCCCCCGTCAGAACCATTTTCACGACCGCAATGAATTTTTGATGGTCACGAGTTTTGTTTTCTCAGCACAGATGTGATTCTTGCGACTATAACTCTAATCTCGCGATCACCAGTTTCACAAATTCAGCAAACTTTGTTTAATCGAACTTCGCACTCCAACAATAATTATATGATTGTAACAACAAATCCTGATATATACACTTGCGAATACAATTAGCTCCTTGATACTTTAATTATCTTGGTCAATCGTCTTTTTATGTTTTTTCAGGTGAACTTGAAGTTTTAGCGGAAGTATTTTCATATACGGAAGGCAATATTAGCACCAAAAGAGATAATTGGTAAAGAATGAAAGTGAATAGATTATAAAAATGTTTATAAAGAACAATATCATATTAAGATATTAGTGAACCAAAAAAATTAAAATAAATTTGTTTAGTTGGAAAATTGTAAATAATCCGTTTATAGTTTAAACGAGTTGAAGGTGAGCCAAAATATGGATACCATTCTATTTGATTTTAGTTTTAACTCGAAAAATATTGTAAAAAGATAATTAAATTAATAGGAAACAGTAACTATACAGTAGCAGCAGGGAACTTTGTAAAAAATAGTATAGTATATAGTATATATGGATGGATAATATAACCGAGTAAATTGAAAGGTGATTATGAATAATCATATTTTTACCATTTTTAGAGTCAATATTTTAGTAAATACTCCTAATATCTTATGAGTTGTAATTCCTTGAATTCAATAATTTGCTTGAAATCCAACGAACCAACTAGAGTGTGACACGTGGCGTGACAATCACATGTGATTGAAAAAAATTAAATTTTCTTTTTTAAAAAAAAAAAAATTTTAAAATTTTTAATTTTTTTTCGAAATTTTTTTTTAACATTTTTCTTTTGAATTTTTTTTTGAAATATAGCATGTCAAACCAAATCACATGTGATTGTCAAACCCAATCACATGTGATTGTCAAACACAATCACATGTGATTCTGCATATCAAATCCAATCACTTGTGATTGAAAAAAAATTCAAAACTTTTTTTTTTCAAAAAAAATTTCAACAGGAAATATACTTTAATTTGGTGATTTGATCAAGTTTGTTAGCGTTTCGTGGTAATTTTTTCAAAATTTCAAACTTTAATTCGGTGATTTGATCAAGTTTTGATCAAAAACTTGATGTTTAAAGGTTTTAGCACAAAACTTACTTAAATTCGTCATTTTACTAAAAAAAAAAAATTTCAATCACCTTTGATTGAATTTGACATGCAGAATCACATGTGATTGAGTTTTACAATCACATGTGATTGACATGCCGAATCACATGTGATTTACTGCATGTTAAATTCAATCACATGTGATTGAAAACAAAACAAAATTTCGAAAAAAAAAAATTTCGAAAAAAAATTAAAAAAATTATTTTTTTTCAATCACATGTAATTATCTCGCCACGTGTCGCACTCTGGTTGGTCTCTTGGATCTCAACTTAAAAGTTGGTTTCATTTGAATATTTCTCAATATCTTATATCTTGTATACGTTACTAAATTTTGAGCTCGTGCGTTGCACTGCTACTCAATAACCGTTTCAAATCATTTAATGTATAGAATATAGATATAGATATAGATATATAGAAAATATGAAAGATAAATCTATATATACATGTAATCACGTACGTTGACATGTAGTGTTCCACTACTAAACTTTTAATATGTTATTAACTCAAGAGAATATTTATATTTAATTTTTTTGAAACGCAAGTTTTATAATATTAATAAAAAATTACACGAACAAAAACTAGCAAGGCGCTAGATAACACACGGACTACACACAACACACGAAAAAACATCCAACAAACGAGAAAACACGAGATCACAACTCACGCACAAAAAGAGATGCACAACCAACAAAAACTCAACACAGAAGGAACCACATTGCTCGAAAGTCGCGACAGATGCAGGAACTATGTTTCCGAATCCGAGGACGCGCAGGAAGAGCAGCATGAGCAACAGGCAGATTCATCGTCGTCCTCTTCCGAATTTTTCATCACATTTTCAATAAAATATCTTTCGTGCCAACGAAAGTTATCCCGACGTCGGTTACGTTTCATATATCTCCGTCCCCATACATGTTTAATGAAATGACTTTTGATCAACGGATGAATTTTCCTCACTTGAACACGAAACCGAGCAACCGCGGTAGAAGGAGAAGCAATAGAACCCAACCCATATGAGGAGCCAAAGCCCATGTCGGGTTCAATAGCTTTTTCAGGCCCACTTAATGAAACTGATTCAAGCCCACCATTAATTTGAAAATTCATTGGGTTTACCAAAAGGTCATTACTGTCACGCGTGCAAACACCCCGTTCGATACCAGAGCCACTGTCAGAGCATTCTGCATCGAAAATCGAAGAACACGGTATCCCACCTTCACCCGACTCCGGCACCTCCTCGGAATTAAATTCCGGTATGTTTCTAGCCGGAGAATCTTCAGGCGAATCCGACCTTATCTCACCCTCTTCAGCCTCATCTGTAATATCAGGGACATCAGGGACATAAACTCTATCCTCTGTATCAACGGAATCAGAAAACCTCAACGGAATATTTATATTTAATAAGTTATCAAAAAGACTATAAATGAAAGTTAAATGAGCTAGACGGTGAAATTTTTTTGTGGTGGTCACTGATGCAGGGGAGTGATCCAAACATGTTAACTGTATTTTCATCACCCATGTGTTATAGAAAGTCAAATTTTAAAATTTGATTTATTATGAAAATAAAAAATGCCGTGAAAAAATTTAATAGTTTTTGGTAACCTATTAAACCTCCTAAGACTACAATTATCTATGACACTTATCAAACAATCACATTGTGCCATTTCAGTGTCACCTCAGCACCTTCTTCCTTTCACTAAACTCATAACACTCAATAGTATTCATTACATTCCATTTATCATCAAAAGGACCCACCTAAATCGATTAATTAATACAATGTATAACTTTTTAGTGCGTTAGGTACAAACAAATAAATACACATACGTCCTTCAATATGTTGAACGTTGACATATTGCGTCACGGTTTCCAAACCGCGCTCCAACGAAGCTCGCTAGCAATGGTTGCTTGCAACCACGCTCCCAACCACGCTATTGATATTAGTCAAGGTTGTAAAAGACGCGAGTCGGGGACGCATCGGTCATGCCTAAAAAACGACGCGTCGGACGCAATGGTGACACAACGGCGACGTTGACTTTTTAAAATAGTTTTATTACATATATATTTATATATAATATTATATAGATGAAATCTGTAAATATAAACTATATTTACAATAAACATGAACAATTAACAATTATTAACAATATTACAAAAAAAAATAAAAATTGACCGACTTTGACTGACTTTGACCGACTCTGACCGACTTTTCCGAATTAGACCGATTTTTTCCGACTTTGACCGACTTTTTTTTATCTTTAACCGACTTTTTAGCAACGACGCGTAGATCATGCATAAAAAACGACGCGTCCTCGGCCGACTTTTGCAACACTGATATTAGTGGTCTAATGATGTGGTCTTTATTCAAGACAATTTTTGCGGATGGGAACTTTTAAAATTGATTTATTAATTATTAACAAATTATGTGAAAAATTGTGTGAAAGTTTCTGTCAATATAAATTACATCGTTTATTTTCGACTTAATGATTTGGTAAAATTGTTTGTTTTTAAGAAACATATAATTAGACACGATTTTCAAAACAGAGGCAAACGAAAACATAACTTAATACCGAATAAAAGTAAACAACCCTAAGTCATTGTTAATGTATGGCTTACGGAGTATAAAATATTTCACAGTGAATAATTAAATAGTCCAAAAGTTGAAATATGTGAAAATATAAGTATAAATATAAATATATTTTTTTTTTATAGAAACTAATATACTTAAAGTCAAAAGTAGTAGCAAGCATGGGTTCATCTCTGATAATACGTTTGATATACAATTATCTAGGCGATAACGATATCTTTTTTATGTAGTCATTTATTCGGTCCCAACAATACAAAAACAGCACCAATTTTATCGTCCATATTTGAGACTACCCTTGCTCCCGTTGGTTGAAATTATGTCATCATACGCGCATTGGCTCGATCCATTTGAGCCCGAATACATATTGTTGGTACGATTTTTCGTGTAGCGGTTATAAGGTACCAGTGCAATAAAATAACTACTTAGCGTTGAGCTTATGATGCCGACTGATGTTTGCCCTAATTTTTTGTCAATGAAAGGGTTATTCAAGATGCTTGGGCAAATGTCCGTAAGTGGAGAAAAACAAAAATAGGGGTGAGCAAATCTATCTTTCTGTCTGATGAGGAAAGGACAATGATTGAAGATTGGAAGGCGTTGGAACTTCCACAAAGGTCATATGCCGAGTATTAAGCCATCTTAGATCTCTACAAAATGAGTGACAACTGGCGTGCTATACATATGCCAGTGTTGCACTGGAAAGGCCTTGGTAGGCACCTTTATTAATATGCTATGCTTGAATTATGTTACAATGAATTATATGTATCCTTATATTTTTTTTCTATTTGTATGTATTTTCATCTGTTGCAGAAGAAGAGATGCAGGTTTACAGGACTTTCAAGAAAACAAACTTGGATCCTCTTGTCGTATCTGAACGACCAAAAACACCTGCTGAAGTTGAAGCTGACAAAGCAAAGGATGCAGAGTTTGAACAGCAATTGAAGAGCCCAGAGCGGCCTGCGGAAGGTGAGGATGGCAGTGCTGCTCATCCATCATCTGATGTCGAAATTATTGAAATCACCCCTCAACCATCTAGCGCTAAGCAATCCAAAATGCGCTCAAAACGCTCAGGGAATGAAATGTCCCGTTCATATCGATTATAAACGTTTCATATTAATTGATTTCGTTGCGAGGTTTTGACCTCTATATGAGACGTTTTTCAAAGACTGCATTTGATTTTAAAAACAAACCATAAACTTTATTTTGTTGATAAAGGTTTATAAACATAACGTAGATTATCAAGTAATGATAATATAAAATATAACGTTTTACACACGACCATTACATAATGGATTACAATAATATTACACATCGATTTAATTCTCCGAATGCACTTTTTAAACAATATTATACATGCATGCAGACTCCAATTCTTGTCTTTATTTAGCATGCAACAGCGGAAGCTCTTAATAATCACCTGAGAATAAACATGCTTAAAATGTCAACAAAAATGTTGGTGAGTTATAGGTTTAACCTATATCGTAATAATAATAATAGACTACAAGATTTCATATTTCCATTTCTTATAAACATCATGCATGCTTATAGCAATCTGCATAAAAATCATCCATATGGTGAACACCTGGTAACCGACATTAACAAGATGCATATAGAATATCCCCATCATTCAGTGGCATCCTTTGGACATGATAATTTCGAAGTACTAAAGCATCCGGAACAATGGATGGGGCTTGTTGAGCCCAGTAGATCTATCTTTAGGATTCGCGTCAATTAGGGGCCATTTTCCTAATTCTTAGGCTACCAAGCAAAAAGGGGCATATTCGATTTCGATCATTTAACCATAGAATGTAGTTTTACGTACTTGTTTCTATTTTGTAAAACATTTATAAAACTGAATGTATTCTCATCCCAAAAATATTAGATTTTAAAAGTGGGACTATAACTCACTTTCACGTATTTTCACTTCGTCGAAAAATAAGACTTGGTCACGGGTCGATTCACGAACCTATAACAAATATATACATATATCAACATATGATCGAAATATATTCACAACATTTTTATTACGTTTTGACGTTTTAAATTTGTTAAGTTAACAGTCCAACGTTAGTAGTCCACAATTAGTTGTCCATAGTTAGTAATACAGAAATAAATCAATATATATTTTCTCGAATCAATCCACAATCCAGTGTATACAAGTCTCAGACTCGATCACAACTCAAAGTATATATATTATTTTGGAATCAACCTCAAATCTGTATAGCTAACTCGAGCATTACCGCATATAGAGTGTCTATGGTTATTCCAAATAATATATATAGATGACGTCGATATGATATGTCAAAACATTGTATAAGTGTCTATGGTCTATCAAGATTACATAATATATGTTAGAATACATGTATAATACAATATAAGTTATTTAAGTTATGGTTAGTATAGATTTGTTACAAAGTTTCACGTAGATAAAACAAGCAATAATATCCAATTTTGTTTTACCCATAACTTCTTCGTTTTAAATCATTTTTGAGTGAATCAAGTTTCTATGGTTTCATAATGAACTAAAATTTATGAAACTAAACATAAAAAGTATAAGTTTATAGTCAGAAATACAGGTTACAAGTCATTTTTGTAAGAGGTAGTCATTTCCGTCGAAAGAATGACATCTTGATGACTATTTTGAAAAACATACGTCCACTTTGAGTTTAACCATGATTATTAGATATAGTTTCATGTTCATTTGAAATATCATTTTCCCAGAAGAAAAACTTTTAAATCAAAGGTTATTATAGTTTTTAATTATCCAACCCAAAACAGCCCCCGGTTTCACTACGATGGCGTATGTCCGTTTTTACGGTGTTCTTCGTGTTTCCAAGTTTTAAATCATTAAGTTAGCATATCTTATAGATATAGAACATGTGTTAAGTTGATTTTAAAAGTTAAGTTAGAAGGATTAACTTTGTTTGCGAACAAGTTTAGAATTAACTAAACTATATTCTAGTGATTACAAGTTATAATCTTCGAATATGATAGTTATATATATATGAATCGAATGATGTTATGAACATCATTACTACCTCAAGTATAGTAGTTAAACCTACTGGAAATTATGAAGAAATAACTTGAGCTTCAAAGGATCTTTGATGGCTTGGAAGTTCTTGAAGTAGAATCATGACACGAAAACAAGACAAGTAAGATTACTACTTGAATTAAGATAATTATAGTTGTAGAAATTGGATCAAAGTTTGAATATGAGTATTACCTTGAATTAGGATGATAACCTACTGTAAATAACAAAGATTTAGTGAGGTTGGATGATCACTTGAAATGGATTTGCAAGATTGGAAGTAAGTTAGCAAACTTAGAAGTGTTCTTGATGTGTTCTTGAGTTGTTGTTTGGTAAGTTGGTTTATGTATGGATTTAAGAGCTAGATTGAACTAGATTTTGATGAAGATGATGAAGAACACTTAGAACACCAAGAGATAACTTGATAGAGATGATTTCGATTCAAGAAAATTGAAAAGTGAATGTATTTGTGTGAGTGATACTTCACGTGAATATGGGATGGCAATATAGGCTCCATTAGTTTGTAATTTTGTGAGATATTTCATGCTAGTTTCCAAATTATGGTTTCCACACGTTTAGGTGACTTATTAAGGCTGCTAAGAGTTGATAATTGAAGTGTATATACCAATAGTATATACATCTAGGAGTTGTGTATTGTACGAGTACTAATAGGGGTGCATACGAGTAGAATTTTTGATGAAAATGAATGAGAATGCAATTGTAAGCATTTTTGTTAAGTAGAAGTACTTTGATATGTGTCTTGAAGTCTTCCAAAAGTATATTAATACATCTTAATACACTACATGTATATACATTTTAACTGAGTCGTTAAGTCATCGTTAGTTGTTACATGTAAGTGTTGTTTCGAAACCTTTAAGTTAACTATTTCGTTAAATGTAATTAATCCCATTGTTATTATATTTAATGAGATATTAAATTGTTACATTATCATGATAACATGATGTACTAATATATCTTAATATGATATATAAGTACTAAGACGTTATTACAACGATAATCGTTACGTATAAATATCGTTTTGAATTTCTTAAGTTAGTAGCCTTGTTTTATGTATAAGGTTCATTGTTAATATACATAATGAGATACTTTAATTATCATTTCATCATGTTAAACATATATATATGTTCATATATATATTATCATGTCATATACAAGTTATAACGTTCGTGAATCATCGGACAAACTGGGTGGTCAAACGTTAACACAAAAACCTTTTCAATTAATCAAGTCTTAACAAGTTTGATTTCTTAACATGTTGGAAACATTTATTTATGTAAATATTAATCTCATATAATATATAATCATGGAAAATTTCGGTTCACTACAGTACCTACCCGTTAAATAAATTTTGTCCCGAACTTTTAAGCAGTTGGAGTTGTTGACGTATCATCTGGAAATATGTGCGGGTATTTCTTCTTCATCTGATCTTCACGCTCCCAGGTGAAATCGGGTCCTCTACTAGCATTCCATCGAACCTTAACGATTGGTATTTTGTTTTGCTTAAGTCCTTTAACCTCACGATCCATTATCTCAACGGGTTCTTCAAAAAATTGTAGTTTTTCGTTGATTTTAATTTCGTCTAAAGGAATAGTGAGATCTTCTTTAGCTAAGCATTTCTTCATATTGGAGACCTGAAAGGTATTATGTACGCCAACTAATTGTTGCGGTAATTCAAGGTGATAAGCTACCGGTCCGACATGATCAATAATCTTGAATGGCCCAATGTATCTCGGGTTTAGTTTTCCCCGTTTTCCAAAACGAACAACACATTTTCAAGGTGATACTTTAAGCATGACCATGTCGCCAATTTCAAATTCTATATCTTTTCTTTTACTGTCAGCGTAGCTCTTTTGTCGACTCTGGGCAGTTTTCAAACGTTGTTGAATTTGAATAATTTTCTCAGTAGTTTCTTGGATAATCTCCGGACCCGTAATTTGTCTATCCCCCACTCCGCTCCAACAAATCGGAGACCTACACTTTCTGCCATAAAGTGCCTCAAATGGTGCCATCTCAATACTCGAGTGGTAACTATTGTTGTATGAAAATTCTGCTAACGGTAGATGTCGATCCCAACTGTTTCCAAAATCAATAACACATGCTCGTAGCATGTCTTCAAGGGTCTGTATCATCCTTTCACTCTGTCCATCAGTTTGTGGATGATAGACAGTACTCATGTCCAGATGAGTTCCCAATGCTTGTTGTAACGTCTGCCAAAATCTTGAAACAAATCTACCATCCTTATCAGAGATAATAGAGATTGGTATTCCGTGTATGGAGATGACTTCCTTCAAGTATAGTCATGCTAACTTTTCCATTTTATCATCTTCTCGCATTGGTAGAAAGTGTGCTGATTTGGTGAGACGATCAACTATTACCCAAATAGTATTATAACCACTCGCAGTCCTTGGCAATTTAGTAATGAAATCCATGGTAATGTTTTCCCATTTCCACCCCGGGATTTTAGGTTGTTGAAGTAGACCTGATGGTTTCTGATGTTCAGCTTTTACCTTAGAACACATCAAACATTCTCCTACGTATTTAGCAATATCGGATTTCATACCCGGCCACCAAAAATGTTTCTTGAGATCTTTGTATATCTTTCCCGCTCCGGGATGTATTGAATATCTGGTTTTATGTGCTTCACTAAGTACCATTTCTCTCACATCTCCAAACTTTGGTACCCAAATTCTTTCATCCCTATATCGGGTTCCGTATTCCCGAATATCAAGATTGTTCTCCGATCCTTTGGGTATTTCATTCTTAAAATTTTCCTCTTTTATAACTCCCCGTTGCGCCTCCTTTATTTGAGTAGTAAGGTTAGTATGAATAATTATATTCATAGCTTTTACTCGAATAGGTTCCCTGTCCTTTCTGCTCAGGGCGTCTGCTATTACATTCACCTTCCCCGGGTGGTAATGAATCTCAAAGTCGTAATCATTCAACAACTCAATCCACCTACGCTGCCTCATGTTTAGTTGTATCTGATCAAATATATGTTGGAGACTCTTGTGGTCGGTATATATAATATTTTTGACCCCATATAAGTAGTGCCTCCCTGTCTTTAATGCAAAAACAACAGCGCCCAATTATAAATCGTGAGTCGTATAATTTTGCTCGTGAATCTTTAATTGTCTGGACGCATAAGCAATTACTTTCTTTCGTTGCATTAATACACAACCAAGACCTTGCTTCAAGGTGTCACAATAAATCACAAAATCATCATTCCCTTCAGGAAATGACAATATAGGTGCCGTAGTTAGCTTTTTCTTCAACAATTGAAACGCTTTCTCTTGCTCATCCTTCCATTCAAATTTCTTCCCTTTATGCGTTAATGCAGTTAAGGGTTTTGCTATTTTGGAAAAATCTTGAATGAATCTTCTGTAGTAACCAGCCAGTCCTAAAAATTGGCGTATATGCTTCGGAGTTTTTGGGGTTTCCCAGTTTTCAACGGTTTCAATCTTTGACGGATCAACCTGAATACCTTCCTTGTTCACTATGTGACCGAGGAACTGAACTTCTTTCAACCAAAATGCACACTTTGAAAATTTAGCGTACAATTTTTCCTTCCTCAACAATTCTAGCACTTTTCTCAAATGTTCCCCGTGCTCTTGATCATTCTTTGAGTAAATAAGTATGTCATCAATGAAAACAATGACAAACTTGTCAAGATATGGTCCACACACTCGGTTCATGAGGTCCATGAACACAGCTGGTGCATTAGTTAATGTAAACGGCATAATCATAAACTCATAATGATCGTAACACGTTCTAAAAGCAGTCTTCGGAATATCATCCTCCTTCACTCGCATTTGATGATACCCGGAACGTAAATCAATCTTCGAATAAACTGACGAACCTTGCAGTTGATCAAATAAGTCGTCGATTCTCGGTAGTGGGTAACGGTTCTTGATGGTAAGTTTGTTCAACTCTCGGTAGTCGATACACAACCTGAATGTACCATCCTTCTTTTTGACAAACAAAACAGGAGCTCCCCATGGTGATGTACTTGGTCAAATGAAACCACGCTCCAAAAATTCTTGTAATTCACTCTGTAATTCCTTCATTTTGCTGGGTACGAGTCTGTAAGGAGCACGAGCTATTGGTACAGCTCCCGGTACAAGATCTATTTGAAATTCAATAGATCGGTGTGGAGGTAATCCCGGTAATTCTTTCGAAAATACGTCGGGAAATTCTTTTGCGACGGGAACATCATTGATGTTCTTTTCTTCGGAATTAACTTTATCGACGTGTGCTAGAACGGCATAGCAACCTTTTCTTATTAGCTTTTGCGCCTTCAGGTTACTAATAAGATTTAACTTCGCGTTGCTCTTTTCTCCATACACCATTAAGGGTTTTCTCTTTTCATGCATAATGCGAATCACATTTTTGTAACAAACGATCTCTGCTTTCACCTCTTTTAACCAGTCCATCCCAATTATCACATCAAATCTCCCTAACTCTACTGGTATCAAATCAATCTTAAACGTTTCGCTAATCAGTTTAATTTCTCGATTCCGACATATATTATCTGCTGTAATTAATTTACCATTTGCTAACTCGAGTAAAAATTTATTATCCAAAGGCATCAATGGACAACTTAATTTAGCACAAAAATCTCTACTCATATAGCTTTTATCCGCACCCGAATCAAATAAAACATAAGGGGATTTATTGTCAATAAGAAACGTACCCGTAAAAGCTCCGGGTCTTCCTGCGCTTCTGCCGTATTAATATTGAAAACTCTTCCGCGGCCCTGCCCATTAGTATTCTCCTGATTCGGGCAATTTCTATTAATGTGGCCCGGTTTTCCACATCCAAAACAAACTACGGCGGCATTATTTGTTCCGACATTATTTTTCTTTTAATTCTGTTATTCATCGGTCCGTAGACCTCACACTTCGTCGCACCATGACCCTTTCTTTTACCCTTGGTGCAAAATGTCATGCAGAACCCATTCTGGTGGTACTCTTCCCACCTTTGGCATGGCTGTTTCTGATTCTTGTTGTTATATGAATTGTTATTGTTGCGGTTTTTAATGTTGTTGGGACGATTGTTGTAGTTGTTGTTGTTGGGACGTTTGTTGTAGCTGTTGTTGAAATTGCGATTGATGTTGTGGTTGTTGGGATAGTTGTTGCGATTGATGTTGTGATTGTTGCTGTTGTTGAATTGGTGACTCTTGTCACTGTTTTCCTCTCACTTACTCTTGACTTGTTTCATGTTGGCCTCTTCGGCCGCCTGTTCTTTAATTCTCCCCTCAATCTGGTTTATGAGTTTGGCAGCCATTCGATTTGCCTTTTGTATGGAGGCGGGCTTGTGTGAACTCACATCTTCTTGAATCCTTTCTGGTAACCCTTTTACAAATGCATCGATCTTCTCTTCTTCATCTTCGAACACTCTTGGACACAATAGGCACAATTCCATAAATCTTCGTATGTGGTGATATCGAATCCTTGCGTTCGTAATCCTCTAAGCTCTACCTTGAGCTTATTGACCTCGTTTCTGGGGAGATACTGTTCATTCATCAGGTGTTTGAATGCTGACCACGGTAGTGCGTAAGCAGCATCTTGTCCCACCTGCTCAAGATAGGTATTCCACTATGTTAACGCAGTACCTGTGAAGGTATGCGTGGCGTACTTTACCCTATCTTCTTCCGTACATTTACTTATGGCAAACACCGATTCAACCTTCTCGGTCCATCGTTTTAATCCGATTGGACCCTCGGTTCCATCGAATTCCAGAGGTTTACATGCAGTGAATTCTTTGTAGGAGCATCATACACGAGTTCTTGTGGCATTAGTTCCATTGATGGATTCAGAGTTATTGTTGTTTTGCATTGCAGCCTGTACTGCAGCTATGTTTGCTGCAAAGAAAACACGAAAGTCTTCCTCTCTGATGTTCAAGTTCTGACGAGTAGTTGGTGTCATTTCCTTCAGAAATAGCCAAAAGAATTAAGTTAATCATATAGAATATTAAGAGTAGTCAGTAGTATTTCGTAGCATAATATGAACTTATTTATAAAAGTTTTTTCTTCATATTAGCGTTTTATAATTTTTCATTCGGGTAGTACTTATCCGTTAAGTTCATACTTAGCAGCTAATATACAATTCAACTACTACAATTCTATATGAAAAACTGATTACAATAATATTTCGCGTTCAAACTTTTATACAATATTTTACAAACTTACAATAATGTTATTTTACATATATCATGAAATATAGCACACAATAACTTTGATACAATGTAGTTGTGAAGTCAATTCTAGTTAAGCGCAAGTCGTTCAGCAAAGGCAATAAAGACACGTAATTCGTAGGTCCAGAAACAAGTCATGCATTCGGGTTTTACTAGTATTATTTCTTATCCTTGGTCTTGTGGAAAATAACCGTTGTGGTCGTTGGCAATACAGCATGTTGTAACGTCGTCAAAAGGACGAGGGTTACGTAATGCCCAACAGTCCCGTAACAATCTAAAAATCTTGTCTCTCACTCCAACTACTGAATCCGTCACTTGTGGGAATATTTTATTTAATAGTTGCAATCCGATGTTCTTTTTCTCAATTTGGTGAGAAGCGAACATCACTAACCCGTAAGCATAACATGCTTCTTTAAGTTGCATATTGGAAGCTCTTTCTAAAGAACAAAGTCCTATGTTGGGATATGTGGAGTCAAAATAGACACTCAACCCGTAGCGTAAAATTGCATTTGGGTTCCCCGCACTTAATGCCTTAAAGAAAACATGGCGTAACTTAAGGTCTCCCCAATGTGATATACCCCATCCCTCAAAGGAAAACCTTTTATAAACTAAGGCATGCCTGAAACGTCTTTCAAATGTTCGACACACTAATTTCGCCATAAATAATTGTGCCGATGAATTCTGACCGACTCTGGACAAGATTTCATCAATCATATCCCCTGGTAGGTCTTCTAAAATACTCGGTTGTCTATCCTTAACATCCATTTTGTGTTTTATACTGTAAAATAGACGAGGATTAGATTCGTAAAAGATAATTAACAAACAATACAAGCAATATTTACATATATCATAAAAGTACAAGCACACTACAATACATATATTACACAGCATGATTACAACTCTTTATTCCGACTCACTTGTTTCTTCCTCTTCGGACTCGTTTTGTTTTGCTAATTTCCTAGGGATACATGGTGCTCCTCTAATATGAGCCGTCGTTTTCACAAATGGTTTAGAAAAACCTGGTGGCTTAGATGTTCCCGAGTTATAGTTAAAATTTAAGAAATACGGGTGTTTATGATACACCCCATCAGGGTACTTCATGTTAACATAAAGTTCATCGGGGTTGTAATCAGGTTTCTCTATTTTGATGCCTTTGCCCTTATTATTTTCTTTTTCTTTCTTAAATTGAGTCGGGGTAATTTCTATAACATCATCGGAATCCTTGTCGGGATCCGATTCATCAGAAAATTGGTAATTTTTCCAATATTTTTCTTCCTCGGCCGAAACACCATTGACCATTTTTAACTTTGGTCTATTGGTTGAGGATTTTCTTTTATTTAACCGTTTTTCTGTAGTTATAAACATTTCTTCATCTGGAACCTCTTCTTCTTCCGGTTCCTCTTCTTCTAGTTCCTCTTCTTCCTGTTCCTGTTCGGGAATTTGTGAATCTTCCCAAAATAAATTCGACTGTTCATTATTATTAGGTGAGTCGATGAAATTTTTTACTAGAGGTAGACATCTATCACACAATATCAAACACGTTAAGAGATTAATATAGCACATAATATTTACATGTAAAAATATATAGTTTCCAACAAAAGTGTTAAGCAATCGTTTTTAAAGTAAACATGGTCGAAGTCCAGACTCACTAATGCATCCTAACAAACTCGGTTAGACACACTAATGCAAATTTCTGGTTCCCTAACACCAATGCTCGGATACCAACTGAAATTTCCCGTTCATATCGATTATAACCGTTTCATATTAATTGATTTCGTTGCGAGGGTTTGACCTCTATATGAGACGTTTTTCAAAGACTGCATTCGATTTTAAAAACAAACCATAACCTTTATTTTTTTGATAAAGGTTTATAAACATAACGTAGATTATCAGGTATTGATAATCTAAAATATAACGTTTTACACACGACCACTACATAATGGATTACAATAATATTACACATCGATTTAATTCTCCGAATGCAGTTTTTAAACAATATTATACAAGCATGCAGACTCCAATTCTTGTCTTTATTTAGCTTACAACAACGGAAGCTCTTAATAATCACCTGAGAATAAACATGCTTAAAATGTCAACAAAAATGTTGGTGAGTTATAGGTTTAACCTATATCGTAATAATAATAATAGACCACAAGATTTCATATTTCCATTTCTTATAAACATCATGCATGCATATAGCAATCTGCATAAAAATCATTCATATGTTGAACACCTGGTAACCGACATTTTCAAGATACATAAAGAATATCCCCATCATTCCGGGTCATCCTTCGAACATGATAATTTCGAAGTACTAAAGCGTCCGCAACAATGGATGGGGCTTGTTGGGCCCAATAGATCTATCTTTAGGATTCGCGTCAATTAGGGGCCAGTTCCCTAATTCTTAGGCTACCAAGCAAAAAGGGGCATATTCGATTTCGATCATTCAACCATAGAATGTAGTTTTACATACTTGTGTCTATTTTGTAAAATATTTATAAAACTGCATGTATTCTCATCCCAAAAATATTAGATTTTAAAAGTGGGACTATAACTCACTTTCACGTATTTTCACTTCGTTGGAAAATAAGACTTGGCCACGGGCTGATTCACGAACCTATAACAAATATATACATATATATCAACATATGGTCGAAATATATTCACAACATTTTTATTAACAGTCCAACGTTAGTAGTCCACAATTAGTTGTCCACAGTTAGTAATACAGAAATAAATCAATATATATTATCGCGAATCAATCCACGACCCAGTGTATACAAGTCTCAGACTCGATCACAACTCAAAGTATATATATTATTTTGGAATCAACCTCAACCCTGTATAGCTAACTCGAGCATTACCGCATATAGAGTGTCTATGGTTTTTCCAAATAATATATATAGATGACGTCGATATGATATGTCAAAACATTGTATACGTGTCTATGGTCTATCAAGATTACATAATATATGTTAGAATACATATATAATACAATATAAGTTAGTTAAGTTATGGTTAGTATAGGTTTGTTACAAAGTTTAACGTAGCTAAAACAAGCAAAAATATCCAATTTTGTTTTACCCATAACTTCTTCGTTTTAAATCCGTTTTGAGTGAATCAAGTTGCTATGGTTTCATAATGAATTGAAATTTATGAAACTAAACAGAAAAAATATAAGTTTATAGTCAGAAATACAGGTTACAAGTCATTTTTGTAAGAGGTAGCTATTTTCGTTGAAAAAATGATATCTTGATGACCATTTTGAAAAACATACTTCCACTTTGAGTTTAACCATGTTTTTTGGATATAGTTTCATGTTCATATGAAATATCATTTTTCCAGAATAACAACTTTTAAATCAAAGGTTATCATAGTTTTTAATTATCCAACCCAAAACAGCCCTCGGTTTCACTACGACGGCGTATGTCCATTTTTTACGGTGTTCTTCGTGTTTCCAAGTTTTAAATCATTAAGTTAGCATATCTTATAGATATAGAACATGTGTTAAGTTGATTTTAAAAGTTAAGTTAGAAGGATTAACTTTGTTTGCAAACAAGTTTAGAATTAACTAAACTATATTCTAGTGATTACAAGTTATAATCTTCAAATAAGATAGTTATATATATATATATATATATATATATATATATATATATATATATATATATATATATATATATATATATATATGAATCGAATGATGTTATGAACATTATTACTACCTAAAGTATAGTAGGTAAACCTACTGGAAATGATGAAGAAATAACTTGAGCTTCAAAAGATCTTTGATGGCTTGGAAGTTCTTGAAGTAGAATCATGACACGAAAACAAGTTCAAGTAAGATTACTACTTGAATGAAGATAATTATAGTTGTAGAAATTGGATCAAATTTTGAATATGAGTATTAACTTCAATTAGGATGATAACCTACTATAAATAACAAAGATTTAGTGAGGCTGGATGATCACTTGAAATGGATTTGCAAGATTGGAAGTAAGTTAGCAAACTTGGAAGTGTTCTTGATGTGTTCTTGAGTTGTTGTTTTGTAAGTTGGTTTATGTATGGATTTAAGAGCTAGATTGAACTAGATTTTGATGAAGATGATGAAGAACACTTAGAACACCAAGAGAGAACTTGAGAGAGATGAGTTTGATTCAATAAAATTGAAAAGTGAATGTGTTTGTGTGAGTGATACTTCACATGAATATGGGATGGCAATATAGGCTCCATTAGGATGTAATTTTGTGAGATATTTCATGCTAGTTGCCAAATGATGGTTCCCATATGTTTAGGTAACTCATTAAGTCTGCTAATAGTTGATAATTGAAGTGTATATACCAATAGTATATACATCTAGGAGCTATGTATTGTACGAGTACGAATACGGGTGCATACGAGTAGAATTGTTGATGAAAATGAATGAGAATGCAATTGTAAGAATTTTTATTAAGTAGAAGTACTTTGATATGTGTCTTGAAGTCTTCCAAAAGTATATTAATACATCTTAATACACTACATGTATATACATTTTAACTGAGTCGTTAAGTCATCGTTAGTTGTTACATGTAAGTGTTGTTTCGAAACCTTTAAGTTAACGATTTCGTTAAATGTAATTAATCCCATTGTTATTATATTTAATGAAATGTTAAATTGTTACATTATTATGATAACATGATGTACTAATATATCTTAATATGATATATAAATATTAAGACGTTATTACAACGATAATCGTTACGTATAGATATCGTTTTGAATTTCTTAAGTTAGTAGTCTTGTTTTATGTATAAGGTTCATTGTTAATATACATAATGAGATACTTTAATTATCATTTCATCATGTTAAACATATATATATGTTCATATATAATATCATGTCATATACAAGTTATAACGTTCGTGAATCATCGGACAAAATGGGTGGTCAAACGTTAACACAAAAACCGTTTCAATTAATCAAGTCTTAACAAGTTTGATTGCTTAACATGTTGGAAACATTTATTCATGTAAATATTAATCTCATATAATATATAATCATGGAAAAGTTCGGGTCACTACAGGGAAGCGCCCAGTGAGTGAAGCTACTGAGAAGCCCAAGAGGAGAAGTATGCTTCACACTTATGTTTTGTAAATATGTAAGATCCTAAATTGGGTGCATCATAAAATGTTCTTGAAAGTGTCAGTAAATGTGTGCATCAGAAAGGGCCACTAAAAGTGAATCTAACACTTATGCATTTTCAGAATTTGCATTAGAATCAGAGTCATACAATTTCAGTCCCTGCATTTTAGAATCAGAATCAGTTACAGCACTGAGCCGCGCCACGGGCCTAAAGGATGCCTCGCGGGCTAAAGCATGAATTGAAGGTCTGGTGCTTTTAAATGGTCGATGTAGTTTTTCAGCTTTAAGCCGCACCGCGGGTCCTGGAGCCACGCCGCGGCCTATAACTGCAGAAAGTGATTTTTCAGCATTTTTAAAACTGGGTTAAATGAGGGGTAAAATGGGTATTTCACGTATGGACGGTTTTATCATCAAAAAACTAATCCAAACCTTATCTTATCCTTATTTCTTCCTTTTTTCTTCACCCTCACACACATCAAACCCTAGAGAGAGAGAGCGTGGTTCTAGAGAGAATTGGGGATTTGGAGAAGAAAAAGAGTGATTCGGGTCAGGTCTCAAGAGTTAAAGTTGTTCTCCTCATTCATGGCTACGTTGTGGTAGTGTTGGTAAGTTCTAACTCTGAATTTATTTGTTTAAGGTTCTTTTTCATGTTTGGGGTTTGAGCTAGTTAGGGTTATAAACCCCATTTCTCATGAAATTGGGAGTTTTCTTGTATGTATTGGGTAAGTAAACCCAATTATTGTGGGTTTAGGGTTTGATGACGAATTTGGAAGTATTTATCATGGATTTGGGTGTTAGTCACTAGTTTGTAAGTGTATTGGTGGTTTTGATGTTCTTAAGAACAAGTATTTTGACTTTGTTTTGGTGTCAAAATGAGTTTTGAGTCAAGTTTTGGTGAATCAAGTATGTAAATTCTTGATTTAGATGTTAATTGGTGTTTTAGAAATATAATCACTAGCTGATCAAACCAAAATCATCTCGGGTAAATAGATTTCGGGTTTGAGTGCTTGATTTGGGAAAAAGAGTGAGTCGAATGTTTTATCTCCAATAACTGTGCAAACCCCGATTTGTAATCTGGATTCCAAGGGCGTAAAACAATCGAATGAATTAACCTTATTCGATTGTTATCGAATAAGTTAATATCTAAGAGTGGAGATTAATTCCGATGATGATCGGAGCATTGATCGGAATAGAGCTAACGACCAGAGTAATGCTACCGTAGTTGATTTGGGCAGAGTAATATTAATGCATCCAGTGTTCCCAGAATGAGTGATTTTGTTTGCATATTTATAGATGTTAGGAGGGAATAATGACGTGGCACATGTCCCTTTCATGGTTGTAACGAACTTTGCCAATCCCAAGGGGTGTCGTGGCACCTGTCCTTTTCCTAGGAATAATCAAGCAGATCCTAACAAACTTTCCTAGATTCGTGGGCTGACGTGGCATGCAACTTGCTTGCATGCTTGTTTGGGGATGAGGTGTCTGTTCCAGGACATTGCACTTTCTCCGGGACGACGTGCTTGTCCCAGGAGGGTACCATTATGCCGATTTGAAATGCCGAACCGAGAAGTGGTGACGGTACCAGCAGCATGTCAGTTCCGTCTAAGGTGTCACGGAGCTCTTAGTCTAATCCGGGAAGGTTTTTCTTTCTACTTGTTCCAAGTGTTTATTAACGGTTATAGTTATCTTAACAGGCTGCAGGATGACGGATGATGTCGGGGAGTCGCCCTTCTTCCGGGATGGACCGTGCCGGGTAAGGATCCTAGTTGGTCGCTACTGTAGTGACCCGAACTTTTCCATGTTTATATATATTAAATTAAATTCTTATTTACATGATTAAGTGTTTCAAACATGTTAAGCAATCAAACTTGTTAAGACTTGATTAATTGAAATAGGTTTCGTATAGACAATTGACCACCCAAGTTGACCGGTGATTCACGAACGTTAAAACTTGTAAAAACTATATGATGTCATATATATGGATATATATATAGTTAACATGGTATTATGATAAGTAAACATATCATTAAGTATATTAACAATGAACTACATATGTAAAAACAAGACTACTAACTTAAGGATTTTGAAACGAGGCATATATGTAACGATTATCGTTGTAACGACATTTAATTGTATATATATCATATTAAGATATATTAATACATTATAATATCATGATAATGTAATAATTTAACATCTCTTTAGATATAATAAAAAATGGGTTAACAACATTTAACAAGATCGTTAACCTAAAGGTTTCAAAACAACACTTACATGTAACGACTAACGATGACTTAACGACTCAGTTAAAATATATATACATGTAGTGTTTTAATATGTATTCATACACTTTTGAAAGAATTCAAGATACTTATCAAAGTACTTCTACTTAACAAAAATTCTTACAATTACATCCTCATTCATTTTCATCAGCAATTCTACTCGTATGTACTCGTATTCGTACTCGTACAATACCCAGCTTCTAAATGTATTTAATATTGGTATATACACTCCAATGATCAGCTCTTAGAAGCCTTTGTGAGTCACCTAACACATGTGAGAACCATCATTTGGCAACTAGCATGAAATATCTCATAAAATTACAAAAATATTAGTAATCATTCATGACTTATTTACAAGTAAACAAAATTACACATCCTTTATATCTAATCCATATACCAACGACCAAAAACACCTTTAAACACTTTCATTCTTCAATTTTCTTCATCTAATTGATCTCTCTCAAGTTCTATCTTCAAGTTCTAAGTGTTCTTCATAAATTCTATAAGTTCTAGTTTCATAAAATCAAGAATACTTCCAAGTTTGCTAGCTTACTTCCAATCTTGTAAAGTGATCATCCAACCTTAAGAAATCTTTCTTATTTAAAGTAAGATATCTTTCTAATACAAGGTAATACTCATATTCAAACTTTGATTCAATTTCTATAACTATAACAATCTTATTTCGAGTGGAAATCTTACTTGAACTTGTTTTCGTGTCATGATTCTGCTTCAAGAACTTTCAAGCCATCCAAGGATCCTTTGAAGCTAGATCTATTTTTCTCATTTATAGTAGGTTTACCTATTAAAATTAAGGTAGTAATGATGTTCATAACATCATTCGATTCATACATATAAAACTATCTTATTCGAAGATTTAAACTTGTAATCACTAGAACATAGTTTAGTTAATTCTAAACTTGTTCGCAAATAAAGTTAATCCTTCTAAATTGACTTTTAAAATCAACTAAACACATGTTCTATATCTATATGATATGCTAACTTAATGATTTAAAACCTGGAAACACGAAAAACACCGTAAAACCGGATATACGACGTCATAGTAACACCGCGGGCTGTTTTGGGTAAGTTGATTAAAAACTATGATAAACTTTGATTTAAAATTTGTTCTTCTGGGAAAATGATTTTTCTTTTAAACATGAAACTATATCCAAAAATCATTGTTAAATTCAAAGTGGAAGTATGTTTTCCAAAATTGTCATCTAGACGTCGTTCTTTCGACTGAAATGACTACCTTTACAAAAATGACTTGTAACCTGTATTTATGACTATAAACTTATACTTTTTTCTGTTTAAATTCATAAACTTAAGTTCAATATGAAACCATAGAAACTTGAAACACTCAAAACGAATTTAAAATGAAGAAGTTATGGGTAAAACAAGATTGAATAATTTTTCTTGTTGTAGCTACGTGAAAATTGGTAACAAATCTATATTAATCATATCCTAGCTAACTCATATTGTATTATACATGTATTCTAATATATTATGTAATCTTGGGATACCATAGACACGAATACAATGTTTTGACATATCATATCAACCCATCTATATATATATATATATATATATATATATATATATATATATATATATATATATATATATATATATATATATATATATATATATATATATATATATATATATATTTCGGGACAACCATAGACACTCTATATGCAGTAATGTTGGAGTTAGCTATACAGGGTTGAGGTTGATTCCAAAATATTTTATACTTTGAGTTGTGATCTAGCCTGAGTCTTGTATACACGAGGTGGTGGACTGATTTAAGATAATATATATTGCTTTATTTTCTGTACATCTAACTGTGGACAACTAGTTGTAGGTTACTAACGAGGACAGCTGACTTAATAAACTTAAAACAGCCAAACGTATTAAAAATGTTGTAAATATATTTTTGAACATACTTTGATATATATGTACATATTTGTTATAGGTTCGTGAATCGACCAGTGGCTAAGTCTTACTTCCCGACGAAGTAAAAATCTGTGAAAGTGAGTTATAGTCCCACTTTTAAAATCTAATATTTTGGGATGAGAATACATGCATTTTTATAAATGTTTTACAAAATAGACACAAGTAAATGAAACTACATTCTTTGGCTGGATTATTAAACCCAATATGCCCCTTTTTAGTCTGGTAACATAAGAATTAGGGAACAGACACCCTAATTGATGCGAATCCTAAAGATAGATCTATTGGGCCCAACGAGCCCCATCCAAAGTACCAGATGCTTTAGTACTTCGAATTCATCATGTCTGAAGGGAGTCCCGGAATGATAGGGGATATTCTATATGCATCTTCTTAAGGTCGGTTACCATGTGTTCACCATATGAATGATTTTTATCTCTATGTATGGGATGTATATTGAAATATGAAATCTTGTGGTCTATTATTACGAATTGATAAATATAGGTTAAAACTATAACTCACCAACATTTTTGTTGACGTTTAAAGCATGTTTATTCTCAGGTGATTATTAAGAGCTTCCGCTGTTGAATGCTATTATATGGACAAGATTTGGTGTCAGCATGCTTGTAAAATATTGTTTAAAACTGCATTCGAGATTTATTTTGTTGTAACATATTAATATTTGTACACCAATATGTATTGGTAGTGTTTAAGTGTGATATTTGTTAGATTATCATTTCTGGATAATCTAAGTGGTGTCTTGTTAACCTTGTCGATAAAATAAAGGTTATTGTTTGTTTTAAAAACGAATGCAGTCTTTGAAAAACGTCTAATATAGAGGTTAAAACCTCGCAACGAAATCAATTAGCATGGAACATTTATAATCAAAAGAAAATCCTCAACCAATGGACCAAAGTTAATAATGGTCAATGGTGTTTCCGCCGAGGAAGCAAAATATTGGGAAGATTACCAATTTTTCGATGAATCGGATCCCGGTGAGGATTCCGATGATGTTATAGAAATTACCTCGACTAAATTTAATAAAGCAAAAGAAAATAATAAGGGAAAAGGAATAAAAATATAGAAACCTGACTCCAACCCCGATGAACTGTATATGTATCGGCAACGTCCGTATTTCCTAAAATGTAACAATAACCCGGGAACCTCTAAACCACCAGGTTTTTCTAAACCATTGTGGAAAACGACAGCTCGTATTAGGGGAGCATCATATATCCCTAGGAAATTAGAAAAATGAACCAAGTCCGAAGAAGAAGAAATGAGTGAGTCGGATTAAAGAGTTGTAATCATGTTGTATAATATATGTAATATAGTGTGCTTGTGTTTTTTTTTAATAAATGTAAAATTGCTTGTATTGTTTGTTAATTATCTTTTATGAATCTAACCCCTGTCTATTTTTACAGTATAAAAACACAAAATGGACGTTAAGGGTAAACAACCGAATATTTTAGAAGACCTACCAGAGGATATGATTAATGAAATCTTGTCTAGAGTCGGTCAGAATTCATCAGCACAATTAGTTATGGCGAAATTAACTTGTCAAACATTTGATAGACTTTCCAGAAATGCCTTAGTTTATAAAAGGCTTTCCTTTGATAGGTGGGGTATATCACATTGGGGAGACTGTAAGTTACGCCGTGTTTTCTTTAAAGCGTTAAATGCGGGGAACCCAAATGCAATTTTTCGCTACGGGTTAAGAACCTATTTTGACTCAACATATCCCAACATAGGATTTCGTAAATTAGAAAGAGCTTCTAACATGCAACATAAAGAAGCATGTTATGCTTACGGGTTAGTGATGTTCGCTTCTCACCAAAGTGAGAAAAAGAACATCGGATTACAACTATTAAATGAAACATTCCCACAAGTGACGGACTCAGTAGTTGGGGTAAGAAACAAGATTTTTAGATTGCTACGAGGCTGTTGGGCATTACAAAACCCTCGTCCTTTTGATGACATTACAACATGCTACCTAGCTAATGGTCATAACAGTTACTTTCCACAAGATCAAGGATGGAAAGTCATTTTAGTAAAACCAGAATGCATGACCTGTTTCAGGACTTATGAATTACGTGTCTTTATTGCCTTTGCTGAACAACTTGCGTATTAATTAGAATTACCTTTATAGCTACAGTGTAGCAAGTTATTATGTGCTATATTTCATCCTATATGTATAATAGTGGTATTGTATGTTTGTAAAATATTGTATAAAAGTTTGAACGCGAAATATTATTGTAATAAGTTTTTCATATAGAATCGTAGTAGTTGAATTGTATAATAGCTACTAAGTATGAACTTAACGGGTAGGTACTACCCGAATTAAAACTATAAAATGCTAATATGAAGAAAAAGCTTTTATAAATAAGTTTATATTATGCTACGAAATACTATTGACTACTCTTAAATTCTATATGATTAACTCAATTCTTTTGAGCTATTTTTGAAGGAAATGGCACCGGCGACTCGTCAGAATTTGAACATGAGCGAGGAAGACTTCCGTGTTTTTCTTGAAGCAAACATAGCCGCAGTACAGGCTGCGATGAAAAATAACAATAACTCTGGATCTAGCAGTGGAACTAATTCTACAAGAAATCGTGTAGGATGCTCCTACAGAGAATTCACTGCCTGCAAACCTCTGGAATTTGATGGAACCGAAGGACCAATTGGATTGAAACGGTGGACCGAGAAGGTCGAATCGGTGTTTGCCATAAGTAAGTGTACTGAAGAGGACAAAGTTAAGTACGCTACGCATACCTTCACAGGTACTGCGTTAACGTGGTGGAACACCTATCTTGAATAGGTAGGACAAAATGCTGCTTATACACTACCGTGGTCGGCATTCAAGCAATTGATGAACGAGCAGTACCGTCCTAGAAACGAAGTCAATAAGCTCAAGGTAGAACTTAGAGAGTTACGAACACAAGGATTCTACATTACCCCATATGAACGACGATTCACAGAGTTGTGCCTATTGTGTCCGGGAGCATTCGAAGATGAAGAAGAGAAGATCGACGCTTTTGTAAAAGGGTTACCAGTAAGGATTCAAGAAGATGTGAGTTCACACGAGCCCTCTTCCATACAGAAGGCAAGTCGAATGGCTCATAAACTCATAAATCAGATTGAGGGGAGAATTGAAGAACAGGCGGCCGAAGAAGCCAACACGAAACAACTCAAGAGGAAGTGGGAGGAAAACGGTGACAAGAGTCACCAGTACAACAACAATAACAATTACAACCACAACCACAACAACAATCGCAACAATAACCGCAATCCTAACAATAACTACAACAAACGTCCCAACAACAACAACTACAACAACCGTTTCAACAACAATAACAATCCCAACAACAACCTCAATAACAACAAACAACAGAAACAACCATGCTTTAGGTGTGCAGAGTACCATCCGAATGTATTTTGAACAACAGTTTGCACCAAGTGTAAGAGAAATGGTCATGGCGCGGCAAAATGTGAGATTTACGGACCAAAGAACAACAAAAATTAAGAAACAAATATAGTCAGAAAAAATAATGCCGACGTAGTTTGTTATAAATGTGGAAAACCGGGCCACATTATTAGAAATTGCCCAAACCAAGGGAATACTAATGGGCAAGGCCGCGGAAGAGTTTTCAATATTAATGCGGCAGAGGCGCAGGAAGACTCGGAGCTTGTTACGGGTACGTTTCTTATTGACAATACATCTGCTTATGTTTTATTTGATTCGGGTGTTGATAGAAGCTATATGAGTAGAGATTTTTGTGCTAAATTAAGTTACCCATTGACGCCTTTGGATAGTAATTTTTTACTCGAATTAGCAAACGGTAAATTAATTTCAACAGATAATATATGTCGGGATAGAGAAATTAAACTGGGGGATGAAACGTTTAAAATTGATTTAATACCAGTCGAGTTAGGGAGTTTTGATGTAATAATTGGCATGGACTAGTTGAAAAAGGTGAGAGCAGAGGTCGTTTGTTACAAAAATGCGATTCGCATTATGCGTGAAAAGGGAAAACCTTTAATGGTGTACGGAGAAAAGAACAATGCGAAATTAAATATTATTAGTAGTTTGAAGGCGCAAAAAACTAATAAGAAAAGATTGTTACTTCATTCTAGCACACATCAAGGAAGTTAAACCTGAAGAAAAGAACATCAGTGATGTTCCCGTCGCAAAAGAATTTCCCGATGTATTTTCGAAAGAATTACCAGGATTACCCCCACATCGATCCGTTGAATTTCAAATAGATCTTGTACCAGGAGCTGCACTAATAGCTCGTGCTCCATACAGAATCGCACCCAGCGAAATGAAAGAATTACAAAGTCAGTTACAAGAACTTTTAGAGCGTGGTTTCATTCGACCAAGTACATCACCATGGGGAGCTCCTGTTTTGTTTGTCAAGAAGAAGGATGATATATTTAGGTTGTGTATCGACTACCGAGAGTTGAACAAACTTACCATCAAGAACCGCTACCCACTACCGAGAATCGACGACTTATTTGATCAACTACAAGGCTCGTCGATTTATTCGAAGATTGATTTACGTTCTGGGAATCATCAAATGCGGGTGAAGGAGGATGATATTCCAAAGACTGCTTTTAGGACGCGTTACGGTCATTACCAGTTTATGGTTATGCCATTTGGGTTGACCAATGCACCAGCTGTGTTCATGGACCTCATGAACCGAGTGTGTGGACCATACCTTGACAAGTTTGTCATTGTTTTCAACGATGACATACTTATTTACTCAAAGAATGACCAAGAGCATGAAGAACATTTGAGAAAAGTGCTAGAGTTGTTAAGGAAGGAAAAACTGTACGCTAAGTTTTCAAAGTGTGCATTTTGGTTGGAAGAAGTTCAATTTCTCGGTCACATAGTGAACAAAGAAGGTATTCAGGTGGATCCAGCAAAGATTGAAACCGTTGAAAAGTGGGAAACCCCGAAAACTCCGAAGCATATACGCCAATTTTTAGGACTGACTGGTTACTACAGAAGGTTCATCCAAGACTTTTCCAAAATAGCAAAACTCTTGACTGCATTAACGTATAAAGGGAAGAAATTTGAATGGAAAGATGAACAAGAAAAAGCGTTCAATTGTTAAAGAAAAAGTTAACTACGGCACCTATATTTCATTACCTGAAGGAAATGATGATTTTGTGATATATTGTGACGCCTCAAAGCAAAGACTTGGTTGTGTATTAATGCAACGAACGAAAGTAATTGCTTATGCGTCTAGACAATTGAAGATTCACGAGCAGAATTATACGATGCATGATTTGGAATTAGGCGCGGTTGTTTTTGCATTAAAGACTTGGAGGCACTACTTATATGGGGTCAAAAGTATTATATATACCGACCACAAAAGTCTTCAACACATATCTAATCAGAGACAACTGAACATGAGGCAGCGCAGGTGGATTGAATTGTTGAATGATTACGACTTTGAGATTTGTTACCACCCGGGGAAGGCAAATGTGGTAGCCAACGCCTTGAGCAGAAAGGACAGAGAACTCATTCAAGTAAAAGCTATGAATATAATGATTCACAATAACCTTACTACTCAAATAAAGGAGGCGCAACAAGGAGTTTTGAAAGAAGGAAATTTAAAGGATGAAATACCCAAAGGATCGTAGAAGCATCTTAATATTCGGGAAGATGGAACCCGGTATAGGGTTGAAAGAATTTGGGTACCAAAATTTGGAGATATGAGAGAAATGTTACTTAGAGAAGCTCATAAAACCAGATACTCAATACATCCTGGAACGGGGAAGATGTACAAGGATCTCAAGAAACATTTTTGGTGGCCGGGTATGAAAGTCGATGTTGCTAAATATGTTGGAGAATGTTTGACGTATTCTAAGGTCAAAACTGAGCATCATAAACCATCAGGTCTACTTCAACAACCCGAAATCCCGGAATGGAAATGGGAAAACATTACCATGGATTTCATCACTAAATTGCCAAGGACTGCAAGTGGTTTTGATACTATTTGGGTAATAGTTGATCGTCTCACCGAATTAGCACACTTCCGGCCAATAAGAGAAGATGACAAGATGGAGAAGTTAGCACGACTGTATTTGAAGGAAGTCATCTCCAGACATGGAATACCAATCTCTATTATCTCTGATAGGGATGGAAGATTTATTTCAAGATTCTGGCAGACATTACAGCAAGCATTAGGAACTCGTCTAGACATGTGTACTGCCTATCATCCACAAACTGATGGGCAGAGTGAAAGGACGATACAAACGCTTGAAGACATGCTACGAGCATGTGTTATTGATTTCGGAAACAGTTGGGATCGACATCTACCGTTAGCAGAATTTTCCTACAACAACAGCTACCATTCAAGCATTGAGATGGCACCGTTTGAAGTACTTTATGGTAGAAAGTGCAGGTCTCCAATTTGTTGGAGTGAAGTGGGGGATAGACAGATTACGGGTCCGGAGATAATACAGGAAACTACCGAGAAGATCATCCAAATTCAACAACGGTTGAAAACCGCCGAAAGTCGTCAAAAGAGCTACGCTGACATTAAAAGAAAAGATATATAATTTAAAATTGGAGAGATGGTCATGCTTAAAGTTGCACCTTGGAAAGGCGTTTTTCGATTTGGTAAAAGAGGGAAATTAAATCCAAGGTATATTGGACCATTCAAGATTATTGATCGTGTCGGACCAGTAGCTTACCGACTTGAGTTACCTCAACAACTCGTGGCTGTACATAACACTTTCCATGTCTTGAATTTGAAGAAATGTTTTGCTAAAGAAGATCTCACTATTCCGTTAGACGAAATCCAAATCAACAAAAAACTTCAATTCATCGAAGAACCCGTCGAAATAATGGACCGTGAGGTTAAAAGACTTAAGCAAAAAAAGATACCAATTGTTAAGGTTCGATGGAATGCTCGTAGAGGACCCGAGTTCACCTGGGAACGAGAAGATCAGATGAAGAAGAAATACCCGCACTTATTTCCAGAAGATACGTCAACACCTCTAACTGCTTAAAATTTCGGGACGAAATTTATTTAACGGGTAGGTACTGTGGTGACCCGAACTTTTCCATGTTTATATATATTAAATGAAATTATTATTTACATGATTAAGTGTTTCAAACATGTTAAGAAATCAAACTTGTTAAGACTTGATTAATTGAAATAGGTTTCATATAGACAATTGACCACCCAAGTTGACCGGTGATTCACGAACGTTAAAACTTGTAAAAACTATATGATGTAATATATATATATATATATATATATATATATATATATATATATATATATATATATATATATATATATATATACAGTTAACATGGTATTATGATAAGTAAACATATCATTAAGTATATTAACAATGAACTACATATGTAAAAACAAGACTACTAACTTAAGGATTTCGAAACGAGGAATATATGTAACGATTATCTTTGTAATGATATTTAATTGTATATATATCATATTAAGATATATTAATACATCATAATATCATGATAATGTAATAATTTAACATCTCTTTAGATATTATAAACAATGGGTTAACAATGTCATGATCCGGAAAATTTCGACTAATTTTAAACCAAACTCTCGATACGATTTAATATTTTTGACACGATAAGAAAAGTCTGTTAGGTTGAGTCTCAAATATTGAACTGTTTCATGAATGCTTTTGACCTTCTACTGTTCTCGACGATTCACGAACAACTAATTGTAAATAAGATACATGTAAATTGTTATATTATTATTATTAGATATTATTGCTACTATCATTTCTAGCATTATTATTTTATTATTTTTATTATTAAAAATCATTAATATTATTATGGTTATTATTATTGTTATTATTAAAAAAATAATACATTTTATTATTATTATCATTAGAAATATTATTATCATTTTTAATTATTATTATTATTATTTATGATTATTATTAATATTATTATTATTATTATTATTATTATTAATATATTTATTAATTATTATTATTTAAATAAAAGACATGTAACAAATTGTATATCACTATCTATTATTACCTTTTTCTTCTTGAATGAATCTGTTGTAGAACATTAGCACACTAGCAAACAACCGTGATTTAAGCTTAGACATTGATTGAATGATTGTCCCACTTCATTTCAAATATCTCTATCTATCTCATATATTTAGACATCCCACAAATCCACTCTCCAATTCTCTGCAATACCAACCAAATACATCACTACAACAATTCACAATCAATTAATTGTTTTTCCTTCGTTGGTGTTATGATCCTGCGTACTATAACACTCAAATCAACCATCATATCGAAATAGCCATCCTCATTTTTTTTATTACTACTACTGAATTATTTTAATTTGGTTTCAATTTAAACCCCACAAGACCCCACAATGATAACTAATATAGAATTAAAACTGGATCACGGTTGTTTGTCAATATGAGTGTATATGAATATTAATACACATATCATTATAAATTATTAAGACATGGTGGGACAATGATAAATTTAATGGCAGGCAAATTAGTTGAGAATTTTTGGTAAACCGAATCCTCATTTGTTTATATGGGCTGAGAGCTATTGATATTGTTTTATAAGTTTTACGGTGGCTTCTAACAACTAAAGTTGATATATAGACTGTTAGCCATCACAATCAATTTCTATTTTTATTTTCTCTGTATTTTGTTTTCTGTCTGGTTCATGTCGATAACACACTTGCAAATTATTCACGAGATTGAATTATTAACATTACTGTGTTTGTTTTCTTTTCTTTTCCTCATTATTCGAATCCTGTATATGCATGTATACAATACAAGTAACTTGCACATCTCCTGCCTCTCTTTCAGTTCGAGCCATAAACATCATTCATCATTATCAAACCATTACACGCACGACACGGGCCATCTTCCTCCTTCACGCCCACCTTCTTCACCTTTTACCACTTCTCTGATGAACCACCACAATCACCATCAAACACCCTCACGAACTCACTCTTAAAATGCTACAAATAATTCATGTATTTCTTCTTCTTTTATTACTAGCTCGAACCAAACCTGCAACTTCGATAATCTGTTACAATTTTTGTTCACGAAAAGCCTAAACTACCACCTTAAACCTCACCAAAACCTGCTGAACGTCCTATTTCCCGAACAAACACCCAAACCCAGAAATTATAAACCCTCGTTATTACCCTTCCGAAATCTACAACTATTTTGTTGTTATGAAACGATGATGATAATAATTGAAGAGGAATAAAGATGAGGATGAAGTGATTGTTAATGATGATATAATGATCATGACATAATGAGGTGAGAATGAAGAAACCGAACACTGTTGCTGACCAGTCGCTGTTTCCTTTTCTTTTCTGTCGACATGAAACCAAACGCCAACCTTGTAATTCGGTCGACAACAAAACCCACAAAACAATGATTATAAATCGAATTCCTGATCTTATTGTCTTCCTGTTCGACCCCAAGAACCTCCGCAAGCATTCATCTCTATAACACGATTTCGTTTTCTGGTTGGGCAGACACCATTGAAAGTTCCTTGCTGTTGTACCGTTGGGAATTAATAAGTGAAAGAATGAAGGAGATAAAGATACTTTTGTGTACATCTTTTTCTATACTGGCCGACAAATTTTTTAAGCATAAAAACCCCACTTTATTCCTATACATGGCTGATTATCTCGTTTCTGTTTCTATGCCCATCGCACATGTTCAAACCCAAAACCACTGGATTCGGTTACCATGCTGATGTTGGGCCTTTATGCTATAAGTGGTTTCAACATGGATTGATTCCTTAATTGGACTTCTTTAATTTAGGTGGACTTACAAATTGGGCTCCTTATTTTTTAGTAAATGGATTATTTTTCTTAGGCTTGTATTAGACATTATTAGTAATGAAAATGATCATGGAAGGATCATGGTATACGATGGCATGATAATGATGATAGATGAGTTAAGATGATGAAGAAATGATTGATAACAATTAGAAGACGATTAGGTAACGATGTCTTATTATGACGAATGATGATTATGTTAGTTGAGGTAGGATTATTTGCGTATAATGATGATGATTAAGGTTGTATTAATGGTGATGATATACATGGTGAAATAATGATACGAGGTATTGATGATGGCGATAAACGAAAATAAAATGATGATGAGATGATTCCGTGATGATGGTGAGTCACGAATTTGATGATGGTGATTCGAAAACGTTAATGATAAATGAGTATAGGTGATGATGAGAAAAATAGTAATGGATGAGATAGTTAAGAAATGTTATCGGGTTAGCGGGACGTCGCTGAAAGGACCCGTTCATATACATTATAAACGATTCACAATAGTTGATTACATTGCGAGGTATTTGACCTATATATGATATATTTTACAAACATTGCATTCGTTTTTAAAAGACAATCTTTCTTTACATCAAAAATTGACAGGCATGCATACCATTTCATAATATCCACTATCCAACTATAAATTGATTTAATAATAATCTTTGATGAACTCAATAACTCAAATGCAACGTTCTTCGAAATATGCTATGAAAGACTCCAAGTAATATCTTTAAAATGAGCAAATGCACAGCGGAAGATTTCTTTAACACCTGAGAATAAACATGCTTTAAAGTGTCAACCAAAAGGTTGGTGAGTTCATTAATTTATCATAATCATTTATTTCCATCATTTTAATAGACCACAAGAATTTCATTTCCAGTTCTCATAAATATACGTCCCATGCATAGAGACAAAAAATAATCATTCATATGGTGAACACCTGGTAACCGACATTAACTAGATACATATAAGAATATCCCCTATCATTCCGGGATCCTCCTTCGGACATGATATTATTTTGAAGTACTAAAGCATCCGGTACTTTGGATGGGGTTTGTTAGGCCCAATAGATCTATCTTTAGGATTCGCGTCAATTAGGGTGTCTGTTCCCTAATTCTTAGATTACCAGACTTTAATAAAAAGGGGCATATTCGATTTCGATAATTCAACCATAGAATGTAGTTTCAATTACTTGTGTCTATTTTGTCAAACATTTATAAAAGCGCATGTATTCTCAGTCCCAAAAATATAAAGGGTAAAAAGGCAAATGAAACTCACCATACTGTATTTCGTAGTAAAAATACATATAACGTCATTGAACAAGTGCAAGGTTGGCCTCGGATTCACGAACCTAAATTAATTATATATATTTATGTGTTGGTCAATATTTGTCTAACAAATTAGGTCAAGTCATAGTGTACCACAATCCTAATGCTCGAGACTAATATGCAAAAGTCAACAAAAGTAAATTTGACTCAGAATAATTTCCAAAAATTTATACATGATTAATATATAGTTTAAATATCGTCGTTTTATATTTTTAAATATTTTTAAAAGATTTATTAGAGTAAATAATATAATTTATTTATTAATAAATAAAATTTTATATTATATTTATATAATAAAATATACTTTTATATATATTAAGTAATAAAATTTATAGGGTTCATTTAATATTATAAAGATAATATGATACGTATTATTAAAGTAAGTTATTACACGTAGTAAAATATGTTTGTATCAAATATTTATTTGATAAAATAATATCTATAATGATAGTAAGTAAAAGTTGTATTATTTTGTAATAATAATAATTATTATAAAAATATCAATATTTATAATTACTAAGATGACATTATGATAAAACGATAATTCTAATTATGATAACTTTAATATTTACGACAATTTTTAATATTATCTTTAAAATAATAATTCTATTTAAAATAATAATAATGATATTTTATAGTAACAATGACATTTCTATTAAAATGATAATTTTTGTTAAAATGATAGTTTTAATACTAACGATATTTTTAATAATAATAGTAATGATAAAAATAATAAGAACGATAATTTTATCTAAATCAATATCTTATAATATTTTAATTTCATCATGATACTCTTACCCATTATTTCCTAATCATTTTGTTTAATAGCTTTTAATCGTCTTTTATATCGTGTTCGTAATAATGATAATAATAGTAATCAAAATTATTAGGTGTTACAAATATTTGTTTTAATTACACTAATATTAATAATGATAGTTACTATAACATTATTAACGATAATACTAATAATTATCTTAATGATAATATAGTAATAATAATAATAACAATAACAATAACCATTTTTAAATAATGATATATATATTAATAATGATAATAATAATAATAATAATAATAATAATAATTGGATAATAATAATAATACTAATTATAACTTTAACGATAATAACGATAGTAATAATAAAAAAAAATAACAATTTTTAATGATAAATCCTTTTATTAATAAAGATAATAATAATAATAATAATAATAATAATAATAATAAGATAAAACTAGAACGACGATAATAATAATCATTTTTAATAATAATACAAAAATTCGATGGACTATAACTTCAAATCCGTTCATCGAAATCATTCGATATCTAAATGAAAAGTTCTTAATTTTTCGCTAGCTTTCCAACGACATGCATATCTTATACCTTATCTCAGTCGCATATATAACTCATTCAGGATTCAACATAACCTAACTAAAGGCAATATAAAAAGTACAAACATGCATAATCCTATATACTCGAGCACTAGTCAGGGATACACTATTAGTATGTAAAAGTTAAATTATGAGTACTCACGTATCAATATTGAGATTCAATATTGCAGGAAAGGTACGTAGACGCAACGGAGATGATAAACACTATATTGACCTCACGAGCATACCCATGAACCATACCAATCACCTCCATAGCTATAACCCATAATTTCCTTAATCCAATCCCACTCGAAAAACAATTTCGAAATCACTCGTACAGCACTCTGACGTAATATTTTATGTATACTAATAATATCTTGAAATAATACGGAGTAAATATATATATATATATATGTAAATCGATTGAGAGAGTTTAGAGAAAAATATTTTCAAGTTTTTATGAAATAATGAAACCTATTGAATTCTATTTATAATAGATTTTTGAATTATTAAAGTGAATTATTAAAGTATGAATTATTAAAGTGAATTATTAAAGTATGAATTATTAAAGTGAATTATTAAAGTATGAATTATTAAAGTGAATTATTAAAGTATGAATTATTAAAGTGAATTATTAAAGTATGAATTATTAAAGTGAATTATTAAAATTAAAGTAAAGTAAAAATAAAGTAAAGGTAAAGTTTAAGTATAGTAAAAATATAAAACTATGTACGTATAATACGCGTATAAATATATATAATATTAATTTAAATCGTTATATATATTTAATAAAATAAAATATAAATATCGTTATCTTTATCATACTGATGAAGTAATGAGTTGTCAAAAGTGGTTCTAGATATTTATAAAAGTTATATACGTTTTAATAATAAAGTTCTTTTTAAACTGAAAACGTTTTTGTACGTTTGAAACTAAATCAAATAAATATAATAATTTTGTTTTCCAAAACCAAATATATTTTTAAGAATCATTTTGTTTAAAGGTTAAAATAATGGAAATCGTTATATCATAAAATGTTTTTAAAAAAGTAGAATCATATATATTCATAATAGGTTTCAAGTTTTTAAATTACAGTTTGTTGGTGAAGCATGGGATAAAGTTCAAAGGTTAAATAAACATATGAAATCATCTTAATGAAAAATGTCGAGTTACTTAACTTGTCGATATCCAACATCTAAGTTATTTACACTTCACGTTCTTACTTATAAATCACTTTACCATTTTCCGAATGTTGTCAAAAAGAATAGATTTCTTAAATCACAGTGGACCTCATAACATAGACCCGTAATCATATCATAATGTATCTGATAAATCAACAATTTGATATTATCTTCTAATTCCATCGATAAACATATTGAAACAAATACGATCATGTAAAGTATTATACATTTAATACTTTATTAATATTCTCAAGTTATAATATATATATATACATATATATACATATTTATTTATATATAACGGTTCATGAATCATCTGAATTTGGTCGAGGTTATAATGAATGTATGAACACAATTTAAAATTCTTGAGATTTAACTTAACAAACTTTGCTTATCGTGTCGGAATAATATAAAGATAAAGTTTAAATTTGATTGGAAATTTCCGGGTTGTCACAGTACCTACCCGTTAAAGAAATTTCGTCCCGAAATTTGAGTGGAAAGGTCGTGAATGATAATAAGTATGTTTTCATGATGCATACAGGCTGAAAATTAGAGTTTTATCATCAGCGAATAATTTGGATAAGCAATCCATTTATATGAAGAGTACGAATGAAGCTAACATAGAAGAGTGAAATGAGTAAGTGTAGATTCATCTTATCATTTGACGTAGATATGATTGATTTCCAGATTTCAAGGGATTTGAAGAAAATCTTTGTAATAAGATTTGATTCTCCGGTAACAAAAGGAATTAGGATCCGCTTTAAATGCGATCGTCCATTTTAATTGTTCTGTCGGAGATTTTCTTATAAATTCACCTCCTTCCTTTTCTTACAACTCACACCTTCTGTTGATGCATTTTATGCAAGTCCCTAGACATCTACCCACGTCCATTGCAGGTACAATAGTTTACAGGCCACCATGATCGTTCGTTATTATCCTATCTGTGTTTGTATGTAGTTACAGCAACTGCAGGAATGAGATGTGGATGTGTGACTATGTTAGACTTAGTCAGACGTCCGAGTGAAGCCTCACTTGTACGGCTGACAGGCTCATACACACGGTTGATGCTGAGCTAAGTCGTAATTACAACCTAAATGAGAAGACACGAGTGAGTGATCACCCGTACGGCTGATGAAGCCAACTCGTATGTGTGATGGATGAATCGTACAGGTGAGTCAACAGCAGGGGTATATAAAGTCTTATGTTCTTCATTTTTAGGTTAAGCCTCTCATTTGTTACACACACTCAGATCAGGTGAGCTCCTCCGATTCTCTCTCAACCCAAATCACCCAGGTGGTGAATAATAGCTCTAGGTGTTGATCTAATCACACTTGATTTAGTTGTGGTATGACTAAATTAATCACAAAAAGCTTAACCTATTCACTAGAGGGTTTGATTCACTTATTCCATCATTGTGTGAGTTAAATCTGTTGATTTCTAAGTTCCTAGTCATGTTTCATCACCTTCTATTCTTTCTCCCTCAACTCATATTTTAAAGTATTCATCAATATGCTCCATCCAGTTCTGATTCTCGATATACTTATAACTTTCATATCGGTCATTCTTCTTTTTCATCTACCGCCGGAAGAATCTATTTACTTCTACTATACTCTTGGGTTTATAGTGTTTCTAGTTCTCCCGTGTCTTTATATTGCTATATGCATCGATATATATGGTTTATAATTTTTGGTTTGTCATTGGGCTTTATATCTTCCCTTATATTTCAAAGTCTCTGTTTCTATCTTCTATAATCATTGTCATCCACAGTTAATGCTCTCTTTTATTTGCTGCAATTTATACCCCAATTTCTATTTCGGAGTTTTGTCCTTTCGTTTCTTCTTCTTGCGATTAAGCACCGCTTGTAATGGTCCAGAATTCACAAATATGATTTTCGGAATGAACATTGTTAATGTTCTAGGAAGGAAATTGTGATGGCACGATCTTGACTTGTCAAATTACTAGAATACCTTGGAAAAGGCCGAATCATCAAGAAATATTTTCTTGATATTTTAGAGGTTAAATAGAATACAAGAGTCGTATAACATGGCACATGATGATGTTATGATCTGTGAATCATCACGTTCCATTTAGAAACTCAGCATGAATTACTGTAATATAATCACGTTGATCAAGTGTCATTATATTATACTAACTCATGCTTCAGTTTCCAACACTACTTCAAAAACATTCATATTTTAAACTCAAAGGTTTACAGAGTATAGGAACTAAACAGTTTCCCTTTTGATGTAATACAGATAGCGCAAAGAGATAAATGATTCCAGATAAGAATAGTTATGGAAATATCTTCAGAAATATGGAGGATATTTATAATGAAAGATACGATGATATCTTAGAATTTCTAATATCAGAGGATGATGAAGAATATTGTCTGTAAGGGATTAGTGTCAGGAGCAAGGTATTCGTTAATGACTTCAGCAGACACTGAATCATTTGAATTCTTTGAAGGCAGGTTCAGTCTTTGTGATTTGTCCACAGCCTCCTTCATACTTTGCTCAATCCGTTTTCCAGTTCCAAAACTTCTCTATTTCTGAGCTTTGTTAATACACTAATCTTTATCATCAAACTTTTTACTGCTAAGGTCGTTTACAGTTTTTGTTGCTTCATCAGCATTTCGAGAACTAGTTCGCGGTTCAGAGTGTTTTTCAGAAACTTCACATTCGAAGTATGTAAGCCTTGGAAATAGACGTTATGTATAACTGTTGGCGTCAACATGCTGTGAGATTTCAAAATACTGATTGCTAACTCCCAATGATTCGTATGACAATTCTCGTTACAAGAGGCAGATGAGTAAATGATGAGGTTTCGATAAATATAAAGATTCTTCGGAATGCCCAAGATCAGTGAAGTTGTCGGTAAGTTTATTGGTAATGTGGTGGAATATGAAAGGTTCTCCGGTAACAAAAGGGTAATCACATATATCAAAATTATGATAAGGCTACTCCGAATGAAAAAATTGAAGTTGTCTTGCTGGAGCTGTGATATAATTTGCTACTTTGCAAAGGAATTGCAAGGTTATTTTTGCTAATAAATGCCAAAAGATCTTACTCAGATATGTGTTGAATTATGACTTTGGTTTCGAGAGCTTTTTAAGTACATAACTGTGGGTAATATGTGGTTGGATCATCATCTCGATTGCTCATTATTTGAAGTGTCTTCAGAGATTTTCGAAGGGTTTGAACATAGATTGTAATCATTTGTATACATTTGATGTTCTAACACACTTTTGAAGTCAAAGTATAGCTTTGAAAGATGTAGGAATCTAAAAGTAATGGTACCGGTTATATCTCGAATTGAATTCTTAGATTTTAAAATCAGAATACGTAATTGGGTTTGAATGAGTATGGTTGTTTTGATTTCTATGAAAGAATGTATATTATTGTGAAAGTAGGAAGTATAATTGATAATTTGCTTAATCTGATTCGAAGAATGTAACATATTAATTGTGAATTTATATATATCTCTCGGGTATTACCTACCCGTTAAAAATTTTTCACAATTAATATTTTGTACATAAGAATTTTATTACAGTCTTTATGAAAATATATATGTATATATTCTCCTCAGATGAAACATAGATTTTAATGAGTTAATACTAAATTAAACTCATTCGATTTACGGTTGGAACTAGAATTGAATAATTCCTTGAAGGTTTAGAGGTTACATAAGTATTTCTTCAATAATATTGAAATTATGAATCAATACTTCGTTATTTGTTGAGATGTGATGTTGGTTTTCGTTAAATTCTTGTGAACTTCGCAAAGTACGAATGATGTTATCTGAAAAGTTTCGGTTACATCAATGATGAAGTGTAAAATCAAATATATACTTGATTTATTAGGAATTGGAATTTGTTGAATTGAGACAGAGATTGTAGTTAACGATGGTTAAGTCGCGGGTGAGGGACGTACATTATTGCATATTTGTAATATGAATTAACTGAGTAGTTAAGATTCACACACAATAGCTTAGCACGGAAAGATTTATTTTTTATTTCAATATATATATATATATATATATATATATATATATATATATATATATATATATATATATATATATATATATAAAATATATATATAATTTCTTCAGAGGGAATGAGTTAATTCTTCATAACTTGTTGATACAATATACACGTTATTGATTCGTAATGATGTCCACAGTGATTCTTGAACTGACGGAGTTTGTGATGTTATAGGTGTTGTTGATTCTGATGTTGACTGTACTGACGATGCTGGTGACGTTGACGGTACTGTTGATGCTGTTGGTAAAACAAGTTTAACTTGTTAATCACACACCATTTTTGTCAGGGTTTCTACTCTTCTTTCTATCATTTTGGTTCGCTTAACTGATTTATGGTTAGGGCTAGATTAGATAATCTCTAAGACTTTAGAGATTATATAATCGCCGCGGAAGTTTTCTCCAATGAAGTTATGAATTAATACTTCGTCAGTTATTGTTGTTGGTACTCCTTGGTATCTATGGTGCGTATGACGTTGATGCTCGTGGGACAGATTGTGAAGTTGAGGTTTACAACGCGGTTGTGGTTGGAGGTGGTAATGGTACTGTTGGAATTGATGATGGTGGTACTGGTTATGCTGCTGGTGCTGCTGCTGGTGTTTATAATCTCTGCACCATATTCTCCAAAGCCACTACCCGAGCGCGAAGTTCGTTGACTTCTTCTATTATTCCAGGATGATTGTCGGTCGGAACGAGTGGATAAATAAAATCTAGAATTTGATGTAGTATATAATCGTGACGAGATACCCTGGAAATGAGAGAGAAAATGGTGTCTTGAACAGGTTCGCCGGTAAGTGCTTCAGGTTCTTCGCCAAGAGGGCAATGTGGTGGATGGAAAGGATCGCCTTCTTCTTGTTTCCAATGATTGAGGAGGCTACGAACCCATCCCCAATTCATCCAGAATAGGTGATGACTGATTGGTTGATCCATTCCGGTCACACTGCTTTCGGAGCTTGAGTGAGATTCCATTTCAGAATCCGAGTGACTTGAACTGATGACAAATTCCATTTCGTACGATCGGATAAAGGATTTTCAATATAAAAATGATTTTTCGGCTATCGGGTGGTATTCTATTTACATAGGATATCTATATATAGAGATCAAAGAATTTCATAGATTACAGAGGAATTTGCGGGGTATGTCAGGTAAAGTTTAAAGTAACAGATACGATAAGATATGATTTAGCAGATACGCTAAGATATGAAGTTTGTCTATACACTACTCATGCAATTAATGTAGCAAGACGTGTCTAGACTAATAATGATAAGCAGGTAATTTCCTATGGATGATAAGCAGATGATTTCCAACTAGAAATGATAAGCAAAACTTTTGACATGCAGACACGGTCGAAGTCCAGACTCACTAATGCATCCTAACGACTTATTAGTTAGACACACTAATGCAGACCTGGTTCGCTAAGACCACCGCTCTGATACCAACTGAAAGGACCCGTTCATATACATTATAAACGATTCACAATAGTTGATTACATTGCGAGGTATTTGACCTATATATGATACATTTTACAAACATTGCATTCGTTTTTAAAAGACAATCTTTCTTTACATCAAAAATTGACAGGCATGCATACCATTTCATAATATCCACTATCCAACTATAAATTGATTTAATAATAATCTTTGATGAACTCAATGACTCAAATGCAACGTTCTTCGAAATATGCTATGAAAGACTCCAAGTAATATCTTTAAAATGAGCAAATGCACAGCGGAAGATTTCTTTAACACCTGAGAATAAACATGCTTTAAAGTGTCAACCAAAAGGTTGGTGAGTTCATTAATTTATCATAATCATTTATTTCCATAATTTTAATAGACCACAAGAATTTCATTTCCAGTTCTCATAAATATACGTCCCATGCATAGAGACAAAAAATAATCATTCATATGGTGAACACCTGGTAACCGACATTAACTAGATACATATAAGAATATCCCCTATCATTCCGGGATCCTCCTTCGGACATGATATAATTTCGAAGTACTAAAGCATCCGGTACTTTGGATGGGGTTTGTTAGGCCCAATAGATCTATCTTTAGGATTCGCGTCAATTAGGGTGTCTGTTCCCTAATTCTTAGATTACCAGACTTTAATAAAAAGGGGCATATTCGATTTCGATAATTCAACCATAGAATGTAGTTTCAATTACTTGTGTCTATTTCGTCAAACATTTATAAAAGCGCATGTATTCTCAGTCCCAAAAATATAAAGGGTAAAAAGGTAAATGAAACTCACCATACTGTATTTCGTAGTAAAAATACATATAACGTCATTGAACAAGTGCAAGGTTGGCCTCGGATTCACGAACCTAAATTAATTATATATATTTATGTGTTGGTCAATATTTGTCTAACAAATTAGGTCAAGTCATAGTGTACCACAATCCTAATGCTCGAGACTAATATGCAAAAGTCAACAAAAGTAAATTTGACTCAAAATAATTTCCAAAAATTTATACATGATTAATATATAGTTTAAATATCGTCGTTTTATATTTTTAAATATTTTTAAAAGATTTATTAGAGTAAATAATATAATTTATTTATTAATAAATAAAATTTTATACTATATTTATATAATAAAATATACTTTTATATATATTAAGTAATAAAATTTATAGGGTTCATTTAATATTATAAAGATAATATGATACGTATTATTAAAGTAAGTTATTACACGTAGTAAAATATGTTTGTATCAAATATTTATTTGATAAAATAATATCTATAATGATAGTAAGTAAAAGTTGTATTATTTTGTAATAATAATAATTATTATAAAAATATCAATATTTATAATTACTAAGATGACATTATGATAAAACGATAATTCTAATTATGATAACTTTAATATTTACGACAATTTTTAATATTATTTTTAAAATAATAATTCTATTTAAAATAATAATAATGATATTTTATAGTAACAATGACATTTCTATTAAAATGATAATTTTTGTTAAAATGATAGTTTTAATACTAACGATAATTTTAATAATAATAGTAATGATAAAAATAATAAGAACGATAATTTTATCTAAATCAATATCTTATAATATTTTAATTTCATCATGATACTCTTACCCATTATTTCCTAATCGTTTTGTTTAATAGCTTTTAATCGTCTTTTATATCGTGTTCGTAATAATGATAATAATAGTAATCAAAATTATTAGGTGTTATAAATATTTGTTTTAATTACACTAATATTAATAATGATAGTTACTATAACATTATTAACGATAATACTAATAATTATCTTAATGATAATATAGTAATAATAATAATAACAATAACAATAACCATTTTTAAATAATGATATATATATATTAATAATGATAATAATAATAATAATAATAATAATAATAATAATTGGATAATAATAATAATACTAATTATAACTTTAACGATAATAACGATAGTAATAATAAAAAAAAATAACAATTTTTAATGATAAATCCTTTTATTAATAAAGATAATAATAATAATAATAATAATAATAATAATAATAATAATAAGATAAAACTAGAACGACGATAATAATAATCATTTTTAATAATAATACAAAAATTCGATGGACTATAACTTCAAATCCGTTCATCGAAATCATTCGATATCTAAATGAAAAGTTCTTAATTTTTTGCTAGCTTTCCAACGACATGCATATCTTATACCTTATCTCAGTCGCATATATAACTAATTCAGGATTCAACATAACCTAACTAAAGGCAATATAAAAAGTACAAACATGCATAATCCTATATACTCGAGCACTAGTCAGGGATACACTATTAGTATGTAAAAGTTAAATTATGAGTACTCACGTATCAATATTGAGATTCAATATTACAGGAAAGGTACGTAGACGCAACGGAGATGATAAACACTATATTGACCTCACGAGCATACCCATGAACCATACCAATCACCTCCATAGCTATAACCCATAATTTCCTTAATCCAATCCCACTCGAAAAACAATTTCGAAATCACTCGTACAGCACTCTGACGTAATATTTTATGTATACTAATTATATCTTGAAATAATACGGAGTAAATATATATATATATATGTAAATCGATTGAGAGAGTTTAGAGAAAAATATTTTCAAGTTTTTATGAAATAATGAAACCTATTGAATTATATTTATAATAGATTTTTGAATTATTAAAGTGAATTATTAAAGTATGAATTATTAAAGTGAATTATTAAAGTATAAATTATTAAAGTGAATTATTAAAGTATTAATTATTAAAGTGAATTATTAAAGTATGAATTATTAAAGTGAATTATTAAAGTATGAATTATTAAAGTGAATTATTAAAGTTAAAGTAAAGTAAAAATAAAGTAAAGGTAAAGTTTAAGTATAGTAAAAATATAAAACTATGTACATATAATACGCGTATAAATATATATAATATTAATTTAAATCGTTATATATATTTAATAAAATAAAATATAAATATCGTTATCTTTATCATACTGGTTAAGTAATGAGTTGTCAAAAGTGGTTCTAGATATTTATAAAAGTTATATACGTTTTAATAATAAAGTTCTTTTTAAACTGAAAACGTTTTTGTACGTTTGAAACTAAATCAAATAAATATAATAATTTTGTTTTCCAAAACCAAATATATTTTTAAGAATCATTTTGTTTAAAGGTTAAAATAATGGAAATCGTTATATCATAAAATGTTTTTAAAAAAGTAGAATCATATATATTCATAATAGGTTTCAAGTTTTTAAATTACAGTTTGTTGGTGAAGCATGGGATAAAGTTCAAAGGTTAAATAAACATATGAAATCATCTTAATGAAAAATGTCGAGTTACTTAACTTGTCGATATCCAACATCTAAGTTATTTACACTTCACGTTCTTACTTATAAATCACTTTACCATTTTCCGAATGTTGTCAAAAAGAATAGATTTCTTAAATCACAGTGGACCTCATAACATAGACCCGTAATCATATCATAATGTATCTGATAAATCAACAATTTGATATTATCTTCTAATTCCATCGATAAACATATTGAAACAAATACGATCATGTAAAGTATTATACATTTAATACTTTATTAATATTCTCAATTTATAATATATATATATACATATATATACATATTTATTTATATATAACGGTTCATGAATCATCTGAATTTGGTCGAGGTTATAATGAATGTATGAACACAATTTAAAATTCTTGAGATTTAACTTAACAAACTTTGCTTATCGTGTCGGAATAATATAAAGATAAAGTTTAAATTTGATTGGAAATTTCCGGGTTGTCACAGTCGCGGGTTCAAACCTGGACTTGGGCATTTTTTTTAAAGAATACTTCTTTGAGGTAGATATTTATTTATTTATTCATTTATTTATTATTATTATTATTACTATTATTATTATTATTATTATTATTATTATTATTATTATTATTATTATTATTATTATTATTATGATATTTGAAATGATTTTATATAAAAACATTATTATTTTTAATATTATTATTAATTTTCATTATTATTAAAAACTATCATTATTATTATCATTACTATTTTAATTATCATTATTAATTGAATTATCATTTTTATTATTATTTTTATAACAAATAAATATTATACTTATATTACATATAATTATATACTAAAAATATTAACATTATTTTTATAAATATTATAAATAACAAATTATTGATAAAATATTAATATACATATTAAGATAACTGCATGTATAAATATTAATCATTTTAAATATATACAAATTAAATACATTTAACATATAAACTAAGATATAATATATATAAATATGTTCAATTACAAATATATGTGTTAATATACATTAATGATATAGGTTCGTGAATCCGAGGCCAACCCTGCATTGTTCAGTTTGTCTAATGTCATCATATGTATTTTTACTACAAAATACATTAGGTGAGTTTCATTTGCCTTTTTTTACCCTTTATATTTTTAGGCTGAGAATACATGCGCAATTTTTATAACTGTTTTACGAAATAGACACAAGTAAATGAAACTACATTCTATGGCTGGATTTATTAAACCGAATATGCCCCTTTATAGTCTGGTAATCTAAGAATTAGGGAACATACACTATAATTGACACGAATCCTAAAGATAGATCTATCTGGCCCAACAAGCCCCATCCAAAGTACCGGATGCTTTAGTACTTCGAAATTAATATCATGTCCGAAGGAGGATCCCGGAATGATGGGGATATTCTTATATGCATATTGTGAATGTCGGTTACCAGGTGTTCAATCCATATGAATGATTATTTTTGTCTCTATGCATGGGACGTATATTTATGAGAAATGAAAATCTTATGGTCTATTAAAATGATGAAAATGATTATTTATGTTAAACTAATGAACTCAACAACCTTTTGGTTGACACTTTAAAGCATGTTTATTTTCAGGTATGAAAGAAATCTTCCGCTGTGCGTTAGCTCATATTAGAGACATTACTTGGAGTCATTCATGGCATATTTCAAAAGACGTTGCATTAGAGTCGTTGAGTTCATCAAGATTATTATTAATTCAATTATAGTTAGATGTATTATGAAATGGTATGCATGCCGTCAATTTTCGATGTAATGAAAGATTGTCTCTTCAAAAACGAATGCAATGTTTATAAAATGTATCATATAGAGGTCAAGTACCTCGCGATGTAATCAACTGTTGTGAATCATTTATAATCGATATGGACTTCGTCCGGATGGATTAGGACGAGTCTTTACAGTTGGTATCGGAGCGGTGGTCTTAGTGAACCAGGTCTGCATTAGTGTGTCTAAATGATAAGTCGTTAGGATGCATTAGTGAGTCTGGACTTCGACCGTGTCTGCATGTCAAAAGTTTAGCTTATCATTTCGTGTCGATAATCATCTACTTATCATCCTTAGAAAATTACCTGCTTATCATTCCTAGTCTAGATACATATTACTGCATTGATTGCATGAATAGTGTATAGACAAAATTAATATCTTAGCGTATCTGCTACTTCATATCTTAGCATATCTGCTACTTCATATCTTAGCGTATCTGCTACTTCATATCTTAGAGTATCTGTTACTGTAACTTTGCCTGACATATTCCGTATATTCCTCCGTAACTTATGGGATTTTAGTATTATATATGTATATGTAAATTATGTATTGCATAGTACTAATCTACATCCTATAATCTATTTCTTATCGAAAATCCTTCATCTGATTGTACGAGATTAATCCCTCAACCAGTTTGAGTCCCTCAGATTTCGATAGCTATCCAGATAGTTATTCCGACATCCATTCCGACATGGATATTCACCTAAGCTCCGAAAGCGGTGTCACCAGAATGAATCAATCAATCAGCCATCCCAATTCATCTGATGAGTTCGTAGTCGTCTTAATCAATGAAGACGAGAAAACGGCGATCCTTTCCACCAACCGAATTGCCCTGTTGGCGAAGGACCTGAAGTATTTACCGGCGAACCTGTTCGTAACACCATTTCTTTCTCATTTTCAGAGTATCTCGCCACGACTATATCACAAGCCAGATTCAAAACCTTATTCATTCGCTCGTTCATACCGACAATCATCCCGGAGTAATAAAGTCAATGAGTTTCGCGCCCGAGTTGTAGCCTTGGAAAATATGGTGCAAAATGTACCATCTTCAACAACATCAACGACATCAGCTGTACCACCAGCAACAACAAAAACCACAACAACACACGCCTCAACATCACAATCGATACCCCGAGCATAATCATCGTTCTACATGACGTTCTGCATCATTTATCTTCGTTCAACATGGCGAATATGTAATCTCTAATGTTTTAGAGATTATATATTCTTGTTCTAACATAAATCAAATGAGTTTAATATCATATTAACTCATTAAATCCATGATTGCATCTGAAGAAAATATATATGCAAGTATATTTTCATAAAGATTGTAATTAAAAATTCTTTCGTACAAACTCTTAATGGTGAAAATATTTTAACGGGTAGGTAATACCCGAGGAATATTTAGATTTCACATTAATAAGTTACACTGTACATTCTTTCAAATCTGATTCAATAGTCATTTACTATCCTACTTACATCCACAGATATACGTATCCGTTCACTACAGAATAACCATATTCATCAAATTTCATATTTGGATTTTGATTATCAGAATTCAACAAGTGGCATAATGAAGAAAACATTTGACAAAATAAAATTTGTTAGAAACAAACAAATTAAGTATGATAAATTTTGTTAAGAATCAACGCTAACTGTTTCTAGCTAATTGTTCCTAGCTAACAGATTACATTTTATTTATCGCAGTTTATTTATCTCAATTTAATTATCGCAATTTTATTTATCGTCATTTAATTTCTGTTATTTACTTTACGCATTTAATTTATCGTCATTTAATTTTTGTTATTTATTTTACGCACTTTAAATATCGGGACACGTATACAAGGTTTTGACATATCATATCAATGCATCTATATATATTATTTGGAATAACCATAGACACTCTATATGCAGTAATGCGGGAGTTAGCTATACAGGGTTGAGATTGATTCTACAATAATATATATAGTTTGAGTTGTGATCGAGTCTGAGACATGTACACGGGTCACGATATGTATTAATTAATTCGAATATTATATATTAAATTATATATGAATTATTGGACAGTTAACTGTGGATTATCGACTGTGGACCAATGACATTGGACAATTAAAATGAATTAAAATATTGATTATAACATATGAAACTAAATAATTCTTCAAGTTTGCCACTTGATTTCATCTTAAACCTCATTTGTATCTTGACGATTACAATCTGCGTTCAAACCTTTCATGATTCTTGAAAACGCCTCAATCGAGAGGATGAACCAACCGCACTTCATCTATGGAAGAAAAGATTGATACATATAGTTATGCACCTGAAAAAAAAAACTCTCGAAAATTGAGTAAACGTTTAACACGTAGCTGTGCTAATTCTTTAGTGTTATATTTACCCAAAATAACATTTCCACTCTTTTTCAAATTAGCCAAATTTGTCACAGCTCCAGCAAGTCAACTTCGACTTTTTGTTCAAAACAACTTTATTATAATCTTGATATACTTGCGTGCTCATTTATTGTTACCAGAGAACCTTTCATATTCCACCATATTACCATCAGCGTTTAATCATCTAAAAAAAAAAAAACACAATTCTCCTGAAACCACCTTAGATTGATAACCAACGATTTAGATATCGTAGCATTAAATGCAGAGGAAACAGAAAATTTGTAGATAGTCTAAACGGCCAAGAGTTTGATGATAAAGAATGGAGTGTTGGGAACGCTCGATAGAAAATTTGGTACTGAAAAATGGATTGAGCTAACCATGAAGGAGACCAAGGTCAAATACAAGGACCAAACCCTATATTCAAAGAATCCAGGTAATTATGGATCCGATGAAATCTTTTGAGAATATCTTGCTCCGAAGTCATGTTAAAATCTTTCGGAAAATTTTTCTTCATCAACCTTCGAACTTAGAAATTCCAAAATATCATCATAAATATCTTCGATATTTCTGAGGATATTTTCATAAATGTTCTTGTCCGAAATTATCTACCTCATCGTGTTTTCTGTATTTCATTATATTGGAAACTTCTGAAAAATCTAAGTATAAATTATGAATGAATTGTGGAGAAGTGTTAGAAATTGAAGCATGGGTTAGTATAATATAATGATGCTCGACCAACGTGATTATATTACAATAAGTCATGCTGAGTTTCTAATGAAACGTGATGATGGTTCACAGTAGATCATACCATAATCATGTGTCATGTTACATAACTCTTTCATTCTTCTTAACTTATAAACATAGCAAGAAAATATAGTCTTGATAGTTCTATTCTCAGTAATTCTGGTAATTTGACAAGTCAAATCGTGAGAATACGTTCCTTCGTGCTTAGAACATTATAATCATTCGAAACTCTATATTTACGAATTCTGGACCATTATTCGCTTGACTTAAAGTCGGGAAGAGAAAACCAAAGTATGAAACACCAAAATATAAGGGGGAATATAAAGCTTGACAACAACACTGAAATCACAAACCGTAGATATTAATACGAATAGCAATATAAAGACTGGGGAGAACTAAAAATACTATAAACCCAAGAGCATAGTAGAAGTAGACAGATTCCTCCGGTAGAAGTTGGAAAAGGAGAATGAATGTTGCGATAATAAGGATAAGGACAAGGATTAGAACTAGATTAAGCATTTTCACAATCTTTTGAACTTAGGAATTGAGTATAGAAGTGGTGAAAACTAATGGAACGGAAAAGGTAAATTTATAATGGAAACATCCGACAAAACAATCGAGACAGATGATTGCATTTAATTAAAGAGATCCCAATTCCCTTAAATTCCAAAAAATTAGATCTTATAGATTTCGAAGATTTTCTTTAAATTTCGTGATTTCCGGAAATCAACCGTGACTACGTCACCGGTTAAGACAAACTTGGATTTACTCCTTTCACTCTTTATTGATAGCTTCACTCGTACTCTTCACAAAATCGAATCGTTTTATCTATACTAATCAATAATGATAAAACTCTAATTATCAACTCATATTCGTGATGAAAACATTTTTATAGTTAGCCATGACGACCTCACTCAAATTTTGGAACGAAATTTCTTTAACGGGTAGGTACTGTCATGACCCGAAAAATTTCGACTAATTTTAAACCAAACTCTCGATACGATTTAATATTTTTGACACGATAAGAAAAGTCTGTTAGGTTGAGTCTCAAATATTGAACTGTTTCATGAATGCTTTTGACCTTCTACTGTTCTCGACGATTCACGAACAACTAATTGTAAATAAGATACATGTAAATTGTTATATTATTATTATTAGATATTATTGCTACTATCATTTCTAGCATTATTATTTTATTATTATTATTATTAAAAATCATTAATATTATTATGGTTATTATTATTGTTATTATTAAAAAAATAATACAATTTATTATTATTATCATTAGTAATATTATTATCATTTTTAATTATTATTATTATTATTATTTATGATTATGATTAATATTATTATTATTATTATTATTATTAATATATTAATTAATTATTATTATTTAAATAAAAGACATGTAACAAATTGTATATCACTATCTATTATTACCTTTTTCTTCTAGAATGAATCTGTTGTAGAACATTAGCACACTGGCAAACAACCGTGATTTAAGCTTAGACATTGATTGAATGATTCTCCCACTTCATTTAAAATATCTCTATCTATCTCATATATTTAGACATCCCACAAATCCACTCTCCAATTCTCTGCAACACCAACCAAATACATCACCTACAACAATTCACAATCAATTAATTGTTTTTCCTTCGTTGGTGTTATGATCCTGTGTACTATACCACTCAAATCAACCGTCATATCGAAATAGCCATCCTCATTTTTTTTATTACTACTACTGAATTATTTTAATTTGGTTTCAATTTAAACCCCACAAGACCCCACGATGATAACTAATATAGAATTAAAACTGGATCACGGTTGTTTGTCAATATGAGTGTATATGAATATTAATACACATGTCATTATAAATCATTAAGACATTGTGAGACAATGATAAATTTAATGGCAGGCAAATTAGTTGAGAATTGTTGGTAAACTGAATCCTCATTTGTTTATATGGGCCGAGAGCTATTGATATTGTTTTACAAGTTTTACGGTGGCTTCTAACAACTAAAGTTGATATATAGACTGTTAGCCATCACAATCAATTTCTATTTTTATTTTCTCTGTATTTTGTTTTCTGTCTGGTTCATGTCGATAACACACTTGCAAATTATTCACGAGATTGAATTATTAACATTACTGTGTTTGTTTTCTTTTCTTTTCCACATTATTCGAATCCTGTATATGCATGCATACAATACAAGTAACTTGCACATCTCCTGCCTCTCTTTCGGTTCGAGCCATAAACATCATTCATCATTATCAAACCATTACACCCACGACACGGGCCATCTTCCTCCTTCACCGCCACCTTCGTCACCCTTCACCACTTCTCTGATGAACCACCACAATCACCATCAAACACCCTCACGAACTCACTCTTAAACTACTAAAAATAATTCATGTGTTTCTTCTTCTTTTATTACTAGCTCGAACCAAACCTGCAACTTCGATAATCTGTTACAATTTTTGTTCACGAAAACCCTAAACTACCACCTTAAACCTTACCAAAACCTGCTGGATGTCCTATGTCCCGAACAAATACCCAAACCCAGAAATTATAAACCCTCGTTATTATCCTTTCGAAACCTACAACTATTTTGTTGTTATGAAACGATGATGATAATAATTGAAGAGGAATAAAGATGCGGATGAAGTGATTGTTGATGATGATATAATGATCATGACATAATGAGGTGAGAAAGAAGAAACCGAACACTGTTGCTGACCAGTCGCTGTTTCCTTTTCTTTTCTGTCGACATGAAACCAGACGCCAACCTTGTAATTTGGTCGACAACGAAACCCACAAAACAATGATTATAAATCGAATTCCTGCTCTTATTGTCTTCCTGTTCGACCCCAAGAACCACCGCAAGCATTCATCTCAATAACACGATTTCGTTTTCTGGTTGGGACGACACCATTGAAAGTTCCTTGCTGTTGTACCTTTGGGAATTAATAAGTGAAAGAATGAAGGAGATAAAGATACTTTTGTGTACATCTTTTTCTATACTGGCTGACAAATTTTTTAAGCATAAAAACCCCACTTTATTCCTATACATGGCTGATTATCTTGTTTCTGTTTCTATGCCCATCGCACATGTTCAAACCCGAAACCACTGGATTCGATTACCAGGCTGCTGTTGGGCCTTTATGCTATAAGTGGGTTGCAACATGGATTGATTCCTTAATTGGACTTCTTTAATTTATGTGGACTTACAAATTGGGCTCCTTATATTTTAGTAAATGGATTATTTTTCTTGGGCTTGTATTAGCCATTATTAGTAATGAAAATGATCATGGAAGGATCATGGTATACGATGGCATGATAATGATGATAGATGAGTTAAGATGAAGAATAAATGAATGATAACAATTAGAAGACGATTAGGTAACGATGTCTTCTAATGACAAATGATGATTATGTTAGTTGAGGTTGGATTATTCGCGTATAATGATGATGATTAAGGTTGTATTAATGGTGATGATATACATGGTGAAATAATGATACGAGGTATTGATGATGGCGATAAACGAAAATAAAATGATGATGAGATGATTCTGTGATGATGGTGAGTCACGAATTTGATGATGGTGATTCGAAAACGTTAATGATAAATGAGTATAGGTGATGATGAGAAAAATAGTAATGGATGAGATAGTTAAGAAATGTTATTGGGACGTCGCGGGTTCAAACCCGGACTTGAGCATTTTTTTTAAAGAATACTTCTTTGAGGTAGATATTTATTTATTTATTCATTTATTATTATTATTATTATTATTATTATTATTATTATTATTATTATTATTATTAATATTAATATTATTATTATTATTATTATTATTATTATTATTATTATTATTATTATTATTATTATATGATATTTGAAATGATTTTATATAAAAACATTATTATTTTTAATATTATTATTAATTTACATTATTATTAAAAACTATCATTATTATTATCATTACTATTTTAAATATCATTATTAATTGAATTATCATTTTTATTATTATTTTTTTAACAAATAAATATTATACTTATATTACATATAATTATATACTAAAAATATTAACATTATTTTTATAAATATTATAAATAACAAATTATTGATAAAATATTAATATACATATTAAGATAACTACATGTATAAATATTAATCATTTCAAATATATACAAATTAAATAGATATAACATATAAACTAAGATATAATATATATAAATATGTTCAATTATAAATATATGTGTTAATATACATTAATGATATAGGTTCGTGAATCCGAGGTCAACCCTGCATTGTTCAGTTTGTCTAATGTCATCATATGTATTTTTACTACAAAATACATTAGGTGAGTTTCATTTGCCTTTTTTTACCCTTTATTATTTTGGGCTGAGAGTACATGCGCAATTTTTATAACTGTTTTACGAACTAGACACAAGTAAATGAAACTACATTCTATGGCTGGATTTATAAACCGAATATGCCCCTTTATAGTCTGGTAATCTAAGAATTAGGGAACAGACACCCTAATTGACGCGAATCCTAAAGATAGATCTATCGGGCCCAATAAGCCCCATCCAAAGTACCGAATGCTTTAGTACTTTGAAATTAATATCATGTCCGAAGGAGGATCCCAGAATGATGGGGATATTCTTATATGCATATTGTGAATGTCGGTTACTAGGTGTTCAATCCATATGAATGATTATTTTTGTCTCTATGCATGGGACGTATATTTATAAGAAACGAAAATCTTGTGGTCTATTAAAATGATGAAAATGATTATTTATGTTAAACTAATGAACTCACCAACCTTTTGGTTGACACTTTAAAGCATGTTTATTCTCAAGTATGAAAGAAATCTTCCGCTGTGCATTAGCTCATATTTCAAAAGATGTTGCATTCGAGTCGTTGAGTTCATCAAGATTATTATTAAGTCAATTATAGTTAGATGTATTATGAAATGGTATGCATGCCGTCAATTTTCGATGTAATGAAAGATTGTCTTTTCAATAACGAATGCAATGTTTGTAAAATGTATCATATAGAGGTCAAGTACCTCGCGATGCAATCAACTGTTGTGAATCGTTTATAATCGATATGGACTTCGTTAACCTAAAGATTTCAAAACAACACTTACATGTAACGACTAACGATGACTTAACGACTCAGTTAAAATATATATATATATATATATATATATATATATATATATATATATATATATATATATATATATATATATATATATATATATATATATATATATATATATATATGCAGTGTTTTAATATGTATTCATACACTTTTGAAAGACTTCAATACACTTATCAAAGTACTTCTACTTAACAAAAATGCTTACAATTACATCCTCATTCATTTTCATCAACAATTCTACTCGTATGCACTCGTATTCGTACTCGTACAATACCCAGCTTTTAAACATATTTACTATTGGTATATACACTCCAATAATCAGCGCTTAGCAGCCCTTGTGAGTCACCTAACACATGTGGGAACCATCATTTGGCAACTAGTATGAAATATCTCATAAAATTACAAAAATATTAGTAATCATTCATGACTTATTTACAAGTAAACAAAATTACACATCCTTTATATCTAATCCATATACCAACAACTAAAAACACCTACAAACACTTTCATTCTTCAATTTTCTTCATCTAATTGATCTCTCTCAAGTTTTATCTTCAAGTTCTAAGTGTTCTTCATAAATTCTATAAGTTCTAGTTTCATAAAATCAAGAATACTTCCAAGTTTGCTAGCTTACTTCCAATCTTGTAAAGTGATCATCCATCCTCAAGAAATCTTTCTTATTTACAGTAAGATATCATTATAATACAAGGTAAGACTCATATTCAACTTTGATTCAATTTCTATAACTATAACAATCTTATTTCGAGTAAAAATCTTACTTGAACTTGTTTTTGTGTCATGATTCTGCTTCAAGAACTTTCAAGCCATCCAAGGATCCTTTGAAGCTAGATCCATTTTTCTCATTTTTAGTAGGTTTACCTACTAAAATTAAGGTAGTAATGATGTTCATAACATCATTCGATTCATATATATAAAACTATCTTATTCGAAGATTTAAACTTGTAATCACTAAAACATAGTTTAGTTAATTCTAAAATTGTTCGCAAATAAAGTTAATCCTTCTAAATTGACTTTTAAAATCAACTAAACACATGTTCTATATCTATATGATATGCTAAATTAATGATTTAAAACCTGGAAACACGAAAAACACCGTAAAACCGGATATACGCCGTCGTAGTAACACCGCGGGTTGTTTTGGGTTAGTTAATTAAAAACTATGATAAACTTTGATTTAAAAGTTTTTCTTCTGGTAAAATGATTTTTCTTATGAACATGAAAATATATCCAAAAATCATGGTTAAACTCAAAGTGGAAGTATGTTTTCCAAAATGGTCTTCTAGACGTTGTTCTTTCGACTGAAATGACTACCTTTACAAAAATGACTTGTAACCTATATTTCCGACAATAAACTTATAATTTTTCTGTTTAGATTCATAAACTTAAGTTCAATATGAAACCATAGCAACTTGAAACACTCAAAACGGATTTAAAACGAAGAAGTTGTGGGTAAAAAAAGATTGGCTAATTTTTCTTGTTGTAGCTACGTGAAAATTGGTAACAAGTCTATATTAATCATATCCTAGCTAAATCATATTGTATTATACATGTATTCTAATATATTATGTAATCTTGGGATACCATAGACACGAATACAATGTTTTGACATATCATATCGACCCATCTATATATATATTTCGAAACAACCATAGACACTCTATATGCAGTAATGTTGGAGTTAGCTATACAGATTTAAGGTTGATTCCAAAATATTATATACTTTGAGTTGTGATCTAGCCTGAGGCTTGTATACACGAGGTCGTGGATTGATTCAAGATAATATATATTGCTTTATTTTCTGTACATCTAACTGTAGATAACTAGTTGTAGGTTACTAACGAGGACAGCTGACTTAATAAACTTAAAACAGCAAAATGTATTAAAAATGTTGTAAATATATTTTGAACATACTTTGATATATATGTACATATTTGTTATATGTTCGTGAATCGACCAGTGGCCAAGTCTTATTTCCCGACGAAGTAAAAATCTGTGAAAGTGAGTTATAGTCCCACTTTTAAACCGAATATGCCCCTTTTTAGTCTGGTAATCTAAGAATTAGGGAACAGACACCCTCATTGACGCGAATCCTAAAGATAGATCTATTGGGCCCAACGAGCCCCATCCAAAGTACCGGATGCTTTAGTACTCCGAATTCATCATGTCCGAAGGGAGGCCTGAAATTATAGGGGATATTCTATATGCATCTTGTTAAGGTCAGTTACCAGGTGTTCACCATATGAATGATTTTTATCTCTATGTATGAGATGTATATTGAAATATGAAATCTTGTAGTCTATTATTACGAATTGATAAATATAGGTTAAACCTATAACTCACCAACATTTTTGTTAACGTTTAAAGCATGTTTATTCTCAGGTGATTATTAAGAGCTTCCATTGTTGCATGCTATTATATGGACAAGATTTGGTGTCAGCATGCTTGTATAATATTATTTAAAACTGCCTTCGAGATTTATTTTGTTGTAACATATTAATATTTGTAAACCAATATGTATTGGTAGTGTGTAAGTGTGATATTTGTTAGATTATCATTTCTGGATAATCTAAGTGGTGTCTTGTTAGCCTTGTCGATAAAATAAAGGTTATGATTTTTTTTTAAAATGAATGCAGTCTTTGAAAAATGTCTCATATAGAGGTCAAAACCTCGCAACGAAATCAATTAATATGGAATGTTTATATTCAATATGAACGGGACATTTCAGCTACTTTGTTAATGTCATTTTGAGACGGATCATTATGCGTATCATTAAGTCCCTCCAGCTTGGTGAGGTCGGCTGGGACAACTGCTTTGCCAAACTTAAGTTAACATGACCCACGCTCGTGATTTGATGTGCAATTAATGCTGCCTTAATCATTGTAAAGTGTTTCTCGTGTTTCAATGCACCTTTTTGATTTTTATGGGACTCGCATAGAATTTTTGCCTATATAAACGATCATTTATCTTTATTCAAGCCTTTATACTTTCGATAGTATTCGCTTTGCATAATACAGAGAAAGAATTTTCGTATCTTCTTCAATTTAAATCTCTCTGTTTTCTTCTTCGCTCAATATGGTCCCCAGATCTGCTAATATTCTTTATGACGTGTTACGTGCACCTAGCAACGTTGACCAAGCCTATCTTGATAGGATATGTTATATATGCCCTCAACTACAAGGCTTGGGGTTAGTGAAATGTCCCGTTCTTATTGATTAAAAACGTTCCATATTAATTAATTTCGTTGCGAGGTTTTGAACTCTATATGAGACGTTTTTCAAAGACTGCATTCATTTTAAAACAAACCATAACCTTTATTTCATCAATAAAGGTTTAAAAAGCTTTACGTAGATTATCAAATAATGATAATCTAAAATATCCTGTTTACACACGACCATTACATAATGGTTTACAATACAAATATCTTACAACAAAATAAGTTTCTTGAATGCAGTTTTTACACAATATCATACAAGCATGGACTCCAAATCTCGTCCTTATTTAAGTATGCAACAGCGGAAGCTCTTAATAATCACCTGAGAATAAACATGCTTAAAACATCAACAAAAATGTTGGTGAGCTATAGGTTTAACCTATATATATCAAATCATAATAATAGACCACAAGATTTCATATTTCAATACACATCCCATACATAGAGATAAAAATCATTCATATGGTGAACACCTGGTAACCGACATTAACAAGATGCATATATAAGAATATCCCCATCATTCCGGGACACCCTTCGGATATGATATAAATTTCGAAGTACTAAAGCATCCGGTACTTTGGATGGAGTTTGTTAGGCCCAATAGATCTATCTTTAGGATTCGCGTCAATTAGGGTGTCTGTTCCCTAATTCTTAGATTACCAGACTTAATAAAAAGGGGCATATTCGATTTCGATAATTCAACCATAGAATGTAGTTTCACGTACTTGTGTCTATTTTGTAAATCATTTATAAAACCTGCATGTATTCTCATCCCAAAAATATTAGATTTTAAAAGTGGGACTATAACTCACTTTCACAGATTTTTACTTCGTCGGGAAGTAAGACTTGGCCACTGGTTGATTCACGAACCTATAACAATATATACATATATATCAAAGTATGTTCAAAATATATTTACAACACTTTTAATATATTTTGATGTTTTAAGTTTATTAAGTCAGCTGTCCTCGTTAGTAACCTACAACTAGTTATCCACAGTTAGATGTACAGAAATAAATTGATAAATATTATCTTGAATCAATCCACGACCCAGTGTATACGTATCTCAGTATCGATCACAATTCAAACTATATATATTTTGGAATCAACCTCAACCCTGTATAGCTAACTCCAACATTCACATATAGAGTGTCTATGGTTGTTCCGAAATATATATAGATGTGTCGACATGATAGGTCGAAACATTGTATACGTGTCTATGGTATCTCAAGATTACATAATATACAATACAAGTTGATTAAGTTATGGTTGGAATAGATTTGTTACCAATTTTCACGTAGCTAAAATGAGAAAAATTATCCAATCTTGTTTTACCCATAACTTCTTCATTTTAAATCCGTTTTGAGTGAATCAAATTGCTATGGTTTCATATTGAACTCTATTTTATGAATCTAAACAGAAAAGGTATAGGCTTATAGTCGGAAAAATAAGTTACAAGTCATTTTTGTAAAGGTAGTCATTTCAGTCGAAAGAACGACGTCTAGATGACCATTTTAGAAAACATACTTCCACTTTGAGTTTAACCATAATTTTTGGATATAGTTTCATGTTCATAATAAAAATCATTTTCTCAGAATAACAACTTTTAAATCAAAGTTTATCATAGTTTTTAATTAACTAACCCAAAACAGCCCGCGGTGTTACTACGACGGCGTAAATCCGGTTTTACGGTGTTTTTCGTGTTTCCAGGTTTTAAATCATTAAGTTAGCATATCATATAGATATAGAACATGTGTTTACTTGATTTTAAAAGTCAAGTAAGAAGGATTAACTTTTGTTTGCGAACAAGTTTAGAATTAACTAAACTATGTTCTAGTGATTACAAGTTTAAACCTTCGAATAAGATAGCTTTATATGTATGAATCGAATGATGTTATGAACATCATTACTACCTTAAGTTCCTTGGATAAACCTACTGGAAAAGAGAAAAATGGATCTAGCTTCAACGGATCCTTGGATGGCTCGAAGTTCTTGAAGCAGAATCATGACACGAAAACAAGTTCAAGTAAGATCATCACTTGAAATAAGATTGTTATAGTTATAGAAATTAAACCAAAGTTTGAATATGATTATTACCTTGTATTAGAATGATAACCTACTATAAGAAACAAAGATTTCTTGAGGTTGGATGATCACCTTACAAGATTGGAAGTGAGCTAGCAAACTTGAAAGTATTCTTGATTTTATGTAACTAGAACTTGTAGAATATATGAAGAACACTTAGAACTTGAAGATAGAACTTGAGAGAGATCAATTAGATGAAGAAAATTGAAGAATGAAAGTTTTTGTAGATGTTTTTGGTCGTTGGTGTATGGATTAGATATAAAGGATATGTAATTTTGTTTTCATGTAAATAAGTCATGAATGATTACTCATATTTTTGTAATTTTATGAGATATTTCATGCTAGTTGCCAAATGATGGTTCCCACATGTGTTAGGTGACTCACATGGGCTACTAAGAGCTGATCATTGGAGTGTATATACCAATAGTACATACATCTAAAAGCTGTGTATTGTATGAGTACGAATACAGGTGCATACGAGTAGAATTGTTGATGAAACTGAACGAGGATGTAATTGTAAGCATTTTTGTTAAGTAGAAGTATTTTTATAAGTGTATTGATGTCTTTCAAAAGTGTATAAATACATATTAAAACACTACATGTATATACATTTTAACTGAGTCGTTAAGTCATCGTTAGTCGTTACATGTAAGTGTTGTTTTGAAACCTTTAGGTTAACGATCTTGTTAAATGTTGTTAACCCAATGTTTATAATATCAAATGAGATTTTAAATTATTATATTATCATGATATTATCATGTATGAATATCTCTTAATATGATATATATACATTAAATGTCTTTACAACGATAATCGTTACATATATGTCTCGTTTAAAAATCATTAAGTTAGTAGTCTTGTTTTTACATAAGTAGTTCATTGTTAATATACTTAATGATATGTTTACTTATCATAGTATCATGTTAACTATATATATATATCCATATATATGTCATCATATAGTTTTTACAAGTTTTAACGTTCGTGAATCACCGGTCAACTTGGGTGGTCAATTGTCTATATGAAACATATTTCAATTAATCAAGTCTTAACAAGTTTGATTGCTTAACATGTTGGAAACATTTAATCATGTAAATATCAATCTCAATTAATATATATAAACATAGAAAAGTTCGGGTCACTACAGTACCTACCCGTTAAATAAATTTCGTCCCGAAATTTTACGCTGTTGAAGGTGTTGACGAATCTTCTGGAAATAGATGCTGGTATTTCTTCTTCATCTGATCTTCATGCTCTCAGGTGAACTCGGGTCCTCTACGAGCATTCCATCGAACCTTAACAATTGGTATCTTGTTTTGCTTAAGTCTTTTAACCTCACGATCCATTATTTCGACAGGTTCTTCGATGAATTGAAGTTTTTCGTTGATTTGAATTTCATCTAACGGAATAGTGAGATCTTCTTTAGCAAAACATTTCTTCAAATTCGAGACGTGGAAAGTGTTATGTACAGCCGCGAGTTGTTGAGGTAACTCAAGTCGGTAAGCTACTGGTCCGACACGATCAATAATCTTGAATGGTCCAATATACCTTGGATTTAATTTCCCTCGTTTACCAAATCGAACAACGCCTTTCCAAGGTGCAACTTTAAGCATGACCATCTCTCCAATTTCAAATTCTATATCTTTTCTTTTAATGTCAGCGTAGCTCTTTTGTCGACTTTGGGCGGTTTTCAACCGTTGTTGAATTTGGATGATCTTCTCGGTAGTTTCTTGTATAATCTCTGGACCCGTAATCTGTCTATCCCCAACTTCACTCCAACAAATCGGAGACCTGCACTTTCTACCATAAAGTGCTTCAAAAGGCGCCATCTCAATGCTTGAATGGTAGCTGTTGTTGTAGGAAAATTCTGCTAACGGTAGATGTCAATCCCAACTGTTTCCGAAATTAATAACACATGCTCGTAGCATGTCTTCAAGCGTTTGTATTGTCCTTTCGCTCTGCCCATCAGTTTGTGGATGATAGGCAGTACTCATGTCTAGACGAGTTCCTAATGCTTGCTGTAATGTCTGCCAGAATCTTGAAATAAATCTGCCATCCCTGTCAGAGATAATAGAGATTGGTATTCCATGTCTTGAGACGAATTCCTTCAAATACAGTCGTGCTAACTTCTCCATCTTGTCATCTTCTCTTATTGGCAGGAAGTGTGCTGATTTGGTGAGACAATCAACTATTACCCAAATAGTATCAAAACCACTTGCAGTCCTTGGCAATTTAGTGATGAAATCCATGGTAATTTTTTCCCATTTCCATTCCGGGATTTCGGGTTGTTGAAGTATACCTGATGGTTTCTGATGCTCAGCTTTGACCTTAGAACACGTCAAACATTCTCCTACGTATTTAGCAACATCAGCTTTCATACCCGGCCACCAAAAATGTTTCTTGAGATCCTTGTACATCTTCCCCGTTCCAGGATGTATTGAGTATCTGGTTTTATGAGCTTCTCTAAGTACCATTTCTCTCATATCTCCAAATTTTGGTACCCAAATCCTTTCAGCCCTATACCGGGTTCCGTCTTCCCGAATATTAAGATGCTTTTCCGATCCTTTGGGTATTTCATCCTTTAAATTTCCCTCTTTTAAAACTCCTTGTTGCGCCTCCTTTATTTGAGTAGTAAGGTTATTATGAATCATTATATTCATAGATTTTACTCGAATGGGTTCTCTGTCTTTCCTGCTCAAGGCATCGGCTACCACATTTGCCTTCCCCGGGTGGTAACGAATCTCAAAGTCGTAATCATTCAATAATTCAATCCACCTACGCTGCCTCATATTCAGTTGTTTCTGATTAAATATGTGTTGAAGACTTTTGTGGTCGGTATATATAATACTTTTGACCCCATATAAGTAGTGCCTCCAAGTCTTTAATGCAAAAACAACTGCGCCTAATTCCAAATCATGCGTCGTATAATTTTGCTCGTGAATCTTCAATTGTCTAGAGGCATAAGCAATCACCTTCGTTCGTTGCATTAATACACAACCGAGACCTTGCTTTGATGCATCACAATAAATCCCAAAATCATTATTCCCTTCAGGCAATGACAATATAGGTGCCGTAGTTAGCTTTTTCTTCAATAACTGAAACGCTTTCTCTTGTTCATCCTTCCATTCAAATTTCTTCCCTTTATGCGTTAATGCAGTCAAGGGTTTTGCTATTCTGGAAAAGTCTTGGATGAACCTTCTGTAGTAACCAGCTAGTCCTAAAAACTGGCGTATGTGTTTCGGAGTTTTCGGGGTTTCCCACTTTTCAACAGTTTCTATCTTTGCCGGATCTACCTTAATACCTTCTTTGTTCACTATGTGACCGAGGAATTGAACTTCTTCCAACCAAAATGCACACTTTAAAAACTTAGCGTACAATTCTTCCTTCCTCAATACTTCTAACACCTTTCTCAAATGTTCACCGTGTTCTTGGTCATTCTTTGAGTAAATAAGTATGTCATCAATGAAAACAATGACAAACTTGTCAAGGTATGGTCCACACACTCGGTTCATAAGGTCCATGAACACAGCTGGTGCATTAGTTAAACCAAACGGCATGACCATAAACTCGTAATGACCGTGACATGTTCTGAAAGCTGTCTTTGGAATATCATCTTCTTTCACCCGCATTTGATGATACCCGGAATGTAAGTCAATCTTTGAATAAACAGACGAGCCTTGTAGTTGATCAAATAAGTCGTCGATTCTCAGTAGTGGGTAGCGGTTCTTGATGGTAAGTTTGTTCAACTCTCGGTAGTCGATACACAACCTGAATGTACCATCTTTCTTCTTGACAAACAAAACAGGAGCTCCCCACGGTGATGTGCTTGGTCGAATGAAACCACGCTCTAAAAGTTCTTGTAATTGGCTTTGCAGTTCTTTCATCTCGCTGGGTGCGAGTCTGTAAGGAGCACGAGCTATTGGTGCAGCTCCTGGTACAAGATCTATTTGAAATTCAACGGATCGATGTGGGGGTAATCCCGGTAATTCTTTCGGAAATACATCGGGAAATTCTTTTGCTACGGGAACATCATTGATGCTCTTTTCTTCAGTTTGTACTTTCTCGACGTGTGCTAGAACAGCATAGCAACCTTTTCTTATTAGTTTTTGTGCCTTCAAATTACTAATAAGATGTAGCTTCATGTTGCCCTTTTCTCCGTACACCATTAAGGGTTTTCCTTTTTCTCGTATAATGCAAATTGCATTTTTGTAACAGACGATCTCTGCTTTCACTTCTTTCAACCAGTCCATACCGATTATCACATCAAAACTCCCTAACTCTACTGGTATCAAATCAATCTTAAATGTTTCGCTAACCAGTTTAATTTCTCGATTCCGACATATATTATCTGCTGAAATTAATTTACCATTTGCTAATTCGAGTAAAAATTTACTATCCAAAGGCGTCAATGGACAACTTAATTTAGCACAAAAATCTCTACTCATATAGCTTCTATCCGCACCCGAATCAAATAAAACGTAAGCAGATTTATTGTCAATAAGAAACGTACCCGTAACAAGCTCCGGGTCTTACTGTGCCTCTGCCGCATTAATATTGAAAACTCTTCCGCGGCCTTGTCCATTCGTGTTCTCCTGGTTCGGGCAATTTCTAATAATGTGGCCCGGTTTCCCACATTTATAACAAACTACATTGGCATAACTTGCTCCGACACTACTTGCTCCGCCATTACTCGTTCCGACACCATTTGTTCCTTTCGTTCTATTAACCCCTGGTCCGTAGACCTCACACTTCGCCACGCTATGACCATTTCTTTTACACTTGTTGCAAAATTTGGTGCAGAACCCCGAGTGATACTTTTCACACTTTTGGCATAGCTGCTTCTGATTGTTGTTGTTGTTGCGGTTATTATTATTGTTGGGATGATTGTTGTAGTTGCTGTTGTTGTTGTTGTTGTTGTTGTTGGGCCGTTTGTTGTAGTTGCGATTGATGTTGCGATTGTTGGGATAATTGTTGCGATTATTGTTGTAATTGCTGTTGTTGTTGTATTGGTGATTCTTATCACCATTTTCCTCCCACTTTCTTTTGACTTGCTTCACATTGGCCTCTTCAGCAGTCTGTTCTTTAATTCTTTCTTCAATCTGGTTCACTAGTTTGTGAGCCATTCTACATGCCTGTTGTATAGAGGCGGGCTCGTGTGAACTTATATCTTCTTGGATTCTTTCCGGTAATCCTTTCACAAACGCGTCGATCTTCTCTTCCTCATCTTCGAATGCTCCCGGACACAATAGGCACAATTCTGTGAATCGTCTTTCATACGTGGTAATATCAAATCCTTGGGTTAGTAACCCTCTAAGTTCTGTCTTGAGCTTATTGACCTCGGTTCTGGGACGGTACTTCTCGTTCATCAAGTGCTTGAATGCTGACCACGGTAGTGCATACGCATCGTCTTGTCCCACTTGCTCTAGATAGGTATTCCACCATGTTAACGCAGAACCTGTGAAGGTATGCATAGCGTACTTCACTTTGTCCTCTTCAGTACACTTACTTATGGCAAACACCGATTCGACCTTCTCGGTCCACCGTTTCAATCCGATCGGTCCTTCGGTTCCATCAAATTCCAAAGGTTTGCAGGCAGTGAATTCTTTGTAGGTGCATCCTACACGATTTCCTGTACTGCTAGATCCAAGGTTATTGTTGGTATGTAGCGCAGCCTGTACTACGGCTATGTTTGAAGCTAGAAAAGTACGGAATTCCTCTTCATTCATATTCATGGTGTGTCGAGTAGTCGGTGCCATTTCCTTCAAAATAGTCAAATGGAACAAGTTAATCATACAGAATATTAAGAGTAGTTAATAGTATTTCGTAGCATAATATGAACTCATTTATAAAAGATTTTTCTTCATATTAGCGTTTTATAAGTTTAAATTCGGGTAGTACCTACCCGTTAAGTTCATACTTAGTAGCTAATATACAATTCAACTACTACAATTCTATATGAAAAACTGATTATAATAATATTTCACGTTCAAACTTTTACACAATATTTTACAAACTTACAATACCGCTTATTTTACATATAGCATGAAATATAGCACACAATAAATTTGATACAAGATGGTTGTGAAGATAATTCTAGCTAGTACACAAGTCGTTCAGCAAAGGCAATAAAGACACGTAATTCATACGTCCAGAAACAGGTCATGCATTCTGGTTTTACTAGGATTACTTCCCATCCTTGGTCTTGTGGAACATAACCGTTATGGCCGTTGATAAGACATCGTGTTGTAACGTCGTCAAAGGGACGAGGGTTACGTAATGTCCAACAGTCCCGTAACAATCAAAAAACCTCATTTCTTACCCCAATTACCGACTCCGTCACTTGTGGAAACATTTTGTTTAATAGTTGTAGCCCGATGTTCTTGTTTTCACTTTGGTGAGAAGCGAACATTACTAATCCATAAGCATAACATGCTTCTTTATGTTGCATGTTAGCCGCTTTTTCTAAATCACGAAGTCCAATATTCGGATATATTGAGTCAAAATAATTTCTTAACCCATTGCGTAAAATAGCATTTGGGTTCCCCGCAATATATGCGTCAAAGTAAACACATCGTAACTTATGGATTTCCCAATGTGATATCCCCCATCTTTCGAACGAAAGCCTTTTATAAACCAAGGCATTCTTGGAACGTTCTTCGAATGTCTTACAAACTGATCTCGCCTTAAATAGTTGTGCCGAAGAATTCTGACCGACTCTAGACAAGATTTCATCAATCATGTCTCCAGGTAGGTCTCTTAAAATATTGGGTTGTCTATCCATTTTGTGTTTTTATACTGTAAAATAGACAAGAGTTAGATTAAAAAAAAAATACTTATTAATACAAGCAATTTTTACATATATCATAAAGCATAAGCACACTATATTACATATATTACACCACACGAATACAACTATCTTATTCCGACTCGCTCGTTTCTTCTTGTTCGGTTTTGGTTCGTTTTGCCAAGTTTCTAGGGATATATGATGTTCCCCTAATACGAGCCATTGTTGTCCACATTGGTTTAGAAAAACCTGGTGGTTTAGAGGTTCCCGGGTCATTGTTACAACTTAAGGACTTCGAGGGTTGATGATACATATAAAGTTCATCGGGGTTGGAATTAGATTTCTCTATTTTTATGCCCTTTCCCTTATTATTTTCTTTTGCCATTTTAAATTCAGTTGGGGTAATTTCTATAACATCATCGGAATTCTCGTCGGAATCCGATTCATCGGAGAATTGGTAATCCTCCCAATATTTTGCTTCCTTGGCGGAAACACCATTGACCATAATTAACCTTGGTCGGTTGGTTGAGGATTTTCTTTTACTTAACCATTTTATTATTTCCCCCACCGGTTCTATTTCTTCATCCGGTTCCGATTCTTCTTCCGGTTCCGATTCTTCTTCCGGTTCCGACTCTTCTTCCGGTTCCTCTTCGGGAACTTGTGAATCAGTCGACGAATCATTCCAATTTACATTTGACTCTTCATTATTATTAGGTGAGTCAATGGGACTTGTTCTAAAGGTAGACATCTATCACATAATATCAAACGCGTTAAGAGATTAATATATCACATAATATTCACATGTTAAAAATATATAGTTTCCAACAAAATTTGTTAAGCAATCATTTTTCAAGTAAACACGGTCGAAGTCCAGACTCACTAATGCATCCTAACAAACTCGATAAGACACACTAATGCAAAATTCTGGTTCTCTAAGACCAACGCTCGGATACCAACTGAAATGTCCCGTTCTTATTGATTAAAAACGTTCCATATTAATTGATTTCGTTGCGAGGTTTTGAACTCTATATGAGACGTTTTTCAAAGACTGCATTCATTTTAAAACAAACCATAACCTTTATTTCATCAATAAAGGTTTAAAAAGCTTTACGTAGATTATCAAATAATGATAATCTAAAATATCCTGTTTACACAAGACCATTACATAATGGTTTACAATACAAATATCTTACAACAAAATAAGTTTCTTGAATGCAGTTTTTACACAATATCATACAAGCATGGACTCCAAATCTCGTCCTTATTTAAGTATGCGACAGCGGAAGCTCTTAATAATCACCTGAGAATAAACTTGCTTAAAACGTCAACAAAAATGTTGGTGAGTTATAGGTTTAACCTATATATATCAAATCATAATAATAGACCACAAGATTTCATATTTCAATACACATCTCATACATAGAGATAAAAATCATTCATATGGTGAACACCTGGTAACCGACATTAACAAGATGCATATATAAGAATATCCCCATCATTCCGGGACACCCTTCGGATATGATATAAATTTCGAAGTACTAAAGCATCCGGTACTTTGGATGGGGTTTGTTAGGCCCAATAGATATATCTTTAGGATTCACGTCAATTAGGGTGTCTGTTCCCTAATTCTTAGATTACCAGACTTAATAAAAAGGGGCATATTCGATTTCGATAATTCAACCATAGAATGTAGTTTTACGTACTTGTGTCTATTTTGTAAATCATTTATAAAACTTGCATGTATTCGCATCCCAAAAATATTAGATTTTAAAAGTGGGACTATAACTCACTTTCACATATTTTTACTTCGTCGGGAAGTAAGACTTGGCCACTGGTTGATTCACGAACCTATAACAATATATACATATATATCAAAGTATGTTCAAAATATATTTACAACACTTTTAATATATTTTGATGTTTTAAGTTTATTAAGTCAGCTGTCCTCGTTAGTAACCTACAACTAGTTGTCCACAGTTAGATGTACAGAAATAAATCGATAAATATTATCTTGAATCAATCCACGACCTAGTGTATACGTATCTCAGTATTGATCACAACTCAAACTATATATATTTTGGAATCAACCTCAACCCTGTATAGCTAACTCCAACATTCACATATAGAGTGTCTATGGTTGTTCCGAAATATATATAGATGTGTCGACATGATAGGTCGAAACATTGTATACGTGTCTATGGTATCTCAAGATTACATAATATACAATACAAGTTGATTAAGTTATGGTTGGAATAGATTTGTTACCAATTTTCACGTAGCTAAAATGAGAAAAATTATCCAATCTTGTTTTACCCATAACTTCTTCATTTTAAATCCGTTTTGAGTGAATCAAATTGCTATGGTTTCATATTGAACTCTATTTTATGAATCTAAACAGAAAAAGTATAGGATTATTGTCGGAAAAATAAGTTACAAGTCGTTTTTGTAAAGGTAGTCATTTCAGTCGAAAGAACGACGTCTAGATGACCATTTTAGAAAACATACTTCCACTTTGAGTTTAACCATAATTTTTGGATATAGTTTCATGTTCATAATAAAAATCATTTTCTCAGAATAACAACTTTTAAATCAAAGTTTATCATAGTTTTTAATTAACTAACCCAAAACAGCCCGCGGTGTTACTACGACGGCGTAAATCCGGTTTTACGGTGTTTTTCGTGTTTCCAGGTTTTAAATCATTAAGTTAGCATATCATATAGATATAGAACATGTGTTTAGTTGATTTTAAAAGTCAAGTTAGAAGGATTAACTTTTGTTTGCGAACAAGTTTAGAATTAACTAAACTATGTTCTAGTGATTACAAGTTTAAACCTTCGAATAAGATAGCTTTATATGTATGAATCGAATGATGTTATGAACATCATTACTACCTTAAGTTCCTTGGATAAACCTACTGGAAAAGAGAAAAATGGATCTAGCTTCAACGGATCCTTGGATGGCTCGAAGTTCTTGAAGCAGAATCATGACACGAAAACAAGTTCAAGTAAGATCATCACTTGAAATAAGATTGTTATAGTTATAGAAATTGAACCAAAGTTTGAATATAATTATTACCTTGTATTAGAATGATAACCTACTGTAAGAAACAAAGATTTCTTGAGGTTGGATGATCACCTTACAAGATTGAAAGTGAGCTAGCAAACTTGAAAGTATTCTTGATTTTATGTAACTAGAACTTGTAGAATATATGAAGAACACTTAGAACTTGAAGATAGAACTTGAGAGAGATCAATTAGATGAAGAAAATTGAAGAATGAAAGTGTTTGTAGGTGTTTTTGGTCGTTGGTGTATGGATTAGATATAAAGGATATGTAATTTTGTTTTCATGTAAATAAGTCATGAATGATTACTCACATTTTTGTAATTTTATGAGATATTTTATGCTAGTTGCCAAATGATGGTTCCCACATGTGTTAGGTGACTCAAATAGGCTGCTAAGAGCTGATCATTGGAGTGTATATACCAATAGTACATACATCTAAAAGCTGTGTATTGTACGAGTATGAATACGGGTGCATACGAGTAGAATTGTTGATGAAACTGAACGAGGATGTAATTGTAAGCATTTTTGTTAAGTAGAAGTATTTTGATAAGTGTATTGAATTCTTTCAAAAGTGTATAAATACATATTAAAACACTACATGTATATACATTTTAACTGAGTCATTAAGTCATCGTTAGTCGTTACATGTAAGTGTTGTTTTGAAACCTTTAGGTTAACGATCTTGTTAAATGTTGTTAACCCAATGTTTATAATATCAAATGAGATTTTAAATTATTATATTATCATGATATTATCATGTATGAATATCTCTTAATATGATATATATACATTAAATGTCTTTACAACGATAATCGTTACATATATGTCTCGTTTAAAAATCATTAAGTTAGTAGTCTTGTTTTTACATAAGTAGTTCATTGTTAATATACTTAATGATATATTTACTTATCATAGTATCATGTTAACTATATATATATCCATATATATGTCATCATATAGTTTTTACAAGTTTTAACGTTCGTGAATCACCGGTCAACTTGGTGGTCAATTGTCTATATGAAATATATTTCAATTAATCAAGTCTTAACAAGTTTGATTGCTTAACATGTTGGAAACATTTAATCATGTAAATATAAATCTCAATTAATATATATAAACATAGAAAAGTTCGGGTCACTACAGTTAGTGATTCCAAGGTCACAGCAGCGCGCTTGTGGGCCTCCACCAAATCATTGTGCTATCTATTTGAGACCTTTTGAGGTCTCAAATCTGAGATACCCATTTACTTGTTTCTTCATGAAGGTTTTAAATTTCTATGGCCTTAGTGTTGCTCGTTTCCATCCGAATGGGGTTCTCGCGATTGTGTTGTTTGAAATGTATTTTAATGGTTTAGGCATGGTCCTAAGCTTGAACATTTTTAGAAGCATTTTTCGGCTATCATCCTATCGCAGAGGGTGGTATACATTTACTAATGAGATTGATTTCCTTGGGGAGGCACCAGCGATTGCAGATAACTGGGTGCAATCGTTCGTTTTTGCCAAGTGTTCTGACTTTCCATTGAAGAACGCACAATCCTATCTGTTTAGGTCGGTGACTGTTCATCAGCCGAGATAGTTATATGAGATGGGCGAATTGATGGTTGACCAGTTGAGGGGCCTGAATATTCCTCAACGGTCTTATGATGAGCAGGTGTTGGTAATGGCTAATGTTAGCAACAACTGGACCCATTCTAATAGGATTTCTGTTGCTCGTAGAGGCGGGAGAGGTATTTATCCATGCAACGTTTTCCATCCTTCTCTTTTTTTTTTCTAGTCATGGTTTGTAAAATGACGTTGTATGATCTGTGCAGAGTTAACTGTGTTGGAGGTTCTGAGGGCGACGAGTCTGGATGGCATGGTTTTTACCGACAAGGTGGCTGAAGTTGTGCCTTCAGAGTCTTCTAGCCGTCACAGGGCACCGCCTAATGGTGGTTCTTCAGAGGGTGGGCTAATCCGTCGTACCAAGCACCGAATTAAGCTGTCTGTGGGAGCTGAAGGTATACCTTCGACGCACACTCTCTTTAACTTGCCTAATAGTATTTTGTGCTGACTACATTGCTTTTTTTGTACGCATAGGTAACGCTGGTCTGACTTCTGCGGGGGCGCAGGCATCTGTCCCATGGTTCCGTTGTTGAAGGGAGTTACTCCCTGGGAGAGGCTTGAGCTGGTTGTAGGGGAGAGTCAGGTGGGTGAGGAGGAGCCAGCTACTGAACGGGGGTCGGTTCAAGGGCACCATTCCGGCAAAGAGCCCATCGTGGAGGTCACAGATGCTCGCCCCCGGCTGACAATAAATGCTGGGCAGAATGTTTACGTTCTGCTCGACTGTAATGTAGAGCCATTCCGTGATCTTCTTCACTGTGATGCTTCAGACTACCCGGTTTATAGGGAATATCTGGACTTCATAACCTTTCTGGCTCTAAAAAAGGCGTTGGCCTCACTTTTCGCCACCTAGACACAACACTTGCGTTCTCAGTTTGCCGTGTTTGCTCAGCATCTTGCGGCAGATGAATTAAACTGGAGTGAGGCTGATGCTCGTCGTATTCACGAGCATTGTGTGATGTTTGAGAATGATAACCATCGCGTGGCGAAGTTGTCGGGGTCAATCACTCGCCTTGAGAGGGAGCTGGCGTCGGCGAAGGAGGCCTTGGAGTCTACCCGGGACAATTTACGTGTTGTTCCCAGGAAGTGCAGGAAACGTTGAAGGTGGCACTTTCCCAGGAACAGGACTACTTTCTGATGATAATAAGAAGTTATCAGAGAAGGTGTCGGCCACGTTAGGCGAACTTACCCGCCTTCAACTTGGTAGTCCTGTGCTTTTTGGCCGTCTCCTGAAGTCATCCGTTGTTCATCAGCCATTCAGTGCCTTTATTGAGGCTATCAAGAGGCTGACTATGTTTGAGGTATTGAAGGCGGTGCAGTGTTTCTTGCCGTCTAGTAGCGCGGCCCAAAAGATGAAGACTGATTTGAACGCTACCTGTGTCCAGGATCGCCAGCGGGCATATGAGGCTCTTGTCCAGATTAGTTGTGAATCGTTTATAATCGATATGCACTTCATTAACCTAAAGATTACAAAACAACACTTACATGTAACGACTAACGATGACTTAATGACTCAGTTAATATATATATATATATATATATATATATATATATATATATATATATATATATATATATATATATATATATATATATATATATGCAGTGTTTTAATATGTATTCATACACTTTTGAAAGACTTCAATACACTTATCAAAGTACTTCTACTTAACAAAAATTCTTACAATTACATCCTCATTCATTTTCATCAACAATTCTACTCGTATGCACTCGTATTCGTACTCGTACAATACCCAGCTTCTAAATGTATTTACTATTGGTATATACACTCCAATAATCAGCTCTTAGCAGCCCTTGTGAGTCACCTAATACATGTGGGAACCATCATTTGGCAACTAGTATGAAATATCTCATAAAATTACAAAAATATTGGTAATCATTCATGACTTATTTACAAGTAAACAAAATTACACATCCTTTATATCTAATCCATATACCAATGACTAAAAACACCTACAAATACTTTCATTCTTCAATTTTCTTCATCTAATTGATCTCTCTCAAGTTTTATCTTCAAGTTCTAAGTGTTCTTCATAAATTCTATAAGTTCTAGTTTCATAAAATCAAGAATACTTCCAAGTTTGCTAGCTTACTTCCAATCTTGTAAAGTGATCATCCATCCTCAAGAAATCTTTCTTATTTACAGTAAGATATCATTATAATACAAGGTAAGACTCATATTCAAACTTTGATTCAATTTCTATAACTATAACAATCTTATTTCGAGTAAAAATCTTACTTGAACTTGTTTTCGTGTCATGATTCTGCTTCAAGAACTTTCAAGCCATCCAAGGATCCTTTGAAGCTAGATCCATTTTTCTCATTTTTAGTAGGTTTACCTACTAAAATTAAGGTAGTAATGATGTTCATAACATCATTCGATTCATACATATAAAACTATCTTATTCGAAGATTTAAACTTGTAATCACTAAAACATAGTTTAGTTAATTCTAAACTTGTTCGCAAATAAAGTTAATCCTTCTAACTTGACTTTTAAAATCAACTAAACACATGTTCTATATCTATATGATATGCTAAATTAATGATTTAAAACCTGGAAACACGAAAAACACCGTAAAACCGGATATACGCCGTCGTAGTAACACCGCGGGTTGTTTTGGGTTAGTTAATTAAAAACTATGATAAACTTTGATTTAAAAGTTTTTCTTCTGGTAAAATGATTTTTCTTATGAACATGAAAATATATCCAAAAATCATGGTTAAACTCAAAGTGGAAGTATGTTTTCCAAAAGGGTCTTCTGGACGTCGTTCTTTCGACTGAAATGACTACCTTTACAAAAATGACTTGTAACCTATATTTCCAACTATAAACTTATAATTTTTCTGTTTAGATTCATAAACTTAAGTTCAATATGAAACCATAGCAACTTGAAACACTCAAAACGGATTTAAAACGAAGAAGTTGTGGGTAAAACAAGATTGGATAATTTTTCTTGTTGTAGCTACGTGAAAATTGGTAACAAGTCTATATTAATCATATCCTAGCTAACTCATATTGTATTATACATGTATTCTAATATATTATGTAATCTTGGGATACCATAGACACGAATACAATGTTTTGACATATCATATCGACCCATCTATATATATATTTCGAAACAACCATAGACACTCTATATGCAGTAATGTTGGAGTTAGCTATACAGAGTTAAGGTTGATTCCAAAATTTTATATACTTTGAGTTGTGATCTAGCCTGAAGCTTGTATACACGAGGTCTTGGATTGATTCAAGATAATATATATTGCTTTATTTTCTGTACATCTAACTGTGGATAACTAGTTGTAGGTTACTAACGAGGACAGCTGACTTAATAAACTTAAAATAGCAAAACGTATTAAAAATGTTGTAAATATATTTTGAACATACTTTGATATATATGTACATATTTGTTATATGTTTGTGAATCGACCAGTGGCCAAGTCTTATTTCCCGACGAAGTAAAAATCTGTGAAAGTGAGTTATAGTCCCACTTTTAAAATCTAATATTTTGGGATGAGAATACATGCATTTTTATAAATGTTTTACAAAATAGACACAAGTAAATGAAACTACATTCTATGGCTGGATTATTAAACCGAATATGCTCCTTTTTAGTCTAGTAATCTAAGAATTAGGGAACAGACACCCTCATTGACGCGAATCCTAAAGATAGATCTATTGGGCCCAACGAGCCACATCCAAAGTACCGGATGCTTTAGTACTCCGAATTCATCATGTCCGAAGGGAGGCCCGGAATTATAGGGGATATTCTATATGCATCTTGTTAAGGTCAGTTACCAGGTGTTCTCCATATGAATGATTTTTATCTCCATGTATGGGATGTATATTGAAATATGAAATCTTGTGGTCTATTATTACGAATTGATAAATATAGGTTAAACCTATAACTCACTAACATTTTTGTTAACGTTTAAAGCATGTTTATTCTCAGGTGATTATTAAGAGCTTCCGTTGTTGCATGCTATTATATGGACAAGATTTGGTGTCAGCATGCTTGTATAATATTATTTAAAACTGCATTCGAGATTTATTTTGTTGTAACATATTAATATTTGTAAACCAATATGTATTGGTAGTGTGTAAGTGTGATATTTGTTAGATTATCATTTCTGGATAATCTAAGTGGTGTCTTGTTAACCTTGTCAATAAAATAAAGGTTATGGTTTATTTTAAAAATGAATGCAGTCTTTGAAAAATGTCTCATATAGAGGTCAAAATCTCGCAACGAAATCAATTAATATGGAACGTTTATATTCAATATGAACGGGACATTTCAGCTACTTTGTTAATGTCATTTTGAGACGGATCATTATGCGTATCATTAAGTCCCTCCAGCTTGGTGAGGTCGGCTGGGACAACTGCTTTGCCAAACTTAAGTTAACATGACCCACGCTCGTGATTTGATGTGCAATTAATGCTGCCTTAATCATTGTAAAGTGTTTCTCGTGTTTCAATGCACCTTTTTGATTTTTATGGGACTCGCATAGAATTTTTGCCTATATAAACGATCATTTATCTTTATTCAAGCCTTTATACTTTCGATAGTATTCGCTTTGCATAATACAGAGAAAGAATTTTCGTATCTTCTTCAATTTAAATCTCTCTGTTTTCTTCTTCGCTCAATATGGTCCCCAGATCTGCTAATATTCTTCATGACGTGTTACGTGCACCTAGCAACGTTGACCAAGCCTATCTTGATAGGATATATTATATATGCCCTCAACTACAAGGCTTGGGGTTAGTGATTCCAAGGTCACAGCAGCGCGCTTGTGGGCCTCCACCAAATCATTGTGCTATCTATTTGAGACCCTTTGAGGTCTCAAATCTGAGATACCCATTTACTCGTTTCTTCATGAAGGTTTTAAATTTCTATGGCCTTAGTGTTGCTCGTTTCCATCCTAATGGGGCTCTCGTGATTGTGTTGTTTGAAATGTATTTTAATGGTTTAGGCATGGTCCTAAGCTTGAACATTTTTAGAAGCATTTTTTGGCTATCATCCTATCGCAGAGGGTGGTACACATTTACTGATGAGATTGATTTCCTTGGGGAGGCACCAGCGATTGCAGATAACTGGGTGCAATCGTTCGTTTTTGCCAAGTGTTCTGACTTTCCATTGAAGAACGCACAATCCTATCTGTTTAGGTCGGTGACTGTTCATCAGCCAAGATAGTTATATGAGATGGGCGAATTGATGGTTGACCAGTTGAGGGGCCTGAAGATTCCTCAACGGTCTTATGATGAGAAGGTGTTGGTAATGGCTAATGTTAGCAACAACTGGACCCATTCTAATAGGATTTCTGTTGCTCGTAGAGGCGGGAGAGGTATTTATCCATGCAACGTTTTCCATCCTTCTCTTTTTTTTTCTAGTCATGGTTTGTAAAATGACGTTGTATGATCTGTGCAGAGTTAACTGTGTCGGAGGTTCTGAGGGCGACGAGTCTGGATGGCATGGTTTTTACCGACAAGGTGGCTGAAGGTGTGCCTTCAGAGTCTTCTAGCCGTCACAGGGCATCGCCTAATGGCGGTTCTTCAGAGGGTGGGATAATTCGTCGTACCAAGCACCGAATTAAGCCGTCTGTAGCAGCTGAAGGTATACCTTCGACGCACACTCTCTTTAACTTGCCTAATAGTATTTTGTGCTGACTACATTGCTTTTTTTTGTACGCATAGGTAACGCTGGTCTGACTTCTGCGGGGGCGCAGGCATCTGCCCCATGGTTCCGTTGTTGAAGGGAGTTACTCCCTGGGAGAGGCTTGAGCTGGTTGTGGGGGAGATTCAGGTGGGTGAGGAGGAGCTAGCTACTAAACGGGGGTCGGTTCAAGGGCACCATTTCGGCAAAGAGCCCGCCGTGGAGGTCACAGATGCTCGCCCCCGGCTGACAATAAATGCTGGGCAGAATGTTTACGTTCTGCTCGACTGTAATGTAGAGCCATTCCGTGATCTTCTTCACTGTGATGCTTCAGACTACCCGGTTTATAGGGAATATCTGGACTTCATAACCTTTCTGGCTCTAAAAAAGGCGTTGGCCTCACTTTTTGCCACCTAGACACAACACTTGCGTTCTCAGTTTGCCGTGTTTGCTCAGCATCTTGCGGTAGATGAATTAAACTGGAGTGAGGCTGATTCTTATCGTATTCACGAGCATTGTGTGATGTTTGAGAATGATAACCATCGCGTGGCGAAGTTGTCGAGGTCAATCACTCGCCTTGAGAGGGAGCTGGCGTCGGCGAAGGAGGCCTTGGAGTCTACCCGGGACAATTTACGTGTTGTTCCCAGGAAGTGCAGGAAACATTGAAGGTGGCACTTTCCCAGGAACAGGACTACTTTCTGATGATAATAAGAAGTTATCAGAGAAGGTGTCGGCCACGTTAGGCGAACTTACCCGCCTTCAACTTGGTAGTCCTGTGCTTTTTGGCCGTCTCCTGAAGTCATCCGTTGTTCATCAGCCATTCAGCGCCTTTATTGAGGCTATCAAGAGGCTGGCTATGTTTGAGGTATTGAAGGCGGTGCAGTGTTTCTTGCCGTCTGGTAGCGCGGCCCAAAAGATGAAGACTGATTTGAACGCTACCTGTGTCCAGGATCGCCAGCGGGCATATGAGGCTCTTGGCCAGATTAGTTTTGAAGAGTTAGAAAAAATCTGCAGGGACGAGAACTAGACAAAATCTGCAGGGACGAGAACTCATCCGTAGAGGATAATGTAAATTACCAACCGTAGAGATATGCACTCATTGTGTTTTGTATGATTAATGCGACTTCTTTATATCTTGTTACATATTTGTGTGTAAACTAGTTTATTTTGCTTCGAGTTGCGCATATTGTCATGACAAAAACATAGATATCTAGACTACGCGTGTGTATGGTCGAGTTGTTTATACGGTAGAACCGAACCATCAATGATATTGTCGGACACCCTTGTTATCCGAGAAGGTTCTTCAAGGGGTGTCCTCCTACCAACGAAATCTAGAAAGCATTTCTTCTGGCGGTAGGTCCAAAATATGCCAAAAGTATTTTGATGTTACTTGTGACATATTCAGAGTCGTTACAGTGGATAAGTATATAAAATGAAACTTTATTGATGACTTATACATAGAAATGATTTGAGTACATAAGTGTTTTTCATTTCTGCCGTCCGAGTGGGTGATCAGTCCTCCCGGTCGCAGACAAGTTACACATGATATTTCTTCAAATGAAAGGCATGCTAAGGGCGTTGTATCGGAGCTTCGTCTGGTGTCTCCAGGTGGTATGCACCATAATTAGTTATGCCGACAAACCTGTAAGGTCCTTCCCATCTTGGGCCCAGTTTTCCAACATCTTGCTATCGGCTGGCCTCGTTGCTACGTAACACCAAGTCGTTTAACTGAAAGTCCAGTGGCTTGACTTTTTTTTCATAGTGGTTTGCGATTTTTTGCTTCTTTTCGGCTTGCCGGATATGTGCTATCGTCCGTCGTTCTTCTAGAGCATCTAAGTTTTCTCGCAATGCTTCATCGTTTTGTTGTTCATCAAATGTTGTTACTCGGTTGGTTGGGACAAGCACCTCAGCCGGGATAACCGCTTCGGTGCCGTACACCAAGATGAAAGGTGTTTCGTTCGTACTGTCTTTTGGTATTTTCCGTTGTGCCCATAGTATATGTTGGAGCTCGTCCACCCATCCTTGCCGGTGTTTACCTAGTCTTGCTTTTATCCCGGCAATGATGTCTCTATTAGTGACCTCGACTTGTTTATTGGCCTGTGGCTAGGCCACAGAAGTAAATGACTGTTGAATGTCCATGTCCGCACACCAATCCTTAAATGGATTGTGTGCAAACTGTGTGCCTTTGTCGCTGACTATCTCTTGTGGCAAACCACGACAGACAATATCCTCCCATACAAAGGTTAAGATTTTTTGTCCCGTGATCGTGCTTAACGGTTTTACCTCGACCCATTTTATAAAGTAGTCAATTGCGACTACTAGGAATTTGACATTTCTGATGCCTCTTGGGAATGGGCCGACAATGTCGATCCCCCGTTTGCAGAACGGCCAAGCGGCATGTATAGGAATCATGTTACGGCGAGGGGATATGTTGATGGGAGTGTGTATTTGACATGCCTCACAGTTTACGATCAGGTCATATGTATCCCGGTACATGTGTGGCCAGAAATAACCCATTCTCTTGATCCTGCTAACTATCGTTCGGTAGCCGAAATGTATGGAGCAGGCTCCTTCGTGCATTTCTTGTATGATCTCTTTGGCCTGCGCTGGGCCAACGCATCTTAAGTAAGGCTCTATGAAAGATTTCCTATACAAGATGCCAATTCTAAAGTTGTACATTGGTGCCCACATTCGTATCCTGCGGGCTTGTAGTTTGTCCTCCGGGAGGGTACCATCAGCGAGGTAATTTATGAAAGGTGTCATCCAACACTCTCCCTCCGTCGTGATTGTTGCCATGAGAGTATCCTCTTCAGTTGACTTTCTTTTCAGTACTTCAACCATAACCTTTTTGGTGAAGTGGTCGTAGAGTAGAGAGGCAAGCTTGCTCAAAGCATCTGCTTTCTTATTCTGGTTACGGGGTATTTGCTTTATTTCAAATACTGTGAAGGTGTTGGTCAGTGCTTTCGCAAGCTCTAGGTATTTTTGCATCGATGTATCTCTTGCTTCGAAGTGGTCGTTTAACTGGCTTGCTACTAGTTGTGAGTCGATATAAGTTGTAAGTTGTCGTACGTCTATACTTCTTGCCAAGCGTAATCCTGCTATTAGTGCTTCATACTCGGCCTCGTTGTTTGAGGTGGTGAACCTCAACCGAATAGAGTAGGTTATTTCTTCTCCGTTTGGGGAAACGAGGAGTAGGCCTATGCCGGCTCCCTCCTCACTTGACGCTGCATCCGTATATAGTTCCCAAAATTTGTCCGTTTCCCTTCTTATAATAGTGGTTTCTCCTTGTTTGATCATGTCGGAAGTCGGCTATGACTTGGCCCTTTACCGAATGTCTCGAGAGGAAGGTGATTTCATGCTCGCCAAGTTCTATTGCCCAATTTGCCATTCTTCCAGAAATTTTTGGTCTACTCAGGACGTGTTTGATCGGTTGGTCCGTGAAGACTTGCATCAGATGTGATTGAAAATATCGTCGTAACCGTCTGGCTGTGTGCACTAAGTCATAAAACATTCGACCAAAAACTGCAAAATTTATAGATGTGGCCAGCCTTTCACTGCCATGCGATAGCATGGAAATTATTCCTTCTGGCCATGCGATCGAATGGCCTGCTTTTCCAGCTCACAAAGATTCCAAAACGTGGGCGGCTGGATTTTTATAATATTTATAATATAATATAATTAATTATATATTATATTATATTCTTGTACTCCGTTGACTTGTAATTTTTGGTCCGTTGCATCGCGCGTTGAGAGTTGACTCTGGTCCCGGTTCCGAATTTTCGAACGTCCTTTCGTACTATTTAATATCTTGTACTTTGCGTTTTGCGGCTCGTTCTCTTGTAACTTTTAGACGTTTCTTATCAATATTTTGAACTACTTTGATTGTACTTTGTACTTTTTAGCTTTTTGGTCGTTTGCATCTTCAATTCGTCGAATCTGTCTTTTGTCTTCACCTTTTATTATTTAAACGAATATTACTTGTAAATAGAACAATTGTAACCAAAAGCTTGTCTTTCTTGAGGGATAATGCTATGAAATATATGTTTGTTTTTAGCATTATCAAATATTCCCACACTTGAGCATTGCTTGTCCTCAAGCAATATAGTCTTGAAATAAAAATACTAGAATCACTTCTTTATTCTTCACACTTTGTACATCAGTGAATTCTATACGGCGGTATGAACAATAGTAGTAACGATGTGGTTTACAGTCCCACATGACTATGAAAATTTAGATCCTTTAGGAAATTGGATCTTTATGAAAACATTTGATCTTTTGAAAATTAAATCTAGCTTTTACCCTAGATAAGTTTTTCGGAATAACCCTTCACCGGTGTTTGCAAATTGTTTTTGTGGGTTTGGTGGGTTTCAGATTTGAAAATTTTAGCTCAAAACTTATGGTTTTGTGTCACCCACTTGCTAACCTTGTATTAGAAAAGCAACATGTCCAGTAAACTTGCTCCGTATATTACCTTTCGGTAAACTACCGTCCGGTTGTAAAGGAAAGCGTTGAACAAGCCACTGTTAAGGCAATGTCCCGTGACATGCTTTTGATTATGGTAAAGATCACCCTATAATTTTTCGGTCTGGCACAAGGTCCTGTCTGCGACCATGCTATGCAACCACCGTTCTTACGGTTGACACCCGATTTGGTTCAGGTGACCTAATGAATTCCAAGTGAATTCCTAGGATTTTACGTTCAATGGTAATGAACGCATTGAAAATGGGTTTTCAGAAAACAAATCGGTTTGTAATTTTGAACAAAATATTTTGTCGTTCAAGCTCGAGTTTAGATATCATCGAATTCCATGAGTTTGAATTCTCAATCTTTAAGGTCAATCTCAAGGATTGAGTAATATCAGTCTTAAAATCTGATTTTTGATCTTTAAGGAGATTATTCTTTCTGGGGATCTGATTTATTAGTCTTATAAGCTAATTTTCATGGTGCCCCCCATTGTACGAGACAAATGCTCTCATGGTTAGGATAAGTTTGACCACTTGGAAACCCTGTTTGATGCTGAGGTCCGTGGGTTTCCAGCTGATTTTTGAGAAAACTTTTCAAGGTTTTTCGTAGACTCTATAACGGGTCTGGACGACAACTTCCTGACCTAAATCAAGAAGCGCGTTTCTTTTTCAGAAGACTTTACTTCCTTTTAATGATGGAATTGATTCATCGTGTAGATCCATCTTTTCTTTCAAATATATTATAAGAAATTGGGTAAAACTGATAAAATTGTCCAAAACAAAGTATCTTCAATTATTTGTACAAAAATATGTGATATATGTTCTAAATAACTTGGTAAATTTTTCCCACACTTGGCTTTTATTTTCCTTTCTTTGCCTTTTTATTTTCCTCTATTCCATTTTAAATGAATTCTAACATTTTAGGTTGTTTCTCAATTTATGTCCTTTACGAGGTAACAATAATTTCGGTGTTAACACCTACTTTAATCGTTCATAAATATGTATAAACATGATTTTGAGTTCATTTAATTGAAAATTTTGAAAATTTTTACTAGAATTGGGTAGTCAGTATATAAGACTAGGGCTGTTTTTTATTATCAGAGAGCACTAGATTCTAATACAACTAATGCGTTACTAGTATTTTTAATGGTAACCAAGTGTTTAAGTTTAAAATTTTAAAAATCCGAAAGAATTTAACCCCTTCCCACACTTAAGATCTTGCAATGCCCTCATTTGCAAGAAATCAGTAACAATTTAAATTATTGAGGGAGATTAGCGTAGAAAAAGTGATTAAATTTTACCAAAATTTCCAAACATATTGGCGTTTGTTTGTTGAATGATAAATGGTGCACATCATTTGTTCATTCCATCTTGTTGTTACATCACATTTGTTTTTCGTTTTGTCGTCAAAATTAGTAGCTTTTGCTGAACTTAATGCCAGTCTTTGAAAATGCGCTGTTTTACCCTGTTGTGTACAATTGACAAAATACATACATACAAATAATAACATGCATGGTAATTTGAAATGAGACTTAACATCCCACTTTCAAATCAAATATGAAATATTAGTACAACATAATAAAAATGTTAAAACTTACATAAAAGTATCACAATATTATATGTTTTAAACATAAAAATAAATAAAAATAATAAAAGATAAAAATCACCAACGGGAACTATATCAATCTGGATAGGAGTTCCAATTCATGTCATCGGGCAGGTTCCATGGTTGGTTATAGGTCTACTGATAGGCCTAGTTAAGGTTGTAGAGAGTAAATGGTGGTTGCATATTGGGATGGTGTGGAGGATAGTAAGCAGGTCGGGTCAGTACGTAGTTATTTGGTACCTGAGGTGATAGTTGGCTCATGATATGATGCTGACGATAGTGCCACCTATCATGCTGTCGTTGCCTAGAATGCTTGTACACATTCTCGGCGTGCCACTGCTCGAACTGACTAAATCTAGCCTCGTTTGTCATTTCTACCTCATCTATACGCTGGTAAACGTCAGTCATAGCCTCCCTAATGACATCCCTAATGTCATCCGGTTCCTCCATTTCCTCATCTGAACCTCTCTCTACCTGTGGATGACGGCCATCATATGGTACTGCCTGATTGCGTCTGCTCTTTAATACCTTTGCACCCTGATAGACCTTCAATCCTAAAGTGTCAACCTGTTCCCTACACACCATCAGTGGACCCCCTTGATCCCTATCTACACCCAAATTATCTCCAATGAGAGTAACAAAAATACCTCCTCCTATTATTCCCCCGTCCTGTATTCCTGCTACCATTTTGGAAAGATAAAAACCAACACAGTAGGGGATATTAACAAAGCTTCTAGGGTTTCGAATATACTTAAGGTAAAATAAGTCGTGTAAGGTCATCTTCTCCTTGTTTTTAGCTCTTTGTGTAATCGAATTAGCTAACAATCTATGTATAATACGTAGCTCTACTTTTTTAATATCTAAATAGGAGTGTCTTCCTCCCAGCGAAAAAACATTATAATTTGACATACGCCTCCAGACGGCGTCCGCGTCAAAATTCTTATCTACCCTTTCACCATGATAAATCAAATTTATACAATCGGGTAGTTGTAATTCACCAGGAGTGTAAATCTGTAAAGCCCTGGCCATGTCCAGCATGGACACCCTGTACATCCTACGGCCAAGTAAAAATCTAAGAAAACTTCTATCATCTAACCTAACTACATCCGCATTAAGTGATATAGTACTCATAAGCTCAACACACCATTCCTTATATACAGGCCTACGAATGGTGAATAAACGTTCCCAATCGGGAAAAGAAGAGTTGCCATACCTTTAGATCAGATGCTGTCTAACTGAGTTAACTAGTTGGACCCTTTCCAAAGGCTCCCAATCGATTACCCTCGGCACTTCTACATTTTTCGTTACCAGTTTAAATTTGTTACTTTGATACGTCGGGTAATCTCTCCAGCTTCGATCAAATCTCAAATTAGGATGCAACTGTTCTTCATGAATCGTTGGGTGTTCTATTATTGGATGAATCGGAAATTGTACGTAGGCATTAACATATTCTTGTTGCGGATCATAGTATGGTATGTGTTGATCAGGATGTTGTTTTTGTTCCTGTTGTTGCTCCGGTTCATATTGCATTTCTGATTCAGGTTCTGGAGCAGGTTGTCTAGATGATGATGATGCACCATCAGTATCGGTAAATCTCTGCAAAACACATTAAACACAAAATTTGTGCATCCAAATATGCATTAGTGTTAGCAAAATAACAACTTGAAATAATTACAATAACATGTTCAATCAAAATTAAACTTATACACCTTTTCACAATTTTTACAATTCTACACTTTTTCAAATAAGCATATATGAAAATGTTTACAAAGTTTATAAGCATTCAACTCAAATAACATGTTAAAATAACCATTTCTAGCAATTAAAAAAGTTTCAAATGACATTTACATCAATTTAATCAAGTTCATAAATTTTAGACTTAAAAAGTCCACTTTAATTCTCAAAAATCATGTTTAGGATCAAAGTTTGGATCATTTAGCTACATAAACATGTTACACTACTTAATTTAGCAATAATTAATGACAAAAATCGGCCATAACCTGTTTATATCAAAAAGCTCCAAATTGCTCAAGAACACAAACCCTAGATTTCTAAAATTTTTGAAGTTTTTAGCTTCAAATCATGTTAAATAGCATCAATCTAGGTTATACATGCATAATATACTAACAATTTAACTCTAATTACACTAGAAATTAACAAAATCAAATTATGTATAAATTAGCTCAAGAACACTAAAATTCAAATTTAAAGAGTTTTAGGGATGTAATTGTTACCTTTCTTGAAAAACTTCTTAACAAATTCATGATTAGAGCGGAATATAGCAAGAGATTTGGTTGAATTTGGTGAAAAATTGGTGATTTTAGGGGTTAATGTGTGTGTATGTTCGTGTATGTGTGTGTTGATGTTATGAGACAGAAGCAGTTCGCTGGAAGTTTTGTACCTGACCAGTTTTTTATCACCATGCGACCGCATGGATTTAGTGAAGGAACCCCATGCGATCGCATGAGGTCTGTTTTTTTTTTTTAAAACCTTATACTTTAAAACAAATATTAAATAAATTTAAAATTTTGTTTTCCTTGTTATTTAGGACGAGGTCGTTTCGGATCGTTGTCCTAGTCCGACCCTCGACAAAATTTTAAAATTTGTCATTTCAAAGCGTTGTTTTAAAAGCAAAGATTTTTGGGTTTTTTAAATGTTTTGGCATACTTTAATTCAATAAGATTAAAAATAATGATAACAAAATTTCTCGTCCCGCCCTCCGGTAAAGCAATTTCGGTTCAACGACCTAGTTTTCAACTCACGACGAATTTTTTAGATATCAAATTTTTAACTTAATGAAATAAAGTAAATTTTTTTTTTTAAATTCACACCAAATTTAAATGCATAAAATTAAAAATTCATATTATTAAAATTTTTATACATACAAACTTATATTGAAAATATTTTTTAAAAATACTTAAAAACTTAAATATATTGGTTTTAGAAATTTACAATAATAAATTAATATTTATATATTAATTTTAAAAACATGGTAAAAAAATAAAATTAAAAATCTTTTTGGTCTTTTATCTCACTTTAATCAATCAAATATTATCAAAAATATACGCCCCTCTTTTCGGTAAAGTAATTTTAACCTAGTTTTACTCCAGATATATTTTTGAAATATTTTGGGTTGATTGATTAAAGATATTTATACCTTAAGAATAAACGGTAAATTTCGCAGTGATGTAATAAATTTTTGTATAAAATATCAATAATTTCGGTTACGCATACCTAATTTTATTGAATACTAATTTAATACTTTATAGCGAACGATTCAGCGTTTATTATCAAAAGGTTAAAAGCAATAAAAAATAAAAAATAAAAACTGTACATACTTACCTGTGAGATAGAATTCTCAGAGACCTGCTTTAGCCGACTCATAGGAGAGTCGTGTGATTTGGTTCTCCATAGCTACATAAGCGTAACCTTGATTCTTCAATATCTTTTTTTTCTAAACATATAAACGGTCCTTCTCTGCATAGAGTAACAAATTCGGTATTTATGTTTGATTGTTTGAACATTTACCTTCATGTGACCATTTTCTGCATTTATAACATCTTTCAAGGTGTCGTGCTCTTCTTTTTGTTGCGGACTTTGATTTTCCTTTACCAAAATATATCTTATGATGATCTTTTCTGAGTTCTTACCTCACTTCGTCCATTTTGCCTCTTATAAATGATACCACTTCACTCAGAAGTGTGTCATTATTACGTTTAGTAATCATAGCGTGTAGCAGTAGACCATGGTTTAGTTCAAAGGAATTCTTCATCTCGTAAAACCTAAAAGAAAATAAAAATTCAGAATGGGGGGGAGAAGACTAGTTCTTTAGGGTCTGCTAGGGAAAGACCATTCGGATTCCATTCTCGAGAACTACACGAAAACAGAATATCTAACTCTAACAGAAATACATATTACCCTAAAAAGATTCGAATCTTCTCACACTTAGTTAGTTGTGGTGTCGAAATTGTGATTAACTTCATCTTCAACTTCCATTGCATTATCTATGTAATGTTTAACTATGTGACCATTAACTTTAAATTCAATCCCATTTGAATTGATTAACTATATTGTTCCATATGGAAAAACTCTTTTGACTATGAATGGTCCAGACCATCTAGATTTCAATTTTCCAGGAAATAGCTTGAATCGTGAATTGAAAAGAAGAACTCTGTCTCCTTCTTTAAATTCTTTTGAACTTCTGATTCTTTTATCATGCCATTTCTTCATTCTTTCCTTATAGATTAATGAATTTTCATATGCTTCATGTCTTAATTCTTCTAATTCGTTTAGTTGACTTAACCGTAGACGTCCAGCTTCATGTAAATCAAGATTATATGTCTTCAAAGCCCAAAATGCTTTATGTTCAATTTCTACTGGAAGGTGACATGCTTTTTCGTAAACGAGTTTAAAAGGTGTGGTTCCAATTAGAGTTTTGTAGGCTGTTCTAAAAGCCCAGAGTGCATCCTCCAATTTCATGGACCATTCCTTCGGATTTGATCCTACGGTTTTCTCTAGAATACGTTTTAAAGCTCGGTTGGTATTTTCAAGTTGTCCACTTGTTTGTGGATGATAAGCAGTTGAGATTTTATGAGTTACTCCATATCTTTTGAGAACTTTCTCAAGTTGATTATTACAAAAATAAGTACCCCGATCACTTATTAAAGCTTTCGGTGTTTCGAACCTAGCAAAAAGATGTTTTAAGAAGTTGACTACAACTCGTGCATCGTTAGTCGGGAGAGCTTGTGCTTCTGCCCATTTAGATACATAATCAATGGCAACGAGAATGTAGAGATTATTATGAGATTTTGAAAATGGACCCATAAAGTCAATACCCCAAGCGTCAAATACTTCACATACTTGAATGACATTTTGTGGCATTTCATCACGTTGACTTATTTTTCCGGCCCTTTGACAAGCATCGCAGGATTTACAAAGAAGGTGTGTGTCTTTGAAAATTGTAGGCCAATAGAACCCAGCATCGTAAACTTTTCTTGTTGTAAGTTGAGGCCCATAATGCCCTCCTGCTGGTCCTGTATGACAATGGTTTAAGATTTGACTAGCTTCTTCTCTGAATACACATCGGCGTATTATTCCATCGGGACAACTTTTAAACAAATGTGGATCTTCCCAGAAATAGTGTTTTATATCACTAAAGAATTTCTTTCGTTTTTAGTACGACAACCCTTTTTCAAGGAATCCACATACTAAGTAGTTTGCATAGTCTGCAAACCATGGAATTTCACTATAATCTATCTTCAATAGATATTCATCAGGAAAGTTATCTTGTATGGCCGATTCATTTAGAACTTCTAATTCAGGATTTTCAAGACGAGAAAGATGATCAGCGGAGAGATTTTCTGCTCCCTTTTTTGTCTCGGATTTCAATATCGAACTTTTGTAAGAGTAAGATCCAACGGATCAATCGTGGTTTAGCATCTTGTTTTGAAAATAGGTATCTAAGAGCAGGATGGTCGGTATAGACCACCGTTTTAGCTAGAATGAGATATGAACGAAATTTGTCAAAAGCAAAGACAATAGCAAGGAGTTCTTTTTCAGTAGTTGTGTAATTCGTCAGTGCTCCTTGTAATGTCTTACTAGCGTAATAAATAGGTTGAAATTGTTTTTCAATCCTTTGTCCTAAAACGGCTCCCATTGCAAAATCACTTGCATCGCACATAAGTTCAAACGGTAGATTCCAATTTAGAGTTATCATGATCGGCGCATTAGTGAGTTTTTCTTTAAGAATATTAAAAGATTTGATGCATTCATCCGAAAAGATGAATGGAGCATCCTTTTCTAAGAGTTTATTCATAGGGGTGGCAATTTTTGAAAAATCTTTTATGAAACGTCGGTAAAAACTGGCATGCGCTGGAATACTCCTAACTCCTCTAACATTGGTGGGATTTGGAATTTTAGAAATTACATCTACTTTAGCTCTATCCACTTCAATTCCTTCTTTTGAAATCTTATGACCAAGAACGATGCCTTCTCTAACCATGAAATGGTATTTCTCCCAATTAAGAACTAGATTTGATTGCTCGCATCTAATAAGCATTCGTTCAAGATTAACTAGACATGATTCAAAAGTATCACCGAAGACTGAAAAGTCATCCATGAAAACTGATGATGTAGCGTGAGGGTACGAAATAGTATTATTTTTTACTAGGAAATACTACAAAATATGACACAAGTTTTATTAATTTACGGATGGGATATACCTAAACCTTGCTACAACACTATAGGCAGTGTACCTAATCGTAGAGTAGTGTAGTTTTTAGTAAGTCCGGTTCGTTCCACAAGGAGCTAGTGATTACGTACTATATTTTTATAAAACTATATTTATATAAATATATATATATATATATATATAAGTAGTAATATTATTATAAAAGGGGGGTTTTTACTGTTTAATGACCGGTTTGTCGATTTTATATTTTTAAGCGTAAAGATAAATGACAATAATTAAAGTGCGTAAAATAAATAAATGACGATAAATAAAATAACAATAAATAAAATTGCGATAGAATATGAAATAAAAGGATTATGCTTATTTAAACTTTCGTAATCATGATGGTTGACGTTTTGATTTTAATTAATTGTTACTCGGGTTAATTGTCCTTTGTCCTGGTTTATTTGATACCTATCTGGTTTTTGTCCATAATAGTCCATCGGTCATAAATATAAAGTGCGAGTGTCCTCGTCAAATTACCCTTATACCCGAAGTCAAATATTTCAACTAATTAAGGATTTAAACTGTGACGCAGTTATCACTTCTGTCAACAATTACACCAGTTATCACTGTATGTAATCCACCCCTGTTTTGATTAGATATGAATATTAATTTACCCACTTGATCAGTTTGAATAATCAATTACCCAACCCGAATAATTAATTAAATGATTATAATAGATTCCATATGAACGTCACTAAATAGGACAACCATAATCATTATTAATTATTAGGTTAATTAATTTGAAGATAGGTTCGACAGACTCCAATGAGTTGTCACTCAATTAGACAATACCCCCCATCTATTAATAGTCAATAGTCCAATTTCCACAAGTGTCGGTCTTTTGCCCAAACCTTAATTATGGTACAAAGTTCAATAACCCCGTCTTAATATTTTAGCCCAACATCACGATTACTTCGGCTTAAATAAGCATAATAATAACTTAGTTACGAGACATTAAATTAAAAAGGAAGAACATAGCTTACAGTGATGATTAATCGCGTAGCGTTGCACGGACAGAATTTCGACTTAAAACCCGTAAAATATTTCTTACAATAACCCAACTAAACCATAACTTTATTATTAAAATTAACTTATATTAAAATTATAATATAAATATATATTATATATTACAGAAGAGAGAAAGAAATATGAAGAAAGGTGTACATAAATTGATCAAATGAATTGCCTTTTATAGGCAAATATTGAATTGAAATTTTCACTTATGACCCCTTAACTATGCTCAATTAACAACTTTTTATTATTTATTATTATTCTTATTATGAATTATTTAAATATTATATTATATTCTTGTGCATAGTTTACTTGTACTTTCAGCTCCGTTGCGTCGAGCGTTGATAGTTGGCTCGAGTACCGGTTCCGGATTTTCGAACGTCCTTTCGTATAATTTAATATCTTGTACTTTATGTTTTGTAACTTGTACTCTTGTCATTTTTAGACGTTTCTCATCAATAAATTGAACCTTTTGAATTGTATCTTGTACATTTGAGCTTTTTGGACGTTTGTGTCTTCAAATCTTCGTTTTCGCCTTTTGTCTTTGCACTTATTTATTTAAACAATTACAATGAAAATATAATACAATTACATATGAAAACCTATTATTTAGAAGGGATATTGCTATGAAATATATGTTCCTTTTTAGCCTTATCAAATATCCCCACACTTGAGCGTTGCTTGTCCTCAAGCAATACAGAACTTGAAATAAAAACATACATGAATCACTTTTTTATTCATCACATTTTGTACATTAGTGATTTTGATATGGTGGTATAAACAATGATAGTAACGATAGAACCATGGTTAAAGGTGGGTGTGTCATCCACAGTTGCCTCGGGTTTAGGTCAACGACACTTGTAATCAAATAGCCGATTTACTTTCGGTTTCCAAAGCAAAGTGCACATTTGAAAGGTGGTTTACAGTCCCACATGACTTTGAAAATGTAGATCCTTTAGAAAATTGGATCTTTATGAAAACATTTGATCTTTTGAAAATTCAATCTAGCTTTTACCCTAGATAAGTTTTCCGGAATAACCCTTCACCGGTGTTGCAAAATATTTTTGTGGGTTTTGTGGGTTTCAGATTTGAAAATTTTAGCTCAAAACTTATGGTTTTGTGTCACCCACTTGCTAACCTTGTATTAGGAAAGCAACACGTCCAGTATACTTGTCCCGTATATTACCTTTCGGCAAACTACCGTCCGGTTGTAAAGGAAAGCGATGAACAAGAAACTGTTAAGGCAATGTCTAATGACATGCATTTGTTCATGGTCTAAAACGTGTCGGACGCAATTACTATCCTTGGTAGGAGCAATAGTAAAGCTCACCCTTATGATTTTTCGGTTTGGCACAAGGTCCTGTCTCCGACCATGCTATGCAACCACCGTTCTTACGGTTGACACCCGATTTGGTTCAGGTGACCTAATGAATTCCAGGTGAATTCCTAGGATTTTACGTTCAATGGTAATGAACGCATTGAAAATGGGTTTTCAGAAAACAAATCGGTTTGTATTTTGATCAAAATATTTTCTCGTTCAAGCTCGAGTTTAGATATCATCGAATTCCATGAGTTTGAATTCTCAATCTTTAAGGTCAATCTCAAGGATTGAGTAATATCAGTCTTAAAAGCTGATTTTTAATCTTTAAGGAGATTATCCTTTCTGGGAATCTGATTCATTAGTCTTATCAAGCTAATTTGCACGGTGCCCCCCATTGTACGAGATAAATCCTTCTCATGGTTAGGATAAATCTGACCACTTGGTGACCCTGTTTGATGCTGAGGTCCGTGGATTTCCTGCTGATTTTAGAGATGACTTTTCTAGATTTTTTGTCAACCTACAGCTGGTCTGGACGACAACTTCTTGACCTAAATCAAGAAGCGCGTTTCTTTTTCGGAAGACTTTACTTCCTTTTAATGATGGAATTGATTCATTGTGTAGATCCATCTTTCTTACAGTAAATCGGGTAAACCAGTTAATTTAGTCTAAAGTAAAAGCACCTGCAATAACTTTACAAAAACATGTGATAGATAGTTTTTAATTGAATAACTTGGTACATTCTCCCCACACTTGGCTTTTTTCATGCGTCTTTTTATATCTTAATAAATAAATTCAAGCGTTTTAGTTGTTTCTCAATTTATGTCCTTTCCGAGGTAACAATAATTTCGGCATTAACACCTAGTTTTATCGTTCATAAATATGTATAAACATGATTTTGAATTCATTTAGTTAAAAAATTTTAAAATTTTCATAATATTTAGAAAATAAGCCAAGTATAAACCCGAGAGAATTTATAACCCTTCCCCACACTTGAGATCATGCAATGCCCTCATTTGCATGAAATCAGACTATAATTATAAATTCATGAGGGTGATTAGTGTAGGAAAGTGATTAAAAATACCCAGTTTGTAATTACAAAGCTCGTCGAATGATAGATGGCGCGCCTCATCGTTCATTCCTTCATTTATTATATCACATTTGTTGTTTTGCATCTTGTCGTCAAAATCAGTAGCTTTTGCTGAACTTAATGTTAGTCTTTGAAAGTGCGTTGTTTTACCCTGTTGTTTACATGATAAAATACAAACATATATACATATTTTTAAAGTTGGGTATATTACCCCACGTTCAAAAATTTATAAAATCAAATATATATTTTTTTTTGCATACTTTAAATCAATAAAATTAAAAATAATGATGACAAAATTTTTTTGCCCCGTCCTCGGGTAAAGTAATTTCGGCTCAACGACCTAGTCTTCAACTCACGACGAATTTTAGAAATCTTTTTTTTTCAACTTAATGAAATAAAGTAAATTTTTATTTTTAAATTCACACAAAACTTAAAAAGAAAACATATTAATTTCATATAAAACTTAAAAAACAAAAAAAATCAGAATGGGGGGAGAAAACTAGTTCTTTAGTGTCTGCTAGTGGAAAAGACCAATCGGATTCCATTCTCGGAACTACACCAGAACAGAACAACTAACTCCAAACAGCATTTTCTTTTTAGAATATTTGAATCTCCTCACACTTAGGTAGATGTGGTGTCAAAATTGTGATTAACTTCATCGTCAATTTCTCTTGGACCATAATCAACTTGCATATCTGTGACTTTTACTTTAAGCCAGTGACCAGCTTTTTCCGTAATATCCACAAATTCAACTAGCTTCGCCTTTTCTTTAGGCGACAGATTGGATACTAACCGGTTATATAACTTAAAGTTCCCCTTACTTTTAGCATCAATAACCCGTTTAAAAAGTTTCTTCATTGAACTGTTAATAACGGGGTCATTTAATTTCGTATCAACTATGGGGTTCTTTATTATCAAGTCATCATTAGGTGTTACTTCATTTTCCCCACACTTAGGCGTTCTATTATTGTTAAGCATTACCGTTGGAGTTGGTAAAACAACATGGTTCTTACCAATCGTTTTTGTCGGTTCAACGGTTTTGGTTTGTGGATATTTAGACTTTCGAATCATAAAGGTGATCGATTTCTCATCATTACTAAGTGTCATTCTACCCTTTCTTACATCAAATAACGCCCCGGTGGACGCTAAGAATGGTCGACCTAAAATTAGAGGAACGTTTGAGTCCTCTTCTATGTCAATGACAATGAATTCGACTAGAAAGGTTAAATTACCTACTTGAACGGGTAGGTTGTCAGCAATTCCAACTGGGTGCTTAATGGTTTGATCAAGGAGTCGAACACTCATATCCGTTGGAGTTAACTCACCTACACCTAATCTCTTATATAATGAAAGAGGCATAACACTCACACTTGAACCTAAATCTGCTAGTGCATCATACATGAAACAGTCGCTAAGTAGACAAGGAACAATAAATTCACCCAGATCACCTACCCTAGGTGGAGGATTTGGTGGAACTGTCTTCACCGGGTTTACTTCTACTGTTTTTGTTTCTTGCACTTTTTTATTCTTCTTCTTCTTCTTTCCAGAGGTATCACAAACTTTATTACCTATTACTTGCTCATACTCAACTCCTTTTCTTGGAAACGGGATGGGTGGTCTGTATGGTGCCACCACTGGCTTTACATACTCGGGTGGTGGTGGTGGTGTAACTTCTTCATTGTTACTTACATCTAGAACCTCCCCATCTTCTGATGCTGGTTTTTCAGAATTTGTTGAAACCATATTAACATTTTCATTCCGAGGATTTACTTCAGTATTACTCGATAGCTTTCCATGTTTCCTTTCACTCATCAATCTAACAAGAGTACCTACTTGTTTTTCTAGATTCAAAATAGAAGCTTGTTGAGTTCTAAATGATTGATCAAACCTCTCATTCGTTTGAGTTTGAGTTTCAATAAATTGTGTTTGAGATTCAACTAGCTTAAATACCACTTCTTCCAGATTTGACTTTTTCTCTTCGGTTTGTTGTGGTGGTTTATACAAGCCAGGTCTTTGTTGATTGAAAGTGTTGTTTTGAGTTGGTTGGTTATTCGGACCTTGTTGGTTATACGAGTTATTGTCGGGTCCTTTAGGATTGTAAAGAATGTTTTGATTTCGATTGAAGTTTGGCCTTGGCGGTTGATAATTATTCTGATAACAATTTTCCAGCCTTTGGTTCATGTAGACAACATTCTCACGTTGTTCCATCGTTTGTTCAATGTGACAGTCTTTCATTAAGTGTGGTCCACCGCATTGCTCACAACTGATTCGTATTGCGTGAATATCTTTATTCATCTTTTCCATTCGTCTCTCGAAAGCATCTATTTTTGCGGAAACGGAATCAAAGTTATGGCTAGAATCGGCTCTAGCCGCTTTAGATGAACGATATATATCTTTCTCTTGGTGCCACTCATGAGAGTGGGAGGCTGTGTTATCAATAATTTTGTAAGCTTCAGTTGCGGTTTTCTTCATAATGGAACCACCAGCTGTTATGTCGATGTCTTTTCGTGTAGCAACGTTGACACCTTGGTAGAATATTTGTACTATTTGATAAGTGTCTAAACCGTGTTGAGGACATCCTCTCAACAACTTTCCAAATCTTGTCCACGCCTCATATAGAGTTTCATTTGACTTTTGTGTGAACGTAACAATTTCTCCTTGAAGTCTCACGGCTTTAGATGCCGGAAAGAATCTTTTAAGAAATTTCTCAACTAAAACATCCCATGTGTCAATCGCCCCTTCAGGTAACGATTCTAACCAATCTTTGGCTTCTCCCTTTAAAGTCCAGGGAAACAACATGAGATGGATTATCGAAAATTTGAGTTGGAGTTCTTGGTCGACTAGATGATGATTCTAAAGAAAAATCAACGGCGACAATATTGGCTAGATGTCTTGATCGAGTTATAGGTGGTGAACGTATGAAAGGTGGTGAACGTTTTACTCGGTGCATTCACTGAATATCCTATTAGTTTTTAAAAGGAAAGAAAAATTATATAAGTTATCCAATTAATAGACTTTTCTGATTTTGCCCACGTTTCGAATAGCCAAAAGATGCAGCAGAGGGGCAGGATTCGTTTGGTCTCAATATAATTGAGTACTGTTTGGCTCCAATAACCCGGTCCACGTACAAATCCAACTATTACTACGAACCAGAAAATTTTGATGTCTATCAATTTAACCACTTAAAATAAATTTTCGTAATTTTAAGAAATTTAGATAAGAAGTAGAATAAAAATCTTATCCTAAAACTAGAATAGCGAGAAATAAGAAAGAAAAAAAAACGCGTCGAAAAAGGTCGAAAAATAAAAGGTCGAAAAATAGGCGTCGAAAAATAAAAATAAGAAAGTAGCGCGAAAAACGGCGTCGCAAAATTCTAAAGCACATAAATCTTAGTCTAAGGAATAAGCACTTAAGGGATTTTACGGCAAACCTAAAAATTCTAGAAATAAAAATAACTATGGCAAAACTAAACTTAATACTAAAAATTGTAACTAGGGTCTAAAAATCTAAAGGTAATAAAAAAAAACTTTTTTTTTAATTCTTTTTTTATTTCGTTTTTTAAGGATTTAAAAAAATTTTTTAAAAAAAAAAATTTTTTTTTTTATATAATTTTTTTTAAAACTTTTTAAAAAAAAAAAAAAAAATTTTCTTAAAAAAATGATTTTTTTTTACAATTTTTTTTAAAGCGATTTTTTTTCTTTAAAAAAACGATTTTTTTACACAAATTATTTTATTTTTTAAAGGAATTAATAATTTTTTTATTATTATTATTTTTTTTCAAAACTTTTTTTTTCAACTCATTTACTATTCATGAATAGTAAATGAAAAGAAATTAATTAATTTACTATTTACATGAAAGTGACATGATAGAAATTATTAATTGCAAGTTACATAATATACCCCTGAAATATTTAATAAATACGACTTTTTAAAACTTTTAAAACTTTTACGTATCAAATTTGATTCTAAAATATTATTATATTATTATATTTTATTTTAATATTATTATATTATTATATTTATTAAATTATTATATTTAAATTAATATATCTTTAATCAATCAAAAACTAAAAAAAAACTTAAATACCCCGTGAAAACACAAAAAGTGTCCCCGAAATTACTTTTTTTTATAACTATATTTTTACAGATATAAATTAAAAATATAGCGTTTTAGCGCTCCCCGGCAGCGGCGCCAAAAACTTGATGATGTAGCGTGAGGGTACGAAATAGTATTATTTTTTACTAGGAAATACTACAAAGTATGACACAAGTTTTATTAATTTACGGATGGGATATACCTAAACCTTGCTACAACACTATAGGCAGTGTACCTAATCGTAGAGTAGTGTAGTTTTTAGTAAGTCCGGTTCGTTCCACAGGGAGCTAGTGATTACGTACTATATTTTTATAAAACTATATTTATATATATATATATATATATATATATATATATATAAGTAGTAATATTATTATAAAAGGGGGGTTTTTACCGTTTAATGACCGGTTTGTCGATTTTATATTTTTAAGCGTAAAGATAAATGACAATAATTAAAGTGCGTAAAATAAATAAATGACGATAAATAAAATAACAATAAATAAAATTGCGATAGAATATGAAATAAAAGGATTATGCTTATTTAAACTTTCGTAATCATGATGGTTGACGTTTTGATTTTAATTAATTGTTACTCGGGTTAATTGTCCTTTGTCCTGGTTTATTTGATACCTATCTGGTTTTTGTCCATAATAGTCCATCGGTCATAAATATAAAGTGCGAGTGTCCTCGTCAAATTACCCTTATACCCGAAGTCAAATATTTCAACTAATTAAGGATTTAAACTGTGACGCAGTTATCACTTCTGTCAACAATTACACCAGTTATCACTGTATGTAATCCACCCCTGTTTTGATTAGATATGAATATTAATTTACCCACTTGATCAGTTTGAATAATCAATTACCCAACCCGAATAATTAATTAAATGATTATAATAGATTCCATATGAACGTCACTAAATAGGACAACCATAATCATTATTAATTATTAGGTTAATTAATTTGAAGATAGGTTCGACAGACTCCAATGAGTTGTCACTCAATTAGACAATACCCCCCATCTATTAATAGTCAATAGTCCAATTTCCACAAGTGTCGGTCTTTTGCCCAAACCTTAATTATGGTACAAAGTTCAATAACCCCGTCTTAATATTTTAGCCCAACATCACGATTACTTCGGCTTAAATAAGCATAATAATAACTTAGTTACGAGACATTAAATTAAAAAGGAAGAACATAGCTTACAGTGATGATTAATCGCGTAGCGTTGCACGGACAGAATTTCGACTTAAAACCCGTAAAATATTTCTTACAATAACCCAACTAAACCATAACTTTATTATTAAAATTAACTTATATTAAAATTATAATATAAATATATATTATATATTACAGAAGAGAGAAAGAAATATGAAGAAAGGTGTACATAAATCGATCAAATGAATTGCCTTTTATAGGCAAATATTGAATTGAAATTTTCACTTATGACCCCTTAACTATGCTCAATTAACAACTTTTTATTATTTATTATTATTCTTATTAAGAATTATTTAAATATTATATTATATTCTTGTGCATAGTTTACTTGTACTTTCAGCTCCGTGCGTCGAGCGTTGATAGTTGGCTCGAGTACCGGTTCCGGATTTTCGAACGTCCTTTCGTATAATTTAATATCTTGTACTTTGTGTTTTGTAACTTGTACTCTTGTCATTTTTAGACGTTTCTCATCAATAAATTGAACCTTTTGAATTGTATCTTGTACATTTGAGCTTTTTGGACGTTTGTGTCTTCAAATCTTCGTTTTCGCCTTTTGTCTTCGCACTTATTTATTTAAACAATTACAATAAAAATATAATACAATTACATATGAAAACCTATTATTTAGAAGGGATATTGCTATGATATATATGTTCCTTTTTAGCCTTATCAAAAACTTCCATGCATTCTTCTATCATGTCGTGAAAAATCGCCATCATGCAGCTTTGAAAGGTTGCAGGGGCGTTGCAAAGTCCAAATGGCATGCGTTTGTAAGCAAAAGTACCATAAGGGCACGTGAATGTGGTTTTCTCTTGGTCCTCGGGTGCGATTGGAATTTGAAAATATCCAGAAAAACCGTCAAGAAAACAATTGTAACTATTTCTGGCTAATCTTTCCAACATTTGATCAATGAAAGGTAAGGGAAAGTGATTTTTTCTGGTGGCATCATTTAATTTTCTATAATCAATACAAACACGCCATTCTGTTACAGTCCTAGTAGGAATAAGCTCGTTTTTTTCATTTGTGATGACAGTCATGCCACCCTTCTTAGGTACGCATTGAACTGGGCTTACCCATGGACTATCAGAGATTGGATAAATTAAACCTGCATCAAGCAGTTTAATAATTTCTTTCTTAACAAATCTTGCATATTAGGATTTAGTCTTCATTGGCGTTGCACATACGTTTTATGACCTTCTTCCATAAGGATTTTATGTGTGCAATACGAACGACTTATGCCTTTAATGTCATGAATCTTCCATGCAATAGCTGGTTTATGAGCTTTTAGCACAGAAATGAGTTGAGATTTTTCATTTTTAGTAAGAGAAGACGATATTATCACAGGTAATTCAGATTCACCATGTAAATAAGCATATTCCAAATGGTTTAGAAGTGGCTTTAACTCTAATGTCGGTGGTTCTTCCATCGATTATTTATATTGATATTTGTCTTCTTCTTTTAACATTTGAATTTCTTCTGTTGTTGGTTCATATCCATTAGCCATAAGTGTAGCTAACATATCAGCTTCATCAATTGGTTCAGTTCCTTCTCCTAAAGAACATTCTCCTGTTCCTTGTAATTCTGGAAATTCTTCTAACAATTCTGCATGTGAATCTATAGTTTGAATATAATAACATGTATCATCTGCAGATTGCGGTTGTTGCATGGCTCTATCAACAGAAAAGGTAAAACTCTCGTCCTCTATACTTAGGGTTAGTTTCTTACCGAACACGTCTATTATTGCTTTCGCCGTGTTTAAGAATGGTCTTCCTAATATGAGAGGAACTCTAGAATCTTCTTTCATGTCTAGAATAACAAAATCTACTAGAAATACTAAAGTACTAACTTTAACTAGCATGTTCTCCATTTTCCCTCTAGGATATTTTACTGATCGATCGGCTAGTTGTATGCTTATTTGTGTTGGTTTCAATTCTCCAAGGTCTAGTTTAGTGTATAGTGAATATGGCAATAAATTTATACTAGCACCTAAGTCTGCCAATGCTTCTATTGAACTAAGACTACCCAGAAAACATGGAATTGTGAGCCTTCCTGGATCAGAGAGTTCTTCCATTTTCTTCCTATTTATGATTAGATCTTTCAAGAATTTGGAATATCTTGGAATTCCTGAAATTACATCAATGAAAGGAAGATTTACATTTATTTGTTTAAACATATTCAAGAATTTAGATTGCTCGGCTTCAAGTCTTTCTTTTCTCATTTTACTTGGGTAAGGAAGTGGTGGTTGATATGGTTTAACATAAGGTTTAGCCTTAACTGTGTTATCTTCATTAACCTTTTCAACTACCGGTTCTGTTTCCTTATCTTGTTCAGATTGTGGTTCTTGTGGAGTAGTAATAGCGTCATCAGAAATTACAGGCATTTCAGGTGGTTTAAGTGTAATACCACTTCTTGTGGTAATGGCTTTAGCTGTTTCATTCCGGGGGTTAGCATTTGTATCGCTAGGTAGGCTTCCCGGTTTTCTTTCACCTATTAACCTTGCTAGGTTGCTTACTTCTTGTTCCAGATTTTGAATAGAAGCTTGTTGATTTCTAAATGCTTGAGCATTTTGTTCATTGGTTTGTTTCTGTGTTTTGAAAAATTGAGTTTGAGATTCAACTAGTTTGACATCATGTCTTCTAAATTTGGCTTTTTATCATCGGTTTGTGGTGGTTTATTTTGAAAAATAGGTCTTTGCTAATTATAAGTATTATTGGATACTTGTTGATTGCTAGGACCTTGTTGATTGTTGTATGGAATATTTTGATTATAATTCTGGTTTTGATTGTAGATTGGTCTTGGCGGTTGATAATTATTCTGATAATTATTTTCAGGCCTTTGGTTCATTTATGAAACATTCTCTCTTTGTTCCATTGTTTGGTCAATACTGAGACAATCTTTTATCAAATGTGGTCCTCCACACTGCTCACAACTAATTCGTATTGAGTGAATATCTTTAGTCATCTTTTCCATTCGTCTCTCGACAACATCTATCTTTGCGGAAATGGAATCAAAGTCATAGCTAGAATCGGCTCTAGCCGCTTTAGATGATCTAACGATATCTTTTTCTTGGTGCCACTCATGTGAGTGGGAAGCAGTGTTATCAATAATTTTGTAAGCTTCAGTTGCGGTTTTCTTCATAATGGAACCACCAGCTGCTATGTCGATGTCTTTTCTTGTAGGGATGTCGCATCCTTGGTAGAATATTTGTACTATTTGATAAGTGTCTAAACCATGTTGCGGACATCCTCTCAATAACTTTCCAAATCTTGTCCACGCTTCATATAGAGTTTCATTTGGCTTTTGTGTGAACGTAACTATTTCTCCTTGAAGTCTCACGGATTTAGATGCCGAAAAGAATTGTTTTAGAAAATTTTCAACTAAAACATCCCATGTATCAATCGCCCCTTCAGGTAACGATTCTAACCAATCTTTGGCTTCTCCCTTTAAAGTCCAGGGAAATAACATAAGATATATCTGTTCATCCTCCACTTCTCGGATTTTAAATAGAGTACAAATCCTATTAAAGGTATGAAGATGTTCGTTTGGATCTTCCTTAGGTGCACCACTAAATTGGCATTGATTAGTTACCATGTGTAGGATTTATCCTTTGATTTCATAATCTGGCGCATTAATGTCTGGTTGAGTAATTGCATGACCTTGGCCAGTGCGTTTAGCTCTCATTCGGTCTTCCATACTTAGGGGTTCCAGATTTTCCATGATTGAATTTATTGAATCTGAATCACTAAGGGATTCTGACTTAATGGTTTCTTCCTCGACAATCTCTGGATGAGTGATTTGTGGTTCAGGAGGACAGATTAGTGGTTCAGGATCTCTGAATTGTCCCTGAATATCCTCCGGATTCTCAATTGTGAGGTCGGGTTCAAAAAATGGATTATCGAAAATTTGAATTGGAGTACTTGGTCGACTGGATGACGATTCTAAAGAAAAATTAACGGCGACAATATTGGCTAAATGTGTTGATCGAGTTACAGGTGGTGAACGTATGAAAGGTGGTGAACGTTTTGCTCGGTGCATTAACTGAATATCCTATTAGTTATAAAAATAAAAATTATATAAGTTATCAAATGAATAGACTTTTTTGATTTTGCCCACGTTTTGAATAGCCAATAGATGCAGCAGGTAGCCAGGACCCTTTAAATCGTGCCCACAACTCGCCATTAACAAATCTAACTATTACTACGAATCAGAAAATTTAGGATGTCTATCAATTTAACCACTTAAAATAATTTTTTGTTTTGAAATTTTAGAGAAGAAATAGAAAATTCTATGTCCTAAAAACTAGAGCGTCGAGAAATAAGAAAGAAAAAAAGCGAATCGGAAAACTTCGAAAAATAAATGGTCGAAAAATAAGCGTCGAAAAAATAATAAAAATAAAGTAAAGCGTCGAAACTCAAAAGTCTAAAAACTAAAAATTAAAACTTACGTCTAAAGGTATTAAAGCTTAAAAGGAATTCTATATCAAAATGGCAATAACTTAAAAAGGTACTAAAATTTATTTAAAACTAAAGCGATAAGCGACGTCGTAAAATTTTAAAGCTCCTAAATCTTAGTCTAAAGAAAAAGCACTTAAGGGATTTTACGGCAAAGCCTAAAAATCTAGAAATAAAAATAACTACGGCAAATACTATATTTAAAACTAATTACGAATGATAAAAATACAAATATTACGAATAAACGATTAAAATATACAATTTATAAAAAGATATAAAAAGTGATAAAATTACAATTTTATAAAAATATTATTTTTATATTACTATTTTCTAAAAGTATTAATTTTTTAAATAATAAAACTAATTAACACTTGATATTACAAATTAATTAATAAAACTAAAACTAAATTATTATTAAAATAAAACCCTAATCTAAATTAATTAATAATAACTATAAATTAATCAAACCTAAATTCGATTAACTGATGTACCAGGCCTGTCAAATCACTCCATGCGATCGCATGGAGTGTTAGTTATAAAGTCATGCGGTCGCATGACCTGCGGATCCAGTTCAAATATTGGGCTGCCAAAGTGTAGTGGCCCGATTATTAATTTTTTTTTCTGTTTTTAATTTATTTAAAATATTTATATAAATTAAATAAAACTTATATTTAAAAACTAAAATAGAAATAAAAATACTTTATAATTTTATATATTTTGAACAACTCTTAAAAATATATATATTTTGTTTTTCTTTTTATATTTTTGTATTTTTAATATTTAAAACGTATTTTTACAAAAAGAAATTAAAACTTAATAAAAATCTTTTTTTTATAGCGTTTCGCTTTTGGCGTTGTTTGTCCCCGGCAGCGGTGCCAAAAATACTTGATGTGCGTAGAGGTGTATACAAAATAGTTATATTTTTATTGCGAAATACTATTAAATACGATACAATTTTACACAAGTTAGTTATTTATTTATAGAGTGGAAATACCTAAACCTTGCTACAACACTTATAGGCAGTGTACCTAATCATATAGTAGTGTAGTTTTTAGTAAGTCCGGTTCGTCCACAGGGAACTAGCCAAGTTTAATGCTATATTTTTAAAAACTATATTTGTATAAATATATATATAAATATAAGTAGTGTTATTATTATTATAAAAGGGGCTTTTACCGTTTAATGATCGGTTTGTTGATTTTAAAACTTTAGTCGCAGTTAAAACCTAATGTAAAATATTAAAAATAAATATAACTTAATTTAAAGCGTAAAGTAAATGACAATAATTAAAGTGCGATAAATTAAAGTGCGATAAATAAAATGACAATAAATAAACTATAATTACGCCAAGTGTCCTTGTACATAATTCACCCCTGTTTTAATGAGTCTATTGACTATTAATCCATTCCCGTGTCCGGTTAAATGAACGATTATTAGTACTTATAAATATCCCGCCCATCGTGTCCGATCGAGTGTATGTGGTTATTTATAGGTACGTCCAATTGTAAATTTTTATATTAAATTAACGAACTATCATTTAATTAAACAAATATAAAGCCCATTAATAGCCCATAGTCTAATTTCCACAAGTGTCATTCTTTTGTCCAAACCCCAATTATGGTCCAAAGCCCAATTACCCCGTCTTTAATATTTTAGCCCAACATCACGATTACTTCAATTTAAATAAGCATAATAATAACTTTGCTACGAGACATTAATTTAAAAAGGTTGAACATAACTTACAATGATTGATAATAGCGTAGCGTTACACGGACAAAATTTTGACTTACACACTTACAACATTAGCTAACATACCCTTATTATTATTAATCTTAAATTAAAATTAAAATTATAATATATATATATATATATATATACATATATATATATACATATATATATATATATATATATATATATATATATATATATATATATATATATATATATATATATATACATATATCCTGAGAGATAGAGAGGATAGAAAAAGATGTAAAACATTCGACCAAAAACTGCAAAATTTATAGATGTGGCCAGCCTTTCACTGCAATGCGATCGCATGGAAATTGTTCCTTCTGGCCATGCGATCGCATGGCCTCATTTCCAGCTCACAAAGATTCCAAAACGTAGGCTGCTGGATTTTTATAATATTTATAATATAATATAATTAATTATATATAATTAATTATATATTATATTATATTCTTGTACTCCGTTGAGTTGTAATTTTCAGTCCGTTGCGTCACTCATTGAGAGTTGACTCTGGTCCCGGTTCTGGATTTTCGAACGTCCTTTCGTGCTATTTAATATCTTGTACTTTGCGTTTTGCGGCTCGTTCTCTTGTAACTTTTAGACGTTTCTCATCAATATTTTGAACTAGTTTGATTGTACTTTGTACTTTTTAGCTTTTTGGTCGTTTGCGTCTTCAATTCGTCGAATCTGTCTTTTGTCTTCACCTTTTATTATTTAAACGAATATTACTTGTAAATAGAACAATTGTAACCAAAAGCTTTTCTTTCTTAAGGGATAATGCTATGAAATATATGTTTGTTTTTAGCATTATCAATGACCAACGATGAAAATGGTCATGTATTTCATGGAATGACAATTCCGCAGGATGTTATCATCTTGGCAGTGAGGATGTGGAGCTGAAACCTAAGTGAGGAGTTTTACTGCCGTTCAAGGAAGCTCCGATGGTGTTAGACCAACTGCAGTGTAAGACTTCTTATATAAGGTGTTCATGTAGTACCAAAGTTCGGTGTGAGACCAAGTGTGAAGTGGGAGAACACAGGAGGGAGAGAGAATGCAACTGTCGTTGCGAGTACTCTTGTGATGTATATATGGTTTGGTGTGAAACTCGGATAGTACTGTCGAGTGAGTACGAGTTCGATATGGTGGTGAATACTGTGTTTTCCCTGTCGGGAAACGTGATTGTAAGGATTTTCAGTGGATTATTCCACTTTTTGGATGATTGTGAGGCGCGGAGCACCGGTTCTGCTTGTCTCACGTCGAGACACGCATATGTTGTTTGTGTGCGAGGGTGTGTTCCCTAGTGGTGCGACCCGTTAGTTATATTAAAATGTCGGGACCATCCTTAACGGGCGGTCTAGGTAGGTGGATTCACCCGACGTTGGTGAATATTTTGTGGATCGTGTGGCGAATTGCGTAAATTTTGTGATGATAATTTTTTATTGACGGGATTCTAGTATACAAATAGTTTCCATGCTAGTACTAGGAAGCTGTCATGCGTGGTTGTGTTGTAGGGTTCAGGGGAGAAACCTTGTGTCGAGTGTTGATGTTTTGTCTAGCTCGTGGTGTATTATTGTCGTCCTGGATTAATCCTGAGACTGGTGGTCATGTGCGAATCGATTGATGGGATAGTTTGTGTTTCCGGTGTGAGTATTTCGTGATACCGAAATTGCTTCATTGAAGGAATAACCCGGTTGTGGAGATGAGGGAAATTGGTTCTTGAAATATAGAACATACATGATTGGCCCGTTGAGTGTTGCGTTTATGGACTTTTGAAGTACGGAGATTTTACACGGCATAAATCCTTCTCGATTTGGACTAATGTAAGACTTGGTTCACGGCGTAGTGAAATTAGTAGATCGCATTGGGTGATATAGTTGTGGATGTAGCTTGTTGGGAGTTGTAGCCGAGAGAATTTGAAGGGATATATGGTGTTTTTCGTATTTCCTAGGTGCACATTTTGGGCGTCGAGCGTATGAGATGCCGCTGGTTGCAGTAATGCACGCTAGTGATTATTAGCGTGTGGTGAGATATACGGGTTAATGAAAAATTGTTATGGACATCGAGTTTGGAGGTATGTCGGAGGACCATTGAGTGTGGGTCTGGTTGGTTAAGTGATGGAGATCACGGGGACGTGATCCAGTTTAAGTGGGGGGAGTTGTAAGATCCTGAATTGGGTGCATCATAAATTGTTCTTGAAAGTGTCAGTAAATGGGTGCATCAGAAAGTGCCACTAAAGGTGAACCTAACACTTATGCATTTTCAGAATTTGCATCAGTATTAGATTCAGACAATTTCAGTCCCTGCATTTTAGAATCAGAATAAGTTACAGTACTGAGCCGCGCCGCGGGCTAAAGCATGAATTGAAGGTCTGGTGCTTTTAAATGGTCGATGTGGTTTTTCAGCTTTAAGCCTCGCCGTGGGCCCTGGAGCCGCGCCGCAGCCTATAACTGCAGAAAGTGATTTTTCAGCATTTTTAAAATGGGGTTAAATGAGGGGTAAAATGGGTATTTCGTGTATGGACGGTTTTATCACCACAAAACTAATCCAAACCTTATCTTATCCTCATTTCTTCCTCTTTTCTTCACCCTCAAACACATCAAACCCTAGTGAGAGAGTGAGTGGTTCTAGAGAGAGAATTGGGAATTTGGAGAAGAAGAAGAGTGATTCGGGTCGGGTCTCAAGAGTTGAAGTTGTTCTCCTCGTTCACGGCTACATTGTGGTAGTGTTGGTAAGTTCTAACTCCAAATTTATTTGTTTAAGGTTCTTGTTCATGTTTGGGGTTTGAGCTAGTTAGGGTTATAAATCCCATTTCGCATGAAATTGGGAGTTTTCTTGTATGTATTGTGTAAGTAAACCCGATTATTGTGGGTTTAGTGTTTGATGACGAATTTGGAAGTATTTTCATGGATTTGGGTGTTAGTCACTAGTTCGTAAGTGTATTGATGGTTTTGATGTTCTTAAGAACAAGTATTAGTGAAAATGGGTGTTGACTTTGGTTTGGTGTCAAAATGAGTTTTGAGTCAAGTTTTGGTGAATCATGTATGTAAATACCTGATTTATGTGTTAATTAGTGTTTAGGAAATATAATCACTAGCCATTAGTGATTATGGGGCATTTTTATGACTTTGGTCAAAATGGGTAAATTGAATTGGGTCAAACTTGATGATGACACTAGTTTTGGTCAAATGGATGTTAAACACTTTTGTTAAAGTTTAAATGGCGTTTTTGAATGAAATTAATCGTGGGAAGTGATTTTGGGCTAAAATGGCATTTTAACAAAAGTCAAAGGTGGTCAAAAGCAATATGGGTCAATATTGCACGTGTTATGATTTGCGTGTACATGGTGTTTGAAATGATCACTACCTTAGTAGTAATCTAGTGTCGGGACCTAGGTTGGTCTAATTGTTGTAAAGTATAATTTGGGTTAAATTATACTTTGTAGAGGGGGTTTGAATTATCACCCGAAGTGGTAATTGGTATGTGTCCATTAGGTGTTAAATGGACGGGTTTTGACGAGAAAGGGGTGATCCCTCGGCTAAGGGATGTTTGTGTCGGTTTCTCTTTTAGAGAATGGCTATTTATCTATATTGTACCTATGTGTGATATAGGTGGTTACTTTCTCAGATTTGAGGACGGAGATCATGTTATACATGACTTGTGCATGCATTTCAAGGTGAGTGGAATAATTATACGTGTAGTATATAGTGTATTTATTTGTGAATTTTATGGTATGAACCAACGAGCCGGTAGTACCATAACATGTATGTGACGGGTGTCATGATGTGAACCATGAGCCGGTAACATCTTGATAATGGCTTGATGCGAGCACCACGAGCCGGTAGCATCAAAGTGTGAACCACGAGCCGGTAAAACTAAAGTGTGAACCACGAGCCGGTAGCACTATAAAATGAAGTGTGAACCACGAGCCGGTAGCATTATAAAATGAGGTGTGAACCACAAGTCGGTAGTGCCAGAGTGTGAACCAATGAGCTGGTAGCACTATAAAAGAGTATGACTCAAATGGGTAGTGGCGTGAACCAAGGAGCCGATAGCATCATAGCATTACGTATGGTGTGAACCATGAGCCGGCAGCACTATAGCGTTTATGGTTAATCATATGAGGGGTGTGTTGTTTATTTTAGCATTTAATATTGTGATGAATATATGCTATTGGTTATGATAGCTTGCTGTATCGGAGGTTATTAGCTTTATACTTTGTGATGGTATGCTAATTAGATTGCTAGCATGTATGCAATATTTGTGTAAGTGTTTGCAAGTAAGTAGATTATATATGTATATGTATAATTATTGCATTCACTAAGCTTTATGCTTACCCCTCTCGTTGTTTACCTTTTTATAGGTATTGTTGATGCGGAGTTGGGTAATTGCTAGACTAGGGTTGTTAGACGTTGCTTAAGCTTAGAGGATTAGCTTTTGGACATTTGGACGCGGATTGGGGATTGGTAGTCCCCGGGATTATGCTTTTGGTATCGGGTTGGGTTATTGAGTATTAACCCATGTTTTGTGTAATTGGGTCATTATTACAAATGCTTTGTAATGTGTCTTTTGTGTACCAAGGGTTATGTTAAGTTGTTAAATGTAACGTTATGATATTACGTTTTTGATTAAAACAGAGTTGAAAAAAGTTATGTATTATGAACGGTACATTGGGACCTAACTTATATAAAAAAATGCTCTGTTTTTGGTAAACGGATTTGGGATCTTTACAAAATAATACTGACAATATGTTTTGATGCTATTTTGCATACTTATTTGTTTCTTCATTTCATATGGATGATTTTGCAAGAAGAAAATATTGAAACCACTGCTGGTGGTGATGATGATGAAGGCTATAAGGCTGTTGATGTTGAAGATGATGATGATGATGATGATGATGAGACAAATGATGAAGAAACTTATGATGATAATAATTTTGAAACACCACCTTTTACCAACCCGCTGACCTCTAAGGGTACTGGTACCACACATTCTTCATCCTCTTCCCAACCGCCATCTGTTGTGCCTTTGGCTGGGTTGAAAAACTTTCTTGAAGATCCCCTAAACAAATCTAATAAATTTGTTGATTTTTTGAAGGTATATCTTTTACATAAAACATTAAAACTTGTCACCGAATTCTTAATAAATAACATTTTTCCTTTATACGTTTTTTGTATAGGAAAACACAGTTGCTGAATTATCTTCCTCCCTTTCCCCCATAACTCATAAAGAGAGTTACCAATCTACTGCTGCAGCCTTGGTACTTCTGTCAGAGCATGTAGTGCATGGCCTAAAAATGCAGGAGGCTCAAGAGGCTATTGTTGCCAATGCTATTCATAATTCCACGAGGTTAAAAAAGTTGGAAATTGAATTGCAAGATGCTAACTTGAAATGGAAAACTGCAATAGAAGTGGCAAAGAAAAAGGATGAAACAATGCAGCTTGTTGAAGCAAAGTGTGTTTCAGAGAGGGCGGAGAAAGAAAATTTAATGGAAGAGAAAGAAGTTTTGTTAAACAAAAATGAAGAGTTAAAGAAGATGCTTGAGGTAGAGAAGCGTGTTGCTGAAGAGAACAATGTTGCTGCTGCTGCTTCTAAAAAGGACCTTATTGACTTGAATATTGGCCTTCCTGCCCTTGTGTAGAGAAAACTAAGTTCTGATCTCGTTGGCCGTACCTTTGCCAAATATATTGTTGCTTCAATTGAGAAAGATATTTCTGACATTGTTGAAGAGATTTTGAATGCCCTTCCTGATAAGCCTGACCCATTACCACCTGAGATTTCCAAACGCATCAAACCTGATGCTGAGGCTAAACTGCACGCGGCAATAAGTGAAGTGTCTTCATTGAAAATTGTTTCTTAGGCGGAGGTGTGTGGGAAGGAAGATGCTTTTGTGAAAGATATTCTGGAAGTTCCTATTTGAAAACACTTTGTAACTTTTCTGTAATAACAAATTATGACTTGTCTGTTTGTTAATTATATGAATATTTTGATTTCTCATACATTTGCCATGCTTCTTTATACTTAACATATGCTTGATATTGTGCATTTGTTTGACTATTGTTAGCTGTAGAAAGCTTGGGTACCATATTCCATATGATATACAAAAGATTTTTCCCTTAGCTGCTTTTGACATGACTGATAGTTATGCGAGGTGTATATAAAATAGCTATTAAATTTTAGCAGGAAAATACTATTAAATACGATACAATTTTACACAAGATATTTATTTATTTATAGAATGGATATACTTAAACCTTGCTACAACACTTATAGGCAGCGTACCTAATCGTACAGTAGTGTAGTTTTTAGTAAGTCCGGTTCGTTCCACAGGGAAAATCTTTAAACAAAGCTTAACGCTATATTAGTTTACTTTAACAAAAATACAAATATATATATAAGTAATATTATTATTATAAAGGGGGTTTTTACCGTTTAATGACCGGTTTGTCGATTTTAAAACTTTAGTCGCAGTTAAAACCAAATGTAAAATAATAAATAAATACAAGACTTAATTTAAAGCGTAAAGTAAATAACGATAATGAAATTGCGAATAATAAAAGTGCGATAAAATAAACTTGCGATAATTAAAAAGTACGATAATTAAAAGTGCAATTAAATATAATAACAATAAATAAAAGTGCTATAATTAGAAGTGAAATTAAATATAAAATAAAGGAAATTAAATATGAAATAAAAGAATTATGCTTATTTAAACTTCCGTAATCATGATGTTTCACGTGTTGATTTTAGTTTTATGCCCATGGGTTAATTGTCCTTTGTCCTGGATTATTTAATATGTCCGTCTGGTTTTTGTCCATAACAGTCCATCAGTCATAAATATAAAGTGCGAGTGTCCTCGTCAAATTATCCTTATACCCGAAGTTAAATATTCCAACTAATTGGGGACTTAAACTGTAACAAGATTTTAATACTTTGTTTAATAATTACACCAGGATGTCGACTGAGTGTAACCCAAGGTTTTAATATTTTGTTATCAATTATACCAAGTGTCCTTGTACATAATTTCACCCCTGTTTTAATTATTCTAGTGGCTATTAATCCATTCCCGTGTCCGGTTAAATGAACGATTATTCGTACATATAAATACCCCGCCCATCGTGTCCGATCGAGTGTATATGGTAATTTATAGGGACGCCCAATTGTAAATTTTTATATTAACATTAACAAACTATCATTTAGTTAAACAAATATAAAGCCCATTAATAGCCCATAGTCTAATTTCCACAAGTGTCGTTCTTTTGTCCAAACCCCAATTATGGTACAAAGCCCAATTACCCAATTTTAGTAATTAGCCCAACATCATGATTACTTCGTTTTAAATAAGCATAATAATAACTTAGCTACGAGACATTAAATTAAAAAGGTTGAACATAACTTACAATGATTAAAAATAGCGTAGCGTTACACGGACAGAATTTCGACTTACACCCTTACAATATTCGCTAACATACCCTTATTATTAGGATTAAAATTAAAATTAAAATTAAAATATAAATATAAATATTTACGTATAGATATAGAGAGGATGGATATATGAGTGTGAAAAATGATCAGAATTCGGTTGGCTTTATAGGGAATTGAGTTCAGGGATACTCCGCGACTCGCGGCAATTTTTGCCTTCAAACTCCGCGAGTCGCGGAGTTTGAAAATACAGCTCACAAACTTTGGAGTCTTTCTTGCCGACGGATTTTTATTATTTATATAATATATAAATAATTATAAGAATTATTTAAATATTATATTATATTTATGTGCATAGTTGACTTGTAATTTTTAGTCTGTTGCGTCGAGCGTTGAGAGTTGACTCTGGTCCCGGTTCCGGATTTTCGAACGTCCTTGCGTACAATTTAATATCTTGTACTTTGCGTTTTGAATCTTGTACTCTTGTAATTTCAAGACGTTTCTTATCAATAATTGGAACCTCTTTGATTGTATTTTGTACTTTTGAGCTTTTTGGTCGTTTGCGTCTTCAATTCGTCGAATCTGTCTTTTGTCTTCACCTTTTATTATTTAAACGAATATCACTTTTAAATAGAACAATTGCAACTAAAAGCTTGTCTTTCTTGAGGAATAATGCTATGAAATATATGTTCGTTTTTAGCATTATCAAATATTCCCACACTTAAGCGTTGCTTGTCCTCAAGCAATATCGTCTTGAAATACTAGAATCACTTCTTTATTCTTCACACTTTGTACATCAGTGATTTCTATACGGCGGTATAAACAATGGTAGTAACGATATGGTTTACAGTCCCACGTGACTATAAAAATTTAGATCCATTAAGGAAATTGGATCTTTATGAAAACATTTGATCTTTTGAAAATTAAATCTAGTTTTTACCCTAGATAAGTTTTCCGGAATAACCCCTTACCGGTGTTTGCAAAATATTTTTGTGGGTTTGGTGGGTTTCAGATTTGAAAATTTTAGCTCAAAACTTGCGGTTTTTTGTCACCCACTTGCTAACCTTGTATTTGGAAAGCAACAGGTCCAGTTTACTTGTCCCGTATATTACCTTTCGATAAACTACCGTCCGGTTGTAAAGGAAAGCGTTGAACAAGCAACTGTTAAGGCAATGTCCCCTGACATGCTTTTAATTATGGTCTATAACGTGTCGGAAGCAATTACTATCCTTGGTAGGAGCAATAGTAAAGCTCACCCTTATGATTTTTCGGTCTGGCACAAGGTCCTGTCTTTGACCACTATGCAACCACCGTTCTTACGGTTGACACCCGATTTAGTTCAGGTGACCTAATGAATTCCAGGTGAATTCCTAGGATTTTACGTTCAATGGTAATGAACGCATTGAAAATAGGGTTTTCAGAAAATAAATCGGTTTGTAATTTTGATCAAAATATTTTCTCGTTCAAGCTCGATTTTAGATATCATTGAATTCCATGAGTTTGTAATTCTCAATCTTTAAGGTCAATCTCAAGGATTGAGTAATATCAGGCTTAAATGCTGATTTTTGATCTTTTAAGGAGATTATCCTTTCTGGGGATCTGATTCATTAGTCTTATCCAGCTAATTTGCATGGTGCCCCCCATTTTACGAGATAAATCCTTCTCATGGTTAGGATAAATCTGACCACTTGGCGACCCTGTTTAATGCTGAGGTCCGTGGATTTCCTGCTGATTTTAGTGATGACTTTTCTAGATTTTTCGTCAACCTACAGCTGGTCTGGACGACAACTTCTTGACCTAAATCAAGAAGCGCGTGTCTTTTTCGGAAGACTTTACTTCCTTTTAATGATGGAATTGATTCATCGTGTAGATCCATCTTTCTTACAGTAAATCAGGTAAAACTTTTTAGTTTAGTCCAAAGCAAAAGTATTTTCAGTTATTTGTATAAAAATATGTGATATATGTTTTGAATAACTTGGAGAATTTTCCCACACTTGGCTTTTATTTTCCTTTTTATTGTCCTCTATTCCATTTTAACTGAATTTTAACATTTTGGTTTATTTCTCAATTTATGTCCTTTCTGAGGTAACAATAATTTCGGTGTTAAAACCTAGTTTTATCGTTCATAAATATGTATAAACATGATTTTGAGTTCATTTAATTGAAAATTTTGAAAAATTTTACTAGAATTGGGTAGTCAGTATATAAGACTAGGACTGTTCTTTATTATCAGAGAGCACTAGATTCTAATACAACTACTGTTTTACTAGTATTTTTAATGGTAACCCAGTGTTTAAGATAAAAATTTTAAAATCCGACATCTTGGTGTCTAATCCGAAAGAATTTAACCCCTTCCCACACTTAAGATCTTGCAATGCCCTCATTTGCAAGAAATTAGTAACAATTTAAATTATTGAGGGTGATTTGTGTGAAAATGATTAAATTTTACCAAAGTTTCCAAATATATTGGCGTTTGTTTGCTGAATGATAAATGGTGCACATCATTTGTTCATTCCGTCTTGTTGTTATTTCACATATATTTTGCATCTTGTCGTCAAAATTAGTTGCTTTTGCTGAACTTAATGCCAGTCTTTGAAAATGCGTTGTTTTACCCTGTTGTGTATATAAGATAAACTGCAAACATATATACATATTTTTGAAGTTTGGTATATTACCCCACATTCAAAAATTATTAAAATCTAAGAATAAAAGTTAGAAAATTATAAAAACTATTACAATATTAACATAAGTATTAAACGTATCAACATTACAAATTACAAAATTAATAAAACTAAGTTTACTAGGGATGATACTGATACCAATAGGGGTTCCATGCATAACCATATGTGCTATAAAATGCTTCGGCTGGGTTATACGTAGGATACGGTGGTTGCATCTCTATAGACCAGGGAGGGAATATGGGTTTTGGAGTAGGAATATAGTTTCTACCTATATGTTGGCAATGAGCTATGATTTAGTTTTGATAAACTTGCCAATCTTCAAATGCTCTCTGTCTAGCATTTTTGTACTCCTGTGAAGCTATAAACCTTTGCATTTCTTGCATTTCATTTCCCCCTCCTACATTACCTTGCTGTTGGTTTCTCTCAACCTGCGGATGTCTACCATGGTATTGTACTGCGGCGTTATTTCGCCTCTTCAAAACTTTCGCACCATGGTATACATTTAAACCTATAGTATCGCGGGGTTCTGGTTCTTCGACTAATAATCCCCCCCGACTTATATCCACACTGAGATATTCAACAATCAAAGTAATAAAAATACCACCTCCTATTATGCTATGCGGTCTCATCCCCCTAACCATAGCTGATAAATAATAACCCACACAATAAGGTATACTTACAGCGCTTTGTGGGTCTCGAATACACATATGGTAAAACAAATCCTGTTCATTTACCTTTTCCTTGTTCTTACCTCTTTGTGTAATCGAATTAGCTAAAAACCTATGAATCACTCTTAATTCAGCTCTATCTATATCCAAATAAGAGTAATTTCCCCCTTTGAATCGGTGATGGCTTGTCATTTGACTCCATACACCATGTGTATCAAAATTTTCATCTATCTTTCTACCATTTAGTATCAACCCTCTACAATCGGCAGATGCTAACTCCTCAGGCGTATATATACGTAAAGCCTGAGCCATGTCTAGTAAAGACATGTGGCGCATCGAACCTCCTAACAAAAATCTAATAAAAGATCGATCGGTTAAACTAGCTAACCGATCATTTAATTCTATACTACATAACAATTCTTCACACCATACTTTATATACAGGTCTACGCATGGTGAATAAACTTACCCAGTCGTTAAAAGTAGAATTACCATACCTCTGTGCAAGTAATTCCCTAATTGGCCCGGCCAATTCTACAGCTTCTAATGGTCCCCATTCTATGACCCTAGGTACCTCAACAACTTTAGAATGAAGAGTATGCAAACCCCTTTGGTATTTTGGATAATCTATCCAAAGTCTGTCAAATCTCAGGTTCGGATGCAAATTTTCCAAGTGCATATCAGAAAATGTCATGACTGGATGAGGTATATCTTGTTTGTAGTAGTTATCCACCTCCTGTTGTTCCGCATTCTCAGTAGGAGCATTGCGAGCTTGGGATGAAGATTCACCCCTTTCAGTCGTTTTTCTTGAGTAATTCCTTGATAGCATCCTTCTCAACATGATTTTAGTAAAAGATTTGATGATTAACGGTTAATAATTGTGATTTTGGGGGTGTTTTTGCGGGTTTTTTCGGCAGTATTTTCGCAGTTTTTTTTTTGAGTTTGTGGTGTGGACTGAGCTGTTCTGCGTTTATATTTTTTTTCTGGATTTTAGGAACTCCGCGAGTCGCGGTATATTACCCTTCAAACTCCGCGACTCGCGGAGTTTGGTTTTTTTTTTTTTTTGTTTTTTTTTATAACATCTTATACTAATTAAAACAATTAAGTAATTAATTTTAAAATTTTGTTTCCCTTGTTATTTAGGACGAGGTCGTTTCGGATCGACGTCCTAGTCCGTCCTTCGACAAAATTTTAAAATTTGTCTTTTTGTAGCGATTGTTTTAAAAGCTAAGATTTTTGGGTTTTTTAATGTTTTTGGCATACTTTAATTCAATAAGATAAAAAATAATGATAATAAAAGTTCTCGTCCTTCCTCGGGTAAAGCAATTTCGGTTCAAAGACCTAGTCTTCAACTCACGACGAATTTTAAAAATCATATTTTTAACTTAATGAGATAAAGTAAATTTTTGTTTTTAAATTCACACAAATTAAATATAAAATTCAAAATTAATATTAAAAATTCACACCAAACTTTAAAATTTGAAATGCATAAAATTAAAAATTCATATTTTTAAAAATTAAAGATTCACACCAAACTTAATTTAAAAATTCATATTATAAATTCACACCAAACTTAATTTAAAAATTCATATTATAAATTCACACCAAACTTAATTTAAAAATTCATATTATAAATTCACACCAAACTTATATAAATTTTTCAAATATTTACAATTTTAAATATATTGTTTTTACAAAGTTTACAATATTAATTTAAGATTTATATATTAATTTTAAAAACATGGTAAAAATAAAATTAAAAATCTTTTTGGCTTTTTATCCCACTTTAATCAATCAAATATTATCAAAAATATGCGCCCCTCTTTTCGGTAAAGTAATTTCGGTTCCATGACCTAATTTAACTCATGACGAATTTTTGAAATATTTTGGGTTGATTGATTAAAGATATTTATACCTTAAGAATAAACGTTAAATTTCGCAGTGATGTAATAAATTTTTGAATGATATCAATAATTTCGGTCGCCAAACCTAATTTTATTCAATACCAATTTAATACTTTATAGCGAACAAATTAGCGTTTATTATCAAAAGGTTTAAAAATAAAAATAAAAATAAAGACTGTACAGACTTACCCGTGAAATAGATTTCTTAGTTATATGATCTATCCCATTCATAAGATAGTCGGTTTAATTGGTTTTCCATGGCTACATAGGCGTAACCTCGAGCATTCAGTGTCTTTTCTTCTAAACATATGAACGGTCCGTCCCTGCATAAAGTAACAAATTCGGTGTTTGAATAGGTTTGATTATTTGAACATTTACCTCCATGTGACCATTTTCCGCATTTGTGACATCTTTCTAGGTGTCGTGCTCTTCTTTTCGCTGCGGATTTTGATTTTCCTTTACCAAATTGTAACTTATTATCTTTGCATCTGGATTCTTTTCTAACTCCATCCAATCTTTCTCTGATTATGATACTATTTCACTCGGAAGTGTGTCATTATTACGTTTAGTGATCAAAGCGTGTAGCATTAGACCATGGTTTAGTTCACAGGCAGTCTTCATTTCCTAAAAAAAATAAAAATTCAGAATGGGGGGAGAAGACTAGTTCTTTAGGATCTGCTAGGGAAAGACCATTCGGGTTCCATTTTCAAGAACTACACGAAAACAGACAATCTAACTCTAACAGAAATACATATTATCCTGTGACGATCGATCCAAATCCATATGGACAAACACGTCATTCATCGATTTCATTGCGAGGTATTTGACCTCTATATGATACGTTTTGTAAACATTGCATTCTTTTGAAAAGGCACACCATAAATGAATATTTAAATCAAAGGTTTTCGACATCTGATGATTTCTACATATAGACAATCACTGTAAATAATAGTTTACAATAGTAATTCCGTTGACAATGCAGTCAAAATAAGATACATGGTGATGATTTGGTGAATGCAACGTTTCCTTGATAAATATGCCATGTAAGACTCCATGCACATAGCTTGTCTAACATATAAGAAAATAGCGGAAGACTTCTAGGGAACCTGAGAATAGACATGTTAACAAGTGTCAACACAAAGGTTGGTGAGTTCATAGTTTTAGTGTTTCGCATAATCTGTATATAAAGGTGGATCACAAGATTTCAGTTGTTTCATCCAGAAACGTTTATCAAAATATTCTACAAGATTGAGCACCCTGGTAACTAAACTTAAGGTATATATAATTTGTACCCTTTGTATAATCATCTTAATAATACACGCAAACCAACGTGTACGCTTCTCAAATAGCATACGTCCGTTAAAAGGCTAGTGCTCTAGCTCGAACGGGGATATCAAGCCCTATGGATCCATATATAACTACTCGCGCCCACCAGTTCTTATAACCGGCAGTTACTAGTTACCAAAGCTAAGGGATTTTCGGTTCAAACTCAGTGTAGAATTTAGTATGTACTTGTATCCATTGCGTTTAAAATAAAGTGCATGTATTCTCAGCCCAAAAATATATATTGCAAAAGCAATTAAAAAGGGAACAATGAAACTCACCTTAGCAGCATATAAAGTCGTTCACCAAAATGTGATCGAAACACGGATTACCAAATAACCGTAGATCTCAACATATCAATATTGAGATTCAATATTGTAGAAAAGTACGTAGACGTAACGGAGATGATAACACTAGGTTTGACTTGCAAATAATACCCATGAATATTACCCATAACCTCCTTGGCAATAACCCATAATTTCCTTAGCTTTATCCGGCTCATAAAACTATTTTGAAAGTGACACGCTCATCACCTCGTCGTAGTATTTTATGTATATTACTAATTAATAATTAATAATACTAATAATTAATAAGATTAATAATAATATTAATCTTAATAATAATAATAATAATAATAATAATAATAATAATAATAATAATAATAATAATAATAATAATAATAAAATTAATAATAAATATTTTTTGTATTTATATGCTTGAGAGATCGAGAGAAGTGAATTGTGTGTGCAAAACTGAACCGAATGATTGAGCTTTATAATGTGGCCTGATTCTGATGCCCATGCGATCGCATGGGTATTATGCCTATTTCTCATGCGATCGCATGGCCGTCAGATCCAGCTCACATATTTTTTGTTTTCTTGTTTGTCGACATAATTAAATATAATATATATAATTTAAATAATTAATTATATATTATATTAAATTCATGTGCATAGTTGACTTGTAATTTTCGTTCCGATGACTCGTACATTGTCACTCGACTTATGTCCCGGTTCCGGTTTCTCGAACGCATTTTCGTACGCTTAGAAAACTCGTAATTTACGTTTTGTGACTCGTACTTTTGTCAAAATATAGTCTTAAATTATCAATAAACTATATCATTCAAAGTGTATCTTAAACTTTCGAGTGTTTTGGTCATTTACTTCTATAAATCATTGTCTCGCTATTTGTTAATATATATATAATAACAAATCTTTTTATGACCAAGTTAATATATATTTTCAACATTCATAAACACGTTTTAAATATACGTCGTAAGTTATTCATACAATTAGTATGCCAACTTATCATATATATTTAAATAAATATTTAAACCAATAAGTTTAATGTACGGTATAAAAAAATTAATACATTGTTACGTTTTCAAGTTATAGTATATATATATGTATCTATATACATATAATTGTTCGCGAATCATCGAGAACAACCGAAAGGTATTTGAATATATGAAAATAGTTCAAAAATTTTGAGATTCAGTTTTACAGACTTTGTTTATCGTGTCAAAAATGTTACTCATACAAAGATTAAGTTTAAATTTGGTCAGAAATTTCCGGGTCATCACAGTACCTACCCGTTAAAGAAATTTCGTCCCAAAATTTGAGTGAGGTCGTCATGACTAACAATAAAAAGGTTTTCATGCCGTATATGTGTTGATAAATAGAGTTTTATCACCATTGAATAATATGGATAAAACAATCCGATTATTCGAAGCGTATGAGAGAAGTTACCGTAAAAGAGTGAAATGGAGAATAGAGATTCGTCTTAACTCTTGACGTATTAATGATTGATTTCTGTAATTTAAGGAATAGAAAATCTTCATAATCTAAATAAGATTTGATTCTTCAGAATTTAAGAAAATTAAGATTTCTTTTGATTAAATGCGTAATTTGCCTCGATTGCTATGTTTGATATTTCGCTATAAATTGACCTCTTCCGTTTCATTATTTTCATCACTCTTACATCTTCTTCCTCATTTCCTATTTTCAAAAAATTGTAAAAATGCTTCATCCAGTTCTGATTCTTGATATACTCCTAACTTTCATATCTGCCATTCTTCTTTTTCATCTACCACCGGAGGAAGTTATTTTCTTCTACCATTACCATGGGGTTATAATGTTTTTCATTCTTCCGTGTCTTTATATTGCTATACGCATTGATATACACGGTTTGTAATTTCGGGGTTGTTATCGGGCTTTATATTCTCCATTATATTTCGGAGCTTCATGCTTTCGTTTTCTTTTCCCGACCTTAAGTCAAGCGGCTAATGGTCCAGAATTCGTAGGTATGAAGTTTCAGATGAACATAACTAATGTTCTAAGAAAGAAATGGTAATAGCACAATCTGACTTGTCAAATTACCAGAACACCTCGAAAAAGACCGAATCATTAAGAAAATATTTTCTTGATATTTTTAGAGATTATATAGAATGAAAGAGTTATGTAACATGGTTCATGATAAGGGTATGATATGTGAACCTTTATCACGTTCCATTAGAAACTCAGCATGACTTACTATAATATAATCACGTTGATCAAGTGTCATTATATTACATTAACTCATGCTTCAATTCCCAACATTACTTCAAAACATTTATATTTTAAACTTGAAAGTTTCAGAATTTAGAAAATAAAATAGTTTCTTTTATGGTGTAACACAGATATCGTAAAGATAAAATTGATTTTCGATAAGAATGATTATGAAATTATCTCCAGAAATATGGAGGATATTTATAATGAAAGATACGATGATATCTTAGAATTTCTAATATCAGATGATGATGAAGAATATTGTCCGCAAGGGTTTAGATTCGGAAGCAAGGTATTCGTTAATGGCTTCAGCAGATACTGAATCATTTGGATTCTTTGAAGACAGATTTCGTCCTTGTGATTTATCCACAGCCTCTTTCATACTTTGCTCAATCCGTTTTCCAGTTCCAAACTTTCTCTTTTTCTCAGCTTTACCACCATACTATTCTTTATCATCAAACTTTTGACTGTTAAGGTTGTTTACAGTTTTTGCTGCTTCATCAACATTTTTCCAAAATTCAGAGAACTAGTTTCGTAGTTTGGGGTGTTTTTCGGAAACTTCACATTCGAAGTATGTAAGTCCAGGAGGTAGACGTTATATGTACACATATAACTGTTTGCGTAGACGTGCTACAAGATTTCAAAATACTGATTGCTAATTCCCGATAGTTGGTATGGCAATTGCCGTTACAAGATGTGGATGAGTACATGATACGGTTTCAATGAGTATAAGGATTTTTTGGAAGGTCAAAGATCAATGAAGTTGTTGGTAAATTTACTGCTAATGTGGTGGAACATGAAAGGTTCCCCAGTAACAAAAACGTATATGCCAAAGTTACAAGTCTGAAAGGTCGTCATTGACTGGTTGAACGGTTGATAATACTGGATACTTTTGGAAAGGAATTGCAAGGTTATTTTCAGTAATAACAATGCTAAAGGATCTTTCACATTTTTGAAGTCAAAATATAGCTTTGAAAGATGTAGAGATCTAAGAATGATGTCACCCGTTAAATCTTGACTTGAATTCTGATCCGTCAATATCAGAATATGTAATTGAATTTGTATGGAAACGATTGTATATCACTGTGAGCATAGTTAATAATTTTTGAATCAAAGTTGAAGAATGTACAGTGTAACATATTAATTGTGAACTTAAATATTTCCCGGGAATTACCTACCCGTTAAAGATTTCACAAGTAATATTCTGTACAAAAGAATTTTTATTACCGTCTTTATGAAAATATATGTATGTATATTTTCTTCAGATGTAATACAGATTTGATGAGTTAATATCGTATTAAGCTCATTTGATTTTTAACTTGAATTAGAAATGAATAAAACATTAAAGATTTAATAATCTTTACGGAGTATTTCACTAATGTAATCAATACTCAGTTTTATTGATATTTTCTCAGTGAATCATGTTGGTGCTCATGGAACTCTTGCTAACTTCGCAAGGTACGAAGGATGTTTTCTAGAAAGTTTCGAATACATCGAAGATGAAAGTATAAAATCAACCATATAATTGAATAATATACTTAGTTTATTATGAAATGGAATTCATTGAGTTGGAAACAGAGATTGTAGTTAACGATGGTTAAGTCATTAACGAAGTATGTACATCATAGCATATTATTAATATGAATTAACCGAGTAGTACCTACCAGTTAAGATTCACACGTAATAACTTGGTACGAAAAGATTTATTTTGATTTCAAAATTCATATATATTAAATATACATAAAATTTCTTTAGGGGAAATGAGTTAATACTTCATCGGTTATTGTTGCTGGTATTTCTTGGTAACTATGGTGCGTATGACGTTGATGCTCGTGGAACAGATTGTAAAGTTGAGGTTTGCGATGCGGATGTTGTTGGTGGTGGTAATGGTACTATTGGTGTTGTCGTCGGTGGTACTGTTGATGCCGGTGATGCTGCTGGTGCTTGTAACCTTTGCACCATATTCTCCAAAGCCACTACCCGAGCGCGAAGCTCGTTGACTTCTTCTACTACACCGGGATGATTGGCGGTTTGGACGAGCGGATGAATAAGATCCAGAATTTGAGAGAGTATATGATCATGACGAGATATTCTAGAGATGAGAGAGAAAATGGTATTACGAACAGGTTAATCGGTAAGTGCTTCCGGTTCTTCGCCAAGAGGGCAATGTGGTGGATGGAAGGGATCACCTTCTTCTTATCTCCAATGATTAAGTAGGCTACGAACCCATTCTCAATTCATCCAGAATAGGTGATAGCTGATTGGTTAATCCATTCCAGTTACACTTTCTTTAGAGTTCAGGTGAATATCCATATCGGAATAGCTGTCGGAATTTAAGGAATTTGAACTAGATACGGGATCCATCTTGTATAATTAGAGAGATAATTTTTGATATGAAATAGATTATAGAATTTAGTTTGGTATTCTTCAATACATAATTTACATATGTATATATAATACCAAATTCCATAAATCACGGAGAAATTTTCGAAAGATGTCAGTAAAAGTTTACAGTAACAGATATGCTAAGATATGAATTTTTGTCTATACACTATTTATGCAATCAATGCAGTAAAACGTGTCTAGACTTAAGAATGATAAGCATGTAATTTTCGACAAGAAATGATAAGCAAAACTTTTAACATGCAGACACGGTCGAAGTTCAGACTTACTAATGCATCTTAACAACTATCAGTTAGACACATTCATGCAAGACCTGGTTCGCTAGGACCAACGCTCTGATACCAACTGTGACGATCGCTCCAAATCCATATGGACGAACACGTCATTCATCGATTTCATTGCGAGGTATTTGACCTCTATATGATACGTTTTGTAAACATTGCATTCTTTTGAAAAGGCACACCATAAATGAATATTTAAATCAAAGGTTTTCGACATCTGATGATTTCTACATATAGACAATCACCGTAAATAATAGTTTACAATAGTAATTCCATTGACAATGCAGTCAAAATAAGATACATGGTGATGATTTGGTGAATGCAACGTTTCCTTGATAAATACCCCATGTAAGACTCCATGTACATAGCTTGTCTAACATATAAGAAAATAGCAGAAGACTTCAAGGGAACCTGAGAATAAACATGCTAACAAGTGTCAACACAAAGGTTGGTGAGTTCATAGTTTTAGTGTTTCGCATAATCTGTATATAAAGGTGGATCACAAGATTTCAGTTGTTTCATCCAGAAACGTTTATCTAAATATTCTACAAGATTGAGCACCCTGGTAACTAAACTTAAGGTATATATAATTTGTACCCTTTGTATAATCATCTTAATAATACACGCAAACCAACGTGTACGCTTCTCAAATAGCATACGCCTGTTAAAAGGCTAGTGCTCTAGCTCGGACGGGGATATCAAGCCCTATGGATCCATATATAATTACTCGCGCCCACCAGTTCTTATAACCGGCAGTTACTAGTTACCAAAGCTAAGGGATTTTCGGTTCAAACTCAGTGTAGAATTTAGTATGTACTTGTATCCATTGCGTTTAAAATAAAGTGCATGTATTCTCAGCCCAAAAATATATATTGCAAAAGCAATTAAAAAGGAACAATGAAACTCACCTTAGCAGCATATAAAGTAGTTCACCAAAATGTGATCGAAACACCAATTACCAAATAACCGTAGATCTCAACATATCAATATTGAGATTCAATATTGTAGAAAAGTACGTAGACGTAACGGAGATGATAACACTAGGTTTGACTTGCAAATAATACCCATGAATATTACCCATAACCTCCTTGGCAATAACCCATAATTTCCTTAGCTTTATCCGGCTCATAAAACTATTTTGAAAGTGACACGCTCATCACCTCGTCGTAGTATTTTATGTATATTACTAATTAATAATTAATAATACTAATAATTAATAAGATTAATAATAATATTAATCTTAATAATAATAATAATAATAATAATAATAATAATAATAATAATAATAATAATAATAATAATAGTAATAATAATAATAATAATAATAATAATAATAATAATAATAATAATAATAATAATAATAATAAAAATAAAATTAATAATAAATATTTTTTGTATTTATATGCTTGAGAGATCGAGAGAAGTGAATTGTGTGTGCAAAACTGAACCGAATGATTGAGCTTTATAATGTGGCCTGATTCTGATGCCCATGCGATCGCATTGGTATTATGCCTATTTCTCATGCGATCGCATGGCCGTCAGATCCTGCTCACATATTTTTTGTTTTCTTGTTTGTCGACATAATTAAATATAATATATATAATATATATAATTTAAATAATTAATTATATATTATATTAAATTCATGTGCATAGTTGACTTGTAATTTTCGTTCCGATGACTCGTACGTTGTCACTCGACTTATGTCCCGGTTCAGGTTTCTCGAACGCATTTTCGTACGCTTAAAAAACTCGCAATTTACGTTTTGTGACTCGTACTTTTGTCAAAATATAGTCTTAAATTATCAATAAACTATATCATTCAAAGTGTATCTTAAACTTTCGAGTGTTTTGGTCATTTACTTCTATAAATCATTGTCTCGCTATTTGTTAATATATATATAATAACAAATCCTTTTATGACCAAGTTAATATATATTTTCAACATTCATAAACACGTTTTAAATATACGTCGTAAGTTATTCATACAATTAGTATGCCAACTTATCATATATATTCAAATAAATATTTAAACCAATAAGTTTAATGTACGGTATAAAAAAATTAATACATTGTTACGTTTTCAAGTTATAGTATATATAAATGTATCTATATACATATAATTGTTCGCGAATCATCGAGAACAACGGAAAGGTATTTAAATATATGAAAATAGTTCAAAAATTTTGAGATTCAGTTTTACAGACTTTGTTTATCGTGTCGAAAATGTTACTCATACAAAGATTAAGTTTAAATTTGGTCAGAAATTTCCGGGTCATCACATATCCTTTAAAGACTTGATTCTCCCCACACTTAGTTAGCTGTGGTGTCGAAATTGTGATTAACTTCGTTGTCGACTTCCATCGGACTATCTATGTAGTGTTTAACTCTGTGACCATTAACTTTAAATTCAATCCCATTTGAATTTATTAATTCTATCGTTCCGTATGGAAAAACTCTTTTAACTATGAATGGTCCAGACCATCTTGATTTCAATTTTCCAGGAAATAGCTTGAATCGTGAATTGAAAAGAAGAACTATGTCTCCTTCTTTAAATTCTTTTGAACTTCTGATTCTTTTATCATGCCATTTCTTCGTTCTTTCCTTATAGATTAACGAATTTTCGTATGCTTCATGTCTTAATTCTTCTAATTCGTTTAGTTGACTTAATCGTAGACGTCCGGCTTCATGTAAATCAAGATTACATGTCTTCAAAGCCCAAAATGCTTTGTGTTCAATTTCTACTTGAAGATGACATGCTTTTCCATAAACAAGTCTAAAAGGTGTGGTTCCAATTGGAGTTTTGTAGGCTGTTCTAAAAGCCCAGAGTGCATCCTCCAATTTAATGGACCATTCCTTCGGATTTGATCCTACGGTTTTCTCTAGAATACGTTTTAAAGCTCGGTTGGTATTTTCAACTTGTCCACTTATTTGTGGATGATATGCGGTGGAGATTTTATGAGTTACTCCATATCTTTTAAGAACTTTCTCAAGTTGATTATTACAGAAATGAGTACCCCGATCACTTATTAAAGCTTTCGGTGTTCCAAACCTTGCAAAAAGACGTTTTAAAAAGTTGACTACAACTCGTGCATCGTTAGTTGGGAGAGCTTGTGCTTCCACCCATTTAGATACATAATCAATGGCTACGAGTATATATAGATTATTATGAGATTTTGGAAATGGACCCATAAAGTCAATACCCCAAATGTCAAATACTTCACATACTTGTATGACATTTTGTGGCATTTCATCACGTTGACTTATTTTTCCGGCCCTTTGACAAGCATCACAGGATTTGCAAAGAAGGTGTGAGTCTTTGTAAATTGTAGGCCAATAGAATCCAGCATCATAAACTTTTCTTGCTGTTAGTTGAGGCCCATAATGCCCTCCTGTTGGTCCTGTGTGACAATGGTTTAAAATTTTACTAGCTTCATCTCCAAATACACATTGGCGTATTATTCCATCGGGACAACTTTTAAACAGATGTGGATCTTCCCAAAAATAGTGTTTTATATCACTGAAGAATTTCTTTCGTCTTTGGTACGATAATCCTTTTTCAAGGAATCCACATACTAAATAGTTTGCATAGTCTGCAAACCATGGAATTTCTTTATAATCTATCTTCAATAGATATTCATCAGGAAAGTTGTCTTGTATGGCCGATTCATTTAGAACTTCTAATTCGGGATTTTCAAGACGAGAAAGATGATCAGCGGCGAGATTTTCTGCTCCTCTTTTATCTCGGATTTCAATATCAAACTCTTGTAAGAGTAAGAACTAACGGATTAATCTTAGTTTAGCATCTTGTTTTGAAAATAGGTATCTAAGAGCAGAATGGTCGGTATAGACCACCGTTTATGCTAGAACGAGATATGATCGAAATTTGTCAAAAGCAAAGACAATAGCAAGGAGTTCTTTTTCAGTAGTTGTATAGTTCATTTATGCTCCTTGTAACGTCTTACTAGCATAATATATAGGTTGAAATCGTTTTTCAATCATTTGTCCTAAAACGGCTCCCATTGCAAAATCACTTGCATCGCACATTAGTTCAAATGGTAGATTCCAATTTGGTGTTATCATGATCGGCGCATTAGTGAGTTTCTCTTTAAGAATATTAAAAGATTTGATACACTCATCTAAAAAGATGAATGGAGCATCTTTTTCTAGGAGTTTATTCAAAGGAGTGGCAATTTTAGAAAAATCTTTTATGAAACGTCGGTAAAAACCGGCATGCCCTAGAAAACTCCTAACTCCTCTAACATTGGTGGGATGTGGAAGTTTAGCAATTACATCTACTTTAGCTCTATCCACTTCAATTCATTCTTTTGAAATTTTATGACCAAGAACGATGCCTTCTTTAACCATAAAATGGCATTTCTCCCAATTAAGTACTAGATTTGATTGTTCGCATCTAATAAGCATTCGTTCCAGATTAACTAGACATGATTCAAATGTATCACCGAAGACTGAAAAGTCATCCATGAAAACTTCCATGCATTCTTCTATCATGTCGTGAAAAATCGCCATCATACACCTTTGAAAGGTTGCAGGGGAGTTGCAAAGTTCAAATGGCATGCGTTTGTAAGCAAAAGTACCATAAGGGCGCGTGAATGTGGTTTTCTCTTGATCTTCGGGTGCTATTGGAATTTGAAAATATCCGGAAAATCCATCTAGAAAACAATAGTAACTATTTTCGGCTAATCTTTCCAACATTTGATCAATGAAAGGTAAGGGAAAGTGATCTTTTCTGGTGGCGTCATTTAATTTTCTATAATCAATACACACACGCCATCCTGTTACAGTCCTAGTAGGAATAAGCTCATTTTTCTCATTTGTAATGACAGTCATGCCACCCTTCTTAGGCACGCATTGAACTGGGCTTACCCATGGACTATCAGAAATTGGATAAATTAAACCTGCATCTAGCAGTTTAATAATCTCTTTCTTAACTACATCTTGCATATTAGGATTTAGTCTTCGTTGGCGTTGCACATACGTTTTATGACCTTCTTCCATAAGGATTTTATGTGTGCAATACGAAGGACTTATTCCTTTAATATCATGAATCTTCCATGCAATGGCTGGTTTATGAGCTTTCAACACAGAAATGAGTTGTGATTTCTCATTTTCAGTAAGAGAAGACGATATTATTACAGGTAATTCAGATTCACCATGTAAATAAGCGTATTCCAAATGGTTTGGAAGTGACTTTAACTCTAATTTCGGAGGTTCTTCTATCGATGATTTGTATCGATATCTGTCTTCTTCTTTTAGCATTTGAATTTCTTCTGTTGTTGGTTCATATCCATTAGCTATAAGTGTAGCTAACATTTCAGCTTCATCAATTGGTTCATTACCTTCTCCTAAAGAACATTCTCCTGTTCCTTGTAATTCTGGAAATTCTTCTAATAATTCTGCATGTGCATCTATAGTTTGAATATAATAACATGTATCATCTGCAGATTGTGGTTGTTGCATTGCTCTATCAACTGAAAAGGTAACACTCTCATCCTCTATACTTAGGGTCAATTTCTTACCGAACACGTCTATCATTGCTTTAGCCGTGTTTAAGAATGGTTTTCCTAATATGAGAGGAACTTGAGAATCTTCTTCCATGTCCAGAACAACAAAATCTACTGGAAATACTAAAGTACCAACTTTAACTAGCATGTTCTCCATTATCCCTCTAGGATATTTTATTGATCTATCGGCTAGTTGTATGCTTATTCTGGTTGGTTTCAATTCTCCAAGGTCTAGGTTAGTGTATAGTGAATACGGCATTAGATTTATACTAGCACCTAAATCTGCTAATGCTTCTATTGAACTAAGACTACCCAGAAAACATGGAATTGTGAAACTTCCTGGATCAGATAGTTTTTCTGGTATCTTATTCAATAGTACTGCTGAACAATTAGCATTCATGGTAACAGCCGAGAGTTCTTCCATTTTCTTTCTATTTGAGATTAGATCTTTCAAGAATTTAGCATATCTAGGCATTCCTGAAATCACATCAATGAAAGGAAGATTTACATTTATCTGTTTAAACATATCCAAGAATTTGGATTGCTCGGCTTCAAGTTTCTCTTTCTTCATTTTACTCGGGTAAGGAAGTGGTGGTTGGTATGGTTTAACATAAGGTTTATCCTTAGCTGTGTTATCTTCATTAACCTTTTCAACTACCGGTTCTTTTTCCTTATCTTGATCAGGTTGGGGTTCTTGTGGAGTAGGAATAGCTTCATCAGAAGTTACAGGTATTTCAGGTGGTTTAAGTGTTGTACCACTTCTTGTGGTAATGGCTTTAGCTGTTTCATTTCGGGGGTTAGCATTTGTATCACTAGGTAGACTTCCCGGTTTTCTTTTACCTATTAACCTTGCTAGGTTACTTACTTCTTGTTCCAGATTTTGAATAGAAGCTTGTTGATTTCTAAATGCTTGAGCATTTTGTTCATTGGTTTGTTTTTGAGATGTGAAAAACTGCGTTTGAGTTTCAACTAGCTTCGTCATCATATCTTCTAAATTCGGCTTTTTATCATCGGTGTGTTGTGGTGGTTTGTTTTGAAAATTAGGTCTTTGCTGATTGTAATTATTATTGGATACTTGTTGATTGCTAGGACCTTGTTGGTTGTTGTATGGAATATTTCGGTTATAATTCTGGTTTTGATTGTAAATCGGTCTTGGCGGTTGATAATTATTCTGATAATTATTTCCAGGCCTTTGGTTTATGTATGAAATATTTTCTCTTTGTTCTATTGTTAATTCAATACTGAGACAATCTTTTGTCAAATGTGGTCCTCCACACTGCTCACAACTAATTCGTATTGAGTGAATATCTTTAGTCATCTTTTCCATTCGTCTCTCGACAGCATCTATCTTTGCGGAAATGGAATCTAAGTCATGGCTAGAATCGGCTCTAGCTGCTTTAGATGATCTAACGATATCTTTTTCTTGGTGCCACTCATGTGAGTGGGAAGCAGTGTTATTAATAATTTTGTAAGCATCAGTTTCGGTTTTCTTCATAATAGAACCACCAGCTGCTATATCTATGTCTTTCCTTGTAGTGATGTCGCATCCTTGGTAGAATATTTGTACTATTTGACAGGTGTCTAAACTATGTTGCAGACATCCTCTTAACAACTTTTCAAATCTTGTCCACACCTCATATAGAGTTTCATTTGGCTTCTGTGTAAACGTAACAATTTCTGCTTGAAGTCTTACGGCTTTAGATGCAGGAAAGAATTGTTTAAGAAATTTTTCAACTAAAACATCCCATGTATCAATCGCCCCTTCAGGTAACGATTCCAACCAATCTTTGGCTTCTCCCTTTAAAGTCCAGGGAAATAACATGAGATATATCTGTTCATCCTCCACTTCTCGGATTTTAAATAGTGTGCAGATCCTATTAAAGGTACGTAAATGTTCATTTGGATCTTCCTTCGGCGCACCACTAAATTGGCATTGATTAGTCACCATGTGTAGAATTTTTCCTTTGATTTCATAATCTGGTGCATTAATGTCTGGATGAGTAATTGCGTGACCTTGGCCAATGAGTTTAGCTCTCATTCGGTCTTCCATACTTAAAGGTTCCAGATTCTCCATAATTGAATTTGTTGAATCGGAATCACTAGAGGATTCTGATTTAATGGTTCGTTCCTCAACAATCTCTGTTTGAATGATTGGTGGTTCCGGAGGAAAATTTAGTGGTTCAGGATCTATGAATCATTCCTGAATATTCTCCGGATTCTCAATTGTGAGGTCGGGTTCAAAAAATGGATTATCGGAAATTTGAACTGGAGTACTTGGTCGACTGGATGACGATTCTAAAGAAAAATCAACGGCGGTAATATTTGCTAAATGTCTTGATCTAGTTACAGGTGGTGAACGTACAAAAGGTGGTGAACGTCTTGCTCGGTTCATTCACTGAATATCCTATTAGTTTTTAAAAGGAAAGAAAAATTATAATGAGTTATCCAATCAATAGACTTTTCTGATTTTGCCCACGTTTCGAATAGCCAAAAGATGCAGCAGAGGGGCAGGATTCGTTTGGTCTCAATATAATTGAGGACTGTTTGGCTCCAATAACCCGGTCCACGTACAAATCCAACTATTACTACGAACCAGAAAATTTTGATGTCTATTAATTTAACCACTTAAAATAAATTTTCGTAATTTTAAGAAATTTAGATAAGAAGTTGAATAAAAATCTATGTCCTAAAACTAGAATAGCGAGAAATAAGAAAGAAAAAGAGTTCGTCAAAAAAGGTCGAAAAAGAAAAATGGTTGAAAAATAAAAGGTGACGGAAAAATAAAAGAATCTTATAAAACTTAAAAATACTTGACTAACCTAACCTTACTACTACAACTAACTTAAAATTATAATCGCAAATTGAGATTACTAATTGGAATGATAATTGATACATAGGTAAAAGGTGTCTAAAAATATTAAAGCTTACATGAAAAACTAAATCCCAAATGAAAATAACTTAAAAAGAAACTAAAACTTAAAAAGGCGTCGCAAAATTCTAAAGCACCTAAATCTTAATCTAAAGAAAAAGCACTTAAGGGATTTTACGGCAAAGCCTAAAAATCTAGAAGTAAAAATAACTATGGCAACAACTATGAGTTAAAAATAAATACGAGCGAAAAATACAAAAATTACGCTAAAACTATTAAAAAGGGACAAAATATAAAAATATACAAAAAGTTGTAAAAAGTACAATTTTTATAAAAATATTATTTTTATATTATTTATTTAATAAAACTATTAATTTTACAATTTAATTAAACTAATTTAACAAAAATATAAATTAAATAAAAAGTAAAACTAATTATAATAATAATAATTAATTAGGGTTAATAATAATAATAATTAATAATTACCCGTAATTAAATGCAGATTAGGGTTTCTGTCGGTGTCAGAGTGGCTCCGCGAGTTGCGGTAGTCGAGGCAGCAAACTCCGCGAGTCGCGGGGTTCCAGAATTCAACTCAGGTACAGTTTTTAATTCGACGTGTTTTTTATTTTTTTTATTTTTTTTTATGTTTAATGTTTTAAATAAAAATAAAATACTTAAATAAAACTTATATAAAAATAAAGAAACTTTATAAAACTTAAATATTTAACAAAATCTTAAAAATACTTATATTTTTGTTTTCTTTTTATATTTTCGAATATTTAAAACGTATTTTTATAAAAACAAATTTTAATAAAAGTAAACTAAAAATCTTTTTTTTTGTATTAGCGTTGCGCTTCCGGCTTTTAAGCGATTCCCCGGCAGCGGTGCCAAAAATAACTTGATAGTTATGCGAGGTGTATATAAAATAGCTATTAAATTTTAGCAGAAAAATACTATTAAATACGATACAATTTTACACAAGATATTTATTTATTTATAGAATGGATATACTTAAACCTTGCTACAACACTTATAGGCAGTGTACCTATTCGTACAGTAGTGTAGTTTTTAGTAATTCCGGTTCGTTCCACAGGGAAAATCTTTAAACAAAGCTTAACGCTATATTAGTTTACTTTTATAAAAATACAAATATATATATAAGTAATATTATTATTATAAAGGGGGGTTTTTACCGTTTAATGACCGGTTTGTCGATTTTAAAACTTTAGTCGCAGTTAAAACCAAATGTAAAATAATAAATAAATACAAGACTTAATTTAAAGCGTAAAGTAAATAACGATAATGAAATTGCGAATAATAAAAGTGCGATAAAATAAACTTGCGATAATTAAAAAGTACGATAATTAAAAGTGCAATTAAATATAATAACAATAAATAAAAGTGCTATAATTAGAAGTGCAATTAAATATAAAATAAAGGAAATTAAATATGAAATAAAACAATTATGCTTATTTAAACTTCCGTAATCATGATGTTTGACGTGTTGATTTTAGTTTTATGCCCATGGGTTAATTGTCCTTTGTCCTGGATTATTTAATATGTCCGTCTGGTTTTTGTCCATAACAGTCCATCAGTCATAAATATAAAGTGCGAGTGTCCTCGTCAAATTATCCTTATACCCGAAGTTAAATATTCCAACTAATTGGGGACTTAAACTGTAACAAGATTTTAATACTTTGTTTAATAATTACACCAGGATGTCGACTGAGTGTACCCCAAGGTTTTAATATTTTGTTATCAATTATACCAAGTGTCCTTGTACATAATTTCACCCCTGTTTTAATTATTCTAGTGGCTATTAATCCATTCCCATGTCCGGTTAAATGGACGATTATTCGTACATATAAATACCCCGCCCATCGTGTCCGATCGAGTGTATATGGTAATTTATAGGGACGCCCAATTGTAAATCTTTATATTAACATTAACAAACTATCATTTAGTTAAACAAATATAAAGCCCATTAATAGCCCATAGTCCAATTTCCACAAATGTCGTTCTTTTGTCCAAACCCCAATTATGGTACAAAGCCCAATTACCCAATTTTAGTAATTAGCCCAGCATCATGATTACTTCGTTTTAAATAAGCATAATAATAACTTAGATACGAGACATTAAATTAAAAAGGTTGAACATAACTTACAATGATTAAAAATAGCGTAGCGTTACACGGACAGAATTTCGACTTACACCCTTACAATATTCGCTAACATACCCTTATTATTAGGATTAAAATTAAAATTAAAATATAAATATAAATATTTACGTATAGATATAGAGAGGATGGATATATGAGTGTGAAAAATGATCAGAATTCGGTTGGCTTTATAGGGAATTGAGTTCAGGGATACTCCGCGACTCGCGGCAATTTTTACCTTCAAACTCCGCGAGTCGCGGAGTTTGAAAATACAGCTCACAAACTTTGGAGTCTTTCTTGCCGACGGATTTTTATTATTTATATAATATATAAATAATTATAAGAATTATTTAAATATTATATTATATTTATGTGCATAGTTGACTTGTAATTTTTAGTCCATTGCGTTGAGCGTTGAGAGTTGACTCTGGTCCCGGTTCCGGATTTTCGAACGTCCTTGCGTACAATTTAATATCTTGTACTTTGCGTTTTAAATCTTGTACTCTTGTAATTTCGAGACGTTTCTTATCAATAATTGGAACCTCTTTGATTGTATTTTGTACTTTTGAGCTTTTTGGTCGTTTGCGTCTTCAATTCGTCGAATCTGTCTTTTGTCTTCACCTTTTATTATTTAAACGAATATCACTTTTAAATAGAACAATTGCAACTAAAAGCTTGTCTTTCTTGAGGAATAATGCTATGAAATATATGTTCGTTTTTAGCATTATCAATGGCGTATGTGTTTAAACTTTCATCCGTTGACCGCTATGCGCCCAAGGTCTTTTTACCATCCGCCAAGGCTATAATGATAAATTTATCAAGAGGATAATTTTTTGCCATTATATGCCAGAACATATATAATTGATATTATATGATTCACCAAAGTTATATGTTTTTTTGCATCGACTTGTTGATAAAACATGTATGCCTTTGTTGTTTTCATATATAGAATGTATCAAATCGTTACCCACCCTCGGTGTTGCACAAGGGCGCTTGTTTTGTAGAGATGTGTTGAAAATTTGAAATCAATTTCTGAAACAAATAATGAATCAATCATGATGTTCTTATGCTAATAATGTATCATAAAAATGATAAGCCTGTGTAAACTATGTGTGTAAAGTATGCTTGTTAAAGAATACTTCGTTTTTCGTATTACGCTTAGGTTTTGTGCGGCTTCCAAAATACACTTGTATATTATGTTGAATTTTTCTATTTTTCGTATATAAATGGATTTATGCATTTGAGATAAGCCATTCTGTATGTCATGACATTTTAGAGATATCGTATTTTTGCCTCGGTGCCCTCTAGCGAAGTAAACACTTACGCTAGCCGATCACTTGTGTCTATAATGTTGACACAAGAGCCTCTACCATCGGGGGTATAAAAATGCCTTGCCTTATGTGGGTAGGTATGAATGCAATGTTCTACATTCGTAACGCGTAACGTTTTGCGTGAATAAAGAGAAAGTTTATTGATATCATTTTGCCGCACGTACAATATTTTGTGTAACATCTTCTTATGGATAGGGTGATCAATCCTATCCAGAAAACTACAAAAAATTATATTGTGCTTTATTTGAATTGATGAAATAAAAAACATGTTTAACAAACTGCACTGCACAATTCATGTTAACAGTATGTTCTCCGTGCAGCGTCTTGCGTCATGCCTCTAAGACTCCCATAGTTTGGGTGGTTTGAAATACCCATTCACATCATTGCTGTTGAATAACTATCTTGATGGTCCTCCCCTGACAAAATTCTCCTGTGCCTCATAAACAACTGACCTTTCTCTTGCCGATCCTACATACTCAGAGTGCACCACAACTATCCCATTTGGAGTTGGAAATTGTAGTTCTGCGTGTGGTGTTGAAGTGATTGCTCCAAATTTTCGTAGAGTCCGTCTACCAAACAAAGCGTTGAACCTTGATATGCCATCAAGTACCGTGAAGTCCACGATTTCTGTTCGAACCAGAGGGTGTGTTCCCAGCGTTACATCCAATTTTACCTTACCAACTGCCCTCATTGATTCTCTCGTGATGCCAGCAATCTTCAAGTTTGTATAGGGAAGTTTGTCCTTCACGCTGAACAAATAATCTCTAAAACAATGCATATATAAGATATCTGCCTCACTACCTGTATCAGTATAGATTCTGGTAACGCTTTTGTTCGCAATTACAGCTGAGATAACCACAGCCTCTTCTGATAGTCGCCAATTTGGAATAGTGTGGAATGTAATAGGAGCGTACATCCACTGCTCAATCCTGCGCTCTCCCCTGACTCATACTCTTCCTCCTCATTCCAAATAAACTAGATGTGCCTTTCGGGGGTTGGGTCCCTTTCATCTTTCCTCTCCTCTCTCCCATTCCAATCATGCCGTCCACCGTGACGCACCTTTCCTTACCAAGCAAAACGCTTATTTGGATCGTTCCTCCTATATTTTTTTTCCTGGTAATAGATGGTTTAACTCTCCAGCTTTAATCTTTGTGATGATTTCCCTCATCAATGAATTACAATTGTCAGTGTCATGCCCATATGCCTCGTGGAAATCACACCACTTATCACTTTGTGGTCCCTGATGCTCCTCCATTGGGGGTGGAGGGTTAAAGGTTTCCTTAATAGGCTAAGTGAATAAGATCTCCTTTGGAGTTTTTGTTAAAGTCATGATGAGTGGATGCCTGTCTAACGGCTTTCGATGATGGTAATTGTCATTCGGGTGATTATTGCCCCGCCAACCATGTTGTTGCTTCTGGTAATTGTTGTCAAACCCTCGTTGACTCTGATAATTGTCATTCGTGTTCCATCCTCTGCCCTGCTGTCTAAAATTCTTGTGATAGTTGTCAACTCTTGGATATCCCATCTCACCTTCCCTTAAATGCTTCTGTGTAACAACCAATGCCTGGTGCAAAGTTTTTGGAACGTCATATCACAACGCTTGAATCAAACTTTCAAAACGATGTTGATCAAGGAAAATAATGAAACCAGAAACAAGCTGAGATTCTAGTATATCAGGTATTGCATCACAAACTTTGCTCTTAAATCAAGGAAATTGGTAATACTCTTAGGTGGAAGACTAGCAAACCACTCTCACACCATTTTTTGTAACACCATCGGAAACATATGACACGCAGTTTCATCTTCCCAATGCTGCAATCTCATAACGCCTTCAAACATGGTAAGAAAATCTCCAGGATCAGTTGTTCCATCATAAACATCGATAGACGGAATCCCCAAGTTTCTTGGTAATGGATATTCTATAATAGATAAAGCACTGAGTTAACTCTGCCATTGCTGGCGGTTTAATAGCCTCATCTCCTGTAATCAAAGAAAACAAATTGTCTACAGCCATTGCACGGATGGAGGGCTGCGCTAACTTCTACTTATACCTTGATGGTGCCGTCTTGGTTAAAATCTCATCCAACTACTTTCCTGTCATTTCTTCAGTCATAAGGAATTGATCTTCTTCTTCGCCATAGTCCCATTCATTCTCCACAAAACCTTCATCATTGTGTTCATACTCAGTATCATTGAAACGACTCCAACCCGTTCAATTTAAAACCAATTTTTTTTTTACTTTTTTGGAAACAGGAGCGGCGCACCACAATCAGGTGCGGCACTTTTAGAACTCAGGAGCGCCGCTTTTGTCTCCAAAAAGGGCCGCTTCTGCCCATTGACCAAAAAAACAACCAAAAACTATCCAGGAGTGGCGCTTTTGCCACAGGAGCAGCGCTCCTGTACCTGGGTGATGCAGTTTCGAAATTTTAACTAAGTGTCACTCCAACTCAAAAACCCAAACACGATTCCACTTTAAACGAACCAAAGTACAAGTTCAAGGGACCCAAAGTACACTCGTTCAACGACACGACCCATAAGTTTAACTAAATTGTTTAAACCAAAATGACCCCTTATTGAGCATGACCGTCGGGACCTTTACCAAAATGCCTTTCAAGAATCCACCACATGCAAGCTAAGCCAAACTCTTACCCTTGTCCTTCGGTGCCCTACAATCTAAAAAAAGAATAAACAACGAAGGAGTAAGCTACAATGCTTAGTGAGTACAATACTTATATGCATACATATATAACTTACTTACTTGCACCACCTACACATAACCGCATACAAGATAGCATCACTTAAGCAAGCATACACAACCGAGCATAAACTTGCATGTTAATTTCATAAAAAATAATATAACACGCTATACTACCGAATATATCATACAAATACACAAACGGTTAACCATTCCCCAACGTGCCGATCATCAAATGAATAGCACCAACAACCTGTGTACATGGCCGATAAAGGTGCCTCCCGGAAGGCGCCACCATGTACACCCGAATGTGATCAACGTAAAGTGTGGTCTCAATTGGTAACACTTCCCGCATCCGCACAAGTGGCCAACAAAGAGTGGACGTCAAAGTAATCGTACTCACCACTTTCCCCCAAGCACAATGTGGCCAACAAAGAGCGAGTCAATATTAGAGACATCACTCACCACAATGCCTCAAGTGGCCAACAAAGAGTAAAATCCTTCACGATTGGATAGTACTCGCCACTAAACCCGCAAGCAAACAAATTATATACATGCACATATAAATACCCCACTCACCTTGAACAATTAGATGAGTCAAAATCCAAGCTAGGACTTCAAGATTGCTCCAAAAGGTAAGTTACCTAGCATAAATCACACATCATCAAGCTATGAACACTAGTAACTTGACCTGAAACCCACACGTGCAACTTTGACCCAAATTGCACCCAAAACACCAATTAGGTCAAACAAGACCCAATACCCCCAAATCACTATAAACTAGTGTTTTGGTTCCAAACTCAACCCAATACATCTTATGGTCAAGGGTTATAAGCACTTCATGACCCAATTTGACTAATTGACCAATTTTGACTCAATTAGGGTTTACACCCAAAATCAACTACCAAGAACACCCATTTGTTTTCCATTCATCAAAAAAATCACTAATACTTGTGATTATGCCTAAATTGTAAGTCTACACATGATTAACTCATTTTCCAACCCAAAACCCACCAACAAGGGTCAATCAACACCCATACTAGCTCCAAACACCCATTTGTGAGCTAGATGAGTTAAATCAATAACATGCAATCCCAAACCCCAACCCCAAATTGAAAGAAAATCGGAGTTATGACTCACCACTAGTATCACCTCGTAGCTAAAAGCAAGATGAACTAGATTAATACTTGCACCTTGGTGAGATTCCACATTCTTCCCTTCCAAATCAAGCTCACTCTCACTAGAACTTTCTCACTCTAGTTTGTGTGTGTTTTTAGGAAGATGAAGAATGAGTGGTTGGGGTAACATCTACTCATTTAGTCTCAAAATCGACCTCACAAATTACCAAAAAGCCCCTCTCCTTTTAATTTACAATTTAAATAAAGACCAAATTTTCCCCGTACAGGAGCGGTGCTCCTGTACCTAGGAGCGGCGCTCCTAGCCCTGTTCCTTGAAGATTTGGGTCGTTACAACTCTCCCTCACTTGGACCGGGTCGCGTCCCCGCGATCCAGGCCGCATGTAATGAAGGTAAAAATTCCATCGCAAATTCCTCGTACTCCCAAGTACATTCGGACCCTTTTCGGTGACGCCATTGCACCTTGTAAGTACGGATCCTCTTATTCTGAATCTCTTTAACCTTTTCGTCAAGAATAGCAACCAGCTCTTCAACATACTCTAATTTATTATTTAGAGTAATCTCGTTCAACTTTATCTACATCGAGTCATCCGCATGACATTTGCAAAGATTGGAAACATGGAATGTGTTCTGGATTCCCGCAAGCTCTTCGGGTAACTCAATCGATACGCAACTTCACCAACATGAGCCAATACTTTAAAAGTTCCAATAAACTGAGGAGCGAGCTTTCCCCTCTTTCGGAACCTAATTAAACACTTCCATGGCGACACCTTAAGCATCACCATATCACCTTCATTAAGTTCGATCGGTCACCTTCTCTTATCCGCATATGACTTTTGTCGATTTTGTGCCGCCTTGAGGCGAGCACGAATCACATCAATATTTTAGTTCGTCTCAATAACCACTTCGGTACCACCAACTTCCTTTTGTCCCACCTCGCCCCAGCATCGTCGCCCATAAAGCATCTCATACGGTGGCATTCCAATACTAGCATGGTAGCTATTGTTGTACGAGAATTCCACCAATGGAAAATGCTCATCCAAACTTCCACCAAAGTCGATCACACATGACCAGAGCATATCCTCCAAGGTTTGGATGGTCCTCTCGCTCTGACCGTTGGTTTGAGGATAAAAAGCGGTGCTCAATTTCACCTGAGTACCCATTTCGGTATGAAACTTACTTCAAAATCGAGAAGTAAACCGCGTATCTCGATCCTAAACAAAGACACCGGTATCCCGTGTCTCGAAATCACCTCCTTAATGAACAAACTTGCCAACATTTCGGACGAAATCGCCTCGCGTATAGGAAGAAACAAGGCAGTTTTTCTCAACCGATCAACGATTACCCAAATTGTATCATATTGGGTTCTCGCCATTTTTTGCAACTTGGTGATAAAATCCATGGTAAGATGTTCCCACTTCCACTTCGGGATCTCTAATGGATGCACCATACCATAAGGCTTTTGATGTTCGGCCTTAACTTGCAAGCAAGTAACACATTGCTCAATATACTTAACCACATTACGTTTCATACCGGGCCACCAATACTCTTTCTTCAAATCAAGATACATCTTTGTAGCACCCAGATGAATGGAATACTTCGATTCGTGCGCCTCATCGTGTAGCACCGCACAGTGACCACCCAATTTTGGCACCCACACCCGACCTTGAAAACACAACAACCCATGCGTACCTAGGACAATCGAGTCTGTTTGTCCTTGAATTCGTTCTTTACACATATGATTAACAATCACCTCAATTTGAACCTCACCGAGTTTCTCAAGAAAATCATTTGAAAGAATCACTCGCAACAATTTCACTTGCAAACTCGGGACTTGGTTTTTCCGACTTAACGCATCCGCAACCACATTAGCTTTACCCGAGTGGTAAATTATCTCAAGATCATAATATTTCAACAAGTCCAACTGTCACGACCCTACTTTTTTCAGTTATCTTTTACCGTTAATTATTTAACGACCATTAACTGTTATTCGTGCCACGTCATTTCTATGACCTATATTATTATTTTTATAATAATATATATATATATTAATTATTATGTGTTATGTGAATATTTATATTCATATTTTAAGTTATACGTTTCTACGTGTCGCGGATTTCTATCCGGCGAATCTTTTCGGTTTTCACACCAACGGTCGAGTTTTTGGGATTTTTAAATTATAATTATTTTAAATATGATATTTTAAGATCATATGATTATATATAGTATTTATATTTAATTTTCGTCGCGTAATTGTTATCTCTTCGAATTTTTAATCGCGTAAGCGTGTTTTCGCTTTTCGGGTTTCGTTCGGGCTTTCAGGCCGCAGGTAAATCAACATCTAAGTAAAATGGGCCAATTGGGACCCACCCCACTCAACACTTCGGCTGAAGCAAGCAAGGGAGGGAGTAATACTCCCTTGTTTCTCATTTTTGTGTTTTATTTTACATTTCCCCAAAAACCTACATCTAATATTTTCTCTCCATTTTTCTCTCCTCCCTCCTCCCTTGTTTCACACCACCACCTTCACCATTTGATCATCAAAAATTGCTTGGATCAAGAAATAGATTGCATAATCGGATTCCTCTCAATCGCCTCTACGCGATTATACTTCTTGATTATCGATTAGGGTATAAAATCTAACCCTAGAACTTTTAATTTTTCAATACTTTTTCTGTTTTTAATGCTTATTTTGATAGTATGTTAGTTACATGTTGTTGTTATGATGATTGTATGCGTAGAATTGCTCAAATACATATGTTTTCGGTTTGATTTGATTGGGACAACAGCTTTTCATTCATTTCTGTTAATGTGACTGTGATAAAAGTGAAAATAAAGTAGTTATATGAGTTCCTCTCATCAAGACATTAATTTTAGACTCCGGATTCTTGTCGTTTCGATTCTCGGAGTCCTAGATATGATCAAAATGGTATTTTGTTAAGATTGAAATGTGAAATTGATATGAACCCGGTTTGGTCTGACTTTGTGACCATTTTTAGAGTCTTTAGGGTGTGTTACTATGTTAGGATTGAATATGGGATGAACATTCATGTTCAGGTCATCTAAATCCGAGCCACGAATCACCCGTTATGACTAAAACACGTTTTTGAATGAATTGAAGTTCCAAGTGGTGTAATGGCTGATCATCATGACTTGGGGACTGTTCTTGGCGTGTTCTTGAATGCACCAATGTGTCGGGTGGTTTGATTAGGCGGAGATATATGTAAGGCTCGCCGAAAACCGACATCCGGGGCTCAAGATACGATCCGATGAAGTTTTGATTTAAAACTTATGGTTAATTATTAAAACTTATGATAAAAATAATGATTTTCATTATTAATTAATTACTTATGATATAAAAAGTAATTATTATAATTTAAGACTTATGATATATATTTATTATATCATTTAATTATTACTTATTATTTAATTAACATTTTAATTAAATTTATGATTAATAATACTTTTATTATTAATGAAAAATACTTATGATAAGTATTAAACTTATATTATGAGAATATTAATATAAGACTTATAATAAGGATTAAATAGTTATTTAATTATTATAAGACTTAGTTATTATTTAATTATGATTTAATTATTAAATACTTATGATTTAATAATTATAATTAGAAACTTATGATATGATTAATAATTCATTATTAATTAATAATACTTATAATATGATTAAAATTTATTATTAATTGATAATACTTATATTATGACTAATATTTAATTAATTAATTAAATACTTATGTTATATTAATTATATCATTTAAACTTATGTTAACTTTAATAATTCATTTTAATTTAATTAAACTTATGTTATGACATAATTATACATATTTAACTTTAATAAACATTATAACTTATATTATTATTATAACTTATACTTTTAAAATTAATGTTGACTATGTTTGACCAAGGTTGACTTTTGAGTTGACTTTCGGTTGACTTTGACTTTCAGTTGACTTTTGTTGACTTTATAATTAAGGAAACTTTCCTAACTTAAAACTTTCTTAAAATAGAAACTTTCTAAATTTGGAAACTTTCCTAAAATAGAAACTTTCCTAAAATAGAAACTTTCCAAAAATGGAAACCTGCTAAAAATAGAAACTTTCTAAAAATTGAAAGTGTGTGTCTGTACGCTGTTCCGATCAAACCGATGCATGTTGAGTATTGTTCTATGTCTACTTACAACATGTACAATAGCTATCATACTAAGTCTTGACCTAAGTTTGTTATTTATATCGGCCTTCTTTGTTATAGGTCGGTGTTGTGATCATTCCTGATCACTTTACTCCATTTGATGTTCACTTATTTGTGTTGGTTACTTCGTTACTATTAAGGTGAGTTATAGTCCCATTTTTCAATTTTAAATCTTTTGGGATGAGAATACATGTAATTTATTTTATATTTTGGACAAATGGAAGTTGGTTTAAATTATTCATTGTGAGTCGAAATTTTTTTTTTCCTAATCTGGTAATTGTAATCACTGGTTTCTATCGGTGAACGCAAATCCTATGGATAGATCTATTGGGTTTGACAACCTCATTTCGAGCTAGTCGCGCTAGCAATTTATACTCGGAATGTTTAGTACTTCGTATTTAGTTGAAGATACACTTGTTCGGTGTATATTATTTATTGTGTTTGGCAAGGGTAAATAAATAGTTAAGTGGTTACCAGGTGGCTCACAGAAAATGAAATAATGTTTTTATATGTTTTCTAGCATATAATTTTGTGGTCCAAAAAGGAGTTTTTATGTTTTCAAACATAAATTTTTATGGTTTCAATTAAATATTGTTTACAATATTAAACCTATAATTCACTCAACATTTTTGTTGACAGTTACTCGCATGTTTTATTCTCAGGTTCATGATTGATTGCTTCCACTGTGCTTAGAGAGTCTGCATATTTATTATGGCAGCTTTTGTTATACATTAACTTGCATTCTATTTTGATACATTAAATTGTTGACATTGTTTTGGTCAACTTTTGGTTAAAATATTTATGTGTAGTTTTTCTAAACTTATACATTTTGGTAGGTTTCCTTTATAGGAAATCATTTTTAAATAAAGAATGCAAGGTTGTTTTATTAATTTCATATAGAGTTTTGATCAAGCCGTGGGACAAAGATAACGATGGTCATCAAGTGTACTTTGACGGGTCATTAAAGTTGGTATCAGAGCATTGGTTGTAGGGAATTAGGCTGCATTGATGTCGTTACCCGAGTCAATAGGGTGCATTAGTGAGTCTAGTCTACAGCCCGGCCTATAATATATTATTATATGTGATTATTTGTATCGTATTGGTATGTATATTGTTATCATACATACATCTATGTTATGTTCTGAATCCGGGTGGAACTCCCATTCCTATTTAAACGTATTCTCTAACTCATGCGAGTTTATCTTTACAAGAACACCTCAGATAGTGAAACCGAGAGATGTCATTCTTGACTTCTGAAATTCTCGACATTCCTATGTCATCTATTATGGTTTTTTGTTTGACGTTTGAGTTATATTACGCGAGATATCATTCTTGACTTCTAAGGGCTCGGCATTTCAATGTCAGCTATTATGTTTAGGTATATAACATTTTTGTTATATTACGTGCCTTTGTGCTATGGGTTACGAACCGGAAACGTCATTCTTGACATTTAAAGATTCTGGATACTTGAAAGACATTTTTATGTCATAGTTACTCCCATTCATTACTTTTGATGTTTTTTTCCCTTGTGCTATCCTTAGCACATTGTTTAAGAAATCGTTTTAGGGAAATTGTGTGGAAATTCGAGGTTGATCGCGTGTCCTGACTTCATGTAGTCCTATTGAAATGGAACTATGAATTAGTGAAATATAATGGCGTCAGGCCAACGTGATTATATTACGTTAATTCATAAAGAAGTCCCAATATTGTGACATGAGGAATAGAAAGCGAGTCAAAGAAAATTTTTACACTACTCATTTAAAATTCCGATGTATTACATGGGTAGGGAAAATATTCATTATCTTATTGCTTGATATACGAGAAGCTCGTTTTAACCAGATTATCTATCTCATGCTCTATCCTTCATAACTCGCTTGTTAGCAACAGCTTCGCTCGAGAACAGTTTTGGCCCAAGGACTTATGTCCTGATAATAGTCAAAACAACATTTAACTCATTGGTCTTCATGACCTCGTAACATTTGTTGGTCAAATGCCGCACGACGATTCAAGTCATTTACTCGATCTTTCACGATCTTACTTCAACTGGTAACCTCTGAAATACAAATACTCTGTTTATCATCGGGAGTTTTACACATTTGTTTAATTGGGCAGTTCTCACGAGATTTATGGGCGAATAGAAATAATGAAATATTTTGTCATGTATACAATTTATAAAATCATATATGTACGTATGGATTCAAATGAATAAATTTGCCCTTACCAATTTTGGCTATTATATACTAAATCATACCTTCAAAATTATTTTAAAATCACACATTTATTGGGCTGTTTGACTAAGTCAATTTGTTTTATATAAAATGGTACATGTTGCACATACTCCTAAATTTACTAAGAACTTCCTTCCATTTATGTTGTCACATCAAATGTTTAAAACTTTTTCAAAACTCCTTTGATTGATTTTATCAAATTTTCGCATTACCCTACAGAGTGTTTGGATCACAGTTCTTCTCATCCTCCGTTTAAGGATGAAACTTACCATTAAGTTCATTGATAGAAACTCTTACACCACTTTAGATGCCGATTTTATAAAAGTATTGGAAAGTCTTTGCGCTCATAAAATTTCCCTCTTATGGTTGGACATGGCCGAAATGCGAACCAATAAATCAGTTTTCTAAGGTACGTTCAGTGGTCACCCTATTTTATAAAAGGCGCTAGGTGGGTTTCTACCCCAACTGTTGTTATAGTGGGTATCATGGATATATATTACACTAGACCATTTGTAGAGTTCTACTCTCAATATTCGCTGTCAACTGCAACACCCTCGTAAACATCAATCCTAGGATTCAATACTTTGATGTGCACGAAATTATTTTTGGAGATTCATCTCACCTAGAGTCGGCCATTCTTTATAACACGTGATTCGCGTTCTTTTTACCCGCACATAAATTTAAGAATATGGATGAATCCTAGATTTCCTCGCTCATTGTACAAGGAAGTTCACTCTCGTTGAAATATCACACCTTTCGTACGTTTTCCTTTCGGAAATGTAATGAAAATTTACTTTGACGTCCATGATCCTCGTTATCTCCTTTGAGAGAATTGCCTTATATATATCTATGCCACCGATGTGACTACTCCATATATTTCTTCCTTCATTGTTGCAACTATATTTCATTCATCCCAGTTCGTCCCCTTGGGGAGCTCCTATTTTGTTTGTTAAGAAGAAGGGTGGATCGTTCCGATGGTGTATTGATTATCGTGAATTAAACAAGCTTCCTGTTAAAAACCGTTACCCTCTTCTGAGAATTGATGATGAGTTCGATCAGCTTCAGGGTTCATCTGTTTATTCTAAAATCGATCTTCGTTCCGGCTATCATCATTTGCGTGTTAAAGAATCTGATGTTTCGAAAACTACTTTTCGTACCCATTATGGTCACTACGAATTTCTTGTTATGCCGTTCGGATTGACAAACACACCTGCTGTGTTCATGGACATCATGAACCGTGTGTGTAGACCCTATCTGGACAAATTCGTTATTGTTTTCATTGACGACATCCTTATTTATTTCAAGAGTGATCAAGAGCACAAAGATTAGTGCTTGATTTGTTAAGGAATGAAGAGTTGTATGCTGAATTTTTCTAAATATGCGTTCTGATTGAAAGAGGTTCAATTCCTTGGGCACGTTGTTAGTAAACAGGCAATTCAAGTTGATCCTGCCAAGATTGAGGCAATTGAGAAGTGGGAAACTCCAAAGACTCCTACTCATATTCGTCAGTTCTTAGGTTTGACAGGCTATTGTAGAAGGTTCATTCAAGACTTTTCATGAATAGCGAAACCTCTTACTGCTTTAACGCATAAGGGGAAGAAGTACGAGTGGAAGAGTGAACAAGAGTCTGCTTTCCAAACTCTGAAGTAGAAGTTAACTTCTGCACTAATATTATCACTGCCGGAGGGTAATGATGATTTTGTTATCTATTGTGATGCTTCGTGCCAAGGCTTTGGTTGCGTTTTGATGCAACGAAAGAAAGTCATCGCTTATGCGTCACGTCAGTTGAAGATCCAAGAACAGAATTATACAACCCATGATTTAGAGTTGGGAGCTGTTGTGTTTACGCTTAAGATTTGGAGACATTATTTATAAAGGGTCAAAGGTACAGAGTACACTGATCACAAAAGTCTTCAACATATTTTTGATCAAAAACAGCTAAATATGAGACAGCGAAGATAGGTTGAGACTTCGAATGATCATGACTGTGAACTTTTATATCATCCAGGGAAGGCCAATGTTGTGGCCGATGTGTTAAGTCGCAAAGAGAGGGCTGAACCTCGCAGTTTTAGAGCCTTGAATATGACAATTCGAACAAACCTCGCTAGGCAGATTCTTGCAGCTCAACAAGAAGCCTTGAAGGAGGAGAATTTTGTAACGGGAAGGTCTGAGACTTGAGTAAACAGTTAGAGGTGCGAACCGATGGTACTCGGTATTTTGTGGGACGCCTTTGGGTTTCGATGTTTGGTGATCTGTGACAACTTGTTCTAGAGGAGGCTCATAAGTCTAGGTACTCTATTCATCCTGGTACAGGAAAGATGTATCATGATCTTAAGGAGCTGTATTGGTGACCTCATTTGAAGACTGATGTGGCTACGTATGCGGCTAAGTGTTTAACCTGTGCTTAGGTTAAAGCTGAACACCAGAAACCGACCGGACTTCTGGTGCAACCTGAGATTCCCGAGTGGGAGTGGGAAGGCATTACGATGGATTTTATTACAAAGTTACCGAAAGTTGCGGGTGGCTATGATACCATTTGAGTGATTGTAGATCGACTCACAAAGTCGGCTCACTTTTTGCCGATTAAGGAAACAGATTCGATGGAGAACCTTACTCGTTTATATTTGAAGGAGATTGTTTCTAGACATGGTGTTCCTGTATCTATTATTTCAGACTGAGACAGTCGATTTATATCGAGGTTTTGGCGATCTTTACAGGAAGCTTTGGGAACTAAGATAGATATGAGCACCGCTTATCATCCTCAGACGGATGGTCAGAGTGAGAGGACCATCCAAACGTTAGAAGATATGTTACGAGCGTGTGTTATTGATTTTGGTAATGGGTGGGATAAATATTTGCCGTTAGCTGAATTTTCTTATAACAACAGTTATCATGCAAGTATTAAAGCCGCATCGTTTTAGGTTCTGTATGGTAGGAAGTGTAGGTCTCCTATCTGTTGGAATGAGGTTGGGGATGCTCAACTCACAGGTCCAGAAATTATTCATGAGACTACCGAGAAGATCGTACAGATTAAGGAAAGATTGAGAACCACCAGAAGTCGGCAAAAGAGTTATGCTGATAAAAGAAGGAACGATATTGAATTTTAGGTCGGTGATCGTGTTATGTTCAAAATATCACCGTGGAAAGGTGTGGTATGTTTTGGTAAAAGGGGAAAGTTGAATCCTCGTTTTGTTGGACCGTTTGAGATTATTGACAGAGTTGGACCGGTGGCTTATCTTTTGAAATTGCCACAAGAACTCGGTGCTGTTCACGATGTTTTTCACGTATCAAATTTAAAGAAATGTTTGGCCGAGGCTGACAAGACTATTCCTCTGGAGGAACTTCATGTTGATAAGTAACTTCATTTTATTGAGGAACCTGTTGAAATTATGGACCGAGAGGTTAAGACTCTTAAGCAGAGTAGAATTCCTATTGTCCGAGTTAGATGGAACGCCAGACGCGGTCCCGAGTTCACTTGGGAGCGTGAAGATCAGATGAAGCAGAAGTACCCGCATTTATTCCCAGATGCCGAGTCAGCCCCTGCACCTGCTTAAATTTCGGGACGAAATTTCCGTAACGGGAAGGTACTGTCACGACCCTACTTTTTTCCGTTATCTTTTACCGTTAATTATTTAATGACCATTAACTGTTATTCATGCCACATCATTTCTATGACCTATATTATTATTTTTATGATAATATATATATATTAATTATTATGTGTTATGTGAATATTTGTATTCATATTTTAAGTTATACGTTTCTACGTGTCGCGGATTTCTATCCGGCGAATCTTTTCGGTTTTCAAACCAACGGTCGAGTTTTTGGGATTTTTAAATCATAATTATTTTAAATATGATATTTTAAGATCATATGATTATATATAGTATTTATATTTAATTTTCGTCGCGTAATTGTTATCTCTCCGAATTTTTAATCGCGTAAGCGTGTTTTCACGATTCGGGTTTCGTTCGGGCTTTTGGGCCACAAGTAAATCAACATCTAAGTAAAATGGGCCTAGTGGGACCCACCCCACTCAACACTTCGGCCGAAGCAAAAAAGGGAGGGAGTAATACTCCCTTGTATCTCATTTTTGTGTTTTATTTTACATTTCCCCAAAAACCGACATCTAATATTTTCACTCCATTTTTCTCTCCTCCCTCCTCCCTTGTGCCGTCGCATATCACCAAAACCTTCACCATTTATCATCAAAAATTGCTTGGATCAAGAAATATATTGCATAATCGAATTCCTCTCAATTTCCTCTACGCGATTATACTTCTTGATTATCGATTAGGGTATAAACCCTAACCCTAGAACTTTTAATTTTTCAATACTTTTCTGTTTTTAATGCTTATTTTGATAGTATGTTAGTTACATGTTGTTGTTATGATGATTGTATGCGTAGAATTGCTCAAATACATATGTTTTCGGTTTGATTTGATCGGGACAGCAGCTTTTTGTTCATTTCGGTTAATTTGACTGTGATAAAAGTGAAAATAAAGTAGTTAGATGAGTTCCTCTCATCAAGACATTAATTTTAGACTCCGGATTCATGTCGTTTCGATTCCCGGAGCCCTAGACATGATCAAAATGGTATTTTGTTAAGATTGAAATGTGAAATTGATATGAACCAGGTTTGGTCCGACTTTGTGACCATATTTAGAGTCTTTAGGGTGTGTTAGTGTGTTAGGATTGAAGATGGGATGAACATTCATGTTCGGGTCATCTAAATCTGAGCCACGAATCACCCGTTATGACTAAAACACGTTTTTGAATGAATTGAAGTTCCAAGTGGTGTAATGGCTGATCGTCACGACTTGGGGACTGTTCTTGGTGTGTTCTTGAGTGCACCAATGTGTCGGGTGGTTTTATTATGCAGAGATATATGTAAGGCTCGCCGAAAACCGACACCCGGGGCTCAATATACGACCCGATGAACTTTTGATTTAAAACTTTTGGTTTATTAAAACTTATGATAAAAATAATGATTTTCATTATTAATTAATTACTTATGATATAAAGAGTAATTATTATAATTTAAGACTTATGATATATATTTATTATATCATTTAATTATTACTTATTATTTAATTAATATTTTAATTAATCTTATGATTAATAATACTTTTATTATAAATGAAAAATACTTAAGATAAGTATTAAACTTATATTATGAGAATATTATTATAAGACTTATAATAAGGATTAAATAGTTATTTAATTATTATAAGACTTAGTTATTATTTAATTATGATTTAATTATTAAATACTTATGATTTAATAATTATAATTAGAAACTTATGATATGATTAATAATTCATTATTAATTAATAATACTTATGATATGATTAAAATTTATTATTAATTAATAATACTTATATTATGACTAATATTTAATTAATTAATTAAATACTTATGTTATATTAATTATATCATTTAAACTTATATTAACTTTAATAATTCATTTTAATTTAATTAAACTTATGTTATGACATAATTATACATATTTAACTTTAATAAACATTATAACTTATATTATTATTATAACTTATACTTTTAAAATTAATGTTGACTATGTTTGATCAAGGTTGACTTTTAAGTTGACTTTCAGTTGATTTTGACTTTTAGTTGACTTTTGTTGACTTTCTAATTAAGGAAACTTTCCTAACTTAAAACTTTCTAAAAATAGAAACTTTCTAAATTTGGAAACTTTCCTAAAATAGAAACTTTCCTAAAATAGAAACTTTCCAAAATTGGAAACCTGCTAAAAATAGAAACTTTCTAAAAATAGAAAGTGTGTGTCCGTACGCTGTTTCGATCAAACCGATGCATGTTGAGTATTGTTCTATGTCTACTTGCAACATGTACAATAGCTATCATACTAAGACTTGACCTAAGTTAGTTATTTATATCGGCCTTCTTTGTTTTAGGTCGGCGTTGTGATCATTCCTGATCACTTTACTCCATTTGCTGTTTGCTTATTTGTGTTGGTTACTTCGTTACTATTAAGGTGAGTTATAGTCCCATTTTTCTATTTTAAATCTTTTGGGATGAGAATACATGCAATTTATTTTATATTTTGGACAAGTGGAAGTTGGTTTAAATTATTCATTGTGAGTCGAACAAAAATATTCCCTAATCTGGTAATTGTAATCACTGGTTTCTACTGGTGAACGCGAATCCTATGGATAGATCTATCGGGTTTGATAACCCCATTTCGAGCTAGTCGCGCTAGCAATTTATAATCAGAATGTTTAGTACTTCGTATTTAGTTGAAGATACACTTGTTCGGTGTATATTATTTATTGTGTTTGGCAAGGGTAAATAAATGGTTAAGTGGTTACCAGGTGGCTCACGGAAAATGGAATAATATTTTTATATGCTTTCTAGCATATAATTTTGTGGTCCAAAAAGGAGTTTTTATGTTTTCAAACATAAATTTTTATGGTTTCAATTAAATATTGTTTACAATATAAACCTATAATTCACTCAATATTTTTGTTGACAGTTACTCGCATGTTTTATTCTCAGTTTCATGATTGATTGCTTCCGCTGTGCTTAGAGAGTCTGCATATTTATTATAGCAGCTTTTGTTATACATTAACTTGCATTCAATTTTGATACATTAAATTGTTGACATTGTTTTGGTCAACTTTTGGTTAAAATATTTATGTATAGTTTTTCTAAACTTATACATTTTGGTAGGTTTCCTTTATAGGAAATCATTTTTAAATAAAGAATGCAAGGTTGTTTTATTAAATTCATATAGAGTTTCGATCAAGCTGTGGGACAAAGATAACGATGGTCGTCAAGTGTACTTTGACAGGTCATTAAACCAGCCATCACCGTTGACGGTTATTTATGTCACGTTGATCAAAGAAGTACTTTAAATTCTTATGATCTGAATAAACCGTACACTTAACAATATAAAGATAATGGCGCCAAATTTTTAACGCATGATCCACCGCCGCCAACTCAAGATCATGAGTCGGGTAGTTCTTCTCGTGCTCTTTTAGTTGTCTTGAGGCATAAGCGATCACCTTACCCCTTTGCATGAGAACACAACTGAGCCCACTAATTGAGGCATCGCAATACACTACCAAATCTTCCACCCCTTCCGATAACACTAGCACCGGGGCTTGACACAATTTGCTCTTCAATAGTTGAAAAGCATTCTCTTGCACATCACCCCATTCAAACCTCACATTTTTTCCGAGTTAGCTTCGTTAAGGATGAAGCAATCTTGGAAAATTTTTGAATGAACCAATGATAATAACCGGCCAATCCGAGAAAACTTCGGACTTCCGTAGGTGCAGTCGGCCATTCCCAGGGTCCACCTTGATCCCCTCGTGATTCACAATATGACCGAGGAATTGCACTTCCCTTAGCCAAAATTCACACTTGGAGAATTTCGTGTACAACGTTTCCTTACGCAACGTGTAAGACCCGTTTATTTGTAGTGTACATAAGTGTAGTTAATGTACTTGAAGTGGGGTTTTGGTTGTACATATTAAAAAGAATGCAGAAAACTGGTCTGGGCGTATGGCGCGTCGCGCGGCCATTTGGCGCGCCCCGCCATTGTTCTGTGACAGATTCCTTTTTAATTAGATATTTTGAGGGCAAATTGGTAAAATCACAAGGAATCTGACTTTAAGGCTTGGGATCAGTTGTTGGAGCCTCATTTACTCCATTTCCACACACTTAATCATCTTCCATTAAATCCTAGAGAGAGAGGAGGTTCTAGAGTGAGAAAGCTCCATTAAAGGAAGAAGGAGGTTGAATCGAGTCTTAGTGCGAGTTTCAAAGTTTTTCATCTTTCCTATAGCTACATTTTGGTGGTAGTGGTATGCTCTAATCTTGATTTCTTGATTTTAATTTGATTATGGGTTAGGGTTTGGGGTAAGTGATGAACCTAAAACCCATTTGTTAGTAAATTGGGTGTTTTGGGTGAATTTGGGTCATGTAGACCCAAAGATGACTAACTAGGGTTTTCAAAGTATTAAACTATGTTTATGAGCCTAAATTGGTTAGTTAAAGTACTAGCACACTTATATATATATGTAAATGGGTGTTAAGTGGGTTAGTGGATGACCGAAATGGGTGTATTGACTTTAAATGGTCAAATGGGTCATGATGGACCTAAGTGGGTAAATGTATGTGTTTGATGCATAAACTTTGTATTGGAAAGTGTCTTAGGACCTAACTTGGATAATGATTAGGGTTTTAGGGTTGTTAACCCAAATATTAGGGTTAGGGTTGCAAATGGGTCAAAATTGCACCATGGGTCAAGATAACCCTAGAATGGAGTTTTAGTTGGTTGACCAACTTGAGTTTGTGATTGATATTATGTATAATGTAATAGGTACGTTACATTGAAGATTTCCGAGCTTGATTATCTTTCACAAGAGATTTTGAGGTGAGTGGAGTAATTATACGTATGTGTATATGACGCGTTTATTTGTGGGTGTTATGGTATGAACCATCGAGCCGGTAGTGCCATAACATGTGTGCGATAAGATGTGAACCACGAGCTGGTAACATCGAGTGTGAACCACGAGCCGGTAGCACTATAAACTAGATGTGAACCACGAGCCGGTAGCATCGAGTGTGAACCACGAGTCGGTAGCACTATAAAATAAGATGTGAATCACGATCCTGTAGCATCGAGTGTGAACCACGAGCCGGTAGCACTATAAAAGAGTATAACTCAATTGCGTATGGTGTGAACCACGAGCCGGTAGCACCATAGCGTTTATGGTTAACCATATTGAGATTGTCAATTATTTAGCATATTGTTTATATATATATACATTGTGTTGAGTATATGCTAATGCGGTTTTGTGATAATGTACGACTTGTTAAGTGTTTTGGGTACGATGACATGCTAATTGAGTTACAAGGTCATATGAGGTATTTGGTGAATGTGATTGCAAATAGATGAGTTATATATATGTATGTGTAATTATTGCATTCACTAAGCTTTGCTTACCCTCTCGTTGTTTACCTTTTTATAGGCTCAGGTATGGACAAAGGTAAGGGCGTTTGTTTGGAGTAGAGATCCCGTCGTGTTAGGGGAGGGTTTTGGAGAGATTAGCCTTTGGGGTTTGACCGAGACTTGGATAGTTTAACCCCAAACACCATGCTCGTAGGGTCGTTTGGTATTTAAACTTTTGATGGTCGAAACTCATATTTAGTATTAAACTCGTAAAACGGCCGATGTGGGCCCTGCTTTGTAAAACTTATTTTATGTTCGAATAGTCTTAGTTTTACATATTTTAATATGTTGTTAAAAGCGTTTGGTCTAATTATGTCGGGAAGTGGCCAATCTTTTTCGCATTTCAAGGCTTTTTGGATAGACCAAATAGGCGCGCCGCGCGACCTTCTGGCGCGCCGCGCCATTAGCTGAACAAACAAATTTTTTTTTTTGATATTTTCCGCGGGCTCGAAGGTGGTCTGGTTTGGGTCGTTACACAACGTCTTCAACAACTCACACAAATGATGTTCATGTTCCTTCATACTCTTAGAATAGATGAGTATTTCGTCAATGAAAACGATTACCGACTTTTCCAACATAGGTTGGAACACTCGGTTCATAAGGTCCATGAATGCCGCAGGTGCATTCGTAAGACCAAAAGGCATCACAACGAACTCAAAATGCCCATATCGCGTCTGAAACGCCGTTTTCTCGATATCTTCCTCACGGATCCGCATTTGATGATAACTGGATCGCAAGTCAATCTTGGAGAAATAACACGCACCTTGAAGTTGATCAAACATATCATCAATCATAGGCAACGGGTAACGATTCTTGATCGTCACCTTATTACGCTCATGGTAATCCATGCACATACGCATACTACAATCTTTCTTCTTTACAAACAAAACTGGAGCACCCCATGGCGAGCTACTTGGTTGAATACAACCCTTTTCTAACAACTCTTGGGTTTGGTTCAACATTTTGTGCATCTCGTTTGGTGCCAAACGATAGGGAATTTTGGCGATAGGGTTCGCCTCTGGAACCAAGTCGATGCAAAACTCCACTTGTCTTACCGACGGAACACCCGGTATTTCATCAGGAAAAACATCCTCAAATTCGTTAACAACAGGAATAGATTTAATGGGAGGTGGCTCATTGCGAGTATCAACCACATGGGCTAGATAAGCCATTCCCCCACTAGACACGAGTCGACGCACCCGAGCATAGGTACAAATAGGCACGGGACGTCTTCGAGCTTCACCATACACGATTAGCTCTCCCCCACTTGGGGTTCTTACCGTTAAAAATTTCCCATGACAATCAAGATTAGCTCTATTATGATCGAGCCAATCCATACCCACCACGACATCAAATTCACCCAAAGTCATAGGAACCAAGTCAATATCAAACTTCTCGACTTGTAATTGATAGTCTCGATCACACAAGGGACAATACAAAGTGGCCACGTATTTTAAGGAAACATACAACATATCGGCACCACTATCAAATAGAACCTTAGCGGGTTTAGAGTTAACCAAGAAAGTACCTGAAACCACTTCGTTGGACTTCTTAGCATCTTCAGTAGTCATCATGAAATTATGGCCCCTCGCGGGCCCTACCGCCTTCTCTAAATGTTTGTTGTTATCATAGATCTTATTACCCGTCATTAATTCGGGACACTCGGATTCCGGTGACCCTCTTGGTGGCAATTAAAACAAGTGATCTTGCTCTTAGAAGACGGATTCGGGCAATCCCGGGACATATGACCTTTTTGTCCACAAGCATAGAGATTAGGGACATGACCCCCAAAACCTCACTTCTTCATGCTACCCACACTTTCGGCCCCACTATTAGCCTTCTTACTCAGGGCACTGCTTGCCTCAAACTTTCTCTTACTAGTAGCAACCTCATTAACTTTCGGATCATCGGGTTCAAATCCCTTTTCCACATCAAACAACTCGACAAAGGTCTTAACACGACCAAGACTAGTCTTCACCCGAAAATCGTCATCAACACCTTATGAAAGTCCTCCATCAACATTCGGTCGTTCCTTATGTATTCAGGACAAAACCACACCTTAGCAAGAAACGTAGCCTTAAAATTGTTTAGGTCCATAGACCATTGACGCAAGTTTTGAAACTCCTTTCGAATTTGGGTAAGTTCGGCTTGAGTGCGATACTCCTTGAAAAACTTGGTCTTGAAATCATCCCAAGATAGATTAATAAACGTCTCCGCACCCATCGTAAGAATCTTATCATCTAACCTAGTCTTCGCCGCACCCCTCATTAGGCTCATAGCAAGCCTTATCTTCTTATTGGGTGGGCATTCGCATACCCGGAAACAACCTTCCACGTCCAATATCCACCTTGTACTTTTTGGAGGGTCGGGACTCCCTTAGAATAGTGGCAGTTTAGTGAACTTAAAGTCCTTGTAGCTAAACCCCCCATTCCCGGGAACCCCCACATTAAGCGGTCCCTCATTAACACCTTTTTCACCTTGAGGTTTTGGAAACCTCTTATTGAACTCTTCCATCACCACCTCACTTACTTGATCTCGTAGGAGATCGGTTATTTATCTCTCAATTGTTTCTTAAAGAACCTCCTTAACCTTTCGGGTAAACACCGTGGAATAACTCTCAAGCGTGGCCTCAATCTTGGTCGTAAGATCATCCTCATGTTCCACATTCTCATGACTCGGGCCCTCGTGATCCACACAACTTCGCATCCTCGTTCTATAAATTAGAGTAGATTAGAACACGTAAAAAGACACGCCCAAACACTTAACAACCCCACCTTGCTCGACGTTTCGTCGTACTTCATTCATTTGACACGATGTGCAACCATACTAATGGTGGCCAATCATTAATACATTTACACATCCTATCAAACTCCTTGATACAACCACCATCTCACTTCATGTTAACGGGAAATACATAAACAATTAGACACAAGCACTAAAGTGTCTACACCCATCTTGCGGTCCCGTAACCCGACAAGTCATGCATAAAACATCTATTCAAACTAAGTCTAGGCTCCCATCCCAAGGAAACCTAGTTCCCTTAGGTCATGCCCTGATACCACTTGAAATGACTCCAACCCGTTCAATTTAAAACAACTTTTTTTTCTGGAAACAGGAGCAGCACACCACAATCAGGTGCGGCGCTTTTGGAACTCAGGAGCGGTGCTTTTGTCACCAAAAGCGCCGCTTATGCCCACTGACCAAAAAGACAACCAAAAACTGTCCAGGAGCAGCGCTTTTGCCACAGGAGCGGCGCTCCTATACCTGGGTGATGCAGTTTTGGAATTTTTACTAAGTGTCACTCCAACTCAAACACCCAAACACGATTTCACATTCAAAGAACCAAAGTACAAGTTCAAGGGACCCAAAATACACTCGTTCCATGTTCAAGTTTTACAAACCACAACATAACGTTATTTGTAACAACACGACCCATAAGTTTAACTAAATTGTTTAAACCAAAATGACCCCTTATTGAGCATGACCGTCGGGACCTTTACCAAAATGCCTTCCAAGAATCCACCACATGCAAGCTAAGCCAAACTCTTACCCTTGTCCTTCGGTGCCCCACAATCTAAAAAAGAATAAACAACGAAGGAGTAAGCTACAATGCTTAGTGAGTTCAATTCTTATATGCATACATATATAACTTACTTACTTGCGCCACCTACATATAACCACATACAAGATAGCATCACTTAAGAAAGCATACACAACCGAACAATAAACTAGCATGTTAATTTCATAAACAATAATATAACACACTATACTACCGATACATCATACAAATACATAAACGGTTAACCATTCCCAAACGTGCCGATCATCAAATGAATAGCACCGACAACCTGTGTACATGGCCGACAAAGGTGCTCCCGGATGGCACCACCATGTACACCCAAATGTGATCAACGAAAAGTGTGGTCTCAATTGGTAACACTTCCCGCATCCGCACAAGTGGCCAACAAAGAGTGGACGTCAAAGTAATCGCACTCACCACTTTCCCCAAGCACAATGTGGCCAACAAAGAGTGAGTCAATATTAGAGACATCACTCACCACAATGCCTCAAGTGGCCAACAAAGAGTAAAATCCTTCACAATTGGATAGTACTTGCCACTAAACCCGCAAGCAAACAAATTAATACATGCACATATAAATACTCCAATCACCTTGAACAATTAGATGAGTCAAAACCCAAGATAGGACTTCAAGATTGCTCCAAAAGTAAGTTACCTTGCATAAATCACACATCATCAAGCTATGAACACTAGTAGCTTAACCCGAAACCCATAAGTGCAACTTTGACCCAAATTGCACCCAAAATACCAATTAGGTCAAACAAGACCCAATACCCCCAAATCACTATAAACTAGTGTTTTGGTCCCAAACTCAAGCCAATACATCTTATGGTCAAAGGTTATAAGCACTTCATGACCCAATTTGACCAATTGACCCATTTTGACTCAATTAGGGTTTACACCTAAAATCAACTACCAAGAACACCCATTTGTTTTCCATTCCTCAAAAAAATCACTAATACTTGTGATTATGCCCAAGTTGCAAGTCTACACATGATTAACTCATTTTCCAACCTAAAATCCACCAACAAGGGTCAATCAACATTCATACTAGCTCCAAACACCCATTTGTGAGCTAGATGAGTTAAATCAATAACATGCAATCCAAAACCCCAACCCCAAATTGAAAGAAAATTGGAGTTAGGACTCACCACTAGTATCACCTCGTAGCTAAAAGCAAGAAGAACAGATTAATACTTGCACCTTGGTCAAATTCCACTTTCTTCCCTTCCAAATTGTGACGACCCAGAAAATTTCGATTAATTTTGAATCAAACTCGCGATGCGATTTCATAATTCTGACACGATAAGCAAAGTCTGTAATGTTGAGTCTCAAAAATTTTGAACTGTTTTCATAAATCCATTTGATCATTAACTGTTCCCGACGATTCACGAACAATTAATTGTAAATAGATATGTGTGTGTGTGTATATATATATATATATATATATATATATATATATATATATATATATATATATATATATATATATATCAATAATAATTGGAAGTATAATTTGAAATATTAAATGTTGTTGTTAGTTAAATTAATTAAGTAAAATAAAATAAAAATAGGATATCATAATAATTATTATTTAAAACATATCTATATATGTAAATTAAGTATATATATATATATATATATATATATATATATATATATATATATATATATATATATATATGATTTTGAATTTAGTTAGTAATCGACAGTAACGCTCAATTGTCATTCGATTGATTAAACAAATTAAAAACAAACTTATGTGATTTTAAAAATAAACGTTGATCCGAAAATAAGTTATACAAATTGTAATTTTATTAAAAATATACTTGGAGGCTATCTTAATACTCCGTACATTTTTATTTGGGATTGAACTCTAAAAAATAATCAACTTTTTATGATTGATTTTACACCCTAAAAGACCGAAATAAATAAATATAATTATTATAAAAATTTGGAATTTTTTTGAAGACTTTTATTCACCACTGATTAACAACGGAATGCGAAATTTAATCCGTAAATGGTGACGCCTAAGTTTATTACACGTTTTTATTTTAAATTATATTATAATCAATATTATATTGATTACTATTACTGATTGAGATTCACTGTTATTGATTGTGAGAATTATGAATCCAATTATTGTGGACTGTATGTATTTTATTATAAACACTAACTTATATATTATATATTATATATACGTGCAAGTATCCTCCAGCTTAATCACCACAATCATATTTTCTTTTTCTTGATCGATCCCATTACCACTTGGCATGTACTACTTCAAAATTTCTTATTAGTTTTTTGCTACTTCTTATCTTCCTTTATAATAAAAGGATATCACCATTTCATCACTAAATCAACCCTCATCACCTCTGACTCATTTTTACGCCTATCATCAAACAACCATCGGCTAACCATCTTCATCGGTTACCTTCTTGTGTATCACCACTATCCGAGAACCATATCAACCGCCACCCAACATCACTATTTCGGCTACCACTTATTTGTTTCTGTTTTAGGCAGGAAAAACAACAACCCGTTTGCTTCTGTTCGAACCTTTCATCACCACCTCATCAACGGATAACCACAACCCACCATCATCGTAATACTGCTGCTGCATTTTCCTTTTTTGTTCCAACCACGAGCAACCGTTGTCAAACACCATCGTTTAAACTCTACCTTCACCACCAAAGACCTCCATAATCTGCCACCCCACCATCTCTAAACCGTGAGCTTCCACCACCCTCTAACTACTGTAAACTTCTCGTGTTCCTGTTTGAACTTCAACCACCTCTCCTTCTCATCATCTCTCTCCTTCTTGTTATCTTCTTCGTAAACCCAAGATCAAACCCATCAACAAATTGCCAATTAAACCACCTTACTACTAACCTCAGCTATTACGTATGATTTCAGTTTCCTATTTTCATACGATCACCATCACCCAACCATGTCAAATCATGAGCTGCTACTACTGCTGTCTTCATTGTTTCTGTGTCGGACAAACATCATCACCCTAACAAACCATCATATAAAATCACCACCACAACTCAACCATTAAACCGCCATTTCTACTGTTGCTTCTGTCTTGTTCTTCTTCTGTCCGAAAACAATCTCAAACACCATCAAGATATTGTAGACGTTGTACGTTTCTGTTTACAAGAGGGATAATGGTCATGATGAGTGAAGAGAATGATACCCATCACCATACTTAAATATTTATTTATTTATACAAAACTTTAGTAATAAAGTGTCGGTAATCTCTGATTGATTATGATAATGGAAAATGATGTATTAAGAAGATAATGAAATTAATTATTGAGGAAAAAGATAAACGGGTTAGTACATATTAATTAAATAGTCACGCGAGTTAATACAAGAAAGTAACTAGTGGTTCAGTGGTTGAAAGGGTGTTTGTTAAGCGAGAGGTCGTGGGTTAGAATCTAGGTGACTTCAAATATTTTTATCAAAATTAAAAAAAAAAATTGAATTGGGCTTTATATTGGGCTACTGCTATTGATCTATTGGGGCTTCTAAATTTATATGTTGTGCCGAAATCTTGCTCTGTTGGGCCGAATTCGTTTAATCTCTTTTGGGCCGGAACAAGCCCAGTTCGTTTAAAGAAGAATGGGAAAACAGATATAATCGGGATATATATTTTTAGGGAGACATTAATTCCAGAAAAACAGAAATAGAGGGATGGTTTAGGGGTGTTTCGTGTTACTAAGAGGTTGTGAGTTTGAGCCTGGGCAGTGGCATTTTATTTTTAAAGCTCCTTTCTTCAATGGTTGTACTATTTTATTATTAGTATTATTATTATTATTATTACTTTTGTTAATATGATTATTATTATTATTACTATTTATATTATTAGGATTATTATTGTTATTGTTATTGTTATTGTTATTATTATTATTATTATTATTATTATTATTATTATTATTATTATTATTATTATTATTATTATTATTATTATCATTTTTATTATTATTATAACTATTATTGTTATTAATATCATTATTAATATCATTATTAGTAAAAGTATTATTATTATAGATATTATAGTTATTATTATTACTACTATTATTATTATCATTCTTATTATATAAAGTATTAAAATTAAAAGTTGTATTAAATTTATCATTGATAATAAGATTATCTTTATTATTAAAACTATCATTATTATTATCCTTAATAGAATTATTAATATTATTATCATTATTATTATTATTAGTATTATTATTATTACTATTTTTATCATTAAAGATATTACTTGGAGTCATTCATGTCATATAGAGTTCAGTACCTCGCAATGGGACCAAATGTTGGAGATTTCGTCCAGGTGGATTAGGACGGGTCTCTACACAAATCAAGCTCTCTCTGTAGTGACCCGAACTTTTCCATGTTTATATATATTAAATGAAATTAGTATATTTACATGTGTAACACCCTAGTTATTATCGTACATAAGTGTATATAGTGTACATAAAGCGAGGGGAACTGTGTGTAATTAAACTGTGATCAGAATCTGTTCAGACCATAGTGTGCGCCGCGCACCCTTAAAGGAGCGCGCCGCGCACCACTACTGTAGACGGGTTCTTTTTCTTTTAATCAGATATTTTGGAAGGGTATTGAGGTAATTTCACTTGGGGACAAGTTAAGGTCACAGATCAGTGGTTTGGGTGAGTCATAACTCCACTTTCAACAAACATTTTCATCCTACATTAATTCTAGTAAGAGAAACCCAAAATTTAGAGAGAGAAAGCTCAAGTAAAAGAAGAAGGAGCTAGTTTCGGGTCTTAGCTCGGGTTATAAAGTTGTTCATCTCCTCGCTAACTACAATTTGGTTGTGTTGGTAAGTTCTAATTTTGATTTCCTTGATTTAATTTGTTTAAAGGTTAGAACTTGGGTTAGTGATGAACACAAAACCCATTAATGGTGATTTTGGGGGTTTTGGGTAAGATTGAGTCATTAGGACTCAAGGATGACTAACCTAGGGTTTCAAGGTAATAATTGGTGTTATTGAGTCTATAATGGTTAGTTATTCACTAGCTTACTTGTGTTCTTAATAAAATTGGTTCTAGGGTTCATGGTGGACTTGAAATGGGTCAAATGGGTAGGTTTGACCTAGTGGGTTAAATTATGTATGAAAACACCCTATTTATGTGTTGATGGAAGTCTTAGAACCTTAATCGCTAGCTTTTAGTGATTAGTTGGGAGTATTGACCTCTAATGAGTGTTTATAGTGCAAATGGGTCATAAATACACTAGTGGGTCTAGTTGGTGGAAAGTCCAACTTATTATATGAATTAATTGAGAATTAATTGTGTTAGGTGACTCGCTTTGAAGTTACAAGTGTTAATGGAAATCTTGCCAAGTCGACAAGGTGAGTGGAATGATTATACATGTGTGTATATAATGTATCTATTTGTAGGGCGGGGAGGGGCCGGGGTATATGTTGTTTATACCACCAAGAGTTAGTGATATATTTCGTTGTACACTAACGATGGATATTTCGTTGTCTAAATTGCCCAAGAGTTAGTGATATATTTCGTTGTACACTAACGATTGCTTGAACGGATATTTCATTGTCCGTGTCACCTCGGGGTTAGTAATATATTTCGTTGTACACTAATGGTTGTTATGAACACCGATGGAAAATTCGAAGTACCATTCCCTTGTGTGTTGGTTAACCTTAATTACGCGTTGTATTGTAGTATATTATATCATTCGGGTTATATATATGCTATTGTGGTGCTAGCTTGTGATCTTGAAGGGTTTAGAGTTATACTTGCGATGGTATGCTATGTAAATTCCTAGCGTGTATGAGGTAATTGTGTAAGTTCTTGCAAGTAGGTGTATTATATATGTATATGTATAATTATTGCATTCACTAAGCGTTAGCTTACCCTCTCGTTGTTTACCTTTTTAGGATCCGGCTTGGTTAAAGGAAAAGGTATTCGCTTGGACTAGTGGCGCCTCGGGGGCTTTAGCTTTTTGGAAGTTCGACCAAGATTTGGGTAGTTTAACCCCAAACACCATGCTCTAGTGACGTTTGGCAATTAAACTTTTTTGTGGTCGAAACTCGTATTTTGTACTTAATGACATTTTGGGCATATGTGGGCCCCGCAATGTAAAACTAGTTTTATCATTGATTCGTTCTTGTTTTACTTATACTAATATGATGTGAAAAGCATTTCGCCTAAAAATGATGGGAAGTGTTAGATCTTTTTACGAAAACGGAACATTTTGGACAGCGGGCTGCTAGGCCCTGTGCGCGCCGCACACAGGTAGGGGTGCGCGCCGCGCATCCAGCCTGGGCAGGCCTGCTTCGAATTTTTTTTATTTCACAGTTTTGGTTGGTTAACGGGTTGGGTCGTTACAAGTGGTATCAGAGCATGGTCTAAGGGATTTAGGTGACTTGAGATAGGCGCCTAGACTTAGACTTTTGTGTTGTGGAATTATATGCGGGACTTGTAGGACTACGGGTCAGTGCGGGGTTTGGTTAGTTCTTTGATGCATAAATGGACAACTATGCTATGTTATGATGTTACTTATCGTGTGATATCGTTTTGAACATCGAGTAAGATGATTGTGATACGTTTGAGCATGGCACGGCATGTGAGCGTAATAGTGAGTCGCGACCACTATTATGGTTGCAAGTCAAGTCAAGCAAGGATGTGCGACAAGTATCGAGCTAGATGTGGTGTGTGTGCGGTCATATTTATAGGTATATATGTGTATTAAATTGTTGGTGATGTCTAATCCGTTTTTAATCTTTAGAATGAAGACGAGAAAAGGAACGAATACGAATGGCAATGGTGGTCCCTCTCATGTAGAGGAAGATGAGATGACTACCAAGATCGAGACCGCTTTAGAAAACTATGTTTCGGTATTCTCACGAAGGGTTAAACAAATATTCAAAGATTCGGTTTTGGAACAAATTGTTGATATGATTCAAGAACGGATGACTAATGCCGTTAAAGAAGAAGTTGAAAAGAGGTTTCCTAGACCTCAAAATGTGGGCGAGTTGGAGTTTAGCTATAAGAACTTCTTGGTGACTAAGCCTCCTCACTTTCACGGGGATCCCGACCCCATGAAAAGTGCGGCTTGGATCTCCGATGTTGAAGGTTGTTTTCGCACGACCGAGTGCCCACCCGAGAAGAAGACTAGACTTGCTACTATTTTGTTGAGGGGTCATGCTAAAGATTGGCTCGATGGTAAAATTGATATGGTGGGTGATGCGGCTTTTGTAGGGTTATCTTGGGCGGATTTCAAGAAAGAGTTTTTCCTTGAATATCGTACGCAAGCGGATCTTTCCAAATTGCGCAACGAGTTAAGGAACATGCGTCAAGGGTCTTTGGACCTAAACACTCTCAAAACCAACTTTCTCGCTAAGGCGCGTTTTTGCCCCGAGTATGTGGGGAATGATCAATTGTTAATGGAAGACTTTCATGCGACCCTTAGAGACGATTTGAAGGTTAAAATTAATATTGGTCAAGTTGAGACTTTTGCTAAGCTTTTGGCGGTGACGAAGGGGTTTGAAGCGCAAGCTCCGAGTCCGGTTAGTTTTGCGCCAAGTAAAAGAAAGTTTGAAGCTTCTAGTTTTTCGAACAAGAAGAGTAAAGGAGTATCTGAAAGTGTTGGTAGTGTGAAGAAGGGTGCTCCTAGTGTTCATGTGACCACATGTTACAATTGTGGGCAAAAAGGTCACTACTCTCGTGATTGCCCAAAACCGCGTACTAATGTGATCACATGTTTTAATTGTCAACAAGAAGGGCACCGAAAGTCGGAGTGTCCCGAACTCCGAAATGATCAAGTTAAAAGAATGGAGAAGGCGGCGGGGTCAGCTAGGGGACGTAATTATTTGATGACCAATGATGAAGCCAAGAAATCCAATGAAGTCGTTTCAGGTACTTTCATGGTTAACTCTAATCCGGCAAGGATTCTATTTGATAGCGGTGCAAATTTATCGTTTGTGTCTCCAAAATTTGTGCCTAAACTTAATAAACCGTTAGCTAAGTTAAGTCGTCCAGTAGAAGTCGAAATAGCGGATGGCAAGACGGTGCTAGTGGTTGATGTATGTAAGAATTGTAATGTTGTATTTGGTTCCGAGAACTTTAATATTGATCTCATTCCGATGACTTTGGGTGATTTTGATATCGTGGTTGGTATGGATTGGCTTGATCATAATAGAGCCGATATTTCGTGCCATGAAAAATCTATTCGTGTGAAGACCCCAAGCGGGGGAGAGTTAATTATTCATGGCGATAAGCGTAGAAGACTTGTGCCGATATGCACTTTTGCACGGGCACGTCGTTTCCTTGTTAATGGTGGCATGACTTTTCTTGCCCATGTTGTCGATACTCGTGATGAGCCACCACCCATTCGTGAAATTCCGGTGGTAAGAGAATTTGAAGATGTTTTTCCGGACGAATTACCGGGTGTTTCGGCAGAAAGACAAGTCGAATTTCGCATTGAGTTGGTTCCGTGAGCTACTCTCATTGCTAAAACTCCTTATCGTTTAGCACCAACGGAAATGCAAGAATTGTTGAATCAAATTCAACAGTTACTTGAGAAGGGTTTTATTCGACAGAATGCTTCGCCATGGGGTGCTCCGGTCTTGTTCGTGAAGAATAAAGATGGTAGTATGCGTATGTGCATTGACTATCGGGAATTAAATAAAGTGACAATCAAATATCGTTATCCGTTGCCTAGGATTGATGATTTATTCGACCAACTTCAAGGCGCTACGTACTTCTCAAAAATTGACCTACGGTCCGGCTATCATCAAATGCGAGTCCGTGAGGAAGATATCGAGAAAACGGCCTTTCGTACTCGTTATGGGCATTTCGAATTTGTGGTTATGCCTTTCGGTCTTACGAATGCACCGGCGGCGTTCATGGATCTTATGAACCGAGTGTGCCAACCTATGTTGGACAAGTCGGTAATTGTGTTCATTGACTATATTCTTGTCTATTCTAAGAGTATGACGGAGCATGAACACCACTTGCGTGAAGTATTGAAGACGTTGAAAAGAGAGAAGTTGTATGCTAAATTCTTAAAATGTGAATTTTGGCTAAGGGAGGTTCAATTCCTTGGCCATATTGTGAACAAGAATGGTATTCAAGTGGATCCGGGGAAGATAGAGACGGTAAAGGATTGGGGACGATCGACTACTCCTACGGAAATCCGAAGTTTTCTCGGATTGGCCAGTTACTATCGTCGGTTTATCCAAGACTTTTCTAAAATTGCTTCTCCATTGACGAGATTGACGAGGAAGAACGCGAGTTTTAATTGGGAAAACGAGCAAGAAATCGCTTTTCAATTATTGAAAGAGAAATTGTGTAAAGCTCCGGTCTTAGTATTGTCGGAAGGTGTAGATGATATGACGGTCTATTGTGATGCTTCTTTGAATGGGCTCGGGTGTGTTCTAATGCAACGAGGTAAAGTCATTGCTTACGCCTCTCGCCAATTAAAGGAACATGAAAAGAGATACCCGACTCATGATCTTGAATTAGCGGCGGTGGTCCATGCTTTGAAAATTTGGCACCATTACTTGTATGGTGTCAAGTGTATTATTTATTCGGATCACGAGAGTTTGAAACATCTTTTTGATCAACGGGATTTGAATTATCGTCAACGTAGATGGATGGATGTGGTGAAGGACTATGATTGTGAGATACTCTATCATCCGGGCAAAGCGAATGTGGTCGCGGATGCGTTAAGCAGAAAGAGTCACCACCCATCATTACGATTGGGATTGTTACGTATGGTTATTACTAACGATTTTCTCGAAAAGCTTGGTGAAGTTCAAATAGAGGCTTACGTTCACAACAAGCATGCAGAATGAATCGTGGGGCAATCGGAATCCATTACTATGGGTTCGCGCGGGTTGTTGTCTTTTCAAGAAAGAGTATGGGTGCCAAAGATGGGTGACTTCCGAAAGGTGCTTCTTGATGAAGCGCATAAGTCTAAATATTCTATTCATCCGGGTGCGACGAAAATGTATCTTGATTTGAAGAAAGATTATTGGTGGCCGGGCATGAAACGTGACGTTGTTAAGTATGTTGAGCAATGTGTCACGTGTTTGCAAGTTAAAGCCGAAAACCAAAAGCCGTATGGTAAGTTGCAACCGCTAGAAATTCCAATGTGGAAGTGGGAGCATATTACCATGGATTTTATTACCAAGTTGCCGAAAACGGCAAGAACCCAATTTGACACTATTTGGGTGATTGTCGATAGATTGACGAAGAGTACGTTGTTTCTTCCTATTAAAGAAGCAATATCGTTGGAGGCACTAGCGAAGATGTTCATTAAAGAGGTGATATCGAGACATGGCGTTCCCGCGTCTATTGTTTCGGATCGGGACACGCGTTTTACTTCTCGATTTTGGAAGAAGTTTCATGAAGACATGGGTACGAGGGTGAATATGAGTACGGCGTATCATCCTTAAACGGATGGTCAAACCGAACGTACGAATCAAACATTGGAGATATGTTACGTGCGTGTATTATTGATTTTGGCTGTAGTTGGGACGAACATTTACCATTGGTAGAATTCTCGTATAATAATAGTTTTCACTCTAGTATTGGAATGCCACCATATGAGATGTTATACGGTAGGAGGTGTCGAACCCCGATTTGTTGGGGCGAAGTGGGTCAAAGGGAAGTCGGGAGCACCGACTTGGTATTGGAGACAAATAGCAAAATCGATATGATTCGGGCTCGTTTAAAGGCGGCGCAAGATAGACAAAAGTCTTACGCCGATAAACGTAGGCGACCGATTGAGTTTCAAGAGGCTGACATGGTGATGCTTAAGGTTTCACCGTGGAAAGGTATTATTCGGTTTCGAAAATGGGGAAAGTTAGCTCCTCGGTTTATTGGACCGTTTAAGGTTTTAGCTCGTGTTGGTGAAGTTGCGTATTGTTTGGAATTACCCGAAGAGCTTGCGGGGATCCATAATATATTTCATGTTTCCCATCTCCGTAAGTGCCTTGCGGATGATTCATCATAGATGCCATTAAATGAGATTGAATTAAACAACAAGTTAGAGTATGTTGAGGAGCCGATCGCTATACTTGATGAGAAGGAGAAAATGTTGCGTAACAAAGAGGTGAGGACCTTCAAGGTCCAATGGCGTCGTAGTAAAGGTTCCGAATTTACATGGGAACCCGAAGAATTTGTGTTGCTTTATCTTCCTTCTTGTCATGCAGCTTGGATCGCGAGGACGCGCTCCGATTCAAGTGGGGGAGAGTTGTAACACCCTATTTATTATCGTACAGAAGTGTATATAGTGTACATAAAGCAAGGGGAACTGTGTGTAATTAAACTGTGATCAGAATCTGTTCAGACCATAGTGCGTGCCGCGCACCCTTAAAGGAGCGCGCCGCGCACCACTACTGTAGCCGGGTTCTTTTTCTTTTAATCAGATATTTTGGAAGGGTATTGAGGTAATTTCACTTGGGGATGAGTTAAAGTCACAGATCAGTGGTTTGGGTGAGTCATAACTCCACTTTCAACAACCATTTTCATCCTACTTTAATTCTAGTAAGAGAAACCCAAAATTTAGAGAGAGAAAGCTCAAGTAAAGGAAGAAGGAGCTAGTTTCGGGTCTTAGCTCGGGTTATAAAGTTGTTCATCTCCTCGCTAGCTACAATTTGGTTGTGTTGGTAAGTGCTAATTTTGATTTCCTTGATTTAATTTGTTTAAAGGTTAGAACTTGGGTTAGTGATGAACACAAAACCCATTAATGGTGATTTTGGGGGTTTTGGGTAAGATTGAGTCATTAGGACTCAAGGATGACTAACCTAGGGTTTCAAGGTAATAATTGGTGTTATTGAGTCTATAATGGTTAGTTATTCACTAGCTTACTTGTGTTGTTAATAAAATTGGTTCTAGGGTTCATGGTGGACTTGAAATGGGTCAAATGGGTAGGTTTGACCTAGTGGGTTAAATTATGTATGAAAACACCCTATTTATGTGTTGATGGAAGTCTTAGAACCTTAATTGCTAGCTTTTAGTGATTAGTTGGGAGTATTGACCTCTAATGAGTGTTTATAGTGCAAATGGGTCATAAATACACTAGTGGGTCTAGTTGGTGGAAAGTCCGACTTATTATATGAATTAATTGAGAATTAATTGTGTTAGGTGACTCGCTTTGAAGTTACAAGTGTTATTGGAAATCTCGCCAAGTCGACAAGGTGAGTGGAATGATTATACATGTGTGTATATAATGTATCTATTTGTAGGGCGGGGAAGGGGCTGGGGTATATGTTTTTTATACCACCAAGAGTTAGTGATATATTTCGTTGTACACTAACGATGGATATTTCGTTGTCCAAATTGCCCAAGAGTTAGTGATATATTTCGTTGTACACTAACGATTGCTTGAACGGATATTTCGTTGTCCGTGTCACCTAGGGGTTAGTGATATATTTCGTTGTACACTAACGGTTGTTATGAACACCGATGGGAAATTTGAAGTACCATTCCCTTGTGTGTTGGTTAACCTTAATTACACTTTGTATTGTAGTATATTATATCATTCGGGTTATATATATGCTATTGTGGTGCTAGCTTGTGATCTTGAAGGGTTTAGAGTTATACTTGCGATGGTATGCTATGTAAATTTTTAGCGTGTATGAGGTAATTGTGTAAGTGCTTGCAAGTAGGTGTATTATATATGTATATGTATATGTATAATTATTGCATTCACTAAGCGTTAGCTTACCCTCTCGTTGTTTACCTTTTTAGGATCCGGCTTGGTTAAAGGAAAAGGTATTCGCTTGGACTAGTGGCGCCTCGGGGGTTTTAGCTTTTTGGAAGTTCGACCAAGATTTGGGTAGTTTAACCCCAAACACCATGCTCTAGTGACGTTTGGCAATTAAACTTTTTTCAGGTCGAAACTCGTATTTCATACTTAATGGCATTTTGGGCATATGTGGGCCCCGCAATGTAATCCTCGTTTTATCATTGATTCGTGTTTGTTTTACTTATACTAATATGATGTGAAAAGCATTTCGCCTAAAAATGATGGGAAGTGTTAGATCTTTTTACGAAAACGGAACATTTTGGACAGCGGGCTGCCAGGCCCTGTGCGCACCGCGCACAGGTAGGGGTGCGGGCCGCGCACCCAGCCTGGGCAGGCTTGCTTCGAATTTTTATTTTTTATTTTTGCAGTTTTGGGTGCGGGTCGTTACAACATGATTAAATGTTTTCAATATGTTAAGCAATCAAACTTGTTAAGACTTGATTATTTGAAATGTGCTTCTTATGGACAACTGACCACCCAAGTTGACCGGCGATTCAAGAACGTTAAAAATTTGTTAAAACTACATGATGATATATATATGGATATATATATGGTTAACATGAGATTATGATAAGTAAGTATCTCACTAAGTATATTAACAATGAGTGATATACATAAAAATGAGTTTATTGAATTAAGAAACTCGAAACGATATATATAACGATTATCATTATAACAACGTCTTACTAAATACATATGAATCATATTAAGATATTGATACACTATGTTTAACATGATAAAATTATAATTAAGTATATCATTAAATGTGTTAACAATGAACTACATATGTAAAAACAAGACTACTAACTTAATGATTTCGAAACGAGACATATATGTAACGATTATCGTTGTAACGACATTTAATTGTATATATATAATATTAAGATATTTTAATATATCATAATATCATGATAATGTAATAATTTAACATCTCATTTGATATAATAAACAATGGATTAACAATACTTAACAGGATCTTTAACCTAAAGGCTTCAAAACAACATTTACATGTAACGACTTACGATGACTTAACGACTCAGTTAAAATGTATATACATGTAGTGTTTTAATATGTATTTAAATACTTTTGAAAGACTTCAATACACTTATCAAAATACTTCTACTTAACAAAAATTCTTACAATTACATCCTCGTTCAGTTTCATCAACAATTCTACTCGTATGCACCCGTATTTGTACTCGTACAATACATAGCTTTTAGATGTATGTACTATTGGTATATACACTCCAATGATCAGCTCTTAGCATCCCATGTGAGTCACCTAACACATGTGGGAACCATCATTTGGCAACTAGCATGAAATATCTCATAAAATTACAAAAATATTAGTAATCATTCATGACTTATTTACATGTAAACAAAATTACACATCCTTTATATCTAATCCATATACCAACGACCAAAAACACCTACAAACACTTTCATTCATCAATTTTCTTCATCAAATTGATCTCTCTCAAGTTCTATCTTCAAGTACTAAGTGTTCTTCATAAATTCTATAAGTTCTAGTTTCATAAAATCAAGAATACTTCCAAGTTTGCTAGCTTACTTCCAATCTTGTAAAGTGATCATCCAAACTCAAGAAATCTTTATTATTTACAGTAATATATCTTTCTAATACAAGGTAATACTCATATTCAAACTTTAATTCAATTTCTATAACTATAACAATCTTTTTTCGAGTGGAAATCTTACTTGAACTTGTTTTCGTGTCATGATTCTGCTTCAAGAACTTTCAAGCCATCCAAGGATCCTTTGAAGCTAGATATATTTTTCTCATTTCCAGTAGTTTTACCTACTAAACTTGAGGTAGTAATGATGTTCATAACATCATTCGATTCATATATATAAAACTATCTTATTCGAAGGTTTAAACTTGTAATCACTAGAACATAGTTTAGTTAATTCTAAACTTGTTTGCAAACAAAAGTTAATCCTTCTAACTTGACTTTTAAAATCAACTAAACACATGTTCTATATCTATATGATATGCTAACTTAATGATTTAAAACCTGAAAACACAAAAAACACCGTAAAACTGGATATACGCCGTCGTAGTAACACCGCGGGCTGTTTTGGGTTAGTTAATTAAAAACTATGATAAACTTTGATTTAAAAGTTGTTCTTCTGGGAAAATGATTTTTCTTATGAACATGAAACTATATCCAAAAGTCATGATTAAACTCAAAATGGAAGTATGATTTCCAAAATGGTCATCTAGACGTCGTTCTTTCGACTGAAATGACTACCTTTACAAAAACGACTTGTAACCTGTATTTTCGACTATATACTTATACTTTTTCTGTATATATTCATAAACTTAAGTTCAATATGAAACCATAGAAATTGGATTCACTCAAAACGGATTTAAAACGAAGAAGTTATGGGTAAAACAAGATTGGATATTTTTACTTGTTGTAGCTACGTGAAAATTGGTAACAAATCTATAGAAATCATATACTAGCTAACTTATATTGTATTATACATGTATTCTAATATATTATGTAATCTTGGGATACCATAGACACGTATGCAAATGTTTTGACATATCATATCGACCCATCTATATATATTATTTGGAACAACCATAGACACTCTATATGCAGTATTGTTAGAGTTAGCTATACACGGTTGAGGTTGATTCCAAAAATATTTATTCTTTGAGTTGTGATCTAGCCTGAGATGTGTATACACTGGGTCGTGGATTGGGTCAAGATAATATATATCAATTTATTTCTGTACATCTTACTATGGACAACTAGTTGTAGGTTACTAACGAGGACAGCTGACTGAAAATATTTAAAAGATTAAAACGTATTAAAAAATGTTGTAAATATATTTTGAACATACTTTGATATATATGTACATATTTGTTATAGGTTCGTGAATCGACCAGTGGCCAAGTCTTACTTCCCGACGAAGTAAAAATCTGTGAAAGTGAGTTATAGTCCCACTTTTAAAATCTAATATTTTGGGATGAGAATACATGCAGCTTTATAAATATTTTACAAAATAGACACAAGTACGCAAAACTACATTCTATGGTTGGATTATTAAACTGAATATCGCCCTTCAAGTCTGGTAGCCTAAGAATTAGGGAAATGATCCCTAATTGACGCGAATCCTAAAGATAGATCTATTGGGCTTAACAACCCCCATTCAGGTTATGGATGGTTTAGTACTTCGAGCTTATTATACAGACGAGAGGTTCTGTTTTGGGGATATTCTATGCATTAAGTTAACGTCGGTTACCAGGTGTTCAACATATGAATGATTTTTATCTCTATGCAGTTTGCGAAATGCCTGATAAGAGATGTGTTATAAAAATGAAATCTTGTGGTCTATTATTATGATTTAATAATATGTAGGTTAAACATATAACTCACCAACAATTTTGTTGACGTTTTAAGCATGTGTATTCTCAGGTGATTATTAAGAGCTTCCGCTGTTGCATACTAAATTAAGGACAAGATTTGGAGTCCATGGTTGTATAATATTGTTTAAAAACTGCATTCGAAGACTTATGTTGATGTGTAATATTATTGTAAACCATTATGTAATGGTCGTGTGAAAAACGCTATATTTTAGATTATCATTATTTGATAATCATCGTAATATTTTAAAGGTTATGGTTTCTTTTAAAATCGAATGCAGGCTTTGAAAAATGTCTCATATAGAGGTCAAAACCTCGCGACGAAATCAATTAATATGGAACGTTTATAATCAATATGAACGGGACATTTCAGTTGGTATCCGAGCGTTGGTCTTAGAGAACCAGAAATTTGCATTAGTGTGTCTTATCGAGTTTGTTAGGATACATTAATGAGTCTGGACTTCGACCGTTTTTCTTTAAAAACGATTGCTTAACACTTTTGTTGGAAATTATATATTATTAACATGTAAATATTATGTGATATATTAACCTTTTAATATGTTTGATATTGTGTGATAGATGTCTACCAGTAGTACAAATCCCATCGACTCACCTAATAATAATAAAGAGTCGAATATAATTTGGGAAGATTCACAAATTCCCGAAGAGGAACCGGAAGAAGAGGAACCGAAAGAAGAGGAAACGGAAGAAGAGGAACCGGAAGAAGGGGAATCAGAAGAGGAGGAACCGGAAGAAGAAGAAGAGGTTCCGGAAGAAGAAATATTGATACCTATAGTAAATCGATTAAATAAAATAAAATCCTCAACCAACGGACCAAAGTTAATAATGGTCAATGGTGTTTCCGCCGAGGAAGCAAAATATTGGGAAGATTATCAATTTTTCAATGAATCGGATCCCGATGAGGATTCCGATGATGTTATAGAAATTACCTCAACCCAATTTAATAAAGCAAAAGAAAATAATAAGGGAAAAGGTATAAAAATAGAGAAACCCGATTCCAACCCCGATGAACTTTATATGTATCGGCAACATCCGTATTTCCTAAAATGTAACAATGACCCGAGAAACTCTAAATCACCAGGTTTTTCTAAACCATTAAGGAAAACGACAGCTCGTATTAGGGGAGCATCATATATCCCTAGGAAATTAGCAAAACGAACCAAGTCCGAAGAAGAAGAAATGAGTGAGTCGGATTAAAGAGTTGTAATCATGTTGTGTAATATATGTAATATAGTGTGCTTGTACTTTTATGTTCTATGTAAAAATTGCTTGTATTGTTTGTTAATTATCTTTTACGAATCTAATCCTTATCTGTTTTACAGTATAAAAACAAAATGGACGTTAAGGGTAGACAACCGAATATTTTAGAAGACCTACCAGAAGATATGATTGAGGAAATCTTGTCTAGAGTCGGTCAGAATTCATCAGCACATTTAGTTATGGCGAAATTAACTTGTCAAACATTTGAAAGACTTTCCAGAAATGCCTTAGTTTATAAAAGGCTTTCCTTTGATAGGTGGGGTATATCACATTGGGGAGACCGTAAGTTACGCCGTGTTTTCTTTAAAGCGTTAAAAGCGGGGAATCCAAATGCAATTTTACGCTACGGGTTAAGAACCTATTTTGACTCAACATATCCCAACACAGGATTTCGTGAGTTAGAAAGAGCTTCTAACATGCAACATAAAGAAGCATGTTATGCTTATGGGTTAATAATGTTCGCTTCTCATCAAATTGAGAAAAAGAACATTGGGTTGCAACTTTTAAATAAAACATTTCCACAAGTGATGGACTCGGTAGTTGAGATGAGAAACAAGGTTTTTAGATTATTACGGGGCTGTTGGACATTACGAAACCCTCGTCCTTTTGACGACATTACAACATGCTGTCTTGTCAACGGTCACAACGGTTATGTTCCACAAGATCAAGGATGGGAAGTAGTCTTAGTAAAACCAGAATGCATGACTTGTTTCTGGACGTATGAATTACGTGTCTTTATTGCCTTTGTTGAACGACTTGCGTATTAACTAGAATTGTCTTCACAACTATTTTGTATCAGAGTTTTTATGTGCTATATTTCATGCTATATGTAAAATAGCGGTATTGTAAGTTTGTAAAATATTGTATAAAAGTTTGAATGTGAAATATTATTATAATCAGTTTTTCATATAGAATTGTAGTAGTTGAATTGTATGTTAGCTACTAAGTATGAACTTAACGGGTAGGTATTACCCGAATTAAAACTTATAAAATGCTAATATGAAGAAAAAGCTTTTATAAATGAGTTCATATTATGCTACGGAATACTATTGACTACTCTTAATATTCTATACGATTAACTTAATTCTTTTGGCTATTTTTGAAGGAAATGGCACCGACTACTCGTCAGAACTTGAACATGAGTGAGGAAGAATTTCGTGCTTTCCTTGCAGCAAATATAGCCGCAGTACAGGATGCAATGCAAAACAACAATAACTCAGGGTCTAGCAGTGGAGTTAACTCCACAGGAAACCGTGTAGGATGCTCCTACAAGGCTTTCACTGCCTGTAAACCTCTGGAATTCGATGGAACTAAAGGACCAGTCGGACTGAAACGATGGACCAAAAAGGTCGAATCTGTGTTTGCTATAAGCAAATGTTCTGAGGAAGATAAGGTAAAGTACGCCATGCATACCTTCACAGGTACTACGTTAACATGGTTGAATACCTATCTCGAACAAGTGGGACAAGATGCTGCTTACGCACTACCGTGGTCAGCATTCAAACACTTAATGAACGAACAGTACCGTCACAGAAACGAGGTCAATAAGCTCAAGGTAGAGCTTAGAGGGTTACGAACACAAGGGTTTGATATTACCATGTACGAACGATGATTCACAGAGTTGTGCCTATTGTGTCCGGGAGCGTTCGAAGATGAAGAAGAGAAAATCGACGCATTTGTAAAAGGGTTACCGGAAAGGATCCAAGAGGATATAAGTTCACACGAGCCCGCCTCCATACAAAAGGCAAGTCGAATGGCTCATAAACTTATAAATCAAATTAAGGAAAGGATTAAAGAACAGGCCACCGAAGAAGCCAATACGAAACAAGTCAAGAGGAAATGGGAAGAAACCAGTGACAAGGGTCACAATTTCAATAATAAACCCAACAATCATAACTATAATCGCACCAATTTTCGCAACAACAAACGCAACAACAACAACCACCCCAGCAACAACTACAACAACCGTTTCAACAACAATAACAATCGCAACAACAACAATCCCAACAATAACAACAAGAGGCAGAAATTCTGCCAGAGATGTGAAGGATACCATCCAACTGGGCTCTGTACAGCAGTGTGTACTAAGTGTAATAGAAAGGGCCACGGTGCGACAAAGTGCGAAATCTACGGATCAATGCCTAAGGGAATAAATAATGCAAGAACAAGTTATGCAGACATTACCTGTTTCGGATGCGGGAAGAAGGGCCATTACAAAAATATGTGTCCAAATTAGGAGGATAATAATGGGCAAGGCCGAGGAAGAGTCTTCAACATTAATGCGGTTCAAGCGCAGGAAGACCCGGAGCTTGTTACGGGTACGTTTCTTATTGACAACACATCTGCTTATATTTTATTTGATTCGGGTGCGGATAGAAGCTATATGAGTAAGGATTTCTGTGCTAAATTAAGTTATCTATTGACCACTTTGGATAATAAGTTTATACTAGAATTAGCAAACGATAAATTAATTACAGCAGATAATATATGTCGGAATCGAGAAATTAAACTAGTTAGCGAAACATTTAAGATTGATTTGATACCAGCAGAGTTAGGGAGTTTTGATGTGATAATCGGCATGGACTGGTTGAAAGAGGTGAAAGCAGAGTTCGTATGTTACAAAAATGCAATTCGCATTGTACGAGAAGAAGGAAAACCCTTAATGGTGTACGGAGAAAAGAGCAACGCGAAGATAAATCTTATTAGTAATTTGAAGGCGCAAAAGTTAATAAGAAAGGGTTGTTATGCTGTTCTAGCATACGTCGAGAAAGTACAAACTGGAGAAAAGAACATCAATGATGTTCCCGTTGCAAAATAATTTCCCGATGTATTTCCGAAAGAATTACCGGGATTACCTCCACACCGATCCATTGAATTTCAAATAGATCTTGTACCGGGAGCTGCACCAATAGCTCGTGCTCCATACTGACTCGCACCCAGCAAAATGAAGGAACTTCAAAGCCAATTACAAGAACTTCTAGAGCGTGGTTTCATACGACCAAGTACATCACCATGAGGAGCTCTTCTTTTGTTTGTCAAAAAGAAGGATGGTACATTCAGGTTGTGTATCGACTACCGAGAGTTGAACAAACTTACCATCAAGAACCGTTACCCACTACCATGAATCGACGACTTATTTGATCAATTACAAGGCTCGTCAGTTTATTTGAAGATTGATTTACGTTCTGGGTATCGTCAAATGCGGGTAAAGGAGGACGATATTTCGAAGACTGCTTTCAGAATGCGTTACGGTCATTACAAATTTATGGTTATGCCGTTTGGATTGACTAACGCACCAGCTGTGTTCATGGAGCTCATGAACCGTGTGTGTGGGCCATATCTCGACAAGTTTGTCATTGTTTTCATTGATGACATACTTATCTACTCAAAGAATGATCAAGAGCACGAAGAACATTTGAGAAAAGTGCTAGAGTTGTTGAGGAAAGAAAAACTGTACGCTAAGTTTTCAAAGTGTGCATTTTGGTTGGAAGAAGTTCAATTCCTCGGTCACATAGTGAACAAAGAAGGTATTCAGGTGGATCCGGCAAAGATTGAGACCGTTGAAAAGTGGAAAACCCCTAAAACTCCGAAGCATATACGCCAAATTTTAGGACTGGCTGGTTACTACAGAAGATTCATCCAAGATTTTTCCAAAATAGCAAAACCCTTGACTGCATTAACGCATAAAGGGAAGAAATTTGAATGGAAGGATGAACAAGAAAAAGCGTTTCAATTGTTGAAGAAAAAGTTAACTACGGCACCTATATTGTCATTGCCTGAAGGGAATGATGATTTTGTGATATATTGTGACGCCTCAAAGCAAGGCCTCAGTTGTGTATTAATGCAACGAACGAAGGTAATTGCTTATGCGTCTAGACAATTGAAGATTCACGAGCAAAATTATACGACACACGATTTGGAATTAGGCGCTGTTGTTTTTGCATTAAAGACTTGGAGGCACTATTTATATGGGGTCAAAAGTATTATATATACCGACCACAAAAGTCTTCAACATATATATAATCAGAAACAACTGAACATGAGGCAGCGCAGGTGGATTGAATTGTTGAATGATTACGAATTTGAGATTCGTTACCACCCGGGGAAGGCGAATGTGGTAGCCGACGCTTTGAGTAGAAAGGACAGAGAACCCATTCGAGTAAAAGCTATGAATATAATGATTCACAATAACCTTACTACTCAAATAAAGGAGGCGCAACAAGGAGTTTTAAAAGAGGGAAATTTAAAGGATGAAATACCCAAAGGATCGGAGAAGCATCTTAATATTCGAAAAGACGGAACCCGGTATAGGGCTGAAAGAATTTGGGTACCAAAATTTGGAGATATGAGAGAAATGGTACTTAGAGAAGCTCATAAAACCAGATACTCAATACATCCTGGAATAGGGAAGATTTATAAAGATCTCAAGAAATAATTTTGGTGGCCAGGTATGAAAGTCGATGTTGCTAAATACGTAGGGGAATGTTTGACGTGTTCTAAGGTCAAAGCTGAGCATCAGAAACCATCAGGTCTACTTCAACAATCCGAAATCCCGGAATGGAAATGGGAAAACATTACCATGGATTTCATCACTAAATTGCCAAGGACTGCAAGTGGTTTTGATACTATTTGGGTAATAGTTGATCGTCTCACCAAATCAGCACACTTCCTGCCAATAAGAGAAGATGACAAGATGGAGAAGTTAGAACGACTATATTTGAAGGAAGTCGTCTCCAGACATGGAATACCAATCTCTATTATCTCTGATAGGAATGGCAGATTTGTTTCAAGGTTTTGGCAGACATTACAACAAGCATTGGGAACTCGTCTAGACATGAGTACTACCTATCATCTACAAACCGATGGGCAGAGCGAAAGGACGATACAGACTCTTGAAGACATGCTACGAGCATGTGTTATTGATTTTGGAAACGGTTGGAATCGACATCTACCATTAGCAGAATTTTCATACAACAGTTACCACTCGAGTATCGAAATGGAACCGTTCGAAGCACTTTATGGTAGAAAGTACAGATCTCCAATTTGTTGGAATGAATTGGGGGATAGACAGATTACGAGTCCGGAGATAATCCAAGAAACTAAAGAGAAAATCATCCAAATTCAACAACGGTTGAAAACCGCTCAGAGTCGACAAAAGAGCTACGTGGACCTTAAAAGGAAAGATATAGAATTTGAAATTGGGGAGATGGTCATGCTTAAGGTTTCACCTTGGAAAGGTGTTGTTCGATTTGATAAACGGGGGAAACTAAATCCAAGATACATTGGACCATTCAAGATTTTAGATCGTGTCGGACCAGTAGCCTACCGACTTGAATTACCTCAACAACTCGCCAATGTACATAATACCTTTCACGTCTTGAATCTGAAGAAGTGCTTAGCTAAAGAAGATCTCACTATTCCTTTAGACGAAATTAAAATCACTGAAAAACTACAATTCAATGAAGAACCCGTCGAGATAATGGATCGTGAGGTTAAAAGGCTCAAGCAAAATAAGATTGTTAAGGTTCGATGGAATGCTCATAGAGGACCCGAGTTCACCTGGGAACGAGAAGATCAGATGAAGAAGAAATACCCGCATTTATTTCCAGAAGATACGTCAACACCTCCAACTGCTTAAAATTTCGGGACGAAATTTATTTAACGGGTAGGTACTGTAGTGACCCGAACTTTTCCATGTTTATATATATTAAATGAAATTGGTATATTTACATGATTAAATGTTTTCAATATGTTAAGCAATCAAACTTGTTAAGACTTGATTATTTGAAATGTGCTTCTTATAGACAACTGACCACCCAAGTTGACCGGCGATTCACGAACGTTAAAAATTTGTAAAAACTACATGATGATATATATGGATATATATATGATTAACATGAGATTATGATAAGTAAGTATCTCACTAAGTATATTAACAATGAGTGATATACATAAAAATGAGTTTATTGAATTAAGAAACTCGAAACGATATATATAACGATTATCGTTATAACAACGTCTTACTAAATACATATGAATCATATTAAGATATTGATACACTATGTTTAACATGATAAAATGATAATTAAGTATATCATTAAGTGTGTTAACAATGAACTACATATGTAAAAACAAGACTACTAACTTAATGATTTCAAAACGAGACATATATGTAACGATTATCGTTGTAACGACATTTAATTGTATATATATCATATTAAGATATATTAATATATATAATAATATCATGATAATGTAATAATTTAACATCTCATTTGATATAATAAACAATGGGTTAACAACACTTAACATGATCGTTAACCTAAAGGCTTCAAAACAACATTTACATGTAACGACTAACGATGACTTAACGACTCAGTTAAAATGTATATACATGTAGTGTTTTAATATGTATTTATAGACTTTTGAAAGACTTCAATACACTTATCAAAATACTTCTACTTAACAAAAATTCTTACAATTACATCCTCGTTCAGTTTCATCAACAATTCTACTCGTATGCACCCGTATTTGTACTCGTACAATACATAGCTTTTAGATGTATGTACTATTGGTATATACACTCCAATGATCAGCTTTTAGTAGCCCATGTGATTCACCTAACACATGTGGGAACCATCATTTGGCAACTAGCATGAAATATCTCATAAAATTACAAAAATATTAGTAATCATTCATGACTTATTTACATGTAAACAAAATTACACATCCTTTATATCTAATCCATATACCAACGACCAAAAATACCTACAAACACTTTAATTCATCAATTTTGTTCATCAAATTGATCTCTCTCAAGTTCTATCTTCAAGTTCTAAGTGTTCTTCATAAATTCTATAAGTTCTAGTTTCATAAAATCAAGAATACTTCCAAGTTTGCTAGCTTACATCCAATCTTGTAAAGTGATCATCCAACCTCAAGAAATCTTTCTTATTTACAGTAAGATATCTTTCTAATACAAGGTAATACTCATATTCAAACTTTGATTCAATTTCTATAACTATAACAATCTTATTTCGAGTGAAAATCTTACTTGAACTTGTTTTCGTGTCATGATTCTGCTTCAAGAACTTTCAAGCCATCCAAGGATCCTTTGAAGCTAGATATATTTTTTTTATTTCTAGTAGTTTTACCTAATAAACTTGAGGTAGTAATGATGTTCATAACATCATTCAATTCATATATATAAAACTACCTTATTCGAAGGTTTAAACTTGTAATCACTAGAACATAGTTTAGTTAATTCTAAACTTGTTCGCAAACAAAAGTTAATCCTTCTAACTTGACTTTTAAAATTAACTAAACACATGTTATATATCTATATGATATGCTAACTTAATGATTTAAAACCTGAAAACATGAAAAAACTGTAAAACTGGATATACGTCGTCGTAGTAACACCGCGGGCTGTTTCGGGTTAGTTAATTAAAAACTATGATAAACTTTGATTTAAAAGTTGTTCTTTTGGGAAAATGATTTTTCTTATGAACATGAAACTATATCCAAAAGTCATGATTAAACTCAAAATGGAAGTATGATTTCCAAAATGGTCATCTAGACGTCGTTCTTTCGACTGAAATGACTACATTTACAAAAATGACTTGTAACCTGTATTTCCGACTATAAACTTATACTTTTTCTGTATAGATTCATAAAATTAAGTTCAATATGAAACCATAACAATTGGATTCACTCAAAACAGATTTAAAACGAAGAAGTTATGGGTAAAACAAGATTAGATATTTTTACTTGTTGTAGCTCCGTGAAAATTGGTAACAAATCTATAGAAATCATATCCTAGCTAACTTATATTGTATTATACATGTATTCTAATATATTATGTAATCTTGGGATGCCATAGACACGTATGCAAATGTTTTGACATATCATATCGACCCATCTATATATATTATTTGGAACAACCATAGACACTCTATATGCAGTAATGTTGGAGTTAGCTATACAGGGTTGAGGTTGATTCCAAAAATATATATACTTTGAGTTTTGATCTAGCTTGAGACGTGTATACACTGGATCGTGGATTGGGTCAAGATAATATATATCAATTTATTTCTGTACATCTAACTATGGACAACTAGTTGTAGGTTACTAACAAGGACAGCTGACTGAAAATATTTAAAACATTAAAATGTATTAAAAAATGTTGTAAATATATTTTGAACATACTTTGATATGTATGTACATATTTGTTATAGGTTCGTGAATCGACCAGTGGCCAAGTCTTACTTCCCGACGAAGTTAAAATCTGTGAAAGTGAGTTATAGTCCCACTTTTAAAATCTAATATTTTGGGATGAGAATACATGCAGCTTTATAAATATTTTACAAAATAGACACAAGTACGCAAAACTACATTCTATGGTTGGATTATTAATCCGAATATCGCCCTTCAAGTCTGGTAGCCTAAGAATTAGGGAAATGGCCCCTAATTGACGCGAATCCTAAAGATAGATCTATTGGGCTTAACAACCCCCATTCAGGTTATGGATGGTTTAGTACTTCGAGATTATTATACATACGAGAGGTTCTATTTTGGGGATATTCTATGCATTAAGTTAACGTCGGTTACCAGGTGTTCAACATATGAATGATTTTTATCTCTATGCAGTTTGCGAAATGCCTGATAAGAGATGTGTTATAAAAATGAAATCTTGTGGTCTATTATTATGATTTAATAATATGTAGGTTAAACCTATAACTCACCAACAATTTTGTTGACGTTTTAAGCATGTTTATTCTCAGGTGATTATTAAGAGCTTCCGCTGTTGCATACTAAATTAAGGACAAGATTTGCAGTCCATGCTTGTATAATATTGTTTAAAAACTGCATTCGAAGACTTATGTTGATGTGTAATATTATTGTAAACCATTATGTAATGGTCATGTGAAAAACGCTATATTTTAGATTATCATTATTTGATAATCGTCGTAATATTTTAAAGGTGATGGTTTGTTTTAAAATCGAATGCAATCTTTGAAAAACGTCTCATATAGAGGTCAAAACCTCGCGATGAAATCAATTAATATGGAACGTTTATAATCAATATGAACGGGACATTTCACTCTCTCACTAGAACTTTCTCACTCTAGTTTGTGTGTGTTTTTAGGAAGATGAAGAATGAGTGGTTGGGGTAACATCTGCTCATTTAGTCTCAAAAACTGACCTCACAAATTACCCAAAAGCCCTTCACCTTTTAATTTAAAATTTAAATAAAGACCCAATTTTCCCCGTACATGAGCTAGCCCTGTTCCTTAAGATTTGGGTCGTTACAATCATCAACCAAAGTATTTAACTGATTGAATAGCTTAAACAATTGTGGTTTAAAAATCGACTTTCCATTGCTGTTATGCTTAACATTAACATCAGCAGTCCTCTTAAAAGAAACATTATGTATTCCTCACCTGGCTTTCCACATTTCCCCACAAGAACTTTCCATCAATGGTTTCTTCAATTGTGGTATGGTTTCATGCACATGCTCTTCTGCTGCACCAGTGTGCAATTGATCATCTTCCTCAATTGAAGTTTCTTCCAAAGTTAGTTGATCCACTGGTATATTCTCAATGATGTTTTCATTGATTGGTTCGAGTGCTGCTCTTGTTGAGGTTGTTTCAGTTGCCTTCATGCTCTCTGGTCTTTGAGACGCATGGCATCATATGTTGGGACGATTTTCCGTGTAGCTGTTGTAAGGTACCAGTGCAATACAATAACTGCTTAGCGTTGATCGTATGATGCCGACTGATGTTTTCCCTCTAGAAATAATCTCTGCAGACCCAAAACACGGATGGGAGATCCGTGGGGTGGCCTCAATTAGTCTTCGGATCAATCTGTAATTGATCCGTCTAGCGTTCTGCTGCTAGGTGGCTAATGTGCTTTTAGAGTGAGAAAGAACTATGTGAGAGAGAAAGTGTACTTCTCTCTGACTGAAGTTCAGATGATAAATGCAGTGACCGAGGGGGTCTATTTATTGGCGTAGAATGTCCGAAATTCTCGGGAAACACGTGTCAATCGCTGATTAATTCTGTTATGCGAAGTATCCAGAACCGACTTTGGTGTGGCTGACGTGGCTGCGTGCCGCTTACGCGCCTAGTATAAGGGCTTAAGCATAAAAGCTGCCTACAGGGCTTACGCATGACGCTGGGCGGCCTGGTGTAGGCTGGGCGGTAAATGCTAAAAACCGCCAGATATTATTATCTTTTTTGCTCTTTGATCTATTTTTCTGTATATAAATGATGCTTTTATGTGTATATCCCTAGGATACACCATTACCCATCGTGATCCAAAACTTGAGAACTCTACCAATTCCCTATTAATAATCATACACATTCACTAATTTATGTTACCATTAATGGTCTTTGGTTGCCTAACCCATTTAGACCACATAACCTACACCCTCATCTACTCATAGTTCCAAAAACAAACTCGTACCCTATAATACATACATCTTAAACTTCATATTTCTATATTTGCAGTTTTTTCGCTCTAAATAAGTTGTGATTCCCATCGGTTAACACAAGTAAGCATTTAGTTAAACTTATGCAATAGTTGGGCCGACCGACAACAACCATACAAATGGAAAAAACCATACAACTTAAAATAACCATACATGTGGGCCAACCGAAAAACCATACAAAATACCGAGCAAGTAAACAAACAAATTTGCTAGCTTCAATGGTATGATTTAGTCAAATATCAAACTTCGAGTATGGCGGAGCAAGTAAGACACGAAATTAATACAACGGTAGACTTCAAGATCGATTAACTAGATTCTTCGGAATCCAATTGACATCGTTCATATTCTTCAACTTCCCAGAAAGTTGGAACGTAGAAGACCTATGGAGGACTTTCAAGCAATTCGGGGATATTAGATATGTGTTTCTTGTGGGAAAGAGGCTGCATAATGGTAATCGGTTCGCATTCATTAGATTTGCAAATGTGCACTGTGCAGATCAACTTCTTTCAGCGCTTGAGAAGATAAAGTTTAATGGGATACCTATAAGAATCTTTAAAGCAAAAGAAAGATCTGATGAAGGAAGAATAGCTAAAGATGGAATGGTTAATAGTTTCTTCAACAAACCCTATGATGGTCAGCAATGATATGGTAACGGTTTAAGGGATGACAGGAAGTTTAATTAAGTCGCAGGTAATCATAATGAAGATCTTAGGGCTAAACTTCAAAGGCAAAAGGAAGAAGACCTTAGGGTTAAACTTAAAAGGCAAAGAATGGGGGATCATAGGGAAAAAATCACAAAACAACGAGATGGAAACCCTACTGTAAAAGTGGGTAATGAACGCAACCAAAACAACATTTTTAATGCAGTTGAAAGAAAGATTAATGTCATGGGACATGAATGCAACTTAACAGGAAGATCAATCATATGTGAATTAAAAGACTTGAGTCTTTTCCACATATTTGAGGAATTGTGCAAGTTAGAAGGGATTACGAATTACTCTTTTAAGTATTTAGGTGGGATGGAAGTGTTAATGATTTTCAATAATCTTGAAGCTACTAAAAATATTCTAGAGAATGAAAATCTCTCAATAAAGAAATGGTGTTGTAATGTTCGGTTACTTAAAAGGTTACATAAGTCGCCTGGAAAATCAGTTTGGATTAACATCCATGGTGTTCCAATTATACATTGGAATGAAGACACTTTCAAAAAGATAGCAGGATGGTGGGGAAGAATCTTAGTAATGGAAAACTGTGATGTGGATGATGGTAACCAAAATCTACATACTGGAAGTGTGTTGGTCCACATATGTTGCAATACGGTTCATCTTAATAGTTTGGTCCTGTCAGCTGATGAAGACAATATTTATTATGTTAGTGTCAAGAAAGATATGTCCATAATCGTTCAGTTTGAGTTTGGGATACATGATAACACAGAAGATCAAAAGTCTGATAATTCTAAATAAGACGAAGAGTTCGTGGATGATACGTATGATAACTATGATGATGATGACGACGAGGTTTTCTTTAACTTTGATGTGGATGATGAAATTCCCCGTTCATATCGATTATAAACGTTACATAATAATTGGTTTCATTGTGGGGTATTTAACCTTTATATGATACATTTTACAAATATTGCATTCGTTTTTAAAAGACAAACTTTCATTACATCAAAAGTTGACAGACATGCATATCATTTCATAACATATCTAAATTATAAATGACTTAATAATAATCTTGTTAAACTCAACGACTCGAATGAAACGTCTTTTGAAATATTCCATGAATGACTCCAAGTAATATCTTTAAAATGAGCAAATGCACAGCGGAAGATTTCTTTCATACCTGAGAATAAACATGCATAAAAGTGTCAACCAAAAAGTTGGTGAGTTCATTAGTTTTTCATAATCAATCATTTCCATAATTTTTATAGACCACAAGATTTTCATTTCCATTTTTCATAAACATCATACACCCGCAAGTGTATAAAAATCATTCATACGAAATAAACACCTGGTAACTAACATTAACAAAATACATATAGAATATCCCCTGCAATACACGTGCTTTGCACTCAGTATGCTCACATCATACAAACAGGCCACTCTTTTAAAAATGACGGTTGTATACACCTTACAAACAGGTCATTTCTTTTAAAGCTGGCGGTTGTATACCAAAAGTTGAAGTACTAAAGCAGTTCAAATTCTCTGACTGGGCTTGTCTAGGCCCATAGATCTATCTTTAGGATTCACGTCAATTAGGGTTTCTGTTCCCTAATTCTTAGGTTACCAGACTAAAAGGGGTAATATCTGGTGTATTCGTAACTCATTCATAGAATGTTTTTAAGTACTTGTGTCTGTTTCATCAAACATTTATAAAATCAGCGCATGCATTCTCAGTCCGAAAAATATATATTGCAAAAGCATTTAAAAGGGGAGTAATGAAACTTACGATACAGTATTTCGTAGCAATAATTCAAATGACGGCACTGAACAGGTGTAGGGTAGGCCTCGGATTCACGAACGTATCAATATTGTGATTCAATATTGCAGGAAAGTACGTAGACGAGACGGAGATGATAAATACTAGTTTGACCTCATGAACAATACCCTTGAATAATACCCATAACCTCCATAGCTATAGCCTATAATTTCGTTAGCTCTATCCTGCTCGAGAACCCGTTTGAAATAACTTGCCCATAACCTCGTCATAGTATTTTATGTAAATACTTAATAATACTAATATTAATAATACGATTAATAATAATTATGTTAATCTTAATAATAATAATAATAATAATAATAATAATAATAATAATAATAATAATAATAATAATAATAATAATAATAATAATAATAATAATAATAATTAATATATATAGAGAGAGTTATCGAGAGAGATAAATGATAGAATGAATCAGAAAATAGAAATCGTTCAATTTATAGAGATGTGGCTGCCACCAACCCCCCATGCGATTGCATGGGGGTTGTGCTTCAAAGCCATGCGTTCGTATGGTGCTTGTTTTGCCAGATAAAAGACACCTCTGCGATTGCAGAGGTTTGAGGTGTAAAAGCCTCGCGATCGCGGAGCCCTCCTCTCCAGCTCATATTCGAATTTTACATGTGATGCCGACAGTTTAATTTAATATATAATATATATAAATATTTTTTTAATTTATATTATTATATATATATATTATTTTATATTCTCGTGTATAGTTAACTCGTAACTTTTGTTCTGATGACTTGTACGTTGACGCTCGACTTATGTCCCGGTTCCAGTTTTTCGAACGTTACTACGTACGCTCTAATAATTTGCATTCTGCGTTTTGTGACTCATACCCTTGACAAAATATATACTTAAATTATCAATTATCTATATCACTAGAAATATAATATTAACGTTCGAGTGTTTTGGTCATTTGCTTCTTTAAATCTTCGTCTCGTTATTTACTTAATATGTATATAATAGTATTATTTTAACTTAACACGTTTTATAACTAAATTAATATTATATTTTGTCACATTGTAATATATATATATATATATATATATATATATATATATATATATATATATATATATATATATATATATATATATTCATTTAAAAATATAAACTTGTACATATCATATGTAATTGAAATATTTATTTAATAATATAATATTTAGTTTTTCAAAACTAATTACATTTCAAAGTTCGTTTTAAAATAGTTTAGAAAATATTATGACAAGTAACGTTTACACTTTAAAACTTAATTTGATATTATTCATTTATGTGCCAGCATTTATTTTAAAAACATATCTAAATATCAATCGAATCAAATAACCAGTGTTACTATCGTTTACTTAACTAATTTAAAATCAGTTATATTTTCAATATTCACAAACACGTTTTAAATACACGTTGCGAGCTATTTAGATATTTAATTCTAATAATTGATATCCTATTTATATATTCAAATTATGTTTTTTAAAAAAAACATTCTAATAACCAAATTCTATTGAATAGAAAAGCGTTTCTGCACGTTTGAAAATAGATCAATCGAATATTATGAAATCCAATCCTCCACTAACTTTTGTCTAACTTTCGTTAATTGACACATTTGTTCTTACTTGTAAATCACTTTACCATTTATTCCGAATACCGTTAAAAAGAAACGATTTCTCAAATCAACATGGACCTCGTAACAGAGACTCGTAACAATATCATAATCCTTAAGGGACTTGATAAATATCTTTTAATTCAATCGTTTGACATTATCTTTTAACTTTGATAGTTCAATATATCAAATAGATATGGAAATCAATAAGTCTAATGTACGGTATCATACACGTAATACTTTGTTAATGTTTTCAATTTGTATATATATATATATATATATATATATATATATATATATATATATATATATATATATATATATATGCACATCAAGTTAAATATAATGGTTCATGAATCGTTGGGAATAGTCGAAGGGTAATTGAATATATGAACATAGTTCCAAAATTTTTGAGACTCAACATTACAGACTTTGCTTATCGTGTCAGAAACATATAAAGATTAATTTTAAATTTGGTCAGAAATTTCCGGGTCGTCACAGATGATGCTATGGTTGAAGAGGAAGGTGTGGTGAAATCCCCTTGTCGCCAAGATGATCATGGTAACAACGATAATCATGGTGATGGTGACCGGAACAACAAAAATCCAATTGGAAGATGAACAATCAGGATGTGGTTCCATTAGGAAGCTATTCCAAGAAAATAAGCTATTCCAATAGTCCATGTCCCCAAGATCATTGTTCCAAGGATGCATTAAATGATGTTCGTGAAACACAAGAAAGCCCTTGGCATAGTAGGGAAAATTCACATGGCAAGGGTGAAAACATTCCAGTCGATCAAGATTCTGTGGGAGGTGGGCCTGGACATGAGCCTAGTGAAAACTCAAATCATTTGGGCCTTGGGGTTAATCCTCAAAATGTCAATGGGCCTCAAGTGCAGTCACAAGTTAATACCCAGCAGGAGAATGTGGAAACTCGTAATCCGTCTGGGACTGGGCCAAAAGTAAGCTGAAGTAAGGCAGGCCCATCTAGAAAAGGGAAAGATGTAATTAGGCAAAACAACTCTAATAGAAGTATTAAGCCCAATAATCAATCTCAACCCAAATCGAAGAATAAAGCCTCTGCTGCTAAAGGCGATTCAAAACCTCCATCTCAGAAGCAGACATCAACATGTAAGAAAACTGTAATGAACAAAAGGGATTGCTGCTGGTCATCAATTCGCAGATGTAAGTCGTCTTCTAGAATGCTTAATCTTAAGAATATCGCCAGAAAAGGTAATTCCTCTACTCCTACAATTCGTTCAAAGTGTTCCTCATGTACCAAGAGCAACCTGCACTCCGATAGGGTTAGCCAAACCAAACAGCCCTCTATTGGCATCAATGCTAATACCTCAGGTTCGTGTTCATACAATTCTATTAACAAGGAAGAATTATATGATTTTGATTGTTAGTTAGGGTTGAAGTGGCAGAAGAAGCAATCTGCCCAATAAGCAAACCCTCTGTTATCGCTCATCTTTGTTTCTCAATGAAGTTGATTTCTTATAACATCAATGGGTTCAGGGTTGGCAAAGATAGTAAGCTTAGTGCGACTAAGAAGCTGATTCTTACAGAAAACCTAATTTCCTAGCGTTGCAAGAAACAAAACTACATCAGGTAGACAATTATTGGGTCCAAACACTCTGGGCAATTCTGATTTCAATTTTTTACAAGAGAAGATGGTTGGCAAGTCAGGTGGGCAGATGCTAGTTTGGGACACTAATTCGTTTGAGGCTATAGATGTAATTAGGATTGAGCATGCTATTGGTGTTAGAGGAAAATGGAAACATGGCAGTGTGAACTTAAATGTGCTAAATGTTTATGGGCCTCATGATGACATCAAAAAGAAAAATTGTGGGATTCGTTGGGAAATTTGGTAGATAGTGATGAGTCTTGGGTACTTGGTGGGGACTTTAACGAAGTTAGGGAAGAATCAGAGAGATTCAATTGCGAATTCGTAGGGTATAGAGCATGGTGGTTTAATGAGTTCATTAGCTCCAGCAATGTGATGGACATTCCTATAGGGGGGTAGAATCTTTACACAAGTTAGTGACGACGGGATTAAATTCAGCAAATTGGATTGGTTCCTTGTCTCGAAACGGTTTTATCTTATGTGGGAGAATCTCTCTTCGGTAGCATTGGAAAGAACCAAATCTGATCACTGCCCTATCGTTCTGAAAGATGAAGATAAGAATTTGGAACCAAAACTGTTTAAAGTATTCGATATATGGTTTGAAGAAAAGGGTATCGAAGAAATTATTAGAAACGGATGGTTAAGCACAGGTTATGTATGTAACAGGTTGGACTTAAAATTTATGGCCAAACATAAAGCGGTTAAAACTTGCCTAAGAGCGTGGAGTAAAGAGAAATTTGGGGAGATTGATGTCGAGATTGAAAAGCATAAATCTGCTGCAATGGCTTATGAATCGAAAGCCGAAACAGTAAGATTAATTGATAGTGATTTGGAGTGATGGAAAAATGAGAGGATGTTGTGATGGAAAAAGATAAAATTAAGGCAAGTATGTTGAAACAAAAGGCTTGTGTTCGTTAGGCTCTAGAAGGGGATGAAAATACGAAATTCTTTCATTCACTCATTCGTAATAAAAGAAACAAGTGTAATATCCGAGGGCTCAATATTGATGGTGTGTGGAATGAAAACCCGTGTGACATAAAAAGGGAGGCCTTCGATCATTTCCAGAAAATTTTTAAAGAACCTGATAATATGAGACCATCGATGGAAGATCTTAATTACCCATCTATTGATATAGTTAATGCTGAAGCACAGGAGAGGCCAATTCTTAAAAAAGAGATACACGAAGCAATCCAAGACTGTGGTAGCACAAAGGCTCCGGGTCCCGATGTATTTAATATGGGGTTCTTCAAAAGGTTTTGGGATATTATAAAAGATGATCTCGTTGAAACAATTTTTTGGTTTTGGGAAAGTGGGGAGATCTCAAGAGGTTGCAATGCGTCCTTCGTCACTCTTGTTCCAAAAAAATGGGATCCGGAAGGTCTTGGAGATTTCCGTCCAATAAGTTTGATCGGGAGCTACTACAAGATTGTGGCTAAGATTTTATCTAATCAACTTGGGAAAGTTTTACCTTCTCTTGTGGGTTCGGAGCAAAGTGCGTTCTTAAAAGGTAGGTTTATTTTAGACGGTGCCTTAATTGCTAATGAAAAAATTGACTTCTTGAAATCAAAAAGGAACAATGGTATTATTTTCAATGTTGATTTCGAAAAGGCGTTCGATAGTCTAAATTGGCACTTTCTTTTTTAGGTAATGAAATGCATGGGATTTGGTAATAAATGGATTAAGTGGATTAATGCGTGCCTCAAATTGACCTCTATCTCTATCCTTGTTAATGGTGCACCCACCAACGAATTTACACTAGGAAGGGGTGTGCGTCAAGGAGACCCACTATCTCCTTTCCTTTTTATCATCACCGCGAAGGGTCTTAATATTCTTACAAAGGCGGCAATTGATAGAGGGCTCTTTAAAGGGATTGAAGTTGGTGAGGATAAAGTTCTTGTTTCACATTTATAATACGCGGATGACACTATATTTTTTGGTGAATGGGGTGGATTAAATGCTCTTAACTTAAGAAACCTCCTTAAGTGCTTTAAGCTCTCTTCGGGTTTAAAAGTAAATTTCCAAAAAAGGTGTTTATATGGTGTTGGGGTTGAATTCTCGGAAGTAAACCGGTTGGCAAGACATATTGGGTGCAAAGTAGCAAAATTTCCTTTCATTTATCTTGGTTTACCAATTGGTGCGAAAATGAATAAATTGAAGGTTTGGAATCCGGTTTACGAAAATTTAAATCACGTCTCTCGAGTTGGAAAATGCGTTCGATGTCTTTTGGATGAAGATTAGTGCTAATCAAATCGGTCGTCACTAGTCTACCGTTGTACTAATTTTCGCTCTTTTGTGCTCCGTCGAGTGTCTTAAAATTACTTGAGTGTGTAAGGAGAGAGTTCTTTTGGGGGGGGGGGGGGGGGTTCAGGTTCGGGTAAAAAAACTCTCTTGAGTTAAATGGGAAAATGTCATAAACACTTACGGGAATGGGGGCTCAACATTGGTTCTTTAAAATCCAAAAACCTTGCTTTATTGGGGAAATGGTGGTGGAGGTTTAAAATCGATACTGGGTCCTTTTGGGTCAAAGTTGTTCGTTCAATTTATGGTTCGGATGGTGGCTTATTGGGTGGAAATGAATCTTTTCATTCTCCCCCGATAGGCACTTGGCGTAACATAATGTTTGCGGGTACTTACATGGATGACTTACAAGTTTCTTTTACAAATTCATTCATCAAGACAATAGGTGATGGTGGCTCTACATCATTTTGGCATGAGCATTGGATCGGGAGTGATAAGTTATGCAGGTTATTCCCTCGTTTATATAGGCTGGAAGAAAATCAAAATGTTTATGTCATTGATCATTGCTGCAAATTGAATAGTGGTTTAAGCTTAAGTTGGAACTGGTCTCGATCTCCTCAAGGGCGAACAGAAACTGAGCTACAGGGTCTGACCGAACTGTTGCATTCCTTTACTTCGGACAGCAGAGTACCAGATTTTGGAGCTGGGAGTTTGCTACGAATGGCGTCTTTACAGTCAAGATGCTCTCCTCAATCCTCGACGAACAGGTGTTGGGTCATTTATCCTCTCAGCAGCACACTCTTCGAAATAACCTCGTGCCGAAAAAAGTTAAAATCTTCATTTGGAGAACTCTGAAAGGTAGATTACTCGTTAGACTCGAGCTTGACAAAAGGGGCATTGACCTTCATTCCGTTAGATGTCCTATTTGTGATGAAGATTTAGAATCAGTGGATCATGCAATTCTCTCGTGTAAATGGGCTATGGAAGTTTGGCTTCGTGTATTTAAATGGTGGAATGTTGGATCCTTGGCATCTCCATCCCTTTCGGACATCCTAGGCAAAAGCATACCACCTTCTTCGACAAAGTTTGATAGTTCCTTGTGGCAAGCTACTAGATGGATATGTGCGTATCTTATATGGAATAATAGAAACCATGTGGTCTTCCGAGATAAAAAAAAATGGACCTCTCCAATGGCGCTAAATGAGATACAATCTTTATCCTTCAAATGGCTTTCTACAAGATCAAAGAAGAAGAAAATTGAGTGGATAACATGGATTTTTAATCCAATTTATTATCTTAGTATTTCGTGATTGTGTATGTATTAATTATTGTCTTAGTTTGGTTGCATACTTGCAACCATTATATTTTGTTTGATCCTGAGCGGCCCAAGTTATGTTTGGGCTATATACTTCGTTGTATTTTGTTAAAGGTTTCAATATATCAAATTGCCTTTCAAAAAAAAAATTCAAACAAAAACAAATACATAGTCAAATATAATATCGCCGTATCTTGTAAGAATATAAATAATTTAAAAAATGAAATCTGGTATTCAAAATAAATCAAATTAGGTAGAAACGTTATCAATTGACATTAAAACTTCAGAAGAAAGTTATTAATTGACAATAGAGATTTGATAGAAACTTATATGCACAAAGCACACCTAATCTTATTGTAATATGATTACGAATTCGTTCACAGGGAGCAGCGTTTAAGATTTTAAGACTGATAATTATTCTGAAGATTCATGTTGTAAAATGGGGTTTGAATAAACTAATAAACTAGGTAACAAATTATGTAATTAAAGTAGGTAACCGATTCACACAATAATGGATCTTTTGGTTGAACACAATAATTATAGAACATTTAGATTAAGCTATTAAGATTTAATCCTGATTAATATCACTTAAAATCCTAACTGCAAAGATCACTCAGTGTAATTATCCCAATTATGATGCCTAATACCATTCAATTACCGATTAGTTCCTTAATACAATCACTTGAAATCAAAGCCCTAATCATCTAGATCACTCATTGTGTTGAAGTACACTTTATCTACCATCAATTATCTCACAATAACTAAATGATAACATATATAATTGAATTAAAGAAGATATCATGCATAACAATGAGTCTTTGACCAAACTTTTTAAAACTACATCAATTAAACATTAAATCCATGAGAATAAGAACAATCCAACAATTAAAAGTAATTACATCTGAGCAAACACTAGAGAGTTTAGCCTAACATGCTAGAAAACCCAACTAAATTATTGATAACAAAAATATTCATGATAATATCACTAAAAATCAAGAAAAAAAATGTACCGATAAATATAGATGATCAATCCTTGATCCTTGATGTTTAAAATCTTCAAAATTGATGAAGAGTGGCCTTTAAACCTCTAAAAGTCATAGATAAAAACTGCCTAAACTAATTGGGGTGAAAAACCCGTATATTTATAGTGATATACAAATTCAGCAAAACTGCCCCTCATCGCAGCCGCAATAGGTGGATCGCGATCAAAATGAGCTCCTCGAATCGCTACCGGAATTGAGGAGTTGCGACAGTGATTAAACCTTTTCGAAATTCTCCAGCTTCTGTCTCTTAATCGCGACCGCAATAATCCTATTGCAACTGCGATGTGTACATTATCTTAATCGTATATTTAATTCTTGATTATTGTAGAGCTCTGAGTTACGGACGTCTGGGCTTTGGATTAACCTTTTTTCGAGTCCGTATGCTCAAGTTATGACAAAAACGGTGGAGACGCGCAAACCATAATTTGAACCTTCTTCAACATTCATATTTTTAGCTCCAAAATTCTCATAAACCGCCAAGAATACTTCCAAAACATCACTTTAACCAAAAGTTGATAAACTTCAGACTTAATTACACAAATAATCACTGTGGTTTGTCAAATTTTGCAAGTTTAGTCACTATGGTTTTTTTTTTTGCAAAAATAGTCATCGTGGTTTCAAAATATTATACATTTAGTCACTCACATTGACAGACGTTAGATTAACCCGTTAAGTCATATCACATGCCTATCACGTGAGGGTATATATGTCATTTTACTAAAACATTTTTTTTCTTGATTTTATTTTTCCATTCTCTCACCTGTATTCCGTTTGTTAAAATCAAAAATTTCACACCCAGACACAAAACCTATTTCACATTTCATTTCATTAAACACCTTCATGTGTGAGTTCAGGTTCGATTCATCAAACACCTCTAAACTAAAATCGCTCTTTATTGTTGTCATCTACAAAATAAGGTGTTTCAGATCTGAAAACCCCACCACCACTGCTCGATCTTTTTTTGTGTGTGTGATTCACTTCGACGATATTTGCATCGATTTCTGGTACGAAATCGTTGATGGTGATGTTTAAATTCTAGATCTAGTACAAAATCGCAAGATCTGGTATGAAATCGCTAATTTTGTCGAAGTCGAGTTTAAAGCAACTAATTATTAGTGTTTTTTTTTATTATAATTAGATGAATTTTATTTCTTAAGTTTCCAGATAAGAAGTGATGAAGGGAACCAGATGGGTGTTTATGTGTGTATGTGTGAAATTGTCAATTTTAACCGGATGGATTTATGTTGAGGAAAAAAACGATTTTGATTTGAGAAAGGAATTGGGTTTTTGATTTGGTTTGTTATAGTTTAATGTGTTATTAGATTTAGATTAGAAGATGGAAAGAACCCAGATTCGAAGAACAGTGGAGTGAAGTGGAAGAGATAACAATATAGAGGAAAATGACGAAATTAGCCATCACGTGAGCAGCACATGACCAATTCAAATGGACTAAACTAACGTCTGTCAGCGTGAGTGACTAAACGTGAAATATTTTAAAACCACAGTGACTATTTTTGCAAGAAAAAAACCTTAGTGACTAAACTTGCAAAATCTGACAAACCACAGTGACCATTAGTGTAATTAAGTCTAAACTTTATAAAAACCTCATTATATCTTCAAAATATCATAAAATGAATACGAACCGAACCCGATATCGCAATATAAAATATGTATAAATGTGGCGATATCAAATTCCCCCACACTTGAACCTTGTTATTCCTCAAGCAAGTTTATCTTCAAAATAATAAAATCTGATACAAGTTTAAACGTACATGAAGCGTCTTCAATCATAACATGGAATCAAGATACACTGTTATTATCCTCATAAGCACATAAACCCAAAACGTGTGATCTTCAACAAGCAATTGCAAGGTTCAAGCCTTCAAGAAACGTCAATTTCTTCAATTATCAAATTCAAAATTACCCACACTCTTCATTACCCCGAATAAAGAAAACCATGTGCGGAACTAAGAAAAATTTGGCCTTACTGAAAACAAGACCTTTAGAAAACCGTTTTTGCATTTAAGAACGGGAAAACAAGTTAAGTTTTTACATAAAACAATTTTTCCAGAATTTTATAGGTTTTTTAGGCTATGTGCTTTCAAAGCACTCCCGGTTTTGGGATAGCCGCAAGGATAATTATCAACCCAGTATATAATCTAGGATGAACTAACTTCCGGTTCGAAAACGAAGGGAAGACAACTACCTTGGGTGTAAATTTTTCGGGGGGTCTATTGCACGACACCTGAAAGACTTTACTTTCAAGCAATGGTCTTTTGAAACGCGACTCAACTTGGAAGACCTTACTTCCAAGCTTCGGAAGACTTGACTTCCTAAAAACAACATGGGAGGACTCGATTCTCCCGAAAGTTCTTAAACACTTGTTTGATTAATTTAAGGTCCTTGGACCCCACTTCCCACACATCTAGCTTTTATGCTAGTTTTAAGAAAATGTCGGAAGCAGATACTACATTTTCGTAATTTAAAAGAGTACCATGGCTTTTTACCATGGCGTGTGTTGTCTAGCAACACTAGCACGAAGCCATTGCTCTTCATCAAGAAGATAGCATAGGTCGAAGCTCAAGACTCTTCTTCCCACAGTACGATACATCGGTGTAATACATCATGAAATGATGTATTAACCAATGTCAGTATAAATGATGTGGATTAGGAAGTCTCTCACACCAAGTAAGACGGGCATTCGGAAGACTTAACTTCCTTTATGGATGGACTTGAATCATCCTACAATTTTGGGTTTTTTAGAACCCTGGAAGACATTGCTTCCTTATTACACACACACTCACGCAAAAGAAAATGAAAAACACCAAAATCACAAAACTCATAGAGGTACCTGCACAATTTAACTTACAAAAGTGATAACATTTGCTTTACAAAACTACACTTGGCTTTTTAACGAGTCAAACATTTTAAAATATCCCAAATTTTTCAGTAATTTAGTTAATTCCGCGAGAATTTATATCTCCCCCCACACTTAAGATCATGTAATGTCCTCATTTACATGAAATCAGATAAATAAAGTATAAATTCGAGAGGACAATAGACTGAATGGGAAAAACATAACCGGATGTAGAGCAAAATAATCGCAAAACGGAGTGACAGATGGCACTGCACTGACGGCCATTCCTCGATTGTCATCACATGATGGTACCTGCAATGATTATAAAAGAACAAAAGACAAAAAGACAAAAATATTTTTGGATTTTGTTTTTTTCAACTTTATAGGGTTTTTCAGTTTTAAAACACACACACTATACAAATTTTACATTGTGCAAGTTTATTGATGAGTCTTGCACTAGACTCTATCTCCTTCTCAACTGATGCCCGGATGATACGCAATTCCATCCTTCGACCCACCGGAACCTTTAATCGAATCTCTATACCCAATTGCATTTATTAACCAAACATCTGCCATCTTTGACTCCTTGGTCAACTCCCTAAGCTTTTCCTTTTCCTTTCTAGACATATTTAACACCAATCTGTTCCTAACATGTTCATCTTTCTCAGACATTGAATTCCTAACCCGATTATACAACTTCCTCATTGATTTATCAATAACACTATCCTCGGGCGGGTTATCAACAAACTTTTCCTATACCTTTCCCCCACACTTATTTGGTTTACTTGCTTCAGTTTCAACACTAGTAATTACATTTACAGAATCTACAGGTGTAGGTGGTGGTTTAACATTAAACTTAGTCTGAAAGCTTAAAGTATTACCTCTATCCCTTAAAATCAATTTACAAGTTCTCTAGTCAGTTAATGCACTTGTAGTTGCTAAAAAGGGGCTACCTAAAAAAATTGGTACAACTTTATCTTCAGGCATATCAACAACCACAAAGTCAGCTGGGAACTCTAATTCACCTACCTTAACCACCAAATTTTCAGCAATCCCTATGGGTTTACCAATCGACTGGTTAACCAACCTAACTCCAGTATTAGTCAACTTAAGCTCATTCAAACCCAAACGTGTATAAATAGATAATGGCATAAGATTGTTACTCGCACCTGAATCAGTTAAACACCTAAAAATTTTAGACTCATCAATCCTAAAGGTTACTATGAACAGTCTGGGATCACCTAACTTTGATGGCATATCACTCTTGTTCAAAATAGCAGCACATTCCGCTTCAAGAAACGCGGAGGATGCCTGCTCATGCTCACCCTTCTTTTCCATTAAATCTTTTAAAAATTTTTCATAATTGGGCATACCTGCAAGAACATCAACCAAAGGTACATGCACACAAATATTATCATTAGTATTAATAGACTTACAAACAATGTCCTTTGATTGCTCGGATGGAATATCCTTTGGATATGGAATGGGCGGCTTGTAAGCTTTCAATTTAGGTGAAGGTTTGACCTCTTCTTCCATTTTAATCTCATCAACACTAAACTCAGGAGACTCGGTAGTCTCAACACTCTTTACTTCCGACTCTTGATTACCCGAACTAGAAAAATTACTCGTCATTAAACTCATTAAGTAATTACCATACGCAGGAGTTATATCACTAACTCGGATCCAACCGTCTTCACCATTATGAGTATAAGTCGGAATAACCTCATCGGAATCATAACCCTCATCACCAGAAATAGCATTAGCATGCAAATAGTTAAGAACCTGACGTTCTTTATTCTTCACATCACCTCGGTAGTTATTAGTCAAGATTATTCGGGGTGGCCCATTGACATTTGGATTAGCTTACGTATTCGAAGGGAAAGAACCCGATGGTCTCTCCGTTAGCGATTGAGCTATACGCCCCACATCATGTTCCAAATTCTATATTGAGGCCTGCTGACTTCTCACTTGCTGTTTTGTCGAATCACTATCTTGCCTCATAGCAGAAATACTCTCGACCATCTTTATGATAAAACCCCTTAACAACTCCTCTAATGAAGGCATCTTATCTACATATGACTGATTCTGATTTCGATTAATGAACCCTGGTGGTTTATTCCTTTGATAACCCGAACTACCTCCTTGATATTGATTATTGTATTGATTATCCAAGTAGTTCACCTGCACTTCCATAGTTGTCTGATTACAATCCTTTGTAAGATGTGGTCATTGACATAATTCACAACCAACCTTTATTGCGTGCATGTCTTTAGTCATAGATTCCATCTGTCATTTCATGGTTGCAAGTTGTGCTTTAACCGTTGCGAGTTCATCACTAGTTTCAGTACTAGCGACATGAGATGATCGAGAAACATCCATCTATTGATGCCAATCATAAGAATGCATAGTTGTTTCAGAGATGTTGTAATATGCTTCATCCGGAGTCTTTTTCATCAAAGAACCACCTGCAGAAATGTCAATTTCTTTCCTTGTCAGCACATTAACACCCTTATAGAAAATCTTGACCATATTAAAATTGTTCAACCCGTGTTGAGGACAATTGCGAAGCATTTTACCGAAACGGGTCCAAGCACCATAGAGTGTCTCATTTGACTTCTGAACAAAGTGATTAATGTCACTCTGTAATTTTGCAGCCTTAGAAGTTGGAAAGAAACGCTGAGAAAATCTGTCTTCCATAACCGTCCAACTGTCAATTTCACCCTTGGGCAGTGACTCCAACCAGTCCTTAGCATCATCTTTCAAGAACCAAGGAAAGACCCTCAAATAGATAACAGTATCTGCCACTTGGGCAATTTTAAACAAATTACATATACTTTTGAAGTTTCGAAGATGCTCAAATGCATCCTCTTTCGGTGTACCACTGAACTGGCACTGTTGAGTGATCATATTTATAAGCTGTCCTTTAACCTCAAAATCTTTATCGACTATCGGTTGGGTAATGGCATGTCCATTACTAACCCTTATTGCTTTCATCATCGCTTCCATGGATTGACCATTCGCTGGGTCACCCATGATAAGTTCTTCTTTCTTAATATATTCAAAGTCCGAAATATAAAAAGGTAACTTAGAGAAACCTTCGGCGATTTCCTTTTCTTCTTTAGCTTTGTTGCGTATATGATAGACTCTAGATGATTCCAGAGTTATAAGTACCTAACCTGTGTTCACACCACCACAAAACCAAAGTGTAAAACTGAAAATAAAATTACGAAAAGTAACTATCGTGAAAACAAGTTTCTTCGAAAGGATCGAATAACTAAAATATTTTAAAATCCTAAGACACACCGCTCCCCGGCAGCAGTGCCAAAAATTTGATATGCACAAAGCACACCTAATCTTATTGTAATATGATTACGAATTCGTTCACAGGGAGCAGCGTTTGAGATTTTAAGACTAATAATTTTTCTAAAGATTTATGTTGTAAAATGAGGGTTTGAATAAACTAATAATGCGAAAGTAAATAAAACGAATAACCAGATGGACGAAGCAGTGTTCACTCAGATGATTCACTAATGACGTGGATTATTCTTTCAATTAAAACTGCTTAAATGTTTGATAAGTTATAATTCAATTATTCAAACTTGATTAACTCACATTAATCTCATTAAGCAATTAAATCATATATGATTATACTATTGTGATTCAACCTAGGTTAAACTCACGCAAAACCTTAATTACTACAATCACTTGAAGCAAGTATAGGTGCTGAACTTAGCTTTTCTTGCAATGATTCAAATACTGATTGTGCAGAACTCGACCATTTAAATACCCCTTTCTTCAAACAATCGGTAATTGGAGCAAAAATTCTGGAGAAGTCTTTGATAAATCTTCTATAAAATGAAGCTAAACCATGAAAACTTCTGACTTCAGTGATGGAAGAAGGACTAGGCCATGATCTGATAGCTTCCACTTTAGATGGATCCATTGAAATGCCTTCTTCAGAAACCACATACCCAAGAAAAACTACTTTGCTGACAAAGAAATCACACTTCTCCAGCTTTGCATATAATTGATACTGCCTCAACAGCTCAAATACTTTCCTCAAATGATCCAAGTGTTCTTCTTTAGTTTTTGAGTACACTAGAATGTCATCAAAGTAAACAACCACAAACTGACCAATAAGTGGCCTGAGCACTTCATTCATAAGTCTCATGAATGTGCTGGGTGCATTAGATATTCCAAAAGGCATAACCAACCACTCGAATAACCCACCCTTGATCTTGAAAGCTATCTTCCATTCATTTCCTTCTTTCATTTGAATCTGATGATACCCACTTCTAAGATCAACTTTGGAGAATACACAAGAACCATGCAGCTCATCTAGCATATCATCTAATCTAGGTACAGGATACCTATATTTGATGGTGATGTTGTTAATAGCTCTGCTGTCTACACATATTCTTATAGAACCATCTTTTTTTGGAACCAGCAAAGCTGGTACTAAACAAGGACTCATGCTGGTTCTAACATAACCCTTTGAAACTAGCTCATTAATTTGCTTCTCTAAATCTTTTGCTTCATGAGGAGAACATCGATAAGTTGCTTTGTTAGGAAGAACAGATCCAGGTACAAGATCAATTTTATGTTCAATACCCCTGATTTGTGGTAAACCAGTAGGTAACTCAGTAGGAAACACATCAGCAAATTCGGAGAACAATGGCTTTACCCTAGCTGGTATTTCATCATGCTCGTTCAACTCATCACTTTCAACCATAAGCAATAAATAAGCACCAGTACCACCCTTTAACTCAGTATCAACTTCAGCTTGAGTCATAAACAAAGTTTTATCATTCTTAACAGTAGGGTTAGCTCTAGGTATTTCACTAGGCTTTAAAGAAGTGAGAGTGATCTTCTTTCCATTCGCATACAGCGAGTAAGTATTTTGGTGTCCATTATGATAGACATACTTATCAAATAACCAAGGTCTACCAAGCAGCAAATGACAAGCATCCATAGGAATAACATCACAAGTAATCTCATCTTGATAAACAGTACCAATAGAAAATGGAACATTTACTTAGCGAGTAACCTTTACCTCACTGCCTTGGTTAAGCCATTGAAGTTTGTATGGATGAGGATGCTTCTTTGTAACCAATTCAAGCTTTTATACCATGTGAGCAGATGCTGCGTTTGCACAGCTGCCTCCATCAACAATCAGGCTGCACACTTTGCCCTTGACTGTGCACCTTGAGTGAAAGATGTTTTCACGCTGGCTCTTATCTTCAATAGTCTCAGCTGAGTGCATTACTCTTCGATACACTAAAAACTCTCCAATATCAGCAGAAACAAACTCTTCACTTCAGACTCATCATATGCTGGTTCAGTTTTGAAACCCCCTTCCAAATCTTTAATCTCCTTTAATGTAAGAGCACGCTGGTTAGGACATTGAGCTTGAAAATACCCAAATCCAAGGCACTTGAAGCATTTCCTTCTATCATCTTTAGGACCAGCTACAACCTTCTCTTTGCCTTTAGATACTTTAGATGCTGCCTCATTATGCCTAGGCAGCAGAGATGATTGACCCTTCATAGGCAGCCCAGCTAGCTTGGAATAAGACTTAAAATTAATTTTATTCTTTGCTTGTTTCTCTACTTGAATAGCAAACTTGCAAGAACTCTCAAGAGTCCATAGAGGCTGCATTTCAACTTGATCAGCAATAGAAGCATTTAAGACTCCAACGAATCTTGCTATAGTGTGTTCTTCAGCTTCTTTAACATTTGTACGAATCTTAAGCTGCTCAAACTCTCTAATGTAATCAATAACATTCATACTGTCTCGCTTGAGTGCATTCATCTGGATATACAGCTCTTGCTTTTAAGCTTGAGGAACAAACCTCTTTTGCATACTCTTTTAACTTGGACCAGGTTTTGATTGTTTTCTTCCCTTCATATTGCCTTTCTTTTTTTAGATTATCATACCACATTGAAGCATACTTCTTTAATCTGATTACAGCAACTTTAAAGGCCTTTTTATCATCATAGCCTTTAACCTCCATAATTCTATCCATGGCCTGAACCCATTTAAAGTAATCTTCAGGATTAGAGGACCCTTCAAAATCAGGTGGATGTATCTTGATATCTTTCAAATCATCAGCTTTTTTCCTATTCCTTCTTCTTCTTTGTGAAAAAGCATGAGATCCATCAGTAGATCCATGGCTACCATTGTAAAGACCCGTCCTAATCCATCTGTATGAATACATTATATTTGGTTACATCGCGAGGTACTTGACCTCTATATGATACGTTTTATAAATATTGCATTCGTTTTTAAAAGACAAACTTTCATCACATTGAAAGTTGACAGGCATGCATACCATTTCAGAATATATCCAATCTATAATTGACTTAATAATAATCTTGATGAACACCAACGACTCGAATGCAACATCTTTTGAAATATGTCATGAATGACTCCAAGTAATATCTCTAAAATGAGCAAATGCACAGCGGAAGATTTCTTTCATACCCGAGAATAAACATGCTTTAAAGTGTCAACTAAAAGGTTGGTGAGTTCATTAGTTTATCATAATCGATCATTTCCATAATTTTAATAGACCACAAGATTTTCATTTTCATTTCTCATAAATATACGTCCCATACATAGAGACAAAAATTATTCATATGGATTGAACACCTGGTAATCGACCTTAACTAGATGCATATAGAATATCCCCATCATTCCGGTACATCCTTCGGACATGATAAATTCGATGTACTAAAGCATCTGGTACTTTGGTTGGGGCTCGTTGGGCTCGATAGATCTATCTTTAGGATTCGCGTCAATTAGGGTGTCTGTTCCCTAAATCTTAGATTACCAGACTAAAAAGGGGCATATTCGATTCGATAATCCAACCATAGAATGTAGTTTCAATTACTTGTGTCTATTTCGTAAAATATTTATAAAAGCGCATGTATTCTCAGTCCCAAAAATATATATTGCAAAAGCATTTAAAAAGGGAGCAAATGAAACTCACGATACTATATTTTGTAGTAAAAATACATATGACGGCATTGAACAATGCAAGGTTGGCCTCAGATTCACGAACTTATATCAGCTTTATATATTAAAACATATAATGAACATGTAACGGCAATCAAACCAGTTTATATATATTACTTAATTAATTGAGTAATATATGTGACGACCCGAAAATTTCCGACCAAATTTAAACTTAAATCTTATATGGTTTCGACACGATAAGCAAAGTTTGTACTGTTGAGTTTCATAAATTTTGAACTGTTTTCATACAATCATTTAACTTCGACCATTTCCGACGATTCACGAACTATTACTTATAAATAAATAAATATAAATATATTTATATATATATATATATATATATATATATATATATAATACTTTGAAATATAGTTTGATATAATATATGATTTAAATTATAAAATGATATAAGAGAGAATAAAATTTATTATTTAAAATAAATCTATATATATATATATATATATATATATATATATATATATATATATATATATATATATATATATATATATATATATATATAAGAGAGTATATCAAATATAATTATAATTGTAATACTCATTGGACGTTTCGATTATTATTTAGTGAAGTTTAATTCGAACTTATGTGATTTTAAAATAAACAATGATTCGAAAATTAGTAATATTTATATTTGTTTAATTAATACTCAGTATTACTTTTGGACTTATAATTGACACGGCTCAATACCATTAAATTTTTGTATATGAATCCCACCGATTAATTAATGATAATTAATGAAGTATATTTTCTACTTTATGGTTAGTTATATTTTATCATCAATCATGTTTGGCATATCATTTTTAGTTGTTATGATATGCAGTACTAGTGTTTGTTACCAGTCCTTTTCTATATATATATATATATATATATATATATATATATATATATTTATATATATATATATAAAAGATGATATATGATACATAAGCTTGATCAATTAACCATTTCTGTCTTCTTTTCTTTTTGTAAATCGATGCCCACATTCACTACATAACAAATCACCAAATTCTTCACTATGATTAATTGCCTTAATTGATTGAGTTAGTATTTCAAAGTTTCACTTTCTGTTACATATCTCTATCTATCAATTTATATCTAACTTTATATATATAACTTTATCGATTTTATATTCTATATATATATATATATATATATATATATATATATATATATATATATATATACATAGCCTAGAAATAGGAACACCAAACCAAACCATCAGATACTTCATCTACCTGTTTTCAAATTATCATCACTTTATATTTCCACTTGTGAGTTACAAAAGAGTTCCCTCTTGTTATATATATATATATATATATACATTAAAATAGATATACATATCCATATATATGTACACCATACTAAAAATGAAAACCACCACCCACACTTATCTATTTCAGTATGATTTCGTGAGACGTCAACCATCTGTAAACCGCCGCCACTTGCGTCGAAACACCATTACCTTCGGTCACTAACCCACACCTTCCAACCTCACCGAGAACCAAGACCCAACAACACCAAACTACCTTTAATGACCACATATCCTTCTCCTATTTACATTCGAAAACAGTCATCAACCAACACCACAATCTTTGATGCTAGTGCTGTTTGAACCCGTCTGGTTGAGGGTCTAAAACCTAATGAAAAACCACCACTACTTTTCAAAACGAGCACAACCTGTTGTACCTGCTACTGCTGCAACATTTATATGCTACTACTGCAACTACTTGGTTCATGTATTACTATTTTAAAAACCAAAGAAAACTAACCTGTAGCCTGCTTGTTTGCGTTATATCTGCTGCAGCGCACTTCCTATTTTCTGCTTCTTTACTTCTCTTACGAACCATCATTGTTGCTACTGCAACTAGTTTCTGTTTAACCATTAAAACCAACTCAAATCACCCAAACCATTAAACTACAAGTTACCATTGATTGTTACCTTCTATTGCAATTTGATAACCCTGTTGTTCATACAAAAACACTAACGCAAATACACCCAAGTAACTAAATTCACACAAACTACTGCTACTGAACTTATAGATTTTTTTTTAAAATCATAAGTATTTGATTGATAACTAAGCTTAGATATAAAACAGAACCTTCAAATATGAAAATAATTTATTAAATAATTGGTTAACTTTTGACAATACCAATACACGATGGTGATGACTACGCCTAAGGTTAGGACCACAGTCACCGAAATCTGGTCGATTAGTCCGTTGGTGATACCGATGGTCTGTGGTGCGGTGATGGGAATTGGCATCAACTGGAGGTGAATCTAACTATGTACTGTCGAAGTTGTTGAACCCTAAAACGAATCCTTCTTCTATGGAATAGCTTCGATGCAACCGTCATTTAATGGTATCCACTTCAAAACCCTAGTTACAAACAGATTTATAATAATTACACTTAGAGTTACTCAAAATCACACGAACTCAAGTGAAAGGGAAATTGAAATTCGAACTATAGTAACTGTACCTATAGAAATTGGGTGGTCGATTGATGATGATGATGATGATGATGATTGTAGATCAATTGTTCGATGACGATACTCTCCTCTGCGTTTTTACTTTCGTTATCTCGATCTGCTTTAGGGGTCGAACAAAAACGCGTGGTTCCTTTTATTAGGTATACATATTATTATTATTATTATTATTATTATTATTATTATTATTATTATTATTATTATTATTATTATTATTATTATTATTATTATTATTATTATTAATGTTATTATTATTATTATTACTATTATTATAAATATTAAGGTTATGATTATAAAACTAAAAATTATAAATACAAATATTATTAATAGAATGATTAAAACTAGACTTAAATAATGATTTAAATGGATTATTAAGTATTGATATTATTATCATTATTATTTCACGAAACTGCGTATTTGTGCGTACTGAGCTATACTATACTCTGGGATCTTACTACATGTGGATTACTTTCGTTTATATGTTTAAACGTGCCTTTAAGTACGTAGGGTACTTAACTTGATCCCCGAAAGCCTTTATGACTGTTGGTGTCACCTGACGTTTAGAACGAACTGCGTACTGTGTAGACGTTTAACTTTGGTCATAATCGGAATATTATGACTATGAAATACTAACTGTTATTTTATAATAACAATTACTTAGGTTTTTGGATGCTTAATCACGTTTAGTAATTTACTAGAGCACACTAGTTAGTCTTGTTGGACTATTACCTTGTTGGACCTTAGCCCACCCTACACTAACTAGTGGACTACTTAATTAGCCCAATTATAATAAGTTAGTGACCCATAATAATGAAATATAAATGCCCATTTATTAGAGAGAACATACTAGCATTTTTGTTAAGCATTATCCTTAATATTGCATGGGATCCTAACATAAGCACCAACTTTAGACAACCATTATCCAAAAAGAAAAAGTTTGTCCCCCTTGTCCCCCCTCTAATCCCACGGCCATCACCACCCTACCATACCCTTACCTCCTATAAATACCAAGCTTAACCCATTCATTTCACACTTGATTTCATTTACAAATTACACACACTTACTCTCTAATTCTCTCTCTAGTCTTTCTCACTATAAAAAAGTGCAAGTTTTAAATTTTCTTTCTCTTCTTCTTCCCTTCTTCTACACAACATCATCATCATCATTTATTGGATCTAGCTTTTAGCTTTTGATCTTGTTATATCTTGTAGATTCAAACTTGGGTTTGAATCCTTCAAGGACATGAAAGATTCAAGCTTTCTAGCTTGGAATCTTCATTTACTTGTTAGATCTAGTTTGTAATTTCTTTGTTTTGTTATAAAGATCAAAACTTGTGTTTATGATCTTCATGTATCTTAAAGATCCAAGCTTTATGCTTCAAGATCTTCAAGAACACTAAAGATCCAAGCTTTTTAGCTTAGGGTTTCATTATTATGTTAAAGATCTTAGCTTTTTAGCTTATGGTCTCATTACTTTCATTATTTTGTTAAAGATCTTAGCTTTCTAGCTTATGGTCTCATTAAATCTTGTAAAGATCCAAGCTTTCTAGCTTAGGGTTTTCTTAATACTTGAGATCTAAGTTATTATTATAGATCTCACTTACTTGGAACCTTTTTGTGTTGTTGTGATGATAAAGATCAATTCTTCATCATCACATATGTTGGAGATGCATAAACTTGTGTAAAATGGACAAAGGTTGAAGATTTAATGGATCTATGCAATAAAGAGGCAATCTTGATGTTCAAAACTTGTAGAATGATAGATTTTACTCTTAGTTGTGTATTGATGGTTTAACCTTGGTCAAAGTGATGCTAAAACATCAAAGATTTTTACACTTAAAGCTTACAAGCATCAAGGATGAGAACCGTGATGAGCATCAAGAACCAAGAACCTCACCGGAGCACTTGCTTGCTGTTTTTTGCGGTCTGATCAGACTCTTGGACTTCTTTAAAATTGAGTTTTAGATATTTCGTTTCGAGTAGATGACTTTTCGTTTAGGCCTCGACTTAATCCGATATACGGTTTCGGATTTATAGCCTTCCGAAAGTCACTACGCCTTTGTAACGTTGTGCTGAAATTTCTGACCTACTCGCACTTAAACCGTCGCCACGGTCAAACAAAGACGAGTTAGGTTCTGAAAATTGTTCAACGGTTAGAGGACTCACATACGGAGCCATAGCCACTGACTACGCGTCTTTTCGATTTGTATAGAGGTCGTAACAGCTGTCCGAAGTCATCCTTTTGTTTCGATCTCTATTCTTGTTAAACTCACCTTAGAGTTGATGAATGATGATGATAATGATGATGTTGATGATGACACTTAAACTTAATTTATTCACTTTTAAACTTATAGGGACAACATACTGACCTAGTGACCTTTGACTTAGGTTGACGACCTTTCGGACCGACTTACTACCTGCATACGTTTCATATCAACTTTTACTGCTTATTCATTGTGAGTTATAGCATCCCTTTTACTATTTTTACTATTTTTGGGACTGAGAATACATGCGCTTTTTACGTTTTACATACTAGACACGAGTACTTAAACTTTATATATGTGTGGGTGATATAATGACACAAAGATTCCCCTTAACTCGGTAACATTTAATCATTGGTTTCTGAACCGTGAACGCGAATCTTAGATATGGATCCATAGGATTTGACATCCCCACTCGGGCTAGTCGCGCTAGCATTCAACGGGTGTTTAATACTTCGAGGACAAACGCACTTGCCATGTGTACTTTTAGGGGGTATACATACGTTAAGTCTACTTACCGGGTGCCCACGGTTAAGCATATAGTTTTTATACTGATTTAAACTGCTTGTTGAAGCACTGAAATCTCGTGGTCTACATTACTTTACTGATTACAAACTATAGCTCACCAACATTCGTGTTGACTTTTAAGCGTGTATTTCTCAGGTGCTTAGACGATGTTGCTTCCACTGTTCGACTTGCTATCTTGGTGTTATAGACTTGCTGTTATGGACCTGCTGTGTTAGATTTCCGCTCATTACTTAGAGATGTCTCAATCATGGAACTTTTCTTTTGCATTCGTAACTTATTTTATTTTCAAATAATGATTTTGTAACGACCTTTGTGTCACGTTATCTTTTATGAATGCAAACTGTTCAAACATCATGTAGTGTTTGCCCTTGTAATGATCATGTTGTTGATGAACCGTACATGATGGTTTTGTACGGGGCGTCACATTTGGTATCAGAGCATTGGTTGTAGGGAATTAGGTTGCATTAGTGAGTCTGTCTAGACCAGACCGAGTAGGATTCACTAATAGGACTAATCTACAACTTGCTCGTTTACTTGTTACTGCTTACTAGTGCTGCATGTTACTGCTTACTTATACTGCCGTATGATCTCGCTGCATGCTACTGCTTACCCTTACTGCTATGTGAACTTGTTGTATGCTATTGCTTATCCTCGTCACTGCATGCTATTGTCTGCTTTCGATTGCATGTTACTTTGTTTAGTACTGTTGTTATTGCCATGCTATGTACTGCGGTAGACGATCTAGGTTGATGTAGTGCCTAATTACGTGCTTGCTATATGTTTTACTGACATGGAAAAAGTTATTTTTCCTTGTTCAGATGACAGACATGCTGCCCATGACCTTTGACTTCGAGAGTGACTCAGAGACGACTGTTGCCTCGCCTACGATTGTTGTTGATTCACCGCTACCCTTCGACGACTCTGGCGATTCGCCTTCTAGTGGACTCGTGCTTGACCTTATGGACATCTCAGATGGAGACGAGGATCCCGAGATGATTCCAGCACCACCCAGCCCTAGACTCCCAAAGCCACAGCACCATTTCGGTGATACTGTGATTCCTGGGGGAAATGGAGACGGTCCTTTCCGTAATGAGCATAGACATTGGGCTAGACGCACCTCTGATGGACGTGTTATACCAATTCCACCTTTCAAATATCGACTTATGACCACCGGCCAGACGCTTTCTCCCGCCTGCGATGATCCTGCATTTCCTTCCGACGATTCAGACGGATCATCATCGGACGACTCCAGTGAGGAGGATTCTGAGGAGGACCCTGAGGAGGATCCCGTGCAGCCGCCCTCTACCCCGCCGAAGAAGCGGTATCGTTATGATGGTACTGTTATCCTAGGGATTAATGGAGGAAGACCGTTCGTGGACGCACGTGGACAGTTGGTTAGAGTCACAGCCCGTAAGAGGGTCGTACCGTATCTCGCCGATCCATTCGTGCGTAAGACCGCCGATACTGTGCTGTCTACATCTGTACCATCTGCACCACCTGCCCCACCAGTATCCCCCGTCGTCGAGGAACTGACGAGGGAAGTGCATACCCTCTGTGCTCGGGTAACTGAGCTCGAGGACCAGATGTCCCACCTGATGGACATCATTTACCTGCCTTCGCCCTAGGACTATTGTATTAGATTTCCTTATGTATTCCGTTTGTAGTTTCCTGTTTTTCATTAATGTAATGTACGAACCTCATGCCATTGTATGCAATTTTCTTATTATGAATGGAATTACTGTTGCTTAATTGTTGTACGGCATTTTATTACATGTTGGCTTTTGTGCTACCTGCTGCTTGTTGCCATGCTTAGTTATCGTATGTTGTGTTGTTTTCGTACTGTTTACCTTCTGCTATGACGTTACCGATTATGGAATTTTGACTTAAGTCGAAATTTTGTTTGGAAGATCGATGGCTAACGGAAGAGGTCCACGAGAAATCCCCACCGCAGCGCAGATCGAGGAGATGATAGCTACTCGAGTAGCCGTGACTATAGCGAATTCCAACCCTGCTCCAGCTCCACCGGCTAACCCAGCTGTTCATAACGGGTGTACTTACAAAGAGTTCCAGAGATGCAAGCCCCACAATTTCAGCGGAACAGAAGGTCCAGTTGGGCTGACGAGATGGTTTGAGAAGTTGGGATCTGTGTTCCATGTGAGTAACTGCTCCAAGGGGAATAAGAGTAAGTTCGCATCCTGCACTTTATCGGATGGCGCTTTGCCTCGATGGAATACGCTCGCCCATGCGTGAGGAATCGACGAAGCTTACGCTACACAATGGGAGGAGTTTAAGAGTGCCATGATCAAGGAGTACTGTCCCAGAACCAAATTCAGAAAATGGAAGTGGAGTTTTGGGAACTGAAAGTTGTAGGAATTGATCTTGATGGCTATAACCGGAGATACTTGGAGTTAGCTTTGATGTGCCCCACAATGGTTACTCCAGAGTATAAGCGGATGGAGAGGTATATGTGGGGACCCAAGGACATTCAAGAAAATGTCACTTCATCGAAACCAGCTAATGTCCCGGAAGCTATGCGTATGGCGCACACCTTGATGAATTAAATTACCCGCCAAGAGCCAGAGAAGGCAAAATCAGAATCGGGAGCTAGTAATGGGAAACGTAAGTGGGACGGAAGCAATGACTGGAGGAACCAGAACCCGAATCTTAGCTCTAACCCTAACTACAAAGGTACCCTTCCTCAGTGTAAGAGATGCTGAAATGTCCCGTTCATATTGATTATAAACGTTCCATATTAATTGATTTCGACGCGAAGTTTTGACCTCTATATGAGACGTTTTTCAAAGACTGCATTCATTTTTAAAACAACCATAACCTTTATTTTATCGATAAAGGTTTAAAAAGCATTACGTAGATTATCAAATAATGATAATCTAAAATATACCGTTTACACACGACCATTACATAATGGTCTACAATATGAATATATTACATCAAAAATAAGTTTCTTGAATGCAGTTTTACATAATATCATACAAGCATGGACTCCAAATCTTGTCCTTATTTTAATATGCAATCGCGGAAGCTCTTAATAATCACCTGAGAATAAACATGCTTAAAACGTCAACAAAAATGTTGGTGAGTAATAGGTTTAACCTATATATTATCAAATCATATTAATAGACCACAAGATTTCATATTTCAATACATCCCATACATAGAGATAAAAATCATTCATACGGTGAACACCTGGTAACCGACATTAACAAGATGCATATAAGAATATCCCCATCATTTCGGGACATCCATCGGACATGATATAAAAACTCGAAGTACTAAAGCATCCGCTACAACAGATGGGGTTTGTTGGGCCCAATAGATCTATCTTTAGGATTCACGTCAATTAGTAGACTGGTTTATTAATTCTTAGGTTACCAAGTAAAAGGGGCATATTCGGCCTCGATCGTCCAACCATAGAAAGTAGTTTCATGTACTTGTGTCTATTTTGTAAAACATTTAAAAACCTGCATGTATTCTCATCCCAAAAATATTAGATTTTAAAAGTGGGACTATAACTCACTTTCACAGATTTTTACTTCGTCGAGAAGTAAGACTTGGCCACCGGTCGATTCACGAACCTATAACAAATATGTACATATATATCAAAGTATGTTCAAAATATATTTAAAATATTTCTAATACGTTTTAATATTTTAAGTTTATTTAGTCAGCTATCCTCGTTAGTAACCTACAACTAGTTGTCCATAGTTAGATGTACAGAAATAAATTGATATATATTATCTTGACCCAATCCACGACCCAGTGTATACACATCTCAGGCTAGATCACAACTCAAAGTATTTATATTTTTGGAATCAACCTCAACCCTGTATAGCTAACTCCAACATTACTGCATATAGAGTGTCTATGGTTGTTCCAAATAATATATATAGATGGGTCGATATGATATGTCAAAACATTTGCATACGTGTCTATGGTATCCCAAGATTACATAATACATTAGAATATATGTATTATACAATATAAGTTAGCTAGGATATGATTAATATAGATTTGTTACCAATTTTCATGTAGCTACAACAAGTAAAAATATCCAATCTTATTTTACCCATAACTTCTTCGTTTTAAATCCGTTTTGAGTGAATCCAATTGCTAGGGTTTCATATTGAACTTAAGTTTATGAATCTATACAAAAAAATTATAAGTTTATAGTCGGAAATACAGGTTACAAGTCATTTTTGTAAAGGTAGTCATTTCAGTCGAAAGAACGACGTCTAGATGACCAATTTGGAAAACATACTTCCACTTTGAGTTTAATCATGATTTTTGGATATATTTTCATGTTCATAAGAAAAATCATTTTCCCATAAGAACAACTTTTATATCAAAGTTTATCATAGTTTTTAATTAACTAACCCTAAACTGCCCGCGGTGTTACTACGACGGCGTATATCCAGTTTTACGGTATTTTTCATCTTTTCAGGTTTTAAATCATTAAGTTAGTATATCATATAGATATAGAACATGTGTCTAGTTGATTTTAAAAGTCAAGTTAGAAGGATTAACTTTTGTTTGCGAACAAGTTTAGAATTAACTAAACTATGTTCTAGTGATTTCAAGTTAAGTTTAAACCTTCGAATAAGGTAGTTTTATATATATGAATCGAATGATGTTATGAACATCATTACTACCTCAGGTTTTGTGGATAAACCTACTGGAAATGAGAAAAATAGATCTAGCTTCAAAGGATCCTTGGATGGCTTGAAAGTTCTTGAAGCAGAATCATGATACAAAAACAAGTTCAAGTAAGATTTCCACTCAAAATAAGATTGTTATAGTTATAGAAATTGAATCAAAGTTTGAATATGAGTATTACCTTATATTAGAAAGATATCTTACTATAAATAAGAAATATTTCTTGAGGTTGGATGATCACTTTACAAGATTGGAAGTAAGCTAGCAAACTTGGAAGTATTCTTGATTTTATGAAACTAGAACTTATAGAATTTATGAAGAACACTTAGAACTTGAAGATAGAACTTGAGAAAGATCAATTTGATGAAGAAAATTGAAGAATGAAAGTGTTTGTAGGTGTTTTTGGTCGTTGGTATATGGATTAGATATAAAGGATGTGTAATTTTATTTACATGTAAATAAGTCATGAATGATTACTAATATTTTTGTTATTTTATGAGATATTTCATGCTAGTTTCCAAATGATGGTTCTCACATGTGTTAGGTGACTCACATGGGCTGCTAAGAGTTGATCATTGGAGTATATATACCAATAGTACATACATCTAAAAGCTGTGTATTGTACGAGTACGAATACGGGTGCATACGAGTAGAATTGTTGATGAAACTGAACGAGGATGTAATTGTAAGAATTTTTGTTAAGTAGAAGTATTTTGATAAGTGTCTTGAAGTCTTTCAAAAGTGTATGAATACATATTAAAACACTACATGTATATACATTTTAACTGAGTCGTTAAGTCATCGTTAGTCGTTATATGTAAATGTTGTTTTGAAACCTTTAGGTTAACGATCTTCTTAAATGTTGTTAACCTATTATTTATTATATCTAAAGAGATGTTAAATTATTACATTATCATGATATTATGATATATTAATATATCTTAGTATGATATATATACAGTTAAATGTTGTTACAACGATAATCGTTACATATATGTCTCGTTTCGAAATCATTAAGTTAGTAGTCTTGTTTTTACATATGTAGTTCATTGTTAATACACTTAATGACATGTTTACTTATCATTTATCATGATTAAACATAGTGTATCAATATCTTAATATAATTCATATGTATTTAGTAAGACGTTGTTATAATGATAATCGTTATATATATCGTTTCGAGTTTCTTAATTCAATAAACTCAATTTTATGTATATAACTCATTGTTACAATACCTAATGAGATACTTACTTATCATAATATCATGTTAACTATATATATAATCATATATATGTCATCATATAGTTTTTACAAGTTTTAACGTTCGTGAATCACCGGTCAACTTGGGTGGTCAATTGTCTATATGAAACCTATTTAAATTAATCAAGTCTTAACAAGTTTGATTTCTAAGCATGTTGGAAATTCTTAATCATGTAAATAACAATTTCATTTAATATATATAAATATGGAAAAGTTCGGGTCACTACAGTACCTACCCGTTAAATAAATTTCGTCCCGAAATTTTAAGCAGTTGGAGGTGTTGACGTATCTTCTGGAAATAAGTGCGGGTATTTCTTCTTCATCTGATCTTATAATTCCTAGGTGAACTCGGGTCCTCTACGAGCATTCCATCGAACTTTAACAATTGGTATCTTGTTTTGCTTAAGTCTTTTAACCTCACGATCCATTATTTCGACGGGTTCTTCGACGAATTGAAGTTTTTCGTTGATTTGGATTTTGTCTAACGGAATAGTGAGATCTTCTTTAGCAAAACATTTCTTCAAATTTGAGACGTGGAAAGTGTTATGTACAGCCGCGAGTTGTTGTGGTAATTCAAGTCGGTAAGCTACTGGTCTGACACGATCAATAATCTTGAATGGTCATATATACCTTGGATTTAATTTCCCTCATTTACCAAATCGAACAACGCCTTTCCAAGGTGCAACCTTAAGCATGACCATCTCTCTAATTTCAAATTCTATATCTTTTCTTTTAATGTCGGCGTAGCTCTTTTGTCGACTTTGGGCGGTTTTCAACCGTTGTTGAATTTGGATGATCTTCTCGGTAGTTTCTTGTATTATCTCAGGACCCCTAATCTGTCTATCCCCCACTTCACTCCAACAAATCGGAGACCTGCACTTTCAACCATAAAGTGCTTCAAACGGCGCCATCTCAATGCTTGAATGGTAGCTGTTGTTGTAGAAAAATTCTGCTAAAGGTAGATGTCGATCCCAACTGTTTCTGAAATCAATAACACATGCTCATAGCATGTCTTCAAGCGTTTGTGTCATCTTTTCACTCTGCCCATCAGTTTGTGGATGATAGGCAGTACTCATGTCTAGACGAGTTCCTAATGCTTGCTGTAATATCTGCCAGAATCTTGAAATAAATCTGCCATCCCTATCAGAGATAATAGATATTGGTATTCCATGTCTGGAGACGACTTCCTTCAAATACAGTCGTGCTAACTTCTTCATCTTGTCATCTTCTCTTATTGGCAGGAAGTGTGCTGATTTGGTGAGACGATCAACTATTACCCAAATAGTATCAAAACCACTTGCAGTCCTTGGCAATTTAGTGATGAAATCCATGGTAATGTGTTCCCATTTCCATTCTGGGATTTCGGGTTGTTGAAGTAGACCTAATGGTTTCTGATGCTCAGCTTTGACCTTAGAACACGTCAAACATTCCCCTACGTATTTAGCAACATCGGCTTTCATACCTGGCCACCAAAAATATTTCTTGAGATCTTTGTACATCTTCCCCGTTCCAGGATGTATTGAGTATCTGGTTTTATGAGCTTCTCTAAGTACCATTTCTCTCATATCTCCAAATTTTGGTACCCAAATTCTTTCAGCCCTATACCGGGTTCTGTCTTCCCGAATATTAAGATGCTTCTCTGATCCTTTGGGTATTTCATTCTTTAAATTTTCCTCTTTTAAAACTCCTTGTTGCGCCTCCTTTATTTGAGTAGTAAGGTTATTGTGAATCATTATATTCATAGCTTTTACTCGAATGGGTTCTCTGTCCTTTCTACTCAAAGTGTCGGCTACCACATTCGCCTTCCCCGGGTGGTAACGAATCTCAAAGTCGTAATTATTCAACAATTCAATCCACCTACGCTGCCTCATGTTCAGTTATTTCTGATTAAATATATGCTGAAGACTTTTGTGGTCGGTATATATAATACTTTGACCCCATATAAGTAGTGCCTCCAAGTCTTTAATGCAAAAACAACCGCGCCTAATTCCAAATCATGCGTCTTATAATTCTGCTCGTGAATCTTCAAATGTCTAGACGCATAAGCAATTACCTTCGTTCGTTGCATTAATACACAACCGAGACCTTGCTTTGAAGCATCACAATATATCACAAAATCATCATTCCCTTCAGGTAATGACAATTTAGGTGCCGTAGTTAACTTTTTCTTTAACAATTGAAATGCTTTCTCTTGTTCATCCTTCCATTCAAATTTCCTCCCTTTATGCATTAATGCTGTCAACGGTTTTGCTATTCTGGAAAAATCTTGGATGAACCTTCTGTAGTAACCAGCTATTCCTAAAAATTGGCGTATATGCTTCGGAGTTTTCGGGGTTTCTCATTTTTCAACGGTTTCAATCTTTGCTGGATCCACCTGAATACCTTCTTTGTTCACTATGTGACCGAGGAATTGAACTTTTTCCAACCAAAATGTACACTTTGAAAACTTACCGTATAGTTTTTCTTTTCTCAGCAACTCTAGCACTTTTCTTAAATGTTCTTCATGCTCTTGATCATTCTTGGAGTAAATAAGTATGTCATCGATGAAAACAATGACAAACTTGTCAAGATATGGCCCACACACTTGGTTCATGAGGTCCATGAACACAGCTGGTGCATTCATCAATCCAAACGGCATAACCATAAACTCGTAATGACCGTAACGCGTCATAAAAGCAGTCTTTGGAATATCATCCTCCTTCACCCGCATTTGATGATACTCAGAACGTAAATCAATCTTCGAATAAACCGACGAGCCTTGTAGTTGATCAAATAAGTCGTCGATTCTCGGTAGTGGGTTGTAGTTCTTGAAGGTAAGTTTGTTCAACTCTCGGTAGTCGATACACAACCTAAATGTACCATCCTTTTTATTGACAAATAAAATAGGAGCTCCCCACGGTGATGTGCTTGGTCAAATGAAACCACACTCTAAAAGTTCTTGTAATTGGCTCTGAAGTTCCTTCATTTTGCTAGGTGCGAGTCTGTATGGAGCACGAGCTATTGGTGCAACTCCCGGTACAAGGTCTATTTGAAATTCAACGGATCGGTGTGGAGGTAGTCTCGGTAATTCTTCCAGAAATACATCGGGAAATTCTTTTGCGACTGGAACATCAATGATGTTCTTTTCTTCAGAATTGACTTTCACGACGTGTGCTAGCACAGCATAGCAACCTTTTCTTATTAGTTTTTGTGCCTTCATGTTACTAATAAGATTTAACTTGAAGTTGCTCTTTTCTCCGTACACCATTAAGGGTTTTCCTTTTTCTCGTATAGTGCGAATTGCATTTTTGTAACAAATGATCTCTGCTTTTACTTCTTTCAACCAATCCATACCAATTATCACATCAAAACTCCTTAACTCTACTGGTATCAAGTCAATCTTAAATCTTTCTCTAACCAGTTTAATTTCTCGATTCCGACATATATTATCTGCTGTAATTAATTTACTGTTTGCTAATTCGAGTAAAAATTTATTATCCAAGGGCGTCGGTGAACAACTTAGTTTAGCCCAAAAATCTCGATTGATATAGCTTCTATCCGCACCCGAATCAAATAAAACATAAGCAGATTTATTGTCAATGAGAAACGTACCCGTAACAAGCTCCGGGTCTTCCTGCGCTTCTGCCGTATTAATATTGAAAACTCTTCCGCGGCCCTGCCCATTAGTATTCCCCTGATTCAGGCAATTTCTACTAAAGTGGCCCGGTTTTCCACATCCAAAACAAACTATGGTCGTAATATTTATTCCGACATTATTTGTTCCTTTAGTTCTATTATGCATTGGTCCGTAGATTTCGCACTTCTTCGCGCTATGACCATTTCTTTTACACCTGTTGTAAAATGTTGTGCAGAACCCAAGGTGATGCTCTTCACATCTTTGGCATGGCTATTTTTGGTTTTTGTTGCCATTTTTGTTATTGAGATTGTTGTTGGGATTGTTATTATTGCTGTTGTTGTTATTGTTGTTGGGCCGGTTATTGTAGTTGTTGTTGGGATGTTTGTTGAAGTTGTTGTTGCGATTGATGTTGCGGTTATTGGGATAGTTGTTGCGATTGATTGTTGTTGTATTGGTGACTCTTGTCATTGGTTTCTTCCCACTTTCTCTTGACTTGTTTCATGTTAGCCTCTTCGGTCGCCTGCTCTTTAATCATTCCTTCGATCTGGTTCACTAATTTGTGAGCCATTCGACTTGCCTTTTGTATGGAGGCGGGCTCGTGTGAACTCACATCTTCTTGAATTCTTTCCGGTAACCCTTTTACAAATGCGTCGATCTTCTCTTCTTCGTCTTCAAACGTTCTGGGACACAATAGGCACAATTCTGTGAATTGTCATTCGTACGTGGTGATATCAAAACCTTGCGTTTGTAATCCTCTAAGCTCTACCTTGAGCTTATTGACCTCGTTCCTGGGACGATACTACTCGTTCGTCAATTGCTTGAATGCTGACCATGGTAGTGCGTAAGCAGCATCTTGTCCTACCTACTCGAGATAGGTATTCCACCACGTTAACGCCGTACCTGTGAAGGTATGCGTAGCGTACTTAACTTTGTCCTCTTCAGTACACTTACTTATGGCAAACATCGATTCGACCTTCTCGGTCCACCGTTTCAATCCAATTGGTCCTTCGGTTCCATCAAATTCCAAAGGTTTGCAGGCAGTGAATTCTTTGTAGGAGCATCCTACACGATTTCTTGCGAAATTAGTTCCACTGCTAGATCCAGAGTTATTGTAATTTTGCATTGCAGCCTGCACTGCGACTATGTTCGCAGCAAGGAAAACACAGAAGTCTTCCTCACTCATGTTCAAGTTCTGACGAGTCGCAGGTGCCATTTCCTTCAAAATAGCCAAAAGAATTGAGTTAATCATATAGAATTTAAGAGTAGTCAATAGTATTTCATAGCATACTATGAACTTATTTATAAAAGCTTTTTCTGCATATTAGCATTTTATAGTTTTAATTCGGGTAGTACCTACCGGTTAAGTTCATACTTAGCAGCTATTATACAATTCAACTACTACGATTCTATATGAAAAACTTATTACAATAATATTTCGCGTTCAAACTTTATACAATATTTTACAAACTTACAATACCGCTATAATTCATATAGGATGAAATATAGCACATAATAACTTTGCTACTCGGCAGCTATGAAGGCTATTCTAGTTAATACGTAAGTTGTTCAGCAAAAGAAATAAAGACACGTAATTCATAAGTCCAGAAACAAGTCATGCATTCAGGTTTTACTAAGACGACTTCCCATCCTTGATCTTGTGGAAAATAACCGTTATGACCATTGGCTAGGCAGCATGTTGTAATGTCGTCAAAAGGACGAGGGTTTCGTAATGTCCAACAGCCCTGTAATAATCTAAAAACCTTGTTTCTCACCCCAACTACTGAATCCGGCACTTGTGGGAAGGTTTTATTTAAAAGCTGCAATCCGATGTTCTTTTTCTCACTTTAGTAAGAAGCGAACATCACTAACCCGTAAGCATAACATGCTTCTTTATGTTTCATGTTAGAAGCTCTTTCTAATTCACGAAATCCTATATTGTTGAGTCAAAATAGGTTCTTAACCCGTAGTGTTAAATTGCATTTGGGTTCCCCGCATTTAACGCTTTAAAGAAAACACGACGTAACTTACGGTCTCCCTAATGTGATATACCCCACCTATCAAAGGAAAGCCTTTTATAAACTAAGGTATTTCTGGAAAGTCTTTCAAATGTTTGACAAGTTAATTTCTCCATAACTAAATGTGCTGATGAATTCTGACAGACTCTAGACAAGATTTCCTCAATCATATCCTCTGGTAGGTCTTCTAAAATATTTGGTTGTCTACCCTTAACGTCCATTTTGTTTTTATACTATAAAATAGACAAGGATTAGATTCGTAAAAGATAATTAACAAACAATACAAGTAATTTTTACATAGAACATAAAAGTACAAGCACACTGCAATATATATAATACATAACATGATTACAACCCTCTATTCTGAATCACTGGTTTCTTCTTCTTCGGACTTGGTTCGTTTTCCTAATTTTCTAGGAATATATGGTGTTCCTCTAATACGAGCCGTCGTTTTCCACAATGGTTTAGAAAAACCTGGTGGTTTAGAGGTTCCCGGGTCATTGTTACATTTTAGGAAGTACGGATGTTGCCGATACATATAAAGTTCATCGGGGTTGGAATCGGGTTTCTATATTTTTATATCTTTTCCCTTATTATTTTCTTTCGCTTTATTAAATTGGGTCGAGGTAATTTCTATAACCTCATCGGAATCTTCATCGGGATCCGATTCATTGGAAAATTGATAATCTTCCCAATATTTTGCTTCCTCAGCGGAAACACCGTTGACCATTATTAACTTTGGTCTGTTGGTTGAGAATTTTCTTTTATTTAATCAATTTACTATAGGTATCAATATTTCTTCCTCCGGAACCTCTTCTTCTTCCGGTTCCTCCTCTTCTGGTTCCTCCTCTTCCGGTTCCTCCTCTTCCGGTTCCTCCTCTTCCGGTTCCTCCTCTTCCGGTTCCTCTTCTTCCGGTTCCTCTTCAGGAATTTGTGAATCTTCCCAAAACATATTCGACTCTTCATTATTATTAGGTGAATCGATGGGATTTGTACTAGTGGTAGACATCTATCACACAATATCAAACACATTAAGAGGTTAATATATCACATAATATTTACACGTTAATAAAATATATTTTCCAACAAAAGTGTTAAACAATCGTTTTTAAAGAAAACACGGTCGAAGTCCAGACTCACTAATGTATCATAACAAACTCGATAAGTCACACTAATGTAAATTTCTGGTTCTCTAAGACCAACGCTCGGATACCAACTGAAATGTCCCGTTCATATTGATTATAAACGTTCCATATTAATTGATTTCGTCGCGAGGTTTTGACCTCTATATGAGACATTTTTCAAAGACTGCATTCATTTTAAAAACAACCATACCCATTATTTTATCGATAAAGGTTTAAAAAACATTACGTAGATTATCAAATAATGATAATCTAGAATATACCGTTTACACACGACCATTACATAATGGTCTACAATATGAATATATTACATCAAAAATAAGTTTCTTGAATGCAGTTTTACATAATATCATACAAGCATGGACTCCAAATCTTGTCCTTATTTTAATATGCAACAGCGGAAGCTCTTAATAATCACCTGAGAATAAACATGCTTAAAACGTCAACAAAAATGTTGGTGAGTTATAGGTTTAACCTATATATTATCAAATCATAATAATAGACCACAAGATTTCATATTTCAATACATCCCATACATAGAGATAAAAATCATTCATATGGTGAACACCTGGTAACCGACATTAACAAGATGCATATAAGAATATCCCCATCATTCTGGGACATCCATCGGACATGATATAAAAACTCTAAGTACTAAAGCATCCGCTACAACGGATGGGGTTTGTTGGGCCCAATAGATCTATCTTTAGGATTTGTGTCAATTAGTAGACTGGTTTACTAATTCTTAGCTTACCAGGTAAAAGGGGCATATTCGGCTTCGATCGTTCAACCATAGAAAGTAGTTTCATGTACTTGTGTCTATTTTGTAAAACATTTAAAAAGCTGCATGTATTCTCATCCCAAAAATATTAGATTTTAAAAGTGGGACTATAACTCACTTTCACAGATTTTTACTTCGTCGAGAAGTAAGACTTGGCCACCGGTCGATTCACGAACCTATAACAAATATGTACATATATATCAAAGTATGTTCAAAATATATTTAAAACATTTCTAATACGTTTTAATATTTTAAGTTTATTGAGTCAACTGTCCTCGTTAGTAACCTACAACTAGTTGTCCATAGTTAGATGTACAGAAATAAATTGATATATATTATCTTGACCCAATCCACGACCCAGTGTATACACATCTCAGGCTAGATCACAACTCAAAGTATTTATATTTTTGGAATCAACCTCAACCCTGTATAGCTAACTCCAACATTACTGCATATAGAGTGTCTATGGTTGTTCCAAATAATATATATAGATGGGTCGATATGATATGTCAAAACATTTGCATGCATGTCTATGGTATCCCAAGATTACATAATACATTAGAATATATGTATTATACAATATAAGTTAGCTAGGATATGATTAATATAGATTTGTTACCAATTTTCATGTAGCTACAACAAGTAAAAATATCCAATCTTATTTTACCCATAACTTCTTCGTTTTAAATCCGTTTTGAGTGAATCCAATTGCTAGGGTTTCATATTGAACTTAAGTTTATGAATCTATACAAAAAAAGTATAAGTTTATAGTCGGAAATACAGGTTACAAGTCATTTTTGTAAAGGTAGTCATTTTCAGTCGAAAGAACGACGTCTAGATGACAATTTTGGAAAACATACTTCCACTTTGAGTTTAATCATGATTTTTGGATATAGTTTCATGTTCATAAGAAAAATAATTTACCAGAAGAACAACTTTTAAATCAAATTTTATCATAGTTTTTAATTAACTAACCCAAAACAGCCCGCGGTGTTACTACGACGGTGTATATCCAGTTTTACAGTGTTTTTCATGTTTTTAGGTTTTAAATCATTAAGTTAGCATATCATATAGATATAGAACATGTGTCTAGTTGATTTTAAAAGTCAAGTTAGAAGGATTAACTTTTGTTTGCGAACAAGTTTAGAATTAACTAAACTATGTTCTAGTGATTTCAAGTTTAAACCTTCGAATAAGGTAGTTTTATATATATGAATCGAATGATGTTATGAACATCATTACTACCTCAGGTTTTGTGTACAAACATACTTGAAATAAGAAAAATAGATCTAGCTTCAAAGGATCCTTGGATGGCTTGAAAGTTCTTGAAGCAGAATCACCACTCGAAATAAGATTGTTATAGTTATAGAAATTGAATCAAAGTTTGAATATGAGTATCACCTTATATTAGAAAGATATCTTACTATAAATAAGAAAGATTTTTTGAGGTTGGATGATCATTTTACAAGATTGGAAGTAAGCTAGCAAACTTGGAAGTATTCTTGATTTTATGAAACTAGAAATTATTGAATTTATGAAGAACACTTAGAACTTGAAGATAGAACTTGAGAGAGATCAATTTGATGAATAAAATTGAAGAATAAAAGTGTTTGTAGGTGTTTTTAGTCGTTGGTATATGGATTAGATATAAAGGATGTATAATTTTGTTTACATGTAAATAAGTCATGAATGATTACTAATATTTTTGTAATTTTATGAGATATTTCATGCTAGTTTCCAAATGATGGTTCCCACATGTGTTAGGTGACTTACATGGACTGCTAAGAGCTGATCATTGGAGTGTTTATACCAATAGTACATACAGCTAAAAGCTGTGTATTGTACGAGTACGAATACGGGTGCATACGAGTAGAATTGTTGATGAAACTGAACGAGGATGTAATTGTAAGCATTTTTGTTAAGTAGAAGTATTTTGATAAGTGTATTGAAGTTTTTCAAAAGTGTATGAATAAATATTAAAACACTACATGTATATACATTTTAACTGAGTCGTTAAGTCATCGTTAGTCGTTATATGTAAATGTTGTTTTGAAACCTTTAGGTTAACGATCTTGTTAAATGTTGTTAAACCATTATTTATTATATCTAAAGAGATGTTAAATTATTAAATTATCTTGATATTATGATATATTAATATATTTTAGTATGATATATATACAGTTAAATGTTGTTACAACGATAATCGTTACATATATGTCTCGTTTCGAAATCATTAAGTTAGTAGTCTTGTTTTTACATATGTAGTTCATTGTTAGTAGTCTTGTTTTTACATATGTAGTTCATTGTTAATACACAATTTATCATGATTAAACATAGTGTATCAATATCATAATATGATTCATATGTATTTAGTAAGACGTTGTTATAACGATAATCGTTATATATATCGTTTCGAGTTTCTTAATTCAATAAACTCAATTTTATGTATATAACTCATTGTTAAAATACCTAATGAGATACTTACTTATCATAATATCATGTTAACTATATATATAATCATATATATGTCATCACATAGTTTTTACAAGTTTTAACGTTCGTGAATCACCGGTCAACTTGGGTGGTCAATTGTCTATATGAAACCTATTTAATTTAATCAAGTATTAACTAGTTTGATTGCTTAACATGTTGGAAACACTTAATCATATAAATAACAATTTCATTTAATATATATAAACATGGAAAAGTATGGGTCACTACAGATGCTACAAGCATCACACTGGATACTGCAACGCAGTGTGTGAGAAGTGCAAGAGGATTGGACACATTGGCAGAGATTGTAAGAGCACCGCCCCAGCAGTAAGGACAAACCCACATGGACCAAGGAAGTGCTATGTTTCATAACCCGTCCTAATCCATCCGGACAAAGTCCATATCGATTATAAACGATTCATAATAGTAGATTACATCGCGAGGTACTTGACCTCTAAATGATACATTTTACAAACTTTGCATTCGTTTTTAAAAGACAAACTTTCATTTCATCAAAAGTTGACTGGGATGCATACCATCTCCTAATATTCAAACTATAATTGACTTAATCTGTCATTTACTTAATATCAATCTCTAAAGAACTTCAACGACTCGAATGCAACGTCTTTTGAAATATGACATGAATGACTCCAAGTAATGTCCTTAAAATGAGCTAAAGCACAGCGGAAGATTTCTTTCAAACCTGAGAATAAACATGCTTTCAAGTGTCAACCAAAAGGTTGGTGAGTTCATTAGTTTATCATAACAATCATTTCCATAGTTTTAATAGACCACAAGATTTCATTTCCATTTCTCATAAATATACGTCCCATACATAGAGACAAAAATCATTCATATGGATTGAACACCTGGTAACCGACATTCACAATTTGTATATAAGAATATCCCCATCATTCCGGGATCCTCCTTCGAACATGATATAAATTTCAAAGTACTAAAGCATCCGGTACTTTGGATGGGGCTTGTTGGGCCCGATAGATCTATCTTTAGGATTCGCGTCAATTAGGGTGTCTGTTCCCTAATTCTTAGATTACCAGACTTAATAAAAAGGGCATATTCGATTTCGATAATTCAACCATATAATGTAGTTTCAATTACTTGTGTCTATTTCGTAAAACAGTTATAAAAACAGCGCATGTATTCTCAGTCCCAAAAATATATATTGCGAAAGCATTTAAAAAGGGAATAATGAAACTCACCATACAGTATTTTGTAATAAAAATACATATAACATCATTGAACAGTTTAAGGTTGGCCTTGGATTCACGAACCTAAATTAATTATATATATTTATATGTTGGTCAATATTTGTCTAATAAATTAAGTTAAGTCATAGTGTACCACAATCCTAATGCTCGAGTCTAATATGCAAAGGTCGGCAAAAATTAGTTTGACTCAAAATGATTTCAAAAATTTATAAATGATTATTATATAATTTAAATATCATCGTTTTATATTTTTTAAAATATTTTTAAAAGATTTAATAGAGTAAATAATATAATTCATTTGTTAATAAATAAAATTTTATATTAAAATATACTTTTATATGTCTTAAGTAATAAAATTTATAAAGTTCATTTAATATAATAAAAATATTGCGATAGATTCTACTGAGGTAATTATATAATTTGTATCACGTATTTATTTGATAAAATAGCATTGGTAATAATAATAAGTAGAAGTTGTATTATTTTGTATAAATAAATAAATAATATTTATTATTCTACTAATAACAATATTTATATTTACGAAAATGGTATTATAACAATATGATAATTCTTATTAATAATTAAATTTTATATTAACGTTAATATTCCTATTAAAAATAATAATTTTTGTAAAGATGATATTTTAATATAATAACACTTTTAATAATAATAATGAATGAAAAACGATAATTTTATTTAAATCAATAACTTTAAATTTCATCATGATACTCATACTCATTATCTCCTAATCAATTTGTTAATAGTTCTTAAATCGTCTTTTATACCGCGTTCATTTTAATGATAATAATAATAATAATAATAATAATAATAATAATAATAATAATAATAATAATAATAATAATAATAATGTAGCGACCCCGACAAATCGTCAAGTGACGGCGTCGACTACGTAGGTCACATTACCTGGTCATAAGTCTTTAAGACAGACGTTTGACCCAAAATATGTCGCATCCATTCAAGTGTAAAGATTGTTTCAAAGTTTACAAAGATAATTGACCACAAGTTAAGTTACAACGTTATAAGTACAAATGAAAACTATGCGACACAGTTTAAATAAGTTCAAAAGATGCTCCAAAATGCATGTATACTCGACATCCAAGCAAGTATCAAAAGAGTGCGGAAGCATGTATCACTAAGCATTCAAAACCTGAGAAAACATAGAAGAATCTGTCAACGAAAACGTTGGTGAAATCATAGGTTTAGTAAGTATTAAACGTTGTTTTCGAACCACAAGATTTTGTATTTCCATAACGTAGATTATCCAAATCATTTGCATTCCAAAAGTGTTGTTATACGCGAGCACTCAATTATCAAAACTTAACCAACGTTACCCCATCACACAGTGCTAGAACCCACACTAAAACACAAAAATATATTTCATCCGCATAACGGTAGCGAACCGTCCGAATGAGGGTTTGTTAAACCCGTATGGCCACACAATATAAGTTCTCGCTTACACCATGCAAGTGTAACTAATGATAATCGAATTGAGGCATTTTTGTTCTAACTCGCACGTGGAATGTTTGTTTTCACACTTGTGTTCAAAACATAAAAGTAAGTAGTACAAGATGTAACAAAGTATATGTTTTCTCAGCCCACGATTTAAAAGTATAAAAGTTGTTGAAAAGGTGGGACTATGATCTCACCTTGAGCGTAAGAGTTAATAAAGTACTTCAACGAGTAAACGCGTGCAAAGACAAAGCTAGTCTTGACCTAAACATATAGGTTATATCAATAACGGTAAAGACAAAACGGTCAAAGATGTTCAATTAGTCCTATGGCTCGTTACGACTCGATTAATATAGCATGTGAATCAATTTTTCAAGTTTCATGCACGATACAAGTAGTTAAGTATGTTAGAACGATTGTATAATCGTTTGGTTAAGTTTGACTAAAAGTCAAACTTGGTCAAAGTCAAAGTCAACGGGGTCGGGTTGGGTATCCGACAATTTTCCCAAGACGAGAAGTCATATAAGAGCCTAATAGTCAAGTTTCATGTTAAACGGAGTTTTAGTTAAGCGGAAACATTTTTGTGACATTTAAAAACAAAAGAGAGTGGCCTGAGGCTTTTGCGCGGCACGCACTGGGTTGCGCGGCGCGCACCCAAGTGCAATTTCTGGTCAGAACTCAACCAAGAAGGCAAACATCTGGGATCTCTGATTCTGCGCGGCGCGCGGGTAAATGCGCGGCGCGCAATACCTGGGAATCATGCAGTTTGCAGAAAAATGGTCCAAGTCACGAACCAAAACATTTTCCAACCCAACTCTTGACCCGCAAACACTTATAATGCCTATCATATATCGTCGAAAAGGTATTTTGACGAGCAATACAACTAACTACCTTTCACAAGCAAAAACATCAATTGCAATAACCGAAAACTCGTCAATTGATCAAGAAAGGTTTATTTTCAAAGTTTCAAGTTCGTAAAACGTATTTTATGATTCGGGAATCCAATTTACACATACGATATGCCGTTTCGAAGGTAATTAAGCATACATTGCATCTAAACACTTACTAACAACATTAACAAGCATTCAACGCATCAAAAGTTCATTTCAAAGTCTAACAAACCCTAACCAAAATTCACAAAAATCAATAATCGGGTTTTTGAAGTTTTCTTAATCAACCTACGCATCAAAACGAAGCTAGTGATACTAGTAACACAATTAAAACATGAACTTTAACAATCAAACAACATTTAATCTTCCAAAATGCAAGATTAAGCAAACCCATTTCAAATGTTCAAACTAGTTACTCAAAACAACAAATCGAGCAAGTAAATCATATATTCATGCTAGACACGAGCCATAGACACTAACTAACACCATCTCAAATCAAAAACACGAATTTAGAGAAATCTAGAGTTTTAGAAATGTTACCCAAACGAGATGAAGTTGGTATCAAATTGTAGAGGATGAAGAGAGGATTCCAAATATGTAATTTGTTTTGTTGTAAGCCTCCTAGATCGAATTTAGATGATGAATGATTGAATTGGGTGTTTGTGTGTGTGTTCTTGCTAGAGAGAAAGAGAGAGAGATGGAGGTGATTGAATGGTGGTGATTGGGGTGGACTAGTTGACCTAGTCAACTAGTTTGCCCCGTGTCAATTTTAGTCCCTCGAGTTTAGAAGCGGGTGCGGGATTTAACCGATCGAATATTTTTAAAACGTAAGTTAACGAGAGGTGTTATAATTAAATGACGGAATTATTATGAACGTTAGTCAACGGAAACTACGAATTTAAATAACGAAAGGTATTATTTAAAAAAAAAAAAGACAGGCGTTAAAATAATTTAACGGAAAAATGCGGGATGTTACATTATCCACACCTCAAAAGAAATTTCGTCCCGAAATTTAGTTGGAAATAATAATCGATACGTCTCACTCGAGACCGGAGATGTCAATGCTATGAATAAGTGAAGGTACGTCCTTGAGTGTTCTCATGAATTTGGATTTTTTTACGATCCCCGGTTTCAACTGGTTTTCCTATGAAGAGAAGTTTGTCATCAATAGCTGGTGCATCTAGAAGGATTGCAAGTTCCTATTCCGCAGGACACGTTTCTAAGTTTGTTACACGAAATGTAAGGTAAACGGAAACTTAATTGAGTCGGCAGTTCTAAATGGTAGGAAGCGGCTCCAATACGCCCCAAGGTTTCAAAAGGTTCAATATTGCGGATATAACCTTCCTCGATTTCCCGAAATGAATTACACCTTTCCAAAGTGCGGTTTCTCAATACTACGCGGTCACACACTGGGTTTGGTGGGGTTTTCATCTAAGTTCGGCATAACACTTCTGGCGACAATGGGTTGTCTCGAGCCCTTCTCGGACTTGAACGATCTCAATTGTTGTTTCTTGATGGAGTTCAGATTTCGGTGGTTGATGCTTTGGTTAAATGAACAGGGGTATGACATTAGCGGTCATATAGGGTTTCGGAAAGTGCTGCGTTAATATACGAGTGATAGCTGTCGTTGTAAGAGGAACTACTGAAGGTGACAATACCAGTCTGTAACATGTCTTTCCAAGATTGAATCGTACGTTTGCTCGGTTCGTCGGTTGTGGGAGATACGCGGTACATGTGTCTAAGCGGGTTCCCAAGGTTTCTTGTAACACTAGAAGTGAAACGAGTATTTCGATACAGGATAAATGACGAAGATACACCGTGTTGGTGTAGAATCTCTTAAGATATGTTTGAACAAGTCAGTTAGGGTTCGAAAAATGTTCGTTAGGACTATTCACCCTCGTGGCGAATACTAATGTAATATGAGGAATTTCTCTATCCATGGAGGAATGTTACAAGGAGTTTCTTTAAACGGAAATGCGAGCGATAAAGATAGGAGTGAAATGAGGACTTAGAATAGGATGAGCTTGCATCTCGAGGTTGCCATAACGCGCCTCTAGTTGTCGAAAATTGAAGTCTGGAAGAGAAACAAGATAGTACACGTAATTGTATAGTTCGAGGTTGAATAATAGTTGGCCGATTATCAGAAACACAAGGACGTTAAGTCAAAGAAGAGTGAAGTATCGTTGGATTGTGTGTTATCTTAAATTCCAGTAATATCAGACGGTAACGGTGAAATAACATAGGTATGTAGTGTGGTACGTGATGACGAGAAAGTTGATCGGATCCACAATTTAGTATTCGAATTCTTCGCGCAAAATAACGAATTTTAGTTACGTTGATTTTGAGTCGAGAGAGTATGTCTTTCGGCGTTCAAGTAGAAATATTTCCATGTTTGAGTTCCATCTAGTGCTATACGAATTTAGCTAGGAAGGTTGGTGTGAAGAATCACGCTCAAGGTTCGAACACGGAGAGGTTTAAAGTTTTCCCTTAGTGAGTTAACGAGTTTAAAAGTCGGGTAACACGAGAAAAGTCAGAAATGAATCTTCGGTGATAACAGGTGAGATCTAAGATTTTACGAATACAAGTCTGAGTTGAGAGAGTTTCATGATTACGTGTGGCTTGATTTCGAGATTGATTGTAATGCCTTGACCATTAACATCATGGTCTAGAAAATTTGACTTCGTTTAACAGAAATTCTCACTCGGAGAATTTGGTATAGAGTTGCTCTTTTCTCAAAGTTCGAGCGTAAGATGATGATGTTGTTCGTTTGCCTTCTTTACTTGAATAAGTTAAGATGTCATCTATAAATATGATAACAGATTTGTCTAGATAAGTTGCATACGTGGTTTAGGAGGTTCATGAATACGGACGGAGTCCTAAATAAATCAAACGGTACTAAGAGGGATTTACAACTAACGTTGCGAGCTCGGAAAATGGCTTAGGAGACATCGTCTCCCTTAACCCCCAATTGATGATAACCAGAACGGAGGTCGATTTGGAATACACGGGATCCACGCAAATAATCATGAGGTAATGGATACGAGGAAGAGAGTATTGGTTTCCAACCGAAAGTTACTTAGTTCACAATAATCTATACATAAATGTAGGGCAACAATTTCTCCTTAATGAATAGGTTTTGAGTTCCTTAGTTCTATAGGTGTCGAGTCCAATTTCTTAACGCATATCCTCCGATAAAATTTATAGGCACAAAATATATTCCGTCGGTCACTTAAATCGTCTAAGTAGTATCTGGGGGAAAGAGGTGGAATATAAAGAGTAGGAGTCAAATCCTTGGTTATAAAACGTCTAACGGTACTCGAATCGAATAAGTATGAAATATACGGTTTGTTGTGAAGAAACGTACCCGTGACTAGTCCATCATCGTCTCGGGCATCCTAGGTGTCGATGTTGTAAGTTCAACGGCGCGCGTTGGTTTTTGCTTTATTCTTTGGGCATTCATTCCTAAAATGACCCGATTGGCCACATTTGTAGCAAATACTCGGCTTTGGTGCGTCGGGCCCCTTTTGAGTGACGGGGGCAGTACTTCCACAATATTTGGCAACATGACCACTACCTTGGCACCGATGGCAAATTAGCTTGCCACATTCACCAAAATGATGCTTGTGGCATTTGTTGCAAAAAGGTCGTGTCCCGGCATAACTTTTCTTGCCGACGGGGGTGAGAGGTTCCTTGGAAAAGTTGTTGTTGTAGTTATTCGATTGGGGGGCTTCCCATTTTCTTTTGTTGTCACCCGACTCATCCTCGGCTTTAGGTGCCGGCACTTCAATCTCGTCTACCGTTTCGATCAATTGACGGGCCATATTCAGGGCCTCTTGGTGATTACTGGGTTTGGATGACATTACTCCTTGTTTGATGCTCTTGGGAAGACCATCCATGTAAAGTTCAACCCTTAGAGGTTCGGGGGTCACGAGGTTTGGGCACATCAAGGATAGCTCAGAAAATCGTTGATTATATGCCTTTAGGTCATTCCCGACCGCTTTTAAAGTTCTTAGTTCGTGTTCGAGCTTACGGGTCTCTTCGCGCGGGAAGTATTCGGTGATCATCTTTTTCTTTAAGTCGGCCCATGAGAGTGTGTGGGCTTCATCGATACCCACCGACAGCACATACGTATTCCACCATGTGAGGGCGATACCGGCAAAAGTGTGGGTGGAATATTTGACTTTGTCTTGGTCCCGACAACCGCTTATGCTAAAAACAGCTTCTGTTTGCTCAAACCATCGGGTGAGCACAACCGGTCCTCCGGTCCCATCGAAGGTGTGAGGTTTGCACCCCATGAAAGTTTTGTAGGAGCAACCCTCGTTTGAATTACCGGCTCCATGGTTGTTGTGGTTGTGGTTGTTATTGATGTCGGAGGAGATACTAGCCATAGCCGCACCTATGGCGGTGGCTATCATGCGTTGAAAAGCTTGTTCGGAAGTTTCATTACGTGGTCCGCGACGGGGAGGCATTGTTCCTTCAAGACACAAGAATATCGTTGATTAGTATTCTCAATAATACTAATCATGATAGGGAATGATGATGTAGAGAAAATTTTCCTTGACTCGCCTTAAATTCTTTATGTCATAATGTCGGAATGTCCATATGAATCACCGTAATATAATCCCGGAAATTATATTACCCTGATTCTCATGTGCATTTAACATTACCTCATAAAGTCAAGGTGGCGCGTCAACAAAATTTATCAACGTAAGATCAAGATCGAATACGAGTTAGATATGATTGAAGAGTTCGAGTATAAATGCACAATTAGTCAAGTAATTCCTACTTCAGTCTATATGCCGGTTGTAGTCTAGATTCACCTATGTACCCTATGACTCGGGGTGGACACAAATGAACTCTAAATCCCTACAACCAAGGCTCTGATACCACTTGTAGCGACCCCGACAAATCGTCAAGTGACGGCGTCGACTACGTAGGTCCCATTACCTGGTCATAAGTCTTTAAGACAGACGTTTGACCCAAAATATGTCGCATCCATTCAAGTGTAAAGATTGTTTCAAAGTTTACAAAGATAATTGACCACAAGTTAAGTTACAACGTTATAAGTACAAATGAAAACTATGCGACACAGTTTAAATAAGTTCAAAAGATGCTCCAAAATGCATGTATACTCGACGTCCAAGCAAGTATCAAAAGAGTGCGGAAGCATGTATCACTAAGCATTCAAAACCTGAGAAAACATAGAAGAATCTGTCAACGAAAACGTTGGTGAAATCATAGGTTTAGTAAGTATTAAACGTTGTTTTCGAACCACAAGATTTTGTATTTCCATAACGTAGATTATCCAAATCATTTGCATTCCAAAAGTGTTGTTATACGCGAGCACTCAATTATCAAAACTTAACCAACGTTACCCCATCACACAGTGCTAGAACCCACACTAAAACACAAAAATATATTTCATCCGCATAACGGTAGCGAACCGTCCGAATGAGGGTTTGTTAAACCCGTATGGCCACACAATATAAGTTCTCGCTTACACCCTGCAAGTGTAACTAATGATAATCGAATTGAGGCATTTTTGTTCTAACTCGCACGTGGAATGTTTGTTTTCACACTTGTGTTCAAAACATAAAAGTAAGTAGTACAAGATGTAACAAAGTATATGTTTTCTCAGCCCACGATTTAAAAGTATAAAAGTTGTTGAAAAGGTGGGACTATGATCTCACCTTGAGCGCAAGAGTTAATAAAGTACTTCAACGAGTAAACGCGTGCAAAGACAAAGCTAGTCTTGACCTAAACATATAGGTTATATCAATAACGGTAAACACAAAACGGTCAAAGATGTTCAATTAGTCCTATGGCTCGTTACGACTCGATTAATATAGCATGTGAATCAATTTGTCAAGTTTCATGCACGATACAAGTAGTTAAGTATGTTAGAACGATTGTATAATCGTTTGGTTAAGTTTGACTAAAAGTCAAACTTGGTCAAAGTCAAAGTCAACGGGGTCGGGTTGGGTATCCGACAATTTTCCCAAGACGAGAAGTCATATAAGAGCCTAATAGTCAAGTTTCATGTTAAACGGAGTTTTAGTTAAGCGGAAACATTTTTGTGACATTTAAAAACAAAAGAGAGTGGCCTGGGGCTTTTGCGCGGCGCGCACCCAAGTGCAATTTCTGGTCAGAACTCAACCAAGAAGGCAAACATCTGGGATCTCTAATTCTGCGCGGTGCGCGGGTAAATGCACGGCGCGCAATACCTGGGAATCATGCAGTTTGCAGAAAAATGGTCCAAGTCACGAACCAAAACATTTTCCAACCCAACTCTTGACCCGCAAACACTTATAATGCCTATCATATATCGTCGAAAAGGTATTTTGACGAGGAATACAACTAACTACCTTTCACAAGCAAAAACATCAATTGCAATAACCGAAAACTCGTCAATTGATCAAGAAAGGTTTATTTTCAAAGTTTCAAGTTCGTAAAACGTATTTTATGATTTGGGAATCCAATTTACACATACGATATGCCGTTTCGAAGGTAATTAAGCATACATTGCATCTAAACACTTACTAACAACATTAACAAGCATTCAACGCATCAAAAGTTCATTTCAAAGTCTAACAAACCCTAACCAAAATTCACAAAAATCAATAATCGGGTTTTTGAAGTTTTCTTAATCAACCTACGCATCAAAACGAAGCTAGTGATACTAGTAACACAATTAAAACATGAACTTTAACAATCAAACAACATTTAATCTTCCAAAATGCAAGATTAAGCAAACCCATTTCAAATGTTCAAACTAGTTACTCAAAACAACAAATCGAGCAAGTAAATCATATATTCATGCTAGACACGAGCCATAGACACTAACTAACACCATCTCAAATCAAAAACACGAATTTACAGAAATCTAGAGTTTTAGAAATGTTACCCAAACGAGATGAAGTTGGTATCAAATTGTAGAGGATGAAGAGAGGATTCCAAATATGTAATTTGTTTTGTTGTAAGCCTCCTAGATCGAATTTAGATGATGAATGATTGAATTGGGTGTTTGTGTGTGTGTTCTTGCTAGAGAGAAAGAGAGAGAGATGGAGGTGATTGAATGGTGGTGATTGGGGTGGACTAGTTGACCTAGTCAACTAGTTTGCCCCGTGTCAATTTTAGTCCCTCGAGTTTAGAAGCGGGTGCGGGATTTAACCGATCGAATATTTTTAAAACGTAAGTTAACGAGAGGTGTTATAATTAAATGACGGATATTATGAACGTTAGTCAACGGAAACTACGAATTTAAATAACGAAAGGTATTATTTAAAAAAAAAAAGACGGGCGTTAAAATAATTTAACGGAAAAATGCGGGATGTTACAAATAATAATAGCAATTATATAAAAATTATAACAATGATATTAACGACGATAATAATAATCATTTTTAATAACAATATAAAAATTCAATTGATTATAACTTTTAATCCGTTTATCGAAACCATTCGGTATCTAAAGGAAAAGTTCTTAATTTTTCGTTAGCTTTCCTAGGACATGCATATCTTATACCTTATCTTAACCACAGGTGTAACTAACTTCAAGATTCAGTCTATCCTATCTAAAGGCAAAATCAAAAATACAAGCATGCATAATCCTATTTTCTCGAGCACTAGTCAGGGATACACTATCAATAAGTAAAAATTAATTTACAAGTACTCACGTATCAATATTGAGATTCAATATTGCAGGAAAGGCACGTAAACGCAACGGAGATGATAAACACTACTTTGACCTCACGAGCATAACCCCCGAACAATACCCATCACCTCCATAGCTATAACCCATATTTTCCTTAGCCCTATCCTACTCGAAAAAAAAAAAAATTATTTTTGAAATATCCCGCTCATGACTCTGTCGTAGTATTTTATGTGAATAATACTAATAATAATAATACTAATACTAATAATAATAATTTGATTAATAATAATAATAATATAAATATAATTATGAAAGCTAAGTGATATGTGTGTGTATGTGTTACGAAATGCATAATGAAAGAAGTAATCCACAAGACATAATTCGTTCAATTTAAACACTTGTCTCCACCTACTATGCCAGCTGATTTCCACTTATTTATTTGCCGACGTTTTTTTTTTTTTTGGGTCCACACCTCAAATGATTCCAGCTCATATCCATAAATTAGAGACTGCCGACACATCTTTTTCCTTATATTGCAAATAGTACGTAGTTTTTTTATATATATTATTTAGTATATATAACATTTAATCTTTAGAATTAATTAAATATTATATTATATTTACGTTCATGGTAAAAATATAATTTTTACAAAAATGACACAGTCGTGAACTCACGACTCATGTACCACTTTCGGTTTTTCGAGCGCACTTTCATACGTTTAGAAAACTAGCCTTTTACGTTTAATGACTCGTACCATTAAAAAAATTTAGTTTTAGTTATTGAAAAATTACTTTATGACAAATGTATCTTATATAATTGAGTGTTGTGGTCATTTCCTTCTATAAATCAAAGTCTCGTTGTGTTGTCAAAATATTTTATTTTAAATAAACGTTTTGTGACATGTACCTTTATTAATAACTAGACTTAAATTAATTAAAAAACTAACCCACTCAAAGTGTAACTTTATCTTTTGAGTATTTTGATCATTTCCTTTTATAAACCCTAGTCTCGTTGTTTATCAAAACATGTTTAATATTATTAGTTTAAATCAAAACGTTTTGTGACTGATTTGATATTATTATTTATCACTTTGTAAAATATAAATATATTTTCATTTAAGAATATAACCTTGTACATATCGTATGGAAATATTAATATAGTATTTAGTTTATCAAAACAAATAATAGTTCAAAGTTTATTTTAATTTTGTTTAGGAAATCTTATAACGCGTAACATTTACACTTTAAAACCTAATTTGATATACGTCCATGTTTAATTTAATCACCTTAATCTTTCTAAATAATATATCTTAATATCTATCGAATCAGATAACAAATGTTACTATCGTTTATATAACTAATTTGCAATCCTATATATATTCAATATACCTAAACATGTTTTAAATACACGTTGCACATTATATATATATATCTAGTAACCAATATTCCAACTTACGTTATTTAAACAAAGACATTTTAATTAAAAAGTTCTATTATCTCGGAAAATGTTTTCGCACGTTTGAAAATAGATCAATTAGTTTTATGAAATTCAAACCTCCACTAACTTCTGTCTAATCCTCAATAATAACACTTTTGTTCTTTCATGTAAATCACTTTATTAAATTTCCGAATACCGTTAAAAAGTAAGGTTTTCCTAATTCAAAGTGGACCTCATAACAGAGACTCATAATCATCATTTAATGTATCTGATAATTCAATCATTTGATATTACCTTTTAATTTCGTCGATGAACTTACATCGAACAAATACATTCATGCAACATATTATTCAATCAATACATTGATAGCATTTCCAAGTTCATAAAATAGATTTCATAGCTTATATTTATATCAACTAATCCGTTTAATGTTTTATTAATATATCTTAATTTAATAATCACACATATATATATGTATATATATTTACTTACACATAATTGTTCGTGAATCTTTAGGCATGGTCAAAGGGTATTTGATTACATGAATATAGTTTCAAAACTTTGGAGACTCAACATTACAGATTTTGCTTATCGTGTCGGGAATATATAAAGATTAAAGTTTAAATTTGATCAGAAATTTCTGGGTCATCACAGTACCTACCCGTTAAAAGAAATTTCGTCCCGAAATTTGATCGAGTTCGCCATGGCTAACTATAAAAATGTTTTCATGACGAATATGAGTTAATAACTAGAGTTTTATCATCATCGAGTAATATGGATAAAACAATTCATTTATGTGAAGATTACGAGTAAAGCTATCACATAAGAGTGAAAATGAATAAATGCAGGTTTGACTTAACCGGTGGCGTAGTCAAGATTTGTTTCCGGAATTTATGGAATTTAGAAGAAATCTTCATAATAAGATTTGATTCTTCAATAAGTAAGGAGATTTGGATCTTCTTTGGTTAAACGCGGTAATCTGCTTCGATTGCTCTGTCGGATATTTCCCTATTAATCCACCCTCACCATTTCCTTACAACTCACACTTTTTATTCTTTCTTCCTCAATTCATACCTTAAAGCATTTATTAATATGCTCCATGCCATTCTAATCCTTGATATACTCTTAACTTTCATATCTGTCATTCTTCTTTTTAATCTGCCACCGGAAGAATCTATTTACTTCTACTATACCCTAGGGTTTATAGTGTTTTTAGTTCTCCCGTGTCTTTATATTGCTAATTGCATTGACATCTACGGTTTATAATTTACGGGTGGTTGTTAGGTTTTATATCTTCCCTTATACTTCGATGTCCCTGCTTCTGTATTCTATAATCATTGTCATCCATAGTTAATGCCCCCTTCTATTTGTTGCGATCTATACTCCAATTTCTGTTTCAGAGCTTTGTCCGTTCGTTTCTTCTTCTTGCAATTTAACATCTCTTGTAATGGTCCGGAATTCGTAGGTATGGTTTTCCGAATGAACATAGTAATTGTTCTAAGAAGGAAATGGTAATGGTAAAATATTGATTTGTTAAATTACCAGAATACCCTGGAAAGAACCGAATCATCAAGAAATATTTTCTTGATATGTTTAGAGATTGGATAGAATGTAAGAGTCGTGTAAATGGCACATGATGACGGTATGTTCTGTGAATCATCATGTTCCATTAGAAACTCAGCATGAATTACTGTAATATAATGACGTTGATCAAGTGTCATTATATTATACTAATCCATGCATCAGTTCCCAACACTACTTCAAAAACATTCATATTCAAATTTTTCAGAATTTAGAAACTAACACAGTTTCTTTTATGTTGTAGATATTACAGAGAGATAGATGATTTCAGATAAGAATAGTTGTGAAAATATCTCCAGAGATATGGAGAATATGTATAATGGGAGATACGAAAATACCTTATAATATTTAAGGTAAGATGATGATGAAGAATATCTGTCTGTGAAGGTTTAGAATAAGGGGTAACGTGTTTGCTAATGATTTCAGCAGACACTGAATCATTTGGATCCTTTGAAAGCAGGTTCAGTCCTTGTGATTTATCCACAGTCTCTTTCAAACTTTGCTCAATCCGTTTTCTGGTTCCAAATATTCTCTTTTTCTGAGCTTTACCGACACACTATTCTTTATCACCAAACTTTTTACTGTTAAGGTCGTTTATAGCTTTTTGCTGATTCATTAGTATTTCGAAAAACTGGCTCGCAGTCCAAGGTGTTTTCAGAAACTTCACATTCAAAATCTGTAAGTCTTGGAGGTAGACATTATAGGTTAAACTGTTGGCGTGGAGACGCTACGGAATTCAAAATACTAATTGTTAATTCCCTGGTGATTGGTACGTCAGTTTAAGATACGGGTGAATGCACGGTCGAGTTGCTACGAACAAATATAATGGTTTTTCGAAGAGACTTGAACCATTGATCAATGAAGTTGTTGTTAACTTCTCTGCTATTGTGGTGAAATATAAAAGGTTCCCCATTAACAATGGCGAAAGGGCAACGTATCTATCGGGGTTATAATAAGACTGGTCCGACTGAAAAGTCGAAGTTGACTTGCTAGAGCTGTGACAAAATTGGCTACTTTGAAAAGGGATCGTAAGGTTGTTTTTGCTAATAAATGATAAAGAATTCGACACGGGTACGTGTTAAACTACGACTTTGGTTTCGAGAGATTTTCAGGTACAAGACTTCGGGTAATGTGCGGTTGGATCATCATTTCGATTGTTCAATGTTTGAAGTGTCTTCCGGAATTTTGAAGGGTTTTGAATGCAGATTGTCATAGTCAATATCCAAATGATGAAATCTTCCTGAATCTCGAATGATTTTTATATACTTCTGAGTGTTACAAATAGAAGTGATGTTCTGTCACAGTTTTGAATTCAAAGTATGATTTTGATAGATGTAGGAATTCTAAGAGTGATGTCTCCTGTTAAATCTTGACTTGGATTTTGATTTGTCAAAATTAGAATATGTAATCAAATTTGGATGAGAATAGTTATTTTGATTTTTACGAAAGAATGTATGTTGTTGAGAGAGTAGTGAATACAGTTGGTGATTGTTGAATCAGATTCAAAGAATGTGACATATTAATTGTAAATTTAAATATCTCTCGGTATTACCTACCCGTTAAAAAAATTTTTTCACAGATAATGTTTTGAACAAGAATTTTCATTACAGTCTTTATGAAAATATATGTGAGTATATTTTCTTCAGATGTAATACAGATTCAATGAGTTTAAATTCATATTAAGCTCATTTGACTTTCGGCTTGAATTAGAAATGAATAATCTCAAAAACATTAGAGATTACATAATCTTCACGGAGTATTTCACTAATGCAATCAATACTTTAATATTTATTTATTTTTTTTTTTTTGATATTCTTCAGTGAAGGATGTTGACGCTTGAAGAATTCTTGCGAACTTCGCAATGTACGATTGATGTTTTCTAGAAAGTTTCGAGTGCATCGAAGATGAAAGTGTAAAATCAAACATGTTATTGAATGATACACTTAATTTATTATGAAATAAAATTCATTGATTTGAAGCAGAGATTGTGGTTAACAATGATTAAATTGTTAACGAAGAATGTACATCATAGCATATTAGTAATATGAATTAACCGGATAGTTAAGTTCCATACATAATAGCTTAGTACAGAAAGATTTATTATGGTTGAAAATCTTATATATATATATATAGAATATACATTAAATTCTTCGGAGGAACTGAGTTAATACTTCATAATTCGTTGATACAATATACTTGTTACTAATTCGTAATGGTTTCCACAGTGATTCTTGAACTGGCGAAGCTTGTGATGTTAGAGGTGCTGACGATTTTAATAGTGTGGATAGCACAGACTGTGTTGGTGAGGCTATGAGTACTGCTGATGTTGTTTGGTAAAACAAATCTAGCTCGTAGACCACGCACCATTCTTGTCAGGGTTTCGATCCTTTTTTCTATCATCTCTGTCCACTCATCTGGTTTATGGTTAAGGCGAAGGTAGATAATCTCTAAAACTTTAGAGATTACGTAATCACCACCGAATGTTTCTCCGATGAAGTTATGAATCAATACTTCATCGTTTGTTGTTATTGGTACTCCTTGGTATCTTTGGTGCGTGTGACGTTGATATCCGATACGTAGATTGGGATATTGAGGTGTGTGGTGCGGATGCGATTGTTGGTGGTGGTAATGATCCTGTTGATGTTAATAATGGTTGTTGCTGTTGATGCCGGTGATGCTGCTGGTGCTTATGATATTGAGGCTTGCGATGTGGATATTTCTGGCGGTACTGGTTATGCTGCAGGTGCTGCGGATGGTGTTTGTAACCTTCGCACCGTATTCTCCAAAGCCACTACCCGAGCACGAAGCTCGTTGACTTCTTCTATCACACCGGGTTGATTATCGGTTAGGACGAGCGAATAAATATAATCTAAAATTTGGTGTAGTATATAGTCATGACGAGATACTCTGGGAATAAGAGAAAATATGGTTTCTCGAACAGGTTCGCCGGTAAGTGCTTCAGGTTCATTGCTAAGAGGGCAATTTGGTGGATGGAAGGGATCACCTTCTTCTTGTCGCCAATGATTGAGGAGGCTGCGAACCTATCTCCATTTCATCCAGAATAGATGATTGCTGATTGGTTGATCCATTCCGGTCACACAGTTTTCAGAGCTCGAATGGAAATCCATATCGGAATAGCTGTTGTAATCTGAGGAATTCGAACTGATTGAGAGATCCATCTCGTATGATCAAGGGAATGAATTTTTGATATGAAATAGATTATAGGAGTTAGATTTGGTATTCTTCAATACATAATTTACATATGTATATATATTACCAAAATCCCATAAATTACGGAAGAATCTTTGAAAAAATGTCATTCAAAGTTCACAGTAACAGATATGCCAGGATAAGATTTCGTCTATACACTATTATGCAATAAATGCAAGAAAACGCATTTAGACTAAAGAGTAATAATCAGGTAATTTCTTAAGGATGGTAAGTAGATGATTTTCGACACAAAATGATAAGCAAAAACTTTTGACATGCAGACACGGTCGAAGTCCAGACACACTAATGCATCCTAACGACTTAACAGTTAGACACACTAATGCAGACCTAGTTCGCTAAGACCACCGCTCTGATACCAACTTTCATAACCCGTCCTAATCCATCCGGACAAAGTCCATATCGATTATAAACGATTCATAATAGTAGATTACATCGCAAGGTACTTGACCTCTAAATGATACATTTTACAAACTTTGCATTCGTTTTTAAAAGACAAAATTTCATTTCATCAAAAGTTGACAGGGATGCATACCATCTCCTAATATTCAAACTATAATTGACTTAATCTGTCATTTACTTAATATCAATCTCTAAAGAACTTCAACGACTCGAATGCAACGTCTTTTGAAATATGTCATGAATGACTCCAAGTAATGTCCTTAAAATGAGCTAAAGCACAGCGGAAGATTTCTTTCAAACCTGAGAATAAACATGCTTTCAAGTGTCAACCAAAAGGTTGGTGAGTTCATTAGTTTATCATAACAATTATTTCCATAGTTTTAATAGACCACAAGATTTCATTTCCATTTCTCATAAATATACGTCCCATACATAGAGACAAAAATCATTCATATGGATTGAACACCTGGTAACCGACATTCACAATTTGTATATAAGAATATCCCCATCATTCCGGGATCCTCCTTCGGACATGATATAAATTTCAAAGTACTAAAGCATCCGGTACTTTGGATGGGGCTTGTTGGGCCTGATAGATCTATCTTTAGGATTCGCGTCAATTAGGGTGTCTGTTCCCTAATTCTTAGATTACCAGACTTAATAAAAAGGGCATATTCGATTTCGATAATTCAACCATATAATGTAGTTTCAATTACTTGTGTCTATTTCGTAAAACAGTTATAAAAACAGCGCATGTATTCTCAGTCCCAAAAATATATATTGCGAAAGTATTTAAAAAGGGAATAATGAAACTCACCATACAGTATTTTGTAGTAAAAATACATATAACATCATTGAACAGTTTAAGGTTGGCCTTGGATTCACGAACCTAAATTAATTATATATATTTATATGTTGGTCAATATTTGTCTAATAAATTAAGTTAAGTCATAGTGTACCACAATCCTAATGCTCGAGTCTAATATGCAAAGGTCGGCAAAAATTAGTTTGACTCAAAATGATTTTAAAAATTTATAAATGATTATTATATAATTTAAATATCGTCGTTTTATATTTTTTTAAATATTTTTAAAAGATTTAATAGAGTAAATAATATAATTCATTTGTTAATAAATAAAATTTTATATTAAAATATACTTTTATATGTCTTAAGTAATAAAATTTATAAAGTTCATTTAATATAATAAAAATATTGCGATAGATTCTACTGAGGTAATTATATAATTTGTATCACGTATTTATTTGATAAAATAGCATTGGTAATAATAATAAGTAGAAGTTGTATTATTTTGTATAAATAATATTTATTATTCTACTAATAACAATATTTATATTTACGAAAATGGTATTATAACAATATGATAATTCTTATTAATAATTAAATTTTATATTAACGTTAATATTCCTATTAAAAATAATAATTTTTGTAAAGATGATATTTTAATATAATAATACTTTTAATAATAATAATGAATGAAAAACGATAATTTTATTTAAATCAATAACTTTAAATTTCATCATGATACTCATACTCATTATCTCCTAATCAATTTGTTAATAGTTCTTAAATCGTCTTTTATACCGCGTTCATTTTAATGATGATAATAATAATAATAATAATAATAATAATAATAATAATAATAATAATAATAATAATAATAATAATAATAATAATAATAATAATAATAATAATAATAATAATAATAATAATAATAATAATAATAGCAATTATATAAAAATTAGAACAATGATATTAACGACGATAATAATAATCATTTTTAATAACAATATAAAAATTCAATTGATTATAACTTTTAATCCGTTTATCGAAACCATTCGGTATCTAAAGGAAAAGTTCTTAATTTTTCGTTAGCTTTCCTAGGACATGCATATCTTATACCTTATCTTAACCACAGGTGTAACTAACTTCAAGATTCAGTCTATCCTATCTAAAGGCAAAATCAAAAATACAAGCATGCATAATCCTATTTTCTCGAGCATTAGTCAGGGATACACTATCAATAAGTAAAAATTAATTTACAAGTACTCACGTATCAATATTGAGATTCAATATTGCAGGAAAGGCACGTAAACGCAACGAAGATGATAAACACTACTTTGGCCTCACGAGCATAACCCCCGAACAATACCCATCACCTCCATAGCTATAACCCATATTTTCCTTAGCCCTATCCTACTCGAAAAAAAAAATTTATTTTTGAAATATCCCGCTCATGACTCTGTCGTAGTATTTTATGTGAATAATACTAATAATAATAATACTAATACTAATAATAATAATTTGATTAATAATAATAATAATATAAATATAATTATGAAAGCTAAGTGATATGTGTGTGTATGTGTTACGAAATGCATAATGAAAGAAGTAATCCACAAGACATAATTCGTTCAATTTAAACACTTGTCTCCACCTACTATGCCAGCTGATTTCCACTTATTAATTTGCCGACGTTTTTTTTTTTTTTTGGGTCCACACCTCAAATGATTCCAGCTCATTTCCATAAATTAGAGACTGCCGACACATCTTTTTCCTTATATTGCAAATAGTACGTAGTTTTTTTTATATATATTATTTAATATATATAATATTTAATCTTTAGAATTAATTAAATATTATATTATATTTACGTTCATGGTAAAAATATAATTTTTACAAAAATGACACGGTCGTGAACTCACGACTCATGTACCACTTTCGGTTTTTCGAGCGCACTTTCGTACGTTTAGAAAACTAGCCTTTTACGTTTAATGACTCGTACCATTATAAAAATTTAGTTTTAGTTATTGAAAAATTACTTTATGACAAATGTATCTTATATAATTGAGTGTTGTGGTCATTTCCTTCTATAAATCAAAGTCTCGTTGTGTTGTCAAAATATTTTATTTTAAATAAACGTTTTGTGACATGTACCTTTATTAATAACTAGACTTAAATTAATTAAAAACTAACCCACTCAAAGTGTAACTTTATCTTTTGAGTATTTTGATCATTTCCTTTTATAAACCCTAGTCTCGTTGTTTATCAAAACATGTTTAATATTATTAGTTTAAATCAAAACATTTTGTGACTGATTTGATATTATTATTTATCACTTTGTAAAATATAAATATATTTTCATTTAAGAATATAACCTTGTACATATCGTATGGAAATATTAATATAGTATTTAGTTTATCAAAACAAATAATAGTTCAAAGTTTATTTTAATTTCGTTTAGGAAATCTTATAACGCGTAACATTTACACTTTAAAACCTAATTTGATATACGTCCATGTTTAATTTAATCACCTTAATCTTTCTAAATAATATATCTTAATATCTATCGAATCAGATAACAAATGTTACTATCGTTTATATAACTAATTTGCAATCCTATATATATTTAATATACCTAAACATGTTTTAAATACACGTTGCACATTATATATATATCTAGTAACCAATATTCCAACTTACGTTATTTAAACAAAGACATTTTAATTAAAAAGTTCTATTATCTCGGAAAATGTTTTCGCACGTTTGAAAATAGATCAATTAGTTTTATGAAATTCAAACCTCCACTAACTTCTGTCTAATCCTCAATAATAACACTTTTGTTCTTTCATGTAAATCACTTTATTAAATTTCCGAATACCGTTAAAAAGTAAGGTTTTCCTAATTCAAAGTGGACCTCATAACAGAGACTCATAATCATCATTTAATGTATCTGATAATTCAATCATTTGATATTACCTTTTAATTTTGTCGATGAACTTACATCGAACAAATACATTCATGCAACATATTATTCAATCAATACATTGATAGCATTTCCAAGTTCATAAAATAGATTTCATAGCTTATATTTATATCAACTAATCCGTTTAATGTTTTATTAATATATCTTAATTTAATAATCACACATATGTATATGTATATATATTTACTTACACATAATTGTTCGTGAATCTTTAGGCATGGTCAAAGGGTATTTGATTACATGAATATAGTTTCAAAACTTTCGAGACTCAACATTACAGATTTTGCTTATCGTGTCGGGAATATATAAAGATTAAAGTTTAAATTTGATCAGAAATTTCTGGGTCATCACACTATGAGTGTGGACAGTAGGGCCACTTCAGGAATGAATGTCCTAACAAGAAGAAAGATGGTGGGCTAGCACGTGGGAGAGCTTTCAACATGAACGCAAGAGATGCCCGTGAGAATCCTGACTTGGTTACAGGTACATTAACTATCAATAACCTATCAGCTTCTGTTCTATTTGATACTGGTGCCGATAGGAGTTATGTATGTAGAAACCTTTGCTCTAAGATAGATTGGTCGTTAGTACCTTTGGAGGAGAGTATGTTGGTTGAGGTAGACAATGGAAAACATCAGAAGGTTGACCAAATTGGTCGAGGAGGTATTATCAACCTATCCGGTGTGGATTTTGAGATTGATTCGATACCCATCAAGTTGGGAAAGTTTTGATGTGATTGTCCGTATGGATTGGTTGTCCAAGGTAAGAGCCGAAGTTATCTGTGGTGAGAAGATTCTTCGTATACCAACCAAAAATGCTGAGCCACTGGTTGTTTACGGAGATAGATGTCGTCCGAAGTTGAACCTTATTAGTTGCTTGAAGGCACAAAAGGTTATGAAGAAGAGAAAAGCATGGATGATATACGAATTATGGACGAATATCCCGACGTCTTTCTAGAAGAGTTTCCTGGATTACCGCCGCCGAGATCAGTTGAGTTTCAGATCGATCTAGTGCCAGGAGCTGCACCTGTAGCTCGCACACCTTATCAACTTGCACCTTCAAAACTGCAAGAGTTGCAGAGTCAACTGCAGGACTTGCTAGACCATGGATTTATCCAACCAAGTTCATCGCCTTTGGGCGCACCTGTTTTGTTCATGAAGAAGAAGGACGGATCTTTTCGCATGTGTATCGATTATCGTGAGCTGAACAAGTTGACGATCAAGAATCGGTATCCCCTTCCTAGAATTGACGATCTTTTCGATCAGCTGCAAGGATCCAGTGTTTACTCCAAGATTGATTTACGATCAGGTTATCACCAGTTGAGCGTGAAAGAGAGCGATGTGCTGAAGACTGCGTTCCGAACTCGTTATGGCCATTATGAGTTTCTTGTGATGCCATTCGGTTTAATCAACGCACCTGCCGTGTTTATGGATCTCATGAATCGCGTATGCAAGTTGTACCTGGACATGTTCATTATCGTCTTCATAGATGATATCCTCATCTATTCCAAAAGCGAAGAAGAACATGAGCAACATCTTCGAATCATGCTAGAACTCTTGAGACAAGAGCAACTTTATGCCAAATTCTCTAAGTGCAAATTTTGGTTGAAGGAATTTCAATTTCTCGGTCATATCGTGAGTGATCAAGGTATCAAATTCAATCCCTCGAAGATCGAAGTTATCAGCAAGTGGGAAACCCCCACTACTCCTACTCATATCTGCCAATTCTTAGGCCTTGCCGGTTACTATCGTAGATTCATCAAAGGTTTCTCTTTGATTGCGCGTCCTTTGACTGCGTTAACTCATAAGGGGAAGAAGTTTGTTTGGGAAACTGAGCAAGAGTCGACATTCCAAACCCTGAAGCAAAAGTTAACCACCGCTCCTATTCTATCCCTTCCCGAAGGCAGTGATGATTTCGTTGTGTATTACGATGCCTCCTGACAAGGTTTTGGTGTGTATTGATGCAACGGAAGAAGGTTATTGCTTACGCCTCCCGACAACTTAAGATTCACGAGCGAAACTACACTACTCACGATCTTGAACTTGGAGTCATTGTCTTTACGCTCAAACTATGGAGACATTATCTGCATGGAACCAAGAGTACTATCTTCACCGATCACAAATGCCTCCAACACATCTTTGATCAGAAGCAACTGAATATGAGACAACGTCGATGGATCGAGACGTTGAACGACTATGATTATGAACTTCGTTACCACCCTTGTGACAACCCGAAAATTTCCGAACAAATTTAAACTTGATCTTTATATGTTTCCGACACGATAAGCAAAGTTTGTAATGTTGAAATCTCAAAAACTTTGAACTGTGTTCATGTAATCAATTACCCTTCGACTGCTCTTGACGATTCACGAACAATTATGTGTAAATAGATATGTATGAATATATACATATGTGTGATTATTAAATTGAGATATTAACAAAACATTAAACGGTTTGATTGACATGAAAATATATTAGGAAATCTATTTTATGACTTGTATATGTTAGCAAAATATTAAACGTATAACGTTATACTTATTCGTTATAGATAAACGTCTACGTAATAAAAATGTGTTATGTGAAAAGAGTGTGTGTGTGTATATATATATATATATATATATATATATATATATAAACAAAGTATATTGAACATATATTTGAGCGGCTTCGAATACAACTAATAGATATAGTAACACTTGATTATTATTAAACCAGTTAATACAAACTTATGAGGATAAACGTAAGTTCTAGTAATAAATTATGTGATATGAATATAATTAGTTTTAAAAGAATAAACCTTATGATAGTTATTTGATTTAGTTCCAAACATACGAGAACGTTTTCAGTCTAAAAGAATTCTATAACTAAAACGTTTCATAATGTAATTTGAAATCTAATTAAAGTTTTATGCTATATATATTAAATCACATATATATAGCTGAAAAATCAACTTTGAGACGCCGAAACCGTGTTGGAAACTACGAGTTGTCTAGGTTTAGTTTATTTATGTAATATTTATGCTTAATCTTTTTGGTAATGTGTAACTTTTATCTTTGGCCGTTTATCTTTGGTAATCTCTTTTTGCATGCGACCTCATTTTTACTTTAACCTTTGACTTTTGACTTTGAACTTTGACTTTTCCGTTAACTTTTCAGTTAATTTTTTTTTTGTGTTGACTTTCTCTAAAAAAAACTAAAATACTATTTTATGATTATAAAACCATTTGTGTTACGTTGTTTCACACGTCACCTTTTACTAGAATTTTAACTGAACATGAGTAATATAACATGTTACTATACTGTTGAGTCAGACTCGAGCATTAGGATTGTGGTACACTATGACTTGACCTAATTTGTTAGACAAATATTGACCAACACCTAAATATATATAATTAATTTAGGTTCGTGAATCCGAGGCCAACCTTGCACTTGTTCAATGACGTTATATGTATTTTTACTACAAAATACAGTATGGTGAGTTTCATTTTCCTTTTTACCCTTTATATTTTTGGGACTGAGAATACATGCGCTTTTATAAATGTTTGACGATATAGACACAAGTAATTGAAACTACATTCTATGGTTGAATTATCGAAATCGAATATGCCCCTTTTTATTAAAGTCTGGTAATCTAAGAATTAGGGAACAGACACCCTAATTGACGCGAATCCTAAAGATAGATCTATTGGGCCTAACAAACCCCATCCAAAGTACCGGATGCTTTAGTACTTCGAAATTTATATCATGTCCGAAGGAGGATCCCGGAATGATAGGGAATATTCTTATATGCATATTGTTAATGTCGGTTACCAGGTGTTCACCATATGAATGATTATTTTTGTCTCTATGCATGGGACGTATATTTATGAGAACTGGAAATGAAATTCTTGTGGTCTATTAAAATGATGGAAATAAATGATTATGATAAACTAATGAACTCACCAACCTTTTGGTTGACACTTTAAAGCATGTTTATTCTCAGGTTTGAAAGAAATCTTCCGCTGTGCATTAGCTCATTTTAAAGATATTACTTGGAGTCATTCATGACATAATTCAAAAGACGTTGCATTTGAGTCATTGAAGTTCATTAGAGATTGTTATTAAGTAAATGACAGATTAGGTCATTTATAGTTGGATATTATGAAATGGTATGCATACCTGTCAACTTTTGATGTAATGAAAGGTTGTCTTTTAAAAAACAAATGCAACGTTTGTAAAATGTACCATTTAGAGGTCAAGTACCTCGCGATGTAATCATATGTTGTTGTATTTATTCCTATGGATTGGGATGGGTCACGACAATTACCAGGTGTTCAATCCATATGAATGAATTTTAAACACTTGCGAGTGTATGATTATTGAATAAATAAAATCTTGTGGTCTATTAAAATTATGGAAATGATTGATTACGATAAACTAATGAACTCACCAACCTTTTGGTTGACACTTGAAAGCTTGTTTATTCTCAGGTATTAAAGAAATCTTCCGTTGTGCATTTGCTCATTTTAGAGATATTACTTGGAGTCATTCATGACATATTTCAAAAGACGTTGCATTCAAGTCGTTGAGTTCAATAAAGATTATTATTAAGCAAATGACAGATTAGGTCATTTATAGTTTGGATATTATGAAATGGTATGCATACCTGTCAACTTTCGATGTAATGAAAGGTTATCTTTTGAAAACGAATGCAATGTTTGTAAAATGTATCATATAGAGGTCAAAACCTCGCAATGTAACCATATGTTATTGTATTCATCCTTATGAATTTAGATGGGTCATCTCATGTGGTATTGTGGTATCAGAGCGGTGGTCTTAGCGAATCAGGTCTTGCATTAGTGTGTCTAACGGATAGTTATTAAGATGCATTAGTGAGTCTGGACTTCGACCTTAGCTACATGTCAAAAAGTTTTGCTTATCATTTTTGTTGGAAATTACATGCTTATCATTCTTAGTCTAGACACATCTTATTGCATTGATTGCATGAATAAGTGTATATAAAAAATTCATATCTTAGCGTATCTGCTAATTCATATCATAGCGTATCTATTACTGTAAACTTTGCCTGACATATTCCGTAAATCCCTCCGTAATCTACGAAATATTTTGTTCTATATATATAGATATTCTATGCAATTAGAACACCATCCGATAACTGGAAATCATTTCACACTGGAAAATCCTTTATTCAATCGTATGAAATGGAACTCGCCACTAGTTCAAGTCCCACGGATTCCGATATGGGATTCCACTCAAGCTCCGAAAGCAGTGTGACCGGAATGGATCAACCAATAAGCCAGCATCTATTCTGGATGAATTGGGGATGGGTTCGTAGTCTACTTAATCACCTGAGACAAGAAGAAGGTGATCCATTCCATCTACCACATTGCCCTCTTGGCGAAGAACCTGAAGCACTTACCGGCGAACCTAATGGTGTCTCGTCATGATTATATATTATCTCAGATTCTAGATCTTATACATCCGGTCGTCAGAACCAACAATCATCCCGGTGTAATAGAAGAAGTCAACGAGCTTCGCGCTCGGATAATGGCTTTAAAGAATATGGTGCAAAGGTTACAAGAACCAGCAGCAACACCGACATCAACGGTACCACCATCAATAACACCAACAGTACCATTACCACCATCAACAACAACCACATCGCAAACCTCAACTTCACAATCCGTCCCACGAGCATCGACGTCATACATACTGTAGATACCAAGGTGTACCAACAACAATAACCGATGAAGTATGGATTCATAACTTCATTGGAGAAACATTTTGCGGTGATTATGTGTAGTGACCCGAACTTTTCCATGTTTATATATATTAAATGAAATTGATATTTACATGATTAAATGTTTCCAACATGTTAAGCAATCAAACTTGTTAAGACTTGATTAATTTAAATGAGTTTATGTAGTAAATTGATCACCCAAGTTGACCAGCGATTCACGAACGTTTAAACTTGTAACAACTACATGATGATATATATATATGGATATATATATATAGTTAACATGAGAATTATCATAGGTAAGTGTCACACTAAGTATATTAACAATGAGTTATATACATAAAAATGAGACTCTTGAATTAAGAAACTCGAAACGATATATATAACGATTATCGTTATAACAACGTCTTACTAAATACATATGAATCATATTAAGATATTGATACACTATGTTTAACATGATAAAATGATAATTAAATATATCATTAAGTGTGTTAACAATGAACTACATATGTAAAATAAGCCTACTAACTTAATAGTTTCGAAACGAGTTATATATGTAACGATTATCGTTGTAATGACGTTTTAATATATATATATATATATATATATATATATATATATATATATATATATATATATATATATATATATTGTATTAACATATATTCATACACCATGTTATCATGATAATATGATAATTTACCATCTCATTAGATATAATAAACAATGGGTTAACTACATTAAATGAGATCGTTAACTTAAAAGTTTCAAGACAACACTTACATGTAACGACTAACGGTAACTTAACGACTCAGTTAAAATGTATATACATGTATTGTATTAAGTTATATTAATACACTTTTGAAAGACTTCAAGACATATATCAAAACACTCATACTTAACAAAAATGCTTACAATTACATTCTCATTCATTTTCATCAACAATTCTACTCATATTCATTCAGTCTTCATACTCGTATTATACCCAGCTTCTAGACGTACTTACTATGGGTATATACCAACAGGAACTAGCATGGGATTCCACTCTTGATTATGTCATGCACGACTAATCAAGTTTAATTTCTACCATGAACTAGTCAACTAACAAGAACTCCTTTTAACCCCACTCACCACTCACCACTCACCATTCACTTCATTTCATTTCCATTTTCCTTTCTAATTCTCTCTCAACACACACATACACCTATGAAAGAATTTTTCCAGTAACCAAATCATCATTTTCATCAAAAACTACTTCAAGAATCAAGTTATGATCATCATAGGAAGAACACTTCAAGAACACTTCGAAAATCCTTTCAAGTTTGCAAGTATACTTCCAAGCTTTCTAATCCATTCCAAGTAATTATATAAGATCAAGAAACCTTTGTTATTTATAGTAGGTTATCTTTCTTATTCAAGGTAAAACTCACATCTAAACTTTGATTCAATTTCTATAACTATAACTATCTTAATTCGAGTAGAAATCTTACTTGAACTTGTTTTGTGTCATGATTCTACTTCAAGAACTTTCAAGCCATCTAAGGATCCTTTGAAGCTAGATCATTTCTTGTCACTTCCAGTAGGTTTACCTACTAAACTTTAGGTAGGAATGATGTTCATAACATCATTCGATTCATATATATAACACTATCTTATTCGAAGATTTAAACTTGTAATCACTAGAACATAGTTTAGTTAATTCTAAACTTGTTCACAAACAAAGTTAATCCTTCTAACTTAACTTTTAAAATAAACTAAACACATGTTCTATATCTATATGATATGCTAACTTAATGAGTTAAAACCTGGAAACACGAAGAACACCGTAAAACCGGACATACGCCGTCATAGCGAAACCGGGGGCTGTTTTGGTTTGGAACATGAAACTATATCCAATAATCATGGTTAAACTCAAAGTGAAAGTATGTTTTTCAAAATGGTCATCAAGATATCGTTTTTTCGACAGAAATGACTACCTCTTACAAAAATGACTTGTAACCTGTATTTCCGACTATAAACTTATATATTTTCTGTTTAGTTTCATAAATTTCAGTTCATTATGAAACCATAGCAACTTGATTCACTCAAAACGTATTTAAAACGAAGAAGTTATGGGCAAAACAAAATTGGATATTTTTGCTTGTTTTAGCTACGTGAAACTTTGTAACAAATCTATACTAACCATAACTTAACTAACTTATATTGTATTATACATGTATTCTAACATATATTATGTAATCTTGATAGATCATAGACACGTATACAATGTTTTGACATATCATATCGACGTCATCTATATATATTATTTGGAATAACTATAGACACTCTATATGCGGTAATGCTCGAGTTAGCTATACAGAGTTGAGGTTGATTCCAAAATAATATATATATAGTTTGAGTTGTTATCTAGCCTGAGACTTGTATACCCAGGTTTGTGGATTGATTTGGGATAATATAAATTGATTTATTTCTGTACATCTAACTGTGGACAACTAGTTGTAGATTACTAACGTTAGACTGTTAACGTAACAAACTTAAATCATTAAAACGTAATAAAAATGTTGTGAATATATTTCGATCATACTTTGATATATATGTACATATTTGTTATAGGTTCGTGAATCGACCAGTGGTCAAGTCTTATTTTCCAACAAAGTGAAAATACGTGAAAGTGAGTTATAGTCCCACTTTTGAAATCTATTATTTTTGGGATGAGAATACATGCAGTTTTATAAATGTTTTACAAAATAGACATGAAGGAATTCATCATGACAACAAGTTCTTAATGTCAACTTAATCACAAAACCATTTTATGATAGTTAAAGAAAGCGGAAGCATGATAGTTTGTAGAAACAAGTTTATATGTTAAACCTTTTTAATGAATTCCATATTGTTATCAAGTCTTGAAACATATACTTACATACAAGAACAAAGGAAGTAAGATTAATACCTCCTCAAGTAAATTGAGGGTTGTTTGCAAGATGCAAGATGATGATGAAGATGATGAACAATTAGCTTCTAACTTGAAGCCTCAAGTGTGTAATACCCCAAGCAATTAACCCCAACACCTTTCTCTATGGTTAGGCTTTTATTTGACACTTGATACAAGCTTGCAAAACAAATTTTAGAACCTCCTTTGGTCCTAAAACACCCACGGCCAGCAGCAAAGACAGGATGCTGTTTGTGCAGTTTTTTTTTTAAGCTTAATGTCTAGTTCTCTCACTTAGAAAATGAGTCAAGCCTTGGTCTTTATGTTAAGCATGCACTTGAGAATCTATGTATCAAAAGTAACAAGAATAATTAAGCATGGGACTTGTCTAGGAGTCTTAAAAAACTGCCCATCCATGCATTATTTTATAACAAGAATGTTTTATAAAATTTGTTACAAGTTTTATAAAACATGTATAAAATAAAATGTATTTGTTACTTGCAATAATTTTATAAACCATTTTATAAAATATAACATAACATAATTATTTAAACCCATAAATAATTAAATATAAATTATCCAAATAACTTATCTCAAGTGATGATATTTTAGAAAACCGATTTTCTAAAGTACAAGTGTCGCGTATTTGTTTAATGAACCAATCGTTAAGATCAAATACGTTTAAGGTGTCGGTAAACTTGTTATTGGGTATGACCCGACTTGGATCAAAACATATTAGCCACGTTGATTTAATATGTCTCTCGGGCATACGAAATACCTTCAATCTCCCACTTGCACGAGAAACATAAGAAATTGATGCAAGTGATGGATACAGCCTAACACACTGTCCATCACCCCTAATATGTTATGACTTTGTGCCATTCAATAACATCATCCCTTTCGAGATCCCTACTCGAACTGATATATGTAGGTGAATCTTTCATTATATCCTTTCATCCTAGATGTCATGTTAAATCCAAGAGATACAGAGTGATCACTCTCTTATAGATTTAACTTTTCAGGCCTTAGACATCTGACTCTCAACGAATAAGAGGGACAAATTCCATCTTGACTACATACGTCCTAGATATACACTTTGTAATATACCTGTGTTCTTCCTTATGTACTACCATGTTTCAGAATAGCGAAGGAAAGAATCAAGGCACAGTACTTGGTGAATATCCGAACCCAATATGTATCTCAGGTCAGAGGATACAATGTTATTCGCCTTTACTCAAGATTACATGTGATCAACCACAAAGGCTCCATACAGTAAATCTTGAGAGCGGGTCTTCCAATATTTGTGTCCCACAAATATCTATGAACCTTGGTAGCAACCTTGCCCTACATTCAACCTGAATGTGTACCAATCCAAGTTCATAATAGTTTAAACCTCACACTTGTTCCCACAAATGTGATCGACTATGGAATTTTAGAATAATTACTTATTCATGGATAAAATATGCAAAATAGGAACATAACTCAAGATAAATTAATGCCATAATTGTATAAATGAGTTTGAACTACTTCGTTCCGTTACAATACTTAAAACAGATCATAACCAATCACTAGAATATCGAAGCCCTAATGCACAAACATGTCCCTCATGTTTTGGCCCATGTAAAAGCTTCGTGAGTGGATCCGCAACATTATGATCTGTATGAACTTTGCGAATACATATCTTTCCTTTTTCAACCTCATCCCTGATGTAGTTGAATCTCCGCTCAATGTGACGAGTCTTTTGATGAGCACGAGGTTCCTTGATTTGAGCAATCGCACCCTCGTTGTCACAAAAAATCTCAAGAGGGTCCTGAATGGAAGGGACCACTCCTAAGTCGTCGATGAATTTCTTCATCCATGCAGCTTCCTGAGCTGCTAGTGAGGCGGCAATGTACTCTGACTCTGTAGTGGATAACGCAACAACTTCCTGTTTCGAACTCTTCCAAGAGACCGCACCACCATTTAACATGAAGACATAACCGGATTGTGATCGAGAGTCATCTCGATCAGTTTGGAAACTCGCATCCACGTAACCTTTTACAGCGAGTTCCTCCTCACCAGACCCATATATTAGAAACATATCCTTAGTCCTCCTAAGGTATTTCAATATGCTTTTAACAGCAATCCAATGACTGTTTCCTGGGTTATTTTGGTATCTACTTGTCAAGCTTAGAGCGCATGACACATCCGGTCTAGTACATATCATTGCATACATGATAGACCCAATAGCAGATGCGTATGGGACTTTCTTCATTCTCTCTTGTTCATCTTTCGTGGCAGGACACTGAGATGAACTGAGAACGGTTCCTTTTTGAATAGGTACCAAACCTCTCTTAGAGTTTTCCATCTTGAACCTTTTCAAGATTTTATCAATGTATGTACTTTGACTTAAACCTATCAATCTCTTGGATCTATTTCTATAGATCCCTATCCCCAATATGTATTGTGCATCTCCAAGATCCTTAATGGAGAAGCAACTCTTTAGCCAAGTTTTGACTCCTTGCATTGTGGTAATATCATTTTCAAATAATAATATATCATCCACATATAGTACAAGGAACATGATAGTGCTCCCACTAGCTTTCTTATATACACAAGCTTCATCACCATTTTTAATGAAGCCAAATTTCTCGGCTTCCTCATTAAAACGATGATTCCACATTCTAGATGCTTGTTTCAATCCGTAGATTGACTTCTTTAACTTGCATACACTTTTAGGATATTTTGGATCAACAAAACCTTCAGGCTGGACCATATAGACATCTTCCATAAGATATCCATTTAGGAAAGCGGTTTTGACATCCATTTGCCATATATCATAGTCGTAGTGAGCAGCAATGTCAAATAATATCCTAATAGACTTTAGCATTGCAACAGGCGAGAAAGTTTCATCATAATCAACCCCTTGAGTTTGAGTGAAACCTTTTGCAACAAGTCTAGCTTTATATGTATCCAAGTTTCCATGTATGTCGGTTTTCATTTTGAAAAGCCATTTGCAATCAACTAGCTTAGAGCTAGGAGGTTGCTCAACAAGTTCCCACACTTGGTTTTCATACATGGATTGCATCTCGGCGTTCATGGCTTCCTGCCATTTATCTTTATCAATCCTTGATAAAGCATCTTCGTAGTTTATCGGTTCATCCAAATCAACCGTGTAGCATCCATCCACGAGAAAACCATATCTCTCAGGAGGATTACTAATCCTACTAGATCTTCGAACGTCTTGTGTACTTTGATCATCCACTTGATCATTTTCAACATCCTCATGTTGAGTACTAGTGTCAACCATTTGTGTATCATCAACTTGATCTTGTACCTCTACAAGATCTATTTTCCTTTCACCATCACCTTCCATTAGGAATTTGGTTTCAAGGAATTTCGCCTTTCGAGCAACAAATACATTTTGCTCGGTCGGATCATAGAAATAGTATCCCATATCATCCTTGGGATAACCTATGAAGATACACTTTGTGGATCGAGCATGTAACTTATTAGCTACATGGCGCTTAGGATAAGCTTCACATCCCCATACTTTCAAGTATGAAAGAGAAGGAGGTTTTCCAAACCACATCTCATGAGGAGTTCGTTCCACTTTCTTGGTTGGGGCCATATTTAAAATACGAACCGCGGAGCTTAGACAATAACCCCAAAATGATAGAGGCAACGAGCTTCTTGCCATCATAGATCGAACCATATCCATTAGGGTTCGGTTCCTCCTTTCGGAAACTCCATTAAGTTGGGGTGTTCCGGGTGGAGTAAGTTGTGAGATAATCCCACAACTCCTAAGATGATCTTGGAATGCATCGCTTAGGTATTCACCTCCTCTATCGGTACGAAGTACCTTAATTGTCCTATTGAGTTGATTTTGTACTTCGTTTTGATATTCTTTGAATGCTTCAAAAGTTTCGTCCTTATGTCTTAACAAGTAGACATATCCAAAACGACTGAAGTCATCAATGAAAGTAACGAAGTATCTTTCACCATTCCTAGCTATGGGTTTAAAGGGTCCACATACATCCGAATGTATTAATCCCAATAAATCTTTAGCCCTTTCATAAGTTCCTTTGAAAGGTGCTTTAGTCATCTTGCCTTGTAAACAAGATTCACATACATCAAACGAGTCCATCTCATTTGATTTCAAGAGTCCATTCTTTTGAAGTGTATGCATTCGGTTCTTGTTTATGTGACCAAGGCGACAATGCCATAAGTAGGAATCACTCAAATCCCTTTTGAGTTTCTTGGTGCTAGTATGGTATATAGAGCTCGATGATGTGTCATCATGAACCAATTCATAAATTCCATTTGAAGGTGAAGCCTTGAAATAGAATACATTATCTTTAGAAACATGAATATCATCATCAATAAAATTAACAACGTAACCACATTGTTTTAAGCGAGAAATAGAAATAATGTTTCTACACAAATCCGGAGCATACAAAACATTTTCTAAAATAAGTTCCAATCCGCTTGGAAGCTTCAAAATAAAATCTCCTTGAGCTTTAACATGCACCTTTGCACCATTGCCCATATAGAGACTTGATGTTCCCGCCTTATGTTCACTTCTTTTGAACCCCTGCAAAGAATTGCAAATATGAGTTCCACATCCCGTGTCTAATACCCATGTATTAGAAGAAGTAATACTAAGCTCTATATATACCATATACATATTACCTGAGGTTTGCCCTGCATCCCTCTTGTCCTTCAACTCCTTAAGATAGACCGGACAGTTTCGTTTCCAATGACCCATCTCACCGCAACCGAAACATGGGTCTTCTTTGGGGTTTGCCTTCTCGGCTACCTTTTTCTTCTTAGCCTTGTTGATGGTTGGGGTAACCATCTTCCCTTTCCCTTTGCCTTGATGGGCGGGTCCTTTTCTCTTGGCCACCTTTGGCTTAGAGGTGTTACCTTTTGACCCACCTTGATCGATTGCTAACACGGGTAAAGCCCTTTTACCCATGCTAGTTTCCGCCGTTCTAAGCATACCGTGAAGCTCAACTATGCTCTTATCCATCCCATTCATATTGTAATTAATTACAAATTGATCAAACCTTTTTGATAGGGAGTTAAGGATAAGATCGGTGGCTAACTCATTTGATATGTTTAGGTTAAGACGGTTAGCACGATCGATAAGGCTTTTCATCTTAAGTACATAAGATGAAACCGATTGGGTATCGTCCATACGACAAGCATGTAGCGCCCGAACCGTTTCGAAACGCTCGACACGCGCTTGTTGGAGGAACATCTCCTTCAATTGCGTTATCATGTCGTATGCACTATGATGCTCGAAATCCTTTTGGAGTTCGGGTATCATAGTCCCAAGCATTAAGCATGAGACTTGAAGGGAGTCGTGGCAATACTTATCGTAAGAGGCCATTGCCTCCACATCATTCTCATCCGGTTGATCGGGAATGGGGTCCTCAAGCACATACATTTTATCCTCTTGTTTGAGGACAATCCGAAGATTGCGGAACCAATCCATAAAGTTTGTATGGTTGAGTTTGTCTTTCTCTAAGAGAGACCTTAATGATAGGTGGTTTAGGTTAAGTGGTGCGTTTTGAATGTTGTTGTTGTTATTGGCGGCCATCTACAAAATTAACAAAGTTCGTTTAAGTATCGATTTTAATTTAACATTCAATACCCTTTAAATCAAATTGAATTATTAAATTCTAGAATCCAACGGTAAACCAAATTTCGGTTAGGTGACCTTTATCCCGCAATTTGATTTAGCTAGGTAGTCAATAAATGACAATTGCAATCCATTTGCAACTTCTAGAGTATGGGATCATGCAATCCTTTTGCATGGCATATTTATCCCATCAACGCCTATTTGTTCTTCATGCTTCGGTGACCCTAAGTTCATGATTCCCAAATCAAGTCGTCCTACTTGTATAGACTTGTAAATTTAACATACATGTGGTTAGGTGACCTTTATCCCACAAGTATGCGAAATTTACCTTAATCACATTAGTTTGCTCATAATGGTTAGGTGACCTTTATCCCATCATGAGTTCCCTAATACTTTTAAGTGTCACACAATAGGATGGCGTTTAACTTGTTTACCTTGTTAATGAAAGGGATTTTGAGTTTTTGTTAATTCTAGTTTGAGAAAACTTTTATACCATACACCAACATGCATTTAGTGCATGGTACTTATGAAAAACCATTTTCATGTCTTGTAATTAAGCCAATTACTTAATATAAACCATTTTATATGTATGATCCTTATCATGTCCTTAATAACCGTTTATTAATGTCCTTTTAGCCGTTTTTAATTTAACCATTTAAATTTGACGTTTTGCATGTCGTTAATAATGTCAATTTTTACCAATTTAAATTGCCATTTTAGTTTGTTGTTAACTTGTGTGATTAACTTGTAGCATACAAACATACAATCCACATAATCATACAAAACAACCACGCATGCAAAATCATATGTTCACAATCAAGCCAATTTTGGTAGACATTTGTTTAGCCGAAAACAAATGCCACCGATTAAGGGTAATAACACAAAGTAGAAGATTTTAAAATCTCCCACTTAATCTTGCATCCAAATGCTTCTTCTTGTGTTCTTCAAGTCTTCATCATCTTCATCATTTTACAAAATATATCCTAATACATTTTGTCTAGAAAATGAAATAACATCCTAATCTATTTTACATACCAAATATAAAATAAATTACATAACCAAAGTAATAATATTACAAACCAAATTGCATGAATATTACAACCACATGAATGAATTAATATTACATACCAAATGAATGAATTTATTCAACCAAACATGCAACCATTCAAACAAAAGGCCAAGGCTTGATTGTGAACTTCAACATACAACAAAATGACCAATTTGCAAGTTCCAAACCAACTTTTGGAACCCTTTAAAATTCGGCCATTCTTATACAACCCTCCCAAATCCATTAATTTTGCATTTTACTTTCATGCATGTTAGTAGAATGCAAAGTTGATGGGTTTTAAAGACCATATATAAGAAGCATATTTCATAGACTTCGGCTCTAGATACCAATGAAGGAATTCATCATGACAACAAGTTCTTAATGTCAACTTAATCACAAAACCATTTTATGATAGTTAAAGAAAGCGGAAGCATGATAGTTTGTAGAAACAAGTTTATATGTTAAACCTTTTTAATGAATTCCATATTGTTATCAAGTCTTGAAACATATACTTACATACAAGAACAAAGGAAGTAAGATTAATACCTCCTCAAGTAAATTGAGGGTTGTTTGCAAGATGCAAGATGATGATGAAGATGATGAACAATTAGCTTCTAACTTGAAGCCTCAAGTGTGTAATACCCCAAGCAATTAACCCCAACACCTTTCTCTATGGTTAGGCTTTTATTTGACACTTGATACAAGCTTGCAAAACAAATTTTAGAACCTCCTTTGGTCCTAAAACACCCACGGCCAGCAGCAAAGACAGGATGCTGTTTGTGCAGTTTTTTTTTTAAGCTTAATGTCTAGTTCTCTCACTTAGAAAATGAGTCAAGCCTTGGTCTTTATGTTAAGCATGCACTTGAGAATCTATGTATCAAAAGTAACAAGAATAATTAAGCATGGGACTTGTCTAGGAGTCTTAAAAAACTGCCCATCCATGCATTATTTTATAACATGAATGTTTTATAAAATTTGTTACAAGTTTTATAAAACATGTATAAAATAAAATGTATTTGTTACTTGCAATAATTTTATAAACCATTTTATAAAATATAACATAACATAATTATTTAAACCCATAAATAATTAAATATAAATTATCCAAATAACTTATCTCAAGTGATGATATTTTAGAAAACCGATTTTCTAAAGTACAAGTGTCGCGTATTTGTTTAATGAACCAATCGTTAAGATCAAATACGTTTAAGGTGTCGGTAAACTTGTTATTGGGTATGACCCGACTTGGATCAAAACATATTAGCCACATTGATTTAATATGTCTCTCGGGCATACGAAATACCTTCAAGACACAAGTGATCAAAATTACATTCTATGTTGAATTATTGAACCGAATATGCCCCTTTTTAGCTTGGTAGCCTAAGAATTGGTGTTTATGATAATTGCCACCAATTGACGCGAATTCAAAAGATATATCTATTTGGCCCAACAAGCCTCATTCGAGTTACAGATGCTCTAGTACTTCGATTTATCATATCCGATGTGAGTCCCGGAATGATGGGGATATTCTATATGCATCTTGTTAATGTCGGTTACCAGGTGTTCATCATATGAATGATTTTTATGCAGATTGCATGTTATTGAGAAATGGAAATGGAAATCTTGTGGTCTATTATTACTATTTGATAAATATATAGGCTAAACCTATAACTCACTAACATTTTTGTTGACGTTTAAAGCCTGTTTATTATCAGGTGATTATTAAGAGCTTCCGCTGTTGCATGCTAATTTATGGACAAGAGTTGGAGTCAGCATGCTTGTATAACATTGTTTAAAAACTGCATTCGAAGACATATATTGTTGTGTAATATTATTGTAAACCATTATGTAATGGTCATGTGAAAACGCTATATTTTAGATTATCATTATTTGATAATCATCGTAATATTTTAAAGGTTATGAGTTGTTTTAAAATCGAATGCAGTCTTTGAAAAACGTCTCATAAAGAGGTCAAAACCTCGCAACGAAATCAAATAATATGGAACGTTTATAATCAATATGAACGGGACATTTCAGTTGGTATCAGAGCGTTGGTCTTAGAGAACTAGAAATTGCATTAGTGTGTCTTACTGAGTTTGTTAGGGTGCATTAGTGAGTCTGGACTTCGACCGTGTTTTCTTTAAAAACGATTGCTTAACACTTTTTGTTGGAAACTACATATTACTAACATGTAAATATTATGTGATATATTAATCTCTTAACGTGTTTGATATTGTGTGATAGATGTCTACCTCTAGTACAAATCTCATCGACTCACCTAATAATAATGAAGAGTCGAATATATTTTGAGAAGATTCACAAATTCCCGAAGAGGAACCGGAAGAGGAGGAACTGGAAGAAGAGGAACTGGAAGAGGAGGAACCAGAAGAAGAGGAATCGGAAGAAGAAGAAGAAGAAGAAGAGGTTCCGAAGGAAGAAATATTAATACCTACAGTAAAATGATTAAATAAATCCTCAACCAATGGACCAAAGTTAAAAATGGTCAATGGTGTTTCCGCCAAGGAAGCAAAATATTGGGATAATTACCATTTTTTTGATGAATCGGATCCCGACGAGGATTCTGATGATATTATAGAAATTACCCCAGCTCAATTTAATAAGGCAAAAGAGAATAATAAGGGAAAGGGTATCAAAATTGAGAAACCTGATTCCGACCCTGATGAACTTTATGTATATCGTAAACGCCCGTATTTCTTAGATTTTAACAATAATCCGGGAACATCTAGGCCACCAGGTTTTTCTAAACCATTTATGAAAATGACGGGCTAGTATTAGAGGATCACCATGTATCCCTAGGAAATTAGACAAATGAACCAAGTCCGAAGAAGAAGAAACGAGTGAGTCGGAATAAAGAGTTGTAATCATGCTGTGTAATACATGTATTGTTGTGTGCTTGTACTTTTAAGATATTTGTAAAAATTACTTGTATTGTTTGTTAATTATCTTTTACGAGTCTAATCCTTGTTTATTTTACAGTATAAAAACAAAAATGGACGTTAAGAATAGACAACCAAAAATTTTAGAAGACCTACCAGGGGATATGATTGATGAAATCTTGTCTAGAGTCAGGCAGAATTCATCAGCACAATTATTTACGACGAAATTAGTTTGTCGAACGTTTGAAAGACATTCCAGGCATGCCTTAGTTTATAAGAGGCTTTCCTTTGAAAGATGGGGTATATCACATTGGGGAGACTTTAAGTTACGCCGAGTTTTTTTAAGGCATTTAGTGCGGGAAACCCATATGCAATTTTACGCTACGGGTTGAGAACCTATTTTGACTCAACCTATCCCAACATAGAACTTCATGCATTAGAAAGATCTTCAAACATGCAATTTAAAGAAGCATGTTATGCTTACGGATTAGTAATGTTCGCTTCTCACCAAATTGAGAAAAAGAACATCGGATTACAACTGTTAAATAAAACATTCCCACAAGTGACGGATTCAGTAGTTGGGGTGAGAAACAAGGTTTTTAGATTGTTACAGGGCTGTTGGGCATTACAACATGCTGCCTAGCCAACGACCACAACGGTTATTTTCCACAAGACCAAGGATGGGAAATAATATTAGTAAAACCAGAATGTATGACCTGTTTCTGGACCTATGAATTACGTGTTTTTATTGCCTTTGCTGAACGACTTGCTTATTAATTGGAATTGTCTTCGCAACTACCTTGTATCAAAGCTACCGTGTGCTATATTTCATGCTATATGTAAAATTGTGGTATTATACGTTTGTAAAATATTGTATAAAAGTTTGAGCGCGAAATATTATTATCAGTTTTTCATATAGAATTGTAGTAGTTGAATTGTATATTAGCTGCTAAGTATGAACTTAACGGGTAGGTACTACCCGAATTATAAATTATAAAACGCTAATATGAAGAAAAAGCTTTTATAAATGAGTTCATATCATGATACAAAATACTATTAACTACTCTTAATATTATGTATGATTAACTTGATTCATTTGATTATTTTTGAAGGAAATGGCACCGACTACTCGAAATACTCTGAATATGACCGAGGAAGACTTCTGTGTTTTCCTTGCTGCAAATGTAGCCGCAGTGCAGGCTGCAATGTGAAATAATAACAATAACTCTGAAACTAGCAATGGATCTAATGCCACTAGAAATTGTGTAGGATGCTCCTACAAAGAATTCACTGCCTGCAAACCTTTGGAATTTGATGGAACCGAGGGTCTAATCGGATTGAAACGGTGGACCGAGCAGGTTGAATCGGTGTTTTCCATGAGTAAATGTACTGAAGAAGGCAAAGTAAAGTACGCTACGTATACCTTCACAGGTACTGCGTTAACATGGTGGAATACCTATCTCGAGCATGTCGGACAAGATGTTGCTTACGCACTACCGTGGTCAGCATTCAAGCACTTGATGAACGAGCAGTATCGTCCCAGAAACGAGGTCAATAAGCTCAAGGTAGAGCTTAGAGGATTACGAATGCAAGGTTTCGATATCACCATGTACGAACGACGATTCACATAGTTGTACCTATTGTGTCCCAGAGCGTTCGAAGACGAAGAAGAGAAGATCGACGCATTTGTAAAAGGGTTATCAGAAAGGATTCAAGAAGATGTGAGTTTACACGAGCCCGCCTCCATACAAAAGGCAAGTTGAATGGCTCACAAACTAGTGAACCAAATTGCGGATAGGATTAAAGAGCAGGCGGCTGAATAGGCCAAAACGAAGCAAGTGAAGAGAAAGTGGGAAGAAACCAGTGACAAGAGTCACCAATACAACAACAACAATCACAACCACAATTGTAACAACTATCCCAACAACCACAATATCAACCGCAACAACAACAATCCTAATCCTAACAACTACTACAACAAACGTCCCAACAACAATAATTACAACAAACGCCCCAATAACAACAACAACAATCCCAACAACAATCTCAATAACAACAATGGCGACAACAATCAGAAAACTCCATGCTATAGGTGTGATGGATATCATCCGGATAAATACTGTACGGTTGTATGTACCAAATATAAAAGATCGGGTCATGGTGCGACGAAGTGTGAAACTTTCGGACCAACGACTGGAGGAACAAATAACGCCCACATTGTTTGTTTCGGATGCGGGAAGAAGGGCCACTTCAAAACTACGTGCCCAAATCAGGGGAATACTAATGGGCAAGGCCACGGAAGAGTTTTTAATATTAATGCGGCAGAAGCGCAGGAAGACCTGGAGCATGTTACGGGTACGTTTCTTATTGACAATAAACCTGCTTATGTTTTATTTGATTCAGGTGCGGATAGAAGCTATATGAGTAGGAATTTTTGTGCTAAATTAAGTTGTCAAGTGACGCCTTTGGATAATAAATTTTTACTCGAATTATCCAACGGCAAATTAATTTCAGCAGATAATATATGTCGAAATCGAGAAATTAAACAGGTTACCGAAACGTTTAAGATTGATTTGATACCAGTAGAGTTAGAGAGTTTTGATGTGATAATCGGCATGGAATGGTTGAGAGAAGTGAAAGCAGAGATCGTTTGTTACAAAAATGCAATTCGCATTGTACGAAAAAAAGGGAAACCCTTAATTGTGTACGGAGAAAAGAGCAACGCGAAGCTAAATCTTATTAGTAATTTGAAGGCGCAGAAACTAATAAGAAAAGGTTGCTGTGCTGTTCTAAAACACGTCGAGAAAATCAATACCGAAGAAAAGGACATCAGTGATGTTCCTGTCGCAAAAGAATTTCCCGATGTATTTCCGAAAGAATTACCGGGACAACCTCTACACTGACCCGTTGAATTTCAAATAGATCTTGTACTAGGAGCTGCACCGATAGCTCGTGCTCCATACAGACTCGCACCGAGCGAAATGAAGGAACTCCAGAGCCAATTGCAACAACTTTTAGAGCGTGGTTTCATTCGACCAAGCACATCACCTTGGGGGCTCCTGTTTTGTTTGTCAAAAAGAAGGATGGTACATTCAGGTTGTGTATCGACTACCGAGAGTGGAACAAACTTACCATCAAGAACCGTTATCCACTACCAAGAATAGATGACTTATTTGATCAACTACAAGATTCGTCAGTTTATTCGAAGATCGATTTACGTTCTGGGTATCATCAAATGCAGGTGAAGGAGGATGATATTTCGAAGACTGCTTTTAGAATGCGTTACAGTCATTACGAGTTTATGGTTATGCCGTTTGGGTTGACTAACACACCAGCTGTGTTCATGGACCTTATAAACCAAGTGTGTGGACCATATCTTGACAAGTTTGTCATTGTCTTCATCGATGACATACTTATTTACTCAAAGAATGATCAAGAACACGAAGAACATTTAAGAAAAGTGCTAGAATTGTTGAGGAAAGAAAAAATGTATGCTAAGTTTTCAAAGTGTGCATTTTGGTTGGAAGAAGTTCAATTCCTCGGACACGTAGTGAACAAAGAAGGTATTCAGGTTGATCCGTCAAAGATTAAAACCGTTAAAAACTGGGAAACCGCGAAAACTCCGAAGCATATACGGCAATTTTTAGGATTGACCAGTTACTACAGAAGATTCATCCAAGATTTTTCCAAAATAGCAAAACCCTTGACTGCATTAACGCATAAAGGAAAGAAATTTGAATGGAAGGATGAGCAGGAGAAAGCGTTTCAATTGTTGAAGAAAAAGTTAACTACGGCACCTATATTATCATTGCCTGAAGGGAATGATGATTTTGTGATTTATTGTGACGCATCAAAGCAAGGTCTCGGTTGTGTATTAATACAACGAACAAAAGTAATTGCTTATGCGTCCAGACAATTGAAGATTCACGAGCAAAATTATACGACTCACGATTTGGAATTAGGCGCTATTGTTTTTGCATTAAAGAATTGGAGGCACTACTTATATGGGGTCAAAAGTATTATATACACCGACCACAAAAGTCTCCAACATATATTTAATCAGAAACAATTGAACATGAGACAGCGTAGGTGGATTGAATTGTTGAATGATAACGACTTTGAGATTCGTTACCACCCTGGGAAGGCAAATGTGGTAGCAGACGCCTTGAGCAGAAAGGATAGAGAACCTATGTGAGTAAAAGCTATGAATATAATTATTCATACTAACCTTACTACTCAAATAAAAGAGGTACAACATGAGGTTATAAAAGGGGGAAAGTTGAAGGATGAAATACCCAAAGGATCAGAAAAACATCTTAATATTTGGGAAGATGGAACTCGGTATAGGGCTGAAAGAATTTGAGTACCAAAGTTTGGAGATATGAGAGAAATGGTACTTAAGGAAGCACATAAAACCAGATACCCAATACATCCTGGTGTGGAAAAGATGTAAAAAGATCTCAAGAAACACTTTTAGTGGCCGGGTATGAAAGCCGATATTGCTAAATACGTAGGAGAATGTTTAACTTGTTCTAAGGTCAAAGCTGAACATCAGAAACCATCAGGTCTACTTCAACAACCTGAAATCCCAGAATGAAAATGGGAAAACATTACCATAGATTTCATTACTAAATTGCCAAGGACTGCAAGTGGTTATGATACTATTTGGGTAATAGTCGATCGTCTCACCAAGTCAGCACACTTTCTACCAATGAGAGAAGATAATAAAATGGAAAAGTTGGAGCGTTTATACTTGAAGGAAGTCATCTCCAGACATGGAATACCAATCTCTATTATCTCTGATAGAGATGACATATTTGTTTCAAGGTTTTGACAGACATTACAGCGAGCATTGGGAACTCGTCTAGATATGAGTACTGCCTATCATCCACAAACTGATGGGCAGAGTGAAAGGACAATATAGACGCTTGTAGACATGCTACGAGCATGTGTTATTGATTTTGGAAACAGTTGGGATCGACACCTACCGTTAGCAGAATTTTCCTACAACAACAGTTACCACTCGAGTATCGAAATGGCATCATTCGAAGTACTTTATAGTAGAAAGTGCAGGTCTCCGATTTGTTGGAGTGAGGTAGGGGATAGACAGATTACGGGTCCAGAGATAATCTAAGAAACTACCGAGAAAATCATCCAAATTCAACAACGGTTGAAAACCGCCCAGAGTCGACAAAAGAGCTACGCGGTCC